>NC_044324.1:162524582-163957113 GCF_007399415.2 Gopherus evgoodei | reverse complement strand
ATTCCAGCAGCTCTTCAAAGGCTGCCCCACTGATCAGCTGTTGAGTGGGGCTGCCCTGCCACTGGCTCCTTTTCTTCCTCCCCACCCTTAAGGCAGGAGGAGGAAGAAAGGAGTGAGGGGGAGGTGCTCAGGGAAGGTAGTCTCAGGAGAGGGGGAGGAGCCAGTGTGGGGCACCTACCAGCAAAACAGAAAGTCTACGACTATGCTCAGGAGCCAGAGGAAAATTTTAGCTGTCCCAACACAAAGCAGCTACCTCCACCTGCTCCATTAAGAATATACAGGGCCGGATTTCTTGCCTTGGCCTGCACCCACTCAAGGAAGGGCTCGAGGGCAGGGAGTGGCAGAAAAGGGTACTCAAATCGTCAAGAGGAGATTTACCAAAATCATTTGTGGGGAGGAAGAGGGGAGCTGAAGAACAAGCTCCAAACCCTGAAGATCTCAGGGTGACCCACAGGAGGCGGCCAAGGAAATGTGTGTTGAGACCCTGTACTGTCATGCCAACTCTGTGGCTCTCCCCAGCTTCCTAACAACAGTCTCATTGGAACTACAGACCCAAGATTTCCCCCAGGATGCTGGCTCTGGGAACCAATTCTCACCTCCTACTCCTATATGAGGTTCTTCAGTACAGAGATGGCCACACAAGAATGTGTGAGCCTCCCTCCCCCTGGGCTGCCCACAGCACCCATCAGTCCAGGGGAGATTCTCCTCAGCATATCCAGGGCAGGGATCTGTATAGTGCTGCAAAGATGATTTAACACACTCATATCTGGGGTGGAACCCAGATGGAGGAGAACTGTGATGCAGGTTATCTGGGCCACAGGCTGGTGCAACTCTGGTGAATTCAGCAGTTTTGTCAGTTTCTCATCCATTCAAACCTGAAATGGGAGCAAGACAGGAGCCCCACAGAAAGCAGTCCCATAGGGGTATGTCTACACTGCAGCTAGGCATCAGCCTCGCAGCCCAAGTGGACAGACTTATGCTAGTGGGGTTTGAGCTAGTGCACTAAAAATAGCAGTGTGAATGCGGAGGCTTGGGCAGCAGCCTAGGCTCTCAACCCTACCTGACACCCTGTGTCTGAGCTTTGGTGGCTAGCCTGAGTCTCCACCAGAGCCACAACGTTCACACTGCCATTTCTAGGGCCCTAGCTTGAGCGAGGCTAACAAGTCTCTCTTCAGGCTGTCAGGCTCCAAACTGCAGTGCACACCTACCCTTTATGGCTTCAAATATACTGAGAGCACCAAGTTTCATGCAGTTCTGGCCCCATTCCCACTCACTACTCCTATATTTCCTTCCCTATGGAGAAGTTTTAGTTTTACAGCTAGGGTCCATCGCTAGTAACATCCACATTTGTGTGGCAGAAACAGTTGTGTCCATGTTAGTTCTGCTAGTGTTAGAGGCTAATGCTCAAAGTACATGGGGGGAAAAAAAGGTTGGGGAGGATGGGCTGGGGCGGTGGGGGTAGGGAGAAAATGGCCTTCAGCCTCCTGGAAATTCTCAGGGAATGTTGCTTCCTTCGCAAGCTTCTAAAAGGGTTTTACAAACATTGCATGGTAAAAAACAAGAAAACCCCAACAAACCCTGGCTTAATAAAGAGGAACCGACAGCGTCTCTGTAAGAGTCCAAAGCCACGGCAAGCCAATTCTTGGAACCTCTGGCAGAGAGATTAGCCAGGACACACCCTTCATTCAGAAGTCAATAAATGAATCCTCAGCAACTGGCAGAGAAAGAGGAGGAGGATGGGATGGTGTGAAGCAGCACAAATCAACTCCCTCCTCAAGCAAACAGCTGGTCTACAAAGGCTGGATTTGGTATAGGGTGGGAGAGAGAACAAAACATGCCCTGTGCATGTCACTAAAAGTGTTTACTCCAAAAAGGTTCCAATATGGCGCTCATCACTGTGGCACTTTCTTGTAGTGCATTAAGCAACACCACTAACATCTGCTGTGTGTTTGTTCTCTCATTCTGTCCCCTGGGGTAGAAGTCTGTGCAGTGGAGTGTTTTGAATGTCTGTATATTATAGCAACGTGTGTGTGTGCGCACATATGTTTATGTTACAGAAGGGAATGTCAAAGACATGTGCCATGCATTTAGATCGGAAGGAGAAAGCAGATATCCACAAGGAAGAGCCATCAGTCCAGAGTAATCCCTGGGATAACACCACTAAGTAAACTGCATCAGAGATGAAATTTAGGCCACTTTTTGTATGCCAAGGCTGGGAGGGGCTGCAGGTCAGGGATGAGGGGCACTGGCAGAGCTAGGTTGGGGTAGCCCAGGGCTGGGATAGCAGGGGGCTGGCAGCTCAGGGGTGAGAGGCATGGGCAGAGCTGTGTGTGGTGAGCCCAGGGCTGGGATAACAGGTCAGGGGTGAGGGGCACAATATCAGCATTAATGGGAATCATACATGGAGAGAGGGGTGTATAGGCAAAAGCCTGTGTGGGTCTGATCAGCCAAGAGAAGAGAGGCTATGACAGTCAGAGGGATGCAGTCATCTGTCCCACTTGCACAGTGCTCATCATTATGAAATACCTTCCTGGGACAGCTACACAGTATACAACGTTAAGGCCAAGTCAATTTTTAACTATTCTTTTGATAGCTTCTTCAGGGGCTGTGAATAAAGCACTGCTTATTTTATCTTGAAAATGACAACACAGTGTACCTGAGCTGGATGGAGGTGGGTGCATATGCCCAACTATGGGCACGTGGATCTGTTAGAGAGGGCAAGCCTTCCTTGTGGGCATGTACTGGGGTCTCTTTGGCTTGCTTGTGAGCATATGGACAGAGAGAGGCATGTGTGTCTGTTCATGTATGAGTGGTCAGGGGTGCTTGGTGCAGATCTAGATGGGGTATAGGCTGGAGTGACTATGTTTGGGCCTGTACTTGTGAGGATCAGTGGAGGAGGAGGATGGGGTGCAGAACTACAGATCAAGGAATTAAAAGGGTGTTTTTGAAATACTGATCTAAAAAAAACCCAGGCCAGTCCAAATGTGACAGTACTGAGCTGTTTCTAAGCCAGCCTCCCTGCTAGCAGGCCTAGGGAATTTTTAGGGAGCATGTCTGCAAGCAACAAAACACTAACTCCTCCAATTTCTTGTTTGCAGAAGGTAAGAGTGCACAAGCTGTTCCTCACACAGGCCGCTGCGCGCAGGCAGCTGCCCCACCCCCTTCCCAAGCCTAGCTATTAAACTACATGAAACACTGAGCACTAGAAACTCCTGGGGAAACTGCAGCTTTGGCAGCATTAGGAGCCCTTCCAAAGTTAAAGGAAACCTCATGGGTACTAAACAATCTCATTTATATGAATATTTCCAACCCAGGCACCTCCCAAACATACAGTATCCAGGAGTCTTCGTAAAGCTGTCTCTCTTCAACAGCAACACCAGTCTTATTGCATCTCTGTACAATAAGTTTAACCTCTCAAGTGCTGGTTCCCACACCAGCTCTGGTGTGATGGTGACAGAATACACAGGCCTGTTTTGAAGATCTGATGCTCCCTCGGAAGATGTGAGGGGACATACCAGGTAAGCCAGGCAGCACTTGAGATGGACTCCATTCAGCAGTCTAGCATTCATTTACCTCCATTGGTCCCACTAGCTGAGAAGAGATCCTTGGTACTGGAGATGAGCCCAAACTGCAAGATTCAGATCCAGATCTGATTTTTCCCCAAAGTTCAGAGGGGTTCAGAGGCAGCCTGTTGATTCTGACCCGTTTCTGTTCATCACTGTTCCTGCTTCTGTTAAGTCAATGAGTGGCTCAACTACCCATGTCACTGGAAGCAGGATGAGGCCTTGGAAGCTCTAGGAGAGCCAATCAAGTGTCATCTAATCTTTTCCCTTAGGAAGCTTTTCAGGACAAATGCTTGGAAAGTAGATGAATGCAATTCTGGTGAGCCTTTCCCAGAGTTCAAGCCCTGGTCCCTGAGGTCTAGGAGCAGTATGTTTGGCATGGCTTTTCCGGAGCCTGCTATGTGCAAGATAAAGAATGTGAACAATTTCCTGCTCAGCGGCATGCAGCTCCCAAAACATCTGACAGTTTATGTACTGGAGATTGTCTCCACAGAAACCTGGCTTCAGAGAGCAGAACACCAACAAGTGCCAACTTTCCAGTAATGTGAAGCTGATCTTCCTTTTCTTATTCTTTTCCCCCCCTCTTCTTTCCAGTCTCAGCCTCCTCCTCCCAGGTGACTCCCTCTCCCCCGCCAAGCACCCTCAACACCAAGGAAACCCACAGCCTCTCCCTCTAAACCAGACCTGAGGAAGGCTCCATTAACGCCCATATCAATGCTGCAGATAAGGTTGCTCCCAGGTCAGTAGGAGCTCAGAATCAAATATGCTCTCCACTCAACTGAGGCCACTTTTACTGGCTGGACACACAACACAGCACTGACACATTGTTCTCCCACTCTCCCTTGCACAACCTCTAGAGAAAACCTGGGATGGAGTCTCTGGGGAGAGCTCTCTCTTTCAAATTGTTTCAAAAACCAGCATCCATGCTCCCAGTCTATGGAACCTGGTTTTCATCAAGTCTTAGCAGCTAAAGGCAGGAAAGAACCACTGCATTAGGTGATCCCACTCCCGAACAAGTGTGATGTCCCAATAGGGGTATGGGCTCTGTCAGGGCATGCCATGGAGGGCCACAGCATTCTCTCTTCTCAGACCAGGACTCACTATGCTGCTAGCACACTGGAGTTTTTCAGAGCATTTCCCATTTTCACCCCAGTGAAATTAGGTATTATCTCAGGGTCAGGCCTCTGGTGTGCAGAAACTGAGCCTGCACAGTCCATGTCAGAGCTCTCATGGCCAGATGGAGTTAGATTTCTGCAAAGAAAGAAATATTAGGCACAACATGCATCACATCCATCAGTTCCAAACACCCACCTGAAGAAGTGTAAGGGATAGTTTGGACTCTGCGCTATGCTTGGCCCTTCAGGGAATTCTTGCAAAGTGGGGCCTAATTCAGAGGAACATGCTTGTCAATGATATGCATTGTGTCCAATCACATGACACAAATGGATCATATTACTATATTTGAAAGTTTCAACCAGGAAATTTTTTTTAATGCATTTATCTTATTGATCAGTTCTGCCACCCACCCTCACACTGCCACCTTACAAATGCAGGCTCACACATATACTCTACAACCTTAGTATGACTGTTTGGTTCAAGACAGTCTCAAAGTTAGATGTTGAGCCATATTTTCCAAATGGCTTGACACTCACAGTCAGGGCCAAGTTTTCACAAAAAGTCCAGCTCCCATCAAGGAACCAAAGCAAGGAACAGATTTTCAGAAGAGCTGAGCATGGTGGGTAGAAATGTTAATACACACACCTCCTTGCAAAAAAGTTTCAAAGTATATTTTTGTTCTGAAATAGGAAGCTTTGCATGTTTCTAGGGATAAATTAATTCCCCCCTTTCTACTGCTTTTTTTCAAACTGCAACAGAAAGCTTCAGAGGGACAAAAAGAAAAAGAAAGTGGGAAAAACTCCACTTCTGGGCATCATTCATTTTACTGCATTCGGGGGGTGGGGGGAAACAAGACTCAAAAATTTGAAGTTTTTAGATTTTATGCAGGGACACCTAGAGGATTCACAGGGCCTGGGGTCTTCGGTGGCGGGCCCCCCCACTGAATTGTAGCCAAAGACCCAGGACTTCGGTGGTGGGTCCCGGGGCAGAAGGACGACCCCCCCCCCCCCCCGCTGCAGGTCTTCAGGGCACTTCGGCAGCAGGTCCTAGAGCGGAAGGACCCTCCCGCCGCCAAATTGCCACCCAAGACTCAGAGCAGAAGCAGCTCTGGGGGCCCGGGACCTGCAAGAGTTTTCTGGAGCCCCCGGAGCAAGTGAAGGACCCTGCTCCAGGGGCCCCAAAGAACTCTTGTGGGGGCCCCTGCGGGTCCCAGGGCAAATTGCCCCACTTGCCCCCGCCCCCACCCCACCCTGATTTCACGAAACAGCAGAAAACTTTGGAAAACTAAACTTTCTGCAAATGTTCCCAGTTTTGGAAGGAGGCCATTTCTGATTGAAAAATTAAAATGAAAAATTTCAGGCAGCTCTAGTGAGGAGTATGAGCCCTTTTGAAAAACTGGCCAGCAGCATCACAATGTGGATGCCTCATTTGCAGGTGCTGAGCACTTGGAAAAAAAATCTGGTCCTACATGAATAGTCTCTTATCTACACCAGCAGTTTCTCACCTTTGCAGTCCCACCATTGGTGATGGCAATGGTGGAAATACTAGTACAGGGCTCTGGAGTTTTACCATGTTGCCTAACCGCCTCCTAGCTGGCAGAGCAGCACCAGTAGCAGGGAAACAATGGGTGATATGAAGAGAAACTCCAGTGTAGACAAGCGAAGTGACCCTCTTCCATGGGTGTTGAGTGCTCTTCTACCTAAGTAATCAGCCAAAGCATTCTCTGCTAATTCACACTAGAGGGGATGCCGGTATGAAAAGACACAGATATACATCTTCACTGTTGAAAACATAGGCCTTATTTCTTGTCTGAATTTGTCAAGCTTCAGCTTCCAGCCACGGACACTGGATCTTGTTACACCTGTGTATAGATTGAAGAGCCCTCTACCACCAAATGTCTCTTCTCCACGTAGTTACTTACAGACTGATAAATCACCCCTTAACCTTCTCTTCGTTAAAGCCAAATAAATTGAGCTCGAGTCTTGCCAAGCAGTACAGAGAATTGGACAGTGGAAATGTTAACTCTAACCCTCACCTTCACTGACCTATGCTGCAGACTGCTACAGTTTGTGTGTTATAACACTTTGCACTTGGATAGCACCTTCAATCCAAAGATCTGAACCATGCTCAAAGCAGCAATGAACTATGATTCACAACAAGCCTGCGAGGTACAAAAATATTATCCCCTATTTAACAGGCACAGAGCCTAGGTGCCTTACTCAAGGCAATATACCATATCAGTGGCACAGCCCAAGATAGTACCCGTATCTTCTGACTTGCAATCTTGTGCCGTAACCTCAAATACCCTGTGGAGCAGAAAACCCATCTAAAGAACACCCCCGGAGTTAGATGTAAGCAAAACCCACATGAAAACCTAAATGTAAGTGAAGCTCCAGCCTTCCCATGTATCACTTTCCTCTTGAAGATTTTTAGGGCTTGGGAGAAATTCCAAATAAATGATATTCCTATGCTTTGATCCTGCAGTTGCATCTGCTAGCATAAGCCCTTGTTCCTCTGTAACTTCAGTGATACTGCATGCAGGCGCTGGGGTCTGCAATAGTGGATTCAATCACAGGATCAAAGCCTTCAATATTTATCTTACACAACTTTTAAATTTAAGTGTGAACCACATAGCTTCATTTAATTTTCATTTAAGCCTGCCCAACAAGTTCCCATTCCAATTCCCTTAAACAATATTTTGTTTTCAAAATTATTTAAAAGTCATTTCTTCTTTCTTAGCTGCCAAGAGAGGAGGAATCTGGGACTTTGCCTTTCTTGCATTGATGAAATCACTTAACACTTGAAGCAATATAAAGAATGCAACTCAGCCCTCAGGGCTTGGCAGATAAGAAACTGGGCCAGTTTCACCTTTAATAAATAATTCTAAGTAATTAATTTCCAATTTCAAATATGGATGGAAACCCAACCCATGTAGCACTGCAGAGAAGCACAATCCAGCACATGGTCAACCTGCACTAACACAGGAAATCAGAAACAACTAGTACTGGATTATTCATTTAAAATCAGCAATACACAGAGTCAGGTCATCCCTTTCTGTGCACATAATCCACAGAAGGGAGGAAGTTACTATTAAACAGGCAAGGTTAAGGGCATAGAAAATTTAACTCACTCTCTGTATGCGGCATACAGTCCCTTCCATAACTAAGGTCCAAAGCAGTACTTAGAAGACATTGTGTGGTGACATGAGGGAGCAGCCAGTCAGTCTGGGAGCTAGACACCCAGAAGAACTAGCATTCTTAATAAAGGATCCCCTTTATATTCATTACAACACAGTCCTCTCTTCTCTACCACAACGGATACGACAGAGGAGGGATTAGCAGCTGGCACTCGGAAGAACCAAAGTTTTCTAAGCATGCAGAGCCCACGTGGAGTCCTGTCTCCAATAACGTGAATCTCATGCTCTGTACTGAGCGCCAGCTCCTTTCCCCAGCTCAGAGCCATCCTACCACTGATGCTCCACACTGCCTCTACTCTCCCACTGAGTTAGTGGAAGCTGTTGACTGGAAGTTAACAAGGAAGAGCATGTTATCTGGGGCTCTCTCCTAAGACCAGGATGGATTTTCTAGTGCAGCAGGTAATCTAGACCAGTTGATCCTTGGCTCTGCTACCTCCAACCAGCCACATATCCTGGCCTATTGGGACTGGCCTGGGCATTTGCTGCACACCACTTTCATGCACATCACCAACATTGTTCCCCTCTGCAGCACTTATAGGGAAGCATAGGCCCTATAATGAAAAGAGATGCTATTTATTCTGTATAAATTCATGAAGTTATACTTATTCTTATAAATGCTCTCTCCACTTACCTCCCATAAGCTGAATTTAGAGCACTCCAACACTCAATTTCCACAAAGCAGGATTTCTGCTCATATGCAGGATTTCTCTCTGTTTATGGAGGTGCACCTGGGCCAGATGCAATTGTCCTAGACCATTGCTCTGCTTGCTGCATACACTCAGATATCCTGCATACACAGATATCTCCATCCACAGCACAGGATTTTCATAGAATATCAGGGCTGGAAGGGACCTCAGGAGGTCATCTAGTCTAACCCCCTGCTCAAAGCAGGACCAATCCCCAACTAAATCATAGCAGCCAGGGTTTCATCAAGCCTGGCCTTAAAATCCTAAGGAAGGAGATTCCATACCTCCCTAGGTAACACATTCTACTTCTTCATCACCCTCCTAGTGAAAATTTTTTTCCTAATATCCAACCTAAACCTCCCCACTGTAACTTGAGACCATTATTCCTTGTTCTGTCATCTGGTACCACTGAGAACAGTCTAGATCCATCCTGTTTGGAACCCCTTTTCAGGTAGTTGAAAGCAGCTATCAAATCCCCCCTCATTCTTCTCTTCTGCAGACTAAACAGTAGTGTGGGGCCCCAAACTGGATACAATACTCCAGATGAGGCCTCACCAATGTCAAATAGAGAGGAATGATCACATTCCTCGAACTGCCGGCAATGCCCCTACTTAAAGCCCCAAAATGCCATTAGCCTTCTTGGCAACAAGGGCACACTGTCAACTCATATCCAGTTTCTAGTCCACTGTAAACCCTAGTCTCTTTTCTGCAGAACTGCTGCCTAGCCACATGGTCCCTAGTCTATAGCAGTGCATGGGATTCTTCCATCCTAAATGCAGGACTCTGCACTTGTCCTTGTTGCACTTCATCAGATTTCTTTTGGCCCAATCCTCTAATTTGTCTAGGTCCCTCTGTATCCCATCTGTATCCTAGGTCCCTTCAGCATATCTACCACTCTTCCTAGTTTAGTGTCATCTGCAAACTTGTTGAGAATTTTGTGCCCATCCTCCCTTCAAGTTCACTTCCTTGTGTCTTACCCAGTCATTTCCTGTCCCTTGGATTAGCATCCAAAGATGTCCTGTTTACATTTCAGGACTGTGGTGGAAATAAACATGTCGTCAGGACATTCCATCAGCAGGATTCAAATACAGCCATGCTGGGCTTGATGCAAGATGCTGAACAAAATACAGTCTTTTCATTTTTATTTTATCTTCCTTCCTCAGCACCTTCCCCTTCCTTGTGTTTCAGCATTACCTCACAAGGACACCAGGAGGTGCCTGCTGGTTAGTCAGTCCGTGTGAGAGAATTAACACAGTGGAAGGATCTCTACAGCTGAACCTTGCTAATTGCCACCACAACTGCAGGACCCATTGCAAAGTTACCAAATAGAGTGAGTTAGCAAGTAAGCAACAAAGATGAGGGAGCAAGGATATTGGAGTGCAAAACTGACGGTTTCTTTTGGAAATTATAATCTCAAAGCAATTTATACAGATGGTTTCAGTACCAGTCTCCTCATTTTACAGATGAGGAAATGGAGGTATGGACAAGCAGAGCAATTTTCCCAACTGGTCCACATTACTTGACAGCTAAATTCTGCTCTCAGCCACACTGGAGGTAAGGTATAGTTGAGATTAAAATGGAGTTGTTCATGACTATACTTCATAATGCACTAGCCAATATACTATAGAATATTTTGTTAAAACAATGTCTGAGTAATAGAGACTCCCCCACTACAGCATCTGCTACTAAATCTCTGCAAAGAGAGCTAAGTAGGTTATAAAACTTGCAGGCTAGTAAAGGGCCTATTAGCAATGTTCTACCATGTTATTATGATTAAAAACTCAGAACTTTGTGCTATACATTTACCCAATGCTTTACACACAGCAATTAGTTTCTTCATTCTAGTTAGGCAAATATAAATATTATGAAGGATCCTCGAGACACAAACTGGAAGGCTACCAAGAACAAACTAAACACTCCAAACGTAACATATTCCAGAACACACTGGGGGGTCTCAGAATCATGGAAGCTAGAAATGGAAAAGGTCCACCAGCTAATGTAGTCCACCTCCCTGTGGCCAGCACAGCATTGTTCCTTACAATGTGCTGTCTAGTGTTTGGTCCAGTCTAGATGTAAGCGATCTCATCATAGAAGTAGGGCCAGTTCCTTTGGGAGGACAACTGAGATTTTGCAGGTTAGAGTGCACATTTTAGTCCATGATGGTGTTGAATAAAACGGGAAATCAGAATGTCCTACTGTAGTTTTCATCTCAGGTGGAGGTGACTTTAAACATAGGAACATGTGCAGCGTGACACATCGGGAGATCAGCAAGCACAGAGGGGACTGCATGACCCCTTGCATTTGGAGTAGAATATTGAGATATTCATCTCTAGATTACAGCCCAGGTTGGTGTTGATTTCAAGCCATTGCTACGTCACTACAGCAGGGGTTCTCAAACTTCATTGTACTATGACCCCCTTCTGAAAACAAAAATTACTACATGATCCCAGGATGGGGGACTGAAGCCTGAACACCCCCTCCCCCATCTCTGCCACCCTGGGGGGAAGAAGGGGGCAAAGCCAAAGGGCTTCAGCCCCAGACAGTGGGGCTTGGGCTTTGGCTTCAGCCCCTGGCCCCAGCAAGTCTAAGCCAGCCCCGGCAACCCAATTAAAACAGGGTTGTGACCCACTTCACTACAGTCATTCAGTTTTGAGATGACAACGGCATGGATATCTAAGGTGCCCATCAGTTTGGTATCTAGTTCACTGAAACACACACTACCTGGGATTAATCTTGAAGGCCACCTGAACCTTTAGCTAGTGTGAGATGCTACTCACCACTTCCAAGTAGGGCAGACAAAGAGGAACACATGAGATCTGTGTGCCACACTTTACAAAGGCTGCCTATCCACAAAGCCTAGCTCTTCTCTTTTATAATAATAATTGGAGATATACCTATCTCCTGGAACTGGAAAGCACCTTGAAAGGTCATCGAGTCCAGCCCTCTGCCTTCACTAGCAGGACCAAATACTATTTTTTTGCCCCAGATCCCTAGATAGTCCCCTCAAGGATTGAGCTCACAACCCTAAATGCTCAAATCACTGAACTATCCCTCCCCCCTTAAGTGGTCCAGATCCCTCTTACCTCCAAGACGGCCTCTGCCTTACCATGCTGCCTAGAGACTCAGAATGCTTTGGCTTTCTTCCCTCAAACAGTAAAGAGAGCTCAGCAGAGCCCATGTAGGGTGCTCTCTTGCCTATGGAAACACATGCAGGCTTAAGCCTGGCCCCATTTAGACAACTTTTTGTCCAAGGCTTTCCACTAACTGCAGGCTCTGGAATCCCTGGCATTTTGCCCATGGGCTGGATTTTCTCCATCTCTTCCTTTCAATTTAGCAAGCACAGGGCTGGAGTGGGGAGGAGATGGTGGTGTCTTCACTCCCTCTGTTTGGAAAGATGTTATTTATTCTTGATCTAAACCATGTGCGCTCCTGCAGTATCTAGACAGGGGCTGTATAAATGCATGTAGTGACATGACAGCTGTTGGAGATCAATGAAAAATGAGTTTGCTGGGTTTCAGTCCTGATCCTAGCGAACAAGCAGCCACATCACATCATACCTCACAGCTGGCACTAATCAACATCGCAGTCAGCAGTTGCACCGGAATGGCCAGAGATTGAACTGCCCTCTCACCCCTTCAGGATGAGCCTGAGGCACATTAGCAGGATAGGGTGTGGGGAAGCTGACTCAGCCACTGCCCATGCTGTACCTGTTTCTCTAAAGAAACTTTCAAAAATACCCTATTAACCAGGGGGGAGACATAATGGGCCTATGTTAAAAATAGAGAGCAAGTTCACTTCTGTGAGAGCAGCAGCAACAGAGCAGATGCCATTTCTAGTAATTCAAAGTGTCACTGAATAGCATCATTTTTATAAATACACTGAAAGCCGGACATGAAATAACTGGTTAACAGCTCCCTAATCACAAGGGCTTCCTCTGCTATACATTTTTCCTATTTATCCAATGGCTTCTGTTTTATATCTAGTTTGCTAATGGAAAGAGGGGGGAAAAATTGGCCTAAACTGATCCAACAGATGCACAGAACTGGGGCCTCAAACACAGGCTTCCTTTCTGTAGCCACCAAAGAAAAAGACATTTCAGCAGAATTCTGTCTTTGGAGAAAACTACCACAGAAACACATTCCCTCTGTTTGGAGCCATTCAAAATAATTGCAGCGCAGATGCCAGGAGAGTATTTTGCGCTGTCTGCGTTCACAATTCCCAGTAAGGTGGTATCAAAACAGCAGATTAGGGACTTGATTTTTTTCCCCGTTAGTATGGAAGGAAAAACAAAACTAGCCTTAAAACATTTGTCCTTCGCGGATCACAAAGTGTTTTACACACACCACTGAAAGGTAGATTATCTTTGAGACAACCTAGCTTCCGGACAATCTGGGGCACTTGGATTTTTAGAAGTATTCAGGTGCATTGTTTGTATTCACTATTACTATTCACTATGATAGTATGCAACTAGGGTTAGCTGCATTGCAAATCACCGGAGACTGGTCCTTTACATTCTCAGTTATTGTGATTGCACATATTGTATGTGCAAATTCTGCATGCACATTTTGCAAACAGCGATACTACAAATCTTGGCTTCTATGTCCACAGTGTAGAGATTTTAGGATGTAAGCCCTCCCCAAAAGACCTGACTGCCTCTATGGCTGAGCACATGGCAAATGCTCAGTAAAACAACAATCAGCATTGTTCAATCCACTTAAAGAAATTGCTGTGCAACACGGGTGACTTGTCCAAGTTCAAACAGCAAGTCAGCCGCACAACCAAGAAGAGAACATAATTCTCCTGACTCCTAATAGTAGAACCACTAGGGAACAGCCTAGCCTCCAGACACTTTCCCAAAGAGAAAAGGGGCTCAGAGATTAGTTCATCTCTCACCTCAGATTCACTCAGCAGGGCAGGTGGCCAGCCTGGTGGCTCCACATTGTGCTATCACCTGGATGATCTGAGGTCAGGTATTGAGCTTCCCAGTTGGGGGTGGGGAGTGACGGAGAGCAAGAACTGGAACTGTGATCCAACAGACACTCTGAGCACTGCTGACAATTTGTCAGGGGAGACATGTCCACACTCTCCTTGGCCACAAAAAAGATCACCATGATGCAGGGCCTCAGAAGATCTGTTGGGGCTGGCTAAAGAGAAGACTGAGGCCAATTTCAGAAGAAGTCCCAACAATTAGAGCTGAAATGAATTACATACCTGAGAAGTTCCACCTCAGAATGATCACCACTGATAACAAGGCCTCTGTTCTCACACACACTTTTCAAAAGGGGTCCCAGCACTAACATACCTCCCACCAGATACTTCAGCAAATTTAGCCAACTCAAGGGACAGCAGCAGCATTCAGGCCTGAGACTTGCTGGCACGAAACTGAGAACTCAAGTTACCATACCCAGACTAAGCTTTGCAGAGGATACCCCCTCCCCAAAACTCCCAAGCCTTCAAGGGCCTGTGAATAAGTCATACTGTTCATTGAAATAAGTGGTACATTGTATATTGAGTAGCATAGTAACTCAAAAGAGCCGTTCCTCCCTCCCCCAGCACCTTCCTTCATCTGCACCACGCGAGCTGAAGAGGAAGGGAGCAACGAGGAACAAACAGCACGTATCATTGTGCTAGAATCACACATTCTGACTTTGTGCGGTTGGCAGCCTAAGAAGCGAGATTACAGTACAACGGAGCACACCCCGGAGTTCACTATTGCAGTTATAAATCGGGACCTGTGCGTCACACAGAAAAGCAGGCAATGGGCTGGCAAGACCTCTTTCTAAATAGATTCCCAAGTCAGCTACTCTGAGGAGCATGTTAGACGCTAGCAAGTGCTGCAGTGGCAGCATTGCCCAGGTAGGACTCAGCATTACAACAAGCCAGGTTTTGACCCACTTTTGTGTTGTGTATTTCATCTAAATGGAGTTAGTGCTGGCCATATTGACAACTCTGGAGACTGAAAACCTCCATTTACCCACAGGAAAAAATCCCTTGTGGCCAACAGGAGTGCAAGTTATGTCACCTTTCACACACACACACCCGGGGCCTTAGCCTTTTTGCCATGGCACAACCCCAGACCGTCCAATGCTCATACTTAATCTCAGCAGAGGCTGTTGGGTGTTTTTATGACTCTGCCATTTGTCCAATGAGAACTGAATTGAGACCCACCAAACTCATTTTACACAGACCACTGACCAGCCATCAAACCATAATGACTTTTGATCAGTGCCAAACTTGGGTAGATTTGAACTGATTGTAAGCCAAGAACATGTCTGTTGCAAAAGACCCACCGCCTGGTGTTATGGCCAAATAATGGCATGGCCACATTCTGCTGTACCAAAGTTCCTCCTGCCATTTCAACTGGATACTCTATCTTTCTATCCCAAACAGCTGCGTAGTGTCTCTGTATGCTTTCAAACACCTCCTATTTTCTACCTACAGGTAGCTACAGATCAATGGTAGACCAAAAGTTTTCTATTAACATCTCCTTTGTGGAGTGGAGTGCTTTTAGCATCATCAGGATGAAAGCCATTATAGGAATGTAAAACATACAAGAGCAGATAAGGCGCATGGAATTTCAGACGCTAATCCTGCCCTTAGACTCTCTTAATTCAAGAAAAGCATGGGCTATAACAGAATTCTCCTGTTTTGCCAGAGCACACGGATTGCATCTCTACAATCCTCTTGATTTATTCCTCACATGCAAGATTGCAGCATCTCTCACAGCTATCCAATATGCCTCCATTGTTAACATTCTTTAACTCATTTCACTGATTGAGATTTTGCAGAGAAAACACATCACTCTGGTGAAAGAGCTGTAATGGTGTGATGACCCACAGGTAGGGATACAGGCATGTCTAGAACATCAGGTGTACATGCATTGCCTGAATAGAGGCTGGAACAAATCCTGTCCATTAACATCAGTGTACCTGAGACACCACAGCAGGGCCCATCTGCTTGTGAAAAATACTGTGGGATCTTGTGCAAATGAAAGTTGCATTTGACTCCGTTGGGATTATATAGGGGGTAAATGAGAACAGCATTCAGCAGCAAGAGCAATTTAAAAAAAAAAAAAAAAAAGGATTGCTAGCTATCCTATATAAAGCATCCCACAAACACTCAGCTAGTGATTCTAGTAGGGTAGCATAGCTAAAAGCATAATGATGTCACATCAAAAGTGATATCTACGATAACTGATAAGATCCTAGATAACTGCTGCTGTTTCCAGTTTTTCTAGCCACACCTTAAATCCTCTATGTTTAAGTGCTGATGATCCAGATGCTGGAGTCTCAAAGTATGGGTTTGAGACAAGTCCAATAGCCCATTTCTCCAGACCACCTAAAACTATGAGAAGAGCGCAAAGCAGCCACTCAGTCATTGAGAGAATGGCCATAGCTCTGGCAATAGAAAGCCTTACCACAGCCCCTTATTCCATCATCATGGAGCACTGTCCCAGCCTAACCACCTCACTTCTGTCAGATAAAGTGAGGAGGAAACAGAGAATGCTCTGTCACTGGCAGAAGCAGTGCTTATGTTCACATACCATAGCCCTGTCCCGCTGCACATTCCAGAGAGAACATTCGTGCTTAATTTGGTCCTGGCTTCTCAGCTAGAGAGCTGCAGGACAGATGTGGGGGTTGGGGACTGGTAATGGTATGTGTCCATCTGTGACCTTCAGGAAAAGAGATAAGCAGAAGATTCCCCCACTCCAACCCCTCAGGCCTAGAAATCAACTGCAGTTCAGTTTGAATGAAAAAGTTTGCTAAATAAAATGGAAAAGCAGACAGTTTTTCTACCACCTCTCCCCACTAGATGAGTGTGTTGAGATGGCTGTGTCTCAGGGACAGTCCTCTTGGGCAGAGATTGAGATAATCTCAGATCTCACTTATGCAAAACTCACTAACTCAGCAGTAAAATGATGCTAACATCCTTTTCAATGAAAGCACCCCCCAAAAAGAGAAATACATTTAGTGCTATCCTCTACACCACCAAGTGCACTTGTGTCACTTTGCCATTTAAGGCTCCTTGGAGCAGTGACTGTTTCTTCCTGATTGGGCCTTAATAACAAAGGGAATCTGAGCAGGCGCATCTTCTATGGCTAGGCAACATGCCTGGATAGCGTATCAGATCTACTCCAACCCTAAATATACTCTTCTGCACTCACTGTGTTCTCAGTTATAGCAGTTGCTGAGTTATGAGGGATTAACTTGCCTTGGAAATCATTATGTTCACTTTACCGTAGCAATGCTTTCCTACAACTCCCGGAATGCTAGATCACCTAAGATTGTGTTCCATTAACTCAGGATGGCACTAAGGTAACAGAATGGGCAAACTCACTCAATTAATCTGAGGTTAGACATGCATGAAATTCAGCAAACCAGCTTGGCAGTGCAGTTATATGTTACGATAACATACAGGCTTGTCACATCAGGATCCCATGCAATAAGCATTCTGCCCTCCAGTGATTTAACACTGGGGTACAGATGATAGGACACAACTAGTCTCACCAAAATGGCTTCTCTTTGTACTGCTGGGATAGGTTCGCAGACCACAAGTTCTTCATGTCCCGCCACTTACCTATGTGGCTGATTCTTTCCTGCGATCCTCATCCCAGAGGTAAGTTTCAGGGGCATGCTCTCTACTAGACTGGGGACTTAATCTAATCATCATCGCAATGCAATATGACATATGCTGATCCATATTGTGCAAAACATTTGGTCAAGAAACCTGGAACCAAGCTGGTAGGTATTCTGCCCAAAGAATCCAATTAACTCTAATAAAGAACTTCTTGCTTTGCGATTATGATGTAAACATACATTCATTCCATTCTACAGGGCAATCTTTGATACCTCTCATACTATAAAATCTACCTTTTTGTATTTTAAGACCAGGAGAGACTATGATGATCTCTAGTTGGACCTCCTGCATAACAACAGCACCCAAGAATTTCTGCATAAAGGGTACAAATTGAGATTCAGCTATTCTGTTTCTTATAGGGGCAGGAGAATTTAGCAACCCCTGTATTGCACAAAAGTACTGATCTTTTGTCCTGACTTCTTCCTCAGCATTTAGAATCCAGAAGACATTCCCCAGCAAGCCAAAACAATTTTAAGGCAAGTCAGATTTTAGATCTGATCTGATCTTGGCTCTATAGTTCCTTCCACAAAAAGATCTCAAAGTACTTTACAAATACTAATGAATTTAGCCTCATGCCATGATGTAAGAGAATCTTCCTCCTCTCTGAATTTCCCCATCTCTAAAACAAAGAGATAAGCAATGTGCCCACATATAATGCTTTGGTGGTCAATATTCTGAGCTGCGGCCCTTCGTTGTCAAAACTGAAAAGAAGCTTGACACCATTCACATGCAGCATCTCCAAATGAGTGATATCATGGAGTCCCGGGGCGATGCTCTGGAACTGCTCCCCACAAAGCCAGTTAGGACTTTGGGGAACCTCCTCTCCCTTGGAGCAGACTGTCTTCAGGGCAAGAAGCTCACACAGCTTCACCTTCCTGGGTCTGACTTTGGAGCATTCAGCATCCTCTGCCCCTTCATGCCCCACAGTGAGTCCACCCAGATGAGATCCTGGGGAAGCCAGAGGGTCCTGTACGCACCCCCACTTTGCAGTCAGACGTGGCTCTTAGCCAGCCAGTAAAACAGTAGATGACAGGAACACAGTCTAAAACAGAGCTTGTAGGTACAGAGAACGGGACCTCTCAGCCGGGTCCATTCTGCCCTCACTTCCTATCCCCAGCCAGGTCCAAACTGATGCCCCCTCCAGCCCTCCTTTCTGGCCTTTGTCTCTTTCCCGGGCCAGGAGGTCACCCGACCTCTTTGTTCACCTTTAGCCATCCCTCTGCAGGGGGAAGGGCCCCAGGCATTTGTTGCCAGGAGACAGAGTGTCAGCCATTTATGCATGTGAGGACTTAAGAAATGCATGGGGAAACTGAGGCACCCACATGGTATTCAGAGGAAACATTAAGAACAGTCCCACTTCGTCACAACTGAAAACATCAAATGATACAAATTTGAGTCAAATGAAGAGATACATTTTCTAACCACACAGGTCCAGCGCTCTCAGCCAGCCATTCAGCCAACACTCTAAGGTGGTATGGTCATCTCCGAATTCCTGCCAACTTCCCTGTGAGACTCATCTTTGACTTTGACCCAATGAAAGGAAGATGAAAAGGACCCTCCAGAAGACCTAACATGATGGCTGGATGGCATCAATAGACATCTGTCCCTCACAGGCATCCTATTCTGTAACATGCCAGATCTGGCATCATGGAGGTGCATAATGCATTGAATGGCTTCTACCCTGTCCAAAGGACAGCACTAGAATTAACCAAAATATCCAAAACCCCACATTCAAATGATTAGATGTGTAGAGCCCAGGATAGAACACCAATCTCCTGACTTCAAGACCAATGTGTTAGTAACAGGACTATCCTTCCTCCCTTTAAGACAGCAGGTCCCTTTAAACTACCAAGGGAACATGTAACTTTAAAACATGTTCATATAGTAAAGAAGGGCAGAAGGGACCATTATGCAGTAGGTCAGACTAGATGATCATAATACTGGCCAGAGGTTTTTACCAAGTGATAGAACACTGGGCCCTGATCTAGTCACTTACGACTGAAAGCGTGCCCCTGCCCCACTCTGATGCGTTACATGCGCAAAGTGTACCAGAAAATGCATGTCTAACCTCTCATTCAAGTGCAGCAAAACAAACTCTCTTAGGTGCTTTCCAAGGGCACGTGCCCTTGGCAAACCCATAACATAACCTCAGCTCTGAAGCAGACAGGTTTCCCCTGCAGGCTCCTCTATACCTCAGCAATTGTTGCCTCCCAGTTCATTCATCATTGTCAGATGACTAAGATGCAGCTGATCAAATCCACCTAAACAGCCAGAGTGGCCTCCCCTGCACCATGTAAAAGCAGCAAAGAATCCTGTGGCACCTTATAGACTAACAGACGTTTTGGAGCATGAGCTTTCGTGGGCGAATACCCACTTCTTCGGATGCATGTGGTGGAAATTTCCAGGGGCAGGTATATATATGCTAGCAAGCAAGCTAGAGATAACGAGGTCAGTTCAATCAGGGAGAATGAGGCCCTGTTTTCACACCTCAACTGCTAGAACAGGGCCTCATCCTCCCTGATTGAACTGACCTCGTTATCTCTAGCTTGCTTGCTAGCATATATATACCTGCCCCTGGAAATTTCCACCACATGCATCCGAAGAAGTGGGTATTCGCCCACGAAAGCTCATGCTCCAAAACGTCTGTTAGTCTATAAGGTGCCACAGGATTCTTTGCTGCTTTTACAGATCCAGACTAACACGGCTACCCCTCTGATACCCTGCACCATGGTAACCTCAGGAATCCTGTTTGCACTAGACCTTTCCTCTTCCCACCCCAGGCTTGTCTCTCGCACCAAAAGAACACACGTTAGCTACCACAGAACTAAACAATAGCCTTCCACAAATGTGTGACACCTTAGGCCCAGCTCTCCGCTCATTTAAACCAGAGCAGACTGTCTTCATTGGCATTACACTATTTCTGAGGTCCCCTTACCTTGCAATTCACTTGAAGCCATAAATAAGCAAGGAATTTAGTTCAAAGCTGCCTTTTTGGGCCAAATCTTCATTCTATTAAAGTCAATGTCAAAATTCCCATTGATTTCGATAGGACCAGGATTTTGTGCTTAACTGCTCAAACGAAAAGCTTTCCTTTTACTTCCTGATATGAGTAGTCTGGGAAACTGAAATCATTAAATCCTTATTCAGTCTGCTTTACAATCATTCTCTCTTCCCTTACCCAGAAAGATGATTCACCTAACAGAAATCTACCAGAACCCCACTGTGCTTCATATGCTTTTGATCCAGTTTCTTTTCTCATTGGTGCCCAGAAGCTACCTGACAACCTGGCACTAATATGCTTGTGTGAGCTCGTGTTTTTCCTCTCTTGGCAATGAGGTGGTCCCATACATTTGTATGGGGTTAAAATCAGGCAGTTTCATATAGGGCTTTGGAGCTGTGCTCCGGCTCCACTCCAGCTCCAGGCAAAAACCTGCAGCTCTCTTTTTTTTCCTTTTCTTCTCTGGAGATATCCTATCTCCCAGAACTGGAAGGGACCTTGAAAGGTCATCGAGTCCAGCCCCCTGCCTTCACTAGCAGGACCAAGTACTGATTTTTGCCCCAGATCCCCTTAGTGGCCCCCTCAAGGATTGAACTCACAATCCTGGGTTTAGCAGGCCAGTGCTCAAACCACTGAGCTATCCCTCCCACCACTGCTCTGGAGCTGCTCCGCAGTTCAGCTCTGCTCCAAAGCCCTGGTTTCATAGTATAGTTGGAGACTGGTATCCAGTCACCATTACACGAGGTGACAGTTCCTACCTGATGACTTTACTGGGAGATGTGAAGCAACGAGCCAAGAACAAAGTGAACCACAGGCATGCGGGTGCCAGGTTTGAGGAGGGCAGCTCACTCAAAGAGGACTTCAGAAGCCAGGTACAAGAGGGCCCCTTATATACTACAGTAAAAAGCAGGGGCATGCACAGGAATTTAAATTTCACTGCTTTTGGGAGGAGGGTATATTCTGTGACCTTGCTATGGCCCCAGGCTGGAAGAGCTCCCTCTCCCTGCCGGAGCAGCTCTGTGCCCCCATCAAATATTGGGGGCATGCCCCTGGTGAAAAGGGTCTCCATTCTATCCAGGCTGTTATACTGTATTCCTCGCCAAGGCATCTGAGCACCAGCATCTACTTTCCTGCCCTTTGAGTAACAATATATCCAATGAGACCACCACTTCCAAGACAGCACTGCAGCGCCACACATTTCCTGTGGGGTTGACAAAGATCTCAGAACCACTATGAAAGCGGCCCATTTCCTACTGGATTACTTAGCTATTATACAGAATCATAGAAATGTAGGGCTGGACAGGACCTAGAGTGCTCATTTACTCCCTTCTCCCATGCTGAGGTAAAGTATACTTATACCACGTGGCCTGAAATACAGGTTTTGGCATATGCGAGTGTCTCCCTCCAGTAGCTGGATCAGCATGGACAACAGCCTACTACCTACTCACAGCTAACTGAGTTATTCCCTTAGCTCAGGTAGTACAGGCTTATGTTTTTGATGCTAAAGTCCTCAGATCTATTGATTCTGACAACCCAAGGCCTGCATATGTGTGGGGGATGGGGACAGAGAGGCACACACTGGTTTGTTACATTTGCTTTAGTGCCTTCTGACATAACTAGTATATTTTAATCTCCCATTCCCCACTTGCTGAGAATGTTTTTTAACCATTTATATTTCACAATGTCAGAGTTAATTACAGTCCTCCCTATTTTGGGACCCATCTCATATGACCTATAATATTCCGCTGCAGATTTTAGTATAGGGTTTCTCAGTTCTGCTTTATCTCAGACATGCTTTTGCAATGCATGAGCTACGTGCTGGAACAAAATGCAATAAAAAGAGCTTTAAATAAGGATTGTTGCTTGCACTGTCTTTCTTTATCTTCCTATCTGCATCATAAAAATGCAAAGACACCCATATGGCCCATTGCAAAGGAATGAGTTTCCTGCAGGCACTGTGCTGTGTCACTCATTCATATACATAAGATGTACTGTATACAGCTATGGAGATCACAAAATCCCTCTACTAACAGGGAAAACACTCATATTTCATAGCTAGGATGTCCTCACACGGCTTCATTTCACAACAGATCAGAATGGCTGAGTCAGGGCTTTTCCAAAAGGCCAAAATATCAAAATATTTTCTAAGGCTTAAGATACAAGATTTCTGTTTAAGACAGAAAAGCATGTTCCATCTGGAAAGAGAGAGCAAGATGGAAATGTTTGTAAGATGCTGTGTTGATGTAATAGCACTAGCAAAGAGGAGCAAGCATGCCGACACGTGAGAAATTACATGTGTGTTGCGTACAGAAGAGTGTGCATGTATGTCTGAGTGTACACGTGTTCCTGTGAATGTAAGCATACCAATGCATTTGCCAGCATGAGGGCAGGTATGCACCTGTGCAACACATGTCCTCTTCTCTATATCTGAAGATAAGTTTAGAGGAGGAGTGCTGTAACTTTGCAATCAGGAAGGGAACAGGTTTCTCATGTAACATGCCACCCTGGCTACAAAAGCCATTTTCTTCTCTGCTGTTCCATTTCATGTGCATATGGCACTTCCTGTAGACATGACATCCTAGTCTATTTCCAGGACCAGCTCATTTGACTTTCTGCAGTGGCAAGCTCACCAACATCTGCTTAAACCATAAAGACAGTCACCCTGAGAGAAACGCACATGCTTAGTCTGGGGAGAGCATCCTCCAAAGAAATCTTGGAAATCCATGAACTCCAGGGGAGTCAAAACCACTGTGCAGTATTATTAACCTGAGAGTTCTGACATTCATAGCATGATCCAATCATTTTCTGACAAAAACAGAGGATTAGGCACACTTCACTGTACACAACAGAATTAACTGAAGCTTTGAAGCAATGCTGTGGGTCTTGGATGGCCTTCTTGTGTTTTTAAGCCACTGTCTGCTTCAGCTGGAACCCAAACAAATAGTCCTTTTCTGTGACATGTCTTCTTTCACAGGCATTAATTATTTTCCTGGAGCATTTTAGACCATCTAAAAAAAGCAAAGGATTATTTTGCCTTCTGCCTGCCTGTATCAGCTACCAATTTAAGAGCTTTCAAGGACCCTGAAACCACAGAATCCAGACCCTCCAATTACCTTAAGCCATGGCACAGAATCCATACCCTCACAGAACCTCAGTAGCATTCCAATGTCTTTTGATATGAATCCCAGGGGTGTAAATGAAGGCCAAATTTTGTAGCAATCAAATGCTGCTTCCAGCGGATGAGTGTTCTACAGCTCATCTATGTAATGAAGTTGCTGTCTCCATCCATTTCTTATTTGATGGGTGCCCACAACAGAAATAAAAATTCCACCAACACAACAAGCTCTGACCATTGACAGTGTCAGCAAAATGGGGAAGAGTTGAATGAGAAACAGACGTCCCTTGTTCTCCATGGAGATGGTCACACTAAGGCTAAGTTGGATCCTTTTTGATGGGGACTGGAGGGCGAGTATTATTGTGCACTCATGGCTTTCCTCACCAAGTAGGTTACAGTAGGAAGATAACATTGGTCAGAAGCTGGGCTGATCCCAGCAATGAAAAAAGAAAAATCCAAAGCAAACAAGTTAAAGAATTTTTTTCTCCCCTTCAGTTTGGATTGCACTATACATTGCAAAACAAAATGCATTCAAACTACACCTGACATCAGATTCATTATCACTGTTTAAAGTGTTACTAGAATCCCTAGATAAAAATTTAGTCTGTCAGACAGTTGAGTATAATTTATTCTTCCCTAAATCTATTTAACCACACACACTTGGGGGGTGGAGGGAGAGTGAATGTTATCAAGGGATCAAGAACTATTCCAAATGCAAGAATAATCTCATCAACTTCTTCCAATTCACTGCATCTTTCAGTCACATGGGCAGCATTTTACTTGGCTCATTTTCCATGCAAGGCTTAGTTAAAAGAACACAATTCCATTTATTTTGAACTCTGTGGACTGCAAAGAATCCAGGCAATGTTTTTCAAGCCTAGATGCCATAGGGAGGGAAAAAGTATCCCTGAGGCATGCTATTTTTAATGCCTCTCTTGCCAGAGAGTCATCACTTCTATAGTAGATGACAACTTTGCAGCAGCCTCAGTAGTGAAAATATGAAAGCCACATAAGACAGCAATTGCCAGGCTCATGTCATGAAGACCACAAAGATTTTTCATTTCAGTGGTCTGATGTAATGATGATTGTCAGAGACTTTTCCCATTAATAGTGATGCAGGGAAAAGGGGGAAAAGGACAGACCAAACAATTCTGCAGCTTATGTCCCTTTTAAGAGCTGCTCTTCCAGAAAAGCATAACCACACAAAAGGTGATGTCAGTCTATGCCCCAGGTGACAGCAATGCAATAACTGGCCACTTCTTTTGCCCTGAAGAGTTCTGTCAGGGCAGTGGTCAGATCAAAGGTCCATGATGTTACTGTTTGGAAGCAGCTGATAGATTTCTCTGCTCATCCAAGTCACTCCCTAAGTGACATACTGGGAGAAAACTAGCTGGCTTATGCTCAGCTCAAACATAAAGAGAATGCCTTGTTGGATTGAAGAAAGATTTGGCAGAGCTCAGGACTTCACTCCTCGGGATCTATTAAACATTTCAAATAGCAGCAGGGTCAGAAATGCCTTTTCAAGTACAGCTGGACAAGGGAGTTCAGCCCTTGTTCTCAAGCACATAAGTCATCATGGTCATTGGTATATGTTACCTCCAGGCTACAGGAGTGCCATGAACTGTATTTGGGGTGCTCGGGAGTCCACCTGAGATATGCAGGTAGTTCAGAATAGAGCTGCCTGCGTCCATCAAATTGCAGATTCAAAAGAATGTTTGCAAAGAGCTGCTCTGGTGGTGGGTGGGAATGTCTGACATGCAGTATCAAAATGGAGATAGGAACACATGTCAATCACATTCTACGGGTGCTTCTGTCCATTAAGACTGGAAACTTTTTGCTTCTTGATTTTCTCTCATCCGGGGATTAGTGGTTTTTTTGTTTTCCATTGTTTTACTTGTGGCAGAGTTGGGTCTATAATTTAATAAAACAAGAGATCCCAGGCAAAGAAAAAACAAACAAACAATCAGGCTGGGGGAGGGGGGGAGGAGGGAAGGGGAAAAAGAGCCTTGCTAAAGTTTTGCTCTGTTCCATGAGTTTCAGGGAATGAAATCCTTAGCAATAAAAGTTAAAAATCCAGAATCAGCACAGGAATTAAGCTGTTCAAAAGAGGAAAATGCACAGAAGCCAGTTTGAAATCTGAAAAGCCTGCCTCAGACAGAGTTTAAACACAAAATAAAGGTTGTTCATGTCCTCCCCTCCCCAGACACCTTTTAAATATTTTTGTTTTGAGTACAAAAGCTTCTGCCTTGATAGCCATGGAAAGGGAGTCCCCCTGTTTATCCACAGAACAAACAGCTTGGTATTAAGAACTGCTTTTAGGGTGACCAAATAGCAAGTGTGAAAAATTGGGACGGGGTGAGGGGGTAATAGGCGCCTATATACAGGAGCACCAGCAGCCTTTTCGGCTCCCTAGGCAGCAGAAGGTCCTGCCCCCAAAATGGCACCGACAACGACTGCGGCAGCAGCTGGTCCCGCCCTCGAAATACTGCCGACGACCATGGCAGCCAAACATCTGGTCGCCATAGTCGCCATCCCCCAAATGTCAGCATCCTAGGCAACCACCTAGCTCGCCTAATAGGTTGCGCCGGCCCTGGCTAAACAAGAAAGCCCCAAATATTGGGACTGTCCCTATAAAATCGGGACATCTGGTCACCCTAGCTGCTTTCCCCACAGTATTTCAATCCTGTACTGGGAAAAGCACTTAGGGTGAAGAAGCTACTTTATTCTAGGACTGTTCAGCCCTTGAACAGTTGAGATTTTCCACATGTGAGTCCTCTGTGTTGATGGGTTTTCAACCCAAACACTCATCCACTAAGAGCTGGACTGAGGCCACCAAAGCTATTTCATAGAAACCACTGAATCCTTCTCTTTGTTTGATCATAGATGGTCTGGATTTGAACCAGCAACCTAGAAGTCAAAGGTGATAAAGCCCATTATCTATCCCCAAATCACTCAGAGACCCAGAGGTTTGTCTGGGAAGTTCCCTAGCACCAGGCATAAAGTTTTTGATTAAAAACTGGTACTCCTAATCCTCTTCAGAGAGCTCTCTACCTCATTTCTAGAAAGTAGGCGGTATTAGATAAGGGGGGCTGCATGTTGGCAAGGGTCAGCTTGCCTGCTGCCAAAGGTTATGCTACATCCCAGTCTTCATCTAGCCTTCATCCTAGTACATAAAAAGCCAAGAGCAAGCAAAAGATGAACTCAGAAGACGAGTGTCCAGGAAATATGGAGAGAGAAAAAAAAATGTAGCATAAGAAGAGAACAACCTTGGCTGGCCACTCTTGCTACAGGAAAAATCCACAGGCTCCGATATTTGAGTGTCTATGTTGCCCCTTGGAGGCATGGGGACAACAGAAAGCAGCTCCTCTGCCTCCTGCCTGGCCCCTCAAAATGCCAAGGAGTCTCACCCTCCTGGAGTTCCAGCATGGTCTTCCAAAGGGTCTCAGAAATGAGACAGTGTCCTGCTCCACACATGGTAGAGGATATCAAGCCAATGACTTGTGGGAGTAAAGGGGTTGATCAGGGCCTTTTAAATTAGACTAAACTCTACAGGAAAGTAACCCACTGCCAGCAGAGAAGTGGCAGACCTGGTACAACTTGTCATCATGCACTGTATCCGCTCCATCCCCACCTCCCCGCAGGAGATAGAGCAGCAGGACAGAGCCACCCATTGCAAGGAAGTGGGCTGTATGCGGGGTGTTTTTTGGGGGGGGAGGGTGGTTTTTAAAGTGACTGGAATAGGAAGTTTAAATAAACACCATAGAAGTCTCATCTTGGGGCAAACTTAATAGTTCATTAGGAATTAAACTTTAGCTCAGGAGGGAGGAAGGTCTTGGGAAAGCACATTCCTGCATCCCAGCGTTCGAAGTAGCATTTGTTGACTGTCCATGGCCTAGGAGGAAGGCAGAGAGAGCAGTAACTTAGAAACAAAGAGGGAGGGAGAAAATGTGCTAGGGAGAAAACTAATACAAGTAACAAATTATTACGTCCCCCACTATCCAAACACATGCAGTAGATATCATCCCTTCTCATTGGGGCAACAATCCTGCAAAAAACATTCCTTTCAAGCTCATTCACTGTGTCAGTGGCTGCATTATAGCTCCTTCCATCCTAGGGGAACTATAAATGTCAAGGAATTAAAAGCCTCTCAACCCCCCTCCTCCACACCCAGGGAGGGTAGGCAAATGTTGTTAGATTGTTAGCTCTTTTGGGCAAGTCACATGTCCTGCTCCATGCTTGGGGAAGCACCACAAAGCATGTGGGACATTTATTATTCCCTTTTAATGATGGATAGAGAAAGAGGATGAAATCCTAGCTGTACTGAAGTCAAAAAGAGTTGTGGCCTGGATTTCACTAAGAGTGGTTAAGTGACTTGCCCAAAGTTACATAGTGAGACCATTTTAGAGCCATATAAAGCTCTCAGTTGATACCACAGAGATGAACACAGGATAGATACATAGCAACCCAGAAGTCCCAATTCCCAAGTCCCCTGCTTTAATCACTAGGCCGCATTGTTCTCCTGGAGCCAAGAAAAGAACAAAGTAGTCCCAATTCCAAGTCCTCTATGTTCTCTGCCCTGTTGCTGAACAACTGCTGAATGCAGTAAGGTAGCTTTGGTGGCAGTTTGCCACAGGAACCTTAAGGACAGATTACTGTCTACTGCCGGTAATGACTTCTGTGTGTGTATGAGGGAGTTAATTAAACTTTGGATTTATGAACAAAACAAGGAGGAGAGGGAAATGAGCCTTTTCTGGGCTGCTCGATGAACTGGAACAAAATGGTTCATCTCTCTAGGTCTGGCCCACAAAGTGTTGCTAAGACAAACATTGTTTACCTCTAAAAAAAAAAACAACAGAGTAAAGTACAAGGAACTTTACCTTCCCAGTTACAGAACACACCATGAGTTGGACTAAGTTCACAGACAGGTTAGGCAGGGTATAGTCCATATCAACAATGAAAGACCTAATAATCACAGGGCTGGGAGAGGCACCTGGAATCTGCCCTGATGCTTAACTTTCCCAGTGTTATCTATCTTAAACTGTCAGTAATTAAGGAGAAAAGATCCAAGCAGAGCCATACCTTGATGGCAAGAGGATCAGATTGGGAAATTGACACCATCCTGCACAACACTCACATAGCAACTTGCTCAGTATCCAGCATGACAATCATCAATGCTATATGACGAGAATTAAAATCATCCCCATAGCTACAGTCAGTGCAGCAACCCTGGGCTGTCAGGAGCAAGCCCCTCCTATCAGCTGTCTGAATGTTAAGCCTGCATAGGATTGATTCTAAAGCCAAATTATGTCCCTAGAAAACGCTAAGGTCCCACTGGCCTGCTAATCTAGGTATTTATAACACACCCAGCACTGGGGTAGCTCAGCCTCTTGTAAATTTTTATTGAGCCATTGGAGTGGCTACAAAGACCCGAGTTCTGCCTTCTTTCCCACTCTGTAAGATGAGTTAGAAGTACTAGGAATTCATTTCATTCTCTGTATTCTTATTTCTCTCTACTCTTCCCTCTAACTGGAAGCATCTGGGTTTGCTGTAAAAAAAGACCTTACTGTTAACTTCAGGTTCTCAACTGCCTATTACTGGGGGATACTTGAGCTGAGGACCTCAATTCCAATCTCTCAGTCACCTGCCAGTACACATATGCACACTGAGGGCCTCCATGTTAGCTCTTATTGCAGATGCCAGATCCTTGGTCCCCCACAGAGGTATGTCCAGGCAAAAGACAATGCTAGAATGCCAGATTCATCCAGCCGCTCTTAACTCACCAGGTGATGTAAACCACCTATCTGCAGTCATCGTTTTACATGCTACAAAGAAAATTCCCTTGTAATCACTGAACTTTAATCATATATAACAAAAATGTACTAGGCCAATTCTCAGTCCCAACAAAGTCAATTGCAAAACTCTAGAGACATCAGTAGAGACCAGATTCTTGCCAACCTTGTTGGATTGACAAAATTGTTTTTATCCACTCACCTTGACCTGTCCGTTTCTCAACGGAAAACAAAATTCAGTTGAGTCTCAAACAATCTGTGCACAGCATAAATTGAAAAAGTCCCTTCATAAGATCCACCAGCAATTCTCCACCCTGCACACTTGATAACAGCTGTGGCCATTCTGTCTGCAGCCTTGGCATGCAGTAAGTTTGCAGAAATGTCACTCTTGCCTCCTACGTTAAAGAGGAAGCTGTCTATCAATGCCTTGGTATTGTTACCAGGAAACAAGTCAGGAGGGAATGAGGAGAAAGCTGTGCCCACAATTTTCAGTGAATGAAACAAAGATAAAGTGGAAAGATAACATTAAGGTCTAACAAAAACAAGCAAAATGTGTTGACAAGATTTCATTCTTCAGAAATCAGCAGGCCTCCATATTTCAGCAGAGCATGAACAGAGGGACTGAAGCCACCTGGAAAGAAACGCTCAGCAGTGCTAGCATTTCATAGCAAAATTGTCTGCAAATAAACCAGCATAACTAGCAAACACCACCACTGTTTAAGACTCCCTGTTATAATCTAAAGCATCATTGATAACTTTTACAAGCTGTGATTTTAACCCCCAGAGTGTCAGGTTAGGCTTCGGGCATTGAAACGGGTTTGGTGAGAGGTGAATGGAGATGATGCTCTTGCAATTAGCCAAGAGGACTGTTTGGGCACCCAAAACAGAACAGAATATACCAAGGTTCCTCCAAAGCTGCATGGCCAGCTGTTACGATTTATAATTTGTATTGTGGTAGCCTTTAGGAGCCCCAGTCATGGACCAGGCCCCCACTGTGCTTGGCACTGTACAAACATAGGGGACACAAAATGCCCCTGCCCCAAAAGCTTACAATCTAAGGGAAGCTTCTCTTGCACCAGGAGGTATTTGCCTCCTGATCAGAAGAGTCTCAGAGGGGTCCTTTCTTGCTGCTGCTGCCGCCTGCAGCAGCACCCACTCCTGCATTTCATTGCTCAGAAAGCATCAGGCCCTCCAAGTTCTTAGTCTGTTATATCTCCTTTCCGTCCCATCTGCCCACAGGACAGGACAGAACAGCATAGCAAAGTGAGGAATTTTCCAGCTCCAGGGAACTGAAACAAACGGCTCAATTCCTTCTATGGAAATTGCATCCCCTTAAGTATTTATTTCTGGCCCTGCCTGTCCTGTGTGAACCCTCTCCCCAGGATCCCAGAGGGGGAGAGAGAGAGAGAAGAGACTGAACCCTGCTGCTATAACTCCAACATCCTTCAGCAGAAATCCGAGAGAGACCCTTGTATGTTATGACCCTCTCCTTCAATTTCCATGCAACATTTAAGGAGCCAGGAAAAACAGCACAGCAAGGGACTGTTCACTGATATTTGATAGAGTCCCTGAGAAGCAACAGCAGCTGGACAGCTGAACTCAAGACTTGCAGGATCCTGGGAATTCCACTCCAGTACCTGTGGGAGCTCTAAGAGCCCCTCGCCCACCCACAAGTTCCTGGGAATTCCCTCAACACCTCTCTCTATGAGCCTGTCTCCTGCAGACAAGATCCCAGGAAGTCTCGCTGTACCTGCTGAATTGAATCAGGCGAACTCTTGGATCTGAGCTTATCTATTTTAATCCTTTGTTACATATGAGGAAGGATGATCGGGGGTAGGGGGAGAAGAGGACAAATCAAATCTAAGTCGTCCTGCCTCTGCAACAGATGTGCTGTGTGATCTTGAGTGAGACACTGCTTCTCTGTTCCTCTCCCCCCGCCCACTCTGAAAAATGGAGGTGACACTTCCAGAACCCTCTCCCAAAAGGCAGGGGAAGATGATCTGTGTTAGGCTGGGGAGAGATAGCTCAGTGGTTTGAGCATTGGCCTGCTAAACCTAGGGTTGTGAGTTCAATCGGTAAGGGGGCCATTTAGGGATTGGGGGATTGGCCCTGCTTTAAGCATGGGGTTGGACTAGATCTCGAGGTCTCTTCCAACCCTATGATTCTATGACAGTGCTGTGTTTTGAGATCCTTTAAGTCCAAGCATTATTACAAGTATAATAAATTAGCCTATTTTATCCAAGGATTGTTGAGCTCTATCATCCCCATTTCACAGATGAGGAAACTGAGGCATAGATTGACTAACCCATTTATATCATGAGACAGTGGCAGAGACTGAAGGAGGCTATTTTTATTAGCATGTTCATCAATAACCAAGTCCTGTGTACTCTCTAGGAACCAGTTCTGTGAGCCTCCAATGCACACGTATCAGAGGAGTCCTAGAGTTATCCTAGCTAATGTACCTCTGTTGGAGGCACAGTTTAGGGAGCGCATGATGCATGAAGCTATTGCAGCTGCTGTATGCCCACCACATATAACCGCATGCACAGCAGAGGCAGTACAGGGGTCCAGAGTTCTCAGCTATTGAAGAATTTAAAAGAGTTTCAATGACTAGCAGGCAATTTCTATTGGGAAGTGGCTGTGATCAGAAGTCAGATCCTTTGACTTGCAGTGGTCTGGAGTATAATAGATGCACTACATGCATCTGTTGCCATTGAGGTGGAAGACCCCTCAGATACTCTAAAAAATTATGCTGTCATGTCAGCCTGACTGCCCAGGGAGGGAAGCTGCATGGAAATGTGTCAAAGACAAGGCAAGCCATACCCAGCCTCCCCTGACTTGCGCAAAGCGTGGGATCCTGTCAGCAGGAGGTTCCCACTATACGTCTTTGGCTGCAGCTCTCCCTCCGCCCCTGATTCTTCACTCTTCTCAGCGACTCCCCATCCACTCGGAAGGAGAACGATAGATTCCAGACATTCACTTCATCTGGAGCTCTATGAGCCACTTGCCTCATTTCTGCTGGGAAAGTGCCTGGAAGGTTGTTCTCTATTTTATTCCCCTGGCACTCTCAAAGACTTGACTGATCTGGATTCCCTCCAAAGCCTCATCAGCTGGCTCCTTTCAAGTGGATTTTTAAACACAGGGATGAGCAAGCTGGTGTGGATGAGATAACTGACCCACACCTCCACCAATCCCAGGAACATCCCCTACTCTTCTCTATCCCTAGCACCCCTCTCTCCAATTAAATCTTTCATGGTTATTGAAATAATTTTCTCCATCCTCTTCAATGTTCTTACACACTGTCCTTCCTGATCCCAGCTGGGGCTAGAATAGACAAGTCAAGGATGGGAGTGGGCACTTTTTGCTGTTTTTGTCTATGAGGGCACTCAGGAGCACTGAGATCAAAAGCCCCCAGACTGTAAAGCATCTTAACCAGAGGGCAAAGGGCAGATACCCTTGAGAGCAGGGAATGTTGTAGAGGCAGCAAGGTCTTCGCTGCACTTCCCTCTTCATCTGATCTTAGACAACATATAGACAAAAGGTAATGGATGAAATGTAACAAGGCGGTGAGCACTTGAGCAGTTCAACATTTTTCAGCAAATAAACGTCCCCTGAAAAAAGTAGTTTTGATCGACCCAGAACTATGCATGAATCTAAGCTGAAAAGATTTTTCTTGGGTGTGTGTGTGTGTGGGGGGGTCCCCTTTATAAGGTTTAGCCCAGTGATTTGAGTACTTGTCTAGGATGTAAAAGACTGAGGTTTGAATCACCATTCTGGAGCAGGGACTGGAACTCGTCTCCTGCACCCCACCCCACCCCACCACGAGTGCCCTAACCAGACTATAGGCTATGCAAGGGTGGGTTGCACACAGTTTCTCCTGTTAAAGCTAATCCATTTTGTATAAACACAAACATTCACTGTGCCAAAGAGTGTGTGAGTGTGACTCTATAGCCTGGGGATTAAGACACTCACCTGGGAGGAAGGAGATGTGGATTTAATCCTTCCTCTGAATCAGGCTAAAGGTTATAATGGTAGGGGGATGGGGGCAAAGAGATGGACCCAAACAGTTGCCTGCCTGAAATTAATTTTACTGATTTGCAGACAAATTCTTAACATTTCTGGAACTGAACCAAATATTTTGCCTGATTTTTTGGTTTGCTGAATGAACAAAAATTATTCGTGCAGCTCTAGTTGGCACATCAGTTAACACCATAGAGTTTCCTTGGTTTGATTTTTACTAAACACATCTTTGACATCTGGGCCTGAGTTTCCAGGTCTTTGGGGAGATTGGTTCATAGGAGACAGACATCGTACTTGGAACCTCCTCCATGGCCCAGTCTAAGGAGCCCAGTGCAACAAGGTGAGGAGATGAGCCTCTTTCCAAATACCATGCAATTGGTAGGTAGTCCCAAAAGCCAGCAGCAAAGAGGAACCTGCACAGATGACATGAAATCCAGTCCACAGCTGTCAAAGAAGCTGAAGCAATGGGAAAATAAGTAAGAAACCAAAGAAAAGTTATTAATGAAGATTTAATGGATTTCAAATGTTCAGATAGAGCTATGGGCTATCATCAATCTTATTCCATTCCCACCTGAAACAGGGTTGAAACATTACTAGAAAGAAGTTTCTGAAACCATTAAAAAGCCGTCAGGGAGCAATCCTTCCTGTACCATTCACTACCCCAAGAAATCTGGGGTAACACCTCCATAGTCCAAGAGATATCAAAAAAACACCGCCTGAAAACCACAGTGCTGTAACATAAGGAGTCAATTGTGAACTCTCTCCATAGCACATCAAACATGAGGCATTCATTCATTCCCGCAGAGTTAGCATTGATCTATAAGCTGCAGCTCTGTATTACACTTTCAGTACCATCCAGTTAAATCAGGAAAACATTTCCAGGGGACTGAAAGAACCAGATACAGTGAGTTGTGGATCTATTCTTGATCATATCATGGTATCAGGCACTAGGATAAAGGCTCAATAAGTGAAGTAGTACTGTAACTTTGCTTATATTCTCTCTCCATGCACATCACTATATTAATACAATTCCCTGCAGATGCTCACAGACAACCACATGCAGACAACTGTATGTTCCCATAGCCACACCCAGCCTCATACCAACATTCATCCAATATATAAACACTGCAAGCCACACACCCTCATGCGTCCAGCTACAAAGTCATATCAAAGGTGCTTAAAGGAGTTGCTCTGATGAATTTGTGGAAGCAGAGGTAAATGGAAATCTCCATTACAATATGTGGGCCCCATGCTGCCAAGCATTGCAGCACAGTCTATTCCACTTAAGGGGCCATGGTGGTGGGTATATTAAGGAGGGGGGGGGGAAGCAAGCAAGAGGATAACAAAAGAGGATTTTAAGTAAGCAAGAGGTGAACACTGATTTTCTTTTTGATTGCTCAGCCTTTAATACGTGTCTTATTAAAACTTTCATACTCCTAAGAGAAATCAATAATTCAGAGGTCTGGCAGAAAAGCCAGCACAGAGGGCTTACGATGCCACAGGGATTCCAGTACTGATGAGGTTTGTTTTTGGTTCCCAGAATAAATATGACAACATGTAAGTGTAAAGTGTTGCTCCTTTTAGTCAAGAATCTCAAAAGGACTTCAAAGATTAAACTAACTATACCTCTTGACTGCACTCCGTAAGACAGGAAAGAGAGCGTGCGTCTCTGTCTGACAGATGAGCAGAGATGAAGGACCAGACTTTTGAGAAAGCTCAGCTACTGTTTAGAAAATCTAGCCCCTTATTTTCATGGCTAAAGAGCTCAGTGTGTTCAAACTGCTTTTTTGAAAATCCAGCCAGAAGCGTCACAATGGGAGTTGCTGGGGGCTGAGCTCTGAGAAATCTATCCTCAGTTGTCAATACTAAGCACCTGCCAACCTGGCAGGGTTGGAACTCTGTTGAAAATCTGGCTCCGCAAAACTTGCCCAAAGTAAAATAGCAGGGCAGTAGAGATATAAATATATCCCTGTAGTGTTTCCAACCCGAACAGTGGATGTGTTAGTGAAACTGACCAAGTTTCTCTTCTAAACTGATGCAGCTAGTAAACAAGCAGCATAAAGAGTGAAAAGTAACTTCAATTTTTAAAGTTATTTCAGAACGTTAGATAATTAAATCTATAATTTGTTGAGACTATACTATATTTAATAGGACAATGTTTTGTTTTTTATAAGCTCAGAGACATAGGCCATAGTAAATACCTACAGGTATCAATGCATAATTTGCAAAAATGCTTTAAAGTAATAACTTAAATCTAAAAAAAAAAAAAAAAAAATTACTCCAACAAATTCAGTTTGTCCTAAAGTTGAGATTCAGCCTCTTGGCTTTTATCACAATTTGTACATCACTGATACACATTCTCTCAATCCCACCTTCAAGCCTAGGTTAAAAAAATAAATAGTCCTTCCTAGACTGATCCTCAAGTTAGACAATAACCACAAAAATTCACAAAATCAGTCTTCCTAGAGGTCCCATGGATTCCCAGTTGGTCCAAGGGAAGAATGGAGAACCTGGAAACAGATTTTGCAAAGCTTAAAGGAGTATGGAAAAAACTACATCAGGAGTTGGTAATGGGATACAGAACCTCTTCCCACCAGGTGAGTGGGCCAAAATCAGTTGTAATAATGACCATCTTATGGCTGTTCATATGAAATGAGTTGGAGGAGTCTGGTCAGCTCATAATGAATGAGACACTGAATACAATATTTATTCTTTGTAATAAAGTAGCATCCAGGGCACTAATCAGCATTAGCAAAGCACATTTAGGCAAGCAAAGCCCCTGATCCGAGCAGCCCACAATCTAATTATCATCACAATTGTAACTAATTGCCCTGCTGCTGGCAAAGGATGAAATTGAATAGGGAGACTGAAGGAGGCTATCGGTACTGTAGATCGGGGGAAAACAATGGTAAAGGGCAGGTTGGTAGAAGTTAACCCTGTTATTGTCCAAGCTACACTGATTTTGTGGATAAACAGAGAAATTCGGTCTTCAGGGCTGTCTGTTTGGCATCTTCTACCAGAACTAAAAATTCACTTGAAGAAGGGAAAATGAAAACGAAAGACCATGCTCACTTGTGAAGCTGCCCAGGATTTGGGAAAGGTAACTCCACTTCACTGGGTGGAACACTTAACTGATTAACGTAGGAGCCAATAGAGGTATGCTAGCCCCAGTTCCTCACGCACCTTTCTTTTCAAATGAATACTGCTGGGGAGTGGGGACAGGCACATCAAATCATGTCCCTTCTCTTTTTATTAAAGAATCAGATTGCTATCAAATATTTTGTTTGCCTACCAGTAGATAAAACTGCACCTTTGAAATGTTTTCCCAAAAAACCCATTCATAAGCAAATGCTTAATTTCCAGTTTATGTTCTTTAGTCAGAATGTTTTAGTTCTAGTAAAATAAACTCCCAAGAAGTGGGAGGAGAAAAGACTCCTTCCCTTCCCTTGGTCTCATTGCAATATTCTGGCAACTGCCTAAGTCAAGGGCAGTCAGAGCAAAGGTGAAGTGATATAGTACTTATAAAACTGCCTCTAAGGGAATTGGGGTTTATTTTTTTTGATACACTGAAAATGATAACACAAGAACTTTTCTTCTGGCATTTGCTTGGGCTTCATCAGCTGCTGGAAAAGATCATCTTAGCTGAAATTACAGGGTTTCTCCATTCACTTTCAGTGGATTTCAAAATAAACACAGCTATATGATCGTGCCTCAGAGCTAGGTAAGGTTACATGTCCCAACACATTTAGAAAGAAGCTGCAGAGCTAGACATAATGAGGCACGCACACAACATTGTTTTATAGTTTAACCACCAGGTTGAAACAAAGCCTCTGATACTAATGGGAAAAGCTGGAGGGGAAATCAGAAAGAAGACTCTGCTTGTCCTTAGCCCACCTTTCTATGCATGGGTATTGCATTAGGCATCACATAATATGGGAGATCATTCAGGTGATCCCTGCTCACCCACCCACACCCCTCAGCCTGCCAAAGACCAAATATTAGACCCAGGAGAGAGACAACAGTGCAGGCAGCTGAAAATGATGAGCGATGAAGGACTTAGTCATTAGTTACATTTCCTATATGCTCCTCTTCACACATCAGCAGTTCTGCCATAAACACCTTAAAAATAACAAACAGGACAGCATGAGAGGAAGGTAAATTGGAAACTAAACTGAGGAAGTGGGTATTCACCCACGAAAGCTCATGCTCCAAAACGTCTGTTAGTCTATAAGGTGCCACAGGATTCTTTGCTGCTTTAAAAAAAGTTAAGCTCTCTTCTAATGATGGAGTTGAGAGATGCGGTGCACTGACTCTCAGGAGCACCTCGGGCTTTTCCTTTTAATGGGGATGCTTTATAATCTCTGGTCTTTTGAAATTCTCCGGTCACAAAAGGGAGGGGGGCTTCCAATAGGGTGTTTCCAGTTGGGCCCAGAGACTCTGGAAAACGCTCTGTCCTCCCTCCCCCACTTCATCACCTTGGTCCAAAATAGTCTCAACCTGATGACCTTCTGATCATGCTGCAAAGTCATCACTTATTTGACAGGGGTTTTTGGTTTTGGTGGGTTTTTTTTCTTGGGGGGGGGGGGAAAGAGGAGTTTGATAGTATGTTCCTGGAATAGAGAAGGAGTGGGGAAGAGGGACTTTCCTGTTGCTTCAATTTATTGGCTGGCTGAGTTCATAGTTATTTGACTAGGATTATTTAAATGATGCTGGGTGGTCATTATTGTGTCCCTGTAAATTTAGATAAATGTTAGGGCAGCTAAAAGCTGTGTGTGAGACTAGTTTTCATTGTTGCTTAACTAATGAAATGATTAAAAAAAAAAAAATCGTATGTCCACAGACACTGAAGTTCTTGGGGAACTCCTGCCGCTGCAGGCAGCCCAGAGCCCTTTGAATCCCGGCCACAGCTCTGGTGGCCGGGCTGGGGCCAGGATCTAAAGGGCTCAGGGCTCCCCTCAGCGGCAGGAGCTCTGGGCCCTTTAAATCCCTGCCCCAGCCCCGCAAAGCTCAGGGTTCCCCTGGCGGCATGAGCCCCGGGCCCTTTAATTTGCCCCTGAGCCCGGGGGGGGGGGGGCTCCCAGCCACCTCTTCAGCTGGGAGCCCCTGACTGATTTAAAGACCTTTAAATCTTGAGAGGCCATGCCCCTTCTGGATTAGGCCACGCCCACTAAGGACTCCAGCAGGTTAAGTAAGTTACTTTCACCCCTGAACCTAGTAAATAAGAAATCAAGAGATCATATGAACAGCAGAGAGCAAAGCCAGATCCAACTCTGTTAAGTAAGCACCAAAAACCTTACAGTTCTCTTACTGCTCTCCAGGAAGCCAAGGTTCTTCTCAGTGAAGTGCTGCTATGGAAAAATATAGTAAGCAGACAATGAAGAAGTTAGCATCTCCCATAAAGAGCTTAAACTGGAAGACCTGCGAAACAAAGCCTACCAGTCACTAAGGCCATGTCTACATCTAAAATTTTGCAGCGCTGGTTGTTACAGCTGTATTAGTACAGCTGTATAGGGCCAGCGCTGCAGAGTGGCCACACTTACAGCAACCAGCGCTGCAAGTGGTGTTAGATGTGGCCACACTGCAGCGCTGTTGGGCGGCTTCAAGGGGGGTTCGGGGAACGCGAGAGCAAACCGGGAAAGGAGACCAGCTTCCCCGCGGTTTGCTCTCGCGTTCCCCGAACCCCTCTGCAAACCGCAGGGAAGGAGACCAGCTTGCTCGGGGTTTGGGGAACGAGAGAGCAAACCGGGAAAGGAGACCAGCTTCCCCGCGGTTTGCTCTCGCGTTCCCCGAACCCCTCTGCAAACCGCAGGGAAGGAGACCAGCTTGCTCGGGGTTTGGGGAACGAGAGAGCAAACCGGGAAAGGAGACCAGCTTCACCGCGGTTTGCTCTCGCGTTCCCAAACCCCCTGCAAACCGCAGGGAAGGAGACCTGCTTGCTTGGGGAACGGGAGAGCAAACCGCGGCGAAGCTGGTCTCCTTTCCCGGTTTGCTCTCGCGTTCCCGAACCCCCCTGCAAACCGCAGGGAAGGAGACCTGCTTGCTCGGGGTTCCGGGAACGCGAGAGCAAGCTGGGGAAGGAGACCAGCTTGATTACCAGAGGCTTCCCCCTTCCACGGAGGTCAAGAAAAGCGCTGGTAAGTGTTTACATTGGATTACCAGCGCTGGATCACCAGCGCTGGATCCTCTACACCCGAGACAAAACGGGAGTACGGCCAGCGCTGCAAACAGGGAGTTGCAGCGCTGGTGATGCCCTGCAGATGTGTACACCTTCAAAGTTGCAGCGCTGTAACTCCCTCACCAGCGCTGCAACTTTCTGATGTAGACAAGCCCTAAGCAAAAGTGAACCGTAATTAGGAACTGAACTGTCAGCAACCAGCATAGTAATGACAGGTCTCAGTCTGGCTAGACTCACAAGGTGGTGCCAGTGACAGCTTAATTGAATGTCAGACAAGAGTTCAGGCTTCATAACAACTCCAAGGTCATGGGTATCCTTTGAAGGGTTCAGAAAAGTATTGTGCGATTACAGAAAGAGTTCAGCATGGGTGACCTTAGAGGCATCACAACTGGGGAGGGGGGGGAAGAAACATTCAAAGCAGCACAGTTTTATCTGTGCCAAGTTTAAGAAAACAGAAAGGGCATCTCCAAATTTCAGAAATCACACACATATAGCAAATAAAGACGATGCAATGCAGGTGCCAGGGTAAGATGCAATCCCATAGGCCTGCTCTACACTAGAAAATTAGGTCTGTTTAACTATGTCAGTGGTGTGAAAAATCCACACTCATGAGCTGCATAGTTAAACTGAATTAAAATCCCTGTGTAGACAGCACTAAGTCGACACAAGAATTCTTCCATCTCTCAGGGAAGGTAGATTACCTACACTGAAGGGAGAACCCCTACCATCAGCATAGGCAGTGTCTACACTGAAGACTGACGGGCACAGCTGTGACACTGTAGCATTTTAAGGGTAGAGAAGCCCAGTGCCTAGAGCAAATGCCTAGTGCAAAATAAAGCAAACCTTAAAGTAGAGTCCTATAGAACATAAAGTAGCAGCTGGGGTCAATTACTCTGGACTGTTTCAATTCTAGGGATAAATTGGGAGCATCAGTCTGAGGATTTAGTAAATTGGAAAACAAACTGGATGAAAATCATCTACAGGTACTAATCAGTCATGTTGACCAAGAAAGTAGTCCAGGAGATGCAGCCAATAATCATTTAACCTAATCAGTAGTCAGCAGAGGGCAGAAAAAGAGAGAGAAGTCAAGTTATAATGGACACCCACAGCAAGTGAACAGCCTGGCTGCTAGCAGGAAGGTCAGCAGGAGGCAAATTCACCCCAGTGTTTGATAGGTTTATCCACATTCTCAACTAAACTTGCTGCACCAACCACTAAGTTTCATGAGCAGAAAGAGAAAGTTACTGCTGCACAGAGGTGAATCAATAGTCCTAAACAGAGGGAGATTCAGTCCTTGTAGTAAAGCCGCCAAGACAACATTTTCTCCAGGGCATCCTAGCAACCAATCATTCAGGGTTTCTTTCCTACTCAGGGATTAGGCAAGTAACCTACCATCTCACCTAGTACTTATGGGCAGCCCCTTCACCTCCCTGAGAAGGCTCAAGTATCCTACACAATGACAGCAACACCTCCAGCTAAGTAATACAATCAGGCAAATTGTTTAAAGCAGGGTGATAAAAGAAACTAGATCCATGAAATGCAAAGTAAGCAGCACCTAGACAACTGACTTGTGCCCACTAGAGAAAGCAGCAAATCAGCATTATCTTTTAAAGAGAGAAAGAATGAACAAGAACATTTAGGGGAAAATCCTACCTTGGAGATTGCATCATGTACCCACTTCTCATCCATGGATGACTGACTACCTGCCTAGTGTCTGAAAACCCACTACATCAAGGACATGCTCTCCCCTAATGACTCTCTCAGAGCCTCTTGCAGTTCAGCCATGTGACCGCAGCTCATATGCACCACCGTCCCAGCACACAGAACAGTGCACTGAAACAGTGAATGAAGTGTGGTCACAGAGTATCTGAATGAGCAGATTTCATACATTCACCCTGTTTTAATCTGCTTTTCCCATAATGGCTTACATTGAGGATTCAGAGACTGTAAATCCACCCCACATCAGGTAGCAGGAGTGAAAGTTAAGAACCCCAGACGGTCATGCAGCTCAAGACAGACCAGTACAAAAGGCACAATCCCAATACAGACACTTTGATTACCTTTGAACTTGATATGGCAGCTCAGACCCTTCTCTATCTATAACACAATTGTATTAGTTTAATAATATTTTGGTCCTATCTAGTGCCAGTCACATGAGGATCTCAGACTTACAGTCGCACCCCTATAAGGTAGCTTAGTATTTTTAAAACCCATTCATGTGTATATACGGTATTTATGATATGCTCTAACCCTTATTTTATAGAAGGGTAAAATGAGACTCAGAATGGTTAAGAGACTTGTTCAGAACAATGCAGCATAACTGGTACAGCTGGGATCAGAACCTATTCTCAATGGCTACTCCCACCCTCCTGGCCTCCCCAATCCTAATCACTTGACAATATTTGGTTAAAACATGGAAATGGTATTGGGGAGTCAGGACTCCTCGGTTCTAAGACTCCATCCCCTGCACTAAATCACTTGACCATATTTGAGACAAACAGTTTTCAGACTCAGTGCTGAAATTCCTACCTGCAACTTGGTTAACATTGAATTAGACCTTCTTGAAAGAAGCATGTGTCAGATATTCTAACAAGCCTTTTAGATTTAGCATCATCCTTCCTTTTCCTTACCCAGGCTGAATCTACATATGCAGCACAAAACACAAAGTGCGACCACCATTCAACATTTTGCACATTTGCTTTAGTAGCTGGTGTGTAGCACTATTTCTCTGCAGTGCTCAAAAAGCTGTGTCAGTGGGTGAAACAAGAAAACACATCAATTAAACATTGAACTCCTTTCAGCCATAAGTCTGGAATCTCATTTTTATAAGCAGGCTCAGATTTGATTGACAGAAGTTTTATTCTTGTACCAAGTCAAATCATTAACCTACTTTTGTCCCCTGAAGCGCAAAAAAAATCAGGCCACTGAATAGATGCACCTACCTTTGGATGCTATACTGTAGAGGTTGCTGCATAGATGTATCATTTTTTACCACTTTATCACCATTAAGTTGTTCACAAATGAGTTTTACCAACTTCCCTGGCCAGTTTACTGTGAATTACAACCAAATGCAGCAACACCGCCCTCTGTCTGCCACTGAGAAAATTGGCATTTTGTGTCATTGCCTACCCTTCCAGATCTACCAATACATTTTATCTGAAATGCATCAATATCTATTCACCACTTGCTTAAAAGTACTTCAAAATCTGATGGCCTTTAAAGAGGTTGTTGACAGCAATCTATCCCTACTACACAGTCAACTGCAATTTTTTTAAAAAAATTGCCAAACATGAAATGTTTAAACCTTTTAAAGTAAATGACAAGTCACTTTATTTCAAACACCTTGACTTTTTTTTTTTTTTAAGATCACCCTCTTGAATCATCCTCACTACAAAAGCCAATTAGAGCTCTTACCAGCTTCCTCCCTACTACACAGAAGCACTTGCTGGCTTTCCCCTTCCAGCTCCTGCAGCCAAGTGTTAATGTGGAAAAGGGATTTTAAAATAGAAAGAAGAATGCTCAAGATCTACTTTACATTTTTATTTTCCCCTCATGTTTTCCCAGCTGCTCTATTCAGAAGATAATATAAAAAACCCAACTGCCTGCAAAGAATATTAAAAATAAAAAGAGGCTTGAAAGCTGCAGTCCAAAGAGGAGGATGTGACTTTAGTTTGACTTACCAATTTTATCCAGCTGTATGTTTTCCTACTTGATTTTTACAGCAGCTGATCTCAGCGCTCAGGAACGTCCATCCTGTGTCAGAGAGCCAGGCAGGAGTACTGATCTCCACGCTGGATGTTACTGCATGAGCTGCAGATGGGGTGGCTGCGTGTGTATACACTGTATTCGGATAAAGATCAAGAACTGTTTCCCATTCCACAGCCCAGCTACAGTGCTACAAGCTTTAGGAGGCAGGGCCTTCCTCTGCTACTGTGCTACACTTTCTTAAAGAGACAAGCTCCAGTTTGACAGGCAATACCAATGAACGGGCTCTTGAAAAAAACAGAATGGGATGGTGTTTGGAGCAGGAGAGGTGGGAGTTGTGTTCTCATTGTCTGAGACCTGGCTGATATCCATCAGGATATGAAATAGTTTCCTGCATGCTTCATTAACAACAAGACTTTAGTCTTCCACACAGCCTTTCATTCAAGGCTATCAGAGTATTTTTCAAAGGCGGGTAGGAATTATTATACAAACAATTTGCTCAACATCACCTGGCAAATCTGTGGCAGAAATGGGACTAGAAAGCAGGTATCCCAACTCCAGATACCTGAGCTAAACACTAGAGCGCGCGTGTGCACACGCACACACACACACCACCCCCCTGAGTGAAGAATGGCTGAATATACACATACATCTTATCCAATCAGGGATGGCTGCAAGTGACTCACATTACATTGTCCTTAAAAGTATTTACGCCCTTCTAGGGCAGAGAGCATATTTTAACAAATGCAAACCTATAATTTCCCCATTTCTTCACTCTCTCACTCATTCTGAAAATAACTTTAGAAAATCCCTTGGAAACAGTGGATTGCTACCAGACTACTCTCCAGCTTCCCATTCAGGAGATGTGTGTGTTTTAAGTGTACCGCACCTTAACATGGAAGGAGTTGCTCCCTCTGTTGATTAGGGGGCAAAGCTGAGAGTCCAACCCCAGTGGAAGTTACAGACAGAGTAACACATGTTTCCAAATAGAGATTATGTTTGTCCTTCCTTTTTGTCCTTTTCCTTAATCACAAATATAAGTAATCCAGCCTGAAAGTAGAGTGTTTGCTCTTTGTATACAGAAAACATGAACTCTTTGTACAATAACTAAATAATAAAAAACCACCAACAACCAAAACACATTACAAGAAAAAAATACATTAAAAAATTTCTGATCGAACCATAAAAAGGCAGGACATATTACAAAAAAAGAAAAAGCAACATCACCTGAAAAAAGCAACACCTCCAAAGGAACCAGTTAGATGAGACAAAGGGAAGCCAATTCATGGCTGCCCTGTGCCTTGCGCAGTCATTTGCTCTAGCACACCCTGGACATACAATACGAGTATTGCAGTGTGTTAGCATTTCACACCCATTTTGCACAATGGTGACAATTACAAAAGGTGCAGGGCACTAGAGACCCAGACTCAGACCCTTCACAAATGGGCTCAGTGGATGCCAGCTAACCAGAGGGAAGGTGTGTTCTTGCACTGTGAGTGGAGAAGCTATCCAACCACACTTCGAAATTATGAACTTCAGCACTAATAGCCAAGTGTTAAGCCACCAGGGCCCATCATCGTTCTTCTAGCATGAGCTCTGCTACCAACCTTGGCTGCATGCCGGAGAAAGTGTATATGATTTAAACATTAAATTAGCATCAGTTACTCAGAGGGGAAAAAGCCTTCCCACATCCCAGTCTCCACACCAGTGTGTTAGTCCTCTCCTCCCACTCATATCCTTGTCTGTTACTTTTCCCACTCCCAATCCCATTAGTCCCCTTCTCCCAGCCCCTCAGCTCTCCCTCCTCCAAGCTAGGCACTTTTCAGCAGCTGCGGCTGTTCCCCTTTCCCTACCAGCTGTTTAGTGTGCCCAGCGCAAGACTCCTCCCCTAGCTCCCTGTGACATTTCATTGGAGGTAAGTGGAGGGAAGGGGAAATGAGAGCATGACAGGCTCTGATTGACTAACAAGGGGAGAAGACAGGGAGAGCCCCAAGGTACAGGACAGAGGGCCTGGAGCCAGAAATTTAGCAGGGAGGCTGGAAAAAACCTGAAGCTTCTGACTGAAGTCATGGGTTAGGCAGGTTCGTGTGCTACTAACAGTCTCCCTTCTCATCTTGGCACCTTGTACCGTACCTATGCTGTGTGTTCCAAAAGAAACTGCATCTCAGTCTGCGCCTTACGAGAAGGAAAGAAGAGACCACAGGGACCTGACTAGGTTATCCAAATCCCCCACTGGACTCTCAGTTCAGCACACAGCTGTGTGAAATAGGTACAGAGCGCTTGACTAAGAGATGGCAGAGCAGGAACATTGCCATGTGCAAATATTTGATGAAGATGGACACCAAAGATGAAGAATTACAGAACTGAAGGGGGTAATCTCCCATGAGAAGGGATGGGAGGCTCCACTACAAGGCACTTTTACAACTAGACTGGGCAAAACACCAGAAACTGTCCTGTAAGAGACAATCCTGAACTATCCCCAGTGAGAGGGACTGGATGATCTGGTAGATCTTCTCCATTTCTAACATTTATGTGCCTAAACATGGATTTGAGCATCCAAATGTGGGATTTGGCTGTTCTGATCTAATCACCAGACCATGATCTATTAATAGGACTTATGGGTTCTATTCTTGGCTTTAAGGGGGAAATGGCATTTAATGGTTAGAGAAAAGGACTGGGACTTAAAGGTTCTGCTTTCTGTTTCCAGCTTTACCACTAACTCAACATATGACACTGGAGAAAAAAAATCTAACTGTTCTGTGACTCAGTTTCCCCAACTATAATAGATACCTTAAAACTAACCTACATCACTGGGGTGTTGTGAGGATGAGTTAATTCATATTTGTAAAGTGCTTTCACAGCCTTGGAGGAAAGCAGCTACAGAAGACAAAGTTTGGCTATTAAGAGCTCTTGCTGCCTCCCTGAAGACCAAGTGTTCTGTTTAGCAAGATGATGACCAATCCTACAGCACTTACTCCCAGGAATATCCTCATTGATATTTGTCAACACACAAGCAGCAACCATATACTTTCAGGAGGAATGACTTATTTTAGATTAAGGGGCAATAATAAAACCTAGGAAAGGAATCTCTGAGCAAGAGCAAAGTGTGCATGTCTCCCTCTAACATGCAACTCACAAACTGTCTCAGAACATGGCAGCCATCTCTGCAGATAAGCAGCTCCCTTAGAAATTTAAGGGCACAGTATAAAACAAATGAGGTCAACAAAGAAATCAAGGAACTACTTAGGCTCTGCAGGATTGGGTCCAAAACTAGACATTTTCAGGCTCTGTATTATGATAACAGAATTGTTATTAGTCTCGTAATTTTAGGATAACAGAATGTGAGTGAAATCATAGACCCATTCATTGATTTCAGTGGCATCAGGATTTAAACCCATATTCCTTACTTTTTCAGCTGTTCCTGATGCTTCCCAACCTGAAATCACAATCCTGTATTGAGGGCATTATGATCATTTCCTTGGTAATCAGGTTTGATGGCTCAAACAAGGTGTTATTACTCCAGATAAGGAAGAAGCAACAGGATCATATCAAACGTCAAAGAAGTAAAAGTTCTGTTGGATCCATAGCAAAAGGAAAGAAAAAGTCAGGGAGAATAGACATTTTAAGATGATCAGTTATGCCACACACAAAAATAATTAATTCCACATTGAATGCTCTGCAAAGGTTTCTGTGAAATGTCACACTGCCTTTGGAGATCTAAATTGTTTGTTCAATCCAGTCTCAAAACAAAGGGACAGGGGCATTACTAATCTGAGAACAAAGGTGCCCATTGTGAATGGAGCTTCAGTGCCAGGCTCCCTGCTCCAACCATCAAGGAGATTAAACACCACAGCTCTACGGACAGGGCTGAGTGCCATGCCTCACGCTATCGCTCACAGGCTGCTACCACACTCAGTGACCCTCTTACTGTTCAATCACTTCAGGATACAAAACTAGCAAGTCTTTATTTTAATCTCTTCTCTGCAGAGACTGATTCTGCACAGACCCCTTCTAAAATGGCATGCAGCGCTATGAGTGTCTCCTGGCTATGCTGTGCTGAATACATGCAGAAAGATTGGTACTGCCAATGTTCATGGCAATGCCAATAAGGATGACATTATGTTTCACCATATTGCCACCAGAAGTATCAGTTCCCTTGGGAAGGGCAGCACAGAGAAATATATTGACAATACAGACATTGGTATAGCTTCATTTAGTTAGCTGAACTCTTTTTATTAGAAGAGTTGGGGCCTACCCAAAACCCAGATCTAAGGGTTTGATCCTGCTCCCATTGACTTTAATGGTGCAGGATCAGGGTCAAAATACCCCTGAATTTGGGAGGCTTGAATTCCAGGTTCAAACTTTTCACCTTGACCCATCTCACTAAGGGATCAAACCTCAATCCCAGACCTGAGCACTCTTTAAAGAAGTTGGGATTTGGAGCTGGACTCAGCTAGTCTAAAAGATGGAAAGTTAAAGCATTAACAAAACTGGTAGGTTTGTAGTTTTCCAGTTGGCCAATAATGGTGTGCCTATCCCAGAGCATACTTCTAATGAAGTTAGCTTGAAATGGAGATGGATTTGTTGGTTTACTTCCTTTTTAGAGCATCTGCAGTACCACGGACACTGGCATGCTGTGAGGAGAGGGTTTATTAGTTAACTGCTGCTGCTAGAAGAGTAAATGTTATTTGTTGTTGTTTCAGGTCCAGTATGAAGTGAGGAGGTTTGCTTAGTTTCTCAATGAATATTTAAAAAATAATATTCAGAGCTGAAAGTCCCTCCAGATTAGTAACAGATGTAAAGTAATTCAAAGTGCTGGGCCTCAACAACTGGACAGCATCCTTTGTTCAAAGGAAGTCAATATAATAGCTACCTAATTATTTGTAGCAGTCCTCAGTACTACAGAGGGAGGCTCTCAGCTGCTCCAACACAAAGATACTAGCCTAAATATTGCTCTGCTAAATTAAAGTCTGCTTTGGAATCACAGAAGGGCCTGAACCACAAGATTCAGCTCCAGACCTGAATGTTCCCAAAGTTGGGGGACATTTCAGTCCAGGGTTAGGGATTGGCCAGTCATAGAAGTTCAGGCCAAGCCAAACACCAAGTTCAGATCTGGATCCAAAAAGTTTATTGGATCTGGGGTATTGGTTTGGGCCTTCTTGTAGATGGCACATTGCAGCTTCCTCTCTGTAAGTTCTAGTCTCCCCGTTCCACACTCATCTCCTCCTCCTCCCTTCCCAGACCCCTTTTAAAACCTCTTATTCTGTAGCTATTTAGATTTTGTAAGTGGGTTGTATGAGCTAAGAGAGCTGAGCCTGGAGTGAGGAGAAAGCAGAGCTGGCACTACTAGAGCAGCTGGGAAGAGGGCTGAAAGGCAACCTTTTATTTTTAGCCAGCAGAAAAAAGTTTCCGAGCTATTGGAGAAATAAAGCTGGGGGTGACCTAGCTAGGAGTAAGGCAAACTAAAATCTTTCTAAAAGTAAATTGTCTCCTTATTTGCTTCCTGTAACTGGGCCCACCACCTCCCATGCACGCCTTCATGGTATAGGGGCATACTACAGGTAGACTGACTGTTGAACTGTTCAAACAGAAGCTGCCTCTGGGTTTTTCCTTGGTCAAAGATACTCCACTGTAGGAACCAGGTTTATACATATACTGCAAACAACACTCAACATCCCCAAACCAAGTCCACATAACACAAGATTTCTCTTCCTCCTGCCTGCCCAGGGTCTTTCCAATCTCTCCCCAGATCTCCTTAGTAGGCACCATTTCTTACTCACCACAGCTTTCTACACTTCCCCTTTCACTGTAGCCAGCTGCTGCCCTTTATAGGGAAGTGCCTGATTCAACCCAGGTGTGCCTCATTCCATAATCAGGGTTGGCTAGCCCCAGCCCAAAAGGGGCAAGCCTCCCTGTTACGCTTCCCTTGTAGTTGAATTACAGCTGCTCAGATTTTACTTCTGCCTCAGTGTTAGTGAAGCACAGATCATTGCTTTGTGAAACAGAGCACCACTCTAATGACCCCCTCATTGCTGTGTGCTTGTTTCATATATATATTCCCATCCCTCCTAGAAAAAGAGATTGGCATTGGGATTTGGACTCCTAAGTGCCTAAATGTCTTTTGAAAATGAGATTTAGGCTCCTAAATCATTTAAGTATTGTAATACTGAACCCAGCAATGCCTAAATACCTTTAAAACTCTAGGCCTAAGAGACTAATGCAGTTCCCAGCTATGAGCACACAGTGCCTAGTGACTTCCAGGGATATCCCCACAGGGTATGTGAAGAAGGAAGTGAAACCTAATGTACATGAACACAGAAAATAAAAATTTCCATACTGGGTCAGACCAGTTGTCCATCTTAGTCCAGTATCCTGTCTTCCGACAGTGGCCAATGCCAGATACTTTCAAGGGAATGAATAGAAGAGGGCGATCATCAAGTGATCTGTCCTCTGTCATGCAGTCCCAGCAGCTGGCAGTCAAGTCAAATCAACAAATCCATGAAAACAAGAAGCAACAGCCCTATGAAGTCTTTGAGGGTATCTATCTCACTACAGAATCAAAGAAAAATAATTTATTCCTGGATTGGAGGACATTCCTAGTCTTGGCTCAAAAGTGGGGAAGACCCATTGGTCTGGCTGAGCTCCACTGCCGGGGGAAGAAAAGATGGCTTTAAGCTGCCTTTGTTCCTCCCTGGTCAGGGGCAGCTTTGGCCTAGAGTGTGACTTGAGGCTGCTGTAAACTATACCCAGCTGTCCATGACCTCTAAGATGCTGTTCAAACAACCAGGGAATTTAGAGGTGCTCCAGTCACATGTCCTATTGCTTGACCTTACCCTCTACCATACGGGGGGCAGGGCATGGGAATGTAGTAGAGCTACTTACCATCTGCACACCACCTAGGAATTCCTCTCCAGTCACAGGGAATTCCTAAGTAGCCAGATCTATGAGGGTTCTATCTGCTTTGCATCATCTGAGAGTAACTGGAGCAGGTTACTGGCCCAGTAACTCGTTCTCTGATCTTTGGCACGCCACTTAAAAATCTCTGTAAAATGGGGACAACAATACCTGCCTATGTCCCTATTTTTTGTAAATGTTAGAAGGATTAATTAGTGAATGTGGATACAGTGTGCCATGTAAATTCTAAATACTAATATTCTGTAGCGTTTACAGGCAATTTAAGTGGCAGAACTGATCCCTTAGTAAGAGGCTGTGATCTATTAAGAAAGAAGCTGATCTTATTATAGCAATGGATTATAAATGACATTTATTCTCAAACCACTCTTCTGCCAAGCTCTTCATCAGTTTTTGCTATTTTGCCATACTTAACCCACCCTGATTTTCCTGGACATGGCATGACTTCCCATCACACAGAAATTATCCTACTCTGTGACACACACTTTCCTGAAGAACACTGGGCTTTCCTTACAGGAATTCCTGTATACTTAGGAGCCCTGGAAATATGACAACGTTCCTACGGAAAGGTGGCTCCATGCTCTTAGGCACGGGGTGCTGAGTTGTTCCCTTGAAAAGCTGCTTGATCTCGAAGGGCGGATGGGAGGAAAAAGGAGGGGTTTAAAGCAGCTTTGCTATACTTCCCAGGATGACTTCTAGTGTATTAGGAATGATGCAGTGAGGCACTAAGTGGTACACAAGGGATTAACAGTGAGACTGCGTAGCTCCAGAAACAAAAACCTACATTAATATTTGGTGAAGGGGCTGACTGAGGCCCGGTCAACATTTAAAATTTAGATCGACACCACAGCATTGCTCAGGGGTGTGAAAAATTCACAGCTCTAAGTGCCATAGCTATGCTAGCCTAGGCCCCTGGGGTAGAGGTGGCTGAAGATGGATGGAAGAATCCCTCTGTCAACCTAGCTACCTCCACTCAGAGGGGTTGAGTTCCTACAGTGACAAAGAACACCCTTTCCATCACTGTAAGAAGTGTCCACACTATGGAACTACAGTGGCATTGCTACAGCGCCATAGCTGTGCCACTGTAGTGCCTGTAGTGTAGACACAACCTGAGATAAGAAGAGAGGCACACCCAGACTCTGCAAGACTTAGTTCCATCAGTGGTCATGTGAGCCAGTAGGAGATTCAGTATGTTTCAGGAGAGCAGCACATTTATCTAGGAGATGGGCCCTGATTCTCTACTCTGGTAGACCAGTTTTATACCACTGTACCTCTGTTGAAATCAACAGTTACACTGGCTTAAAACTCAGATAAGAGAGTGAGAATCAGGGCCTAGATTCGCACTCATCTGTGGAGTAGATGCCTGGATCGATTATTAGCTCATGGAATACTACCCATGCAGGAGGAGAAATCAATTGCCTGACAGAAGATCCATGTTGTCAATCACGATGAATTACTTACCTTCGGTAAAGTACTTTAAAGATGTATCATGCAAATTATTAATAGGGATGGAAAGTAAACATGTCCCTTTACCACTCATTGAAACTCAATGAAAACTATTCGCAATTGGAGCTGTGAACCAAGTCTAGTATTTGTGTTTCAAGGAGCTGAGTTTGGCCCCTTATGTTTAATCATATTAATTAGTCATGTTTTGGGTTTTTTAATCCCTATAGGAGCATGATGGGGTAAAAAGAACACAAAGGGCATAAACATGCTCCTTCTGAAGCCTTTAGGAGCTTTACTGCCCAGTTCTGTGGGGGCATGATTAAGCCTGAGTCCTGGGGCCTCATTCACCATTGCCTACACCTTGTGCAGTCATTCACACCTGTGTAATGTCAGTACCATCCAGATCTGGTAACATTTTACACCATGTTGCACTGTGTAAATGACATCTCAAGATGCAGGAATCATAGAGTCAGTCCCTTTCCCTTCACAACGTTTCTGTTCCTGGATGGTGGAGACAGCATGAGAAGAGCAGATCTCTTGTTATTTCAGCCCCTTAGAAGACTCCTGCAAACACCATAAAAACATAAATGCCAATACAAATTTCAAGACTTTAGCACTGATTACAGTTTACGCAGAATTTGAGTGCTCAGCCCTATTAACAACATAGAGCCTCCTCCCTACAAACCAAAGCCTTGTAGGATTTTAAATTTAATTGAGGAAGAAGATAGAGGAGAGGCAGTTCTTGTCCCAAGGAGTTAAGAGAGTGTTTTGTTTGCACTGGAGTCCATAGTGAGTCAAAATAAGAAAAATATTAACTACACAGAATCAAGCAAGTTATTGAGCTATCGCTTCCAATCAGCCAGAAAGGATCTTCTCTTCTTATTCCTTAACTTAAAAGAGAAAGTTCAACTTAAAAGCCTTCCCATCTTCACTACAATTATTACCAAGACCAACTTACAAAACTTGTCCTCAGACCTAGCTACAACAGGGCTAAAAATTATAGAGCAGATTCTAACTGCTGGGGTATGGTTAGACCCTGTCCACACTACGACTTTTAAGCCTGCTGTAACCGGGTGAATGGAAAACCATCTTGTAATGAGTCCTCATATTTGGTTATAGTAGACAAGATGTTCATTGCAGATAATACAATATACATTTAAGAAAACAAATAAATAAATAACTCCCCCTCCTGCCCCCCCTCCAAAAAAGCAAATCAAAACTAACCTGGGTGATCCCTACAGATACTGTTTTCCTCTCCTCATTCTCTTTGTTTGGGGTCTGTATGTTAAGTTCAGGACTGCATGGCATCAGTGTAAGAAAGACCCACCTTCAGATGATCTAGGGCAGCTTTTGTGACAGTGGTGGTGTTCTGCTGGAGAAATAATTACAAATAACTAGGTCCCCCTAGTGTTCTGTTGCTGTGGAAAGTACACTGATTCACTGGCTTCCAAGAGAAGTTACAAAAATCACATTTCTGTCTAGGTTATCATATGACCCCCATCACTGCAGTGAGGGCCTTGATCTTGCAAGGTTCTGATCAGTTTGGCCCTGATCCAGCAGCTTACTTAAGCATGCGCTTAACTTTAAATGTTTTAATAATTCTATTGATTTTAATGGGACTATTCATGTATTTAAAGTTAAGCATATGCTTAAACATATTGCTGGTTTGGGCCCGATAGCCTAGCACGCTGCAGAATCAAGCCCTATCTGAGCACCTCAGCAATATCATCAAGATCTTTACAGTAGCTACAGTGACAACCTTTTATTAAATCCATTTAGACACCAACCTTCGGTATGGTGAAACTATCTTAAACACTGAGAGAAAGAAAAAAATAATCTGCATGAAAAGTTTAACGTAGACAACGTTGTTTATTTAATAGATGGGTGCAGAAAAGTTGGCTCTGTCTGTCTTAATTTTATAGATATCAGCTACTTTAGACAGATGAATGCTTGTTTACATTATTCAAGAGAAGCCCCAAAGTTCTCTTACAAATTATTTTTTTTATTAATCAGTTTATTCTGTTAAAAAAAAGAAGCCAAATCATTCTGCTCCAAGACATTCCCTGAATGCTGCTGCACTATTGCCATTCTTAGAAATACCATCAGAGTGACCTTCTCCTTGTTCTGTTCCCATGGTATCTCACTAAACAGTTTTAAGAGAAACTTCATTAAAGTCGTAGGAGTCTGTTCTCTCATGGGTGCATTCACACAATTCTCAATGATGTTAACCTTTTGGAGACTGCAGACACACAGGGCCTGATTCTCCCCTTTATTACCCCAGCTCTACACTGGTATAACTCCATTGATTTTAATGGAGTTATATCAATGCAGTGGAAAACCAAGACCATTTTTTTTCACTTCTGTGAGAATTCGGTGCTAGTGAAAGATGCCACATTAAAAACTCTAGAGACAGAAATCCTCTATTTAACCTCAAAACTGATACAGTACTGACAGCAATGCTACCAGTTCCCCTCCAAATCACCCCACCACACTTCCTCATCTTGCCCTTTAGTGGCTTCCCCTCAGATAAAATAACAGAGTAGTCTACATGGCTGATTTAGTCCTGGACCTCTGTACAATTGACAGTAGTGATGACAGCTTTTGTGAGGTGGATATTGGGCCATTGGAAACTGGTCGAAGATGCATCAGCTGCTGCTACCTCAGTCCTAAGGTACACTGAAGAGCCATAAGGTAGCAGGCCCCATCCAATCTATCATCAGGCCCTTCCACTGCCTCAGTTTGCCCTTCATGAGCTCCCCAATAACCGCATGTCATTTAAGTGCACCCCTTTCTTGGGATTCTATAATTTATTAAAACCACATCACAGTTCAAATGTCAGCTTAAACCAAAGCCAGTCTTTTCTCAACTCTACAGTTTCTTTAGCCCCTTGCTGGCTCAATAGTTCCATCCCATTCTGAGGTCCTGCTGCCTGGTATTCCGTTCACCACATTGACATATAAGCCATATAAATCTCTTATGGCTTCTGGTCCCTGCCCCTCATGGCAGATAGCTCCAGCCAGGCTTTTCCAGCTGATTGGTGCAGAAAGTGACCTCCCAGGTCTTCTCTAACCCTAAGTTTCCTACAGATTTATCTCCCAAGCTCTCCCCATTCCTCCTCACAGACACTCTGCAAAACTCTCCCCAACACGCTCGCAAGCCCAGATCCTCAAAGGTATGTAGGCACCCAACTGCTATTAATTTCAATAAGCATTAAATGCCCTTAAAACCCTGAGCCTCACTGACTGAATTCAGGCTGCCCTTATATTCCCCAGCAGGCCTGATTCCTACTCATGTACTTCCATCACATGACACCTGGACTGAGAGGTAAACTAGTCATATTGAGGTTGAACCCAACACTCGCTTAAAGGCTCAGCTCATTTTGTGACACACAAAAGGGCAAAGAAAAGGACAGCAAAGACACAAAATGCAGATTCTGTCAGTGTGGATTGTGGTGGTGCCTAAAACTTGAGCTTAGATGTTTAAATCTAGGGGATGGGTACCTAAATACATTTCTGGATCCAGCCTGAGTGCCTGAGCCATTCAATTCACTTATATTTATTAAAACCACATATGTGATCAAAATAATCATTATGTAAAGTCCTGTGGGTCACACTACAGATTTCAAACTATTATACAGACTGGCTTTATACTCCACTTGACTAGTGACATTGTTCCCATAGTAGTAATGTACTTCAAAGGGGGGTGAGAGGAAGAGATAGCCAAGAAAAAAGAAAAAAATGGTATAAATAAGATCTTTCATGATGTGAGTGGAGTCAAAGCATTTTATTGGCATTTATTTGGGATGAACTGCATAACCCACCCATGATCCAACCACTTATGAGTAATGTGGTCACCCCAAACACATTGAAGTAAAAACTTTATAGCACCTTACACCTACATTCATTCACTCACTCTCTGTCTCATTGGTATAAAAACACATTCCCTATTTTAATAGCGAGAGTTAAAATCCTTGGTTTAGATTTTCAACTAGAGCAATATCCATTAGTATTTCTATTGCTGAATCTAGCTGGCTGCAAAGACTACACTACGTTTTTTAAAGAGATACTTACTGCTTATTGAGACATTTTATTTAGAACCAAACTTCTCTGGGAGGAGGTATGATCTAGTATTAGATCACACTACAGAGGTTCTATAACCAGTTCTGCCACTGACTCTCTGCATGACCCTGGGCTAATCACATAGGGATAATTTTTCAGAAGGGCAAGAGTAATTTGCACCTGCAAAATGTGTGCCAGCATTTTTATATCCACAGCTGAATTGTGATAGCAAATCTGAGTACTTGTACTCCCAGTATCAAGCTGCGAGGGAAACCTGGGTACTTAGTGGTGAAAATATTCACATTTGTGCTCACTATTAATTTTGTGGTTAGACTCATAGACTTTAAGGTTAGAAGGGACCATTATGATCATCCAGTCTGACCTCCTGCACAACACAGGCCACAGAATCTCACTCACCCACTCCTGTAACAAACCCCTAACCAATGTCTGACTTATTGAAGTCCGCAAATCGTGGTTTAAAGACCTCAAGGTGCAGAGAATCCTCCAGCAAGTGACCCATGCCTCACGCTGCAGAGAAAGGCGAAAAACCTCCAGGGCCTCTGCCAATCTGCCCTGGAGGAAAATTCCTTCCCGACCCCAAATATGGCAATCAGTTAAACCCTGAGCATGTGGGCAAGACTCACCAGCCACCACCCAGGAAAGAATTCTCTGTAGTAACTCAGATCCCACCCCATCTAACATCCCATCACATATTTACCTGCTAATAATCAAAGATCAATTAATTGCCAAAATTAGGCAGGCAATTACCATCCCCTCCATAAACTTATCAAGCTTAGTCTTGAAGCCAGATATGTCTTTTGTCCCCACTACTCCCCTTGGAAGGCTGTTCCAGAATTTCACTCCTCTAATGGTTAGAAACCTTCATCTAATTTCAGGTCTAAACTTCCTAGTGTCCAGTTTATATCCATTTGTTCTTCTGTCCACATTGGTACTAAGCTTAAATAATTCCTCTCCCTCCCTGATATTAATCCCTCTGATATATTTATAAAAAGCAATCAAATCTCCCCTCAGCCTTCTTTTGGCTAGGCTAAACAAGCCAAGCTCTTTGAGTCTCCTTTCATACGACAGGTTTTCCATTCCTCAGATCATCCTAGTAGCCTTTCTCTGTACCTGTTATATCATTGATATACAATGCTACTCCACCACCTTTGTCTTTATTTCTCTCTTTCCTAAACAGCACATAGCCTTCAATACCTGTACTCCAGTCATGACTACTATTCCACCATGTCTCTGTTATCCCTATAATATCTGGTTTCACTTCCTGCACCAGTAGCTCTAGTTCCTCAATTTTGTTACCTAGGCTCCTCGCATTAGTGTTGCAAAATGTGGGTTCAAATTGTCCCTCTGCCTCAAAAACAATGACACTTGGCCTATACCCCTAATTCTCTCTTCCTCTGTTTTCCCCATAGGTAAAAGTCCTTTATTTGTGACAGCTTAGTAATTGCCACAGCACCCATTCATAATGCTATAAAGAGAAGGTATTGATGACTTTTCAGCCAAGTGTTGAGGAGGAGGAAGGTACAGGAAGGTCCATTAACAGTAGAGACACCAAAGTCAGAGCTTTATATCTGACCTTCTTCCTATCCTGCCCCTTTACTGAAATTCCCAGATCCAACTCCAGATCCCTGTGTCATTGCCAAGGAGCCTGACCCCTTGTCCATATCTAATCCAGATCTGAATTCAAAGGCTATCTCTTTGGCTTGCCTCTTCCTAACAGTACTAATTTCCGGTACAGTGCATTGGCCATAAGTACAATATATAAAGAATATTTTTGTTTCACTGTCCAAGACATTAAGTTGATCTCTCATCTCTTAATCTGCCTCATCCCAGTTCAGTTACATTTCTATTCCCTGCCCCTTTGCTATGATGGAAGACTTGCCTCCTGGTCATCCAGCCCCTTCCTAAAGCCTGTAGTCCTTGAATGGGTTCCTGTTGTACAAAGTCTTCTGGGAAGCCTCTTCTTGTAGCCTTCACTGTTGGGATCAATTTCTGGTGAGCAAGGGTGTTCTAGGTCTAGCTATACCCTATCCCACTTCCCACACCCAACAGATGGATTTTCAGAGGAGAGAGCTCTTCTATTTGGCCAGCTTCTTACTGCAGTATAATTCCCCAGTGCCCCGAGTCAGTGCATATCTGCTAACATGTCTGTTGGTCTTCCATTCAGCCTATGGTTGAAGCTGTCTCTGAAGAACATAAGGGTAAGATTGTGCCTGACTTTGCATAAATGCACATGGTTGGGGAGACGGCCCAAGGACTCTTCCATTCACTCCCATGCCTCTGCAGAGGAGCCACTCATAATCCTGGTCTTTGCTTTCCCAGGTAGTCTAGTACTGGCAGAGGCATTAGATTCTGTAAAGGAGATAGAAGGGGTGGGACAAATGTGGGACCAAGGTCCCACCTCTCCAGCAGAGCACCAGCCAGAAGAGGTTAGCAGTAGGCATGGCTTTCAACGGCATTGTGCCTGCCTAAACTGCTACTGGTACAGTAGGCCTCCGCATCCTTAGCAGCCGCAACACTATGGCATTGTGTCTTAAATCCACAGTCAGTTCTAAGTGATTTGCTTGGGAGGATTGGCAGGGAGGCAGGAGGCGGAGAGGATTAATGTCCAACTTCTTCACTTGATGCAAATGCCAGTCCCCTTGAGTGTTAATTAAACCTTCCTCTGCACAGACATACTCTGCTTAAGAAACATTTACCTTTCCTTTTTTTATAACCTTAAGAAAATTTGAGTGGAATGCAAATTGTTTTGTTTTCCATCTTCCTGTGACGGCAGCAATTTATTTATAGCCAGAAACCAGAGGACAGTTCTCATGTGGCTGCTGAAAATTAAAACAGCATGTGGGGTTTGGTTTAGTTTTGCTTTTATGCCTTTGCAGTTCCACTCTCTCTCTCTGAGTTCCCTAAATCCTTGTTATTGTAACCAGAGCCTCATTTCACATTGCTACAATTCTGGGGTTATGTAAATTCTCAGGGCTTTAAAGGAAAGGGCCTACACACTTTGTGCTGGGCCATGGGGAAGTTGACACAAACAGTTATGGCTGACATATAGGGATGGGCAAAGGTATTCAGATAAACTAAGAACAGATAGGAAATGTAGGTCAAAACTCCACAGTGAACCTGAACTGAACCTCTTTCTGAAAGCCACAAAAGTTGCATTTACTTTATCATCCCAGCATTTTCATTTTTGCCCATTTCTGTATAGCAAGGGAACCTTTGGTTAGATGTTTTAGAAACTCTTCATTCGGTCTTTATCAGTTTCTACTGGTCTGTACTGGTTTCTACGGGAGGAGCTGTAATCACAAGAACTAACAGACTTTTTTATATACGAGCATCATTTTTACAGTCATCATGAAATACGTACAGTACATGGAATATATTTACAGTCATCATGAAGACCTTCATTTTATATTAAATGAAAATCAATACCAGAACAAAATCTTAATGAAAGAGCAAGAGAGAGAGCACAGTGTGTGTGTCTCCTCTGCAGCAGGCTGCATCTCAACATAAGGGCAGCTGCATTTGCAGCAAGTATGGGGAGAGTATCTTCTCTTTTTAAAGGTGCAGTACACACCACTCATCTGTGTGCTCCTGAGTAACAAATTTGCAATCCTGACTCTATCTGTGAATTTCCAAATGGCCAGTGGCAAGTCAATACATGTATCGGACTCCATTTCACTAAAATACAGATAACAACACCTTCCTCAGAGGAATGCCCAGAGGCTTGGTAGAAGCTCATCTCAGACCTCAACGTTTGGAAAAATCAGATAAATATAAAAGATGTATAACCCACCTTTCTGCCCCTGCCCCTACTCCAGCTCTGAACCATGTTGAACTTGTTGTCTGGAGAAACCCAAACCAAACTCTCCAGACTTGTGTGATTTTCTTTGTAAGGCATAGTGCCTCCTGGTTGCTGAAGGATAGTAGTGAGAGCAGTGGGGATTGGTACATCCTCAAAAAGGCCTGGCCAGGGCCTCCCAGCACTCTCCTGCCAACTCTGGCCAATGTGCAGGGAGTGAGGGACTGACTTGTCACCTCTAGGGTCATTCAGTGTTTCATGCAGCCCTAGCCAAAAGTATGGCTGCCATTAGGGGACAGAGCTTCCTGCATCCTCTCCCCATCTAATGCATATACAGTAACTCCTCACTTAACATTGTAGTTATGTTCCTGAAAAATGCAACTTTAAGTGAAACGGTGTTAAACAAATCCATTTTCCCCATACGATCTAATGTAAATGCAGCGGGTTAGGTTCCAAGGAAATTGGGGTGGGGGGGTGGCAAAAGGCATTATATACTGTACAGTACTGTACTGTGGTAGGGAGGAGCCCCTGGCTTACCCCTGGGGCTCAGGGCTGAGGTGCAGGGTCTGGGAGGGAGTTAGGGTGCAGGAGGGCCCTCAGGGTGGGGTGCAGGGTCTGGGAGGGAGTTAGGGTGCAGGAGAGTGCTCAGGGTGGGGGTATAGGAGGAGGCTCAGAGCTGGGGCAGGCAGGAGGTGCAGAGCACTTACCTGAGGCAGCTCCTGTTTGGTGCAGAGGGTGTGCAGGTGGCTCTGCGCAGCGCAGTGCTGCGCTGCCCCCATGGCCGCGATTCATGGGAGCTGCCCACCCTCCATCCCCCCTCTGGGAGGCAGGCCCACCCAGAATGCAGGGGCTTTAGGGGCTGCATGGCCCTGGGCTAAGGGGGCCCCGGGGCCCTGGCCTGCAGCTCTAAAGCTTCTTTTGGAATGCGGCCCTGCGAGCATGGGCTGGAAGACTCAAGAGGAGCAGGAGCAGCTGTGCAGACAGCGGCCAGAGAGAAGCAGCACTTTCCCCGTCAAAGCGCTGCTTCTCTCCGGCCACTGGCTGCACGGCTGCCCCTGCTCCTCCTGAGTCCTCCAGCCTGTGGAGGAGCAGGGGCAGCCCGAGGAGCAGAGGCAGCCGTGCAGCCAGAGGTCGGAAAGAAGCGACACTTTCCTCTTCAAAGCTGTCCGGAGAAGAAGAACTTGTGCAATGCTCCCTTGTAAAGTCAGCCAAATGACGTTATAAGGGAGAATTGCACAACTTTAAATGAGTATGTTCCCTAATGGAGCAGCGATGTAACTTCAAAGCAACATTAAGCGGGAGGACATTAACTGAGGAGTTACTGTACAAAAAGCCACTCAAGATAACTTCCCTAGCATAGTCAACCAAGAAGCAGTGCATTTTAAAAGTGTGATGTACTGCAGAGCCCCACAGTCACACTCAGTGATCAATTGGGTCACTGCTGAACCTCTGCTTAGGACTTTCAAATAGTTTCCTGGTGTTTATTAAATGGCCAGTACAATGGGAGGAGAGCTCTTATTAACAGATGAAGGTTCCTACTCAGCTGATAGCCAGTCCTGCTGCACAGATGATGGTAGCTGCTATTGTTATGAAAAAATAGCAATTTAAAAAAATAAAATCTAATGACCTACTTCAAGACTTGCTGTTAAACAAGATCCCTGCATGGTTCCAGAGGTTATATCAGTTTTTCATGTGTAACTGCTTATTCAATGGGAATCACGACCTGCTGCAGTCTAGTTCCTGCTCTGATCTGGACTATCTGGCAAGTGACTTTAGGCAAGTGACTGAATCTCTCTGTGCCCCCCACAACTCCATTTGAAGTGAATTGGAGGTATGAGTGCTCTGTGTCTCTGAAAATTAAGCCTGAAGGACCCAATCCAATCCCTAGTGAGATCAGTAGAAGAATTCCCATTGAATTCAGTGGATATCGATCAGGTTATGAGGTGTTTAAAACTGGGACCCCAAAACTGAGGCACCCTAAACAAATAGATATTTTTTAAAATGTAGTCCTTAATGACTAGCCCAGGGTGGCACAGCAAGGCACAGATAGATGGAAATACAAATCAAGAGATTGTCACTTTCCAAAATCTTTGGGTAGAGATAATTTAAGAAGGGCCTGTGCAGAGCCATGAAGAAGATAGTAGAAGGCTCACTTTGACCCTAAATTAAAGGATTCCCAAAATTACATACATAGATCAATCTATGTCTAACCTTCATTATTACACACCTACATAAGTCTGGCTACTGGTCAGTTTTTTAGCTATGCAAATATTTTACTTTAACCAGGCATGGATTCCTTCCTTCCTTCTGAAGTACTGTGAGGAAATCTAAGTGTGTGTTATACAAGATGCGGTTTCCACTAGTCTAGGAAAGCCTCTTGAACCAACTATTTTAAGATGACTGGTTGCACATCAGCTAGAACTCAAAAACACCATAAGATATGATGGTTCAATTCCAAATTTGTCTCCTACCATCCTCTTCTGCAGATTTCAGTCTCTTATTTGAAATTGTCAGGAAAGGGTTCAGAGTTTAGATGTGTGTAGACATCTAAATCATCAACACCACTTCCTGCTTCATGCTGAGTTTTTAATCACAGGTCTCCCATCCAAGCACTGACCACGTTGCTTAGCTTATAGAACTAAATAAGCAAGCAACTGGGAGTTGTTGGCTACAGCAGCCACCTAGCCCTCACCTGCAGTCCATTAGTTTCCATATTGGAGTTTACAAATATCTTGTACAGTTGCATACGCCATGATGGATGTTGCTTGGTTCAGAATAATCAGCCAGGCAAACGCAGGCAAAGAGGCTGCTTTCAGACCTGTGACACAGTCTGCCCACAGGAGACCTTTTGCAGCTCCCTGGTACAATTCAAGTGAGCCAGAATCATAAAATGTTGATATTTTCACACAGAACAGACTGTACAACAAAGAAGCCTGAAGAAACGGGCCTATAGGGAAATCTCCCCACAGATATCAGACATTTATGATGAGTTTGAAATTTAAAGGCCCGTGCTGGCCCAGCAGCTCTGCTTAGGCTCAGGTTAGATGGCCAGTCCCACACTACAAGGGCAGCACCTTCAGCTGCTGGGTAGGACAGGATGGGCAGAATAAGTGGCTGTTGGGAAGGTGAAGGCTATGTAGTAAGGGAAGCGGAAGCAGTGTTCCAGCAGGGTTACGGAGAGCCCTTTCCTGAAAAATTTCCTCTAGTAATTCAGTATCGCAGCATCTCCTGAGCTGCTACTTTTTCTCCCTGGTGCCATCACCTACACCCATAAAACTCTAGCAGAACAATGACAATTTCTGGTATAGGTATGATGAAAATGACCCAAACTAAGGAGAGGTGTGTCTACCTCTGAGGATGGGGGAAAGTCTGCCAAAAGATCACTGAGAGTAACAGATATGCAGAAACTAAAATAATGCAATGACTAGTACATGCTTGTGTTGAATATTTAAAAGTGAGTGCTCTCTTTTAAGGAACATGCAAACAGACTGTGGAACAAACTCCTCAAGTCCTGGTACTGCTGACTAGAACCAGTACTGCATTCTCTGTTACCCTGAAGTTCCCAGGGATGCTGTTCAGAAGCAGTGTTGTTCTTACCTACCCGAAGACCCAGAACTACCAGCCCAATCTAGCATTGCATCTCTATGACATTCAGTGGCTTTAAAAAACTTTTCTGGGCAGTACAGAGCTGTGAGTTGTTTCTTATGAACCCTGAACCTGGAAGGGGATGGTAAGAATTGTGCTAGACTATGTACAACAAATGTAGAAACTTAGCCAGGCTTGTGGTTCTTTGGGTCATTCAGTTTAAATATAAAAGTTGGAAAACATGGCTTCCACATTCATGCTGTGTGATCTGATCTGTTAACAAGAAAAAGAACCAGTTAAAAGAACAAAAGTTAAAAGGTACAGTGACTAAAGTGAAATCCCTGCAAGTTGCATGGGCCCTTTTTAAAGACACCATAATAGAGGCCCAACTTCAATGTATACCCCAAATTAAGAAACACAGTAAAAGAACTAAAAAAGAGCCACTGTGGCTTAATAATCATGTAAAAGAAGCAGTGAGAGATAAAAAGACTTGCTTTAAAAAGTGGAAGTCAAATCCTAGTGAGGCAAATAGAAAAGAGCACAAACACTGCCAACTTAACTGCAAGAGTGTAATAAGAAAAGCCAAAGAGGAGTTTGAAGAACGGCTAGCCAAAAACTCTAAAGGTAATAACAAAATATTTTTTTAAGTACATTAGAAGCAGGAAGCCTGCTAAACAATCAGTGGGGCCCCTTGACGATCGAAATACAAAAGGTGCACTTAAAGATGATAAAGTCATTGCGGAGAAAATAAATGGATTCTTTGCTTCAGTCTTCATGGCTGAGGATGTTAGGGAGATTCCCAAACCTGAGCCGGCTTTTGTAGGTGACAAATCTGAGGAACTGTGACAGATTGAAGTGTCACTAGAGGAGGTTTTGGAATTAATTGATAAACTCAACATTAACAAGTCACCAGGACCAGATGGCATTCACCCAAGAGTTCTGAAAGAACTCAAATGTGAAGTTGTGGAACTATTAACTAAGGTTTGCAACCTGTCCTTTAAATCAGCTTTGGTAACCAGTGACTGGAAGTTAGCTAACATAAGGCCAATATTTAAAAAGGGCTCTAGAGGTGATCCCGGCAATTACAGACTGGTAAGTCTAATGTCGGTACCAGGCAAATTAGCCAAAACAATAGTTAAAAATAAAATTGGCAGACACATAGAAAAACACAAACTGTTGAGCAATAGTCAACATGGTTTCTGTAAAGGGAAATCGTGTCTTACTAATCTATTACAGTTCTTTGAAGGGGTCAACAAACGTGTGGACAAGGGGGATCCAGTGGATACAGTGTACTTAGATTTCCAGAAAGCCTTTGCCAGGTCCCTCACCAAAGGCTCTTACGTAAATTAAACTGTCATGGGATAAAAGGGAAGGTCATTTCCTGGATTGAGAACTGGTTAAAAGACAGGGAACAAAGGGTAGGAATTAATGGTAAATTCTCAGAATGGAGAGGGGTAACTAGTGGTGTTCCTCAAGGGTCAGTCCTAGGACCAATCCTATTCAATTTATTCATAAATGATCTGGAGAAAGGGGTAAACAGTGAGGTGGCAAAGTCTGCAGATGATACTAAACTACTCAAGATAGTTAAGACCAAAGCAGATTGTGAAGAACTTCAAAAAGATCTCACAAAACTAAGTGATTGGGCAACAAAATGGCAAATGAAATTTAATGTGGATAAATGTAAAGTAATGCACATTGGAAAAAATAACCCCAACTATACATCCAATATGATGGGGGCTAATTTAGCTACAACGAGTCAGGAAAAAGATCTTGGACTCATCGTGGATAGTTCTCTGAAGATATCCACGCAGTGTGCAGAGGCGGTCAAAAAAGCAAACAGGATGTTAGGAATCATTGAAAAGGGGATAGAGAATAAGACTGAGAATATATTATTGCCCTTATATAAATCCATGGTACACCCACATCTCGAATACTGTGTACAGATGTGGTCTCCTCACCTCAAAAAAGATATTCCAGCACTAGAAAAGGTTCAGAAAAGGGCAACTAAAATGATTAGGGGTTTGGAGAGGGTCCCATATGAGGAAAGATTAAAGGGGCTAGGCCCCTTCAGCTTGGAAACGAGGAGACTAAGGGGGGATATGATAGAGGTATATAAAATCATGGGTGATGTTGAGAAAGTGGATAAGGAAAAGTTATTTACTTATTCCCATAATACAAGAACTAGGGGTCACCAAATGAAATTAATAGGTAGCAGGTTTAAAACAAATAAAAGGAAGTTCTTCTTCACACAGCGCACAGTCAACTTGTGGAACTCCTTACCTGAGGAAGTTGTGAAGGCTAGGACTATAACAATGTTTAAAAGGGAACTGGATAAATTCATGGTGGCTGTCCATAAATGGCCATTAGCCAGGATGGATAAAGAATGGTGTCCCTAGCCTCTGTTCGTCAGAGGATGGAGATGGATGGCAGGAGAGAGATCACTTGATCATTGCCTGTTAGGTTCACTCCCTCTGGGGCACCTGGCATTGGCCACTGTCGGTAGACAGATACTGGGCTAGATGGACCCTTGGTCTGACCCGGTACGGCCATTCTTATGTTCTTATGTTCTTGGGAGCACTGAACCCAATCCTCATGGAAGAGTCCATTATTAACTAAAGGACATTGGCAGTTGATGGCAATGTAGATTTTGCAGTGATCATTCAGCAGAAGCAAAGTCAAGATTCAGGATAACACAACTTCAGTGGAAATTGAGAGCACTCATCCTCCCTCAGGAGGTACAGCACCTCGCAGGACCTGGTTCTAAGTTTCCAAACCCATGCTAGTTTGTTTGTGGTTTAGGTTAATTTTTATTTTTTTGTCTAAAAAAGTGTATTAACTGTTTCAAGTGGAAAAGAAAGTCCCAAGGCCCTTTGATATGCCCGTCAATAGCAGTTGAATTCTACTGGCCAATTGCACCATAGGAATCTGGAAGTCCTCCTAACACTGTTGGCCCTGGTACTGAAGTGCCCAGAAACAACTATTCCTGGGGCTGTTTTTTCAGAGTTTAGGGACATACTTCCCAATAGGCCAGTTAGGTCAAAGCTCAGGGCAACATCCAAGAGTGAAAAGAAAGAGAAACAAAAGGAAATAGATTTTTCACAACCTTTTCTATTTTGATTTGCCTTGGTCACATGTCACTGTGGCCTCCTGGGAGCGCTCTAATCACTTGGACTTTGTGTCCAATGCATTCTGCTGTTTACTTAGAGTACTTTCCCTTTGATTAATGTAACACCAGTACCTTGGGCTAGCCACAGGGAGTGGGGGCAAGTTAATTTCCTGCTGTCACGTGAAGTAGGCAAGGATACAACATTTTCAGTCTTACCCCAGTGCAACTGACAGGCATGGATTAACCATCTCTTTTTTGAGTCAGTGCATTGTACAGAGCTGGATTATCATGTCCCTGCTCCATAACATCCTGAACAGACATTAGAGACCATATTTCAGCCCAGCTTTGTGTGAGCCTCCGTTTTTGTACATGAAAATAATCACAGGTGCAGCAAATGTCACTTAGTTGTCTAAGTCCCTGACTGTTCTTGCAAATCCAAGGCTAAAGGACCCGAAATATAGCAGAGATTATTGTACTGCCATTTGCACCTGCAAAAATGAAGCCCAATGATTGAAAACTTAGCTCCGAGCTCAAGGTGCTACACTCTACACATGTGCATTTTATGAAAGGCGCAAGGATGTTATGTGGAAGTGATAACATTTCATAATGTTTTCATTTAGTTCTCTCTCAGACAAGTAGAAGCTTGGTCTGAATAAGGGCTGAGTAAAATCAAAGTAAGAGCCTCTGGAGATGGCCCATTGGGCGTGAGCATTAACATCGTATCTGTGATTAAATATAGGAGATGGTGAAGTGAATTGTTCCTTATAAAATTTTGTCTCCATTTAAAGCAAAAAAAAGTGTCATGCAGGGCAGTTGGACATTTAGACCTGAACATGTGTCCCTCAAAATATGCATAAAGCTATTCTAGATAGGCCCAAGCACAGTTGGAAAATTATTCATGGGTTCCCTGAGAAAAATATCACTTACTCAGAAAGTGCATCTGCTCTTCTCTCCAAAGCTTAACAGTGCTGAGTGCTAAAGACTCTGCTACACTCACATAGGCTAGCTGCCTGACTCCTGCTGACGATGAAAGGTTAAGGTCAAGCTTTGTACTTCTGTCACCGGCAACATAGTTCAGGACCTCTGCACCAGAGCCACAGGGATTCACTCATTGGGACATCTGACCCGCAGGGCAGTAAAAATATGGAAAGAAGCAATGAAGACATGTTCATATCTCAGTAGGGCACAGCTGGAGAACAGTCTGTATTGGCAGGGCCCTGATGTTGTTATAACTTCCTCCCTGTATAATAGTGTCAAAGGAGGCTGACAGATCAGAAAATAGGCAAGAACCACAACTGACTGTCTCACTATGCATTCAGCTGCTGGCATCACAGTTTAATTGGTTCCCGCTGTATACGTGGCTTTGAAAGTAGCAAAGGACTAAAGTCTTCATATGTTTGGTTAAGATGTTGCTTTCTTTAATCTGATGTGCAGACAACAAAGGAGCCTCCTGCATGGAGGGGGTCAGGATTCTGCTGAGGTGGATTAAAGCAGGGGACTCACATCCTAGGCATCTAGACAACACCGCCAGCAGTGAGTCAGTGAGAAATCAAGACCCCATTTGCACTAACATACTGCCCTGTTGCTGAGAATGTTCATCAGGGGAACTAAATCTTAAATCACCCTCTCTACGGAGGTGTCAACAATTGTTTTGTCCTGTTGACTCTAGCAAATAAACCAATTTCAGCCAATTGGGGCAGATCCATTATTGACGATCATTGTCAACAATGTACCAGTTTCCTAGTGTAGACAAGAATCTATCTAAGGGGCATGGGGGAGCAGATAGGAAAGATCAAAAATCAGCAGGGGGAAAGGAATGGAAGGTAACATGCATTGGAAGTGAGGAACATGGAATCCCAGTGAAGGGGAGCTAGATAGGGGAGGTGATTTGTTTTCTTGGGGGGACAGTGTGATTTTGGTTGATCTATGCCATATTTAGTCATAATGTGTATCTACCAGCTGTTAGGCTAAGAACTGTACTGCCAGGAAGTTTCCATTATAATTTCCTATTTCAGTTGTTCATAACTTTGGCAACCAAAACACACCTCGCTACTCCCTACTTAAAGTAACTTGAAAAATATAGTTCTCTAAACTATATCTTCTTTCTTTATCTTCCCTCAACCTCAGGTGTACAGGGCAGCCATAAGTTTCTGCCATTTATTTCAATTAAGTTGATCTGCTCCGGCTTCTGAGTGTCATGTTGATAGATTTGGCTTCTTTCCCTATTCTGCATAATGTTTCTCTTGGTTGCCCTCTTTTTCTCTTTCCAGGTGGTGTCCAGATTATCACTCACTGTGGACGATGTGTTGGTGGCATCCCTAAACTGTGTCCTAAATATGTCCATCGTTGTCTTCTTCCCATATTTGATGCTTTAGATTGGTTTGTTCTACTTAGAATTTCTAATGTTGCAAGAAACCCTTTCCAATGGACTTCGAAGATCTTCTGCAGGCATTTATTTTGGAGTGAGTTGATCTGCTTATCAACTTATGTTCTAGACTTTGTGACTCTGCTTCACACAGGAGAACGGATATGATGCCAGTGTTGAAAAAAAATATTTTTGTGTCAGTGCCAATCATGCTCATTTTTCTAATCTTGACAAGTTTATGAAAGTAGTTTGCTGCTTTTGATATTTGTTGCCTGACATCTAGCATGGTGCCACCAATATTGCACATCTCAATTCCTAGATAGTGAAAATGACTAATTTCTTCTAGCATTTCTTTGTCTACTCTAATGGTTCATTTCTGGGACACTGATATATTGATGATGAACAACCAACTTGTTTTGCTGTATTTGCCAAAACTAGGTCTTTTCTTCCAGGTTTCCTGGAAACACATCTTCAGTCCAGGTCTTAAAAATTAAATGGTATCAGTGTAGCTTGACTCAAAGAGGCTGGACATTTTCCCACAAGTTTCTGTGTAAATTTTAACCTGTCAGGACTTCATAGCTCATACATTCAGTCAAACAAACAGCTAAAAGTTTTTCTCTCCCTTCAAACAAAAAAGATCTAGGTTTGTTAGCTGTCATGAATCAACAGAAACACACACTAAAAACGCTCCTTTGTTTACAGTCAACTTTTTAAAAAATCCACCAAGGACAGAGAATTGACAGGAGCTTCTGGGGCTCAAAGCTCATCTTGACGCTAAGTTCAAATAAAAGCTGAACTGGGCAGAAACATGCGTCGCCAGCTTTTGAGTCATCTTGGGACTCAGTTAAGAGAAAAATTCTTCTTGAACAAAAACAAATGTGAACTTCAAAGCTTGTGACAAGAAATGTCGACTTTAGAGATTATTGCTTTGAGGCCAGCAAATCCAGAAAGTAAGCAAGCTTTTGCTATTTAGGGAAGGAGTTCCTTCTCTTTTGGTGGCAATGTGTGATGGACCACAGAAAATGTATCTAAAGCTTTTCCTAGCCTCTTGAGGTTACCTCTCTTTCTCCCTCTCTACTCCTTCTAGTCAAGTCGTAGCCGCTGTTCCTTGCCTGAGCCCCAGCTCCAGTTTCCATATGGTCCTCTGACCCCAGACCTGATTCCCTCTTCCTATCTTAAACAAGTGTCTCCGTTCCCCTTTCTGTGACTCCAAGGAAACCCCTTCCTTGCAACTCACCAAAAGAGCCTCAAGTCTTGCTTTCTCTCTGTAAGGCTCTGAGTAGCTTCTCTATTCAAATCCCACAGACTTTTGGATTTCTCTGGGTCAGATGCACTGCCCAACTTCCCTCCAACACTCCAAAACTCATGAGGTGAGAAGGCAATATCTAACACAGCAGAGATCACCACACATGCCAGGACCTCAGTGATTAGATACCAAGGTGACAGACACTTTGCATATTAGCGGGACTCTAACATGGACCACAAAGCAAACACTACATGGGAGTTACATATTCTACTGGAAAAACCGTTGTGAGAAGCTATTACATGACTATTCAAGAGATCAGTGAGAGAGGAGGACTGACATCCAAAAGCTCTTGTAACTTCTCTAAGCTTGGACACTGACTCACTGGACCCAATTCTTCTGTCACTTACATTGCTGTAAACCAGGAGTAACTCCATTGACTTCAATGGGGTTATACCAATCTAAAACTGGAGTAAGAAGAATCAAACTCACTTTGTAGGTTTGACATTGTCACTTAAGGCAGCATGTACAAAAGTAGCTTGTAATTTTAGGTGTCACAGTCTGTGTGCCTAAGCATCTTAAATTGGGGCCCAAAAATAGAGAACCCATAATTTGGTCCTCAATTTCTCTGGGCCAAATTCTGCTGCTATTTGAAATTTACAATAGAAATGTGAAGTAAGTTCATTGGAGTCTCTGGGGTTACTAAAGATTTTCACTAGTGTAAAGGTGATCAGGTCTGTGCCTCAGTTCACCCATTTTTTCAACTGGAGACAATGAGCCAGATCCTCAGCTGGTGTAAATTGGAACTCAATTGCCGCTATGACAGTTTACACCAGCTACTGTTCTGGCCCAATCATATTAACCTACTGAGTTTTCAGGGGCATTGTGAGACACAATTAATGTCTGTACAGCACTCAGAGGTTAACAACCCTGATCCTGATATCACTTACACCATTGTAAATCAGGAGTGATTCTGTTGAAGTCAATAGAGTTACATTGGTATAAAACTGATGTATATGAAAAAAGAATCAGGTCCGATACATGTTATTACAATGAGTTCTATCATGCCAACCTACTGGAATGGCAGCACATCGAAGGAGCCACATTTTTGGGAAGGAGAGTAGAGAGAGGAAAAAGTCTGAAGAGATACCACTGTCCATTTGTAGTGGGATAAAAAACATGAAAACAAACATATGAATTGTTTCATTTGATTAAAAACAGAGCAGTCAGTTTTTGTTTGGTTTAGGAACATGCTGCTTTTGCCCTGGTGGGTCAGATCTCCACAGGACTGGCCTGAGTTTGAACATTCACACTAATTAAAGAGCTGAAAGCCAAATCTCCCACACATCTTCACTCTTAGTGTCAGGAAATGGGGTCCTCCCATTTCTCAACAATTAAGACATGTGGCTGCCCTAAAATGGCCTGATATACTCTTACGATTCCACAAAAGCCCCTGGGAATCTTCCAGTGGCCGTGGGAGAAGGATCAGAAACAGAAATGCTCCATCTGGAGGATGACTACATGAGACCGCTAAACTCCAGCAGGATCTCACTCTCTGCCTGAAGAAAAAGAGTGGAATCGAAAGTTTACAGTCAGTGTTCCTTGACTACAAGTCCAGTCTTGCTGGAAAGATTTTCCATTGATTTCAATGAAAGCAGGATCATATCCCAGAGATACAGAAAACTCAGCTAAGGTAAACTGCAGGTATAGCACCAGCAAGCAAAACATTACAGAGAAACAAGATGTCAAAAGGTTAAACTGCTTACTCAGCTTTGTAAGATCACGTGATTGGATTTATGGCACACAATGAAGATATTTTAAAACTTCAGGGTCATACAATGATTGGCATGAAAATTTTATCAAGAAATTGTCCTGCTGCACCCTGAAGCCAGAACCCAACAAAGAAACCAACACTGTCCTTTTAGTACAGCATCTGCTTTCTCCTGCCTTCCAAAATTCTCTCTCCATTTTAGGGTTAGTGTCTGTCAATGAAGCAACCAAGTGCAGGCTCTCTCTGTTGAAGTAATCTGATCCATATTGGGGATCACATTTATGTACAGCTCACCCACTCATTTTGAGGCACCATACTTGTCTCCTATAATGTCAGCGGCTCCCCTTCCCATTTCCCCCCAAGCAGCTGTGCATGTAGCACTGCCTCCCCGGGGACCATTATGGACGATCTCTTTTCCCTCTAGCCTCTTCCAAGCTTTTAAACCTCTACAGGGAGAGTTGCTCGCAGGCCAGCTGCTCAGGCGGGGGTGTATGGAAAGAAAAGAGACATGATCAGCTCTCCCTCACTAGTTCCTGGATGTGAAGTTCTCTCCTCCATCCCCTGCCAGTTCCAGCTCCAGCAGCCCAGTATGGTACAGAAGTGCTTCAGTGCCAGCCTGAGTCACTGCTGAGCCACCTGAAATTGTCTGTCTAGTCATTGTTACCCTCATTAATTGTGTCAGTGTTTACTGGAGAAAACATTTTCAGACCCTAACAACTTGTAAAACCCTTTTTAAAGGGTTTTTCTTCATGTTGCCAGTCAGCCAGTGCAATTAGGCTGTTGTGAAGAAATGCTTCTTAGAAAAGCAGCTGCCTAGTTACTGGAAATAAAACCCAATGAAAAATAAATAGGGAAGGTTGAATGCTGCTGCGCTACGCCAGCATAAACCCAGAGCTCATTAGAAGTCACTAGATTTAACTCCAGATTTACACCAGGGTAAATGACAGAAGGATTTGGCCCTCAGCACACGCAAAATTGTGTTTTTTTTTTCAATACAATTTAATTTCCTTCAGCTCAGGCAAACTTGTATTGCATGGCATGGCATAGCTCAGTTGGATTAGCCCTTGAACATCTGTCCAATGAAACAGGGCCCCATTTCATTAGCCGGTGGAGGCATTACACCACCCACTCAAGCACAGAGGGAGATTGCTGCAGCTATTCTACATACAGAAACTTGGATCTACCTGATTTAGCTTAAAAGAGCCAAAAGACATTTTTTTCAGCTTCTCCTCATCCAATTCTATCCTCGCCCTCACCCACTCTCCCACCCAAAAGAAGAAATGTATTTGCAGACTTATTGCATTACAGAAACAGCAGCCCAGTTAGCACTGACTTAAAAAAGCCTTTTTTGTGGTTGCCTGTTTGTTGAAGCCAATTTCTGACATCGCTGACATGGTACAATTCACACCGCTTCTGCTACTCATCCCAAGTCATTAAACAGCATTGCCTTTCCTTACAACACCTGCACTGATCAAACTCCCTCTCAGTTGGAAAGGAGTTTGTCTTTTTCAAATCTCTTGTAATGAGGTCAGTGTCACCAAACATGTATGTACCAAACTCTCCTGTCTGTCCGGGCAAGGAAATCTAAAACCCTTTATTCACTTCAAAGCGTCATGGGTCTGGTTAAAAAGAAGGCATAATCTAAGCAGAGGAGAGCACATTGAACAACTCAGTCTGGAGTTGGCCATGTCCAGGTCTGTTCAGAACAGCCATTCATGCCACAGATGGAGAATTTTGTGAGTGAATCTGTGTATATACAGAAGTGGCTAATTTAATTACACTAACAACAGTGAGTACAGCATGTTCTTCAATTTTTGTTAAAAATAAGTACATAAAATCTTTGTCCTACAGTGAAGATGCCTTTTTTCTAATAGAGAGGGCTTCACAAATCGCTTGAGAATTCTTTGGGTTATAAAGGTAGAAAAAACTGTTTTCACTGGAATTCAGTCTATGCAGTCAATCCCTTAAACTGTTATCCCTTGGGACACACCTGCTTCCTCTCCTTTCTACAGTGAGTCTTTCCTTGCTGCAGTAGCTGCCTTCCTCAGGGATGCCCCAGGAAAGGGCACAGTTAGTTTTCTGACTATAGAGTTTTCAATTTCTTCCTTCTGTATAATTACCAAACTCCCCCAGAGAGCTAAGGTTATACAGCACTGAGGTGCTTAGTATTCAGGACTTCATAAGTGTTATCTAATAAGCATTTAAGTTTCAGCTCCCCCAAGAAGCCTGACAAATAGGATTGGACAGAACTTCTCCATCCACTATCACGGAGCCAGGAAACTGCTTTGCTTCTGACACTGAAAGAGGAATCTCTCACTGCTGAGTGTTAGAAATGCAAGGGTTAAAAATAAATTACACAGTGTGAAAATCTGAAGAAAGCTGTATCTTGTCTGGGGTTTATTTGGGGTTTAACTGTCCTGCTACCAGAACATTTCAATCCCCAATTCATTTGGTAGCTTTCCAAAAATCTCTCTCTCACATGAACACATGCAGCGTGAACGCTGTCAGCCCGTGTGTACACTTGAGAGAAACAAACAGCCAAACCTGAATCATCTGAGCTCTCAAACTGTCTCCAGATTGTTTTAGAAAAGAAAGGGAAGCAGAGCTTGCCTGAGCTTTTTTCATAAAGAAATTAGAAGAGGTGCTGCAGCAGCTGCACTTACATTGTAGTCCCCATGTCTCTGCGCAGTTCCCCCCTTTCTGCAGTCCTATAATCCACACGGAGCAGTGTTTGTCCTTCTCCTTTAGCTCTCTGCACAGTACTGTACTCGGCTTGGAACTGCTGCTGTTTTCACTTTCAGACCAGCCTCCCTCTCCGAAGCCTCTGACGTCAGACAGCCTCTAAGAGATATTTATGGCATGAATAGTTTAAAGTTTCTCTAGGTAGCATTTGGATTGCAGTTTTCTGGAATTTCTAGTTTTCACACTTAGATGGAAAACCTCCAAAGGGGAGGGTGGGAGTCAGGAGGGGTATAGATGTGGGGGGTGGAGGGGTAGAACAGTAGGAGGCAGACAATGAAGGCAACTGTTTCAGACTCTGGCAAAAGAAAACTCTTGCCCCTTTCTGCCTTCTGTAAATACATCCAGGTCCAGGAGGCAAAAATCTTCCATACACGGCCCCATTTGCAATAGTGGTTTTTCTGAGGGTGCCTCAATTGCAGTGTGCAATCCACAGATGCTATATGGGCCTGTTGCATTTGGCAAAGAGGGCTTCTTTCATATACCACACCCTATGCCACCGGACTATCCCTCTGCTGCTTCACGCCTGCCTGTGACAGGATTTAAGTTAGGGATGAATGAATCAGTCCTTCCTAAGCTTCTCCCAGACTGTTCCTTTTGCCTTTCCCACAACCCCTTCCAACTGTCTGCCCCTTATGTCTGGAAAAGCCTCCTCATGAATGTATGCCCAGCTCACTCTCTGTCTTCCTTCAGAATATGGCTGAAACCCCACATCCCACAGAACATTCTAGTGCAAGTGGCAATCCCTCACTCTGCGTTTGCTCTGTATTGTATTTTACCTAGGCAGAGCTCTCTTTTTGAAGCAAGGACCTGGTATTTCTTCAGCACAGCTCACATATCGCACAGTGTGGCACAGTTTACCTGCTGTGCAGGGTGTATACTTACGAGGCTATATAAAGAAGCAAAAGAATTAGAACCAATCTGCTCTTAAGAAGAAGCATTAATATACAATTGGACTTGAAGATCTAAATTTACTCCCGATGTAATCCTATTGAGGTAAATGGAGTTACACCAAGGATGAATTTGGCCCCAGAACCTTAAAGCACTATATAGACATTAACTAATTAATCCTCAGATCCGTGCTGTGAGGTCAGTAAGTATCATTAGCCCTGTTGTACAGATGAGGAAACTGAGGCCCAAATTTGTCCAAACCCACTAAGTGTGCCTGTGTAAGACTCCAGATTGAAAGTGAGCTCCCATACATACTGAGAGATTCAAAATTTTCAAACTCCCTCTGTGCTTCCTAGTTCCATGTGGGATGTTGCGTCAACCAGCCATGAAGCAGGTTTTCCTTCCCCATTTCAGACCAGAACAAAACTAGAATCCCAGGACAAAACTTGTCCTTGCGACGTTTACAGAGAGGGAGGTGGTTATGAGTGTGCCGGGGGAGTGGCGGGGAGAAGAGAGGATATTCCACAAAAGCAGTGGTGCTCGCTTCTTAAAATAAATGTAGAGCCAGTAAATTCAGAAGCAACAATGCAGAGATTATTACTCAGAAAGAAATATTACAATGAGTTATAGACTAATCTACCTCAGGCCCCAGATATAGTTATGGGCACAGTATAAAAGCCCAGGTAGATGAGGTTAAATAGATCAGAGGTAAGGGTGCTGTGTCAGAAGGGGTGTAAATACCATTCTTACTTCTTATAGTGCTTTTCATCTCAAAGGATCCCAATGTACTTTACGTCTACATAGAACATTGTTCAAACAGCTCACAAATTAGTGCCTGTTATTTTTCCATGCACAGTTATTTGTATGCACATCCCTGCGAATCTTCATGTGTAAACAGCACTTGCTCAGGCAAAGCCAAGAGGCTGATGTCTTACTACTAGTTTTGGATGTGCAAGTGCTGTTTGCAGGCGCGAAGCTAGGTTTTTGCCAGTATAAATTGCTGAAGGTGAAAATTTACAGACTGGTCCTTTGTGCGGGTAAATTTCATAATCCCTTATTATCTCTCTGCTCTGCCACCACCATTAAATGTTGGGCCTGAACCAAAGCCAGTAAGTATCAATTAACATCAGTGTATTTTGGATCAAGCCCTTTCTGATAATTTCATAATGTGAATTAGCCTAATACACTGAAATGTTACTCTCACAACCACATGCCTTGAGAGAAAATGCAGAAGACAAGTGCTAGGCACTCAGAAAGAGACTTCTACCACGTGTTTCAGTGAGATTCTGTGAATCCTGCAGGCCCAGCAAAAAGAAAATGCTTTTGGCCAGACTTTCCTGTTTAGGGCTAAAGCAGTGGCTCTCAACCTTTCCAGACTACTGTACCCCTTTCAGGAGTCTGATTTGTCTTGCATATCCCCACGTTTCACCTCACTTAAAAACTACCTACTTACAAAATTAGACATAAAATTACAAAAGTGTCACAGCACTCTATTACTGAAAAAATGCCTACTTTCTCATTGTTACCATATAATCATAAAATAAATTTAAATTGGAATATAAACATTGTACTTACATTTCATTGAATAGTATATAGAGCAGCATAAACACGTCATTGTGTGCATGAAATTGTAGTTTGTACTGACTTCGCTAGTGCTTTTTACGTAGCCTGTTGTAGAACTAGGCAAATATCTAGATGAGTTGATGTACCCCTGGAAGACATCTGTATACCCCCAGGGGTACGTGTACCCTTGGTTGAGAACCACTGGGCTAAAGAACCAAAAAGGTTTTCATATGAATAGAAAGAGCTCAGTTTACACTATACAATCCAGCTCTCTAAGAACTGGATCTTCCTCAGAAGCCTCTCTCTCTCTGACCCCCAGAATGTCAGTTTTGTAGGGTTCTCTAGGTTTATTCTAAGTGTCAGTTTGGCTCTTCAGTCCCCAGCCCTGCTGCCTCACTCCAGCTTGTGCATCTGCAGGAGAGCTAAGCCTGGAGCTCACTTGCTGCCTCCTGGGAATCAGACAGGGCCTCTGAAGCCTGCAGCACAGCCTCTCTGCAGGCAACTATGGGTTTTACTGTATATTTCAAGGATTCTCTGACAGCTCTCACAAGCACATCCCTAAGAGGAGTCTTGCTTTCCAATGGCTTGCCCTGAACCAATTCACTGTGTTAAAAACCAAATGAAAGCTGCTGTTGTGTGCTGGAAATGAGAGAGCTCTGTACAGTGACTCATGCTGTCCCTCAGATTAATTTCTAAGACCTCACTAAGGTCCGGTCCAGAACAGGGGGAAAGATGGAAATCTTGAAAATCAGAAGAAAATGATACATTAATGAGTGCAACCATTTGTACATGATCTTGTTGCAAATATCATTTCCTTTTTTTAAAAGTGATTTTGATGCTGAATGGAAAAACCTAGAGATCAAAATTCTCTATTTATCCAGAGAAAAGGAAAAGCATTGGCCAGGGCAGTGTCACTAGTTGCAACACACTGCACCACTGATGCACCTCAACTCCATCCTGAAAGGACCACCTCTAGGAATACAAGTTTGGTCTCTGGGATCCAGTCTATCCCCAGTCTATCTTTGCTGAGTTTGCTAGTTATTACATAGGCACCTACTCATACGGAACTGGACTGAGAGGACTTTCAGTTCACATAGGTTGCAAACTTAGAAAGTAAAGCCTATCAGATCCTATAAATCTAGGCTGGATTCAACGGGTGTCCTAAAAATAAAAGATTCCAGCTTTCAGACCATTACTATGACCCTTGGCCATCCACCGCACCTCAGAAATTGTTTCTGTCCTATCAAGCTGAGAAGGTGACCCATATTCACTATGGAAAACTGCATGAATGTTTGATGGATTTGCATCCTTATAAAACTCTATATTAAGTGCTTTTATTTAAGGCCATGTTAGTTATAAATTCTATTTTCAGCAGGAAAGTATACCAAAAAATGTAGATTGAACTTTACATTTAAAATAAATAGCTAGGAGTCTCTTAAAATACTTAAGATGTAAACGAACAGACAAATCCCATTCCTTATGCCAAGTGTGATAAAGTGGAACTGGTACCTAGATGTCCCATGACAGACACACACCTCCAGGTTGTGGTACCACTTTATTGCCATTGCTGAAGTGTTATGGCAACAGCATCTGCAGCAGTCCCTGAATTTGCTGCACTCCACCTCAGGGGGAGCCAGGAGGAACAACATGAGAAGAATCGTTGGCTGATCTACATTGTTGCAGATCCACAGGCCCCACCCCCCTTTGCTTTATGCATTGTAGAGTACAATTCCACAGGATACAGACCCTGTTTGAGACCTCCCATAGTCTTGTTCCTAACACAATGGAACTAGTGTCCTCTCTGCCTGAGGTGGGGGTGGGGGTGGGGAGGGAGCAGGAATTTTCCCTTTTTAAAACAGACTTACATTATAACAGTACAACCTACCCAGAGGTGTACTGAGTGCATGAGCTTTTGAGGAGAAGTTCATCCTTATGCAGAAGGCCAATACAAGGCCCACTGCTAGAAGTAAGTGCTCGCAGCTAGCTTGCTTACCTGCAAGCTCACCTTAACGCCATCGTAGACAGTCTAATGCAGGGGTAGGCAACCTATGGCACGGGTGCCGAAGGCGGCATGCAAGCTGATTTTCAGTGGCACTCACACTGCCCGGGTTCTGGCCACTGGTCCGGGAGAGCTCTGCATTTTAATTTAGTTTTAAATGAAGCTTCTGAAACATTTTAAAAACCTTATTTACTTTACATACAACAATAGTTTAGTTATATATTATAGACTTCTAGAAAGAGACCTTCTAAAAATGTTCAAATGTATTACCGGCACGTGAAACCTTAAATTAGAGTGAATAAATGAAGACTTGGCACACCACTTCTGAAAGGTTGCCGAACCCTGGTCTAATGAGTGCAACTGGGCCCAATTTAGCTGCATGATTGGCCCAACCACTCAACTGGCTGAGGGAATCACCAGACCTGCTCTTATCACCAGCAGCAGGCTACTGGCTGTTGAAAGTGTGTGCCTGACGTTATGTTAGTTCCTGCTTTGGACACAGCTCTACTCCTGCCTTCCCTGCCTCTGACCCTTGGTTCAGATTCCTAATTCTGGCTCTGGCTTGACCCCTGGCTCTGATTCTGACCCTCAGTTCTGTTTCCTTCTCTGGCTACTAGGCCAGACCACCCATGTCTCAGTCCCTAACACTGATGCATCACTTATACTCTCAAAAATAGAGCTTAAGTGAGGCTTGGCTGGTGCACAGGCCTCAAGACGGCATTCCGCACGGGGTGAATTTCACCACTGGTGAATACTCACACATGATGTCATCCCTTCTGCAGTTTATTTTGCAGACTCTCAGACCATAATGTACAGCAGGGTTTGTTTTTTTTTAAACTAAACCAGAAAAAACTACCATATATCTAGATATTGCTATTGAAATATTGGCTACTTGGCCTACACAGCAAGTTTCAAAACAAGGCTCACCTCTGCATTGACTCCTGACAGCTCCCCAAAGAGTAAATATAGTCTCTCTTCAACAGCATCACGACTGTAAAAATGCTTTTTATTTTCCTTGCAGATAAAGTTGTGCAAATGGCATGTAAACAGTCCACAGCAATTCCACCAGGGGCATGTGGTATGCATTTTAAAGTCTGCCTCAATATGCAAACACATGACTGGCTGCAGGATTTTCTTGTGTCAGCCTTTTGGTGCTACAGAACAAGGGAGAAAAAAAACAAAGGAAATTAAACCACAAAGCCTACTTTCAAATATTATCGGTTCTACCATAGTGGAGCATCATTGGCCTCCCTTGTCTGGTATGCTGCCTCCAGCAGCGGTTAAATACCTGGTGATTCAGAGCAAGGAAAATGGAGAACACAATGAACCTGGCAGTTGTGGGATGGAATATTATATAGAGAAAAGGGGGAGGAATTATTTCCTCCCCACACTAGTTGATCAGTTTACACCCTGAAGCATGAGGTTTGAGATGCTGGGTTTCTTGCTCTAGCTGACATAGCTATGGATGTTATTTCTGCATATAATTCAGTTTGGAAACTTACCAGGTTTCACTCAAATCCACATAAGTCAGGAAATACAGAGTTATGGCATATGGTAGTGAGCATTGGGCACTCAAAAGCCTGCACAGAGCTTTCCATTTATTCTCAGAAGCACAAGGTGTTGGCCATGGTCGAATGTATATACTGGTGCCGGAAGATGGAAATTCCATCTTATGCTAGCTCTGATTGAGCTAAAAATAGAAATGTCCCATGGTGGTAAGGAGCCGCAGGAGGAGCTAGTCATTTTGAGTACGTCTAGTTTCTCAGATGGGATTTTACTTAGGGCAGTTAGCATGTCCCCTGCTCATGTTGCTGTGGCTACACTTCTGTTTTTAGCGCATTGTCTCTGGTTGAACTAGTGCAGCTATGTCTACCTGAGCTACAAATTACACCTCCAGCTCCAGGGTAAACAGAGCCTCCGATGCACCAGGTTCTTTGCTGTTAGCTTTGCATGCCAGAGGCCCAGAAGGCTTCCCCCCCTGCATCTTCAACCACCAAAGTCTGATTCTCCACTGTCCTGCACCTTATATTACCATTTATACCTGGACAAAATGGATGCAAAAGGAATCGGAATGGTAGAGTTTTATACACACTTTGCTCAGCTCTAAATGTCAGCAAAAAGTGAAAGGTAGTGGAGAGATTCATTGACTTGAATGGAGTTATTTCTGATTAACATTGGTATAAGTGAGGCCCCAGTCTCTGCCATACCTAGCAAAAGCTGGGCTCAGCAGGAGGGGGTGGGGCAATGTCAGGTAACTGGCTATAGCTCCCTGACTGTGAGGCCAACTTTGTACCGTTCCCAGCTCTGGTTGACTTAAGGCAGGGGTTCTCAAACTTCATTGCACCACGACCCCCTTCTGACAACAAAAATTACTACATGACCCCACTGGGGGAGCGGAGGGGAGGGACTGCTCAAGCCCTGCTGTCCCAGATAGTGTAGCCAAAGCCTGAGCTCCACTGTCCTGGGTGGGGAGGGCAAAGTCAAAGCCCAGTGGCTTCAGCCCCAGGCAGGGGGCCTGGAACCTAAGCCCTGCTGCCAGGGCTGAAGCCCTCGGGCTGTGGGGCTCGGACTTTGGCTTAGGCCCCAGGCCCTAGCAAGTCTAACGCTGGCCCCAGTGACCCCATTAAAATGGGGTCATGACCCACTTTGGGGTCTCGACCCCTAGTTTGAGAACCGCTTTTAAGAGCAGCCTGAGGAGAGCCAGAGTACAGCACACTCCAGTCATTCCCCCTACACGGCAGGTAGGTGGTGTAGCAGCCAGCTGTCAGCTCTGTCCCTGCCAGGGAATTGTAGCTGGACTCTGATTCATTTGCCGTGCTTGAGCAGTGCAAAGGAAACCAAGTGGCTCAGAAAATCTGGATCCCTGTGTTCCACTACAGATTAAAATTATCCTGCACATATAATATCAGAACTAAACAGCATTTCTGTAGTACATCCCAATTCATCCAGTTATTCCTCGAGTTAACTGAGCTTCATATGATTTTCCACAGAAAACTAGAGAGTGAATTCAGAGTGGCCAGGGTCCTATGAGAGCTTTGTGGGACACCACCTCTTGGCTTCCATTGCACACAGACTGAATTAAGTACTCTCAAAGCAAAGATGTTAACATGCCAGAGAACCAGATTAAGAAAAATCATGCAGGAAAACCAGGCAGATGTAGGTGCCATCATTGACATTCCAAGTTAACTATGTTCATTATATGTTACACAATATCAGAGGAGCTAGGGTTGGATGGAGAATTTGAATCCTTTGGACCATATCAGATTTAATTATTCTCAACTGCACAGTGTCTTTTTTGGTCTTTTCTCTTGACTTTCTTCTTGCAAAGGATTTATTTCTAAAAGACTCCAGGAAGCCAGCACAGCTTAATAGACTAGCTATTATCCTGAGTCACTTCCTACAATAGTCTAATACAACTATTAAGAAAACCTCCTCTGTGGGCATGGGTCTGAGTACATCAATAGTCAATGGAGCTGCATCAACATACCTGAAAGGAGTATCTGTTGATAACTAGTTATATTATACACACACAAAACCCACATAAAAAAATCAAGGTTGCAAAGTCAACAATTGAAAAATTAGATCTCAGATTTATAGCTGCCCATGCAAACTTATGTCAGCCTCATTATGATACAGTTTTATACAGCACCATGTAGGAAGCCTATAGCAGGCTCAAGCAGAGTCAAGAATAGAAAACAGCTCTCGATGTCAGGCCAAGGCTTTAATCACAAATCCACCCTTTCACTCCTTGCAGCCTTTTGCCATGTTTGATATTCATCCTGTGCACTAAATGAGGCAGGACTTCTGTAGAAAAAATCATATATGATCAATCTGAGACTGTGCCATAATGCAAGGGGGCAGCTCTAAAGTTGTGTGGGCAACTTTAATTCTGACATTCCTATACTCTTGAGTAGTTGGCTTAGCACCCTTAGTGTTCTTTTACCATAGTGTTGTGTATGTAATTTGATAGGTTTTTAAAAAAGAAAACAGACCCACTATCAAAATTCTATCATGTGAAATCAAAAAAAACCCCACTTATTGGTCATCAGCCCCAGGACCTCTAGATTCACCACACCACCTTTTCTCATTTGAACAAAAGGAGCAATGGCTAGCAATAGGAGGCTGCTATGCTCTATGTGGATCAGCCATTACACAGTGATGTGACATACCCTTTGGCAATGTGTTTTCGAACTATTTGCTAGACAACATAAGAACATCGGGAATCGGGATTTCTGGGTTCTATTTCTGGCTGTGCAGGAGAGTGTGGTCTAGTGGTTACAGTCAGCATAGCCAATCACATATATTTGGCATATCCATTCTGAAAGGCAGTGCAACTAACTGAATCAGACTTGGCTCTGTCATATTAGAGATTTAGGTTTAATTACCAGGTCTGCCAACACTGAATTTGTGAAATCTTAGTTACTCCATCTGCAAAGTGGGGCAAGTATACTTGCCTACCTATGATGACAGGAGCATGAGACCTTGATCAATATTAATTCTGTGCATGTCACAACATTTACAAACGCTAGTCAGTAGAAGAGGTGAGATATGATATTAGGGCCTACTAGCTCCAGCCCAACACTCCTATTACATATCACATGTGAAGAAGTGATATCCATAAATGTATTTGTCATGTATAAGGCTTCAATTTAATCATGGGTATTTTTAGTAAAAGTCATGGACCGGTCATCAAGAAACAAAATATCATGGTCTGTAACCTGTCCATGACTTATACCATAAATACCCCTGATTGAATCTTATGGAGGGTACCGGGGAGGAGCCTTAGGGGACCCAAAGCACCAGCTGCAGGGGGGGAGCCCCAGGGGGCCAGTGGCTGCTCCAGCCGCTGTCGGAGGCGATGAGCTCCGGGGGACCAGCGGCTGCCCTCATAGGCGGCAGGTTATATACACTTGCGGTGCTAGGGCTCCAGGAATATTCAGGGCCAGGTGCCCTGCTCCAGCAATATTTGGAGCTGGGTCTCTCCCCCGGCCCTGCCTGGATCGGGCCCCAGCCTCCACGGGTCTCCCCCCCACTCCCGCTGTGCTGCATCCCTGCCTGGAGCAGGTCCCCGCCTCCGCCTGCCACTCCCCCCGCCATGCTGCATCCCTGCCTGACAGAGAGCAGCATGCGCCTCTCCCCTGCCTGCTTGGGCTCCCGGCAGAACTGCTGTCTGCTGCCCCAGGGTCCTAGTGCCGGTCATCCGCTAATGGCAAGGCAGACTGCCCTTACCCTGCCTTTCTGCCCTAGCCCTGAGCCTCTCCAACACCCCAAACCCCTCAGCCCCCGCACCCCAATCCTCTGCTCCAGCCCTGAGCCCTCATCCCCTTGCACCCTAATCCTCAGCCCCAGCCAGAGCCCTCATCCCCCCGCACCCTGATCCTCAGCCCCAACCCTGAACCCTGTCTTGCATCATGAATCCCTCATCCTCAGCCCCACAGCCCTCACCCCTGCACTCCCTCCTATCCCCAAACCCCCTCCCAAAGCACATACCCCCACCCCTTCCTACACCCCCACCCCCAGCCCAGAGCCTGCACCCAGCACCCAAACTCCATCCCAAAGCCTGCACCCTGCACCCCTCCTGCACCCTAATCCCCAGCCCAGGACCTGCGCCCCAGACCTCCCCCCCCAAAATCCCTCCCAGAGCCTTTGGCAGGTAGGGGCAGAGTTTGGGGGGCAGAGTTGGGGGGGCAGGTTCTGGGCACCACCAAAATTTCTACAAACTTGCCACCCATGGGTGCCCTGGCCAATGAGGGAGCGGGGAGCCCCAGGGGGACAGCTGCTGCTCTGGACGTCTAGGACTACTGCTGGGAGCCGCTGACCTGCAGCTGCTCCTGGCACCCTGGGACTGCTGCTCAGGGTGGTTCCCGGGGCCAGCACATTGACCGCTGGTCAGGGGGTCCCTGGGGCCGGCTGCCAGGGGCTGGCAGAGCAGCAGCTGGTGTGGCTGGCTGCAGAGCTGCTCCAGCAGCGGACAGTGTGGCTGCCAGCCACACCGACTGCTGCAGAAGTCATGGAGGTCACAGGAAGACACGGAATCCATGACTTCTGCAACCTCCCTGACAAACACGGAGGCCTAATCATGTATCTTTAACCTCCTCATCTGCCTTCTGCCCAATAATCTGCTCACGTGATTTAAGGATCAACCTTAAAGCCTTTGAACTCTAGGATATTTGTCTCTTCAGGTGGATGAAAACCAGGCCTACAAGATAAATGAATGGTTGAGGCTTTGGCAGTAGGGTAAGAACTTGCAGAATACAAGTTTAGATTCTGGACTCCTGGGGAAGCAAGTACCTGGGATCAGCACCATCAGACCACTGGAGAGGAGAGACAAGAATAACAGATCTAAAAGTGTACATTAAGTCTCAAACCACAGATATTCTGAGCACCTTCAACTCCTGTTGATTTCTATTGTCTTTGAGAATGCTCAGGACTTCACTGGGTCAGGTCTCTTATGTTTAAAGCTAGCCCTGATATTTGCCTAGCAGACAGAAGGGAAAAAAATGTCACTGCACAGCAGGTTGTGATAGGATTCCCAGGGAGGCTAATGATATCATTAAACCGTTATTACCACTTTGTACTGGGACTGCACAGCTGCAAGACTTGAGCCTCTTGGGGGACAAGAATGAGCATGTGTTCATAGCCTCCTGAAGAAAGGATGAGACAACTGCTGAAAAATATATCACAGGTAGTCACAAGTATGTGCTATAAGCCTTCCTGGAGACACCAAGAGAAAAAGCGTAAAAGTTCCTGGGTTAAATTCAGAATCAGTAAGTGGGTGTAATGCCCATTGACTTCAGTAGAATGGTATCCATTTACATCAGGTCTGAATTTGGCCCCACTGATCAAATTTTCTTTAGCAAGAAGTTGGTGCAATGTATCCTTGCTTAAGGAACTGAAAGAGAGGGAACAAGAGAGGTTTTAAAACCTGACTGCAGCAGAAAGAGCAAGAGGCATATTCCTGAGTGAGTATGGGTATATGTATGCACTTATTCAAACTGGTTTGAAAAAGAACATATCTAAATCTATACCTTAACCTTGACTGGGTCCTTGTGCAGGTTCAAAAATGTTTTGACAAACTGTATTTTTTATTATTCAATTTCATTAACCTAAGCCTGATGGTGGGCCCCTTGGGTCTTAGGGTCTGCTCCTGTAAGATCCTGAGCATCCACTGAGGGTATGGCTACACTTGCAGCGGAACAGTGCTGCCATGAGAGCACTCCCGTGGCAGCGCTTTGAAGTGCGAGTGTGGTCACGCTGCAGGTACTCCATCTCCCCGTGGGGATTAGCTTACAGCGCTGGGAGCCGCGCTCCCAGTGCTGGGGAACTGTTTACATTGGCGCTTTACAGCGCTGAAACTTGCTGTGCTCAGGGGGGTGTTTTTTCATACCCCTGAGCGAGAAAGTTGCAGCGCTGTAAAGCATCAGTGTAGCCAAGGCCTGAGAGAGGCTGAAGTCAATAGGAGTTGGTGCACTTAGCACTTTCTAAAATCAATCCCTAATATATTTTCAATTGTGTTTATGAATCAGTCTCTTTTGTGCTAATGTTGCAGTTTCCAGCAGAACCAGAGACACCTATAAAAAGTGAGGGATGGGTGCACTTGGTCTGGTAAAATATAAAGAGTCACCCCAAACATTTTCACTACAATCATTCATCCATCTTCTCAGGGTCAAATATGGTTAATTAACTCTTCCCGGATTTCCTTGCACTGTTTCCTGCTGAGATGGGAAGGGGGGAGTGCTGAAATATTATGAAACAGGATTCTTAGAGGGTTTCTAGCCTGATCAGATAGCCAGACAGGAAGATCCAGAAATTTGGTAGGTTGGTTCACACAATTTATCCAGACCAATTTTGTGAATTCAGGAGGTTCAAGAAGTATAATTAAACTTGAGATGAATTTGGTATAATGGCCAAAGCACAGGATTAGGATAAATTGGTTCTGCCATGGAGTTACTGTATTTTTGGGCAGGCCACTTAACCTCTCTGTGCCTCAGTTTCTTCATATGCAAAATAGGGGTAACAACACTAACCTACTCAACAAGGGTGTTGTGAGGATAAAGTCATTAATGCTGGTAAAGTTCTCTGATATCCACAGATTGAAGGTGCTAGAAGACAGTGAATTACTTTTAATACTTAAGCTTTGGGGTGCTCTGCTTGTCTGAACTAAGCCTAAAATTTACAAAATCACTAATAAAATACATGTATACTGTTGAGAAGTTAAAAAAGTAAACTTATAGCAAGTCTCCTCACTCTGTGCATGTTTCCAAATTACCCTATTTTACAGGGTTTCAGACAGTTTGTTTCTAATGGCCCAAAGCCAACAACAACCAAGTAATCATTTGATACTCTCCTTTGCCTTCATTAACATCTTGATAGTATAAACCATTCAGTAATCTAAAGAAATAGCTAGAGTCTGTGCAAATAACTTTCTCTGTGCACATCCCTAGAAAACCAGAAGCATGTTAACTAACTCACAGTACCTCACGTTAGTTTACAGAAAAGGGGAATCACTTATATTATTCTAAACATTTGCAACATGTGCAATTGTGCACACCTCTCTACTCTATTCTGTTTTGGGATGCTGATTCTGTTGGTTTTCAGAATAATATTGATGTGCGCACAGGGGAAAGGTCAGTGAAGAGTAGTCAAAGCAGACCAGGCAAGAATAAAATGTTGATTTTCAGGAATTAGATTTGTTTAGGAAAATACCAAGAACACATGCACAGAAGGTAATAACTGCAAGCTCCCATGATATCCCAACTCTGAAGGAACAGGTGGTTTTAACTAGGGTGACCAGACAGCAAGTGTGAAAAATTAGGACAGAGGGCAGGAGATAATATGAGCCTATATAAGAAAAAGACCCCAAAATCGGGACTGTCTCTATAAAATTGGGACATCTGGTCACCCCAGTTTTAACACAGAAAAAAGTTGAAGAGTAAATAAATTACTACATTTTTAAAGTCAGTCTTGACAATTTAAATTAATTGTAGAACTAGTATTCAGATTAAATATGGAACCTTCCTTGGACTATTTTATAAATAGCCATATATGTTGCTGTTTAAAGGACTTTGCATGAAACTCATAAAGACACCAATAAGTCATCTGTCAAGGATTGGCTGTGTACTCTGAGGCATAACACCTAATGGTGAGAGATCCAGGGTTGATTTATCTGGCTGTTACAGCCAAAGGCAGCACTGTCCACTGGCAAGAGTCCAAAGGCTGTTCCACCTAGCTGCTACAGTTCAGGGGTAGCATTGCCTCCTGGCAAGAGTAGGAAGGAATAGGGGAACCCAGGCCCACCCTACTCCACCATGTTCTGACCCAGGGCCCTTGAAAACAGTTGCCTTCATAGAAGGGTCAGGGCCTGATACCCCAAAACCCACTCTCTGGGTCATTTCCTACACTTGTTCCAGTCCCTGCATCATCATCATGGGCTGAACGTGGGATCCCTCCTGTGTTTCCCTCCAGTATGTCTCTGCATTCTCTCCCACTAGCTCTGGATAGTCATCATCCTTGATGCTTGTGGTCAGCTGGCTCCCAGAGGCTTTGCTATGAGGCTCAGTCCTAGCAATGTGGAACTCTGGCAGCTTCCCAGCAGGAGTCTGCTGCACTCAACTGCTCTCCTCCTTGGTACACCCAGACCAGCTGAGTCATTCCCTTTTAAATGCTCCTTCCATTGGGAGCATGCCCAGCAGAGGCAAGGGGGTGTGGCTTGTTAGGCCTAGAGTAGCTCCTTAACCCTCGCCTCACTAGTATGGGGTTGGTACACCCCGTCACAGCATCTATGCATAGGACAAGATAAGAGGGAAAAAAGACCACGCATGGCACTTTCTTATAAGAGAGGTACGGTACACTGAGATACAAGCCTTATAAGAGGAGTAGTTTTTTTCCTTAATGTCCCTGGCCTAAATGTCTAATCCTCCCATCCACCTGGCTGCTGCCTTCCAACTCAAAGATGTCTCAATTTCCGTGCTATTATCCATAGAAGGTGAAATCTTTCCAGGCACCCCCCTTGGATACAAACTACAGAAAGGCCACTTTTTTTGCTGTGGAAAGGGGGGGAGTATCAGGCTGTGGACAGCCCATGCAGGTTGACTTTGCTATCCCCTGCATACTTTTGAGTAATGGTCTGTGGAGGGTCTCCTTGGTCGACTTCAGTGCAGGGCGGTTGTAAGCACACTGTGGAAATGGAGGGGCAGCAAATTCAGTTTTACTGTAACTTCTAAATGACATTTTTTAATTGTACTCATAGCTATAGTTTCCTGTTTTGTAAAGAGGTAAATATTCAGAAAGCCATAGCCCGCGCACCAACCCACCCCTCTTTTGTAAGAAACAGGTAACCAATATCCATGAAAAAGAGCTGGAATTCTGTAGCTTATTTTCATGTAAACCCATCTGAGGAAAATCACACACAATTACCATTTGTAAGGAAATGGTGTAACTTACCCCAGTACAAACCTAAAGGAACAAAGCAGGGTGTATCCAAACCCAGTTTGCTTTCATTACAGCTCTTCCAGGGACCCTTCTCTGAAATAATGTTGTGGCAATCTGAGGGAAATCAATGATCAAAGGCAGCCACTGTTATGACAACTAGGGCAATAGCGACTCTCCCCAGATATACAAATGAACTTGGGAGTGAGTGATGAGAGTGATTATCTCTGTCACAATGTAACTGCTTAAGCAGTAGTCAGAGGCAGCAAACATGCACCGTGTGGGGGAAAAAATTATATTCTTCTGGTGTTTGTTTCCCCAAATTTCCTAAAAAAACAATATGCTAACACAGGATACTGTACACATTGGAGATCATCCCACACATATCTTAATTAGTGGCTGAAATTTGGTTCAAATTCAGTATGGTATGTTTACAAAAAAAGATTCTGAAAAATTGTGAGACATTGAGGGCTTAAATCAATCTAACACATCGCTTAGGAGTGAGAAAAACTACCCACCCAAGTGACGCAAGTTACAGTGACCTAAGTGCTGTCCACACTGGCGCTATGTCAGTGGAAGATGCTCCTCCGCCAATATAGTTTCTCTCTCACAGAGGTGGAGTAATTATGCTGATGGGAGAGCACGGTCCCACTGGCAGGCAGCGTCTTCACCAGATGCACTACAGCAGCACAGCTGCATCAGAGCCGCTGTGCCAATGTAGCGCTTCTAGTGTCTGGTGAAGGCTTCTGGACCTGCCCTGAGGAACAGATTCTGTAAACACAAATTCTGATGCAATTTTAACTGTGGTCTATTGTGAGACCATAATAATGTAAAACAAATACTGAATCTTGGTATTTTAGAGGGATAGAATCATAGATCCATAGGGTGAGAAGGAATCACAAGGGTCATCTAGTCAACTCCCTGCCAAGATGCAGGATTTGTTATGTTTAAACCATCCAAGACAGATGGCTATCCAGCCTCCTTTTGAAAGATTCTCTTCCTACATTTGTCACAGGCAAACCTTAGACAAGTGTCTTAACTGTTCAGTAGCTCTGTTTCCACACCCTTAGGGACAGATATTTTCTACTATGGAGTGAATAGTTGGGGAATGTATCTCCAAGCCTATCTGTGAACTCTGAATCAGATTTTCATTTGGATGTATTATTTTGTTAACTTCTCATATAAGCAACATTGTGTTTATGCAAATTTTCAGAGAAAATAAATTTCAGGCCCGTAGATGAGGTGTAATCAAGAAATTTGGTTAGTTTTGAGATGAAACAAAATCTATTTTGACTGGAAGCAGAAGTAGTTAATAAAGGTTAAGTCAGGTAATATATATGCTTTGTCCCTGAGGTGACCAGCTGAAAAGCTTGAATGGTGAATTCTGATGACTGAATAATTAACTGAATTCTTGCTACAAACAGCTCACTAAAATTTGCAAACAAAAATAAAGGGCTAAAGTAATTGAATATACTGAGCCAGATCCTGAGCTATTCTGGTGCTGTGCTTGACAGCTGAGAGAGTGAAAAGCTGAGGGCTGCTCTAAATTACACCCAGTTACAAGAGCCCCCAAGAGCCATTCCAGAAGCCTGAATTCCTGGGCACAGTGATGTTCCAGGATGGGGTCACAAGAGAAGGTAGGTAATCTTCAGGAACTTAGTTATGACAGTTTTTCAGATTTGTGATGCTAGGGAGCAGTGGCAGGGAGAAACAAAGATCTGACCCTTTGTTACCAACAAATATTTTGACTAGCTTCTTTCCCTGACAGTTACAAGTCTGATTTCATTAACATTTATCAATCTCTTTGAGATCCCTCAATTGATGTTACTATGTAAGTTAAACAAAATATTATATAAAGCAAAAGTTACAATGCCAGAGTATATACAATGGATCTATGGGAAATAATCATTCTTCTGTCTTTGAAGAATTGTTTGACAAGCCTTTACATTATTTCCCTAGGAACTGAACTGGCTTAAGTGTGTTTATCCTTTTGCCTTTTGTTAGCTCATGTTTGCATTTACTGCCCATTAATAACAGACAAACACAACATAGGGTTGTTAGACTATTTTATGAACTGTGGATATTTCCATATTTCATTTCTACATAACATCAACAGGATAGGGAAAAGGGAATGTGGCAAGAAGCCCCCGGAAAAAGTAGGTTGGACAGAGAGCTGGATGTGAAGACAACAAACCTGCAAGCCAATCTTCATTAAGTAATTTTATATGCATTGGAGGAGAATTCTGATATACACATACCCCAGGAGGCTTCTGGTTAACAGGAATATTTCAATAATAGTTACTTTACAGAATCAATTAAGAAATAATAGCAATAAGAAATAATTTTGTTTCTGAAGTGTCTCATCCCACCATGATCCAATTTTCATCAGTAATGTTCTAGAGCAGGGATGGGCAAACTACGGTCCAGGGGCCGCATCTGGCCATTCAGACATTTTAATCCGGCCCCCGAGTTCCTGCTGGGGAGCAGGGTTGGGGGCTTGCCCCGCTGCGTGCATGCTATGGCTCCACCTGGCTCCTGTAAGCAGCAGCATGTCCCCCCTTCGACTCCTACTCGTAGGGACAGCCAGAGGGCCCATTCCACATGCTGCCCCTGCCTCAAGCGCTGCCCCTGCAGCTGCCATTGGCTGGGAACTACGGCCAATGGGAGCTGCAGCGGCGGCGCCTGCGGATGGGTCAGCACACAGAGATGCCTAGTCATGCCTCCGTGTAGGAGCTGGAGGGGGGACACAGGACCGGTGCTAGGGTTTCTCGCACCCTAGGCGCACGGCCATTTCGCCGCCCCCCCGCTCTGATCCCGCGGCTCCGGTGGAGCTGCCGCAGTCATTCCTGCGGAGGGTCCATTAGTCTGTGGCTCTGGTGGAGCTGCCGCAGGCATGCCTGCGGGCAGTCTACTGGAGCCACGTGAGCAGCCGACCGTCCGCAGGCATGACTGCGGCAACTCCACCGGAGCTGCGGAGCAACGGACCCTCCGCAGGCATGCCTGCGGCAGGTCAACTGGAGCCGCCTGCTGCCCCCCCGGCAAAATGCCGCCCCCCAAATAATCCTGGCACCCTAGGCGACTGCCCAAGTCGCCTAAATGCTAGCGCCGGCCCTGGGGGGACATGCTGCTGTTTCCGGAAGCTGCTTGAGGTAAACGCCGCCCGGAGCCTCCACCCCAATCGCCAACCCCCTGCCCCAGCCCTGATCCCCCTCCTGCCCTCCGAACCCCTCAGTCCCAGCCCGGAGCATCCTCCTGCACCCTCATCCCAAGCCCTACCCCAGAGCCTGCACTCCCAGATGGAGCCCTCATCCCCTCCTGCACCTGAACCCTAATTTTGTGAGCATTCATGGCCCACCATACAATTTCCATACCCAGATGAGGCCCTCAGGCCAAAATTTGCCTACCCCTGTTCTAGAGCTTCATTCCATAATGTGCACGGTGAATAATCATCTAGTCTAATCCTCTTCCAAGATGCTAGGCAGCCCCTTCTACCATTGTTTGTCACTGTATGTTATTAAGGGCCTGATCCTGCTATTTAAGGTCAATGGTGAAATTCCCACTGATTGCATGGTGCAGGATCAAGCCCTAAGCACATTAACAACTGCCCACATCTACTGAACTACTGCCCCTATTGCTTATATACTGGACCCAAACAACATTTCCTTGGCCTCCCCTTCTATCTTCATTCACTACATTATACTCTTCACCATCTCCTTCTGGATCATCTTCCACATCAACTTGTCTTTTAGGGTAAATATTTTACAGGGAAAACATGATAGCCCTGCTCTAGGCCATGAATGGACATAAAGATTTGGCTCATGCAATAATGCATCTGCAATATTTTGCCCCAAAGTCACTTCATTTTTAACCACATCTTGCACTTGTTATCCCTGGCTACTTTACAAGCCATTATTTATTAGAGTTGTGCGAGGGACCAGCCATGCTGAATCATGGCTTTAAGATTCTAAGATCAGGCCCCATTGTCCTAGGCACTGTACTAAAGAACTTAGTGTAAATAGACAAGACAATGGGTAGGGCAAAGGGCACAGTATTAGTTCCATTACTTTTATTTATTTATTTTAGTTGGATTTAGTTGGGGGATGGGGATTAGCTGCTAAATAGTAAGACAAAGGGAGGGAGAGCGCAGGGGAGAAAGGGGAGAGGTGGAAGTCAGGAGGGGTAGGAGCGGGGTGAGGCTGAGGTGAACATGGGGACGGGAGAGGGTTGGAGAAAACAGACAATCAGCACAGGGCAGAGACAGCACAGTCAAAATGGTAGAAAATATAATCAGTATTAGTCTTTGCTTAAGCTACTTCTGCTCTGCTGGCTTCAGTCTCTAGCTGGCTTCAGTCTCTAGCTGCCTCGCTCTGGCAGAGGAAAGGGGGATACTTCCATACAGTTTTGGGCCAGAGCGCACTGGACATATGTTGATGTTTGTTTTTCAATGGCTCTATTCCCTCTTCTCTGTAGAAATCTCAGAGGGTGATCGTGAGCAAATGTTCAACCACACCAAGGATCCTCTCGTCGATTCCCACAGGGTCCCATTCAGTCAGTCATCACCCTCAACGTGTATATGACACTGCTAAGGGAAATTGCAAAGGTACTTTGGGCTACAGTAGCACCAGTATGCTAATGACGCTTCTCCTTTCAACCTGTTCTGGATTATCCGACTTCTTTGCTTTCCCACTGCTTGGTCAGAGGGACCAGAAAGAGAATGTCTTTATTTGATGATGGGGACAGCATCTCTAATTATTCTCTGCACAGGTGTTCTCTAATTCCCAGGGACCTTGGGGACCAGAATGTAAATTAGAGCTGCCCTGAGGCTGCTGTAACTTATGCCAGGGCCTGGAAAGTGTTCTCCCCGGGAATCAGGGTGTGCAAAGGTGATCTAACTGCAGGAGAAAGATAATTATGAATCAGGCAACAACAATAACAATAATTGAAACCAGTAAGGTTAAGCCAGTTTAACTAGTTCCTAATTAACTTGAGCTAAACCAGAAAAAGCCACTCTTAAACCGAAGTAAGAATATACACACTGGGATTTGCATGTGTTTAACTATATCAATTACACTGGTACAGGTTTCCTCTCTATAGAAAGCTGACATTAGTTCAACCACATGTATTTTTTACTAAAGGGATCTATTTAAAAGAAAAGATATCCACTTAAACACTGTGACTTCAGAAATATTTGCCTTATAACATTTTGTTTTGTTCAACTATGCATATAATTCACCTAAAGAGATGATTATAGAAGTGATCATTCTCTTTAAGGTGACAGTGCCTGCTACACTAGTGCAGTATACCTTGTAAAAAAGCATTAAAGCCTACTCTACATATTTGTATTTATGGAGAACATTTATGTTCAACATTAACAAAAGGGCATATGATGTGGTGGTCTACTCACTGCTGGACAGCGCCTCCTCCAGGCAGTTCCTGGGGATTGGCTCTGCACTGCAGATGCTCTTCCCTGCAGTTGTACTCCATCTCACTGTCTCAGTCTGTAGCCTTTCTTTCGCTCCAGGAGCTGCTGCAGCCTCGTTGTGACTCTGCCCTCTGGCCAGGTCACTCAGTGGTTTCCCTTTCTAAGGTAGAGTCCTTCAAAGTCTCTTCTCTTCAAGGGACATTCGGCAGTCCTCAGGTCCAGTGCCACGACCCAGTCACTCCTGAAGTCTTCTGGTTCACTGCCCTGCCAGTGCCACTTCCCCAGGTAAGGAAAACCTGATAAAGCACTGGGTGGGAGAGTTTGTGTGTTCTGCTCCCCACTCTACTATTAAGATGTCAAGTGGTCTTTAGCAAGTTACTTCACCTCTGCATTCTTCAGTTTACTCATATATCAAATAAATAGCTATAACAATTCATATCTAATGTACTTCTCTGGGATGCTTCAAAGCTAGCGGGCCAAATACAGCCCTAAAATGGAAGGGATGTAATTCCACTTATGCTAGGACTAAAACTGACCAATTTGGAAAGTGCTTTGGGATCCTTGAAAAGAGGTACTATGTAAGCACAGATCATTATTAAATATGTGATCAGTTATATTATATTAAATACTAAATCAGTGATAGTATTTAGAATGGATGCACTAAAACCCAGATTTTTAAAGGTATTTAGGTGTGGCTGTGCTCAGAATCACAATGCTGAATTCATTTAGGAGCCTACATCTCTTTTTTTTTTTCCAAGTACCCAAATCCCTTTTGAAAATGAGCTTTAGGCTCTAAAGCAGTTAAGTGTCGCAATGCTGAACGCAGCATCATAAAATACCTTTACAACACTTGGCCTAATAACTCATATACAGTATAAGCACCCTGAACAACAAACAGAGTTTACTCCTGGGGGGATTCTGTGCCACTGTGCAATGCAGAATTTTGCAGAAATTAACGTTGTGCGCACAGAATTTCGTTTCCCCCACAGGAATGGGCTGCAGTGCTCCTAGCCGTCACTCGGGGCCACTGGAGTCAGCAGAGGCCAGCTTGCACATAGAAGACACTTCTGGGGGGAAGGAGAGGGAGCTAGAGGGTTCCTGGCAGCTGTAGTTCCCATCATGCCCTGAGGGAAGGAGAGGGCGGCAGGCAGGAAACTCCATGCAAGCCTGGGACTGAGCATCAGGCGGTTTCTCCCTTTGGATCTCTGGGGGAGAGGGAGACAGGTGTTTGGGCAAGGGGAGGCCCTGCAGCTGGGCTCGGGGGTGGGGGAAGGGTGTGGATATCTGGGTTGGGAAGGCCCCTCGGTGGGGCTCTGGGGATGAGGGGGTTGGGGTGTATTGGCTGGGGGGAGCCCTGCAGCTGGGCTCTGCGGGTGGGGAAGGGGGTAGAGAAACAGGAACTGGGTTGTCATAGGAGTTTCTTTAACTCTCTACTCCTGGGGGGATTTTTGTGTGTGTCTGTATTGTTACAGACATACTTGCTAACAGGTATTTTGAAATAAATTACCAAAATAATTGAAACTGGCGTGATTATGTAGTGTTGTTATTTTGACAAAATTTGCAGAATTTTGCAGAATTTGAAAACATTGTGTGCAGAATTTTTAATTTTTTGTTGCAGAATTTTTATTTTCTTGGTGAAGAATGCCCCCAAGAGTAAGAGTTCTTAGCAATGACTGGGTGTGCAGTTGGGCACCCTCCTTCTGTCTTTCTGAAGGAAAGTTAGTGGTCAGGATAGAGATGCAAAGTCAAAGTTAGGTAAATAAATGAACATTTTTTTAAATAAGTCTTTTTGACTACTTGTGAATCAGACAGAAAGTCTGCCTCTGCACAGTGGCGAGCAAATGATGTCTGCAGCCGCTGACTATCAACTGTTACCCATTTATAGGATTTCTCAACTACCAGACTGGGCACACAGTACTAGCATATGACAAAATCACTCAGCACTGAATATACTTGGCACTTGGGGCCTGAATGAGCTACATTAGTTGGTTTATTTTAAATGAAAAGTTGGAAGCTGCCAAATAAACAAATCTGAAAACCCTAATTCTTTTTTCCTCATTATTTTAAAATATGTAGCCTCGTAAAAAAAATTAGATTGCATAAATACTGTTGGAAAATGCCTTAATAAAAAGTCTTCTATTTTGTTTCAAAGAGTCTGAGAACATTTCTAATTTGCACATTTATTTTACACTGATGTTCCCCTCGATCTGTTTTAGAGTATGGTAAGAATTATTTTCAGGAGCCGTTAAGACTCTTTGTGCTTCAGTAACAGAATGTATGTGTCATACACACTCACAGAATTATGAAATAAATTAAAGCCACACTCTGGCTTAAGAAAACCCAGTTACCCCTCAAAATACTTCTGTTTCCTCCTCTGTGCAATAGGGGTAAGCACCCTCTGTGAGGCTAATTTGTTAACGTTTGACATCCAGGATGGTAGGCACTAGAGATGTACAAGGAGCTATTATGATATCCATGCAATGGCTCCCAAAAAAATACATGTATACTCATGTTTTCATTGCAACTGATGCTCTAGGTCAAATTTTAAGTGGGTACTATATCTCTCCTTAGTTTCAATTGTGCTCTTATAGCAGGGACATTTCTGAATATACCCTCCTTCCGTTCTACCATCTTCTTAGTGCAACAACTCTGCTTCTGCAACTTAACTGAATCCCGTGCCCACGATCCCAGCTGCCTTTGACTCAAACTCTCCCCTCCTCCTCCCTCCACATTTTTCCCAGCACAGCATGCCACCAAGTTCTTCCAAGAGAAAATTGGCAAAATACATGACCTTCCTCTACCCCTGAGTGTGCCTTCCCTTCCCCTCCTACAACTGTCTCCTCACTGACACAGATGCTGAAGTTTCTTACCTGCTCTCCTCTAACCGTTCCACTTGCTCTACTCACCCCATCCCATCTCCTGAACTCTCTTGCACCCACTCTCAGTCCTCTCCCTTGCTCTTTTCCTTACCCTCTCACTCTCCTCTGGCTCTTTCCCCTTACATTACAAACTTGTTCTAGTCTCTCCCATCTTTTGCTTCTTCAGCAACCAGTCCTTCTCCCTTTCATCTTTAAGCTTGTTGAAGGCACCGTCTACAACCGCTGTCTGGAATTCTCCTCCAATTCCATCCTAGACCCTCTCCAATTTGGATTCCACCCCTTTCACTCCACTGAAACCATTCTCGCTAAAATCTCTGTTGCCTGATCTAGGAATTGTGTATTAATTATATTGATTACTTAAGAATTTCCAGTTAAGGCTCTGAGTTTTCATAGGTTCTTGTCCCAAGATCAGGCCCAGGATTATTAGAATTACTGTTAAGTTGGGAACCCCAACCTGCATGATTGCAACACTCATACTTTGGAAAAATCTTCTATGCTTGTAATAGTTTTATTAATACAGTTAACAAAGTTATAAACACTCCAAGCGATCAAGGCAGATAAAGATAATTCAAAATGTGCACCTGAGCATCTGTATATTTGTCATAACCCTTATAGAACAATCTGAAGTGTTAGGCATTATATTCTCCATCATCAGCATCTTACTCATCACCATCACCAGTGGTCATCATCCTGGCATCTCCCATCAGCTACAACTTCCAAAGCAAACAAGCAGGGATACAGCTTTTATAATGTGTTATAGTGACACCACTATGCTTATTGCATATTCAATAGGGGGGTTCATCTCCTTTTACTTATTTGTATTTCCTAACTCTACTAAAATTGGGGTGCCCTTCTCCCAGAGGTTATCAGTCCATTTACCTCCAGCTTATTAGCATATATGTCAATCAGTTCAGTTACCAGGATACTCTTGTGGTCCGACATCTACAGATGTTCCTAACTTTAAAATATACCAAACTGGTATAATCTAGCATCTTGTGGTGTCCTGTCAGCAGTTTAGTTATTACAACATTCTCTTTTGTGATACCTTATGATCTAGAGTTACTCCTGATTGACTACTTATGGTAAGGTTTTTGGAGTCTTCTGCCTTGACTAGTTTAGCTAAGCTATTGTTTTACAGACGTCAAAGATTGTAGGCTCATTGCATTACTGCCTTAACTTATGCCTATTCCTTACCTATAAGCTATATTGCTAATGACCTTTTCTTAGACAAAGTTCAGAACTAATACTCCACCCCTCACCCTCCTTGACCTGTCCACTGCCTTTGACACCATTGATCATCCTCTTCTTCCTGAAATCTTGTCCTTTCTTGGCTTCCATGATTCTATTCTCTCATCTCTTTAATCACTCCTTCAGCATGTCCTTCGGAGGATCCTCCTCATACTCCTCTGACTTTCTGTGAAGGTTCCACAGGGCTCTGTCCACAGTCGTCTTCTTGTCTCCTTTTACACCTTATCTCTGGATAATCTCATTGACAAACAAAAATTCAACTACTGTCTCTGTGCTGATGACTCACCAATCTACCTTTCCACTACATAGCTGCCTTCTTCAGTCCAAACTACAATCTCAAGCTCTCTCTCTAACACAGGGGTTGGCAACCTTTCAGAAGTGCTGTGCCGAGTCTTCATTTATTCACTCTAATTTAAGGTTTCACATGCCAGTAATACATTTTAACATTTTTAGAAGGTCTCTTTCTATAAGTGTATGATATATAACTAAATTATTGTTGTATGTAAAATAAATAAGATTTTTAAAATGTTTAAGAAACTTCATTTAAAATTAAATTAAAATGCAGAGCCCCCCGGACCGGTGTCCAGGACCCAGATAGCGTGAGTGTCACTGAAAATCAGCTCGCATGCCGCCTTTGGCAGCGTGCCATTGGTTGCCTTCCCCTGCTCTAACATCTCCCCATGGATGTCTAGCCATCAGCTCAAGCACAACATGGCTAAATAGAGTTCCTAATCTTCTCTCCAGCAGGCACTCCCCACTACTACTGTTTTTGATCACTGCGGATACCACCACCGCCTATGGCTCCTAGGTGCTATGATATTCAAAAAAATAAATACAAAATAACAACATTCCTCAGTCCTTTGCTGAGGCTGATAGATTGTCTTTTTCATGGAATAGAAGAGACAGATTTGTCTTCTAATGAATATAAAATGGATTATTTATGGAGGCCAGTGAACACAGACAGAAACTTGCAGGTCTCTTTGTTCTCAGACTGACAAATATAGCCTTTACTGCCCATGGTCACTCCACACTAGAGCTGTCCCAAGGAAGGAGAAGGTTCAGGACTGGAGATTGGAATGGGAAGCTTCACAAAGAGATATTGATTTTAGAAATTGGCCTCATTATGAAATAGCTAAGAACCACTGTTAGAAATGTATCAGAGGGGTAGCCGTGTTAGTCTCGATCTGTAAAAAGCAATAGAGAGTCCTATGGCATCTTTAAGACTAACAGATGTATTAGAGCATAAGCTTTTGTGGGGGAATACCCACTTCGCATGCGTCTGACAAAGTGGGTATTCACCTACAAAAGCTTATGCTCCAATATATCTGTTAGTCTTAAAGGTGCCACAGGACTCTCTGTTACTGTTAGAAATGTGCATGGGATAGAGAGCTTGAGTTGAGGAATCAATACAGATACCATCAGCACTGCACCAAAAGTGTGTTAATTTAAGCCTACTATCAATGTATTTTCCAATGGGGGACTCAGTTGATCATTTAGAAAAAAAAATCTTCAGCCAAAAATTTTATTGGCTGCTGAAGCAGTCCTAGGAGTCCCTTATTTTGCTCTATATTCTTTCATATGTTTTTCATTTACTTTATAAAAATTCCAAAATGAATAAAAACAAAAAAGCACTTAGGAGGGTATTTTAAGATTTTCCCAGTCTTGGCTTTGTCTAACAATACATAGTTTTTTAGAAAAATATAAATCTGTTTGGTAAGAATGCCATGAAATGGACAAAAGAGGAGGAATATTTCAAGACACTTGCCAAGCTTAACCGTTACATGTGCAGTGATGTAGCTTTGTCTTCAAGGAGAGAGAATGTAACAATAGTTTGACAAGGGGGGTGGACTATCCCATTTCCTCTCAGTGGGCTGTTAATACCAGACTGCTGCTGACAATTTAAATAAATGTCAATGCTGTTAACTATTTCACTGATGAACATTTAGGATAAAATACCTAAATATTCTGGGATGGTGGGTGGAGTTTGGGATCATGAGTAGAGCTTGTGTAGAGTATCAGTACTGCTTCACCCTACACCTGCTCCCAACCCCAAATTTTCAAGTCCCTTCTATGAATACAGATTGTAGGCCCTGATAGAGTTTGTATCAGATGCTAAACTTGTTGCATTTGAACTTTGAAATATTGTTCATTTAAAAAGGGACAAGAGGTTGTCTGGCCATGTGGAAGACCTACAAATAACACCAGGTTTCCCAGGAGCTGGATGATGAGACAAATTCAGTCTTTGACAGAAGAGCTTTGGCCCTGAATCCATCCATCTGATCCATGGAAAGATTTTAGTGTTCTAGCTTCTAATCATCATCCTAGCCAAAGAGCCATGGTAGCTGCCAAGAATAAGAAAAGCCTGTGAAATGTAAAACTTACAAAAAATAAAAATAAAAGTTTGGGCTACTATGAAATTTACAAGGCTGTTTATTTGGAGGCACATTAGGTTGCTAGGTGACATCATGGAATATCATCCCTGAACTTCCAGTTTCCAGTATATATTGTGATCCAGATTACTTTTTAATCAGATGAAAAATAGAGGAGCCAAAGGGATGATTAGTTATAATATTTAAACTACTCATTCAAAATTCTGTAGGCAATTTTTTAACATAAAATTACCAGAAATTGGAACTTACATATAAGATGCAACTCTACAATATCCTTATCTGATAGAGTTCTTGGAATACTGTAGTATAGTGAACTTTTTCAAAAACAGTAGTTGATAGTATGATAAGAGTACCCAAACTCATAGACAAGAGCTGAAGGCTCTTCAGCTACTAGGATTAGTCATCTGGTACATTCCCAATAAGCAGTCTAGCACATACCTCAAACAAAAGGAAGATTTACTACAGCTGACAGAAAAGAAAGCCCTAAATTCCTCTAAACACTAAGTTTGGGTCAGTCCACCGGAGAGCTAGGGTTTCTTGTGTGCTGCAGCTAGTTGAGGAAAATTATTTTGAGGAAAATCAGGTATCACCTACAGGTTCCACTGGGCAAGATTCAGTTTTAGAGTCTGTTGGATCATTGGAACTCTCTACATCAGTGGTTCTCAAAGCTGGTCTGCCGCTTGTCAGGGAAAGCCCCTGGTGGGCCAGGCTGGTTTGTTTACTGGCCGCCTCCGCAGGTTCAGCTGATTGCAGCTCCCACTGGCTGCAGTTCGCCGCTCCAGGTCAATGGGGGCTGCAGAACGGGCGGCCAGCACATCCCTCAGCCCGTGCCACTTCACGCAGCCCCATTGGCTTGGAGCAGCAAACCGCGGCCAGTGGGAGCCGTGATCGGCCGAACTTGCGGATGCGGCAGTTAAACAAACCGGCCTGGCCTGCCAGGGCGCTTACCCTGAACAAGCGGCAGACCGACTTTGAGAATCACTCCTCTACACTGTCATCCTGATGCTGAAAAAGCTTCTTTCCATATAGTCACAATTAGGGCACAAGCCCCACCTCAGAGTCCCTGCAGTTTCCCTACTGGCTTTGTGCACCTGTATCTAGCAGCAGGCTCCTCTTCCAACTCTAAAACTACTTCCTCCTATTGCATCACCAGTGAGTTAAATCACTTCTCTCGACAGACTCTGGGTTTCCATTCCAATCCCCTCATCTTCTCGTCCAGGATTGAGGGTTGGACCTATTCTTTCCCCCTTCTTGTTGACCTATGACCTTGTAGTGATGGAGGAAGAAAAGTAGTGAATCTGCTGCTAAGCAGACTTGTCGCAGTTTTCTCTTTTTCACCATTCTGCCTCATGTAATTTTAAAAGTTGAAAATCTGCTGTTCCCTCCCCAAAATTGTACATATAGCTGCAGATATTTTTAAGTTCCCCATTGAATTCAAGTGTGTGAATCCTGCCACTGATATGATAAATTGGTATCATGATGAGGTGTGCAGACTCAGCTCCATGGGGAAAGTGAAGGGGTTAATTCCTCCTCCTAAAGAGGTACCTTGCTCTTCTACAATGAAAAAAATGAGGTTCCACCAAGGGATAATTTCTCATTGAGAGGATAAAAGCTATTGGGAGAGGGTTACATCAAGTAGTGTTTTCTAAAAGCTTTTTCAGGATGCTGGGTTAGACATTAGAACAGTTTTTTCTCTAATGAAGGAGACAGGAGTGTCTGTTGCTTCTTTACTCTGAGACCTGCTTTTGCAACTTCAAAGAAAGAAATTCCTTTAACTAGCTATTAAAAGTACAGGACCAGTTCTGTCCTCATGTGCATCTATGCACTTTTATTAAAATCAGTAAGGTTGTAGGGCTATAATTTAAGGGAGAATCTAACTCATTTTTTATCACTTGATGATGCAGTTGTAACAGGAATTTATTTCTCCTCTCTTGCCCCCAATCCCGTGTTGCCTGATGTGTCCTATTCTATGGAGCTTTATCTTTTTGGACTCAGCTTAGACCGACACTGTTTTACACACAGAATGTACATTTATTCTCAATAATGTACAAAACATAAACATGATGCTATGTACAAATTTTATTCTCAGAAATAAGAGTTTTGTTTTTTCCTAAGAGGGTGTTTAAAATGATCCTTGATAGTGGGCTTCTTCATCAACATATTGTTTACTATTACTGGTGTCCCTATGCTCAACTCCTTTCAAAGGAACACTATGAGGAGAAATAGATTCCTGCTTACTGCTCCAGGGCTAGTGCTTGAGGAAGTTTACTGCTCCTACAAACACGTGTATGTCTCTGCCAAAGTATTCCCAGCCCATGGAGCTCTTTAGATGCTGGACCTCAAAAGGAGGGTGTCCTCTAACTCAATGTTTTTCAGCGACTGGTCCATAGACCAGCACCATCCCCTGAAATCTCCCCGACACAGTTTAGGAAGGCAGCAAAGTTCCTTGTATCAAAAAGGTTGAGTGACACTGCTATCTTACAAAGTTCTTTGTTCATGAATGTTAGCTTCTCAATAGTTACAAAAAACTTAAATAATAGCGATCTGTGCCATGGTTCTATTTACCAGGAAAGGGCCTGATTCTCCATTGCCTTGAACCTTTGGATTGTCAGGTACATCATACAAAGTGAGTGTAAAACGCTATCAGTCTGAGTTGTTAAAAATCTGAACAAGCGTTAGTGATGATACAAGAGTGCAAGAAAGTGGAGAATCATAGATGTTAAGGTCAAGAGGGAGCACTGTGATTATCTAGTCTGATCTGAATAATACCAGACATAGAATTTTGACCAGCAATTTGTACAAATGGGTAATTTTTGGTTGAGCTACAGCATATCTTTCGGAAAAAAAATATCCAATCATGAAATTGGGTCTAAGGCTTTTTGAATCACTTAATGTTGTCATGACGAATGCCTGTTTCTAAACACAAGAGAAACAAGAATGATGCTTTGAAAGTAAGGGGAAAAGATACCTGATTTAGAACAAAGTCATTTAAATGACCTAAATCAGTAGGCAATACGGTGGGGGCTTCATAGTCTTCCTCCACAAGTTACTTTTCCCTTTTGAGCACTGTCTGAATTTAGCTGTGTGGCTGTTTCTCTATCCAGATGCTCTGGGTACACACAGAACATATCACTATGCCCTCCACCCCTAAATTTTAAAAGTGTCTTCTGGGGTGTGCCAGTTTTACTGACAATTTTAAAATCCAGGACTAGATGTTTTTCTAAAAGATCTGCTCTAGGAATTATTTTGGAGAAGTACTATGGTATGTGCTATACAGGAGGTCAGATGGATGATCACAATAGTCCCTTCTGGCTTTGAAATCTATGAATTATGGTTTCTAGATCTGTTACATATTATATCAGGACACCATCTGCCTAGTCAAACCACCTACAGCAGATATCAATACAAAACCTGTCATAAAGCTAAAGAGGGAATGAGAGAGGCCTATGTGAGATTCCTATTGTCAAGGCAAACATTTCTGATGTTTCAGTTCAGTAATTTGAATTAGAGAGACAAGGTTTTCCCAGACCTAGAGAAGAGCTCTGTGTAAACCCAAAATCTGGTCTCTCTCATCACCACAAGTTGGTCCAATAAAGGATATTACTTTACCCACCTTATCTCTCTAATATCCTGGGAACAACAGAGCTCCAGCACCACTGTACACAGCCATTTGAATAGTCAGTTTCACCAAACATTCAACTCCGCTGTGCGGGTGAGGCTGGACTCGTGCCCCCTGTACCACCAAAGGGGGAGGGGCGGCTCCCCGGATTTGGGCGGACCTGGGAGCACCCGGGGCACCAGCCCGTCTGGCACATGGACTGGGTGGGTTGAGCCCCAGAGAAGAAACGCCGCTCGCTGATTGGAGCGGCGGAAGTCGAACTGCATCAGCCACCGGCAGCAGGCAGCCGCTGCCTTCTCTCCGCGATGCGCATGCGTAGCTCGCTGGGGTACCGGCACCGCCCTCTTTCACCCCGGCGCAGAGCATGCTGGGTAGTGTTCCTTGGTTACCGTTGCTATGGAGGGCCTAGTCACCCCTTCTATGAGCGGAGAGATGGTGAAGCAAACGATCCAGATCTATGCCCGGGTGAAGCCGCTGGCCAGGCGGCAGCAAGCGGGGGTAGGTGGCCGCGGGGAAGGTAGCCGGGCTGCAGCCAGCCTGGGGAGCACATAGTGTCGAGGGGCTGCGGGGGGGGGGGTGCCCTGGGCAGGCGGCGGACCGCAGCGCCTGGGGCAGGAGGCAGCCCGAGGTGGGTGGGGGCGGGCACCCAGGGGGCAGCCCGGGACGCCTCGAGGGGGGAGGGGGTTGATATGAGCTGTCTGAGGTCCCCCTTCACTATTTCTAGTTTATGAGGCTGGTTGCCAGCCTTGAGTTCCCCCCGGCGCCGAGCAGTGATGTACTGCCGAAGAGGAGGACTTGTTGCAGCGCCGGGATGATGTTCAGTGGCCCAGTGCAGAGTAGGAAGCCCTAGACATTGGCTGTTAAAGGAGCCTTAAAAAACTAAATTGTGCTCTAGTAAAGCTTGTGACCTTTGGGCGCAGGAAACTGATTTTCTACATCAGGAGTCAGCAACCTTTCAGAAGTGGTGTGCCCAGTCTTCATTCATTCACTCTAATTTAAGGTTTCCCGTGCCAGTAATACATTTTAACGTTTTTAGAAGGTCTCTTTCTGTAAGTCTATAATATATAACTAAACTATTGTTGTATGTAAAGTAAATAAGGTTTTAAAAATGTTTAAGAAGCTTCATTTAAAATTAAATTAAAATGCAGAGCCCTCCAGACTGGTGGCCAGGACCCGGGCAGTGTGAATGCCCCTGAAAATCAGCTTCTGTGCTGCCTTTGGCACATGTGCCATAGGTTGCCTAGCCCGTTCTACCTACTTACAAGAAGCCTGTTTAATGAAATCATCATTGTGGATATTGGAAGTGAATTCTTGAGTTAAAATATTTCATCTTATTTGAAATGAAAAATAAAAAGTTTAATGAAAACATTTTCATAAATGATATATAGGTTTTGCCATATATCTCTTGAAAAAACAACCACCACCACCAAGCCCCTTAAATTGTTGTGCAAAAACTATCTGATGATTGCCTTATTAATCTCACACAATAAACACTTCTTCAGGTTTTTTAAAAATAAATCTTTGGTCAGATATTTGAAAGTGGTTTTATTAAGCAAATTTTATCAAGGGACTTGTTGTCTAATTGCATTTAGATATTTTGAAATCTTATTCTGGGGTGGGTGGGCGAAAGAGAGACAGTTCTCTACTGTGTAATGCAGAATCCCCTGTAGCTCAAATAGCAAGGGCTATATTTTTGAAGGAGGGCAAACTGGGCTTTCTCCCTTCTGTCACCATGGAATTCTGATTAGTCTACATTCCTGTATATGATCTTAATGAGACGATGCAGTTAAACACATCAAGATGATAGGGCCATGGAACAAACCACTGTTCTATTGCTGAAGTCATTTTGTTTTGCAGATTTATTCAGTTGGTGAAGATGAAAAGTCAGCCTCCAGTTTAGAGATTATTGTGCCACGTGACTTGGCAGATGGATTTGTCAATAATAAGCGAGAAAGTTACAAGTTTAAGTAAGTTTATTTTACTCTGATTTTTTCCTCATGCAATTTATAATATGATCACTATCAACATTACCATATCTGTGTTATAGCCAAGCTTATTATTTTTCTTCCTGTTAAAGATAGTCCATTTTCTATATTCAGTGTCACCATTACCTACAGAGAAGATTATTGGGTAAGGATCAGCCACTAGGTTCAGTGTGCCAGTCCTGTAGAGAGTCAGTAAAAGTTTCTTATTAATCTCTGATCCACACAATATAGTTTTTGGTATACTTGATAAGATTTTTAAAAAGACTTTTTAACAAGAGGAATCTTTCAGTGCTACAGTACATTATACTCTATCATGATTTCAGGGCAAGACATGATAAAACTAGAAAAGTTTAATATCTGAACTTGTATGTTTCATCAGACTATTACATGACACTGTGGTAAAAATGCCTGAGTCCTGTTTACAGGCCTGCACCCGTGCAGCTGGCTATAAAGTTTTAGTGCAGACAAGGCCAGAGTGAGGGAGGGACCTTATGTTCCTGCAGAAGCTAATGAGCCAGTGTAGGGTGGATAATGACTTTAACCCAAGATTTGTTGACAAAAAGAACTTTCTAACAGGAATTTGTTGATTTCAGGCCTAACCAAAACACAGTGAAGAAAATTATAGTTTGTCAAATTTGGATGCAACATTTTGTATGAAATTTCATATCACTTGAAATTTGATGCTGAAGAAAATTTAAAATCTGCAGTAGAGTAGGACACCAAACAAACATCTGTAACTCATGCTGATGTCACTGGACAGGCTCTATGCAACACCAGTTTAGGTTGTAGATGCTCCTGTCAGCTTAATGGATGCTGACATTCTCTGTGTCTTTATTGTTCCTGTCGGGAGTCTGTGCAAATGAATTCTGAGAAATACTGAGCATTGTGATCCTTAAGGAAATGCTCTGTTTTCAATTTTTTTATCATAAAGCCATACGTACAAAAGGAATGGTACATGCCAAACACTTTTTCTTTCCTCCCTAAAGCTCACTATTTTTTATTGAAGTCTTCCTACACTGGTCATCTCACCAACTATGGGCCTGATCCTGCAATTCTATATTCCTGTGCGCAGTGTCATTAAGATCAAACAAATTCAGTACAACTACTCATCTGAATAAAGGTTTGCAAGATAGGGACTTATGTCTCCATACCTCATGCACTGAATATTTCCCCATGTATTGCATTTGCCTGATTAACTGTACACTGTAAACACTTTGAGACCCAGACCATGTTTTTTGCATGTTCTGTGAAGTAAGAACTATGTAAACTTACAGTGCCAAACAGAACAACTGCAGCTGTTAGAACATAAGAACGGCTGTACTGGGTCAGACCAAATATCCATATAGCCCAGTATCTATCTACTGACAGTGGCCAATGCCAGGTGCCCCAGAGGGAGTGAACCTAACAGGCAATGATCAAGTGATCTCTCTCCTGCCATCCATCTCCATCCTCTGACGAACAGAGGCTAGGGACACCATTCTTTACCCATCCTGGCCAATGGCCATTTATGGACTTCACCACCATGAATTTATCCAGTTCTCTTTTAAACACTGTTATAGTCCTAGCCTTCACAATCTCCTCAGGTAAGGAGTTCCACAAGTTGACTGTGCGCTGCGTGAAGAAGAACTTCCTTTTATTTGTTTTAAACCTGCTACCTATTAATTTCATTTGGTGACCCCTAGTTCTTGTATTATGGGAATAAGTAAATAACTTTTCCTTATTCACTTTCTCTACATCACTCATGATTTTATATACCTCTATCATATCCCTCCTTAGTCTCCTGTTTTCCAAGCTGAAGAGTCCTAGCCTCTTTAATCTTTCCTCATATTGGACCATCTCCAAACCCCTAATCATTTTAGTTGCCCTTTTCTGAACTTTTTCTAGTGCTGTAATATCTTTTTTGAGGTGAGGAGACCACATCTGTACACAGTATTCAAGATGTGGGCGTACCATGGATTTATATAAGGGCAATAATATATTCTCAGTCTTATTCTCTATCCCCTTTTTAATGATTCCTAACATCCTGTTTGCTTTTTTGACCGTCTCTGCAGACTGCGTGGACTTATAGTAAGTGGTAGAAGCTTAGATTTTGTTTTATTTGATGTTCATCTATTGATTACAATGTTTCCTAGTTGCTACATTTCATTGTAGTCTAAAAATTGGGAGCTTGGCTGTTCTGTTTATATGTGCTGCTTGGTTATAGGATAATTAATTTATCCAGTTTTCACTGTGATGCCAGTTGCAAACACTAATCCCCTTGATAGCTGTAAAATACAGGTTTTTTTCTCTAAACTACCTCATTTTATCAGAGGGTTGTATTGTACGGATCTTGTCAAAGCAGTACTGTTTACAATCTATTTGTATACAATAGCACAACAGGACACTGTGGTTAGGGCTACAGGGAAAACATTGTACTAGGTTATGTAAGCCCAATGATGTAAACATGGACTAGTTACAAACAGAAAAACACAAATTATGAATCAAGTAGTGTTTTAAGATACTGCATGATTATTTGTTTATTATTTTCAGATTTCAGAAAATTTTTGATCAGGAGGTAAAACAAGATGCAGTTTTTGAAAGCATTGCCAAACCAGTTGCAGAATGGTAGGTGTTAATCTTGTAAATAATCAGCAGTTACATGGGGTCACTGGTAACTTTCATTATACCATTTGAAGACAATCTGATAATCATTTGCCATGGTAATTTAAAAATGGATTGTGCTTTTATTCTCTAAATTCTGATCCATCTGAATCAATAGGCATGCAAGAATTCCATGAATGTTCTGCTTATAGAAAGACTCCATCATCAGCCCCTAACTTAGCATTGCTATGATTTCCTGTTTTATTGATGTTATATGGGAAACCAGAGGAATTCATATTAGCTTAGTTCTTCTTATTCCACTGATTAATCTCCATTGGTCCTTCAGAAAAGTTAATTTCATAGTCCTCGCACTATGCAACTCTAAAGAAAAGGATTATGCATTAGGAAATCTAATCTCCCTGTTTAGTTTTTATTAACTTTAATATGATTTAAGGACAGTTATGAATGGGCCTCCAGTTTTGTCCTTACTGCTTTCTGCTTAATGTACATACTCATGATGGTGTTGGTGACACTATAACATTCTTTAGTTATTATAATGAGTCAAGATAATGTTGTAGAATGAAGCTCTCAGAAGTCTGATTCCTTCATTTATAATTAAAATTAAGACTTTGTTTTTAAATTTTACTGGTTTGTATTGATATCTTCAACAAAAGACTATGATAGGATAGATGAATCTGTGCTGTGCCTGGCAAGTAGAGAGTTAAAACCCTGTCTTGAGCGTGCCAGAACTTGGATTATCAGCATTCTTAGGAAACTCAGTTACCAAAGCTAATTGGCAACAATGCATCTATTTTTTTTTTTAAGAGAATGGGGCTACACAGGGAGTTTGCTGGAAGGTGTGAGGACCAGCTGCATGTGTTCAATAGCTCCTCTATACAGTGCTTCTGAGCTGTGGGAATCTGCACTCTTTTTCTTTTTTTATTTGAACCTGTGCTGATGTTAGTCCCTGCAATTAGATTGTATAGCTGTGAGGGTGTAAAATCCTTGAGAAATGGATTTGGTTTAAATAGGAAAGTCTGTTGAATGGCTGTTTTTAAAGCAGATATTTTATAAAAATCTACCTCTTGCTTGACTCACTAAATAATTACTACATGATAATCTGATCAAGAAATTGAAATAATGGGCCACTTGACTGTAAATTTTCTTTATGAACCATATTAAAATATACTGAAAGTAATATATTGTGAAACACACACACCAATCACTGAGGTCTGTTGACTCCCATATGCTGAAGGAGCTATGTTCTTAATAGAACAATCCAAAACCTTCCAAGTCTGTTTGAAATAGGTTTGTAAATTTCATGTGCCCTGTACCAATAAAACAAGTTTGAACCTGAAATGCAGCACAAACAGCAACCTTATAGTTTGCATGTATCTTAAAAAGAACAATCTAACTCTGTAACTAATTACTGCCAGTTCGTGATTGCAGATTGATCTCATGTCAGGGCTGATTTCAGGCATTTTCTGTTTGGAGTCTAACATTTAAGAGATTTACTGTATAGATCCTCTTTCAGAAAAATAGGCTAATAAATATAGTAGCAAACCTGTATCATTTGATGTTTTTAATTAAGATGGTAGATATTTTTCTTCTTGTGAAGAGTTATGTTTATTGTGGATGATGGAGTTTGCTTTGTCTTATGGTAGATGAGCCAATTGATTTTTTTCCAAAACAGAACAAATAGTAGGACTGTTTCTGCCTTAACAAAATATAAAATGAAATAGGGCACATATCAAATGTTTCCTTTTGAGGACACTCTTGAGAACCTGTAATCGTTCTTTTGATGGTTTAAAGGCTTGAGAGTGAGGGTGGGGGCTATTCATAAAGGGCCTGATCCAAAGCCCATTGAAATCAATAGGAAACTTTCTGCTGACTTCAGTGAGCTATGGATGGAGCCAAGAGAGAACAGACTTTCTATTAACAATCAAATATGGCTTGGTTCTGTTTCACAAGAGAAATCACCTCCAGGTATTCCCCAGAATGTTGTCCATTATTGACTATATGTTATAATGTCTGGAGCAGCAAGAATACAGTGAAATGTATAGATAAACAATTTTAGAGAGAGAGGTTTCACTAGTAATCTAAAATGGCTGGAAGAATATTTGCTAAATCCTTTGTTATCATACAAAGCATTGGAAGTGTACCACAGGGAACAGTTCTGCACTGGTGGGGGATAAACTATATGACCTAACAGGACATTTCCATCCCTAATGTGTATGATTACATGAATGCAGTGAGCATTCTCTAGTTTTATTTCTGTCTTTTTTATTTCAATGTAAGTGGTCAATTTTCTATCCCATTCCTTTAGTAATAGTGAAACTACTTAGAGGATATATTTTATCTCTTAAAAACTTAGGGGTTTCGGTTTGTGTGTGTTACTGTCTAATCAAAAAAAGAATATAGCCCTCCACCAGCAGGGCCGGCTTTAGGCCAATTCCACCAATTCCCCTGAATCGGGCCCCACGCCCAGTGAGAATCTCTTCCCTGGCTAGAGGCGCCTTTTTAATTTTTACTCACCCAGCAGCGTCCCGGGTCTTCAGCAGCACTTTGATGACAGGTCCTTCAGTGCCTCTGAAGACCTGGAGCAAGTGAAGGACCCACCGCCAAAGTGCTGCCAAAGACTCGGAGCACCGCCCGGTGAGTACAAGCCCCATGTGGTTTTTTACATTTTTTTTTTTTAATATAGTCATCCCTGCCAGGGCCCCGTTGAAACTGTTCAAATTGGGCCACGTACTTCCTAAAGCCGGCCCTGTCCACCAGTTTGAGACATCACCAAACTAATGAAGATGTATTAGTTATATTAAGAGCATGATCCGGCACCCATCTGAGTCAATGGGGTCCTGTCTTTCTACTCTTAGTCTGTGCCTGACAGGTACCCTTAATTCCTGTTGGGTAATCAGCATCAGGCCTATAGATGATCAATTCCTTGAAGCAGGGAGCCTGTGTTACTCTATTTTTGGTGCAGAACTGAACACGGTGGTGGTGCCAAATAAGGAAATTACGAACTCTGTTTCTGAATGATTAGAAGATAAAGTTTACATGGCATATTCCAAAATTCTGTATATTCTTATTTCTAAACTTTCAAAGCCCTGCACCAGTTTTAAAATTCTCCATTCCCATTAGAGACAGATGGAAGTCTCCTTCCTTTGAAACATCAGAGATGGCCACAGCTGGATGAGACAATAGGCAGGATGAGCTAGTGCTCTGAGGTAACACTGAGCAGTATCTCAGTCAGGTACTTGGCTAACTGTCTCTTGTTCACATGTCCAGGGTCTAACTGCTTGCTATATGTGGGGTCAGGAAGGAATTTTCCCACATATCAGATTGGCACTGACTTTGGGGGCGGGGGCTTGCCTTCTTCTGCAGCATGGGGTGCAGGTCACTTGCCAGGATTATCTAGGTATATCTCACTTAATCAATTCCCTGCTGTTGCAGGGGCCTCAGGCATTAGCGCACCTCAATCCCTCTTATTCTCTGCCTGAGGCACATCTTCTGAGGAAAAAATCATTATTGTATCTCCAAGTGTTTCTTATTTACATCATTTTACTTTTCTTCATAATCTGAAATAAAATATCTTGTTTTCAGTGCTTAATAACAATGACTGACTATACAGTTCCATGAATCTGTAACACTTCATGTGTTTAAAAAGCTATTTATGTGGAATAAACAGTGAACTGGCTGCTTCACAGCTGAGTATGAAGATTTTAAAATATAGACAATGCATATATAGAATAGAGTTACAGGAAATCAGCAGGCAAATGTGGTTGATGTTTGTATCACCCAGAAACCACAGGCACATTGGATATCCATTGTGCTGGATGCTGGACAAAAACCTTTAAAAAGACATCTCCTGTCCTGAACTTATGATTTAAAAGGCTAAATTGAGCCTTTAGGCTCATCCTTTTTGTAAGGGACAGTTTACTGCTGCACTGGCCCAGGAGTTGCTCTGTAAAGAAATTATTATTCAGTGTCCCAGTTCCCTCCCTTCTCCCAGGTTTGCTTCCGTGGGGCAGTAACTAATTGCATGCCTTCAGAAGATGGTATCATTTCCACTGGCTGGCACAAAGCAATGCGTAGAAATGTAGTTCCACCTATTCCCCATAACTCTACCTCTCCATCCCACCCACCTGTTTTGAGACTTGCAGCCTCTGCCCTTCCCTCATGCCCACCCTAAAGCCATGATGCAAGAACCACTAATACACCAGTGCAGGAGGGTGGGAGGATCTTCCGTCCCTTCCTTATATTAGCCTGAGTCACAATCTGGACCTAAAATAAGACTAGACAAAATAAGTGGGTGTAACAAGCCAAGGAGGAAATGGGAGAAAGAGGGTGAAGTCAACAGAGGCAGGAACATGTGGTTATGTACAATGGCTATGTGCACATTTTGCAGATTTGAATCTTAACATGAATGTCTCCTTTATATATAATCAGTGATCATGGGTAGTCATTTACCTGGCAATCAGACATCATGGTTCATATGCATATCACCGGTTTCACAATTATTTTTAAAGAACTTTTCCTATTCCCTTTCTTGTATTCTTCCCTCCCATATTGCCAGTTTAGTTAATTCTTATTTTATGGGGAGGGAGGTGGGGGGAAGGGGGCACTTGAGTTTATAGGCTTCCTGAAGTGTGGTTTAAGGAGAGGCTTGGATGGATATGGGGCAGGCCAGGTCAGGAGTGGGGTTCAGGAGGCACATTGGGGTGCATGGAAGAAGGTACAGGAGTGAATAGGAGGAGAACACACAGAGTCAGATAGTTGTGCACCATGACTGGAGCAAAGGCAGGAAGCAGGAAATGACAAAATGAAATTTTATGTAGATGTTTTGCTAACTTTCTCCAGAACTCAGAAATAAGTATACCTGTTATTCACCCAGGCACAAACTGCAGTCAGTCAATGAGGCAGTCTATTTTGATCTAGATAAGTTCAATGGTGTGCCAAAATCCAGTTAAGTATTGGAAATGTCTTCCTGCCTATATGAAGATTGATTAAATGTTAACAGATAGTGATGCAGGGGGATTTCGTCCCAAAGGGGAAATACTTGCAGTTTTGCTAATCTCTTAATGCAGAAGCTGCTATATAGCTACTATATTAACCAAACTACAGCTGACCATTCATTGTCCCTTTCATTTTCTCTTAAGTTGTCTAAATGCTTAAACATCTATTATTCACCATAGGTAAAAATTAAAATTAATGTTAGAGAAATGAAGGACCCAAAGAATAGATATTAGAAGACACACATGCACTGAGAAAAACAGATCTAAAAATGAGAAATCTTTCTGCAGTTCAAAGTGTCCTTAAAACAGTGTCATATCCTCAAGGGCTCATATTAATTTTTGCAAGTACGAGACAATTACTGAATGTTTGTATTTTGTTCATTTTTTGTGCATAAATGCTCTATGAATTTGTCGTCTTTTTGGTCTTCAGGTTATAGAGGGGACTCTCTCTCCCCTTCTCTCTTGCAAAAAAATAATAATTAATTGCCCATTATTCTTTGTTCATTGTCCACACCACTTAGCTGCAGTGTAACAACACATTTTCCATCTTCTTCGTCTTGTTTTGTGGCACTGCTGGGTGCAACTGCAGCATGTTGATTCTGGAGTTGTAGGTAGTATTGGTTGGTAAAGTAGGTTGCTGGGTGATTTTAACTGGCAGACAGAATTGTTTCCAACACAGTGGCCTCAAAAAGGAAAGTCTTTCTTATATATTTATGCTACTGGGATTCTGAAAATAAAGTATGGTCAGCTCTCTTGTTACAAATTATTAATAAACCCTGTCTTCTAGATTGTACAATCCTTGGGGCAGGGAGTATCATTTAACACTTGTACAGTGCCTAGCAAAATGGGTCCTGGAAGCCTCTAGGTCTCATTGATGTGATATGATATATTAATAATAAGTCATTGGCACAGAGCTTCATAAATGGTTCCTTGAGCTTTATGGTAATATGGCTAAGTTAAAGACCACATAACCGCAGTAGCTATGTTTATTGCACAGTTTGTTCTCTCTGGAATTCTAGAAATTAAGGTGTACACATCTGTCATGATTATTCATGGTTCTAAATGGTAGACTCGAATGAATGATTGTTCATGCCTGAGCAGTTTATATTCCTGAGTCAGTGTGGTGAGCAATGGCTGAGCTCTGCTCTTGATAATCTTCCATCATAGCTTTATTATTATTAATGTGGGTGGCTTTGGCACAAAAGGGCTGTGGGATCACTTTCCTTTTGGATGCCAGTTTGACACAATCGGGTTTAAAAATTGTGCTAAATTGGAGAATCAGACAATAATGATTAATGTCTCTTTTTGAAATGGTTGCAACCATGGGGCCATATGAAGTGCAAGGATTCATTAAAATTTCATCAAACCACTATTATAGGGCACAGTATTTGTAAGATTTATTCTGACACAAATTGCAGATTTTCAAACTGTTAAAGAAATCTTCTTATTATAGGTTACAGTGTGACTGTTTGGGTGGGTACGTAGAGCATCTTTTTCAATAAAATACCATTTTTAATGCAATGTTCGTGGCTGAACTTGCATATTTTAGAGAACTTGTTGGAGTAATGCAGGAAATAATGTTGCACCCCCTTTTTCAGGAAAATTGTTATCAATTTCTAAAGAAACTGATGTGTGCAGTAAGCTCTTGAAAAACAAAACAAAACAGTGCTGTCATATGTATGTTTGGGAGTTGGACAACTCTATGAAATGTGAGATCTCACCAAATTAGATTTATACCACAATTCTGGCAAAGATATAAAAAGAAGATGTCATGTTGAGATATTTTGTTCATTTTAATTAAAAGGAACTTTTATCTGTGCTCCAAACGAGAAGGGATATTTAAGTACTGAGATTCTCCAAAGGCAAATCCTCCTTCAAAATTACTTTCTCAGAGTTTAAAAATAAAATAAAGTTCACAAGTCTCTTAATCATAAACAAATACCCTGGGAGTTGGATTTGCCAGGAGTATGTTGAATTTTTATTGTGAGTTGACTATGGATTAAGGGCTTCTGAAATAGGGAGAGGGAAAGTGCAGGGACATCAGGAAAATAATCAAAGGAAGTGGGATTTGAAATGAGGAGAGATGAGATGTTATCAAAAGATCAAAGATACTGAAGTTTTCCTACTTTCTTCATTAGTTTAGTATTTGCATAGCTGTTGAATGACCAGCTACATTTAGATGACCAGTAATTTAAAATGAAGCCATCAGAACCCATGTTAGAATAATAAGTGACATAAACTAATAAAATAAGGTAATTTGGAGTTAGCTAAAATTGTTCCTTAGTGCCAAATACTTCTCTTGGCTGCACATACACATCCATGGACAGAAATTATTCCTTAATCAGTTCCTTTGTTTGTAGGTATTAGCATGTGGTTTGCTGGAGTATGGTGCTTACACACAGTATGCTTAGTTAAAGGATGGAGTTTCTGAGCTTCTGAGAGTTTTTGAAGGGCTCTAAATATATGCCTTCCTGCAAGATTTATTTTTCTTTTTAATCTTTTAGACGACTGAGCAGTATGTCTAGAACCATGGATGCAGAGTCAGAGCAAGATATGGTGAAATGTCTGTGCCATTTTCATAAGTAGTCTTACTGATCATGCTTCTGGATCTAATGGGTACGCTTCATTTAATCATTTGTAAGGTGGGCCATATCCCTTCATCACTAGTAAATACTAGTGATGAGAATTTGAGAATAAGAGTTTCACGCCTGTTTTGGATCCTTTATACTGGGTAAAAGGATAGGCGTGGCATAAAGGGGAGCTAAAAATCCTGTATCTGGCATCGGAAGGATTTCCTGGGCAGAGACACTGTGGAAAACTGCCATAAGGCTGCCTTCCGAGAACCCCATCATAAGCTCTGGCATAGGTCAGAGGTTCTCAGATGGGGGGATGGATACCCCCAGGGGAGTGCAGAATGTATTCTGGGTGTGTGAGAAGATTTAGGGGAAAAGAAACTTACTGCACACATTTTACCCACAGCAATAAATAAGTAGCAAAGCTATATTCCTCCAGACATAGACTCATAGGACTGGAAGGGAACTTGAGAGGTCATCTAGTCCAGTCCCCTGCACTCATGGAAGACTAAGTATTATAATTACACTGGAGGCCTCTCCAATACATGGAGCAGTTCAGGATCAGGAAGGCATAAAGGTGGCTTAATGCCACGCTGCGAATTCTGTATTGCACTTCTTAGAGGCACAGTATAGAATCTCACCTTGTGTCTCTTATTTCTTAGATATGTTAATTATTATCTTTGTGAGGATGTCTGCTATCCTAACACAACTAATAGTCAGGCCTTTGTTCAAGAAACTCTCTCTTAACATTTGCCACGTCCCTAATTTTTTGACCTGTTTAAAACCCTCTCTTTCTGGGAGAGATTGAGAAGGTAAAGGTAAAGGTAAACCAACTCCAACTACACTTAAGGATCAGAGGAAGTTTGTAAATGTATCATTCTAGCCTAGCTATGGCTGAGTTTGCTCTGATGTCTTTGATCTACTTATGTGAATAGAAAAAGGTCATGTGGTCTGTCATAGACTGCATTACAAAGAAATATGCCCTTGGAGTTTGTGAACAGAAATTTCCTACATTGTGGTCTCTGCATATTTCCACTTGTAGGATGTGCCCACATCCAGTGAATCCAAAAATGTGTGATTTAATGTATAGCAAATGCAATGTAATGTGTAAATGTATATTAAAAAGAGGATGTCTGTGCAACTTTGAATGTGTGGTATGCCCTATACCCACCGCCTATGCTTGAATCTGATCAATTCAGCATAGCTTTGCTGTATGCCAAATAAAGCAACTTGAGTGACCAAAATTCAGGGTCAAAATGAACTGGATGAAGTGTTCTCCCAGAACTTGACAAGATGCTCTGGATAAGCCGAGTGGAAAAGGTCTTGGAGGGAATTCCAATGCTACCTAAAGTTGTCCAAAAGAGATTACAAGCATTACTCTAACTTTTGTCAGCAGGCAACCCCTCAGATCACATATCAGGTATCAGAGGGGTAGCCATGTTAGTCTGGATAGCTCTCAGTGTAACACCATGACTCTACTTGGCTTCAAGAAGTTGATTTACCTATATCTTGATCCATTGTGGGTCAACCAATAGATCAACCATGTGGCCTTTAAACTCCAACTACATAGGGTGATGAAAATGCACCCAGTATTCCACGTATCCTTGCTGAAAAAGCTCACCAGCTACTTCCTTGGATGAATACAATCACTACTGCCACCTGTCAGGTCCAGGGGCATGAGGAATACCTTGTGAAGCAGATCTTAGACTCCAAAATTCTCAGAGGATAGCTCTGGTTATGGTCCAGCTGATTGTTCATGAGAGCCAGCCAAAAACATGCAAGCACGTGACCTGAATCAACAATTTTATCAGTCACATCCTGATATATCTGGCCCGAAGACATTTGGTAGGCGTCTTTTAAAGGAGGAGTGATAATGTAATGAGTAATATCTTAGCCTGATGAGTGCTTTCTGAGCCTGATGAGTCAGCCCTCAGCCTGAGCCACCTGATATAGTGTACTTGGACTTTCAGAAAGCCTTTGACAAGACCCCACACCAAAGGCTGTTAAGCAAAGTACACAGTCATGGGATGAGAAAAGGTCCTCTCATGGATAAGATAGGAAACAAACAGTACAAGTAAATGATCAGTTTTCACAGTGGAGAGCGGTAAATAGCAGGGTTCTCCTAGGATGACCAGATGTCCCAATTTTATAGGGACAGTCCCGATTTTTGGGTCTTTTTCTTATATAGGCCCCTATTACCTCCCACCCCATGTCCCGATTTTTCACACTTGCTGTCTGGTCACCCTAGGTCCTCCAAGGATCTGGACTGGAACCAGTGCTGTTCAACATTCATAAGTGAACTGCAAAAAGGAGTAAAAGTGAGATGGCAAAGTTTGCAGACAAAACAAAATTAATCAAGATAGTTATGTCCAAAGCTAACTATGAAGAGTTACAAAAGGATCTCACAAAACTGGGTGACTAGGTAACAAAATGGCAGATGAAATTCAGTGTTGATAAGTGCAAAATAATGCACATTGGAAAACATAATCCCAATTGTACATACAAAATGCTGGGATCTAATTTAGCTATTACCACTCAGGAAAGAGATCTTGGAGTTATCCTGGATAGTTCTCTGAAAACATCTGCTCAATGTACAGTGGCAGTCAAAAAAGGTAATGTTAGGAACCATTAGGAAAGCGAGAGATAATAAGACAGAAAATATCATAAATGCCATTATATAAATCCATGGTATGCCCACCCCTTGAATACTGTGTGTAGTTCTGGTTGCCCCATCTCAAAAAAGATACATTAGAAATGGAAAAGGTACGGAGAAAGGCAACAAAAATTGTTAGGAGTATGTTACGCTTTCTATATCAGGAGAGATTAAAAAGACTGGAACTGTTCAGTTTAGAAAAGAGACGACCAAAGGGGGATATGATAGATGTCTATAAAATCATGAATGATGTAGAAAAAGTGAATAGGGAAGTGTCATTTACCCTTTCACATAACACAATAACCAGGGCTCATGCAATGAAATTAATAGTTTTAAGCCTGTTGCCTAACATAAGGAAGCACTTCTTCACATAATGCACAGTCAAGCTGTGGAACTCATTGCCAGGAGATGTTATGAAAGCCAAAAGTATAAATGGGTTCAAAAAGGATTAGATCAGTTCATGGAAGATAGGTCCATCAATGGCTATTAGCCAAGATGGTCAGGGATGCAGCCCTACTCTTTGGGTGTCCCTAAACCTCTCACTGCCATAAGTGGAGGCTGTGCGACTGGGGATGTGTCACTCAATAATCGCCCTGTTCTGTGAATTCCCTGTGAAGCATCTGGTACCAGCCACTGTTGGAAGACCAGATACTGGACTAGATGGACCACTGGTCTGTCCCAGTATGACCATTCTTATGTTCTTCTCCCTGAGCCTAATTGGCCGAGTCCAGGTTGATTGTCATGCAGCCCTCAAGTAATCTGGAGATGAAGATCTAACTAAGTGCCACCAAGGACAGGGATATAGACTCCCAATGAAAGCAACTACTCCAGTCTACTCAATGTCACTATCTCACCAGCCGTATCCCCCACTGCTTGTTGATTCTAACTGCCTGTGCCCCTGTTCGTGCTTGCTCCTGCTCCTGTTCCAGGCCTAATCTGTGCCCGCTACAGCCATATTCCAATCCTACTCTTGGTTCCTGATTCCTTCTCCGACCCCTCGCTCTGGTCCCTGGCTTGAGCACTAGGGCTGACTGCTGCTGCTCCAACCACTAGGCCTACCCATCCACATACCAGTTTCTGACACCATGTTTGCTCCATGCTGCTAACGCTACTTTATCACCACTGGAAACTCAGGCCAGGTTTCTGCTGGGGGACCTGTGAAGCTGTACACTGCAGGAAGTACCACCCAGCAGAGCCTGAGTGACAGCCTACTGATTGGCCCATGCTGATATATAAATCAGGAAGCCATCACAGAGAGATTTCTGAGCAACGATGGAGCCCTCTTGCTTGCTTCTGCTCCAGTCCATGCCTTGCTGTGAACCCCAGACTCCGGTTCTGATCCTTGCTTGACCTCAGCTCTGATACTTGCATCTTGTCTGCAACTTGGCACCTGCCCTGACTTCTGGCATCCTGGCCTGGCTTGGCCCCTGACTTTGCTACTTTTTTCCTGACGGCAACTTGGTACCCAGCCTGTGCACACAGGCCACTCACAGCCCAGTCCTGACACTGGTCCCAACAGTTTGCTGAGACCCTCTCCAGCGGTCCCATCCAACCCCTCCATATAAGATGGAAGGGAGGGCAACTCTCCAACCAGCAGTTCCCTGAGGGCCTGGGACCTGCAGAACCAAGTCACCCTTCTGCAGCTGAAGAACCTTGTGCTACAGACCCAAGCTATGCAGTTTGCAGCCCAATCACAGAACCTGCATGAGCATATAGCCCAGTTGCATGTCCAGGTGATACAGCTCACTGCCAAAGCACAGACCCTATGTGAACAGTTAGCATCTCGTAGGAGATGCAGCTACACTACCTGCCTCAGCAGACTACCCACTTCCTGAACAGGCTCCCATCTCCCAAACAGGCTCCCACATTGCTGCTGCCTGAATGGTTCTGAACCAATGCAGGCTGCTCTTCCTGCCCTGCCCCCAGATGTACCCCACAGACAAGATGAAGTGGGGCTAGCAGTTAGCTTCCTCATCAGCAAAGCACTCAACAGCGCTTCCTCCCATTAGAGTACAACAGCCCAGTGCTCTCTGACAGGGATGCCTTCCTACAAGCCTTCTTTGATGACCCATATCATGTCTGCTCTGCAGAGGCTGCCCTCCAGAATTTTCATTAGGGGCAAGGACCTCCTATGCTGCTCATTTCCAAAAGCTTGCTGTTGATGTATGGAATGGAATGAGGCAGCCCAATTACATCAACTCTGGTGAGGACTCAGTGCAGATGTAAAAGATGGTCTAGCCCACGTTGAAAACCTAACACCTCTAGAGGCATTTATTGATCTCCCCATGTCATCGAGTGGTGGCTGCATGAGCGAGAGTAAAGAAGTGACAGCCTGATACTCGCACATACTCCTGCTACACCAAAGTCTGTAGCACTGAGTCCTGCAACTGGGTCAGTGCAGGTCAAGCTGGATTACTGATGGCTGACTTGGGAGGAGAAAGAACATTGATTGCAGTTGAACCTCTGTTTTTACTGTGGGGAGCTAGGACATGGACTTGCCTCCTGTTCAGATTGAAAGAGCTTGGGAAATGGACTAGCCCACGCTCAGTTTGGGGGTACAGTCTGGGCATCATCAGAGTGCCATGCTCTGGAACCACCCCTTACCTTGAGAAGAACCTTACCTGGGAACAATGGGGTCTCCCAGCATTTCCAATTGCTTCTGCAATTGCAGATCTTGGGGGAGGTAAGACGGATTCCTCTGCAGTTGATGATGATAGACACTGTAGCTGCTGCCAACTTTATAGATGTTAAGGCAGCCCAAACACTCCAGATCCTTCTCTTGAGAAAACCCACACCATACATGGCTGAGACGATAGATGGATGGCTCCTATCATCAGAACTGGTGACTCAAGAGACCATCTCCCTACAGTCCATAGTGGAAAGGTACTGGGAAATAATATGCTTTGATGTGATCTGCTCTCCATTCTTCCCAGTAATGGGCATTCCTTGGTTGGAGTGGCATGACCTGTGTATCTCCTGGTGGTGGAGGAACATTATCTTTTCCTCTAAATATTGCCAGAAATCTTTCTTCTGACAAATCGACCAATCTCCATTGGAGTCACACCAACAAGATTGGACCAGCAACACCCTGAGGGATGGGGTGAGGGACAATATAAGAATTTGCTTGACTAAAACTTCAGACCATGGGAATTCCAGGCTGCTGACACTTCTGCAGGCTGGCTTTCCACTGGGGGACCCTGTAAAGCTAGATACTGCAGGAAGTATTGACAAGAGAGGCTGCAGTGGTGGTTCCTCACAGCCTATTGATTGGCCTATGCCGGTGTATAAACAAAGAATCCATCATAGGGAGCTGTCTGAGCAATGATGCAGACCAACTGCTTGCTTCCGCTCCAGTCCTTGCCTTGCTGTGAACCTCAGACTCTGGCTCCTGACCCTGGTTCAACCCTGTAGGGGACCCCGGAAGATACTGTTACGGTTTAGCTAGGGCTTGCGCTTTCTCAAGGAGAGGTTATTAGCGGACAGAAGTTGCTAGCAGCCGCTGCTTCTAACCGGTTAGAACTGCCTTGTGTGGGAAGCCCTGGTGTTTTGGGGAACTGCAGAAAGTCCCTGGCCCGAGGCCAGGGGAGGTGGCCGTTGCTGCTGGAAAGTCCCCCATTGCATATGTAAAGGCTGCTTTGCATGATATTAGCATGATGCTATAATTGCTAAGGGCTGGAGCTTGCGCTTTGGACTTCGCACCTGACCAAGCTGTTCGGACGTTGGACTCCCCAAGCCAGTGGCAGCAACGCGTGGAGTCCCTGTTGCGGGTGTGTCACTTAACCTTTATTAAAGCCAATTAACTCACCTGTGTGTGTGGGCCTCGTCCCTGCAGAGCATCCAGGCACGTAACAAACCCCAACTCCACCACTTGCCTTCTGTCTGCACCTCACCACCTGACCCTGAATTCCTGGCATCCTGACCCAACATGATCCCGACTCTGCTACTTGTCTCCTGACCTCAACTTGGTGACTGATCCTTGCACGCAGGTTGCCCACAGCCTGACCCTGACAATACTTCTCTATAGTCAAGCCTACTGTGGCAGGTTGGATCACAGAAACCCCCTTGGGAACTGCCAGCTGATGTGCCAACACTGCTTCTGCCCCTGCTTTCCCTGCTGGGATTCCAGCACCCTTTCTTGTTAAGCCAGACATGCCAGTCTGCTCCAGCACAGACCCAGGATCTGAACCATGTTCCCCAAAGCTTCAGACTTAACTGAAAGCATCTTAAGAAGTGTTCCTGTCTATAACACTCAGATGCCCAACTCCCATTGGGGTCCAAATCCCAAATAAATCCATTTTACCCTGTAAAGCGTATGCAGGGTAAACTCATAAATTGTTCACCCTCTATAACACTGATAGAGAGATATGCACAGCATTTGCCCCCCGCCCTCCAGGTATTAATACATACTCTGGATTAATTAATAAGTAAAAAGTGATTTATTAAATACAGAAAGTAGAATTTAAGTGGTTCCAAGTAATGACAGACAGAACAAAGTGAATTATCAAGTAAAATAAAATAAAACACACAAATCTGGTCTAATACAGTAAGAAAACTAAGTACAGACAAAAACCTCATTCTTAGAGGAATTCCAGTAAGCTTCCTTTTACAGACTTGTCTCCTTCTAGTCTGGGTCCAGCAATCACTCACACCCCTTGTATTTACTGTCCTTTGTTCCAGTTTCTTTCAGGTATCCTTGGGGGTGGAGAGGTTCTCTCTTGAGCCAGCTGAAGACAAAAAGGAGGGGTCTTCCAGGGGTTTAAGTAGACTTTCTCTTGTGGGTGGAGACCCCTTCCTCTCTCCTATGCAAAGTCCAGCTCCAAGATGGAGATTTGGAGTCACATGGGCAATTCACATGTCCATGCATGGCTGAGCTTCTTACCAGCCAAGTCACATGGGCAAGTCACATGTCCATGCATGGCTGAGCTTCTTACCAGCCAAGCTCCAATGTGGATTGGCATCTTCGAGTTCATTGTTGGCTTAAGTGGTTCTTGACTGGGCACTTAATTTGCATGTTCCTTTCTCAAGAAACTGACCAAATGCTTTACTCAGGCTACTTAGAAATCATGCAAGTACACAGCCAATATTCCTAACTTCAAGTACAGAAAGGAGACATGCATACAAATAGAAGGAATGTATTCAGTAGATCATAACCTTTACATAGATATGTTACATGGCATATATAGCGTAAAATATATTTGAGTTGTATCATATATACATTCATAAGCATATTCCAATGAAGCATTTTGGGGCACACCATCACACCTACTATTATCCATCAGGGCTTTCAGTCCTCCCACAGCACTTTGTCTCCTTACCTCAGTTTTCTTGATGTCAGGAAATGCTGTCACCACTTCAAAAATCTAAAAGATATAACCTTTTCCTCTCCATTTAAAGGAGAATCTAGCCAGAAACTAGCTGGGGGCTGAACACTTGCTTCACTTAAAATTTGTTTCAGAAAAACTAAGGTATAATCAGGTAACATTGCTTCCTCCCCACCCCTTAAGTTTCCAAGGGACATGAAATTCTGCTGGTTTTAAGGATCTTACTCTTAGAATCTAATGTTACGAAAATGAAGAATATATTTATTATGCATGGGTGCTTTCATTTTCTTGTAAAAGCCGCAAAGAGTCCTGTGCATCCGACGAAGTGGGTATTCACCCACGAAAGCTCATGCTCCAATACTTCTGTTAGTCTATAAGGTGCCACAGGACTCTTTGCTGCTTTTACAGATCCAGACTAACACGGCTACCCCTCTGATACTTCATTTTCTTGCAATTTTTGAGTATCTTCAGGCTCCTGTGATACTTACTAACAAAAGCATCTGGAAGGGCCAGTATTTCTGTAAACTAACAAACACAAAATGCTGTAAGATCAATAAGCCTTATGTTCAAATCAAACTCACAGATCCTATCTCTAGGTCTTTATGATCAATATTTCTGTAATCATCTCTATGTGAGCTTGCAACATTGTATTCAGTATCAATTACATGGATTTTCACTTTCTCAATAAACTCTGCTGTGGTCTTTCAATAGTAACCAATTCCTACATTCTTTACTAATCTAAACATACATGCACCTTTTCTAGACTTCATGATACAGCCTTTTAAAGTCCTATATGGTACACTGAATTTTGTGCCCATAGACCTCTACTTTTGAAGAATGATGCCATCTTTATTCTTGGAAGAGTACTGCCTGAAAAAATCCTCTTCAAGGGCTCAATTGGATAAAGTTGCCAATCAATCCCGCCTCCTACTGAAGTCAAACAAAAGAAAATTGAAGTTAATAGGAGAAGACTTTACTCATCACTTCTCCAGAGTGGGACCTAAGTGGGGAGTTTCTAATTTGGGCGGGGGGTTGGTTTTTTTTGTTTGTTTGTTTGTTTTCACAGAAGAGTCTGAGACAGATCTTATAGTTGAAATATTGCAGTTCGGAGAGCCAGTTTGTTGTATTCCTCAACAAAGTTAAATCTAACAGAAGAGCTAGCTCAGAATGTACTCATCAGAGTTCAAGCTCAAGAGTCCCTGCACTCTCTCTAACACTGAGCATAAGAAGCAAAAATACATTTCTGTGTCCTTAAACTTAAGATAGAGAAAATGCTCATCATAAATTAGAACAAAATGTAGTCATAAAAACAGCCACAATAAAACAACCTCAATCTGCTTTCAAGAAAGAGAAAGTGTATTTTTACTGTTTGCTGTTATTGGATTCTAAACTGCTCTTTATACTAACCCTTTAAATTTCGAAGAGGAAGTTACTAAGCTATATTCTAGAAGACCTCCAGAAATTGTCTACCCTGTATAGTTGTTTAACTTGAGTCATCCTAAACATTTGAAAACATTTGTTGGGCATATTTCCCAAATAAAGGGACTGAAGGTGGGGATCAGATAAATCAGTTGCTCTACCAAAAATACAAATACAGTAATATGTATGACAGCTATTTTCTATACAGATATCTAAATTGAGACCTTTAAGGAAATAATTTAGAAGTATGGTAAGAAATAGTCATTATTATTGCTAATTAGTATTATAACCCATCACCGTAATATCAAGACACTAAGAAAAGAAAAGAAATTGATAAAGGGTTTATATGAGATTTGTAAAACATTGTAAAAGAAAAAAAATATATACACAACCTTGCTGATCTTTGAATAAATTATTCAGATTAGTCCGTAACTGGAGAGGATAGTTTTCGTCCCTTTCATAAATCAATATGCTATTGTATGCACAGCATTTATTTTAATCTTCCAGTATTGGTAATTAGTCTTTTTGTACTGAACTTTTGGTGTCAACAATTGCTGAATTTTTCTCAACAGAGATTATTTTTTTAAAATAGTAGCTACTCTATAATTAAGTGATTTTTAAAATATTAAACCTTTGTTCCCATAAAAATGTTTTCTCAAAAATGTGTTTTTACAACAACTCTTATGAACTAAAAATCAGAAAAGTTAGGATATTGTAGCTCATTTTTTTTCAAGTCAAAAGTTTCTATTTTAGAGAAAATATATATACAATGCACAGCAACGAGCTGTATTCAGGTTACTTGCCAAAAGTTGAGTGAAATGTGTGAACAGTTGGTTTAGCTGAGGATCATTTACTTTATAAATGTTGTAATCTATTTTTCATGTTCTACAGTTCTGCATATAAAATTAAACACAAGTTGACATTCCATTATATTTTAAAGATGAAATTTACCAAATGTAGAAACTTGCCAGTACAGTACATTTTTCTTCATCTGATAATGTACACAGGTAAAAACTTATAATTTTTATGTTTAAAGTAGAATATGTATTTGAAAATGTAATTCAATATAGTTAGAACTAAAAAAACCCTGCTGCCTGTATCTTGTATCTCATCCTCAGAAAAAAGTAGGTGTTAAATTCTACATGGTTTTTCAAATTAGTAGTTGATAGTCAAAATATGTCACGAGGATATGTATTAGTAGTGCTGTAAATATAACAAAAGAACTTCTGATATACAGATATGTTTAATTACTGTAGTATGGTTAAAATACTTGACTATCAAAGTGTCTTGTGTGCTAATACATTCTTATACTTCATACATTTTTGACTTTATCCAAACCCCACGGAAGTCACTGAAAAGACTTTCATTGAGTTTAATGAGTTTTGACTCAGACTCTTGTTTAACGATAATTAGTAATTTAGAGATTTTCTTCCTCAAGGCATTTTCCAGACTGTGGCTGGTTACCTGAACACCATTTTGTGGCAAATATTGTAAGGAATATCTCAATTACTGACTACTGAGTCAGAGATGGAGATTTGTCCATAGCCATGGAGGGAGTCTGTGTCGGAGCTGGGACTAAAACTCATAACTCCTGGCTTCTGGTCCTGTCTTCAGGTCACTAGTCAATGCTTCCAGGCTTCCTGGGACCTGAATGAGTATAAACATCAATATGATTATGTTAATTTCATTAATTTTGATGCCAATCCCATGTATGTGTGCATAATTTGTCACATACCTTGGAAAAACTGTTACTTCAATTGTGCATAGTACAGTGAAGGCAGTCTGTACCCTTTTTATACCAAAAAACGTTGCTGACTCATTTTGTCAAGTCAAATATGAATTGCTAGGATTCCAAAAGTCAGCTTTAGTGGCTTATACAGTTAATCAGAAGGCAAGGATGTCATTCCATTGGTAAAATGTAACGAGAAAAATAGATTCATTTATAAAAGAGATAAGTCATTAGCCTAGAAATTGTATCACACATTCCTGTGACTTAATAAACTGAGTAATAGGACAACATAGACATGTGCCTGTGCTAAAATAATTACTGGGGATTAGGAAGTTATTTGGCTGAAACTCAGGGTACGTCTACACTACGGGATTATTTCGATTTTACATAAACCGGTTTTATAAAACAGATTGTATAAAGTCGAGTGCATGTGGCCACACTAAGCACATTAATTCAGTGGTGTGCGTCCGTGGTCCGAGGCTAGTGTCGATTTCCGGAGCGTTGCACTGTGGGTAGCTATTCCATAGCTATCCCATAGTTCCCGCAGTCTCCCCTGCCCCTTAGAATTCTGGGTTGAGAGCCCAGTGGCTGCTGGGGCAAAAATCATTGTCGCGGGTGGTTCTGGGTAAATGTCATCAGTCATTCCTTCCTCTGGGAAAGCAACAACAGACAATCATTTCACGCCCTTTTCCCCTGGATTGCCCTGGCAGACGCCATAGCACGGCAACCATGGAGCCCATTCAGCGTTTTTTTTTACAGTCACCATATGTGTACTGGATGCCGCGGACAGAGGCGATACTCCAGTGCTACACAGCAGCATTCATTTGCTTTTGCATGATAGCAGAGATGGTTACCAGTCGTTCTGTACCGTCTGCTGCCAGTGTAATTTGGCAATGAGATGACGGTTATCTGTCCTTCTGTGCTGTCTGCTGCTATCATGGGTGCCCCTGGCTGAGATCGGCCGGGGGCGCAAAAGCAAAACTGGGAATGACTCCCCGAGTCAATCCCTCCTTTATGGTTTCTAAAAATAGTCAGTCCTGCCTAGAATATGGGGCAAATGTACTAGAGAAGCAGTGTATCAGAGAGTACAGGTGCTCCGTGTCAGATCCCGCAGAAATGATGGGCTACATGCCATTCACGGGGGGTGCCCCTGCAACAACCCCACCCGTTGCTTCCCTTCTCCCCCAACCTTCCTGGACTACCGTGGCAGTGTCCCTGCCATTTGTGTCATGAAGAAATAAAGAATGCAGGAATAAGAAAGACTGAGTTTTTGGTGACATAAAATGAGGGGGAGGCAGCCTCCCGGTGCTATGACATTAAGCAGTGTGGGGGAGAGGAGCCCAGCATCCCACTGCTATGATAGTCCAGGCAGTACAGAATCTTTTCTTTTCACATGAAAGGGAGGGGGCTGATTGAAGCTCAGCCCCCCAGTTGCTATGATGAAGACGGTTACCAGCCGTTCTGTACCATCTACTGGGAATGACTGGGAGTCATTCCTATTTTTACCCAGGCGCCCCCGGCCGACCTCACCTGAGGCAAGCCAGGAGCACTCACGGGCTGATGGTGATGACGGATATCAGTCATATTGTACCGTCTGCCACCAGGGAGGGGAGAGGAGCAGATACTGCTCTTTGCTGCTGCAGCATCGGGTCTACGAGCAGCATTCAGTAGACATAGGGTGACACTGAAAGAAGTCAAGAAATGATTTCTTTCCCTTTTCTTTCATGGGGGGTGGGGGGTGGGGAGGAGTAAATTGACGAGCTATTCCCTGAACCACACCGGACAATGTGTTTGAACCTACAGGCATTGGGAGCTCAGCCAAGAATGCAAATAGTTTTCGGAGACTGCTGTGGACTGTGGGATAGCTGGAGTCCTCAGTACCCCCTTCCTCCCTCCATGAGCTTCCATTTCAGTCTCTGGCTTCCCGTTACGCTTGTCACGCAGCACTGTGTAGCCTGTAGATTTTTTTTTAAAATGCTTTGGCATTTCGTCTTCTGTAACGGAGCTTTGATAGAACAGATTTGTCTCCCCATACAGCAATCAGATTCAGTATCTCCCGTACGGTCCCTGCTGGAGCTCTTTTTGGATTTGGGACTGCATTGCCACCCATGCTGATCAGAGCTCCAAGCTGGGCAAACAGGAAATGAAAATCAAAATTTCGCGGGGCTTTTCCTGTTTACCTGGCCACTGCATCCGAGGTGAGATTGCTGTCCAGAGCGGTCACAGTGGTACACTGTGGGATACCGCCCGGAAGCCAATACCGTCGATTTGCGGCCACACTAACCCTAATCCGATATGGTAATACCGATTTTAGCGCTACTCCTCTCGTCGGGGAGGAGTACAGAAACCGATTTAAAGAGCCCTTTATATCGATATAAAGGGCCTCGTAGTGTGGACGGGTACAGCGTTAAATCGGTTTAACGCTGCTAAAATCGGTTTAAACGCGTAGTGTAGACCAGGCCTCAGGCTGCTAATCCAATAAAATGGGTGTATTCATGCTAACAATGCCCCCTCCTGAATTGCTTTATTGGTACTATTTTTTTTCCAGTGTCTTATATCCATGATGAATATTTGTTATTATTTTCTGCAACTTTGGATTGTTGGATGGTATGAACTGTTTACAGCTGAGCTGCTTAGTTCATAAACATTTATTTAACTCTTTAAAGTGTTCATTGGATAACCATGATGGTTCCTCGAGCCAGTGATTTGCTTTATAATGGCCTTTCCTCCTAATCTGATAAAAACAAGCAATCTTCAATTATCAAAATCAAACACAGTATTGTGTGTGTTTATATATAAGAAATATATATACACACGCGCACACACACACATATTATATATAACATTCAAATAATTTATGTAGGAACCATGAAACAAAAAGTGTTGATGGCACTTTTTTTGTTTTGTTTTTGTATTAAATACAGCCATATAATATGGGTTCACATCATATCATGTGACTAAGTAGGGGTGGGCAGACTTTTTGGCCCGAGGGCCACATCGGAGAATAGAAAGTGTATGGCAGGCCATGAATGCTCACAAAATTGGGGTTGGGTGCGGGAGGGGATGCGCGTTCTGGGGTGGGTCTGGGGATGAGGAGTTGGGGGTGTAGAAGGGTGCTCTGGGATGGGACCAAGGGGTTTGGAGGGAGGGAGGGGGATCAGGGCTGGAGCAGGAGTGTGGGAAGGGGTGCAGGTTCCGGCTGGGGGTGCGGGCTCTGGGGTGGGGCTGGGGATGAGAGGTTTGGGGTGCAGGAGGGTGCTCCGGGCTGGGATATAGGGGTTTGGAGAGTGAGAGGGGGATCAGGGTTGGGGCATGGGGAGAGGCTCGGGGGTGCAGGCTCCAAGCGACACTTACTTCAAGTGGCTTCCAGAAGCAGTGGCATGTTTCTTCTCCGGTTCCTATGCGGAGGTGCAGCCAGGCGGCTCTGCGCGCTGCCCCATCCGCAAGCACTGCCCTGCAGCTCCCTTTGGCATGCGTAGGAGCTGGAGCAAAGCCATGCCGCAGCTTTCAGGAGCCACGTGGTGTGGACCCCGATCCTGCGCCCCAGTTGAAGCGCTGTAGCAGGGCCAAGCTGTGTGGTCCGGCCCCTGACCCAGTGCCCCAGCCGGAGCGGGACCAAGCCACGTGGTCCAGCCCCCAACCCAGCGTCCTAGCCAGAGCGGGTCCAACCTGCGTGGTCCGGCTCCTGACCCAGCACCCTGGACATAGCACCGGAGTGAGGCTGAGCTGCATGGTGCAGCTCCCAACCCAGCACCCCAGCCGGAGTGGAGCCGACCCATGTGGTGCAGAGTGGGGTCAAGCCAGTGGTACAGCCCCAACCCAGCGCCCCGGCCAGAGCGGAGTCGAGCCACGTGGTACAGCCTCAACCCAGCTCCCCGGCCAGAGCGGGGCCGAGCCACGTGGTACAGCCCCGACCCAGCGTCCCGGCCAGAGCGGGACTGAGCTGCTGACGCTGCCCCCGACCAAGTGCCACGGCCGAAGTGTGGCTAAGCCACATGCTCATGGTCCGGCTTGAAACGGCCCCTTGGGCCCAGGGTCCCACCCACCGACTAAATAGATTTTCAATGTAAATTAAATGTATATTCTGTGATGCGAAATTAATTGTTATACAGCTCTGACAAACAAAATTATTTTTACTGTTGCCAAACCCAAACACTGAAAAATCGTGACATATTAAAGAAAATATACATTTTGATTTCTTTTGGTTCTGAGTCTTTAGGAGGCACTTAGGTCACATTTCCAAGCTTTTTCTCTGTAACCATGAGGCCTAGAAACTTTTTTTTTTTTTAATTAAAGCTGATAGTCTCATGTAGTCACTGTATTCTGGGAACTAGGGCTTCAAGGAAAACACCCATCATGTGAGACTCCTCATAAAATTATGAGAGTGGGCATCACAGATGTAGAGGACCACATTGTGATAGCCTTTTACAAACATATTGGATGTTTCTCTAAAATATATTCTCTGGGAAATATTTTGTGGACGTTCTATGGACTGTGTTATATAGGAGGTCAGATTGGATGATCACAATGCTTCCTTCTGGCATATGAATCTATACATAAATAAGAAAGTCCTTGCCCCAGAGTGCTCAATCTAGAATAATGACAAGAAATGAATACTGTTTCATATTCTAAATGAGATTGCAAAAGAGAAATTTAAGCGGTTTGTGTTTAGCAATAGAAGCAAAATCAACTTAATGCTTCATTTATTTGCTGAGTAATTGTTATAAAGTCCTTTGTCATGACCACTGTCTGCATTTGTTTAGTTGAATTAAATAGGGGCCGAAACCTTACACAGATAAAATTCCCATTGAAATCAGTGGGAACTTTGCTTGAGTGAGGACTGCAGGATTTGATCTTTGGTGAATAAAACAGTGTTTTCTGTTCTTATGTAAATCAAAAGAAATGTATCTCTCAATTCTACAAATAAATGCTATTACATTTTAGCCTGCAAGTAAAATTTATCTTATCATAAAAAAAAACTGCTTGGAAATAGAGAAATTTACAAATTTAGACATATTTAGGTCATCCCATTTTACAATATTTTTCATTTTCTGTAGACTTTGTTGTTCTGAACTTGATATTTATTATTGAGGAGAGATGGCCCTCCAAAAACTTGGAAAATCATAAACATCAGTAATTTTGTTAAAGTATACTGGAGACAGATCTCTTCAGAAACATCCCAGCCAATCTGCTTGGAATTAGTCCATGAGCTTCTGAACATGAAGTCATGCAACATTTCATAAACTCACTAAAGATCATTTCAGCAAGACCTCATCTCTTGGATAATGTGTCTTTGATGTGTTTTGTTTGAAGTAGTTAAGAGACAATTCATTGAACAAAGCATCTTTTTAACCATGCCAAAGCTCAACTGCCCAAGAGAAAAATGTGCAGGGTTTTCTGGTGATTCTGATGCCACTTTAAAATTTGGAAGGTGTGAGTGTAACGGTGAAGAAATACTACTTATGTCTGTTCTCCACATATGAATATTTCAAAATCTAAGTGAAAATTCAATTGATTACCAGGCCAGTCTATCTAGTTCAGGATTAATTATCTAGACAAAGCTTTGAGGGCTAGAATAATTGAAGTTAATGCCAGGAGATACACATTACATGTCCCTGTGCTAGCCTACCTTCCTGCAAAATCGGATATTCGCTCCAAGGGAGGTCTTTTGGTGTTTCCCTACTGTTTTCCCTTGATGTTTCTACTACTTTTGGAGACAGCTTTAGTTTGTGGCTGAGGTCTTCAGGCGTCCCTCTGGTGGAACTTCTGAGGAAATCCATCTTGGCTGTGCCCCCTTCCCAGATAACACTATCACATTTTTGGGTTGCAGAGTCTATCTACAGCCACCACCTTTGAAGTTGAATGAGATGTTGTGGTTACTTTTTAGGGATAGACCCACAAAAGGACTAAATATTTCAACACCTACCTTTTAGGTGCCTTGGCACCCAGTAGCATCCACAGACCCAAGTTAACATGTTCATACTGCAGTACGCAGACCTTCTGACCTATATCCACACTGCTAAAATGACAGGACTTAATTTCAGAGTTCCAGCAGGACTCATGCTCTGACCCAGCACCATTAGTAGGTCCTGGGACCTGGATTCTGAGTGCTTGCTGATCTGAGTCGAACTGATTTTTGTGTGGGCAGAAGGGGGTTCGGGCTCAGACCTGAGTCAGAGCATGGGCATAGAGTGCATTGTTTACATACAAAGACCTTTCATCTGCACTAACACTAAGTGTGGCCTTCTTTTCTTTAGAAAGTTGTACACTAACTGGCACAGTACTGCTGAAATGTTTAGAGAAGCAGTCTCCCTCTTACCTATTTTTCTTTAACTAAATAAATTGTGTACCTTAATGTTGAAAAAATAAATTTCATACCTTGGGCTTTTCAAGTATTCCATGTTCAGCAAATAACCATTTATTTTGCCCATCTTCTAAGTGCCCATATACAAGCTTATACAGCTACAGTTTAAATGTAGAATTTGCTCTCTGAAGAACAAACTGAAACAAGATGCAGGTTAAGTAAGCAATTTGGGAATTGATTTTTACTTTGAAAATGAACATGCAGCGTTTTTAAATGAACAAAGATCAAGTTTGATCCCTAAGTAGCATTTATTATGTTAACAATTACTAGGTCAGATTCATTGCCAAATTACACTGCAGTCTCATCAATGTCAATAGTTCTTATTTAGCAGGAGTATGGGTTAGCAAGATAAGACCTATATCCTATAGTTCCTTATAGATCTTAAATAATGCAGAGAAATAATTGGCCACATTTTCAAAAGTGTCCTTGACTGTTACTCACACATTTGAGTGTACCAAGGTTTTGTATGCAAAATTATCACTTCCAGGTTCAGGGGGGACCTGGATGCACAGGGGCTTGTTGGGGGGTTCTGGGTGCAACAGGGAATGGGACCCTGCCTGGGGGTTCAGGTGAAAGGTGGTTGAGGCTCAGTGGGCAAGTCTGAGTGTGGGGGGATAGAGCTCAGCTGGGGATTTCTGGGGAGATCAGTGGGAGGGATCCAGATGCTGGGGAAGTGGGGCTCAGTGGGATGGGGATCCAGGTGCATCTGGTTGGGGCTCGGTGGGGTGGGGATCTGGGTGCTCGTTGGTGTGGTCCAGGTGCAGAGGGAGTGGGGCTTGTCAGGTGGGTTCTGGGTGGCAAGGGCGTGAGGCTCAGCGGGAGGGTCTGGGTTTGAGGGGGTCTGAATGCACGGGGGTTGGGCAGATGGGGGAGCAGCTCCCTGTAAAGTGATCCCTCCCTCTGCAGCTGAGGAGTGATGGGTTCAGAAAGCGCAAGTGGGAAGCGGGGGGATGTTTGCAGAGCTTTTTACAGCTGGGGGAGAAATCTGGGGATGGGTCTGACATGCCATGCAGGGAAAGAAGAAGAGGAAGTCCCGTCCTCTCCCACCCAGCTGGGACTAGCAGCTGAGTCTGGCACAGGGTAGGAGTCACCAGCCAGTCTTCCTCAGTTCTGCCCCCTGTCCCACAGTGATTTACTTCTCTGCCGGCTGCCCTGGGCACCCAAAACATACTGTTGGGGAGGGTCGTATGACTGCTCTTGTGGCTTCCCTTTGCTTCCCCATCAGAAAGTCATTTTTCTGTGGGGAAGCAAAGAAATCTGTGGGGTACATAAATTTTGTGCATGTGCAGTGGTGCATAATTCCCCCAGGAGTGAAAAAGACACCAGGGGAAGATAATACTATAAGGCTAAGTGTGACCATATTCAGAATTCACTGCAAATTACACCTTTTTGCAGACGCCTCAGCACAATAACGGAAGTTATGGAACTACAACAACTGTGAAGAAGAACAGGAAAAAAAAGGAAGATCAGTAAGATCCCAAACCTAGAAGAGGCAAGAAGCAGATTCACTTAAGGGCAGCTCTGTGATTCACCATTATTGTATTGTGCACTCAGATACTGTGTTGATAGGTACTCTGCCTATTCCTAGAGTAGATGGATCGGGCATTTTCTAACCTTGATGCTGTTTGTATTGGCTTTTTTACATCTGGAAGCTAAAATCCAGCTATTCCCTGACTTCATGGGGTATTTTTGGTCATTAGGAGCAGATGTTGGCTGTAGTTGCTGTCAATATACTTCTGCTTTTTTTTTTCTTTGATATCCTAGTGTAGTGGATTAAACCGAGCAATTTGGCAATGTCTCAGATTTTCAAATAAGCTTCATTAAATTGGAGACCCTTTGCATCTCTCATGGTGCCAGACCAGCAGCCTATCTATACATGGTCCCTTCCTCTTAGACAAAGAAGAAACATTTTTCTTGTCTTGGCTTATCACTTTATCTGTAAACAAAAAATGCACAAGGATATTTTTGTCCTTTTTCCGTTATGCGAGGTTGGTAGGGTCTTTAGACTAAATAAATTAAATCTACTTTTGTGGTCTGATAAATCTTATCAGGAGGATAATTCTTCCCTAATTAATTTATCCCTTTTATTGCTCCCTTTGAATTTATTGTAAGAGGAGTTTGAATTGTGGAAAAACAGTTTATGAGATGTATAAATCTAGGCAAGTCTTTATAAACTACAGTTGCTGAAAGGAAAAAGAGGAATTTTGTATTCCCGAATCCAGAGATTTTTTTAATCTGTCCTGTCAAATATTGAGTCCTAGTTCAATTGGCCATGTGAATATTGTAGTAAAAAGTAGGCTGAATACTTACCCAGTTTCTATTTTTAACTACTTTTGGGTGATTGTTTCCAATTATCTGTTTTACAGAAAAGTGAAAATACAAAGTAATGACCATAATTTCTGCCTTGGGTATTTATATCTTATCACCATAGAATATAGGAGCTGATATACAGCAGGTAGCAAAGTACTTGTTTTCCAGGAATATTCTGGGGCAGTTTACTATAATTAATCTGAAATGAAGTTAAAAATGGCAAAAATAGTCTTAAGTCTTTACCCCCAAGATGAATTGGACAAATAAAACATATAACTAATATACCCAGTAAAATCAATACAGATTTTAAAAATGTATACATGAAATTAAGAAAAGAAAAGCATAATACATACATCTATATACCTACGTATATATTATCTCAGGGAAGTCTAGGCAAATAACCAAAACTTGTATTTATATCTCAGACATTCCCTCCTCAAGGTCTTATTTAACAAAAAGTATGAATCTCTGCCGGTAAGTAGTGAAGGAATGGTTGCCAGGTATTAATAAAAAAACCACTAGCCATATTTTCATATACAAATAGTTCCATCAAACTATAGCACCTTATCAGTAATGAAATCCAGACTACCATAGGTAAAGGGAATGCTCTTTGTTCATTGCATTAAAACTATCTCTCTCTGCAAACAAAGCCAAGACCAGAAATCTTCAAATACATGCTCTCATATCATGTAAATGATCTAAATTCATTAATAAAAAATGTCTCAGTTGATCACGGAAGTGGGATGACACACAGCTCCATCTGTCCTTCACAATATACAGCAATATCACTGTCCTCATGATTGTCCAGTGCTTGATCAAAAATCAATTTATGGATGAAGAACAGTTGGTTGAAGTTATAGTCAAATATGACAGAGGTTATTGTGGTTGGCAGACGAGTTTCCAGCCACAGTGCAGTCTCCCGGTCAAATCATTTTGCAATTTGGGAATGTTCCTGGATTCATGAGTGATGTGTTCTGCCATTGACAGTTAACTAGGAGATTGTGTGCCATCATTGGGCTCTTGGATTCATCACTAACCTAAACTCTCACATAGCAGTGTTCACATTCTATCATCTACATTTACCTAGGAGAGTGCATCCTAACTTTTCAAAAGGTGATCCAGCCTTATTAATATGTGCCTTGACTACCTCTTAGTGGGACAACAGCAGTGCCGTCTACCTGAGCATGGAACAGTAATTCCAGGGTAAATTACAATTAGTACAGAGTTCAGCAGTGCACCTCCATAGCAACACAGGCTTCTGGAAGTATGCAAGGTCTGTTGTCATCTCACTACACTGAGTTCCCCTAAAATACTGTGTCGAATTCAAATTTCAGTCCTTATCTTTAAGATTTTTAAGGGTCTGAGCCCAGGCTTACCTTAAAGATTGCCTAAAGTTCCAGAATGAGGACCATCATCAAGAAATCTGCTCCTCTGGCACAATAAAACTGTCTATCACAACCTTTTAGGGTGGTGTGCTGAGTCTTCATTTATTCACTCTGATTTAAGGTTTTGCATGCCAGTAATACAATTGAACATTTTTAGACGGTATCTTTCTATAAGTCTATAATATATAACTAAATTATTGTTGTATGTAAAGTAAATAACATTTTAAAAATGTTTAAGAAGCTTCATTTAAAATTAAATTAAAATGCAGAGCCCCCCAGGACCGGTGGCCAGGACCCAGGCAGTGTGAGTGCCACTGAAAATCAGCTTGCCATAGATTGCCTACCCCTGGTCTATCATAATGGTAACTTTCATTTAGGCAGGAGACAAGAGCCTTCTTTGTAGCCAGTTCAAGACCGTGGAAAGAACTCCCTTAGGATCCATGAACCACCATAACACTCATCACTTTTCATTCCAATTGCAAAATTGACCTACTCTTCACTCATAAAAATAAATAACATAAGCAATTTTTTAAAAAAATCCACGCAGTTTCCTCCATGGGGAAAGGAAGGGAAAAAGAGATACTGACCCATGACTACTGCTAGTCATGTCACAATGCACTTCTGGAAGGTACTAAGATACCTTGGTGAATGACACAGTATAAGAACCTGAGTAGAATAGAATCTATTAACTGTTTTCCGATTCGTTACTGTTTCCCCAAAGTTTTGGACATACTTACTTTCCCTAAGAGAGTGTCCATATGTGTCACTGGATCTGCTTTTACATCTAGATTAGTTTGCTCAAGAGAAACTTGTAAAAACAAAGGACCATCTTGTGCTGTATGTGGGGCGATACCATAATGATGAGCATTATTAGAAATATTAATGGGTTTGACACTGAATTTCAATTTATGGAATTTCCTGTACATTGTTCAGTTGGGGAGAAGTGGGGAGAGTAAGCTTAGCCTTCCAAATATGTGGATGTTGTAAGGAGCATGAGGAAAACCCAGGTACCTCAGGCCACCTGTGGAGGACTGAGTTATGATGAGTGGGACACTTCAGTGCCTCCACATTATTTCATGGGTTCCTTTCCCTTCCAGGGCAGCAAAACTGTCTTAATTGCCTCACAGTATAGCCAGCAAGGCATCTAGCTTGCTCCCAAATTGATGCTATGCTACTGGGCTACCAGATCATGAATTTAATTCTTCTGATAACCTTCCAACATTTTTTTTAAAAGACCAGTCTCTGTGGTAAGCACTCATTAAAAGTGCAGATTGATATTTCTGGAGGCTTATGTTTCTTATTTATGCACATATAAAGCACAGTGCAGACAGCAGCAATGGGATCTTTAAACACGTTGGCGCCTCAATGTGCTTTAGCCCTGACTTTGTGCGACCTCGTCTAAGGATAAGAGGGCAACTGGCGTTTTGGCTTCTCTGCTGAGACCATCAACAAGATTAATAGGGATGGTTGTTATTTTTTTGTGATTTGCACTTTTCCACTAGAAACTGGACTGGGACCATCAAACTCACTTCACATAGGCTACTGAATGGCTATCATGTGCTGCCTATTTTAGTCACCACCAAGCGACCGGATTCAGGATGGGTTGGATTAGAGATTAAAGATTCTCTATAGCCCATTACCAGCTTTTCATTTGCACTTATATACTATGGTGATAGGCACACTAAAAGTATATACATAATGATAAACTTTGTTAGAATCTAACGGTAACTCTGATATTAATTATGGAATGAGTCAGAACATGATTGCTTTCTATTCAAGTCATGAAAATCTTGAAACTCCATCTGATCTAAAATAAATTTGTTAGAGCCTGATCCAAATGCTCACTGAAGACAGTTGATACATTCCCATTGACTACAATGGGCATTGGATCATGTTCTTGATGAAGCTATAAGAGATAACCATGGAAAAGGTACTGCATGCAACATGTGTTATCTATTTCTTCATTTTTTAGTGCTCTAGCAGGATATAATGGCACTATCTTTGCATATGGACAGACGGGCAGTGGCAAGACTTTTACCATCACTGGGGGAGCAGAGCGTTATAGTGATCGGGGCATCATTCCCAGGACTCTGTCTTACATTTTTCAGCAGTTGGAGAAGGTACAGATCTTTGTCCTTTCATTTTCTTTAAAAAAAAGTCTGATTTACTAATACTGCATTGAATCACAGGAAACAATCTTAGTGGTAATGCTACAATAAGTCCTAACTTAAACCCACCAAACAAAAGAAATGCATATTAGTGGTGAAATCTAGTCTGACACTAGCCTTTCCATAAAGTCAGCATGAGTGGTGGAAGACCAGGTTGTTGCTAGGCACTGAAAAATAGTGGACACTATTGGAATTATTCCAATTTCTTGAGAGTACCACATTCAGGCTCGCCCAGGGTGGTGTTTGATCCAATACTTGGCTGTGACAGCATCAACTGTATTATGCCTATGATAAGAGTTGCAATGCACAGATGAAATATGAAAATTCATAATCCTATATAACATTAGGCCAAGAAGACCAAATAAAAGATTGACCATCAACCAGTATTTTCACCCATCATTTGAACTACCTTGCTTTTTGTATGTTTGAGTGAAGCTCATAATATTAACTTTATGCAGTACAGTATTTGTAAAATTCATAATACAACTTGATTTTCCTGGATAAACTTTATTGACAGTCTTTAAAAAAAAAATCAGGTTATTTAACAAGATTATTTTACTAGATTGTACTAATCCATGTTAATTGCATCGTCACAGTATAGTATGGCCACTTAAATATCACAGATCCATAATCACAACTATTTAATAAAATATTGTGGGAAAATAGTTTCAAATTTCAATATCTCAGCCAGTTTAATTTTTCAAAAGCAAAGACATCCAAACCACAATAATCCTTTTTGTATGTGTGTCTCTTCTTTAACTTTAAATATATATGTAATATACTTATACATGCTAATATGAATAAGAGGCTCATTCGCTGACTGAAGTCTGGCATAGAGTGGGCAGACATTATGTAAGTTTCTCGGCATAGCTACACATGTATGCCACATGAACAAGTAAAGCTGTAAATAGTAAAAAGATGTGATGAAAGTTTTTGCCCATAATGCGTTTTTCTCATGATGCACTTGTATGCCATCTGTTACATATTTAACTTTTTAATAATGTCTTTAGATCTGCTTTAAAAGGTATATAGGCCTAAAAGACTAGTTAAAAATTGTCTGTAGAATACTTTCAAAGGTAGTAAATTGTACTCATAGGGCCAGTTTTGCAGATGTTCCACATGTAGCACTTCTGTTGAAGCTTGTGGAAGTTCTTTGTGTGAAGAGACCATGGATTTGGTTTCAGTGTAAGACAAAAAGTGGTTAATATTAAATAATGAAAGGTTTACACAATTTCTCCATCTCTTCCCTGTGCCCTTACTTTGGAGTCTCCTTCTGATTCACCACTCCTACTCTACCCCTTTTTCTAACCTTACCTGTTACTCCATTTCTGCCCCTCAGGACAATAATTCTCAGACAAAAACTACATTAAGATGGAGTTACATCTGAGAGCACATATTAAATAGTTAAGGTGAAATACATTACAGAAATGTTGTACTTATTTGAAAACCTATTGTTTATAAATCCAGTTAATTCAGAGTTAAGGTTAAATTTAAAAGAAATCTAGCCATGTCAAGTTATTGAAAATTGGTTGGGCCACCCAAGTAACATTACCTTCGCCCCATAGAGACAACATGAAGGGACAAAAAGAAGCAATCTAATATGTCTTTAAAAATCAACATAATATAATCTGCAGTCACAAAAACTTAATCATATGGTTTTGCATAGTGTCACTGCAGAGTGAAGTTAAGGTTGTTTGGGTGCCCTAACTGTGCATTTCTGTTTGGATTTCTTTTAAGTTTAACCTTAACTGAATTTCCTGGGTTTATAATGTGTTCTTTTGGGATTAAGTACAACATCCATGTAATGTGTCAATGTAAACTATTTATATTGTTATGTATTATTTGTATTGTGGTAGCAAGTAGAGTTCTCAATCAGGTAGCAGACTCCCACTCTACTAGGCTCTGTAGAACCGTAACACAAGGGCAGCCCACACCCCGAGGAGTTTGCAATCACAGTAAATATACTCTATAAATGATATGTACTTTCAACTGTCATTTAATCTTAATGTAGTATTTTCTACTAGTATACATGGGTTTCTAAATTTAAAATTTCATATAGGATCACTAAACAAGAAATGCAAAGAATGTTACCAAGTGATATTTTCAATGATTTTAAGATCTTAACCTTAAACAATTTTTTTTTAAATTTAAATTTTATGGCCAGTTTCACCTGTACACTTGGCTACTTATGCACAAGGCAGCAGTGCATGGCAGCGACAGCATACTTGCCAGTCCAGCTGGGTTTACAGCTGCTTTGTTTTTCCTAGTGCATCACAAAGAAGCTGGAGTGTGTGTATACCTTAGTTTTCCTCTGCCTCCTTCACTCACAGCTTTCCTCTGCACATGCATGTGGACAGTTCTTGTGGAATGCTCTGTAAAGAGCATTATTCTTCATCCTCTGCTGAAGAAGAAACATTCATTTATGAAGAATAACAAGCTCATTCATCTGCCCATAATTAAAAATCTTCCATTGTAGTGTATGCACAAGATTTGAGTGAGTTTGAACGACATGGGAGGTTTGATGCATCTGCCTTGTTCTGTTGTTAAGTTCATTCAGGACAACAACAACAAAAACAGTCTGACAGTAATGTCTACTTTTTTTTAAAGAAGCCATATTAAAATTAATTTTAACTCCTAAATTATGTAAGTGATTTACTTGTAAATTCATAGAAATATCATTCTATATTTAAAAAGTAGGTGCTGTAATTTTGGGGGGGGGACACGAAATGCTGTATTTTTCATACATAGAGGTTGAGTCGTTGCTTTTAAGTGCAAAAACACTACTCAGTCTTAATTATGGAGTACAATTGATATGTCTAATAATTCTTGCCAGTATTTAGTTCTTCTATACTACTTTTTCATCCCTAGATCTTAAACTGCTTTACAAAGGAGGTTAAGCACCATTTTCTGCATGTTACAGATGAAGAAACACAGGCACTTATGAATTATGCAAGATACTCCGTTTGTTAATGGTGGGTTTGTGGGAAATCACTAGGCTGGAAGCCTTGCAGTATATTTCACTTGTGACCAAAGAAAGTTGGAAGCTTGCCTCCATAGCCAAAGGCATTATGCCACCTGTTTGTATTTTAGTAAGAAAAAGTTGCCAAATTTAATTCTTGTTAATTTTGGTACTTTTTTTTTAAAATCTTGCCTGAGCTTTTATGCCATAAATCAGCCTTGCATACATTTTTACAGAGGAGTTAAAATTTGAAATGCTATGTATATAGTATAATGGAAATGCTTGCTGATTAACTGAGGAACATGAATGATGTCAATAATGCCTGAAGCTCTTGAGTCTCCCTGTGGCAGTTCTGAAGGGGCCTTCCTAATTTTTTTAGTGTGAAATTCATATCTCTCTTCACAAAGTATGAATATTCAGTCTTTTTGCAGGGAACTAAGCATGTGTTGGTGGAAATAGATCCCAAGACCCTGCTAGTAGGCCAATTCCTCCAATTTGCAGGCTTGCTGTGGAGTTGCTACTGTTCCAGCCTAGGATGAGTTTTGGACCTGTAACAGGGCGTATCAGGGCCCCCCTTGGTCCTGCCCGTGCTCTGCTCCGCTCAACAATCACTCAGAGACCTTCTGGATCAGCAGTCACCAGTGCAGTTTATTTACATAGTGCAAACCCACCACCTCTCACTACATATTGCTGGAGGTCCCAACTTTAGGGGCTTCTCTTTCTTGTAGCCCGGAGGGGAGAGCTACCCCTCTCCTTCCACTTTCTGGTTTCTCCTCCCACCACCTTTGCTTCTTTCCTTCCTCTGTGCCTATATATAGCCCCAGGCTAATCAGGCTGGCAGCTGTTCCAGCTCTGCCAATCAATCTCAGGTTCCTCTGGTTAGCTCCAATTCACCTCCCTTACTTGGAGCTGGAGTGACAGAAGGCTGGCTCAGCAGTTCCTAGTCAGCACCTGTCACACACTTCATCCCCCCTGCCGCTTACTGAACCGCCAAGTTCATCCGTACTCATCCCCTCTTCTCTCTACCGGATGGGGCAGTGTGGGAGAGTTCTTCTTCCACCTTCTGGTGACTCTTGGGATCTTCCTTGTGGGGTTCCCATATCCCCCACCTGCAGAAGTTACATGGTGTAGGGGGTTGATGCCCCCATAGGTCTACCACTGCCCACAGGTCTTCATACCATTCACACGTCCATGAGTGTCTCCCCCTCTTTTTCCTCTTTCCCTTCTGGCAGGGTTTCAGGGTTGATCTTTATCTTCCCCTGGACACCCAGGGCCTCCAATTCTGCAAGCCCAGCACATGGGGCTTGTGTCTCTTCTCCTTGGGTCACATTGAAGGGAGCTCCATTGGGCCTTTCTCCTCTGGGAGGGGTCCTGGGCTGGATGCTTCTCCTTCCCTGTTCCCTTTCCCCCTCAGGCGTTGTTGTTTAAGGGTTTGTACCTCATTCTCAGGAGGAAATTAGCCCTGCAGATGACCCACATGACCCACCCTCCTTACCAAGGCTTTGTGGCTTGAATAGTTCCACCCCCTTCTTTGGGGGACCTTTCCTTTTCCCCACTGTGGGCTTCCTCCCACCACCTCCTGTCCTTCCTGGGTGGGGTTCCCAGTCTGTGCCCACCACCTCTGGGTAAAGCAGCCCTTCGACTACTCCGACCTATTTCCACTGAAACTTGTCCTGGACCTTGAGAGGCACCTGGGCAATAGGGCACAGTCTTGTATCCCCATGGACACACTCAAGGTCCATCCTGGCTCTGGGAATCAGCCAGTGTGGCTTTACTAGCCGCTGCTGGATAAGCAAGCAGGCTGAGACCGTATCTACCAATCCCCCCAGGGTACCCTCCCCATCATCACAGGTATGATGGGGAGTTTCACTCCCTTCCCTCCAGCGTCAGTCCAGCTGCAGAACTCACACTCCATCTACGGGCAGTTCTCTTCTTTATGTCCTGGTTGCCCGCACTGCCAGCAAGTCATTGGTCAGGCCCCCTGGAGGAGCCCTTCAGGCCTCTTCCGCTCCGGGCCCTTTCTGGCCAGGGGTTTTCTGGGCTTTTTCCCAGATTCTGTCTTTGTAGGGCCACCCCTCTTTCCTGGGGAAGTCAGTCTCCACGTATTCCTCAGTCAGTTTCATGGTCCCCCTCCACTGTATTTGGTTGATGATGCCTAACTCATTCCTATATGTTCTCAGGGAGGCTCTGTAAAAACTTTTCTAGGACCAACACATCCATTATCTCCCCCATTGTCTAGATGCTGGGTCTCAGCCAGCGGGTGGCCCAGTCCATCAACCTCTGGGCAAACACTCGGGGCCACAAACCTCCTGTTCACCTTGCTGAATGGAACTTCTGCTGATATTTCTCTGAAGACAGCCCCACCAGATCTAGGACGGCCTCCTGAACCACATTGTAGTTCCTGGCCTGCTCTTCACTGAGGGCCATGTAGGCTACTTGAGCTTCTTCAGCGAGGAAGGGACCCAGTCTCAGGGCCCAGGTTGCCCTATCCCATCCGGTCCCCATGGCTGTCCGCTTAAACCTGCGGAGGAACGCATGTGGGTCATCTGCAGGGCTCATTTTACATAGTCCTTGGCCAGGTGCTAATGGGCCATCTCCCTGAGTAGGGCTCACCATCCTCTGCAGGAGCTGCTGTTGGATTCTGGTTTGTTCCCGTATAAAGTCCTGCAGGCTCCTTTACTGCTCGGCCTACCAGGTAAGCAAGGCCTGCCTCTCTACTTGGTGGGCTTGCTGAAAACCTTGCATAGTCTTCTGCATTTTTTCCTGCTGCTTTACCAACCACTGCAGGGTCTCCTCCATCTCTGGGCTGCCAAATTCTTGCACTGGCTCAGGATCCTGGACAAACCCCCACGTGTAACAGGTTGTAGCAGGCCCTCCTCAGTCCTGCCTCTGCTCTGTTCCAAAAATCACTCAGAGACCTCCTGGCTCAGCAGTCTCCAGTGCAGTTTATTTACACAGTGCAAACCCACCACCTCTCACCACATATTGCTGGGGGTCCCAGCCTTAGGGGCATCTCATTCTTGCAGTCAGGAGGGGAGAGCTACCCCTCTCCTTCCACTCTCTGGCTTCTCCTCTCCCCTTGCTTGCTTGCTTCCTTCCTCTGTGCCTGTATATAGCCCCAGGCTAATCAGGCTAGCAGCTGTTCCAGCTCTGCCAATCAGTCTCAAGTTCCTCTAGTCAGCTCCAATTCACCTCCCTTTCTTGGAGCTGGAGTGACAGAGGGCTTGCTCAGCAGTTCCTGATCAGCACCCTGTCACAGGACTCATGTAACCTCATAAATGTTGTTTCAATTGCTCCTCCCCCAACTGTGCTAGCCTACTTGGGCCTGGCATAAAGCTTCACTCTGTGAGAAGCAAAGAGTACAGTGGCCCTCCAATCCTGCATGGCTGCTCAGCCTGTTCCTCTCCCTCTCACAGATGAGGGCCATTGTGGGACTTAAGTGTTGCACTGGGCATTGTATGGACTCTATTCATCTGGGTGAATTTTTTCTCCTTAAAAAAGGAGATTAGTGTCCCAACACCTGTGCGCGTCATTGGACATGCACAAACAGTCTAGAAAAATCTTGAGTGGCTTAAAGCTTGCTTTTTCATTCTCCCATCTTAACTAAAATGATTTAGTTGAAAAAGTTATTATATGGTTTAGATAAGAAATTTAAATTATGTGTTCCAAGTTTTTTTTAAGTCAGTGACTCTTAAATAGGAATTATTTTTGTTGACCCACAGAAGGGGAAGAAGTTTGAGAACCAAGCACTGTTGCCATGGATAAGGTAGGGGATTGCGGGGAGGCCATTGAAGGATCTTACGAAGTGGTCCTTAACATCAAAAGTGTAAGAACTTCTGCTAAAAGTTAGTTTTCACTTCAACCAAAACACAGAAAAATGATCTACTTTCCATTGGACAGAAACAAAATCAGTGAGGAGATAAATATTACTGTCAGGTTTCTAAGAAGTTGTGACACAGAGTGACATCGATAGTCACTCATTACATCTGTACAAGAGAAAAATAAATTAAATATTCTTGGCAATTTTATATCAGTGTTCCCCAAAAGAGAAATGAAATTTTGTTTATATGCTGTAATATTAATTCTGAACCTATATAAGTCATTCATTCGGCCACTCCATCAACCATGTGAGGTAAAGCCAAGAAAATAAAAGTTGTGTATTGTCTGTCTGACTTCATGTGTTCTTTGTCCCTCTTTACTCCATAAGGTCCATGACTGAATTAAACTTTATTCCTTTAATTTAGCAACTTTGTGCAAATGTGAAAATGAAATATATGTGAAAATAGGTAAGCTGATCATTTGACAGCTTACTGTCGTGTCCTGGTTATCATTTGGTCAGCCATTCCATGTTATGTTTGCACTGTATTTAGAGCTGTACCTACCAATCCTTATTCATAAGAGAAGATTTTAGTCACATGAATGCCTACATGAGTAAGGGTGTATAAGATGGAGCCCGTAGAATAACTCCTTGAGACTAGACTTTATCTTCCTCTGTCTGGTACTGTGCTGATTAAATAACAATGTAGGATGAAGAAATAACCATCTGATTTGTAGTATTTGCATATTTAGTTCTATCAAAAGTGCATGCAAGAACATTTGATTTTTCAGACTTGTTTCTGGCATTTAAAATGACTGGCACTTCGTAGTGTTAAATAGCACACATTTAGGGACACTGCTCCCTCTCTGCTCTCAGATTGGCTACTTTTACTTTTTGTGTGTGTGTTTTACTTTTCTCTCTTATCTCTTCTTGTTTCTTCTTCCTTTCATCTTTGTCTCTTTCCATACCTTCCTCTTCTCTTATTTCCTCTTGTCTTTTATAGTGGGCCCTTTCAAAAAAGCTGACATGGGGGAAATTTCCATATATTCATGCACTAGTCGAAAGTATATTTAAATATATTTAAAATATATTATACAAATATCTTTGTTATTGTTTCTTTACTATGTTGTGTAGTGAAATGTCAACTTCCCTCGTGGTTCATGAGGTAGACTCAAAAGCAAGGTGAAGTATCATTAGAGGAAATGTAGTTTAGCAGGATTGGAGATGGTGGAGAAAGACAGAATCCTAGAAGTATAGGGCTGGAAGTGATGTTGAGAAATCATCAAGTTCAGCCCCCTGCTCTGAGGCAGGACCATGTAAACCTGGACCATCCCTGACAGATGTTTGTCCAACCTGTTCTTTAAAACCTCCAGGGTTCCTTTTGAGGCCCAGAGGCATCATAAGTGTTTAGCAGTGCATGGCTTGTTTCTGTTAAGGCTTTTTCTTTGTAAAACAGGTGTTGGTATGCAGACATCTGCAAAGAGCAATTAGCTTTTCAAATAGGGATACAGTCAACTCTGTAGTGAAGGCTCTCATTAATACAGGGTGAAATTCACTTCTCCACATTCAAAGCTTGAGTAAATGGACTTGTGTGTGGCTCTAGGTCGTGGTTCAGGAGGAATAGGGAGGATAACGTTAATACACTGAACCAAGTGATAAACCATATGGCTACAGCACTATGCAGCAAAGGTCTGCAGCTCCGTGGATTGAAAGAGTTGCTGCTGTGCCTGTAGCTATGTGTTGATTCTTCAGTTAAATTCACGTAAGTGCCTGTCTAGTGGTCTCTTCCCAGCATGCCCCCCCATACCATCTGTGGTGCGCCAGAGGCACAGGTGACCCTTTCATGATTGCAGGTAAGTTCCATCCACACACACCTAAGCTCAAATGGTGGGCGCTCAACTGACATAAAGGGTTTTCACAGGGCCCTGGATGCAAGTGAATTACACCCATAGAAAGTGACTTCTCCTTTACTGTCCATTCTTTCCATGATGCAAATTACCTCTCTTGGGGGAGATTTATTTCCTGTGTAAATTGGAATCTCAATCCCAATCTCTGTCTCATTTTTCATGCTAGTAAAACATCACTGAAAAATAACAATATTAAAAAAGAAAAAAATTAAGTGAAAAGACAAAAACAGGACCATTTTAATCTTTCAAAGCCAGATTTGCCAGGGTGCCAAGTCCATTTGCACCGTGTAAATGGTCCTCTGTTGCTGTAAAGCTGGCAGAGGTGTCATAACTGCTTCTTAAACCAGCAGCACCTCTTCTCACCTTGAGTCTAAGAAAGCTAGGGGGTATGATAGAGCAGAGTGACTTTGTGCTCAGGGACTCTTATTCCAGTGATGTAAGTTAGAGCTGCTCTTAACTTGCATCTCTAACTTGCACTGGTCTCTGGGCAGCTCAGGCCCATAATGGCACAACAGGCTCCTTATGAATAGACCAAGTAGAAAATTGATCTCTCAGTTTCTAATAGCTTCTTTTACTTTCTTGTTCAGAAATTCCCCTTACAATCTACATAGCTCCATGATTACATAATACAGATTTTTTTTCATCTACCCATAATGTGTCTTTTAAAACAGTTTTCTCTGAAACACTCTTCTGTCATGATCAATAAAAATCTCGTTCTGGAAATATTTTATGCAGTGACAATGAAAGGTTCATGTCTCACGATAGCCTTTGAAATAAAATTAGCACATTGTATTAGAAAACTGCCTCTGTAAGTGTGATAATGAGTGCTTTCCCAGTGATTTCATCCAATGAAATCAATTAATTCACTTTTACTTTGGAAATTGCAGTTCATTATTTTGAGGTTTACATTGTTTGGCTTTGGCTTTGAGGGAGGACAGAATTCTGTCTGCAGAGACCAGTTGGATTATTTTACATTCTGGCAATACAGAATACATACAGAAAGAAAGTAGGGCTACAAAGGATAGCAGACAGCATATGCAGTGTTTCGGTATTTTGGTAAAGAACATGGAAAGCAATGTGCCACGGGAGTTTCTAAAATGAAGTCAATCTTTGATTATTTTTTTTTTAGGGATCATCTCTTTATCCATAATATGAAGGTATACCTGCTTATGGTAACATGGCTTTTGTCAGAGAAGTGAAAAATGGTATGTTAAACAATTCTGTAACCAAGTTGCCGCATTCTAAGTGTATGCAGACTTTTTTAGAGATATGGAACCAATTAAAAAAACCAGCCCGAACTTGCTTCTAACCATGGGCATAGGTCTTTTTTGTTTTTTTTAAGTCTTCATGCATATGGCAATGGACAGACTTGAAAGTGTCACGAATTGAAAATGTAAAACATATCCAGCAGAAGAATGAGAGAGAGGGTGAGGAAGCAGCATGGAAGCTATAGTGATAAATTTGTCCATCTGCCCTAGGGCTTTGGCTGCTATTTATAGCCCTTTTAATTTTCTTTCTTATTCAGGACAGCAGCAAAGTGTACACAACCCATGTTTCCTACTTGGAAATCTACAATGAATGTGGTTATGATCTGTTGGACCCAAGACATGAAGCCTCCAGATTGGAAGATTTGCCGTGAGTAACAAAACTACAGAGAATCAGCAGGGATAAAAATATTACTTTCAGTTGCCCTGTTTCCCTGATTTCCTTTGAAACTGTATGATACTGACCTCCAACTTAATTAACTCAAAATAGTTCATTTTTATCAACTTTTTCAAAAGCTTCCATTATTCTATTTTGTATGTTTAGACATTGTGAAAAATGGATAAGAATAATTGAAGGTGAAGGTGTACGAGACTGATATTATTGTAGGGGAAAGGTTCACAGGAGCCAGTACAAGAAAAGAGAAGGGAGTAATTGTTCTTCCTCGTGACAATTCATCCATTTCATCCTATGCTGTAGGAGTGACAAGACATATAGAACAGGGCAGCATTCCTCGAAATTAGTACACAGAAACCCATTTCAGTTATGTGCCTTTTCCTTTAGGAGTAATTATTTTTTAAATGCTGGACCGTGTGGAATGTAATGTGATAGTAAAGGCGATAAAGGCCAAGAGGGATTCCAAAACTCAGTACTGTTTTTCAGAACAGATGATCATCAAAGTACAGTTTCTGCTGATGAAATATTTAATACATTATTAACATTTGCCTGAGCTGAGTACAGACCCTAAACTCAGTTTAGCAAAACCCATTTAAACCCCATTCTGCAACATTTGAAGAGTAAGCAGTTTTGATAATTGGTTTATCCCAGTATTGAAGAGCATATGGAGGCTACATGAAGCACTGATTTTTTTTGTGTGACGTTGTCACAGCTCTCATATATTCTTCAATTATGTGTTTGTGGAATTTATAGTGGTTGTGAAGGTAGCCTTGAATATGGGAGTCATGTGTAAACTAATGCACTGTTGAGTTCCTGAATTTGTGGCTAGCCTGAAATAATAGCTCTGAAAAGTGTAAACTGCCTCATACATCTCAGTGAAATGTTGGCTCTGATATAGGAGAACTGAGGTGCTGTCAGTAAAAATGTGTGGCATATTGAAACATGAAGATCTGGCAACATCATAAATTCAATTCAATATCAAAATTAAGTACTTGTTTTCATATTGACACAAAAATAAATCATTTTTAAAAATGTATGTAAAACTGCTCTAAAATTTCAACTAGTGCCACAGAATCTAGAGATTTTGCTGCAGGAATTAGATTCAACTTGCCATACCATGCATAGGTTCTTGGACAAAGTGCACCCTGCAAAGATTAGAGTTGTTCAACATCAGTCATATAAAATATGAACCTTTTAAAAAGCCATTGCTATGACTGGATTGCCTCCATTATGAGGCAGCATAGTCCAGCAGATAGTGGAGTCAGGCGACTGATTCGATGTGTAGGTAGTTAAGTCTCTTAACCTCTCTGTGTCTCACTTACCTCTTCTGGAAAATGGGTATAATTATACTTACCTGTCGTTGTACAGTGCTTTGAGTTCTATGGCCAAAAGTACTACTGTATGTAGTCAACGGGGGTAAACCTCTGGGACATGTTATATATTTGCAGTTTCTTAAACTCTACAGACAAATCAGAGTCTAATTTTGAAAAGAACCTCATTCTGATGTCCATTCTTGCAGGTGTAAAATATCTGTGCCTTCAATTAGTTGGGAGGTGCAAATGCTATCATATAGCTATCCAATTCCTTGAATAATGGGCACAGTTATTTGTAGCCTGCCTAGGGTGTGCCTGGAAAAAGAGAGTTCACTATTAAAAACAGAGTTCTCAGTGCTTATTAATATAATGAATTATACAATATCAAAACTGGTTTCTATTTTGCATCTTGATTAAGCTAGAATAGAGAATCTCTTGTGGCTGGTATTAGGGTATTGTTAGAAAGTTAAAATTACAAGGAGATTTGGTTGTGGAATTAAGGCTGAAATGCACTGGGATTGATAATGGAGTGGCCCAGTAAGCCATATACAGTAGTTTATGTCAGTATGAATAATATATAGAGAATCAAATTTTTTGCTGTACAGTAACTACTTTTCAAAGATAGATTAGTAACTATTTGACTATATACATATTTATTAAACATGTTTTGCATACTACATTGGCCAAAAAGTAGTATTTATGCAATAGACTTGACAACACTTTTAAAGCCCTTCATTGGTTATTTTGTATCAAGAATCTTGTATTTTTTTTAAAAAATCTTAACGGTAGACTCACGTAATGATCACATCAACATGGAAGGAGCTATTTCAAACTTATCAAGGCTTTCATAATTTTTAAATATATATATAGCCTTACATTTTAAGGGCTAAAAAGGAGTATAAATTGTGCTTAAATGATTCATTGCACATAGAAATGATTATTCTGTATAGTTTGCCATTGCACAAGTAATTACCCCTTATGTGTGTACAATTTAGATGCAGTTTTTGTTCTGCGATGTGTTCAGCATTTGCGACTTCTCTCACTTTCTCGGAGTTATAGTTGTTCCGCACATTTATGGAGCTGATCAATAATAATCAAATATTTAGAGAAGGGAAAAATCCTAGACAAACCTATTCAAGTGTCATAGAAAAAATGTATCCAAAGAGGAACTTCAGAACTGAAAGGTGATGTTCTTCTTCAAGTGCTTGCTCATATCCATTCCAGTTAGGTGTGCGCGCGCTGCATGCACGTTCGTCGGAAGATTTTTACCCTAGCAACCCCCGGTAGATTGGCTGGTTCGCCCCCTGGAGTGGCGCCGCTATGGTGCCTGATATATACCCCTGCTGACCCGACCGCTCCTCAGTTCCTTCTTACCGCCCGTGTTGGTCGTTGGAACAGTGGAGCGCGGCTTAGCTGTCCTCCACTTCCCTAGCTACTCCTTGTTTCTTCGCTATCTTGTTGTATATAGTTGGTTTTATCTATAGTTATAGTTAGTTTGATAGTTAGTGTATATAGTTCAGCAGGGTTTGGGCATTAGCCTTTTCCCCGCACCCGGTGCCGGGGCCCATGCCCGGTTCACTGGGGTTTAAACCGTGCTCGTCCTGTCATAAGCCGATGCCCACAAGCGATCCCCATGACTCATGTCTAAAGTGCCTCGGGGAATTGCACATTACAGATAAGTGCCGTATTTGCAAGGCATTTAAACCGAGGACAAAGAAAGAGAGAGACTTTCGCCTAAAGAATCTCCTCATGGAGGCAGCTTTGAACCCTCCGTCCTCGGCACCAAGCGCTGAGCACTCTACTAGCAGTGCTCCTCTGGCACCAGACCATCCCGGCACCACTAAGACACCGTGGCACCGGCTATCTCCGGCACAGGGACCTGCTCAGCACCAATCTCTCTCCCCGAAGCAGAGGAGGTCGAAGTCCTCCACTGCCTCTGTGCCCTCGGCGCTGCAGACGCAGCCTCAGTCGGACCGCCTGGCACCTGAACCTGCCACAGCACCGACTGCTGCGGTACCGTCGACTCCGGTCCCGTGAGGGCCGTTGAGTCCGGTCCCTGAGAGCTCCCCGCCGAGGCCTGTAGTTGAGCTTACGGTCCCCTCTACACCAGAGACATTCTCTGCAGCTAGGGACCTTATCGTCTTGACGGAGTCTGTCCTGCCTTAACCCCCAGCACCGCCGGTGCAGGTGCCACACTCCAGAGGCGAGCCGACTATAATGAGACCTCCTTCAGTCAGTCCGGCAGACCGGCACCGATCACGATCCAGGTCCCGGCGCCGCTCGCGATCTCATAGACAATCGTGGTCCCGACGCCGCTCGCAGTCCCAGCACCGCTCGCCTGTCTGGTACCGGTCGTACTTGCGGCACAGATCGACGTCTCGGCCTCCACCGTACTCTGGGTACCGCTCCAGCTCCCGGCACCGCTCCCGGCACCGCAACTCTTGCAGCCGTTCACGTCGTAGACCTTCGAGATCCAGGTCGACCTCCCGGCACCACGCCGGTCGCAGGTCCCGATCTCGTTCTCGGCACCGGTATGACTCCAGGTACCTATCCCTGGTGCCGAGGAGATCACCGACGGCGAGACAGAGGGACTCTTACCACAGTCTCTCAGCTCCTCCCTGGCCGTTCTGGCACCCGTCCGTTTCTTCCCAGGCGGACAGTGCGTATGCCCAAGACAGAGACACCAATATGCCCATCGCGATATTCCACGAGCACCAGGCTCAAGATCATGGACCTCAACAATGGGCATTCTGGACACCCTGGGCATATCATCAGGCCCAAGGTACACATCCAGGCCTATCGCGCTCTGCCACATCAGAACACCGGATGCCAGAAGCCACTATTAGCTGCCCTCCTCCTTCTGTTTCGGAGGAAATGTCGGTTCAGCCACAAGACTCCCAGATCCCAAGGGAGACCAAGGCTGTCCACCAAGAGGAGCCCTCGACTGACCCGCTTGTCCTCGGTCTCTCCTCATCCTCCTGCCCTGACGAGGCGGTAGCCAAAACGTCGTTGGTAGGCCCTCCACCAATCGACCTGAGGGCCCACCAGGATCTCCTCAGGCGTGTTGCACAGAACATGAACTTGCAAGTCGAGGAGGTCCCAGAGGTAGAGGACCCAGTAGTGGACATCTTAACATTGAATGCCCACAAGAGTGGCCCTCCCCTTTATACGGACGATCCAGGCCAATGCCAACACAATCTGGCAGTCTCCGGCCTCTGTTCCACCTGCTGCCCGGGGAGTGGAACGTAAATATATGGTGCCCTCCAAGGGCTACGAATATTTATACGTGCTCCCTCATTGTCCAGTCGGTCAATGAGATGGAATAGCATGGCCAGCAGGCCCCAGCCGCGAAATCAAAAGACGCGAGGCGCATGGACTTACTGGGGCGCAAAGTCTATTCCGCAGGGGTGCTCCAACTCCGTGTGGCTAATCAACAAGCCCTCCTTAGCCACTATAATTACAATACCTGGGCGGCGGCAGACAAATTCAAGGAGTTGCTCCCGCAGGACTCCCGACAGGAATTTGCAGCCATCCTGGACGAGGGAAAAAAGGTGGCTAGAATTTCCCTCCAGGCTTCCCTGGACGCCGCGGATTCAGTGGCCAGGACCCTAGCCTCCGGGGTGACTATGAGGCATATCTCATGGCTGCAAGTCTCAGACCTTCCCCCGGAACTCCAACATACAATCCAGGACCTCCCCTTTGAAGGGAAAGGCCTATTCTTAGATAAGACAGACTCTAGGCTGCAAAGCCTAAAAGACAACAGGATCATTATGCGCTCGCTGGGCATGCATACACCAGTGACTCAGCGCAGGCCATTCCGCCCCCAGCCACACCGCTCTTACCCTCAGCCCAGACAGAGACAGGACTTTGCTAGAAGACAGAGTAGAACCGGTCGCCGGAGGCAGTCAGGCAACCAAGGGGGCCAGAACCAAGGTCCCTCCAAACCTTCCACAGGGCCAAAACCCTCCTTTTGAAGGTGCGCCTGAGGGCGTCATACCAGTATTGTCAAACGAGCCTTTCCCTCCTTTCTCCAACTGCCTCTCTCTTTTCCTCCCTGCATGGTCCCGGCTAACATCAGATCCCTGGGTCTTACGCACGCTGGAATTTGGGTACCACCTCCAATTTATTTCACACCCCCTCTTCCTCCCCCCCTTTCTCGTCCCTCTTCAGGGACCCCTCTCACAAGCAACTCCTCCTACAGGAGGTGCAGACGCTCCTCGCCAAAGGAGCCATAGAGGAGGCACCGGAACATGAATGGGGCACAGGGTTTTACTCCCGCTACTTCCTAATCCCCAAGGTAAAAGGGGGTCTCAGACCTATCCTGGACCTGTGGGAACTCAACAGTTACATGATAAAATTGAAGTTCCATATGATATCCCTGGGGACCATCATCCCATCCCTGGAGACTGGTATGCCGCCCTCGACATGAAAGATGCGTATTTTCACATAGCCTTCTACCCACCTCACAGGAGGTTCCTCCGGTTCGTAGTCAACCGCCAACATTTTCAGTTCACGGTCCTACCGTTTGGCCTCTCTACAGCCCCAAGAGTATTTACGAAATGCATGGCTGTAGTCGCCGCCCACCTCCGCCATCATCGGGTACATGTTTTTCTGTATCTAGACGACTAGCTCATCTGAGGGATCTCCGAGGCACAAGTGATCCAGCACATTGGCATTGTCAAGGACCTTTTCCTACACCTAGGCCTAATGATCAATGCAGAAAAATCCACTCTGATTCCCACTCAGAGGATAGACTTCATTGGCGCCACCCTGGATTCCAACCTCACCAGGGCCTGCTTACAGCTGCCCCGGTTCCAGGCAATGGTGGCCATCATCCAGAGTCTGCAAGCTGCTCCGTTGACTTCGGTTCGCACTTGCCTCGGTCTCCTGGATCACATGGCGGCCTGCATGTTTATGACAAAATACACCAGACTGCGCCTCCGTCCCCTCCAATTGTGGCTCAACTCAGTGTACCGACCAGGCAGGGATGCCATAAACATGATTGTCACCATTCCCCCGAGCATCCTAGGCTCCTTCGAATGGTGGCTGACCCGTTCCCTGGTGTGTGCAGGGCTGCCATTCCATCCGCCCCAGCCATCTGCGTCCCTGACGATGGATGCATCATCTCTCGGCTGGGGTGCTCACCTCGGGCATCTACACGCTCAAGGCCTTTGGTCATCTCAGGATCTGGCTTTGCACATCAATGTCCGGGAGCTGACAGCAGTCTGCCTTGCTTGCCAGGCGTTCCAATAGCACTTGCAAGGCCGTTGTGTGTCGATATTCACCGACAACACAACAGCCATGTACTATATAAACAAACAGGGCTGGACAAGGTCCTCGACCCTTTGCCAGGAGGCCTTACGACTCTGGGACTTCTGTATAGCCCACTCTATAGACCTCATAGCGTCCTTTCTCCCGGGGGTTCAGAACACTCTGGCGGATCACCTCAGCAGATCCTTCCTTTCTCATGAGTGGTTGCTTCGCCCGGACGTTATTCTTTCGATCTTCCGGAAGTGAGAATTTCCCCGTGTAGACTTCTTCGCGTCCCACGAGAACAGGAAATACCAGATGTTCTGTTCCTTTCAAGGCCTCTCACAGGGTTCGATAGCGGATGCTTTCCTCATACTGTGGACAGCTCACCTGCTATACGCCTTTCCACCGTTCCCGCTTGTCCACAAGGTCCTGCTGAAAGTACGCAGAGACAGAGCCTGCTTGATCATGATCGCGCCAGCGTAGCCCAGGCAGCACTAGTACACCATGTTGCTAGACCTGTCAATAGCCGACCCTATCCCACTACCTCTGCACCTGGACCTGATAACTCAGGACCATGGCAACCTGCATCACCCAGACCTACAGTCCCTCCATCTCACGGCATGGCTCCTGAGTGGTTGACCCAGTCTGAGTTGTGTTGCTCTGCCCCAGTGCACCACTGGGTAGCAGAAAACCTTCTACTAGAGCAATGTGTCTGGCCAAGTGGAAGCGTTTCACATGCTGGTGTCCAGAGCACAACGTTCTTCCCACCAAGGTCCCCATCCCCACCATCTTGGACTACCTCTGGTCCCTTAAACAACAGGGCCTAGCGGTATCATCTTTGAGGGTGCACTTGGCGGCCATCTCTACCTTCCACCCAGGGGAGAATGGCTGCTCCATGTTTTCACATCCTATGGTATCTCGATTCCTCAAGGGCTTAGAGCACCTATACCCCCAGATACACCGCCCCACCCCAACCTGGGACCTCAGTCTGGTTCTTACCAGACTTATGTCGGCCCCATTCGAGCCATTAGCAACTTGCTCCCTTCTCTACCTCTCCTGGAAAACTACTTTCCTTGTAGCCATCACATCAGCAAGACGAGTTTCTGAGCTCCGGGCTTTCATGGTGGACCCTCCATATACTGTCTTCCACAATGACAAGGTGCAGTTGTGACCACACCCGGCCTTTCTCCCCAAAGTGATATCGGCCTTCCATGTTAACCAGGAGATCTTTCTTCCAGTCTTCTTCCCGAAGCCACATTCATTGCGCAGGGAGCAACAGCTGCACTCCCTAGATGTCCGTAGAGCGCTCGCTTTTTATATCGAGTGGACAAAGCACTTCCGCAGAACCCCCCAACTCTTCGTCGCGGTGGCAGAGCATATGAAGGGCCTTCCCGTTTCCTCACAGAGGATTTCATCCTGGGTAACATTGTGCATCCACACCTGTTATGACTTGGCTAACATTCCGTTGAGCTACCTCACTGCACACTCTACCAGGGCTCAAGCCTCATCTGCTGCTTTCCTGGCTCACGTGCCCATCCACAAGATATGTCGCACAGCTACCTGGTCCTCGGTGCATACCTTCGCCTCTCACTGTGCCCTGGTTCAGCAGTCCAGAGATGATGCAGCCTTTGGCTCCGCAGTATTACGCTCTGCGACATCTCACTCCGACCCCACCGCCTAGATAAGGCTTGGGAATCACCTAACTGGAATGGATATGAGCAAGCACTAGAAGAAGAAAAGACGGTTACTCACCTTTGTAACTGTTGTTCTTTGAGATGTGTTGCTCATATCTGTTCCAAACCCGCCCTCCTTCCCCACTGTCGGAGTAACCAGCAAGAAGGAACTGAGGAGCGGTCGGGTCGGCAGGGGTATATATCAGGCGCCATGGCGGCGCCACTCCAGGGGGCGACCCAGCTGACCCACCGGGGATTGCTAGGGTAAAAATCTTCCGACGAACGTGCGCATACCTAACTGGAATGGATATGAGCAACACATCTCGAAGAACAACAGTTACAAAGGTGAGTAACCGTCTTTTCATCCCAGTTCATAAGTATCACGCAATGCCTAATACATCAGTTAAACCCTATGTAAACCCTTGATGTGGAGTTTAGGAGCCTTGTGGAGGCTCTCTGCACTTGGGTGAAATTCACCCATGTGAGCAAGAATAAAAGAACTGAAGAAATATGTCATTTTTAAACAGGAAGCAAAGAATCAGATAAGCTGGTAAAATATGTCATTTGTTTTGAAAGTAGTATTAACAAGCGGATCCTTAAAGAAGAAAGTGAACCATTGTGAACCAAGGAAAAAGACTGACTTTATTCTAACAAGTCATATATTATTCATGACATTATGCCACTCTCCAGTTCAACACAAGGAATAACCACAGAATCATGACATGTAAGATTATTTAGTTTAACATAATAAACACAAACCATGGAAAGTGCACAATTGTCTCACTGATAGTGCTTGAAAAGCTAAATGTGAGGGCAGCCTCTAATGAATGTGAAGAAAAGAATTCAGGTTTTGACCAAAATATATTAAAGAAGACCTGATAGAAAGTGATAAAAGGAGATGCTAAGTACAAAATTGACTTTGCTTAGTGTACTAAGATATACGTCACACCTGTCTTGATTTACCATTTCCTCTTTTTTCTACATTTAAACCTGACACTTAGTGTTGTTATACAGCTAAAATAATAATTGCAAACAGCCACCATCCAAAGAATTTACTGGCTGACATTTAAATTATCAGTGACTTAGAAAAAGTCTTAGATTCCCCCTGGTAGATGGCAAGAGTGTATATAAGATCTACTATGATAATGGGGCATTTGAAAAAAAAATTATATTCTCCCGTAGGGGAACAGCTCCGTGCTCCCGCAACCCATAATCCTCCAAGGAAGGCCATGGTTGCTTAAACCGTAGATCAGAATAAGCTACTCTTTTAATCCCTAAATTCCATAACAAGGAAAAGGCTAAAGACTAAAAATAAAAGATGTAACTGCCCAAAGCTTCTGTAATGACTACCTGTCTCATCACACAGCCAATGTACAGAATTTAGGCTCTAGGCTCCATTGGGGGAATCTAGAGTATTTTTTGTCTTGAAAAATATTTTTCATAATCACTGAGTACTGGAAATTACTTCAAAAGAGTTCCCAATCCTGTTTATTTCTCTACTGCCCTCCAAAGGTTTAAGGGTTCACCAGACTGCTGACACACAAAACTAAACCAAATATTATAAGAACTCGTAGATCACTTAACAAAGGAAGCCACAGGAAAAAAAATTCTACACACAGGGTAAATGACAGTTTTTCTTCCATCTGGTTTATAATGCAAAGAAACCAACAGGCTATCTCCTGATTCTAGGCTAAACAATGTGTGCGTCAGCCATTCCCTCCCCCAGTGGTTATACAAGCTATATAATCTGGAGACTGGCTACCATCCATAGATATACAAGACCCATATTTTTACATACCAGTAATTCTTAGTACGCTGAAAATTCCTGAGGTTCACAATATTAGGTCAGGCCTTTCATGAGAAAGTTCATCCCTTTGGAATGAAGAGTGCTCAATGTATGTTTTAGTTTACACCATGAACGTCTATTACTACTGCACACCAAAGGTTAACAAGATGTCTAGGTTTGACAATCCATGTTTTTCTGGATGCTAATAGAGCAAGACAGGAAATGATATTGGGAATAAATGATACTGATCAGTTTGAAGTAGTGTATTCCATTTGTAGGGGGGAGTATGGAATAAAGTATGGAAATAGTAATGGGAGAAATTAATAAGTAGGTGGTCAAGGTGAGTATTTTTGGTAGAATGCAGAAAGTAAGAGGTGACTGACCATTTTTATGTATCTTCTATTTCTTACTGAGAATTCTGAAGAGCCTGGAAGTAGAGGACAAGAGACTGATCTTGATGTTATGGAAAAGGTTGGAAGGATTTGGAGGATGTTGGACAGGGGAAGAGGGAACACAATCAGAAAGATGAGGAAGGAAATTGATCTTAGCAGCTGTGTTTTGAATACATTTAAGAGAGAGGAATGAAGGTGTCAGTGAAGCCAGAGAAGGGGAGGTAATAGAAATCAAGACTGGAGATAAGGACCTTTAACATGTTTTAGCTATGTTGATAGAAAGAAAAGATTGGATCTCAGAAACTCTGTGGTGTATGGAGCAGCATTTTTGGACAATTTTTTATCTTGATGTGTGGGTCAAGGACAGGGATCCAATTTGGCTAAGTCAATGAGCTAACACTTTTTTTTTCTAAATTTTAGATTCTGGCATTTTTCCTCTTAATCTCAGTTTTCATTTAAAAATATAAATAAGGGCTTGTCCACATGAACACTTAGTTCACTTTGAAACAGGACTAGATCAAAGCATGCTAATTAATTGTTAATGAGTATCAGCAGGGTCCACACAGGTAGTGTGCAGCAGGCGATTTTGGGGTAAAGTCACTCCACAACTAGCCATGAATTAGATGTTAATGTAGACAACCCTAAGTCTCTCAACATTATAATTATGAAAATAAATCTTCAAAATGTGATCTGCATGTAACCAATGCAGTCGACACTCTGAAACAACAGCTCTGAGAAGTATGAACTGATCCATTCGTTTCTCTGGTGTGGTGACTCAGATGCCCTATGATGATAATTTAAATTAGCTATTCCATTGCAAATCAAAACATATTAAAAAATAAAAAAGAGATAGAAAGAGAGAGAGAGTGGAATTATTATATTATGAAGATCTCCACAATCTGCTGTGAATGGTGTCTCAGTGTGATGCCACAAATGGATGGCATTTAGGAGAGTTTCACCACTTTTTTCTCTAATCTCACTCTTGGAACCAAAAGGCAAGAAAGGAGGAGCATATCCCAAGGGAGTATCTTGAGTCCCACTGAAGTTAAGCCAACTGTGCAGAGCCCAGTAGGACAACCAAGCCCTGTTCCTATCCCAACAACGTATTGCCTCCCTTTTCCAGATCAGCAGGGGCCTTTGCTCCTGTGGTGGGTATGGGGCTAGGTAGCTTCCTCCCTAGCTCTTCTGGCTGCTGCTCCTCACTTTTCTGGAGGCTGGCTACAGATTTGGGCAAACATCATGCATTGTTAATACTGTAAGTCAGGCTTTTATGCTTTTCTCCACTATCATGAAGGCTAGAAATATGTATGTATTTTAAAAATGAAAGCTGATAGTTTGATGCCATCATGTAACTCTGGGAACCAGGGACTTAATCATGTGCTTATTGTGTCTATGCAATAATCGGGGCTTTCCTCTGGGCATCTCAAATTCCATTTATAGGGAGACAATCTTGAGAAGACAGTCAGAATCCAGCAGAGCACATGTGATAATATTTTGAATATCTGAACAGACTACAGTGAGTAGCATTTCAAGTGAGAAGAGATTAGAGAACCACTACATTTTACTTTCCATTTCAAGCCCTAGTTAAGAGAAAGGGCTTGGAAGATTGCTCCCAGGCTAATGAGGTCTGATATAGTGATATAGTGGTAACAACAGATAATGTAGGGATGGTGAGGATTTTGGAGGTAAAAGCAAAAGTTCACTGTGGATTCATGTTTAGTTTAAATGGATGGCAAGACATCCAGGAGGAAATGTCAGAGAGACAGGTTGAGATATGAGGTCAAATTGATGGGGTCAAATCAGGAACGTAAGTAAAGATTTGTGAATCATCTACCTAAATATTGTAATTGATGCCTTGTGAGCAAATCACAGAAAAATCAGCCAGAGGGAGCAAAGGTAGAAGAGGAGGCAAGGATGGAATTTTATTGGGATCTTTACTGAGAGGGGTGGAGGAGGATCCATCAAAAGAGACACTGAAGAAACGACCAGAGAACCAGAAGAAGACAGAGTTACAAAAGCTGTGGAAGGACAAGATGTTGAGATAGAGAATAGTAGTGTGTCAAAAGCAGTGGAGAGGTCCAGGAGAACGAAGATAGAATAGAGGCCCTGAGACTTTGCCACAACATTTTTTTAAATACTTTAATTAGAACAGTGTCCAGTGCAGAAGAGAGTGGGGGACAAACCAGGTTGGAATGGTTCTAATATGGGTTACGAAGAGATGGTGCATTCAGTGGCTTTGAAAATGAAGAGATGAAGGTCAATAGGGCAATTGTCATAGCGGAGTGGGCTGCATATGCAGTTCTCTCCGTGTTATGTGGGCCGCATCCACACAATATACATACTAACTGTATGGCCCTGAGACTGTGTGCTGATTGGGCTGCAGGTTGAGAACCACTGTCTTAGAGATAATTGGGGTCAATAATGTGTTTTATTTTTTCTAAACATGGTGAGATAAACATGTTTAATTTGTGATAGGAATGATCTAAAGGAGATCAAAGTCTCGAGAGTAGGGATGAGAAGTCAGGAGGTGGCAGGGAATCAAAAGTACTTATTTGGTATTTATTATAATGTTAGTATTGTTTTAATACTTCAGATCTTCAGTGCTTATTTTTACTGTGCCAGGCCTGTTCAAATACCACTATTTTATCTGAAATCTTAATGAAAATATTAAAATAAGGATAACTTGCAAGCAGCTCTAGTATTCTCTTATTCTGTCCTTTTTTTTTTTTTGTAGAAAAGTAACAATAATGGAAGACCCTGATCAGAACATTCATCTGAAAAACCTGTCTCTTCAGCAAGCAACCAACGAGGAAGAAGCACTGAACCTTCTTTTTTTGGGAGACACTAACAGGATGATTGCAGAGGTAAGAATCAAGTTTACTGGTACAAATTTTATCTTAAAATAGTTATAAATATTCTCATATAACAACTGCTTAACAAGTGCAGAGGGCTAACATGAAATGGTGGCTTCTTTCTGAATAGATGTCCATTGTGAAAATGGAATAAGCATGTTTCCATTTTCTGCACTTACGTTTTTCACTTTGTGAAGAGCTTTCAAATATTTGTACTTTGTTTTTCTAAAGAGTATTTATTCGTTTCACTGTTTCAGAAATACCATAATACTGTCTTTCTCTGTGCAGTTGGTACCTCACTGTCCAGTAAATATGTGACTCTGATTGGTTGTCAGCTATGTAATAATTTATCATTTCAATTAAAACATAAATGCAGTCTTTTTGAATAAAAGCACATAGACTGACTTTTGGATATTATATGTGTCCCACATGTATGCACATAAAAAGATCTGAACAATCATCATTTTATATGACATTGTTAAAATTTCTTCCAGACATAATGGCTTGCATTTGAAGTGGTTACAGTAACAGCTAACAGTCCCTATATTTTTTCCCCAAATAATATGCATGTGTACTGTATATAACATGAGAAAAGAACCAAACACTGGTGTACTCTATGTTTAAAATGAACATTAGTAGATCTGCTAAGATGAGGTTGCTTTAATTGATTCTACAAAATTCATGTAGCATAAGATATTTGTGTATATATTGTGGCCATTCTGAGCTCAGAAACCTTCAGTTTTTCTTTCGTATTCAGTAGTTGAAAATGAAATGTAGACGTAAAAGGCACATTATTAGTAGGGCATTGTCAACCCCTGGAAGTACAAGATGTCTTCTCTGCTTCCTAGCAGCATGCTCAACACAGCTATTTGCATCTTAGAAGTTTGTAATTTATTCAAGAGGTCTGTTCTGAAAAGACATCTTAGAATGTTAGAAAGGTACACAGTAAGTTAGCAAGGAGAAAAATAGTGAGAATGTGTTTCACATCAGGAATGTGATAGTGTTTCAAATATATGAAAAAAATACAAGGTAACTCTTGGCTCCCATTGACTGATATGTACATACCCACAGACTGAGAAAGGAACACTTAAATCCATAATGTGTTCATTCAAGAAGCTGACACTTTTGACTACAGCAGTGAGAATACTCTAGTTCTGGAATTTGTTATAACACTGAAAAACATAGGAGGATCAGTCTTCACAATAATGGCAAATAAGGCTTCTAGTTTTTTGGCACCTGAAAAGCAAAATATTTCGGCAGGTTTTTTTATCACATATTTTGGCTTCTCTAAAACATTTTGGTCTTGCCATTTTAAGAGTGTCTGTGTGTGCGTGTGTGTGTGCATGGGTTTTTACCTGACTGTCAGAATTAAATTTCTGAGAAGGGAGAGCTTACTGCAGGAAGGAGAAAGGACTTGGTAACCTAGTTTTAAAAAGTGATTACTAACTTCTCATTTACAGAGAAAATTCAGAAGCTACTATGGTAACCAGAAAACATTTGCAAAACATAGTCCCAAGACCCGGTATACAAAATCAAGTTTTCCTTAAGGTTTCTTTTCATGTACTCTAGTTGTAGCCAGCATTTTCAGGAAAAATTATTAAAAAAAGACACATACTTGTTAGTCCAGAACATTAAAAACAATCCCAAAACATCTACAGATATCCTTCATACAACTTAGTGTTTTCTTAAAGCTAGTAATGAGAACTGCATGTTAATTAGTGTTCTTGATTTCATAATTTTAAATGAAAAAGATGAACTGCTCAGAATTACTTGGAAAAAAGCCTGCTGTGACTGAACCCTCTGCTGGTTGAAATTACAATAAGTATCTTCGTGTTTCTTGCCATACTACATATGGGAAGCACAATTTTCAATCTTGAGTTCCTTAATAAGATGTCCACCTTTTTCTATGGCTTCTTTTTATCCACACTTAGATATATCAAGGACGATTTACTTGCACCTAAATGATGATCTTCATGTCTAAATGCAAGATTTTGTTAACCTGTTAAGGTACTCAGGTTTGAAAATCGGGCTGTCTGTGTTACTTGATGTAATAAACTGTGTTGCTTACTCTTTAATTTTAAAGGAGTAGTTTGATTGACTTATTTGTTTATTCCAAATCTTTCATTCATCACTGTGAAATTTATACACTGCTTTACAAACAGTATAAGACATGTTCCCTACCCCAGTATGCTTACAGTCTGATCAAGACAAGACTCTGGGCAGCAGTTCAGGGAATAGAGCCTGCGTGGAAATTATTTGTGAAGGGAACAAGATAGGAAGGATTCATGGAAGAACTGGTTCTCTGGAAGAATTTGAAGAAAAGAGAGAATGCTTCATGGAAAGGTGTGGTAAAGTGCTCCAGGTGTAAGGGCAGCTGGAAGCCCAGAGGAGAAGAATGAGAGTTGCACAGGAGTGAGAAATAAGAATAAAAGGAAATCAAAACAGAGAAGTAGGCATGAACAAGATTGTGTACAACTCTGATGGTGAGGACAGAACTCTAATTTGATAGAGTAAGAGACTGGAAACTAGTAAAGGTGTTCAAAGAGAAGGATAACCTGTTCTTAGTGGTGGGAGGGGGAAATGACTTTAGTAGTGGTATTTTGAGAGTCTAGAAGGAGAACTTACAGTAATCAAGGTCAGAGAATTAATCAAGCCATGGTTAAGGCTGTTAATAGTGCGGATGGAAATGAGGGAAGGGTATATTCTTGTTTGAGTGCTTGCTCATATCAATTCCAATTAGGTATGCGCACGCCGCCTGTACGATCGTCGGAAGATTTTTACCCTAGCAACACTCGGTGTGTCGGCTGAGGTGCCCCATGGAGTGGTGCCCTTATGGTGCTGGATATATGCCCCTGCCGACCTAGCGCCCCCTCAATTCCTTCTTACCCCCTGTGACGGTCGTTGGAACTGTGAAGCGCAGCATAGCTGATCTCCACCTCCCTAGCTCTTTACTCGTATTGTAGGTAGTTGTTTAGTATAGTTGTTAATAGATTTAACAGTTATAGTGTAGTTAATAGTAAGTTTTGTACATAGTGTAAATAGTACTTGGAGGAAACGGGGTTTCTCCCCTTCCCTCCTCCCTGGTACCAGGGCCAATGCCCAGGTCTCCGGGTTTCAAGCCTTGCTCGGCCTGTCTCAAGCCGATGCCTATGGGATACCCCCACGACTCCTGCTTGAAGTGCCTGGGGGAAGCCCATCAACCAGATAAGTGTCACATCTGTAAGGCTTTCAAGCCTCGAACAAAAAAGGAGCAGGACTTTCACTTAAAACAGCTCCTAATGGAAGCAGCACTTAGCTCGGTGCCTTCGGTACCACGCACAGACCAGGCGCCATCGGTCCAAAATGCGCCTCCGGCACCAGAACGACTCAGTACCAGCAAAGACTCTCGGCACCTGATGTCTCCGGCACCGGTACAGACGCAACATTGCTCTCTGTCTCCGTGGCCCAAGAAGCAGCACAAACCACCTGCTGCTCCTGTGCAGTTGCAGGTGCCGCCTGTGCCCTCATTGGAGCAACAGCCCGGGCTGGACTGCCCTGCAAAGGCTCCAACTCCAGCACTGTGGATTCCGGCACCGCAAGAGCCATTGAGTCCGGTGCACGCGAGCTCCCTGGTGCAACCGTGGTTGAGCTCGGCCTGCCATCCACTTCGGAGACCTTTTCCACCGCTCGCACCCTGATCGCACTGACTGAGCCTGGACCATCTCACCCTCCGGCACCGCTGGTGCGGACTGTTCCATCCATAGGGAAACCCACCTTTATGCGACCTTCGTCGCAGAATGAGACAGCTCGGCACCAATCTCAGTCTCGGTCCTGGTTCAGGTCGCGATCCCAATCCCACTGATGTTCCCGGGCTCGGCACCGCTCGCAGTCCTGGCACTGATCCCCATCTCGGCGCCGGTCATACTCGCAGCGCTGCTCCGCATCATGTAGGTCTCCCTCCCGGTATGATCGATACTGATGCAGCTCCCAGCACTGGTCCCAGCACCGATTGACTCGCAGCCGATCCCGGCACTGCCTGAGCCATAGTTTTCGTCGAGATCTAGATCAGCCTCCCAACACCATTAGGAATGTTGGTCCCGATCCCGGTCATGGTACTGCCCGAGATCCCGGCACCGGTCTCCAGCTCCCTGGCGCGGAGTGACAGAGTGGGACAGTGCAACGCTGCATATGTGTTTGGCCCCACCTTCATGTCCAAATTCGAAGTCATCCCAAGCAGGGAGTGGCTACCACATCCAGGGCCATGACACTGATGGTGCTAGCCAGGGGAAAAATGAAGGACAGGATCCTGACCAGGGACCCCCACAATGGTCCTTCTGGACTCCTTGGGCATACCACTAAGCCCAAGGTGTCCCCTTAGGCACTTCTTGATCTGCCCATTCGGAGCCTCAGATGCCTGAGGCCACTGTGACCCGCCCTCCCCCGTCAGCCTTGTAGGTGACTGCCCTGCCACCAGATCAGGCCCATGCCACTAGCGTGCGGGACCTAGAGCAACCGAACCCTCCTCAACCAGACCTTCCCCAGGATCTTCTAGTCCTGGGGATGTCCTCCTCATCCTCTCCTGATGAGGCCGTAGCAGGCATGTCCTCCTCTGGCCCACCGCCTATAGATCTTCGTGCACACCAGGAATTGCTTTGTAGGGTGACACAGAACATGAACCTCCAGATGGAGGAGGTGATGGAAGTTGAGGATCCGGTGGTGGACATTTTATCGGTCGATGCCCCCACCCATGTACCCCTATCTTTCATTCGGACCATCCAGGCTAATGCCAATATGATCTGCCAATCCCCAGCATCTATTCCTCCAACGGCCAGAGGGTTGAAGAGGAAATACATGGTGCCCTCTAAGGACTATGAATATTTGTATGTTCACCCCCAGCCTTGCTCTGTCGTGGTACAATCTGTGAATGAGAGGTAAAGACATGGCCAGCAAGCGCCCACCCTTAAGTCCAAGGACGCTAGGTGCGTGGATTTATTTGGGTGCAAGATTTATTCAGCTGGTGGCCTACAGCTCAGGATAGCTAACCAGCAGGCCCTCCTGAGCCATTATAATTATAACACCTGGAGCTCAATAGGGAAGTTCAAAGAGTAGGTTCCCCAGGAGTCCAGGGAGGAGTTTGTGGCCTTGCTAGAAGAGGGCAAGAAAGTGGTGAGGACATCCCTGCAGGCGTCTTTAGATGCGGCGGAGTCGGTGGCTAGGCCGCGGGCGTGGCTATGCGCCGCACTTCATGGCTACAAGTGTCCAGTCTTCCACCGGAACTGCAGCAGACTATTCAGGACCTGCCCTTCAATGGACAGGGGCTATTCTCAGATAAAACTGATCCTAGACTTCAGAGTCTGAAGGACAACTGGGCCATCAAGCGCTCATTGGGCATGCATACCCCGGTGATGCAACGTAGCCCCTTCCGACCCCAACCATAACACACCTACCCTAACCCTCGACTGCAGCAAGACTTCGCTAGAAGGCGTGGCCGTGGTAATAGGAGGAGACAATCTGGTCCTCAATCAGGCCAGAATCTGGGCCCCCAAAAACCATTGGCGGGGCTGAAGCAAAACTTTTGAAGGTGTGCCCGAGGATGGAGCACCAGTGTCTTAATTATGGGTATGTCTACCCAACAAAGAAAAACCGGCAATTGGCCCATGCCAGTCAATTCAGACTCATGGGGCTCTGGCTGTGGGGCTATTTCATTGGCTATGTGATCTTCCAAGCTCTAGGACCCTGCAGGATAAGAAGGTCCCAGAGCTCCCTCACCAGTGGTTGCAAAGAGAAGAAAATTGATATTTGATTATAAATTCAAATTATGGTCCCTGAGTGGTGCCAGGACATTTTTTAATTGAAGTGTTTGAATTAGTCCTATCTTCTCAGCTGCCCTCTCATTACTTCTCCTACATTCCCACGAGCAACTCTGATATGAGCCAGGAGAATGCTGGACAGGTGCTGTCCCTTGTCTACTGCAGCTGCTCAACAGCTCTCTTTAAGGCCTGCTGCAGCACCAAGATAGAGAGGAGAGTAGTGCCTGCTTCCCTGACAGTCTATGTAAGCCCTAGGAAGAGCAGAAGAGCTTGACTGTCTCTGCCAGAGTCTAGGGCAGTATCTGACAAAGGATGGCTCTCTTCCCACACACAGCAACCCAGGGTGCAGCTATGAGAAGGGAAAAAGCTAGAAACCATTGCAACCAGTTATGATTCTCTGATTCTCTGTCATAGTCTAGGTTAGCGCAACCTATGAGCTTCTCTAACGTGTGCCAACTTGGTATATGGTCTCCAAAATAATAACCATAGCACAACGTGCTCCAGCCATTCCGCCTACTTACTGCTAGACACCCTCTGCACCCAGAGCTGTGGGGAGGGAAATGGAGGAACCATTTATGCCATCTCTATGCATAGGAAGTCCTTAGGTTAGCATGGAGAGCTGGAGGTTAAAGCATAGCCCATTCCAGAGCAGTCCACCGACCAAGCTGTAGTGAACTCTATTTTCATGCTCTCAGCCTGTCACTCTAACTTCCTTCCTTAGTTCCCAGGTGAGTGAGGCCCCAGCTTCTTCCAGAAGCCAACTCTTATCCTCCCATCTCACACCTCTCAGGCCATGTCTACATCTAAAATTTTGCAGCGCTGGTTGTTACAGCTGTATTAGTACAGCTGTATAGGGCCAGCGCTGCAGAGTGGCCACACTTACAGCAACCAGCGCTGCAAGTGGTGTTAGATGTGGCCACACTGCAGCGCTGTTGGGCGGCTTCAAGGGGGGTTCCGGGACGAGAGAGCAAACCGGGAAAGGAAACCAGCTTCGCCGCGGTTTGCTCTCTCGGTCCCGGAGCCAGCCAGCAAACCGCAGGGAAGGAGACCTGCTTGCTTGGGGTTCCGGGACCGAGAGAGCAAACCGGGAACGCCGCGGTTTGCTCTCTCAGTCCCGGAGCCAGCCAGCAAACCGCAGGGAAGGAGACCTGCTTGCTCGGGGTTCCGGGACCGAGAGAGCAAACCGGGAACGCTGCGGTTTGCTCTCTCGGTCCCGGAGCCACCCAGCAAACCGCAGGGAAGGAGACCTGCTTGCTCGGGGTTCCGGGACCGAGAGAGCAAACCGCGGCGAAGCTGGTTTCCTTTCCCGGTTTGCTCTCTCGGTCCCGGAACCCCGAGCAAGCAGGTCTCCTTCCCTGCGGTTTGCTGGGTGGCTCCGGGACCGAGAGAGCAAACCGCGGCGTTCCCGGTTTGCTCTCTCGGTCCCGGAACCCCGAGCAAGCAGGTCTCCTTCCCTGCGGTTTGCTGGCTGGCTCCGGGACCGAGAGAGCAAACCGCGGCGTTCCCGGTTTGCTCTCTCGGTCCCGGAACCCCGAGCAAGCAGGTCTCCTTCCCTGCGGTTTGCTGGGTGGCTCCGGGAACGCGAGAGCAAACCACGGCGAAGCTGGTCTCCTTTCCCGGTTTGCTCTCTCGGTCCCGGAACCCCGAGCAAGCAGGTCTCCTTCCCTGCGGTTTGCAGGGTGGCTCCGGGACCGAGAGAGCAAACCGGGAAAGGAAACCAGCTTCGCCGCGGTTTGCTCTCTCGGTCCCGGAACCCCGAGCAAGCAGGTCTCCTTCCCTGCGGTTTGCTGGGTGGCTCCGGGACCGAGAGAGCAAACCGGGAAAGGAAACCAGCTTGATTACCAGAGGCTTCCTCCTTCCACGGAGGTCAAGAAAAGCGCTGGTAACTGTCTACATTGGATTACCAGCGCTGGATCACCAGCGCTGGATCCTCTACACCCGAGACAAAACGGGAGTACGGCCAGCGCTGCAAACAGGGAGTTGCAGCGCTGGTGATGCCCTGCAGATGTGTACACCTTCAAAGTTGCAGCGCTGTAACTCCCTCACCAGCGCTGCAACTTTCTGATGTAGACAAGCCCTCAGTCCTTTGTTCTCAAGCTAGGGTCTCTGCTCTGCTTCCCTCTTCCCTTTGAGTAATTGGTTGCTAGGTTTCAGTGTCCTGGTGATTGGTCTTTCCATTGTCTTCTCATATATTCCATTGATATGAGTTAGCCTGCCCTGAAAGCTAACTTAATGCTGTTTCCCCCACTGAGGAGCAATGCAAAATATAGGGGGAAACTCAGGCATGCATAGGATTCATAAAAAGATTACAAAAAATTCCCACTTCATCACACAAGTCTTGTGATATTTGGTGTTTTTCTTAAAGCCCTAGCTCCTCAAGTCATTAAAATATATGAGAATCTCACCTTACCTTTTTTGAATGAAAGTTTCTAGTCCATGTGGCTGTAGAAGAAAAATTGAAAATATGTCCTAAATATGACATGAAGGTTTAAAAAAGATAAATAGAAGTATATAAAATTAAAAAAAAAATCCCCCCAAAATCCATTATTTTTATTTTTAAAACTCTTAGTTAAGCCAATATCATGATCTTGATTGGGGGATGGGGGCAGGATGGCTGAATAATTTCTAAACTCTTAAGGACAGCAGTTCTTTGATTGCTGTTCTTAGACCTTTTTTGAAATAATATATGTGGCCTTCAGGCTGAAAAGTTTAGACTAGGGGTAGGCAACCTATGGCACACGTGCTGAAGGTGGCACGCAATCTGATTTTCAGTGGCACTGACACTGCCCGGGTCCTGGCTACTGGTCCGGGGTGGGGCTCTGCATTTTAATTTAATTTAATTTAAATGAAGCTTCTTAAACATTTTAAAAACCTTATTTACTTTACATACAACAATGGTTTAGTTATATATTATAGACTTATAGAAAGAGACCTTCCAAAAAAGTTAAAATGTATTACTGGCACATGAAACCTTAAATTCGAGTGAATAAATGAAGACTCGGTACAGCACTTCTGAAAGGTTGCTGACCCCTGGTTTAGACACAACTAGTCTATGTAGATCTTTATTGGATTTTGTGATTCTCTAAACTTAAAAAGACTAAGATAAAGTCAGTAACCTCCCAAGAGCGTGCACAAGTTTTAGAAATCTCAAATCTTATTTTGTTAAGTTAGATCAATATGCCTAAACATTGCAATTACAAATAAGCCCAGCATTTGTTTTTCTCAAATGAAAAGTTAGTCCACTTTAATGAGGAAAGAGATGCTTCAATACATGGTTTTATGACTCTAACGCTCGGTTATTTGAATTTGGAAGACAGTACTTACAAAGTATGTTTCATCACTTAATATGTTTGAGGCATCCATGCAAGAGGTGTAAACAGCAGGGGGTTGGCAATGTTCATATATGTTGTTTGAATAGAAAATAAAGATTTTAATCATTTAAAGATGGCTCTGGGGACTTACTTGTGACATCCGTGTTAGACTTATTCCTCTTCTAGCTAATTGTATTGTCAATTAATACTCTCCTCTGGGCCACTACACTGTTGGAAGCACCATCTTTTGGGTGAGACATAAATATTGGACCCTGACACTTTATGATCAGTTGAGATTAGAGGGCACTTTTGACAAGAATTGACATGTTATCCCTGTACTGGCCACATTCCAAACTGAGTTATGTATGGCTTTCTACCTCTCTAAATTCCTCTTTGGCTGGCACAGAATGGCATTCATATGTCAAGCAGCCATGACTTCATTTCAATGAGTAGTAGAACAATTACGGTCACATACATACTGTATTGAACAATCTTTAAAGTATTTTATGATTTTTATGGATAAAGAGCGCTGTGTAAATGTAAAGTTGAGTAATAGTCTCAGAGTGGAATAATAAAGATTTTGCATCAAGGTCTGACAGCTAGGTCTTATTCTGAATGAGGACACTAATACATTAAGTATGATAAAGTAATTTTTTTAAAGCAAAGTGAGGGTGTGCTTTAAAAATCAAGAACAAGTGAAAAATATATTTGGTCTCCTGATATCTTCATGTCAGATACCTAGAAAGACTCTTTTCAGTTTGCAGCTTCAAATATATCTCCTATATTTAATGGTAAATAAGTGACATTACCCAGACTGATGAACATGTAGCCTAGATTTACTTATATTTGTTCACAATAATTCATTGCAAGGTTGAAATTATACCTTCAACTGTTTCAGACTACTATTGCCAGAATAACTGCATACCTTGCCATATGTTGCTGCCGCGTAAAATGGGTTTCTTTCCTATTTTAACTGTGGAGAAAATAACAATTTCTTGATGATGAAAAACACATTCTTAGTGTGAAATCCTAGGTCCATTGAAGTCATTGACAAAACTCTCATTGCTTCAATAGACCCAGAATTTTACCCATAAAATCTATTTCTGATTTATACCAAAGCCATATTTACATCCACTTTAAGGTTCTTTTGCACTGACAGAGTGTTGTATAGTAGCCTTAGTGAAAATGTAAATTAGATCCCTAGATCAGTGGTTCTCAAAATAGGGCCACCACTTGTTTAGGGAAAGCCCCTGGCGGGCTGGGCCAGTTTGTTTACCTGCTGTGTCCGCAGGTTTGGCCGATTGCGGCTCCCACTGTCCGTGGTTCGCCGCTCCAGGCCAATGGGAGCTGTGGGAAGTGACGGCCAGTAAGTCCCTTGGCCCGCGCCGCTTCCAGCAGCTCCCATTGGCCTGGAGCAGTGAACCGCGGCCAGTGGGAGCCACGATTGGCCAAACCTGTAGCGTGGCAAGTAAACAAACCGGCCCAGTCCACCAGGGGCTTTCCCTGAACAAGCGGCGGCCCTAGTTTGAGAACCACTGCCCTAGGGTCTGGAGTCACTTTTTGCCTTATGGTTGGCATAATGATTTGAAGAATGGTAAGACATCGCAGTCTGTGCAGTCTCAACCATCAGTGAATCAGATACCTTATTTCAGTGATAATTCATTTTGTAAGTATATTACAGCAAGTATAAGTATAAAGAGCAAGTTTTTTCTGGATTATTCAAGGTGTGTGAGAAATCCAGTTCAACAGTTTTCTTTTATATGAAGAGCACATGCCCAGAGCTGATTTTTACAATTGCGAAAGCTGTTGATTTGTATTAGGACAGCAAAATTCAAATAACACAACAGCTTTTAGATCACCAGAGCATGACTTTAGATGAAGTAAATGGTGGTCAGGAGTTCCCAGCAAAAAGAGATTGAAATCACCTCATCACTCCCAATTTAGGGGCTTCATGGCCCAAATTGGGTATCACTGTAGTCCTTTGAGAAGGAGTATGGAACTGGACCTTCAGCATCATCCTGAGAATCGAGACTGCCTCCAGTACCAAAGCCAGGATATCAATGTCTACCTCGACACCAGGTACTTCAGTACTGACTTCTTCAGCACTGATTCCTTTGGTATTAATCTCTACGGTACTGCCTTCCTTGACACCAACTGTGTCTATACTGATTACCTGGGCACCATCCACAATGGTACTGTCAGCTCATTCAAGGAGGTTTATGGCAGCATTGTCCTCCATAGTGAGAATGTATATGATACTGAATGAGCTACAGGAGACACAAAAGGCATAGTCTCCACTGCTATCTGTGATGCTGAACATTTCTACCACATTGCCTACTGCTGCAGTGCCAAGTCCCTGTTAGATGCCGGTCAAAGCTAATTTAATGGTGCCATGTATCCCCTACTCCAGCATTCTCAAACTGTGAATCGGGACCCCAAAGTGGGTTGCAACCCCAATGGAGTCACCAGGGCAGGTGTTTGACTTGCTGGGGTCAGGGGCCAAAGCCAAAACCCAAGCCCCACTGTCTGGGGCCAAAGCCTGTGGGCTTCAATCTTGAGCAGTAGCACTCAGATTACAGGCCCTCTGCCCTGGGGCTGAAACCCTTGGATGTTGGCTCCTCCCCACCCCAGGCAGTGGAGCTTTGATTTTGGCCCTCCTACCCAGCATGGCAGGGCTTGGGTAGGCTCAGGCTTTGGTTCCCCCCTCCTGGGTTGTGAAACAATTTTTGTTGTCAGAACAGAGTCACAGGGGGAGGGAAAGCTCAGTGGTTTGAGCATTAGCCTGCTAAATCCAAGGTTGTGAGTTCAATTCTTGAGGAGGTCATTTAGGGATCTGGGGCAAAAATCTGTCTGGGGATTGGTCCTGCTTTGAGCTGGGGGTTGAACTAGATGATCTCCTGAGGTCCTTGATATTCTATGATTGATTCTAAATACTCCTATTAGGATAACATCTCCATTAGAGGAAAAGTGCCCTTTCTTTTCATCTCATTCCTAACAAAGCAAAGAGGGATCACTTGTATATTCCACAAGGATGACCACTAAAAAGGCATCGTGGGCATCTTACAGACCTAATTCATCTATGGGATATAGAGATAGGAAGATGTTCTGGTACCCTCTTCTTCCCCACTTCCTTACATGTAGCATATAGTCATGGCCCTAGTGGAACCCATGGGGTTTGCCCCACACAAGACAAACTACATCTGTGCCACCTTCTAGGATGAGGACTCATCCTCCCGTGCATCGTCCCAGAAGGCTAGGGAGTCTCAGGTTGCAATCCATCAGTTTGAACAACCTAAGGAATTATCTAACGAGGAGCAACCTCAAACAGAAGAACAGATCAAACGGGTTGCTATCTCATCATCGTCACTAGACAAGGCAGTGGCTCCATCTACATCATATCACTTGGAAGATCACAAGAGTTCTAGATGTGCACAGATCTATAGCTGATTCTCTAGAAATCCTGGTGGAGGTGATCCAAGAGGCTCTTTGACACTACTCCACACCATCATAGCTAGTTGTCTGGCTTTACTCTTAATTTTTGCTAGCTCTAACAAAGCCCTGTTTATCTGGCAGACTCCAATGACAGTGACACTGATTTCTGAGAAGGTGTATAAGAGGTTCTATGTACCATCCGCCGACTCTTAAGTATCTACATACTCATTCAGTACATGACTTTCTGTTAGTGGCAGCAGCTACTGAAAGTAACACAAAACAGCCAAAAATTATGGTGAAAGACAAGAGGAAATGTATCTTGATTTATTCAGCAGAACTAAGCATCAGCCAGCCTGCAATTTCAAATTATTAACTATCAGGCTTTTTCTGAACAACCATGAGTTTTCAGAGTTTATCAATAAACTCCTGCAAGAGAACAGGGAGAAATTTAAATCTTTGGTTTCTGAGAGACAATTGATAGCAAGAATATCCCTCCAGATAACACTAGATGCCACTGAGACCGGATCCCATCCCTGTCAAGTTATATTGTCATGAGGAGAGCATCTTGGCTCCAATGTTCAGGTGAGGGAGGAGAGTGCAGATGATGATGGAGAAACTTCCATTTTTTGGGCCCAGATCTCTTTAGTGGAAAGACAGATGAGGCTCTTAATTCATTGAAAGACTCCCTAGCCACCCTTCATTTTCTTGGAGTATATACACCAGCTCCTAGATGAAAGAAAGGAAGACTACATCTTTTACTAGACACAGATAGACAGACACTGAGTGCCTTTTTCCACCAAAGAGTCTTGGAACCACCAAGGAAGCAAGGGTTGAAGGGGTGACCTTTTCTTTTACATCATATTCATACCAAGCTGCAACTATCTTGAGACAGTCACATTAATGGGAGAGTTGAGAGCTGTTTTTCTTTTTGGGGAGTGGAGGGAGTCATGGAACCTGATAACATCAGACCACTGCGTTCTAGAAGTAATCTCAGTGGGATACTCTGAATTATTCTGTGCCTCATTCCTCTTCCTCATCCCTCTCATGAAAAAGTGTGATACCAAGAATTGGACTCACTTCTTTCTCTCAGAGCTGTAGAAGAGGTTCCACTACAATACACAGGAAAATGTTTTTATTTCAATTACTTCCTAATACCAAATTCTTGCCTCAGCTATTGTTTGAATAAAATGTTCCATTTACCAGTTTTCTTCCTGGAACCACATTCTAGCCAAGGGAAGTCTAGGTTACATACTCTGGATGTCCTTAGTGCGTTATCATTCTGTCTACATAAGACCAAACCATTTAGACTCTCCTCAAAACTCTTTGTTTAGTTTGCAGACAGATCAAAAAGCCAAGTTATTTCTACCCAGAGGCTTCCAGAATGAGTGTTTAGCTGCATCAAGACTTGTTACGTTCTAGCTAGTTTAGATCCTTCAGTGCAGATTAGGACCCACTCCACTAGGACTCAGGTAGTTTCTGCACCTTTGTTGAGAAACATGCCCATCTCAGAAATAGGCAGTCTATACATTCATGAGACACTATTATCTGGGATAAGTCCTTATATCAGATGCCTCTCTTGACAGAGCTGTACTTCAATCTTTAAGTAGACTCTGAGCACCTACTTCCTTACATCAGGTCATTGCTTGTGAGTCATTGAGGGTGGAATATATTTGCACAAATAGTTGAAGAAGAAGAAACAGTTACTTAACTGATAGCAACTGTGGTTCTTTGAGATGTGTTGTCCATATATATTCCTTGAACTGGCCTCACTCCATACTACTGTGGGGCCCTGTAACACCTGGATTCTAAATGGAACTAAGGAACTAAGTGGTGGTTGACGCAGCACCACCCTTTATGACATTGATGAGGGACACAAGGATGCTTAGCGAATAGGCACAGCCCCAAGGAACATTGGTGGCCAGAAGATTTCAATCTGAAGCACATGGGGCGCATGTGCACTAAGACTGGACTATAGATGGACAGCACATCTTGAAGAACCGTAGTTACTATAAGGTAAGCGACCAACTCTTTTGCATTAAACTGTGAAGGAAATTAAGTTGGAAGTAGAAGAAAGTGTTTTGTGAAGATGTAGTCTGTCATGGGCCATGTGAATATGTTACATGCGTACTATAGGACACCTTTTAATCATACTCTAACTAGACCTTTTCTTGCTTTGGGGGATTTACATTGTGGGAAATGTCACATTTAATTAGTCTTAATTCCTTTTAAACATGTATTTTATTGAGTAAGTGACAAGTTATAGTAGGTCACCATCTCCCGAAGTGTGGAGTGCTCCTTCAGGGCGAGAGGGCACAAACGACTAGTTGCTGTGGAGGGGTAGATGGCAGATGTATAAATTAAGGTGGGTAAGCCTTTAACAACACGTGGTGGATTTGCAGAGGGACACAGTTGATTTCCTGAAGAGGGACTCAGTTTTCAAAAGTTTGGGAAACACTTCAGTATGTATGCAGAATGGTATAAACATTACATCAATAATTTCTGTTTACTCATTCATTGCATATAGGCCATCTTTTCTCAAATAGTTCTGTTGTTAATTTAATATAGGTAATACATCATTCCATTTCTTCTAATTCTTTTATTCTGGTCAACCACATTTCTATAGATGGTATTTGTTCCTGCAACCATAATGATGAAATACACTTAGTGTATTTCCAAACAGGTTTGTTTTAATTTAAACTGTGTTAAACATTTTTCCTACCACTATAGTAATAGGAATTTGGGGGATATGTGTCTGAAATAACTCTTATATCCATTTTCTAACATCAGACCAGAAGCAGATGCATTACTAAAAAATGTTTTTACAAGATATAAACATTATTGGATCCCTGCACTACAGTGCCACAGCTGGATATCAGCATTTGACCTGCAATTAATTCCTTTGTATTTTCACATGACATCATAGAGGACTTGAGCTCCGCTTTTGTGGCTTATGTCGTCACAGAATTCTTGGAAGGAATTACTTCTTTGCAAGTCATGTAGCTCATCTATTATTCTATGTATAGCTTTCACAATAGCAACGATCTGCGTTGAGCCAGGCACCTCCCATATTTTCCTCTCCTTCACTTTAAGTTAATCTGAAAGAATGACTTCATAGACATAAAAGCAGCAAAGAATCCTGTGGCACATTATAGACTAACAGACATTTTGGAGCATGAGCTTTCGTGGGTGAATACCCACTTCGTCAGATGCATGTAGTGGAAATTTCCAGGAGCAGGTATATATATGCCGGCAAGCTAGAGATAATGAGGTCAGTTCAATCAGGGAGGATGAGGCCCTGTTCTAGCAGTTGAGGTGTGAAAACCAAGGGAGGAGAAACTGGTTTTGTAATTGGCAAGCCATTCACAGTCTTTGTTTAATCCTGAGCTGATGGTGTCAAATTTGCAGATGAACTGAAGCTCAGCAGTTTCTCTTTGAAGTCTGGTCCTGAAGTTCTTTTGGCTGCAGGATGGCCACCTTAAGGTCTGCTATAGTGTGGCCAGGGAGGTTGAAGTGTTCTCCTACAGGTTTTTGTATATTGCCATTCCTAATATCTGATTTGTGTCCGTTTATCCTTTTCCGTAGCGACTGTCCAGTTTGGCCGATGTACATAGCAGAGGGGCATTGCTGGCATATGATGGCATATATTACATTGGTGGACGTGCAGGTGAATGAACTGGTGATGATGTGGCTGATCTGGTTAGGTCCTGTGATGGTGTCGCTGGTGTAGATATGTGGGCAGAGTTGGCGTCGAGGTTTGTTGCATGGATTGTTTCATAGACATATGGAAGGAGTGTTGCCAACAAAACCAAGACCAACTTTGAAAGCCACCAGCAGAATCTTTGTAGTAGGCATTGAGACCCTGTCTAAAATATATTTTTTTCATTTCAAGTTGTCAGAACAGCTGCACGCTGAATACTCAGTGAAGTTTTGTATGTAAGATGCAAAAAAAAGGAATAGGGGCCTTATTGTTTGGCCGGTATTTTTGACAAGTACATTTTTGTTTCTTTTGCTTTGTGCCCAGCATCTCTGTGTGTGGTACAAGTAGGAGAGTGAAGAGGAGGAGGGGGATTATGGTTGCAATTAACATTCCATAATCACATCTCATTTAACAGTTTACATTTTTATTGGCTTACACTTCCTACACTAGCTCTGCTGGAGTTTTCAGTGTGTGGGAACACTTTAGCTGAATATATATGAACTGCAAAGTAGAAATATAATCAGATTATAAAGTGACGGTATTGGTTAAAACATCGCATTCGGTGTTTCCACATTTACAGTGTTAATGATTTCCAGATCAGCTTTGCTCACTTTATATGTAAGTAGACTGTGAGGGGAGTTCTGATTGCCAGCTCCACAGAGTCTGCGTGGGATATGGAAAGTCAAGCTCTTTTCTTTGTGGATTTTGCATCACCATCAACAATAGGGACTCTGTAGGACAAATTCTGCCCTAGCTATACCTGTGCTATCCTATACTCTTGAAATTATGCCCTTAGTTATACCTCTGTAACCCTGTTGCCTTCAAAGGGGTAAACAGATGTTATTGAGAATATAATTTGAAAACAGTAGGGTTCTAGTGGTGACCCCTCAAATGAAACTTACTTAATAATTCTGTTGATAATGTATGAGCCAGAAATAATATCCACTTCACTCCCAAATCTGTGAGTAGTAAAATCATACTGTTTTCACTGAAATAAATGAATCTAACTCTTCAGTTTTCATAGAAACAGAATTAGTGAAGTAAAGAAGGTGCAATTTAACATATTCACTTTTCACATTGTAGTCACGCCTTTTAAAAAAATTATTGAGATTATATGTCCATCTGTTTATAACACGCTAAACATCACTGGACTTTATTAAGTTGAATTAAGTAAAAATATGTTTTTCTGTGTGTTGAAAAACAGCCACTGTAATGAAGCTCCAGATGACAAAGAAATACATTATTACATTTTAATTTATTTTAAATATTTGCATCCCAGGAGTGGCCAGAGGTCCCAGTTATGAGTGGAGCCCCATGGTGCCAGGTGCTGTACAGACGTGATCTCTGTTGTGAAAACCCCCTGATACAATATTTGCACACCATTCCCACTCTTTAATACCCAAATAAGTTACTGCATCAACTGAGATAAATCATTTTAAAGTACTGTTTCCTTTAGATCTTGCTTGTATAAACTACTGTGACATTTTTTCTGATCTTTTTGAATATCAACTGCCATTTTAGGTGCCTAATCCCCAAACTTAGGGCCTCAAAACCCCCATTCAGCTGCTGCTTAATCATGCGGGCACTTAAGAACCCTGGGTATCTAAGTCTCCAGTGTACCAAAAAATCTGTCCATGAACATGCACACAGTTTCCTCGGTCCTGTTATCCAGGCACCTAAACACAAGCATAAGCCTCAGACTAGGCATTCTCCACCTCTCTTGCCTGTGGATCCCAAAGACCCAATCTGATAAGGGTTCTCAGAGGCTGCCTGTCATAAACAGATAGTTAAGGGTTAATGTCTCTTTTACCTGTAAAGGGTTACAAACAGTGAACCTGGAACACCTGACCAGAGGACCAGTCAGAAGACAAGATACTTTCAAATCTCAGTGGAGGGAAGTCTTTGTTTTGTGTTGTTTGTTTGTCTGTTGTTCTCTCTGGGTTCTGAGAGTAACCAGACGTACCTACAAGCTCTCTAATTTTCTATTCAAATAGTAAGTACCAGTAGAAGGTGGTTTAGTCTTTTTGATTGTTTTCTTTATTTGCAAATGTGTCTTTTGCTGGAAGGATTTTAATTTGTATTTGTGCTGGGGGGAAGGCTTCTCTCTAGTGTCTATAAGCTAAAAGACCCTGTAACATTTACCATCTAAATTACAGAGACAACTTTTACTTTTTGTCTTTCTTTTATTAAAAACGTTTCTTTTTTAAGACCTGATTGATTTTTTCCCCTTGTTAAGGCTCAAGGGAATTGAGTCTGTACTCACCAGGGAATTGGTGGGAAACAGGGAGAGAAAGAGGAGGGGGGAAGGTGCATTTCCCTTTGTTTTAAGATTCAAGAAGTTTGAATCACAGTGATCTTCCAGGGTAACCCAGGGAGGGAAAGCCTGGGAGAGGCAACGGTGGGGGGAAAGGGTTTACTTTCCTTGTGTTAAGATCCAGGGGGTCTGTGTCTTAGGGTCCCCAGGGAAGGTTTTGGGGGGACCAGAGTGTACCAGGCACTCTAAGTCCTGCTTGGTGGCAGCACTACAGGTTCTAAGCTGGTAATAAAGCTTAGAGGAATTTATGCTGGTACCCCATCTTTTGGACTCTAAGGTTCAGAGTGGGGATTTATACCATGACACTGCCTAACAGAATGGGCCTCACATAAAACACAGTTAGTGGTGGAGGTGGTGATTTTCTTTCTAATCTTTAGCCCAGTGGTTAGGGAACTTATTCAGGATGTGGGGGACCCCAATTCAGCTCCCCACACTTCCTGAATTAAAATCTTTGCTCCACATCAGGCAGAGAGGGGAATTGATAGGGTCACCCACATCCTGGGTGAGTTCCCTAGTCACTGGGCTAAAGGTTGTAAAGGTTTTGTCTTCCCCCTCCTACTTTTGTGTGGAGTTAGGCACGCTTTGAGCACACCTTCTGATTGGGCACTGCAGGCAAGATAGGTGGGGCACTGCCTATCTGCCCCGATCTGACGATCATCCGGGGTTTAGACATTATATAGTGTCCAGACATCTGCCTGAGGCAGAAGTCTGTGCTTTAGACACCTAAGTCCCTTTGTGGATCTGGGCCTAAGTAACAGAATAAAACAAAATCCAGCCTAAGGCCTGGTCTACACTACGCGTTTAAACCGAATTTATCAGCGTTAAACCAATTTAACCCTGCACCTGTCCACACAACGAGGCCCTTTATATCGATTTAAAGGGCTCTTTAAACCGATTTCTGTACTCCTCCCTGACGAGAGGAGTAGCGCTGAAATCGGTATTGCCATGTCGTATTAGGGTTAGCGTGGCCGCAAATCAACACTATTGGCCTCTGGGCGGTATCCCACAGTGCACCATTGTGACCGCTCTGGAAAGCAATCTGAACTCGGATGTACTGGCCAGGTAGACAGGAAAAGCCCCGCGAACTTTTGAATTTCATTTCCTGTTTGCCCAGTGTGGAGCTCTGATGAGCACGGGTGGCGATGCAGTCCCAAATCCAAAAAGAGCTCCAGCATGGACCGTACGGGAGATATGGGATCTGATCGCTGTGTGGGGAGACAAATCTGTTCTATCACAGCTCCGTTACAGAAGACGAAATGCCACAGCATTTGAAAAAATCTCCAGGCTATGATAGACAGAGGCCACAGCACAGTGCTGTGTGACAAGTGTAACAGAAAGCCAAAGAATCAAATGAACGCTCATGGAGGGAGGGAGGGGGTACTGAGGACTCCAGCTACCCCGCAGTCTCTGAAAAGCATTTGCATTCTTGGCTGAGCTCCCAATGCCTGTAGGGTCAAACACATTGTCCGGGGTGGTTCAGGGTATATCTCGTCAATTTACCCCCCCTCCCCCATCCCCGTGAAAGGAAAGGGAAAAAAATCATTTCTTGACTTTTTTCAATGTCACCATATGTCTACTGCATGCTGCTGGTAGACGTGGTGCTGCGGCAGTGAACAGCAGCATCCTCTCCCCTCCCCTCCTCGGTGGCAGACGGTACAATATGACTGCTATCCATCGTCATCATCAGCCCGTGAGTGCTCCTGGCTGGCCTCGGTGAGGTCGGCCGGGGGCACCTGGGTAAAAATAGGAATGACTCTCGGTCATTCCCGGCAGATGGTACAGAACAGCTGGTAACCATCTTCATCATAGCAACTGGAGGCTGAGCTCCATCAGCCCCCCACCCCTTTCATGTCTAAAGAAAAGATTCTGTACTGCGTGGACTATCATAGCAGTGGGATGCTGGGCTCCTCTCCCCCGCCACCATTTAATGTCCTGCCTTGACTATCATAGCAGCTGGAGGCTTCCTCCCCCTCGTTTTATCTCACTAAAAAGTCAGTGTTTCTTATTCCTGCATTCTTTATTACTTCATCACACAAATGGGGGGACACTGCAACGGTAGCCCAGGAGGGTTGGGGGAGGAGAGAAGCAATGGGTGGGGTTGTTGCAGGGGCACCCCCTAGAATGGCATGCAGCTCATTGTTTCTGCGGGATCTGACACGGAGCAGCTGTCTTCTCTGATTCTCTGGTACACTGGTTCTCTAGTACACTTGCCCCATATTCTAGGCAGGACTGATTCTATTTTTAGATAAAACATAAAGGAGAGAAGGACCCACAGTCAGAAATAATTGAGGGTGGATTTAGCTTGCAAGCTCAAATAAAGGCAATTTTATGTTTAACTACCTTATTGTGCCTACTAATCCAATAGTTATATGCCAGTGTGCACTTAGTTGCACCTACAGTTATTTGCAGGTGACACCAAATGAAAGCCTATTTAAATATCAGAACATTAGTCTCACTAACGTTCTATAAAATGGAGATAATAATACTTCTTGACAATGATTTTGTGAGTCTTACTGTTTGTAATAATAGCTTTGAAGGTGTTTTTAGATGTAAAATGGTATTAGTGAATATACAATAAGAAAACAAACAGGTCAGATAGCGGTATTTTACCATTCGGAGGGTAAGAAATAGTCAAATTTCTAGTTATAAGGTTTTCTGTTGTGATTTTCAGAGGTACTGAGCAGCTGTAACTCCGCTAAAGTCAGGCGTCAGCTCCTCTGGAAATCAGGCCATACATTTCTGCATGTCAGTGTACCAGTAGTTGGAGAATGATTACAACCGCCATACCAAATATTAGGTTATGAAGTTGCATCTTTTGTGAAATGATTTGTCCAAATTATAGTGCTGTCTGAATCTGCCAAGTCGGACACTTTTGGTAACTAAGAGTATTGAAAATATAACCGTTCGATAGGTAATGTTTATAGAAACACCTTTTTTCAAGTTTTAGGTTAAGTACCTAATGCGACAAAGCTCTGAGCCTGTATTTGTGGGTCCCGCGCTTCCTGGTGGATATAGTGGCCTCAGAAGCTCGGGATGACCTCTCTTTCCCAGTATGGTGGCAGAGGTTACCACTTATTGAGCTATTTTTATCACAGGCCAGTATGGGAGATGCGAAGGTGGAATACCCACAGTCTTTGTTGCTCCTTAGAGCTCATTAGGTACCGCCTGGTCTCCTGCCTGGACCAGAGTCTTTTTCCTCTTTCAGAGGGATCTCTGTAGATCATGCGGGGGGAGAAGAACGGGGGGAACCCGAGCCCGCCCTCTACTCCGGGTTCCAGCCCAGGGACCCCAATAGCAACAGCTGTTTGCGGTTTCCCTCCTCCACTGACGCTGCTTTGCTTCCCTGGACCACTTTCCCGTGCTTCCCTTTTCCCACGCTTCATCCTTACCTCAGGGTTCAGTACTGCTTCCTCTCCTCCAACTCCTTTCCCCTGGGCTCCTCAAGAGAGAACTGGCAAGGAGAGCTTTTAAAGCAGTATAATTGGTTCCGGCTGTCTCCATTAGCCTATCAGCCTAAACTGACCCTTTCTCAGTTAATTGAGGTCAGGTGTCTTGATTGGCCTGGAGTAGCCCTTGTTTGGCTATCCAGGGAACGGGGCTCTGCTAATTCTGAGGCTGATATACCTGCCATCCACTACGCTCTTATATCCTCTGGCCTGAGTCCGTCACACTAGCCAGAAGCATAGAATCATAGACTTTAAGGTCAGAAGGGACCATTATAATCGTCTAGTCTGACCTCCTGCACAACGCAGGCTACAGAATCTCACCCACCCACTGCTGTATCAAACCTGTGTCTGAGTCACTGAAGACCTCAAATCATGGCTTAAAGACTTCAAGGTGCAAAGAATCTTACAGCAAGTGACCTGTGCCCCACGCTGCAGAGGAAGACAAAAAAAACCCAGGGCCTCTGCCAATCTGCCGTGGAGGAAAATTCCTTCCTGACCTCAAATATGGCGATCAGCTAAACCCTGAGCATGTGGGCAAGACTCACGAATCAGATACCCAGGAAAGAATTATCTGTAGTAACTCAGATCTCACCCCATCTAACATCCCATCACAAGCCATTGGGCATATTTACCGCTAATAGTCAAAGACCAATCTCATTATACCATCCCCTCCATAAGCTTATCAAGCTTAGTCTTGAAGCCACATATGTCTTTTGCCCCCACTACTCCCCTTGGAAGGCTGTTCCAGAACTTCACTCTTATGGTTAGAAACCTTCGTCTAATTTCAAGTCTAAACTTCCTGATGGCCAGTTTGTATCCATTTGTTCTTGTGTCCACATTGGTACTGAGCTTAAATAATTCCTCTCCCTCCCTGGTATTTATTCCTCTGATATATTTATAGAGAGCAATCATATCTCCCCTCAGCCTTCTTTTGGTTAGGCTAAACAAGCCAAGCTCTTTGAGTCTCCTTTCATAAGACAGGTTTTTCCATTCCTTGTATCATCCTAGTAGCCCTTCTCTGTACCTGTTCCAGTTTGAATTCATCCTTCTTAAACATGGGAGACCAGAACTGCACACAGTATTCCAGATGAGGTCTCACCAGTGCCTTGTATAATGGTACTAACACTTCCTTATCTCTACTGGATATACCTCGCCTGATGCATCCCAAGACCGCATTAGCTTTTTTCATGGCCACATCACATTGGCGGCTAATAGTCATCCTGTGATCAACCAATACTCCGAGGTCCTTCTCCTCCTCTGTTACAACCAACTGATGCGTCTCCAGCGTATAACAATAATTCTTGTTATTAATCCCTAAATGCATGACCTTGCACTTTTCACTATTAAATTTCATCCTATTACTATTACTCCAGTTTACGAAGTCATCCAGATCTTCCTGTATGATATCCTGGTCTTTCTTTGTATTGGCAATACCTCCCAGCTTTGTGTCATACACAAACTTTCTTAGCACATTTCCACTTTTTGTGCCAAGTCAATAATAAAAAGATTAAATAAAATTGGTCCCAAAACCGATCCCTGAGGAACTCCACTAGTAACTTCCCTCCAGCTTGACAGTTCACCTTTCAGCATGACTTGTTGTAGTCTCCCCTTTAACGAGTTCCTTGTCCACCTTTCAGTTTTCAGATTGATCCCCATCTTTTCCAATTTAGCTAATAATTCCCCATGTGGAACCGTATTGAATGGCTTACTGAAATTGAGCATGTCACAAATGGGCTAGTTGTGGTAATTGTACTGGAAAACACAGCCAAGTTTCTGTGTCAAGCAGTGCCTGAGTTATGATGTTGTCAGGCAATTGAACTGGTTCTGTAGTTCTGTGTATTAATTAAGTCATAATACTCATTCTCCAGTGCTTTAAAAATTCATATGTGTAGAAAACTACACTTTCTATCCCATATGAGTTTACAGCCATCAGATGAATTAATTAAAATTAAAACTCGTTATCCTTTCTTCTATTACAGATTAAAAAAAAGTATATAAACTTGATCTGCCTTTTCTCCATCTCCACACACTTTAAAAATCAATACTGAAGACATCCTGCACAACACAATATGCTTCATAAGCAAACATAGTTTATAAAATAAGAGAACATAACAAACCATACTATACAAAATGGGATGCTTAAGTACAGTAGTAAAGAGAGAATGTATTCCAAATTTTCTATCCCTGCTGATCATAGTTCATAGTACCACAAGATTATATGAAGTGCAGTTAGAGGCTGATATTTTTCAACATTTCTTTAGTCTGTAATTTTTCTTCTTTCTTATATTCATCAGCACCATGTATATTGAAAACATACAAATTTGCTTAATCATGGACCTGTCTTTTAAAAAATTAACTGCATCATTAGTAGAAATTGTTTTCCATTATAATGTGACACACCCTACCCACATTCATGGTGAGGGCTAATCTCTTACCTTCTGCTTCTACTAGAATTGTTAGTATTCCATTTCTAAGTGTTAGTTTCTTTAATCTCCATTCAGAAATTGGATACTAAAGAACCAAATTAAAGGGAGTATTCTGTGAAGCTTTGGAGAGTTTTACATTCCAAAGATTTTGATAAAAGGAAGCATTTAAAAGTGAGATCAGCTGTGGTTAGTGTGACCTCCAAGATGGGTTAATTAGGTTCATTAGCCTTCCAAGTGATTGTATAATCATAGTTATCTTTCTCTCTCAATTAGAATGTGCTAACTGTAGATCGTGGCTAATGAAACTATTAATGAAACTTATCTTGGTACTAAAGTAAATGCTTCACATATTTGTTCTAATATAATAAATCCATGTTATAACTATCCAAATTTTACACCAGATTGTGAGCATCTTACTTCCATTGGTGAGCAGCTGCTTGCATAAGTAGTCCCAGTGACTTCAGTGGGAATTTTCATCTGTGTTAACAGTTTACCAAGAGGAGCTGGAGGGAAGAGGGGGGCGTACAATCTGGGCCTTTTTTTGCAGTGATCTCAGTATAGTGATTTAGTCCGTCCTGAGGTTCTGGCAGTTATTTTTTTGCAATTTTTTTTAGTCAAAATTTAGTAACCTTTTCTTCACAGACTCCAATGAATCAAGCCTCAACTCGTTCCCACTGTATCTTCACCGTTCACATCTCAAGCAAGGAACCAGGATCCGCAACCATCCGACGCTCCAAGCTACACTTAGTAGACCTGGCTGGTTCAGAGCGTGTTGCAAAGACTGGAGTTGGAGGCCAACTCCTGACAGAGGCCAAATATATCAATCTGTCATTACACTACTTGGAACAGGTAAAATTAACAGTGTGTGAAACTCTGTCTTTTACTTATTTATTTATTTTTAGTCACGTATGTTGCTTTTGAAATCTTGATACCGATCTCATTTTGTTTCAGGACCACATATTATTGCAGTGTTTCTCAACCTTTTCAGGTTGTTAACTTCTTATTCAAATTCAAAATTTTCAAATCCTTCCCCCTCACTTCACTTTTACATTAAAAGTAAGACTACAAAATGTATCTGTGCTAACAATACTAAGCCCTACATAATTTATTGGTATTTCCTTTTGCTATAGAGACTCTTTTAAGGGGAAAAGGCAGTGCTTGATACTTTTTCAGATTGTATTACAAGTCTTTGTTGGGAAATAGGTGATATTTCTTAAGTTGCTGAAGTTCAATACTGTTGTTTTGTCTTAAAAAATACAAACTCACAGGAAGAAAGAAAAGAATAGTAGAGGAGAGAAGATGTAGATTCTGTATCTGTCTTTTTATTTTTTTTTACTAGCAACATAGTTGCTGGAAAATTACAGGCATAGCATTTGGTTTTATTAGCCACTGTGAGTCTGGATAGATCTTTGCCAGGTTACTCAGGCATTGTTTTTAGCATCCTTTGCTGGTTATAGCAAATGAGTTCAAGGGTAGTTTCATCCTAGCTGGCCTAACTGAGTTTTTATTAGATAGAAGATAAAAAAGAGAGACAGAAAGGAATTAGGTGGTGATGGAAACCTGCAAATTAGGGAAAGGAGTAATAATAAGAACCTTTGGTTCACATCCTAGCTATCACTCGAGATTCAGCTGATCCTGTTAAATTGATGCTGTCATTTGATTTCCTTTTCTCAGCTGATTTGGTCAGGATCTCTTTCAAGATCAGAAAAATGATGTGATGGTAAATGTCAGGGTCTCAACAGGCTGGGGGGAAGGGGTGATGACATCCATCATGATGAAGCTTCTTGACCGGTGTTTCTCAAACTGGGGTCACCGCTTGTGTAGGGAAAGCCCCTGGCGGGCTGGGCCAGTTTGTTTACCTGCCCCGTCCGCAGGTCCAGCCGATCGTGGCTTCTGCTGGCTGCGGTTCACTGCTGCAGGCCAATGGGAGCTGCTGGAAGCGGCTGCCAGGAAGTCCCTTGGCCCGTGCCACTTCCAGCAGCTCCCATTGGCCTGGAGCAGCGAACTGCGGCCAGTGAGAGCCGCAATCAGCTGAACCTGCGGACGGGGCAGGTAAATAAACCGACCTGGCCCGCCAGGGGCTTTCCCTACACAGGCGACAACCCCAGTTTGAGAAATACTGTTCTTGACATTCAATGGTCTTATGACAGACCTCTGGGATATAACGTGAACTGTGGGTCCATTGTGTCCCCTTTTACTCTCTGGATCAGGGTACCTCTCACCCTGCTCTGCTAGTGACAAGCAGCCCCTTCAGGTTTTGCTGTAACGTGTGAAGGCACACCCAAAGTTACATGCATGCTCTCTCAGCCTCCCATGAACTATGCACAGGGAGACACCAGCAAACTCCCCTCAGGCCCAATCTTGCACGCCAGAAATGTACCATCTTGCACAGCTCAGGACCTCGTCTTGAACAATGCAAACTCATTAATTGGTTTACCACTTCACCAAAGGATAGTGGACATGCACCAGCTTTAGTAATCTGATCAGATCCCCCAAGCACTCGGGACAAACTTACTGGTTAAGATTAAATATTAAAATAAGTTTATTAGCCACAGGAAAATAGATTTTGAGTGATTATAGGTGGTAGGCATAGAGGTCAGGAATAGTTACCTAAGAAATAAAAAGTAAACATGTGTTCTAAATTTTATCAGACCAAGTAAATTTGAATCAAGCAGCTTTTCTCACAAACTGGCAATTCTTAGTACACAGGCTGAATTCCTTTCTCATTCTGGGACCAATCTCGCCAGTTCAAAGTCTTTTTCTTCCCAAATGTTCTTGTTGCGTTCAGAATAAGTGGGAGAGGAGAGAGAGGTGATCTCATGATGCCACTGTCCCTTATTTTATACCCTCAGCTCATGTGCCTGTAAAAATACTGGCTCAAACATGAAGTCAAGTATCACATGTCCTGAGGCCTTGCTAAGTCATGGAGTTAAGCAGTCCCCATTGTGTGGAGCTCAAGCAACTGTCTCTTATTGAATTTTAAATCTCTTGTTTACAATTCCCCTGCTGGTTAATGACTGGTGATGGTCTCTTAACACCCATCTGGGTGTGGGTCACTCCTTTGTTGCCACTGGAGCACTAGTTGTGGGCATCTTCCAGACTCTCAAAATATTTCAATAACAACCATATAGGAAAATCTCGTAACTCCATATACAATGATGACATACATATTTTGACAGAACAATGAGTTTCAGCAAATCATGACCTTTCATATAATACCTTACAAGGCATTCTTTGAACAAAATATCATAACCATATACAGGTAGTGAATATGGGGGTTACAGGATACTATTTTGAGGTACAATATGTCACAGGTACCTTTCTTCTTCCTCCCCTTGTTCCCCCTTCCAGCAGGCTTACATAATTGTCTTATGTTCCCCAGAACAACAGTGTTTTGAAAGAGACTCTCCTCTCACCAAATAAGGATCTGGTGGTTCCATTTAAAGACACTTCCTCTCATCTTAACATGTTGTGACCCACCAGGAGCCTTTTCAGCTTCAGTTAATGCTTCTTTTGTAAACCATTGTTACATACTATTTCTACGTCTCCCTGAGTTTTTACCTTTTATCCACTTTGGACAATCCAGAACTCCCACCAAGGGTAAAAGAATCAGCAAAATAACATACTGATCAATAAATTACTATTGCTGTATATATGTTTTGTTGTTGCTGTGTTAATAAGTTGGAATAATTATAGTTTAGATTGTCTTTCAAAGGCCCATTTGACTGTAGATGCAAGCCCCCACACCTGCTAGAGGACTGAAGTTCTTCTTTAATTTTAATACATTGTATTGTGTCCATAGTCCAGTAAACACTATGCCTGTTGCCAAACTTTTGTTGGTTTTGGATTTCTGCTAGTGAATACAGTACTTTTTCCAAGAGTTTCATTTAAAACATGTATATACCACAATAACAGGGTACATCTTGGCCCATGATGCTGATATTCAGTGAGACAAATGATAAAAAGAATGAAGAAATGAGCAGAGCATACTGTACCACTTTGTACCTCATGAGATTTTCCCCTTTAATGCATGGGGATTTATCCCACTGCATACAGCATTCGGCAAAAAGGTCAAATGACAATAAATCTCTTGAAAACAGGCTATTTTGTTTTTCTGAAGTTGGGAAATATCAACCAGTTATTCCACTAACCAGTGAGGAGATTGGGGAGGGATGGTAGTGGTGAATTTTTTTTTTTTAAACAAAGGTCTTATACTCTGTTTAACTTGCAGTGAGAGGCACACATGAAGGCCATTAAAGTAGCTAGCTTGCTCGTAAAAATGATGCTGTTGATACTACTGGCTCTCTTCCACCTTCCTGCATTCTGGCCTCCTCTGCTTGGAATTGTGATATTATGAAATACAGAGCAATCAAAATCCTTCCTGTAAATTCACTGGATTCTGTTTTATGATTTATTTTATTTAAATACATTAGAAATACTTTCAGGAACAGAGGGAGAGCTACATCCTTTCAAGACATCTTAATACTATACTCTAGAGTTTACTTATCTCTACTATTAAGGCACAAGGTGAATATATACTGATTCTAACCAACCAAGGATTGCAGAAATCCGTTTAAAAGTGTATAGCCATCACATTCTTATTGGTGGTATAAATTGAATTTGTATGTGATCTAAAAAACCCAATCAGATATGTGTATTTACTGTACATTCTAAATATGGATTTAGTACCACAGGTAGCCAGTCAGAAAACACCGTCTGTTGAGAATCTGAAAGCTTTTTCTTAAGTAAGGAAATTCATGAGCTGGCATATATTCATCAGACAATATGTGGGAATCTAAGGCATCTTGAGAAAAAGTGCCTACTCTCAATTTATTCCATTTTCCTCTAATCTGCGCTGTTTAAGGTTCTTTCTCACACTCCCAGATCCGTGGAAAGCTTGGGCTAGACTTTAAATGGCCCTTAATATGTCTTTCTGTCTGCTATGGTACAGATGAGACATCTTTGAAATGTACAAAGCTTGACAGCAGACAACACTAAAATTGAGAACAGATTTTTTTTTAAATCCATATCAGTTCAAATTTGACTTAAAGAAGAAAAACTACCTTTTAATTATGGTCATGATTAGATAAGTGACAATGCAAAAACAGGTTTCCTCTAGGGCAACTGATCTGCTCCATGTGTGTATTCAGAGTAATATTATTTATTTTTCTGACAAAAATAAGTTTTTCCTCCTCATCATTTCTATCTCACATGAGTTTTTGTGAGGTTAAATTCGTTAATGTATAGCAAGCACTCTGAGATGTTCAGATTGAATTTTCTATTTAAGGGCAAAATATGATTATCATTGTTATTATTTTATTACTTTTTACTCCTGCTAGCACTGCAGAATAAAGACAGTTTTGGGTGGGCAAGCTGCACTCTGTTGTGGATCATACATCGTTAATAGAAATGGTTATTAAGGGACTGATCTAAATCCCATTTAATGTAGTGCAAAGATTCCTATTAGATTCAATGAGAATTGGACCCTAGAGCCCTGATTTTGCAATGAGCTCTACATAAGTGCACACACAGATCTTATTGCAGGCTCAAATTCTGCCTGAATTTTGACTGCAAAAGCTTTTACTGATGGTTCTAATGCACAAGCCTGAAAGAGTTCAGCTTTATTCTCATACTCACAATTAAGTTTGCAGTCAAATCAATGTATGTCACATCCAAAGGTTTAATATAATAAAAGAATGTAAAATTAATATATAATTTTTAAAATTATGCTTGTAAAGATAGGGTATTTTGGATGTGGCGTGACATACAGAAGTGGTTGGTTATCATACTGTATAGTCGCAAAGAATGCAGTCATAAGGTAATAATTACATGGTATGGAAGATTCTTCAGCCAAGCAGATAGTATTTTTCATAGAAATCATTTTTTAAAATCTGAATGATAAAGGAGTGTTCTTATGCCAGTGTTTCTCAAACTGGGGTCGCCCCTTGTGTAGGGAAAGCCCCTGGCGGGCCGTGCCAGTTTGTTTACCTGCTCCATCCACAGGTCTGGCCGATCGCAGCTCCTACTGGCTGTGGTTCGCTGCTCCAGGCCAATGGGAGCTGCTGGAAGCAGCGCGGGCCAAGGGACTTACTGGCTGCTGCTTCCAGCAGCTCCCATGGGTCTGCAGCGGCAAACCACGGCCAGTGGGAGCTGCAATTGGCCGGACCTGCGGACGGGGCAGGTAAACAAACTGGCCCAGCCTGCCAGGGGCTTTCCCTACACAAGCGGCAACCCCAGTTTGAGAAACACTGTTTTAAACTGCTGGCATGTTTTTTTTAAAAAAAAAATTAAAAGTGTCAAAATGTTTCTTTCTCCTCAAATATGCAAAATTCTCCTTTTAATTACAGTGATCCAAGCTGACAAATTGCAATCCTGGATTAGTGGTGTCATAAACAGATAGTCAAGAGTTAATGCCTCTTTTACCTGTAAAGGGTTAAGAAGCTCAGTAAACCTGGCTGACACCTGACCAGAGGACCAATAAGAGGACAAGATACTTTCAAATCTTGGTGGAGGGGAGTCTTTGTTTGTGCTCTTTGTTTTGGGTGTTGTTCGCTCTTGGGACTAAGAGGGACCAGACGTTCATCCAGGCTCTCCAAATCTTTCTAAACCAATCTCTCATGTTTCAAAATTGTAAGTAGCAGCCAGGCAAGGCGGATTAGTTTTATTTTGTTTTCTCAACTTGTAAATGTCCTTTTCTGCTGAGAGGATTTTACCTCTGTTTGCTGTAACTTTGAACCTAAGGTTAGAGGGGGTTCCTCTGGGCTATACGAACTTGATTACCCTGTAAAGTATTTTCCATCCTGATTTTGCAGAGATGATTTTTACCTTTCTTCTTTAATTAAAAGCTTTCTTTTTAAGAACCTGATTGATTTTTCCTTGTTTTAAGATCCAAGGGGATTGGATCTGGACTCACCAGGGATTGGTGGGAAAGAAGGGGGGATGGTTAATTTTTCCTTGTGTTAAGATCCAAGGGGTTTGGATCTGTGTTCACCAGGGAGTTGGTGAAGCCTCTCAAAGCTGCCCAGGGAGGGGAAGGTTTTGCGGGGGACAAGAAGTGCTCCAGACACTGAAATTTCTGGATGGTGGCAGAGTTACTAGATCTAAGCTAATAATTAAGCTTAGAAGTGTCCATGCAGGTCCCCACATTTGTACCCTAAAGTTCAGAGTGGGGAAGGAACCTTGACAAGTGGCATTTAAGAAGGTCTATTACTTTGTGAACTACAAGCACTAAAAACATTTGCATTATTACTGAAGAGATGGAAATGCCCTCTTTATAATGGTGTAAAGGGAAGGATGATTTTGTGGTTAATGCATTAGACTGCACCCTAAAAGACCTGGGTTCAGTTCCTGGCTTTTCCAAAGACATCTTGTGTGACCTTCTAAAAATCACTTGGGCTTGTCTACATGAACATTTAGTTTGCAGCAAGATGGGATGTGAATCTACCCCGCACCACCTTGCCATGCACTAACTGTCCATATGATCCTTGCTGTCATGTATTAACTGATCATTAGTTCATTTTGGTCTAGTCCCATTTCAAAGAGGACTAGATCAAAGTGAGCTAACAAAATGTTAATGTGCATCAGCAGGGTCAACACAGCCAGTTTAGTTGACAAACTAGTGCAGAATAGATTCCCACCTCAGCTTGCTGCAAACTGATTGTTTTTGTAGATAAGCCCTTAATTTCTCTGCCCTCCAGATTGTCCTATTTATACTCAAAAGTCTCTTGCAACTTACTGAAGAAGGATAATCTTGTGGTTAAAGTATTACACTGGGAGTTAGAAGAATTGGGTTCAGTTACCAGCTCTGTCACAGACTTCCTCTGTGAACTTCAGCAAGCTATTTGATTTCTCTGCACCTTGGTTCCCCATCTATAAAGTAAGGATAATACAGGCAAGTCTCATCTTACCCGGGGGTTCCATTCCGCGGTTAGCGCGTAAAGCCAAAACCGCATATAGTGAAACACTCATTGAGTTGAATGGCAGGCGGAATCGCCCGCACTACAGATGTAGTTTTTATATTGTTGTTTTTCTTTTTTTTTCCTGTTTTTGCCGACTGCGCAAAGCTGAATTCACGCATGTTAAATGCGCCTAAGATGCAACTTGCCTGTACTTCCTTCCTCTTACCTTTTGCCTGACTTGCCTGTTCAGAGCATAAGCTCTTTGCAGCAGGGACTGTTTGTTATTATATGTATACGCGCAGCCACTGCCTAACAAAATGGAGGCTCTCAGAACTTCTGTCATATTAATAATAAAATTATTTGCTTCTATTAGATTGCAAGATACTTAATCTTAACATCTAAAAAGCTATTTAAGATAGTTTTTGAAAGTATTAAAATGAATACTGTTTTTTTGCCCATCTAAGGCTGCTACCATAAAACTAATGGTAATAAGGAACCTGGGCTTCTTCGGGAGAGATAATAGAGAATATAGTGACAATATTAATAATAATAATTAATAAAAAATCAACACTCCAAAATTTTAAAATGACCTTTTTTCTAAAATGTGTCATAAACAAAATATGTGATGGTGTATGGTATTTATTCAATTTTATGTTGACATCTGCATAATGGCTCATGGCTTCACTACTTGTGGGGATAGAACTATGTCCAGTTTTTACCAAAAAAAGCCTTTATACCCCCACACACCATCATCTTTGCTACTTTGTAATAATTTAATCTTTTAATGTAAATATCTGAAAAGAGAATCAAGAATGGTAGGTGTATCGTTTCCTTTTTGTCTATGTATCTGTATTTAAACTGAACTATGTCTTATTTTATATCTTTTCAGCAGTACATTAAATTGTATCTGGCCTTGAAGGGGTTTTTTCACATGCACAAAGTTTCAAGAGAGTTTACAAAAAATACATGAGCAAGCCCAATGGAGAGAACAATGGGATTTTGAAAATATCTGATTTTTTTGGCAATGTCTACATTTCAACTTAGTTGTAGGCTAGAGGAAAATACCTTCTATTAATTTAATTTAGTTCTTCATGAAAGTTGTTGTCATATTAGTGAATCCTAAGATTATAAGTTTATCATGTGTCCCAGTTTCCTTTTTGCTGAGAAATTGCAAAGCAAAGCTAGAACACAATGAAATCCACTTTTGTTTGCCCTTCTAAGTCATGCATGTGTGTATGCGTAATAGCTACTTGTGCTTAAAGTTAAACTTGTGTATAAGTCTTTGCAACATCAGGGCCTCAGATTGCAGAGTAGGCATTTCCTCTTCTTGTGCATATGGTACATACATATGCAGATTTAATTCTCATGTATTGCTCCTCTTATTTCAGGTAATAATTGCCCTAGCAGAGAAACATCGATCTCACATTCCCTACAGGAATTCTATGATGACTTCGGTGCTTAGAGACAGCCTGGGAGGAAACTGCATGACCACCATGATTGCAACACTCTCTTTAGACAAAAGAAACATAGATGTATGTCATCCCTTTCTGAACTTGTGAATTTGTTAATGTTTGTTTTTCACGTGTGTATGCTTAAATTTCTGACACACTGATGTTTTAAAATCTTTCTTGCCAATGCCTCCAAGATGCAGTCCTGTCAGTGGAAATTGCAGAATAATAGCCTAAAATCATCACTGATGTCCACTACATAAGGGATCTATGTGTAAATGACTTCACATTTCAAAGCCAAATTCTGATCAATTATGTGGGTGAATATAGTCTCTGTCTATAATATTATAGTACCCTGACAGACCTTACAAGATATGCATCAGTATTAAACATTAGCTGGGTTCAGAATCAGGCTCTAATGTATCCTTTATGAATTGTGTTATTCTTTAAGTAACCTCAGATGAGGGGAAGATATGCCTAGTGATGAATAGGTGAACGCTTAAAACCAACTTCCTGATGATGAAGAAATTTGTGAATTGTGAGTAAGGTTTGGCAAGGAATTTTCCCAAGGGCATGTTGATAAGGAATGCTGGTGTCCATATCAGCACTCCCATATACTTCAGTGAGGCCAGGATTTCACTCTTTGGGTATTGGGGGAGGGTTATGGGAGGGTTGGGTTGATTGGGCTGCTGGCAGGAGTGTGTGCACATGTTTTAGTTTGTTCGCCTTTCTGTGGATCAAGTTGGTTTATCTACTTGTCTCTCCAATTTTTTTTTTACATTTAGACATGTTCTAGGTCAGTGGTTCTCAACCCATTTATCATTGTGGGCTGCATATGTGGCCAACAATGTGTTACCTGAGCTGCAGATTGAGAACCACAGTGCTCCCCCACCCTTCCCACAGCCCCCTATGCCCAGCGCCCCTCTCTTCCCCCGCCCAGAGACATCTCTACGGAGTGGGGGCATGGGGTGGGCATCAGGGACCCCAGACCCCACCATGCAGGGCTGTGTGGCAGCCTTGACCCCAGACCCCACTATATGGCAGCCCTGACCCCGGACCCCACCATGCAGGGGGGCAGGCAGCAGCCCCGACCCTGGACCCTGCTGTGCAAGGCCGGGTGGTGGTCCCAGACCCCACCAAACTGCAGCCCCAGCCCCGTGCCCACTGTGCAGCCACCCCAGCCCCAGCTCAGGACTTTGCCATGCGGGGCAGGGCAGCAGCCCCAGCCCCAACCCTGGACCCCAGTGTGTGGGGCTGGGCAGCAGTCCTGATCCCAGGGCCTGACCAGGCTGCAGTTGTGTGCTAATTGGGCTGCATTTGGCCCGAGGATTGAGAACCACTGTTCTAGGTTTTTTTCAGGTTGTGCCTGGAGGTGTTATAATCTAGTTAAATCCTAACCTTCCATAAAATCAGAACATTTTAAAATGAACAAAAAACAAGTTATTCTTAGACGTATAGTGGAAAGAATTACACCTGTAAAAGGGAAATAAGATGATCTTTTACTAGCTGAAGCACAAGAGCGGATACATTTCTAATGCACTTAAGAGTTGTGGGTAATTGCCAGGTAATTGTGCAGGCATAACTTGTAGCTGCACATGCAAACTACATAATCCTGTCTATGCAATTACCTGTGTTGTGTGCTGCTATCGTCCATTTTGTACATCCAGTCACCAGTTTGTACTCTGGTAAGTCTATTTTGTATTGGAATTTAGGCTCCTGTTTAGAAATACTTGATCCAATCACTAAATCAGCCACAATGAGCCAGCTAATAATGGTACAGTGAAAGTTTTCACTTTCTTGCCGCAATATCCACTAGATATTACACTTTATTCATTTGAGCTGAAATTGTCCAAAAAAATTGAGTCTGAGGCAGACATACAGCAATAAAATTTCAACCCAAATGAATAAAGTTTGGCAACGGCATGTAAAACTTAAAATAGGATCAATTGTAGTTAGAAATATTGGACGACAATAATAGGTGGTGCTGCCGACCCAGTCTATAATATGTAATTTAATAATTAAATATGAAATCATTGTGATAGGACATTTTTTAGGATTCCTGTCTTGAAAGGAAATGCTTTGGCTTTGCCTCAACATTTATTTTTGAAAAATGCCACAGTATGTATTAGAAGTTGTTTATCCTGTAACTGCTTTCTGTTCTACTGATGTTCCCTTTTATTTAGAGAGCTAGGTCCAGTGAGTGGTGTGGGGATAGGAGATACTGATATGGTGTTCTCTTTGAAAGTCCTTTGACTTTGCAACTTGTTTTCCCCTTAGCTCACCAAAGTCTGGATTTGTTAACTTTTTGCTGCAAATCCTACCGCTTTTTTGTGAGCATTGGTGTTAAAATGGGTTGATGAGTTGGATATGGGTGCCTTTATTTGAGAGTTTTATCAGGCAGGTTAATACGTTAATAGTTAGAATAGTTGGACTGAAGTTTGGTTTTTTTAGAGATTTGAAGTGCCAGGAGTGTGAGATTGGTACTGTAAAATGTAAAATAAATTTAAAAAAAATCCTCCTTAAAATAGTTAGCACTCAGAGTTGAATTTAGTGAAGCCGTTTACATCAGTGCATGCTGAAGGGGTTTTTTTTTCCTTCCAGGAATCTATATCAACATGCAGATTTGCACAGCGAGTTGCACTTATTAAAAATGAGGCAGTTCTTAATGAAGAAGTTGACCCTAGACTGGTAAGAGGGGTTTGGCTGGTGGTGTTTTTTCCTTTTGTTTTGTTTTAGTAAAAAAGTACAGCCCCATATATGTTGAAGATTTCATGATCCCAATCAGTCATGTTTAGATACAAGTTCCAGCTTTTGCTGTAAAATTGCTGCTGCTATTGTTTTTATTTTGCTGTCTGAGGATTATTACAATAAAACTGATCTTTTTAAAAGCTCCTAATGGCATGGGAAACTCCTACAGTCATTCAAAAGGAACCATATGTTTCATAATAATCCTTGTGCATCCTCCAGGGCAATTGTTCCCCAAACTGTGGTCCACAGACCTCCAGTAGCCTACAGGGCTCTTGTTAGTGGTTTATAGAGCGCTGGCTGGTCTCTTGATGGTGGCCTTTTCCTATTCTTCCACCTGCTGTATTACATGAAAGACAGTAATGCATACATTAACCATTTTCCTAATCTTACTTTTCCATATAAACAATTGCTTACAATTGCCACAAGAGATATTAGGTGATGGGAACTTAGAGTTTCATCCTGCTCCATTGAAGCTGATAGGAATTTCCCCATTGACTTCAGTGGGAGCAAGATGAAGCCCTGGGTGGAGAATTGGACCATGAAATAGCAAATGAAAGGGCAGATGGTCCAGAAGAGGTCTATGTTAAGATATGGTCTGTATTAGGAAAAAGTTTGCTATCATCATGTTCTAAGGATTTCATTACAGGGATTTCTTATCTTATGAAGAAGTGACTGACTGCCAGCTATGAAAAGGCATCCAGCTTTATATACCATCTAGATCATTAATACTCAGTATGTGCTAACAGAGCTCCCATGGAATCAATGGAGGTTTTACCGTTGACTCCAATAGGAATAGATAGGCCAGTGCGGAGTACTTCGAATAATCCTACCTAATATCAGTAAAAACAAATATTAGATACACCTCTACCCCTATATAACGCTGTCCTCGGGAGCCAAAAAATCTTACTGCGTTATATCAAACTTGCTTTGATCTGCTGGAGTGCGCAGTGCCCCCCCGCCGCCCCCAGAGCACTGCTTTATGGCGTTATATTCAAATTCTTATTATATCGGGTCATGTTATATCAGGATAGAAGTGTATTATGAGTAACATGAGCTGACTGTTGAAGTTTATGAATTCACAAGGCTTGTGAATGATGACTTTGAAATTAATTATTATTAATGATGATTAAATAATGTTGATAGTGACTGAGTCTGATCTCAGATCCCCTTATTTGTTATTTCCAAATAGTTGACTTAAAATGTCTATTTTATGTCACTGTAAATTATCTCATGGTGAAGTCCACAGCAGCAGTGACTAGTGTTCTGTACGTTTTTTCCAGGGAAGATTCATTACCATGCCATATGAGCCAGATCACTGACAAATATGCAGTCTAACAGTTGGTAAAACTAAAGAACTTTGTGCTTGAGCTAAGAACACTGAGATGAAGCGAGTCTGAAACTGTTATTCTAGAGTGGGGCCACTTCTCTGTTAGTGCAGAATGAAGACTGGTTAATTCTCAAAAGGAAGACCATATATATGAACATCTCATAGTTTTAACTATTTGCTTTTGAAGTTAAAACCTCTGAGAACTGTTCACTCTGTAAAATTATCATTGATAACCCTACTGTACAATGGAGAATTCACTCCTGAAGATGACTCAGCTTAACTCTGACACTTTTTTATACGTAGACCATAAATATATTAGAAATCAAAATCAAACTGAACTTTTAGCACAGATCAAATATAGTAAGTAAACAATGAAATATTGCATTCTGTAAGATTTGGATTTAGTAGTATCAGCCAATGACAAATCTGTTAGTGAATTATATTTTTTAATCTACTATTTGACCTATAAGGTATTCTCTCCTTTTCTGCTGATAATATTTCTGCTTCTCAGTTACGGTATAGAATAAACGTACATTCCAGGGAGTCTCTTTACAATATGACATTTATATGAGAGCGGCAAACTCCTTTGTTTGTTTGAATCTTTTCGAGGATTTGAGTAGGGGCTGTTTTCACTGCCTATTATGAAGGTTGCATGACACTTCTGATTAGAAGACCCTGTTTTCAGTTGCTTATAACTTTGCCAAATCTTAGGGCTGAAATTTTCCATTCAGGATGTCTGCCACGGGCTGAATTTGTTTGTTTGTTTGAAAATTTCAGCCAAAATTGTGTTGCTGATTCTGAGAAGATGGCTATGGAAAAATGTTGTTTTGTTTTGTGACCCTTTTATTTGTGCAGTTCTAGTGCAGCCATGCTTTGGGGGCAGGGACTTGACATTTGGCAGGGGGCAGACTTTGTGTCAGGGACATGTGGTCAAGTTGTAAGACTTTGAAAAAATCAGTTTCCATATGCTCAGTGGAGACCACTTAGATTTTATCAGCTAAATGCCCTGAAGATTTCAGTCACATTAAGCATGCTCCAGCCCAGGGTTCAGCAGGACTTTCTCGTCAATTGCAGCTCTGGGCTGCTGTGGTGCTCTGCTAGATCTGGAAACCTGAACTGAGGAGCAGGGAGCCTGTTTTTCCTGTGTGCTCAGTGACCCTCTACTGGGCCCAGGCAGTGTGAAGGAAGAACCTGCCTGATTTGAATGTAGAGGGGACAAGAGCTGGAAGTGCAAGGTAGGGGTAACAGAGGGAGTAGATTGGGACAAGGAGCATTAGGGGAAGGGGAGTTGAAAGTAGGACAGGAAGTTGTTGGATGTGGGAAGACGAAAATTGGGACTGGGAGTTCGGATACTGTACTATTATTAACACAATAGAAAAACCGATTAGAAAATTAATAATTCTGTCTTCAGAGGAGGGTTTGAATAGTGTGCAGTAAGTAAGACATAAGCCACACATGGAACAGTTAGTAGAAAATAAAATATTGAATAGCTGCTCATTAAGTGATCACTGTCCATCCTGTGCCCTGAATGCAACAGGGCTGTTGTGAAAAAAAACAGTATGTGATCAAGTAATTCAAGAGTGTATCACAGTTCATACACAGAGAGGGCTGGATTAAGTTTGCACAGGCAACTTTAATTTTGACATTTACTAACTTTTGAGTCTTTGACTTTGTAAACGTAAGGGTTTTTTTAGCAGAGTAGTCTTGTGTGTGTAATATAGACAGTAGCAGGTTCCTGACTGCATAAGATTTCATGAACAAAAACTGAGACAAAAGTTAATTGCAAAGAGAGTCCAACTGCCAGAACAATAATGTTTAGAATGAACATGAAATGGCTTTACAAGTGTTGCTTCTACTGGAGTTTTCCAAATGGCTACTACATCAATGGCAGCCAAGTCTATGATGTCCAGTAAATACTCCAGCCTCATTGGTTTACTTTCCATATTTCATTGCCAAAATTCCTTTCCACAATAGCACATAGTACTTCTTGTGACGTGTTTCACTGTGCTTATTGCACTTCCTGTGTAGCTAAAGTAATTTAACTTTCAAACCCATGCTTTTCTCTACCTTGCCTTTCCCAAGCATGCTGCAGTTGCCTATGTACTGCTTGCCATGTGCTATTGCTTCTTTACTGTTCACAAAGTCAGTATGTGTGAATGCTTGTCTATTTTATATTTCTTTTTATTCTAATTTTGTTTTCATCCATAAGTAATAATTTTCTTATTAAAGATGGTCAGGAAGAAGAAAAAAGGGAGGAAAAAAATAACATCTGGTAGACACAAGAACATTGATGGGATTTGTGTCAGTGAATACTTTATTGTTTCATATTGATGGCTTGAGATCAGAGAGTTCTAAATGTAATCCTCATGTATATATCATCATATGCCTTCCCTGATTAGTAATGGCATAATCTAGTAGGAAGATGGTACACCACATTTAGTACCACAAGCATCCTGACATTTTAGCTGAGAAAAACATCTTAATGCAGACATATTTTCTCTTGGCATTACCATCTTATCATTTTTATTTAATTTTTTTAGACACAATGGGTTTCTTTATGGTTTTTGTTAATGCTGAAACTTTGCATTTAAGCCATGTATACAGGTTTGATCCTTTAGAAGTTCAATTAGATAAATACTACAAGAATAGAATTTACTTTTCTATGCTACAGTTAGTGCTATACAAAACTCCTAACATAGAGAAGTGAGGGTTCTTCTAGCCCCTTGCACAGTAAAATAATCCGAAAAATCAGAAGTCCTGAGCATCCAGCACCTTCCGGTAACTTCAGTGGGCTCTGCTAGGTGCTCAGCACTTTTGAAAATTAGGGCACTTATATATGTAAGTAAGGATTTAGGAATCTAATTGTCACCATTCATTTTTAAATCTTGGCTGTAAGCTTTAATTATTTCTTTATAATCCATTATTGTTTTTTTTTACTAGCATATTAGAAGTTTAAATATAAGTCAAATTTTCTCCAGCTGTCTGAAATAAGAATTTCAGAGTTAGTTCTCCACTTTTCTGTTATAGAAGCGATTCACTGGATCTCAGGAGAAAGAACAGGGGAGTGCCATCTACATTTGTCTTGTTTCTTACAAACCCTTGGTCCTTGCACTGGCAGAGATAGCAATGCAAGGTTGAACTCACTGTACTGAGAGTGGGCAGAGATGAAAACTTTTACTGAGTTTTAGAAATTAACTATTGTTTCTAAGCTTACATTTGGCTTCCTTTAATCTTGTGTTTTCTGTAACAATGATTATTGATCCGTGTTTATTTAGATGGCTATTTAAAACTTAGAAGCATTCAGCAGAAATGGGAGGGAAAGAGGGTGGCAATAGCCATCTTAAGGATAAAATAGTTACAGCTTCATAGGTCTGTAAAAATAAAGTATGCTACTGAGGTGGCATGTTTAATCCAGCGCATAGTATGATGTAAGGCTTGGAACTGTTCTTTGGAGCTATCTTCACAAAGGTCTACTGTACTTCACTCTATCCAGGAAAAGAGGTTCCATTGCTCCAGTCGCCATTAAGGAAGGAGGAGGAAGAATAAATCAGGAATAGAAATAGGATTTCTATGATAAAATGTTAGGCAGTAGTCCTTGTTCAACTCCTGAGGGAAGCAGGGGGGATTGAGGAAGAGAGTAGGGGACTGAGAAGGACGTTCCAGAAGAGGAGATGGGTAATAATCCACACTCGTAAAGGGAAAGTTTGCCACAAAAAAAGGGACAAACTGCTTTTTTGATGTATGTAACAGAATTAGAATATACACATTTGTCTATTTGACTTGTGGCTACTATTTCCATTAAAAGATGCTATATGCAGGACCCAGATTCATTGCATATTAACTTCATTTGATGAGAAGGTTTGAACTCCTGAAACTTGATATATTAGGAAGTAAAAGAAAAAGTAATTTTCTGTACTGGTTAGAGGACCAATAACCTGTTTCCTTTGAAAACTCAGAGAGCATCATTTTAAGGAATGACCAGTTCAGTACACTACAGCACATAATGATAGCTGTCTCAGCAAGTGGGCTGCATATTGAAGATCAAAAGATAGTCTCTTCTGACACAGTGCAACATTTGGGTAATGTTACATAAATTTCTCCAGAGGGGGAAGCTTGGATTCAGTGAGGAAAGAATGATAGATGAGTTGCAGTATATAGAGAACAACAAAGATCTCAGAAGGAATATATGTTCTAGATAAAATCTCATTATATTATTTTGTTGACATCCAACTACTAGTATTGGAACCCATAATTTTTAGCCTCCATTTCTGCAATTTTATGTCCATTCTATTTAACACCTGGACCATTGCTTTTCATCTTTGAAGAACACAGAATTTGAATGATTCTTGTTGAAACTATTTTTGGTCCCTTTTTTGTTCAGCATAACTTCCATAATCAATTCTTTTTAATACTCTAAAATAATTCATTATAATTTCTGAATTCTGACACAGTTAATTTTAATTGTATATTTTATATTTCTGTGGACCCATAATTGGTTAATTTAAAAAAAATGAAGAAAGGGTTTTATATGACATAGGAAGCAGTTGATTTCTCAGGCATGTTTTTTTCTTTTGATTAATGAGTATCCTAACTGTGACTGACATTTACTGTTATCTGACACATTTCAGCCACCACTGTTAATGGCTCTGTGTTTATTTTAACTTGTTCTGAAAGTTCACAGGGGATACGAGTGATCCTTGCTGGGTCTTCTCACACGTTGCTATAAATTCTTTCTCCCACAACTCTAGCTATTAAAAAAACTGAAAATGAGAGGAAAAATGAAGCATAATAGAAGTTTAACATTGTATGAGACTTTTTTTACCATGTAGGGTTAAATCCTGCCACATCCTTTTCATGGCCACAGAAGTCTTAATTGCAGTGGAACACATGCAGGGCCCCCAACATTTACTGCATACTGCAGAGCTTTTCTTCACATGTTCAGTGTGCTGCTGTCTGGAAGGTGGTATTTGGGGAGCAAAGCATAGTTGGACTAGGGAGGGTTAGAAATGGAGTTAGTGGATCTGCGATTTTATGAATCTCTTGGCCATTCCCTCCTACGGAGTAAGGGTATAAAGCACAAAAACCACAGGGGCTACGTGGTTCCATGACCACACTATGGCCTAAGGGGTTTCCTTGTCCTTCATCACTACCACACTTCTCTTCCCAGTGCACAGCTGTGTGTGCTGGGCTTATGATTTGGTTCATAAAATTGAACACCATACTAGTTTTACGATTCATCATCTTTACTGTAAGTGTGGGTCATACAAAGGGTGTGTGTAACACCTTAATGCTACTACGGTAAGTTTGACTCTGATATGTATTTTATCCCTCACTATGGAGAGTTACTGTATGTTTTTCACTGTGTATCTCAGCTAAACTGACCAACAGATGTCGAATCTTTTGATGCCCATTTTCTTCTCTTCTTCTTTAAAGCAGTTTAGCTTTAACTACCTGTTTCCAAACAAAAGCAGGATTTAGTTCAAACCAAAAACCAAATGCTGAGCCTCAATTGAATCTAGTATACTATTGGCACTAATCAAAAACTAAAATAATATTGTATCATTCCCCTGGTGTTATCTGGACCAGTGATCTGCTAGGTCACTCCAATCCTTGACTCTAGGAGCCAGCCTTACCCTGCTCTGCTGTGAGAACCCCAACTCCTGGGCTGTTCATGCACAGCCTCTAGCATGTAAGCTGCTCCCAGCTACATGAGTGAGCACTTTTGGCCAGATGCTGCTTGGACTGTGCAACCGAATAACACTAGCCAATATCTCTGGTCCCAGACACAACCCTGGAAACTTCCATCTTGCAGTGTCCAGTTATGCCTGCTGGACGCTGCAAGCTTATATGAGTTCATCAATTTAACAAAGAAATTGATATGCACCAGGCTTGTTATCCAAAGGGGAGTCTCTGACACGCTTCAAACCAAACAACTGCTTCAGGTAGAATAAACAAACAAATTTATTAACTACAAAAGATAGATTTTGAGTGATTATAAGTCAAAGCACAACAAGTCAGATTTGGTCAAATCACCTTAGAATGCAAAACGCATTCTAAGGTGATCTTAACACTTTCAGTGCCCTGACAAACTTAAATGCTTCTCACCACAGGCTGGCTGGTTGCCTTTCAGCCAGGCTCTCCCCTTTGATCAGCGCTTCAGTTGCTTGATGGTGATGTCTATAGATGGAGGTGGAAGAGATGGGAAGAGCATGGCAAATGTCTCTCCCTTTTATCATGTCCTTTCTTCCCTCTTGGCTTTGCCTCCCCCCTTCAGGGTCAGGTGAGCATTACCTCATTGTAGTCCCTGACTGACCAAAGGAATGGGGGTGACTCACTGGAGAATCCAGCAGATCCTTTGTTGCTGCCTAGGCCAATATCCCTTGTTCCTGTGAAGCTGGGCTGGGTTTGTCCCATACATGTCCTGGTGAGGTGTGAAATGCCCCTCTGTTCCTGGAGAGTTTTGCCTGGGCTTGTTTTAAGCCATGAGGACACATTTTCACCCTCATAACTGTATACGTGAAATTACAACCTATAACATCACTATAACCACAATGCTCAGTGCATCATGAGCCTTCCAAAGACACCTGACATGACAAACTTTGCATTGGATACCACACAATCGTATTATAAGGATGAACATGGATGTTCGGGGGGTTCCCCTGAGATACCAAGTGTTACAAATATTATTTTATAATTATGGTTATGAGCTTATTTTTAACACTGTTTAAAAAAATCATTTTACCCCTACCCTGTAGATTGCATTTCAAATATAGATCAGATACATTTTAATCATCGTAACATTTGAAATCGCTATCTAAAGGTGAAGGGTCAGTTGCGCGCATTGCCTTTTTATACTTCCAGCCCAAATTTTCACTTTAAAATCTGTACCAAAGACTGGGTCAGTATCAGAGAGTAACAGTAGAGTAACCAGTCCTAATATCAGATTACAAATCCCTGACATACCAATGGGAATACAGCACATTTATGGCGGTAATCAGAGAGTTTGTAATGAGATATTCACCAACATATTTAATTCCCATATAAAATGCTTTGTTGAGTTGGAGTAAAACTTTCAAAGTGCATATGGTCCTAGTTACTTCAACATTAAAAAAACTTTCAACAGCATTTTAGTTATTTTTTAAAAAGTGAGAAATGCAGGAAATTCAAAGTTACAGTTAAATTTATGGTGAAGAAATCCATATATTTGAAAGGATTTTAATGCCTGATAAGGACACCCAAAGAATCTTAACTCTAGAGAGCATAGACAATCAGATATGTTTAATTTTGCCTGAAATCCATGCCATGTAACATTTGGAAGCTATTGTATGTGGAATCAAGGCCTTCGTATTTATTAAGGGTTTTGAAAAATAATGTACTTTTGATATTTCTCTAATCCATCATAAGATGTTAATTCATTAAAAGGGAAAAATCCTGAGAGGTGCCAAGTACCTGCTGATCATATTTCAGTCAAGGGGAGTTGCAGGAGGTCAACACCTCACAGGATTTATTCCTAAGAAGATATTGTGTTGCCAGGTGTCTCCTCATACAAACTTTCTGTTTTAGAGCAATGAGATCCAGGTTCCAATAATGACAATATTAGGAAACACAATATAGAGATATTCAAATCACCTCCTCAATTACTTCTTCTTATTAATGTGGTTTAATTACTTCTCATTATGTTGATTCATAATACTTGCTGGTTGTTGGCTGTATATGAATGAGGCACAGTGTACGTTTATATTGGAGAATATTGATTTTTATATTTAAAAAAACTTCTGAATTAAAAATTTAGTTTACATTTAGAAACTTCCCTTGCTAAAGAAGAAAAGAATAATCCAGCTTTGGGGTGTGGTTGTCCAATCTTTTACTCTTTTTGGCAAAGATACAATAACAAGCAAAAGTAATGTCATAAAATTCTCTTCCACTCCAATGACAAATGATTTTTCTTATATATAATATTTTAAAATCATGCTGTACATCCATGTCTTCTAACACATACAATTTACTGAATTTGGAAGGCTTTTTCCATTTTTATAAATGGAAAAGACAAAAAAAGTGGAATATATTTAGTCATTTTGGCCTATTTGAAAAAAGGGAAATTGTAAGATGAGAGTGAAAGAAACACACACAGTGTAATGTTCTATTGATCTCAGGTTTCTAATGCAAATATCATGGTCTAGTCAGAAGGTGATGCTTGTTTTGTTGCCTTGCCATTTGTAGATGATTATCCAGCTGAAGAAGGTGATCCAGGAACTGAAGGATGAGCTGGCCATGGTGACTGGGGTGCAAAGAACAGAAGAACTCACACAAGAAGAGCTACTTCAGTAATGCTTAGTAGTTTCTTTTTCTACATTCACAGTGAAAGTTTTTGTTACCTTCTCTTTGGCATAATGAAGTCCAAGTGACCTCAAAGCATTAAATTCCCCAGAGACAATAATAAAGTGCAGTTAGGCGCCAGGTTAGAGTGGCAACTTTCCATGAAAAGCTGTACTAGGCTGCTGGCAGTGTTTTCATAGCCTCAACTTTGAGGAAGTAAAGAAAAGAGAATGTGAAGGATGGGAATATCCATCAGATCCCAGTTGAGAAGTGTTGTATGATAATGCAAAGTAAAAAATCCCCAAACACTCTCAATACTGGATGTAAGATTTGAAAAGAATTCAAGAACCGTCCTTTGTGTTGAGAAGTATCTTGCTGCAGTCCCATATCAAAGAAAACTTGCACTACTAATACATGGTACAGCCATGCCTTAAAAGCCAAACATTTAAAATTTTATCAAGCATAGTATTCAAAGAGCATGTTTAATACATATAAGTGTTTTGGGAGCATATAACTTTACTGTAATAAAACAGTAGGACATAATGTAAGGTAGTGCTGTGCCTGGGTTAGAAATATAGTCTGGAGCGCTATACTCTATTCCAGTCATTCTCAACCAGGAGTACACATACCCTGGGGGATATGCAGAGGTCTTCCAGGAGATGCATCAACTCACCTACATATTTGCCTACTTTTACAACAGGCTAGATAAAAAGCACTAGAAAAGTCAGTACAAACTAAAATTTCATAGACTATGACTTGTTTATACTGCTCTGTATATTGTACACTGAAATGTAAGTATAATGCTTATATTCCAATTGATTCATAATTATATGGTAAAAATGAGCAATTAAGCAATTTTGCAGTAATAGTGTGCTGTGATACTTTTATATTCATGTGTCTGATTTTGTAAGCAAATAGTTTTTAAGTGAGGTGAAACCTGGGGGGTACGCAAGACAATTCAGACTCCTGAAAGGGGTACAGTAGTCTGGAAATGTTGAACGCCATTGCTCTATTCCCAGCTTTGATAATGACAATCTATGTGGCTTTGGGCAACTCACTTAATTTCTCTATGCCTCATCTGTAAAAAGAAATTAATACCTGATTAACTAAGTGTCAATAGGATTAATTAATTATTTAACAGTTAAGTGATTTGATGTTAAATGCTAAATATTTATTACTATTAATATGTAATTAGTACTAAACTCATCCAGAAGAGGACTAGCAGTGCTAACAGTTTCCATTCAGGAGAAATGGCAACTTTTAGTGGCTTGAACCCTCATCAGAAACATTAATGTGCATTTTGTAGTTGGGTTAGTGTGTTGTGGTTTCTGGATTAAAAAAAACCCAATCGATGTGTGTATTGAAGATGAGGAACCAGAGAGAAATCTGTAAATGTTAAATCTTGCAAAGTAGATCTGAACCATTCCCAACATGGGTAATTATATTCTGCCTACTTAAAATGTCTCTACATTTTTTACTAGATTGTTAATTTATCATTCTGCCAAAAAATTGGGAGGTACCCCTCTTCCAACACGATCTGTGCCCCAAATACGATATGACATAATGAAGGAGTAATAAGTAGGGTTGAAAGACAGGGTTAACGTGTGTTGGATACTGTGGTTATTCAAAAAGTGCTAGTGGTCAGCATAGTGGAGTAAAGAATTTTTTGTTTGTTAATAGAAGAAAAGAATTTCTTTGTTGGCTAATTTCTTGTTGGCATCATAGATGTGAATCTTGACAAAGTTGAATGAGGAGTCATCTTGTGTACATGTTGACTTTAAAGACTTTAATTTTCTCACTTTTGTCTTTGGGATTTATTTTTAGATTCCTCATGAGTTTATGGTTTTTGACATTTTGTAGAATATGACTTGTGTGAGAAAACATCAAAATGTTCTTTGTTTAGCAACATTTTGTTATCAAGTAGACGTGAAATGTTACATGCATTACATCAATTTTTCACTCTGGGCTTGTCTGCTACAGGGTTTTTGTCATGTTCTATGATGCTGGTTCTTTTCATTGTTTTTGAGGTCATGATCACTAGTCCCATTTACTGAGATTTTCTGCCTCTGCTATTCTCTTCCCCAAGATTGACAGTCAGGCATGGTAGTTGTGTGCATCTGGAAAACCTACTTTAAGCAATGTGTGAATACAAATGCACAAGTTTTGAAGGGCATGAATTGAAAGAAAGTGAGTGTTGTTCTATTATGTCATTGCTTTTTGTCTTAATGACCCTATAAGGCAGTGTTTCTCAAACTGGGGTCGCCACTTGTTTAGGGAAAGCCCCTGGAGGGCCGAACCGGTTTGTTTACCTGCCCTGTCCGCAGCTCCAGCCAATCACGGCCCCCACTGGTCGTGGTTTGCTGCTGCAGGCCAATGGGAGCTGCTGGAAACAGCAGCCAGTAAGTCCCTCGGCCCGCGCCGCTTCCAGCAGCTCCCCTTTGCCTGGAGCAGCGAACCGTGGCCAGTGGGAGCCGTGATCGGCTGGACCTGTGGATGGGGCAGGTAAACAAACCGGCCCAGCCCGCCAGGGGATTTCGCTACACAAGCGGTGACCCCAGTTTGAGAAACACTGCTATAAGGTATACAAAAGCACTCCATTCGGACTTCTCAGAAAAGGTAACATGGCTGCCTCTGAAAGGAGTGGCACGGAATTTCTCATTCTAATCCTTTCAGAGCAAAGTAGGGAGATGATTGTCTGCCTTTAATGAACACTGAGTGGCATAAAGCAAGACTGCTTAGCAGGACCTTACTTGTGTTAAGACAACCATTTTTGGCATATAGACCATAAAATTCTATATTCTCTTAACTTGGTCTTTTAGTTACAATTAGTTCAGAATTGTGCAATGTGGATATTTGCCTTTTCAAAAATTATTCTTTGCTGGAATGAAGAGCTCTGTAATTAAGATAGAGAGCCAAACTTAAGAACCAATAATTGAGATACAAGACATTTCCTGGAGGTTAATAATCAACAAGGAATGCCTCTGGCCATTAACCCCAGCCAGACGTTAACCCCAAAGAATTGCCTTGTTCCAAGGTCATTACTGCTATTGCAGACCAAAAATGGCAAACAAAAATAGACATATATGAGTTTTTTTAATGGTTACTGTAGTTTCAAAGGGTATGTGGAAGGCATTGCTAGAAAATTGATGCCCTGACAACAAGCAAGTCAAATTGCTTGAATCTCAACATTCCATTCAGTTTATAATGATGATAAACCCAAGTTTGGATGATTAAAGTGGGGAAATTTTCTAATGTCAGGATCTAGTTATTTGTTTAGTTTGTGTGTTTTTGCACATAGACTCTGTAGAAAAACAGCTGGAGGTGAACTAGACAGCCAAATGAAAGTTTATAAAGCTTGTGTTTTAGTGAAAATGACTTTCTGTATTTGTTTGAACTTCTACACATTTCTTCTGTTTGTTCTGATAAAATAATGTGTGTAGATAGTTGAAGACTATTTAATATACTATACTGTAGGAAATAAAATTATTTAAAAACATATATTGTGAAAAAGATGCAACTGAATTGTGTTTGCAGAATATATATTTGCATGGCCAGTCATGAGTGTAACTATATCTGCAGATACATGAACACCAAGAGGTGATATTTGAGAGGACAGTCCTCATTTAGTGTCTGTCAACCCAATACTGCAAACCTCTACTCACAGGATTAATCCCATTTATTGAGATTGTCCACATGAGAATGGACAGCTCACGTGAGTGATAGTTTGCAGGAACAACCGTAAACTAGGGAACAAATATAAATGGACAGTCCTATATGGAGGTGGCAGCATGATGGTCTGCTATTGAGTATGTGACTGTGAAACCTCTATGTTGTAAATTTGCATCAGGTTCTCATACATTTTAATACATTTTAATCTAAATAGAATTACTTAATAGGTTAGGAATGTGGCAGATGGTTATGACATACAGTAGAGGAGAAGAAATGCTGTATATAGGCTGATACAGCATGCTGAGTTGCCCATAAAGTTCACCTTACAAGAATGGCTCTCAGAGGCACAGTGAATAATTCTTTTAGAATAGCGGCAGCCTGTTTGGCCTAAAACATTAGGAATCTCTGCCAGATTAGCATTTCATGTTAGATGTTGCTACTTATCCTATTGAAGGAAATTATAACTAACATCAACTGTGGAGTTCAGATACTATTTGTGTTAACAAATCTTCTGTTGACCTTAAATGATCTGTACCTAAACTATATACTTAGAAATATTTGTAGTTCTTTTGCTTCAAAATTCTTAAACTTTAATAGAAGTCTTTCTGTGGTCTTTCCTTAAGGTTTATGTAATATATTATAAATATGGAGCAAGTAATTAACTAGAGAAGTGAATACTAAATATGTCCAGAACAAATTTGTACCTTCATATTTTAGTAGTTTCATTGTGTTCCTTCGCCTAAATTTGGGGAAGACCAAAATACAATCAGACTTTTCAAGGCATTCTATACTATGTGGTGTAATCAGTTTATTATTTGTCTGATATTGATACAGATACCCAAAAGAAACATTCAAGTACAAAACACCTGAGCTAGAATCTTTCAAGCACTAAGCAAGTACTTCATTTGTTATCTTTGTATAATTGTTTATTTCAAGTAGGTGGCTCTTCTCAGTAGAAGAGGGATACAAAAATGTAGTGAGGGCCTGTGGATAAGCAATGAAGCTCAGGGCCAGGAATAGTTTTCTAATCTATTCAAATTTATAATGTGTCCACGACCATGTATCTTAGCACCAAAAAAATTAAATAAGCATCAAAATAATCAGAAAGATTGTATTCTCTTTCTTTCTCATTAATGGGGTGCACGTGGAAAGTGGTGATACTACTTCTCTACCTCCTTACTTCTCCCCTCTTCTCAAGACTAATCAGTAAAATGGGCATAGTGATACTTCTGACTGTTGTCTCCTAGGTTTGCTGTAGGAATTAATTAGTTAATGTTTGAGTGCTCTGAACATATAATTAGCTATAAAAGTATTATATTTCAAATTACTTGATTCATTACTTTCTGCCAAGTGCATCTTGCATAATGGGCTACATCCCATTTGTCTTACTCCAGTAGTCCCAACTGAAGTCAATGGACTATTCACCTGAGTAAAATGAGTAGTGTTTGGCCCAGTACGTGAAAATGTTTCTGTAGCTGGTTCTTTCATTTACTTTTTTAATTCAAATAGAGGGAGGATCTTCCAGTTGTTTTTTTAATTAGTGGGAAGGAAAAAATATCTCTCAGGGAGACCACATAACGCTACATTGTCACATTGTTTTTTACAACATTCAAAACAAAATGAAAAACAAATGTGCTTGACTCTTCTAGTGTATAGTACATTATTACACGGCACAAGTCTTAAGAATAAAGCTACAACTGCCTCTGGAATTCTAACCTTAAATTCTGTCTTCTGTAGGTAGCGTTTACCTTAGTTCTTTATATTTAGGATTGTATTATTTTTATACTTGGTTAAACATGTAAGAGTTCTGCTGCTCTCATTTACTTTATTTAAATATATAATATTATCTTCTGCTAGACTGCATGGTTCAGAATGGAGTTCATAAAATGCTGTCAAAATAGGAGTTGCTTTCTTTGAGTCTCACAGTCTGCTTCCTTAACTATAATGGGCTGATCCTTAAATGTTTCTTGGAGCTAAAGAATTAGTTCCTTGTTTAGAACAAAATTTTGAAACCGTTTGCACACTTGAAAAAACATGTATAAAATAGCAGCATGAGTACACCCACTGGAAGGTAATTGTATACTCACAGTGTATTATAATTTAAAATTTAAAAAAAGTTGCATTTAAATAGAATCGTTCTCCTTTTTTTTTGGTAAGTAGCATGCCAGAAATAAAAGGGAGAGGCCTTTTTATTTGAATGATGTTGGTATAATTTCTTTCTGCAAATGAGCTCACCAGCAACCTAAGCTTTATGCCCAGAAAATCAGGATTTCAAATCAAAACATTTGTGTTCCATAGCACCCACGCTTCCAGAATCCATGCCAGTTGGAACTCTCTAAACCCAGGACTGGAAATGCTGGCTTAGCACTTCAGTCTATTAATAACTTTAACTTACTTCTTTCAAGTATCAGAGGGGTAGCCGTGTTAATCTGGATCCGTAAAAGCAGCAAAGAATCCTGTGGCACCTTATAGACTAACAGACGTTTTGGAGCATGAGCTTTCGTGGGTGAATACCCACTTCTTCAGATGCATGTGGTGGAAATATCCAGGGGCAGGTATATATATGCTAGCAAGCAAGCTAGAGATAACGAGGTCAGTTCAATCAGGGAGGATGAGGCCCTGTTCTAGCAGTTGAGGTGTGAAAACCAAGAGAGGAGAAACTGGTTCTGTAGTTGGCAAGCCATTCACAGTCGTTGTTCAATCCTGAGCTGATGGTGTCAAATTTGCAGATGAACTGAAGCTCAGCAGTTTCTCTTTGAAGTCTGGTCCTGAAGTTTTTTTGCTGCAGGATGGCCACCTTAAGGTCTGCTATAGTGTGGCCAGGGAGGTTGAAGTGCTCTCCTACAGGTTTTTGTATATTGCCATTCCTAATATCTGATTTGTGTCCATTTATCCTTTTCCGTAGAGACTGTCCAGTTTGGCCGATGTACATAGCAGAGGGGCATTGCTGGCATATGATGGCGTATATTACATTGGTGGATGTGCAGGTGAATGAACCAGTGATGGTGTGGCTGATCTGGTTAGGTCCTGTGATGGTGTCGCTGGTGTAGATATGTGGGCAGAGTTGGCATCGAGGTTTGTTGCATGGCTTGGTTCCTGAGCTAGAGTTATTATGGTGCGGTGTGCAGTTACTGGTGAGAATATGTTTCAGGTTGGCAGGTTGTCTGTGGGCAAGGACTGGCCTGCCACCCAAGGCCTGTGAAAGTGTGGGATCATTGTCCAGGATGGGTTGTAGATCCTTGATGATGCGTTGGAGGGGTTTTAGCTGGGGGCTGTATGTGATGGCCAGTGGAGTCCTGTTGGTTTCTTTCTTGGGTTTGTCTTGCAGTAGGAGGCTTCTGGGTACACGTCTGGCTCTGTTGATCTGTTTCCTTATTTCCTCGTGCGGGTATTGTAGTTTTGAGAATGCTTGGTGGAGATTTTGTAGGTGTTGGTCTCTGTCTGAGGGGTTAGAGCAGATGCGGTTGTACCTCAGTGCTTGGCTGTAGACAATGGATCGTGTGATGTGTCCGGGATGGAAGCTGGAGGCATGAAGGTAGGCATAGCGGTCGGTAGGTTTCCGATATAGGGTGGTGTTAATGTGACCATCACTTATTTGCACCATGGTGTCAAGAAAGTGGACCTCCTGTGTAGATTGGTCCAGGCTGAGGTTGATGGTGGGGTGGAAGCTGTTGAAATCATGGTGGAATTTTTCCAGAGTCTCCTTCCCATAGACTCATAGGTCAGAAGGGACCAATATGATCATCTAGTCTGACCTCCTGCACAAGGCAGGCCACAGAACCCCACCCATCCAATTTTATAACAACCCCTAACCCATGGGTCCAGATGATGAAGATGTCATCAATGTCGCATAGGTAGAGAAGGGGCGTGAGTGGACGAGAGCTGAGGAAGTGTTGTTCCAGGTCGGCCATAAAGATATTGGCATATTGTGGGGCCATGCGGTTGCCCCTAGCAGTGCCACTGATCTGGAGATATATATTGTCATCAAATTTGAAATAGTTGTGTGTAAGTATAAAGGCACAGAGCTCAGCAGCCAGTTGTGCTGTGGCATCATCAGGGATAGTGTTCCTGACAGCTTGTATTCCATCTGTGTATGGGATGTTTGTGTAGAGAGCCTCTACATCCATGGTGGCTAGGATGGTGTTTTCTGGGAGGTGACCAATGCATTGTAGTTTCCTCAGGAAATCAGTGGTGTCACGGAGACAGCTGGGAGTGCTGGTGGCATAGGGTCTGAGTAGAGAGTCCATATATCCAGACAGTCCTTCAGTGAGAGTGCCAATGCCCGAGATGATGGGGCGTCCAGGATTTCCGGGTTTGTGGCTCTTGGGTAGTAGATAGAATAACCCTGGTCGGGGATCTAGGGGTATGTTGATTTCTTCTGGTGTTAGTGTACTAACCAAACTTCTATACAAACGGACTTCACTAGAATAAGACAGGAGATCTACATTACTCACTTCACCTCTTTACAAAGGAAAAAGGACTGTAAGCTGTCTAAACTCCTACCTGCCACATGGGGCCACAACCGTGGTACCCCTAACCCACCCAGCAATATCGTCAATCTATCCAACTACACACTCAGCCCAGAAGAAAAGTCTGTCCTATCTCGGGGACTCTCTTTCTGCCCTGCCACCCCCACCAACATGATACAGTTCTGTGGCGATCTGGAAGCCTACTTTCGCCGTCTCCGACTCAAAGAATACTTCCAGGACAACACTGAAAAGTGCACTGATACACAGGTGCCCTCCCACCAACAGCACAAGAAGAACTCCACATGGACTCCTCCTGAGGGTCGAAATGACAGTCTGGACCTATACATTGAATGCTTCTGCCGGCGTGCACAGGCAGAAATCGTGGAACAACAACATCGCTTGCCTCACAACCTAAGTCGTGCAGAACGCAATGCCATCCACAGCCTCAGAAACCACCCTGACATTATCATCAAAGAGGCTGATAAAGGAGGTGCCGTTGTCATCATGAACAGGTCTGACTACCAAAAGGAGGCCGCCAAACAACTCTCCAATACCAAATTCTACAGGCCACTTCCCTCAGATCCCACTGAGGAATACACTAAGAAACTACAGCATCTACTCAGGACACTCCCTACACTAATACCAGAAGAAATCAACATACCCCTAGAGTCCCGACCAGGGTTATTCTATCTACTACCCAAGAGCCACAAACCCGGAAATCCTGGACGCCCCATCATCTCGGGCATTGGCACTCTCACTTAAGGACTGTCTGGATATATGGACTCTCTACTCAGACCCTATGCCACCAGCACTCCCAGCTATCTCCGTGACACCACTGATTTCCTGAGGAAACTACAATGCATTGGTCACCTCCCAGAAAACACCATCCTAGCCACCATGGATGTAGAGGCTCTCTACACAAACATCCCACACACAGATGGAATACAAGCTGTCAGGAACACTATCCCTGATGATGCCACAGCACAACTGGCTGCTGAGCTCTGTGCCTTTATACTTACACACAACTATTTCAAATTTGATGACAATATATATCTCCAGATCAGTGGCACTGCTAGGGGCAACCGCATGACCCCACAATATGCCAATATCTTTATGGCCGACCTGGAACAACACTTCCTCAGCTCTCGTCCACTCACGCCCCTTCTCTACCTACGCTACATTGATGACATCTTCATCATCTGGACCCATGGGTTAGGGGTTGTTATAAAATTGGATGGGTGGGGTTCTGTGGCCTGCCTTGTGCAGGAGGTCAGACTAGATGATCATATTGGTCCCTTCTGACCTATGAGTCTAAGGGAAGGAGACTCTGGAAAAATTCCACCATGATTTCAACAGCTTCCACCCCACCATCAACCTCAGCCTGGACCAATCTACACAGGAGGTCCACTTTCTTGACACCACGGTGCAAATAAGTGATGGTCACATTAACACCACCCTATATCGAAAACCTACCGACCGCTATGCCTACCTTCATGACTCCAGCTTCCATCCCGGACACATCACATGATCCATTGTCTACAGCCAAGCACTGAGGTACAACCGCATCTGCTCTAACCCCTCAGACAGAGACCAACACCTACAAAATCTCCACCAAGCATTCTCAAAACTACAATACCCGCATGAGGAAATAAGGAAACAGATCAACAGAGCCAGACGTGTACCCAGAAGCCTCCTACTGCAAGACAAACCCAAGAAAGAAACCAACAGGACTCCACTGGTCATCACATACAGCCCCCAGCTAAAACCCCTCCAACGCATCATCAAGGATCTACAACCCATCCTGGACAATGATCCCACACTTTCACAGGCCTTGGGTGGCAGGCCAGTCCTTGCCCACAGATAACCTGCCAACCTGAAACATATTCTCACCAGTAACTGCACACCGCACCATAATAACTCTAGCTCAGGAACCAAGCCATGCAACAAACCTCGATGCCAACTCTGCCCACATATCTACACCAGCGACACCATCACAGGACCTAACCAGATCAGCCACACCATCACTGGTTCGTTCACCTGCACATCCACCAATGTAATATACGCCATCATATGCCAGCAATGCCCCTCTGCTATGTACATCGGCCAAACTGGACAGTCTCTACGGAAAAGGATAAATGGACACAAATCAGACATTAGGAATGGCAATATACAAAAACCTGTAGGAGAGCACTTCAACCTCCCTGGCTACACTATAGCAGACCTTAAGGTGGCCATCCTGCAGCAAAAAAACTTCAGGACCAGACTTCAAAGAGAAACTGCTGAGCTTCAGTTCATCTGCAAATTTGACACCATCAGCTCAGGATTGAACAACGACTGTGAATGGCTTGCCAACTACAGAACCAGTTTCTCCTCTCTTGGTTTTCACACCTCAACTGCTAGAACAGGGCCTCATCCTCCCTGATTGAACTGACCTCGTTATCTCTAGCTTGCTTGCTAGCATATATATACCTGCCCCTGGATATTTCCACCACATGCATCTGAAGAAGTGGGTATTCACCCACGAAAGCTCATGCTCCAAAACGTCTGTTAGTCTATAAGGTGCCACAGGATTCTTTGCTGCTTTTACTTCTTTCAGGTACACACACTATTGCAAGACCTTTTTATTTTTAACTTAATCAATTATGGTTCATCTTTTTCACGTGCTGGACTTGTCATCAGTCCTTTCTGGCTTTTGTTTTCCCAATTCAACATTTTCACATCTTTATGCTGGCACAGTACTAACTGTATTGCACTGTGTGATAAAACATGGAGCTTTAACAGTCACACAAGGCTTAAACCACTATACAAACATTGCAGATAGTATTTTCATTTACAAAAAGGGGAATGGAGATCAAGAGCTCATATTGGCTGATACCAAATCCATATCAACTGTGAGGTGGAGGGGACAAAGGATATAATTACCTTGTCTCATATCAAGACATCTATGAAAGGTCAGAATAACAATGTGCAAAAAAAAATACCATATTTTCTCCTGACTGTAACTGAATACACTACAGGTTGGTGACATAGCTCTAGGTGTGCAGGAGCTCTGTACTTCCACAAAATTATCCTTGTAAGCTGCATCAGTTTGATGGACAGATTAATTTATATTAGAGTTTCATACTGCATCCCTTCATGTGGTATCTGAGCACCTACATTTAAAATGGCCAGTACATAAGAATAGAAATATGGTCATTCTGTGTCAGACCAATGGTCCATCTACCCCAGTAGCCTGTCTTCCAACAGCTGTTTCAGAGGAAATAAACAGAACAGGGCAGTTATCGAGTGATCCATCCCTGTCATCCACTCTTAGTTTCTGGCAGCTAGAGGCTTAGGATACCCAGAGCATGAGGTTGCATCCCTGACCATGTTGGCTAATAGCTGTTGATGGACCTATCCTCCATGAACCTATCTAATTCTTTTTTGAACCCAGTTATACTTTTGGCCTTCACAACATCCCCTGGCAATGAGCTCCACAGGCTGTCTATTTATTGTGTTAAGTGGTACTTCCTTTTGTTTATTTTAAATCTGTTGCCTATTAATTTCATTGAGTGACCCCAGGTTCTTGTGTTATGTGAAGGGGTAAATAACACTTCCTTATTCACTTTCTCCACACCATTTCTAATTTTTTAGACCTCCATCATATCCCCCTTACTCTTCTCTTTTCCAAGGTGAACTGTCCCAGTCTTTTTAATCTCTCCTCATATGGAAGCTGTTCCATACCTCTAATCATGCCCTTCTCTGTACCTTTTCCAATGCTAATATATCTTTTTTGAGATAGGGCGGCCAGAGCTATACACAGTATTCAAGGTATGGGCATACCACGGATTGCGTAATTATATTTTCTGTTTTACTGTCTATCCTTTTTCTGATGGCTCCTAAATTCTGTTCACTTTTTTGACTGATGCTGCACATTGAGTGGATGTTTAGAGAACTATCCATAATGACTCCAAGATCTATTTCTTCAGAGATAACAGAAAATTTTAATCATTGAGGTGTGTGTCTTTTCAGAGGGAAAAACACTTCAGAAAAGTGAAAGCTTTTCTTTTATGGTGAACTGACTGTTTAAAGAGTGTTGGAACGCGTGTTAGTGAAGAAAGTGTCACTACTGTGTTTTCACTGAAATGCTGCCATTTCTGAAATGACTGTTTTCAAAGCTGCTTCAAACAATATGTGAGCTTGGTACAAAATGGACTAAAGAACTGTTTTTAATCATGTAACTTACTTCTCGTATGATCAGCAGGGCAAAAAACTGAGTTCTGCTTAATTTCTCTAGATTCAAGATGTGCTTGGTTTTATTTTAAAAGTGTAAGCAATAAAAGAGTACTTCGTTTTTCAGATATGGACACCTAAGAAGAATGTAGAAATTCAGATGCTTAAATTAGAATTTATACATCAAGGTGCCTGTTTGATTGTCCAGTTGTGGGATTTGGGCATCTATTTTTTTTTTAAATGATGGTTCTACTCTGAACAGCAATTATGTAAGAAAATGCCATTTTTACTCATCAGTTCCACTCTCTGGGTGTATGGGTCAAATCTGTTGCTTCAGTGACTATGATTTTTACTCCTGTTAGCTCTGTAGAATCAGGGAGTACGTCTACACTTGAAATGCTGCATCGCTGAGGCTGTGCTGCTGTAGTGCTTTAGTGTAGACACCTACTACAGCAATGGAAGGGGTTCTTCTATCGCTGTAGTAAATCCACCTCCCTGAGGCACAGCAGTTAAATCAATGGAATTCTTCCATTGACCTAACTCGGTCTACACCAGTCAACCTACAACATTTATGATCATCGACTTAGTGCCACAAACAAGATACAGGGGCTATAGCAGTATTCTCCTTTTGCTTCTCAAAACTGTCCATCTCCTTCTTGAACTGGTATTGCACATTTCAATATTCCAGTTTTGGACCAACTCTATGACCCTTTGAATAATTTTTCTAAAATTGTATTTTTGGTTTACTAGTTGCAAGATATTATGACTATTTTTATTTTAAGGAGACTTTACTGTACTGGCAACATTATTTAAATCTTATTCACAAATGTCAGTCTAATCAGTTTTTTTGCAGCATAACTAGGATCAGGAGAAACCAGAATATTGCAAGGATTTAGAATCTTGCGATAGAAGTTCTGTAGGCTTTACTTCTTTCTGTAGAATCTAACGCATGGTCTACACTAGAGGGGGCGCGGGGAATCGATCTAAGTTCATGTAGCTGAAGTCAACATACTTAGATCTACTCACTATGGTGTCTTCACTGCGGTGAATCAACTGCTGCCATGCCCCCATCGACTCTGCCTGCACCTCTCAGTGTCCCTGCCACCTGCTACCAAATGTTCCAAACCCCCACTCAGTGTCCCTTCTCCCCAGCCTCCCCATCAAATGTCCCAATCTCCCTACTCAGTGTCCCTGTTCCCCAGTACCTCCGCCCAGTGTCCCTGCCCACCAGCCCTTCCTCCCAGGGCAGATGGAGGGACTCAGGCTCCCCACAACTGCTAGCGTGGCTCTCCCAACCCAGCTCCAGCGGGGGGGAGGGAGTGGCTCGGAGCCGCTGTCTTGCCATGGTAAGAGCCAGGCAGACAGCTGTGGAGATCTGTGGTGGACCCTCCATCTGCCCCGGTCGTGGGGCCCAAGCAGCCCTCGACCCAGTGTCCCAGCCCCTCAGGTCCCCTGCCCAGGGTAGGTGAAAGGTCTGTGTCATGGTTCCTCACAGCTGCCCGCTTGGCTGTTATTGTCAGAGTCCTGCGCGGATACAAAATTTGTATCCACATCCATGCTGCTATCTGCAGAAATGGTCCATGGATATAAAATGGATACCTGCAGATTTGCAGGGTTCTACATATTTAGGTTCCTAAATAAGCATTTTGGTGCCTAATTTTAGACATCCAAGTTTCAAAACATTGGTTTAAGTTTCTAGTCTACTAAAATGCCAAACTTCCCCCATTCATCTTAATTGGATGTTAATTCTAAAGCCTAATTATAGTTGCTTAAAAGTCACATTGTTAGCTTTGGCACTGCTGATTAAGGCCAATAGGAGTTTGCCATTCTGCTCAAAATGATTAGCATACTAAAAACATCCAGCTAATACCCTTGTCTATTGTGACTGGACTTATCAGTCACAGTTTCCTTCATTTGGACTTAACTTTCTTTGGGAACAACAACACAAGCAGTGAATATGAAAATAATCAAATATTATTTCAATTTGGAAAATTTGGAGGCATTTGTTGCTTTACTTAAAAATTAAGATAATAGCAATTGGCCTGAACCGGAAAGAGCTGAGCCTCTTCAACTCCATTTGGCTTCATTAAAAGTTGAAGGGGCTCCACACTTCAAAGGATCAGACCCAATGTTTGCAGCATTGCTAGCTTAAAAAAGTTGGAGCTTCTGGATGCAAATTGAGGATTTTCTGTGCTCTCTAGAAAGCCTAACTAGTCTACCTTTTGAAGAATATAAAGCCACAATACCTTTAACAGAGCTTGAATATTTCTTTCTAATGTGTTAGCATTGTATTGTAGCAAGACTTTGTGCTGTGTATCCATCTACCCGATAACGGCCGTCCGGGGGGGGCAAGTGGACAATTTGCCCCAGGCCTCGCAGGGACCTCCACAAGAGTTTTTTGGGGCCCCTGGAGCAGGGTCCTTCACTTGCTCCGGGGGCCCTAGAAAACTCTCACGGGGTCTGGGCCCCTGGAGCTGCTTCTGCTCCTGGTCTTCACCGGCAGGGGGGGCCGAATTACTGCTGAAGTGCAGCTGGGTCTTCGGTGGTAATTCGGCAGCGCGGGGTCCTTCCACTCCGGAACCCTCCACCGAAGTGCCCCGAAGACCCGCGGCAAGGATCCCCCGCCACCGAATTACCACTGAAGACCCGGCTGCACTTCGGCAGCAAGTCCCGCTTCTGTAATTCAGTGGCGGGGGGCCCCACTGCGGGTCTTCGGGGCACTTCGGCGGAGGGTCCCGGAGCGGAAGGACTCCCCGTGGCCGAATTACCACTGAAGCGGGGGCCCCCCTGCCGCCGAAGACCCCAAGGCCCCAGAATCCTCTGGGCAGCCCTGCCCAATAAACATAGAAGGGTGAAATCCTGACCCCATTAAAGCCACTGGAGTTTTGCCATTGACTTCAATGAGGCCAGGATTTCACCCACATTACTCTTTTTGAATCTAGCAATGGCTGTGCTAGTGTAATGCAGTAATTGAATGAAACATGATAATTCACAAGCTCATGTCTCACTCATTTTCACTTTACAAGAAATTGGACCTCAGCAACAATTTATGATAGATAGTTTACTAATACTGGGTTTGTTTGTTTTGTCCATGTCAGAGCCAAGTGTTTATATGAAAACATTAAAACTGATACTGGAATGGGGTCTACAGCTTTTATTGATTATATTTTATTTTTTTATTGAAGCATTTGAGTACTCAGGACATAATACGGTTATCTAAGGTGGCTAAAAAAAAGTATCAGTATATGCAGTAATTAGCATCTACAGTTTTCCATTACAGTAAGGGCCAAATCCTGCTTACCTAAACAGGAATCATCTAGTTGCCTCAGTAAGTCAAGCAATATTTGAACCAGGAAGCTATTTTTACATTAGCCTCTTTTAGGAAATGTCTATTATTATTTGTTTAAGTAGTAGTATGACCATAGTACCTAGGCACCCCAATCATAGACCAGGACCTCGACTGAACTAGGCACTGTACAAATACAGAACAAAAAAAGATAGCCTCTACCCTGAAGAGATTTCAAACTGAGTATAAGAGAAGAAACAACAAATGCATCCAGACAGATAGGAATGTACAAGGAAACAGTGAGACAATATTGTCTACATTGACAAGACAGACACATGGTAGTGGGACGGATAGAACACACATGCAGGGTGAACAATGTGATGGTGAAAAACGTCAGGTTCCATGATTTATTTATTTGCTTTGTATTCGGTGGGTGAATTTAGGAGAGGATCAGCTAAATGGAAAGGGAATGGAACGGCAGAGGTGTGAAGAGAACAGGTCAGAGGAGGAGAGGGTAAAAGGGGCAAGTATGCTGTGAAGCTGTGATGAAAAGACTCTGAGGGGGTTGGAGGAGAAGGGGGATGGTTGGTACATACAACGAATCAGCACAAGGCAGAGGCAGTCAGAACGGTCTATGCTTTTGACTGGAATGTCCAAAGGTCTGTGCCTTGGCTGGTTGTTTCTCTCAGCTGGAGTTTCTGGCTGGATGCTTTCTGCAGTCCTCCCCCAAGATCACATTGGTAGGGGAAGGGAAGGCACTGTCTGGATCCAGAATGAGGCAGTTTCTCCTGCACAGTTCTGGGTCAGAAGGTTTTAGCAGCAGGGGTGGCTCCAGCCAGGCCTCATTTTACTCTCTGTTTCCCAGTGCAAAAGTCCCTGCGTAGGCTGCTTCACTACTGTTGTAGCTCCAGTGATGGTAGCAAGGTGAGAATGCCAGTGTATACAGCACATTGGCATTTTTACCACCGTGTGGTTTAACTCTTCTCAGAACAAATCTGGACGACACAGAACTGCTGCCATTTACATTAGTGCTTCGTGCTAGTGCAAAGTTGGAAGACTCCCTCCCAAAAATAGTCAAGGGTAGATGACCGGTAAAGGCTTTTAGACTACAAAGTAAAAAATATCTTTTGCAAAAAATCATGCTGAGACATTTCATCTGAAACCAGAGCCCACTAAAGGTTATGAATTACAATATAAACTCTTATTCGTAGGGCCTGATCCAGCTCCATTATAGTCAGTGGAAAGACTCATGTGGACTAGAACGGGGTAGAATCAGACTCACAGCTTATTAATCTCCATTGTATTGTTTAATATTAAGAATAGACTGCGTTGCATGGGTGCCTTTTGTTCTGCAGCTTAGTCATAAAGGGATCTTTTGGTATAGATAGTGGCATTTTGCAGCTCTTTGCAGCGTAAGCTGACTTGTATCCTATACATTTTATCTCCTTTGTTGTAATGTTAGCAAGAATGCCTGGAAGTATTTTCCATTTTCTCACTAGTCTTTCATAAGAACATCAATTAATTAGCTGGTTAGAGACCCTGGGGGTTTTATTCTCCTATTGATGCATAGAGAACTTACATGGATAGCTCCTATTAGCTATGATGGCAGTTACATTTCAATCTCTCATGTACCAATGGATAAATAGATCCCTAGCTTTTAGTGAATGTGTTTAGTGTTTAGTTCAATCACAAACTAAATTGCATGGTCAGACTTGAATTCTTGGTTCCTTTATGCATTAGGATCATTATAACAGTTAAGACATTTTTCAAAAAGAATTCTCTGCCATAGTGGACTAGAAGGGCATGGTATGAGTTAACAATAGCGGGCCAGAGACCATGCTGCAAAGTTTATAGTGAACAAACTGAATTTCTGCCTACTCCTTTTAGCAGATTTTGTGAAAATAACCCATCTAATGACCTCAAAAATGTTTCAGTAGCTTCTTTTGTTTAGAGCCTATTTTTCATAGTCTTGGATTTCAGGTTCACATGTCATAGAATCCAGAGCTGACACTAAATTGTGAATTCATTGTTCTTTAACTGAACTCCACTTTTATATGTGATATACGGTACCAGTGGTCTGTGGTTAAAAGGCGAGAGCTCCCACAAATGAATCATCGCACACAAGGCAAGGGCAAAACGAGGGCTTCCAAAATCCCTAGAAGTCTTGAATTCTTGCCCCTGTGTTTTGAGACCCTGCATGCTACATATTATTGAAAGCTCTAAACTTTAAAAAATCATGTAAAAACTGGCTGATGGTGCTTTCTCTGATGTATTTCAGCTGTGTTATTTGCATCCTGGTTCATAAAAATATGCCTGACTGGTTCAGAACTGGAATGCATATTGAATATTGTTTAAAGAGGTAAAAGTCAGTTGTTAAAGAGGATAACACTGCAGTATGGCATATATCAGCTGATCGTCTTTCAATTGGACTCTCGTAGAATCTGCCTCCTATCTGAGGTAATATGAATAGGCAGCTTTTTTGGATTTGTGTGTGATATGACTAAGGTGTTGATAGGCAGGCTTAATGAAGGAAGAACTCATGAGAGCATGGAAGAGGTAAAGCTAATATTGTAAAACTGTCTGTAACTGCTGGGTGCTTAGAAATGTCTGCATTACAACATAAAAGCATTATAAAGAAGAGGGTAATAAAAGACCAAAGAGTTACTTAATATTTGTAAAAAATATGAGGTATTAGGAATGGCATAAGACGGGGGGAAAGGCAAGAGGAAAACAAGACAAGAGGGAAAAGGTGAAGTCATTAGAGAGGACTTTCTGTCAAAACTTTCACTTTAGTGTTGTCACTCTGGTTATCATGAGAAACAATTCAAGTCCTTTGAAATCAAACTGAAAGAAGAAAAGAAGAGGAAAAAAAGACTGTGTCCCTGTGATGTTCCTTTATGATATATAAAGACAGTCTCATAACATGTTTTGTTGTTTTTTCTTCACATAAAAAAATCCAAAATGAACTTTCAGCTTTATTTGTACATTTTGAATATCAGATCCTATTTTCTTTATATTTTAATTTATGATTTATTTTGGTGTGAAGACAAGGCCTTTTGGAATATTTTTGGAAGACCTCAGTGATCCCCTCACATGAGAGCTGCAGCTCTCCCAAGACTACGATTCAGCGTCCTCTCCACCTTCTGGCTATGTGTACACTGGGAATCGTGGGTAGCACCTGCTAAAACCCTACTGTAGACAGAGAAATTTGTATTTTAACACACATTAGCTGGTAGGGGTCTATCCTAGGGTCTGCCTCCACCAGCTAACTCATGTTTGAACTGCAACTTGCCTGGCCTACGCTACAATTTTAACACCACTATTGTTAGATTAACACTAGTGCAGGTATATCTACCTGTGCTATAATCACACCCTCATTTGCAGTGTATACATCCCTAATACTGCTCAGTGCTTGACACAATGCTAAATCAGTCATCTACACAATGCTACTAATGCCAGTAGAAATACAGTTTAGCAACAGTGAGAAATCTATAAAAAAAAAAAAAGGCCAAAGTGAAAAGCGAAGACCAGATATTCTTGATACTAAACTCACAAAACAAACCCAGATATAAAAACCAACCCAGAACCTCTTTATACACTAGGCAGGAGGAATATTTTGTTTATTTTTTGTTTTGCAGTTCACCTTAAAGACAAGCTGTTGTTTCAGTAAAGTATAACCTACTTTTTGTTGTTGCTGCTGCTGTTGTTTTTTGCTGTGTTAAACACTTAATGCCACATTCCTGTGCTTCACTCCATGTATGCTATCTTGTAACTGGACCAACTTTAAATGAATTTTATAAATTGGCTGTAAACTTAATCACTGCTGAGTGTTTAGAAAGTGATGATTGGGGAGGGTGGGGGGATTCTTACTCACGTGAGTTCTCTGTTCACTTCTTGGATGATCATTAAGCGAGAGAAACTCTTTCTTGTTTACTGCTGTTTTTCATAAAGAAAAAGGCCTTTGTGTGCTACTATTTTTTCTTCCTCCTCCAGGGAGCTTCTATTGGAGAAAACTATTCTTCCTGAGGCAGCAGGGTTCTGGCAACTGACTTCAGCACACTCTAGCTTCCAACACTGTGAGCCAGGCCTGCTGCAGTTAGGACAGAACCCAAAAGTCCTGAGGGAAAGAGTGCCGTGATTTGGAAATCTCCTTTTGGAGCTGGCTGCAGCTACTAGGTTAGCAGTAACTGGTCGAGCTTTAATAGTTGACAATCCCTTTACTCAACAGCAAATGGGAAAAAAATACATAAGGGGCACTTCTGGATTTACAAGTGGCTTCACTATAATGTGTCTGCATGGATACCCCTGAAGACCACTTAGAAGCTTCAGCTAATGAAGAATGTGGCAGCCTACTTGCTTATTGTGTTAACTATAGGGAATCTATTACCTACATTTTAAATATTGCACTAGCTCCCTTTTCGTTTCCTGGTGCAATTCAGTGTGTGTTGATGTTGACTTTTAAAACTTAAGAGTTTGTAAGAGACTGGAACTGAAATAATATTATTTGAATTAACATAAGGCCTAGAAGCTCCAGTCATGGACCAGGTCCTTTTTTATTCTGGAGGCTGTAGGAAGAGCCCCAAAGAGCTTACAATATGACTATAATATAAGAGACAACTGAGAGATACAGACAAAGAGACGGGGAAGTACAAGGGAAAAAATGATACAGTACTGGTCAGCATGACAGGTAGCGGTCTCAGCACACCAGTAGCCTAGCCATTTTCAAGTTTTGTATAGGCCTCATGGCAAAGGAGAGTACTAAGGAGGGTTTTGAAGGAGGATATTGAGTAAGATCGGCTGATATTTACAGGGAGCTTCTCCCAGATGTGAGGAGCAGCATGGGAGAAAGCACATAGGTGTGTGTTTGAAAATTTAACAAGTGGGCAATAGAGACTGGCATCGTGGGTCAGTCACAGGCAGGAGTTGACCTTTCAGTACTGAATGAGAGATGATGGGTAGGGGGAGGATAGGCCATGAAAGGCCTTGAAAGTAAAGACCAGTAGCTTATGTTTGATATGATAGAGAAAGGGGAGCCAGTGGATGCAGAGAGTGCCAACGTGGTCAAAGTGACAGGCTAGGAATATTATCTTAGCTGCAGCATTCTCAGTGAATATCAGCAAGGCAAGACTGTGTTTGTGAAGACCAGAGAAAATAATCTTACATAATAAATAACTAAATCGATTGTAACTCATGCTTTTAAGTTTTTTTCAATGCAAATCTGGGTGGACTCTATTATTTCAGAATAAGATTGCCCCATTCCAACAAAACTTATCAGTAAGAAAGATGACCAAATTATATAAAAATAGGACACTTATTTCAGAATATGAGTGTTCCAAGTGTCCTGTTTTGATATAACTTGGTCATTATTTTTACTGACAAGTCATGTTGGAATAGGGCACTTTGATTCTGAAATAAGTGTTGAAACACCAACTTGGATCGAAATAACTAAGGGTGGGAAGTACAACTAATCTAGGTATTTTGATTCCATTTGCTGTGTAGACAAGCCCTGATATAAGTTGAGTCACAGTTACCTGAGAGTGTCTTTCCTTATCCTTGCTTTGCCGTGGGAATTGAGAGCAGCTGATATACTTGAGTGTCCTAGATTTGAACATCAGGCAGGCTATCGGCAAGGCATTTTCAGTGGAGGACTCTCCACTCTGGAATTGACTTCCCCTCTTAATATGAGCACTCCTCAGTTCCTTGACTTTCAGGGGACAGTAGAGAGCTTATCTCTGACCTCAGGCTTTTGCTGGAATGGGGATCAGAGTAAGAACTTATTATTTTTATAATTATTTTATTATTGTATTAGTCTTTTGGGGTTGATTCTCTTTAATTTTAGTTAATGCAGATCAACTGATTAGGTACTTTTTTATCATTGATGGAAAAGTGCTCAGAAATTTGTGATTTGCTCCTTTGAAAAAAATAATAAAGAAAATATGGAAAAAAGCAGGAGTTTCTGCCAAATCAGTCTCTTAGAAAGATAGGAAACATTAAAGTCCTGTACTCCTCAATGGTGTCTTGATAAATACAAGTCAAATATAAAAGAAAAATCTCATTCTGGATGACTCCTGTGCAGAAGAAGTCAGCAACAATGTTATTCCTGAAAAAAAATAATCTTCTGACAGTGCTAGCAGTACCTTTTGCCTGATTTGATCAGTTTTATGTCATATATTTAAAAGTACAACTTCTTCCCTGGAGTATTGATGAATTGACCAGAAGAGAGATTGCACAAAGACTAAAGGAGCTTTTGGAGGGGACACAGCAGTGGATCAGACGTTGTAAAACAGAACAGCTCAATTTCAAAATGTACTTTTTATTTAAAATGTGTTACATGCCAAGCAACTTCACTCCGCCTTCAAATATAGTCTCAAAACTCTCTTCCTTTGTCTAGTTTTTCACCACTAATCCTTATTCTGACACTTTCTGTTGTCTGGGGCAATTTGCAGACACTATCCTGACCTGAGCAAACAAGAAGTTAATAATAATTAGGCTCACTCAGGTGCTCCACAGAGGGGCTGTAAAAGTTAGCTGTTCCAGGAACAAGAGGACAGAGACTGCCTAGGAGAAGGCTGGTCTCTGAGCCCAGGGCTGAATTAGAAACCCTGAGCTGAGAAACTTTGTTCTCTGTTATATTCTGATGTTTTGTTAACTATAATTAACTGACTGAGATCACTTTTCCCTGAGAAAAGGGACAGGGGTGGCTTTCCTTTTGCTTCCTGTGCTAATTCAGCTCAGTCACCTACCTTATGTGGCAGTGGCCAGCTAGGCTGGATTTGCTGGGGGTTTTCCTGCTTGGATGCTAGGGGATCCTTTCCCTCCTGACACACCCAGCTTTGTGTTGGACTGAGCCATTTTATCTATCTGTCTGTCATACTCATAGGGCCCCCATTACCATAATATCGGGGGGCCTCCGAATCTTTTCATGTAGTGATCCTTCACAGTTCTGTGAGCTAGGATGGTGCTGTTATGCCCATTTTAGCCCTGGGGAACTGCGGCACAGCGGTTAAGTGAATTGCTCAAGGTTACACAAAGTCTATAGCTAATTCTCAGGCTAGCTCCCTAGCCACTGGACCATCCTTCCTCACTGTCTGCCTTTGGTCACTCTTCTAGCCCTAAGGAGCCTTCTTTATGACCAGAGAGCAGCTAGTACCAGCCCCCTGTCAAGAGTGAGCTTTGGAGGACCAAAAAGCCGTACCTGCTCTCCTGCTGCAGCAAGGTTTTCCTCTTCCACCCATCTACCTCTCTGCTAGGGGAGTAAGTGGTGTTTTGCGTGGATAACATATGGGTGTGTAACTGTCACTTGTATGTTATGTTAACTAAACATTGCATTTTCATTTCTGCTTGGGTCAAGCCAGAATCATGTTCACAAGTTCCATGTTGCATCATAGCTTTGTGGACAGGCCATCTTTGGAGGAGGATAAACTTATTCAGCTGTTGGGACTAGGCCATAGGGAGGGTATATAGCTCCTAAAATTGTAGGCTTTGGTATGTATCTGGGGCTGAGAGATGCTCTAGCAGAGACATATCCAGGCCTAGGGTGGGCAAGAGAATATCTTTGACTGGGTGGCCAGATAAGTCATGGCTCATGGTTGAATTGAGCAGCTATCACCACTCTTTGTTGCAAAAACCGTATTCATTCCCTTCATTCATTTATTTACATTTTTATTGTTTATTAAATAAAGTTGAAGTCTTTGTGCCATAACTTATCCACCTCTTCTGAGCCATCTGTTTGGAGATCCCCTTGACAAGAGTTACTTTCCTGCTCTTACCTGACAATTTAAACACATACATATATATCTTTTTTAAAAAAAAATTTACAAAAGTTTGTTGGTCTAAGGTCAGTATCCCACTCTCTCTTCTTATTTACTCTTGTCTCTTTTCTTCCCTCCTGTGGTCCTGTGCTCTGTTGTCATTATTTGTGTTATCTTTCTCATTTAAACTGAGAGTGCTTTGGGGGCGGGGGGGGGAAGAATAGCTTTGTTGTCTCCTGTAAAGCCTTAAATCATGGCATTATATAACTAGTATTAGAATGTTTAAATTATTTCCATAGTCCCTTCATTGATAAATCCTTCTGAAAATTTAGCTCAGTGGACTTAAGATATGTTCGGCAGGAAGAGAAACCTCAGACTGCATCTGCATTGCATCATCAATTTATTTTTACCTTTGTTTAATAATTTAATCCACTGGCAGAACTCCCAGTATGTTCTGATTTCAATCCTTTTTGTCATCTGGCTATATGTTTACCTAAGAAGGTTGGTCTCTCCTGTTAAAAGGTGTCTGTGCTGTGTGCACAGAAATTAATATTCATGATGTTGTTTGTCTTTAAGAGTCAGAATATAAATCTGAAAGCTTGCTTTAGTTTTTGTGCTGAATTTTGAGTTTTGAGAGCCTTTTCCATTCCTTTTCCCTATTGGCAAAAAATTCCATTTCAGTTTTGGTTCAGGAAATTCTTCCTCTTTGGCATAAAGGTCTGTATTAAAACACACTGAAGAAGTACTGTTCTTTAGAAGTGGCAAAAAGGCTTAGTTGGTTAACCACTTCTAATCTAGGTTCTGCTGCAGCAAAGTTGAATCAGTCCATCTGGCACTAAAATCCACTTTGGCTCCAGTCAATGTGTGGTCTTCAAGCCACAAAAAGTGAATTGGGCAGTTGTGGTTTTTCAAAATGCTGGAAATCTCAAGTGGGTGACAGGTAATGGAAGAGGGAGAAAATACGAACTCACATTCATATTTACTACTCACCTAATTTGTAAATAGGAAACTAAATTAGACAGAACAGTCACTTGGGACAAATTCATGCTCTCTCTTCTCCCTTGCCTTACTGTTCTCTTTTCTCCTAAAATACTCTTAGTAACTCCCTGCAATGTTAACTTGATGATCTTGTTGCAAGCTTCTAGCTGACAAACTTTTTGGACTGATTCTCATAGTCTAAGTCTCTGCCAACTGAGGCAATCAGGGTATAGCTGAAATGCCTATTCTTTTATTTACAGTTCAAGGTAACTGCCATGTTGTAGTAGCGTAAAATTACCTCACATTGAGGATCTGACCCTAGTACTTAAAATTAGGAGAAAATAGTTTTAGAATTTTTCTCTTATTAAATGTGGTTAATGTAGTGCTCAGTATACTGCCAGACTTAGTGCTAGATATTGAATACCTTTGTTTATCCATAGACTAGCTATAGCAGTGGCAGTTGCAATACAGACTTCTCCACGTTTCCAAATCATGACACACAGAGGCCACTTGTAGATGTGAGAGGATAGTTCCCATGCTCATTTATTCCTTGGCCTATCTGCTGAAATTACCAGTAAGATTCCCACTTGTGGGACTGGATGCTTATTCGTAGAGACCGATAAATGTAGCAATAACTAATATTCTGGTCTTTATTACCCAATAATCTCTGCTCTGCTTCAGCTTGAGAAACAAACACCTGTAATTCCGGGGACACTTTGTTTCTAACTAATTTAAATAGAGTTTCTAAATGGCCCAATCCTTTAAGCCCTTTGCATGTACAATTCACCTTGAATTCAGTGGGTGTTCTATGAACTTTCAGGATCCTTCCCACATTTTGGATTAATGGGATCTAAGAGTGTGCCTTACTGTGTCTCAGCATGTATTTGTTATCAATAAACTGTTCTTTTTCAGGGCACAAACTCTAATTCCATTAACATGATTGCTTAATTTTATGGATGAGCAGAGGAATTAGAAAAATTTCAAACACGCATAAATTTAGAAGAGAAAGTAGCTCTTGCCTGCAGTTTTGAGGCTCTGTTGGATATGGTAATTTGGTATGGGTTGAGAATTAAGCGAACAAGAGAACTCTTCTTGAATTTGTAGAGGTCCATTTGCCAAGCATTTGGTGTCGGTGTCCATGTATATAATGAATGATATACACTAAATATTTTGCCCATATATTCTCCTTTGATAATGTAAACAGAAAAGAAAAAGCTAGCTGAAACTGACCAGGCTCACGTAAGTGTTGGGAGCAGTGGCTTTAGAGCATGTTGCCCTCTTTCTGCCGACCCCATAAAAACCCTTCTGCTCCCTCCACAGGGTTGAGGCTTTGCTACTGTTGAGGAGTCAGGAAGAGGTGGAGCTAGGTGACAGTAACTGTCTGTGGTATCTTCCTCAACTCCCACACTCACCCCACACCCTGCAAACATTCAGGCATTTACTGCTGAAGCTAATGCTGAACCTGTTCTTGAATGTGTTGTGAACCCCCTTTCCTCAGAGGGGGCTCTCGATCAGCCACCAGCAGGAAACCGTGGCTGCTCTAAAGCTGTGCTCCTGTATGGAGAGAGAGATTCTAGGGGAGTAGTCCAGGTAGAAGTACTGGGTGTCCATGCTAAGAGTCTCATGCTCTTCAGTCTTCTGAAGATTCCACACAGAAATCCTGTCTACCTAGGGACACACACAGAAATATGGGTCTCAGGCTCTGCCTGATCTATAGGAGTGGGGAGAGGTCTTAAAGCTTATCTGCTGATGCATGGATATTATAGAAATTCCAAGACTTGTAACTCACAGAGTTTCATGGTCCATATGCTGGTTTTCCCTGCCATAGCTTATAATTTGTCTCTAAAAGAGCAATGACATGTATCTGTGTATCAGATGATTTTCTTAATGGTCCTGGTCCTGCAGTCCTTATGTAGGCAACACACACACTGACTTCAGTGGGTATTTTTCTTGCCTAAAGACTGCAGGCTCAGCCCCCTATCAATAAATGAATAAAATGTTTAATACATTTCAGCAATAGGAAGAGAAACAATGGGTCTTTGGGGTATATAGAGAAACTGAGATCCAAAAAATGACATTGCCGTACATGATGGTGGGAGCTGAGAATCTTATGAATGCAACCTAAATTATCAAGTTTCATACACTTCCTAGCAAAAATACAGGCACAAAGCATCCAAAGCACAAGTCTTAGAATTATGTCTTGTGAGAGAGCATAGGGAAACTGATTATGGGAAATTTAAATTATGAGAGAAATCAGGAAAATAGAAGATTACTTTTAAACATTTTAGTCCCAAAACTATTTATTAGCATACATAAATCATTATCTGAATCATTTGTGATCCCTCCCATGTTAAGCTCATAGTCTAGCACCAAAAAAAAAAGAAGTTGATTGCTTGTGATTTCAAGTAGATTAATAGAATGGACCCCCAAACCAAGAGTCTACTGGGAAAAGCAGTAAACTTGGCAACTCTGAAACACATTCCTAGCTTGAGTTAATGTTGCCTGTTCTTATGAGAATTTTTAAGTTCCCTCAAAGATTATATTTGTTATTTTTGCCCATTATGTGCTTTCAGGCTGGATGAGATAATTAAAACATTTCTGGAAGATCCTGATCCTGAAAGCACGCTGGATGTTGGAGCTGATATGCGCAAGATCAAGCACTGTTTCAATTACGTTAAGGTATATTCTGTACACATACAAGGAAGTGCAGAGCGCCCTAAGAATGAACAGGAAATATTAGAGGACACAGGAGAGAGAGAGCTGAAAAGCAACCATGAAGCTATGGAGAAGAAGGGAGTGTATGCAGGGCCTCAGCAGGTCTGAGAAATGCTTGAAGAACTGGAATAGATTGGAATAATAAATGGAAAATACGCAGCAAGAATCTGAAGGAGCTGAAAGGAATCACCAAAGGGTATTAGAGGTGGAGGGAGTGATAGAGAGGACTGGGATTTACAGGAATTGCTGTGCTGAAGTAATCTGTAAATGGATAGAGAGTATATCCTGGTGTATATGCAGCTAATAAGGAGCTTTACGTTAGACTAGTTACTCCCAGGGAGATATCAGAAAAGAGGGTTTGTGTCACTGAATCAGCTGCGTCAGCTGTGCTGATTATATGCTATCCTGGGATATACTGCACACAAGATATATACAGGGTGAGGAGTAGCAAGGGAAGAAATTGAACATGGGGTATATTTTTTGGTTTTGTTTATGCTCTGCGCTAAAAGCTTCTGCAATTTTCTAATATAGTAAAGTATAAAACACTGTCCTTGAATTTGATTTATAGATGAGGAGGAATTAGTACCCAGTTGATGTTACTTTTTTCCTTGCTACGGTGGGAGTTCTTTTCCAGAGAGAGATGTGTAAGGCTTAGATATTTTTCTTGAGGAAAACTGATCAGTGGAAATTAGGAAATATCTCATAGCTAACTCGGTACTTATTGCTTTGCAGTCTACCAGTGGTGGGATTTTGCTTTTCAGAAATCCTGAAGATGCTCTCAAATCAGCTAGCATAGGTAAACAGTCACACAGGGATAGGGGGAAATGAATGGGATGAGGATAAAGTGACAAGAATCCAGAACTAATTTTATTTTATTTCATAGCGACTGATAAATCATACAAACATTCCTGACAGAAGTCTGCTCTCCCCAGACATCACTGGAAATGAGGATACTAATACCTCAGAGAAAAAAGAGGAGTTAAAGAAGTTGAGAGACCTTCTGCACCAAAGAGATAATGAAATCAGTATCCTTTATGAAACAGGATTTATTTGGGTTTAAACTAATCTGGCTACAATCAGAGGTGTGGGTGTATATGAAATGGGAGATGGTGATCTGTAAAGAATTTCTTCGCTTTCAGACTGATGTATCAATCCACATTCATATTCTAAGAGTCTCCTACCACTCTTTATCAGAATCTCATTGCTGCACTTGGTCCCTGTTTCTGTTATGAACTGAAGCAAAATCCTGGATACATATACCCTGGGGTTTGGGGAAATTCTGGTCCAGATCCAAAAGTTGTGGTTCAGCCTCATGTCTAATAAACTCTTTTCCAGTCTAGCATAGAAAACTGTGATGCTATATAAAGAACAATTTATTACCTTACAAAGAATAGAATTTCCTGTATTGTTATTTTTAGCCAAATGAAATGCTGCTTCAGGGACTACTGGACTCTCTTCTTTTAGATTCTATGTAAAACGTGTGCTTTCTACATCCAACTTTAACATTTAAATTAAAGCTGAGCCTTTATATTGTGTATGTATAACAAAAATTAAACTACTCATATGTGCCGTGTCCACTTTACTGCCTCATGGGAAACATATGAGTAGCTGTAGCTTAGCAAGATGAAGAAAGGGCAGTTATTTTTAGCTGGCTGATAAAACTGCAGGCAGACCACAGTGTCACCATGTCCCTGAGTTTGTGGCTGATCTGTGGACAAAACTTGAACAATAGCAGAAAATTGACAAACAGCTTTCACGTTTAGAGCAAGCAGAGATCCTTTAACATTATTAAAAACAAGACTAACCGCATTCTTTGTGGTATATCAAGTGTGAATGGTTTGTACTTCAGACTGGTAGCTTGCTTTACCCTGATGAAATCAAATGGTAGGGAAGCCTTTTAGTTTGCTGCCTCCTTCACAAGAGCCAAGATGTTTATTTTGAAAGAAACATTGTCTAGTTAATTTGGCTATAAAATTGACTTATAACACCTTTTAAAAGTTTCTTATTTTAGCTCAACCTCTGGATCCCTCAGAAGAATAAATCATTAAATTGATAAAATATTTGTAATAAAACAACAAAATACACAATTAATAGAGTCAGATGCGCTCACACCAGATATGCATATGTGGCTTTGTTTATGAAAGTACAAGGAAGGCATTCATTGCATCCATCAATTTTAATTAGAGCTGTATACAGGGAATTGAAATATTAAAAGTTAAAATCAGAACTAGCATGCAAGGAACTGTAAGTGGATTTTGAAGACTAAATAATTTTACAATTTACTTTTAAAAATTAACATCATGATTGGTACAATAAAACTACTGAGGACTTGGAGGCTCTCCTGCCATAAACTGTAAGAGATCCTTTTTGTCTTTATGCACACTATAAGAGGTACGATAAGAACCAATTTGTAAGACAAATAATTTTTGCCACCTAATCAACTTGATAATTCTGATTCCTCACACTTTGCCCAGATTTTTTCCATGTATTTATCAGATAAATTAGACACAAAATAAAAAACATATAGAAAATATCTCATCATCTTTATAGGGATTCATGTTACCTCTTTGTTTTTGCTAAATGTGTAGTGAATTCCATCAGAAAACTCCTGCATTCCTTCATTTAAAGTGTTTTTATGTCAAAGGTCTTTCTAAAGAATATGTATGTAATTGGCAGGAATTTCTTTAAAACCCTGTTTTGTGTTTTTATAATCCTTTCTATTGTGGTGTGCTTGACAGTCTTCCTATAAAGTTTAAGATTTCTGGCTCTTGATTTAAATTTGACTGGGGAAATTTGCAGGGTCTAATTGATGTTGCAATGTTACCCAACTTAATAAATGGAATGTCACCCATTTTGAAAGAGTAACTAGAATTTAATATTTCTATTTTTGTACAGAATCTTACAGTATTTATTGCTTTTATCCAAATGTGGATTGGCCATAGCCATTTATACCACTCACTTATGTCATCTTACTAGTGCTCAGGACACATTGAATTGGTTATTTGGAAAGATAAGTGTGAATGCATAGACGTAACGTATGGGCCTAACCTTGCAATCCATATTCACATGAATAAGCCTTCCATGTGTGACTAGTTCAATTCTGAAACCTAGTTCAATTCAGTTCTACAAGACTACACGTATGAGCAAGTGGCCTACAGAGAGAGTGGATTATTATTTATGGAAAGGAGATCCTAGCTAATTTCCTTAAAATGTTCTTCAGATATTCTAGTAAGTATGTTAAAGAAAGAAAAAAAGAAAGCACAGGATGCCCTCTTTCAGCTCAGTGCTGGGTCTAGTGGTCTTGCAGTCTCGGAAAGTTCCCTTTCTATAAGCTTGGAAGAAGGTCAGAGGCCATCTGCCTGTGTTAATGTGAAAGATACACAAGATTTCAGCTCCTCAGTACATAGATCTGCTTTTCTTCCTGGGAAAACAGGTTAGTGAATTGAATTATATGTGCAAGTATCTAGTTCTCACATTGTGACTTTAAATGTATCATTCTTAGGTGTGGACTAAGAGAGAGGCGTTTTAGTTTCAGCATCAGCATTCTTGTGCTTATTTGCTTTTGTCCTTCACTTCACAAATATAATTAGCTTGATTTCAGGCCACCTCAAAGCACAGGTAACTTAATATGCGAATAGGACTCAAATGTTGGAAACGTAAATGAATGTTGAGGACTTCATTTGTAATATAATCCAGGAGATGACATCCTTCCCATCAAAGCTCAAACTACTGATTTAACTAAACAGGATAAACAGTTAATATTGGAAGAAGGTTCATTCAGATATGATTAATGGCAAGGGCCACAAAGTAGGTTTCAAATTCTCTCTCATTTTGTCCTTCAGAACAGAAAAGTAATCCTCTGTTCAGGTGAAAAGAAGGTTGATTAGTTCTGTCTCCAGCTATATAGCACCACACAAGATTCAGTGTTTAACCTTTAAAAGTAAATCTCTTCAGTGTTCCACATTATATAGAACATGCATGGTTTTATTTGACATTTTTAATGAACCATTGTAATGATTTTTATCATTACAGTGTTCATGGAATCAAACTTCGACCTCTGTTTAGCACGTTAATTCAGCAGGGAACTAACTTGAACCATGTGAGTAGTTCCACTGAAGTCTTAACAACCTTGCTGAACTGGGACATTGGTTTGTAAGAACAAAACCAGAATGCTTATATTTTCATATGTTGGAACTTTCTATGAAAAAGCTTTTAAATCATCATGGGGAAGGAGGAGTGGTCAAGAATGCAGTTCTTGCCAAAGGAGATTAGGAAATGGCTTAATTCACAAATACTGTATTTGGTTAACATAGCCTGTACCCTAAATATAATTTACACATGTGATAGATAATGTCATTTTCAGAAGAAGGGCAGTTTCTGTCCATCTGCTCTTATATAGAGTTCAAACCCTTCTTAGTGAAGCTAATTCAATTATTTCCATACTTTCTTCTGGTGAGGAAGTGTTCCTGAGGAGTCTTTATAAGCTCACATCTTAATGTGTTTCCCTTGGATATAATCACACCAAAGGCAATTACTTTTTAAAACAATATATTGTTTTACTGGAGCTAGAAGGATGACATTTAGTTAGGGCATGTGCCTGTCATGATGGACTAATGTCTTTTTTTTTTAATTAATAAAAATAAATAAAATTGTTGACTCACTTTTTGTGAGTGTCATGGAAGAATGAGTCTTAAGGGGCAAATGCCTGAGGAGAGGGTAGTGGTTTGGCATAGGGGCTTTGGTACAATAATATAAACTGCACTTTTTTCTCCTCCCACAAATGGTTTTGAACCTGGTTCTTTCTTTCCACTCTTCCTCAGACCAAAGAGAAACAGCAATCTGGATGTAAAGCATTTTTTTTTAATTGCAATATTACTATTTCATAGTGGTTAGAGTATTAGAGGAACAATTGGAAAAGCAAAAGTTTAAATTTCAATATTCCTTTAAGTTTATAACACTACTTTAGAACCAGGAAAATAATGTCAATAATATTTCATGCAACAAAATGGTCAGTGTGAGTTTAGAAAATATTACTATTTTATCCCAGCATTGCATGCTGCTATAAGTTACCTAAAGAAGAGAAAATATCTCCAATGTTTGCATAGGATGATGAGTATTTTATCCATCTTTCACCTAGAAACTAGTCACCATATTACTTGGGATTTTAAAAAGCTCTTTTTCTGGTTAACATATCTTCTTTCAACCTATTCCTGTTGAAAAAGCAGAATGAAATGGAATTCAGGGCTCACTAGAGAATTTGCGTAGTGCCTAGGCTCTTTAAAACATTCAACCAAGCCAGAGAAAGATTAGGGATTTTTTTGTTTTGTTTTTTGCTTAAACGTCTGTTTTTGTTTTATTGAAATAATGAGAAAGCCTGCATGTTCGATTCTAATGCTGAAAGGGGCCATATTGTTCTCTTTAACATAGCAATGGTCTTAGTGTTTTTATGTTTCTTGAGTGTGTGTTCCAAATAGTCACCTGGAACTATTCAGCTTTCCAGAAGTCCCCAGATGACTCACTGCATCCTTTAACTGTTTGAGATTCTAACAAAACCAAGCCATCCTCTGAAATGATGTCAAAGCAGTTTTTAAAAGTACATTATGAGCTTAAACTGCATCAGAGTTGGAAGCTTTCATAAAAATACCCACGCCATTGTGATGCTTGTTGTGTAAATGATAATTAATGGTTCCTCTAAAGTTGCTTCACTTTGAAAATTAACTGAGGGATTAATGCTGCAACCATTTTTATAGTAGTATGAAGAAATGTGTACACATGTGGATTAAGGATAATTTGTGGAGTAAGATTAATAAAGAATTATAGGAATGAAGTTAGGTCCAGGGGATTCCTTTACTAGTGTTTAGGCTGTGATACAAGCAAAATACCTAATCTAATCTCTCAAAATGTTGAAAACTGCAAGTATCATGTGAATATAGTGTATCTGGACTCCATCATGTGTTAAGAAACAATGGTCATATTGTATCCTGCTGTTACAGTTGTTACACTGCTGTTATGGTTCTATCAGCACTTTCATTTTAAACTTCAGGGTTTCTACTAGCAACAAAAATAATTATTTGACATAGAAAAATGTATGTCTCAGAAGTGATAGAGTTGTATTATATAATGTACCTCATGGCTGATTTAAATAATTGTATTTAAAACATAATCTAAAAAGTTTAATCGTGTGATCAGAAAATGAGAATCTTTTAATATAACATTAGTATTAATAATATTTGAATACACAGGATAGTAATTCTGATTTAAAGACCAGCTTTTTAAAGTTTGGTGTGCATAACTGCATGCATACATTTACCTCTTGCATGCACCCAATTTATTCACAGATTTCCAGTCTGCACTCAGTACAGGAATTTGTGTATACATGTGGTGAATTAGGCTTCTAAATACAGCATTGGGTATTTTTGCATATGCGATGAAATTTGAGTACAATGCAAGTACCTAAATTTGTAAAACTGACCCTCAATTACCTTAACTAATATAGTGACTGAGTGACTAAAATCTTCAATTTTATTTTAATAGAATTTATGTTAATAGTTTGAATCAGCTGTACTATAATGGCACTCTTGTGATTATGGTGTCATCAAAACTTTGATGGAATTATTTCCTTGTGACTCTCACCAATCATTTTTACAGTATGAAGCACTTAAAGATGTTCTGCCATTTAGGCCAGTGGTTCTCAAAGCCAGTCTGCCAGACATTAAAATGGATCGGCCTAAGAAACCAAACCAATTCCAGGGCACTAGTAATCTTTTAATGCAACATTAAAAGATTAGGCAGGTTCAGTTCATGTGGTCTAAATCAGTAGTTCTCAAAGCCAGTCCACCACTTGTTCAGGGAAAGCCTCTGCCAGACTGGGCTGGTTTGTTTACCTGCTAGATCCGCAGGTTCGGCTGATCGCGGCTCCCACTGACCGCGGTTCACTGCTCCAGGCCAGTGGGGACTGCGGGAAGGGCGATCAGCACATCCCTCGGCTCGCACTGCTTCCCACAGCCCCCATTGGCCTGGAGCGGCGAACTGCAGCCAGTGGGAGCCGCAGTTGGCGCGAACCTGCGGATGTGGCAGGTAAACAAACTGGCCCGGCAGGGGCTTTCCCTGAACAAGTGGCGAACTGGCTTTTGAGAAGCACTTATTTAGACCACATGAACTGAACCTGCCTAGTCTTTTAATGTTGCATTAAAATATTACTAGTGCCCTGAAACTGGTTTGGTTTCTTAGGCTGATCCATTTTAATGTCTGATCTTTATAGGTTAATGGGAAAAAATCTTTTGTAAATTTAATAAGACAAGCTTCATTAGTTTGCTTCATTAGCTATTTTTGTTTTGTATTGTAATGAACTGGCTAATGATCAAGTGAGCCACTGCCCTCTCCTAGTTGGTGTCAGAAGTGCTAAACAGTTCCATGGGTCCTTGTAATGGGGCACTCTTCTCTGGAGCGCCTCCAAGTGACAGGATCAAGTATTGTAGTCCTTTTTTCACCTCTGGTGTCCCCTGCTAGCTGACTTGGCAAGTCTTCCAAGGCTGGCCATCTGACTGAGTCACAAAGAACAACTGAACCCCTTGCAGGGTGTTAAAGAGTCCAACAAATAAGAAGTCTGTTTCCTCGCCGTAGAGTCTTCAGCTTTGGTCCCTTTAAATTCAGGCCTTTGTTCTGACTTCCAAATAAGGCCTGCCCCCTTCTTGTGGTTATACCACTCTACCCGTAGCCAAAAGGGGAACCTAGGCACACCCACTAGTCCGGGTTCCAATCTAGGGACCCTAGACACAGCAGCCACATACTTGTTACTGCAGACTTTGCTGCTTCCTGAGGCAGGATGTACTTGGACCGTGGGGTGTCCTGAGTAGCCTCAAAGACCAGATATACCGAGTCACTGTCCTATACCAATATCAGCCAAAAGAGATTCTCCTTTAACTCAAGTGGTGGGGACCTATGTCAAGATTTTCAAAGCCAACTAGGGGACTTAGCCACATAACTCCCAATAATTTCAGTGAGAATTATGTAGCTAACCCCCAACTTGTTTTGGAAGGTATCAACCATGGGCTTTTGAAGCAGGCAGATGTAGTTCAATCTCCCATGCTTCTGGGAAGTTCCATGTAGTTATAGTTCATATCACAGTGTCAATCATGAAGTCTTAGAAAGCCACAGTGTTTAAATATGAATGTAGAAGCCTAAATGTAGGCACCCATTTCTGAAATCTTGGCCATCTTGCTGGGGAGAGAGAGAGAGAGATTGTGGGGAATGTTGTGCTCTATATTTTAGTTTGCACTCTCCCTAAAGTGGTCAGACTTTCTCTCACATGTCCTGCCCAGATAGTAATGTTGGCAGCATTTGGACTTCTACACTCCTGCTATATACAACAGTTATGATAATAATATCTTATAGTGGTTTTGTTTTAAGAAGTTTGTGTGTAAATATTGTACTTCAGAAATGTGCCAGATTGACAGCTCTCAGGAGTTAACAGGGACAGATGATTTGTCTATACTGTCTATACTGTCTTGCCAATATGCCTCAACCCTGACTTGGAGGGTCCACTTAACACAAGAGTATTCCTGAGTATCCATTCTGTTTCATTCCTTGACCTCTCTACTGAGAATGCCAATGTTGTTTTCTTAAGTGAATTATTGTAGTATTTTGCTTTTACTTTCTTTTATGTGGATTCTGAAGGGTCCCTTTCTAAGGAACTTCAGTATTTGGCTCTGTATAATACTTATATTAAAGGGGACTAAGGAGAATAGCCTGTGTATGGTATGTTTTTTTCAAATCAGACCATAGAGATTTCACTGTTGGATTACAGCTTAGGTCAGGAAAAGTGGTTTAGCAAAATTTCCCCATATTCCACTTTGAAAATGTGCCCAAAGGTTTCATAAGTGAGTGCTGATCAGGATCTGTCTGTGTACTTGTATACAGTGCACATAAAACCAGCAGGTCTTATATATATAGTTCTGTTATAAGATAAGCCTTCTAATGCTAAAATTAAATAAAATTGTACTAGATTGCTGAGAGATTTTTGTTATAGCTTTTTTTTTGTTCTTTAAGATTATTTAAGATACAATTTGAGATTTAAGAAGAAAATAAAAAACAAATGGATAACAGATGCTGATCCAAAGCTTGGTGGAAAGAAAACAGCTATTTAAGAATAGGCAGTGGTAGTTTCCAGTGAGGGCCAGAGAGGGCTGTCAAGAAGAAAAGGTTCCCTAGGGTCATAAGCAACACAGAGAAAGCCGGCACCAGGACAAGTGATCACTGCCAGAGAATATGAGAACAATAAGACTACAAATTACAGTATGGTTGGGTGGATGTCACATGAGCAGAAAGAATGTACTCACATTTATAAGTCAGCCCACCTTCTTCAGAGGGAAGTTATTTGAATTAATTAATGTTTTATGAAGTGTTTTGAGATCCTTGTCTGCAAAGATCTATAAAAGTTCAAATTAGGAGTAGTAGTATATTACTTTATTATTCAAGTGTAATAATGCAAAGAGATGTTTGTGCATACCATGACAGTAATAAACACCCAATTCCATCTGCTAGTAGCTAGGAGATGGCTCTCTTTCCTGTTGGACTCAGACCTGGACACAGTGATCCTGCCTCATTTTTACCCTCTGGGCTTAATTATTCCAACTCATTATGTCTCGGAATGAAGCAACTCACCCTGAAAAAGCTCCAGTGGGTATAGAACATAGAAGCCAACCTGCTTAGCAAAACAGGTGGCCATGAGTACACCAGCCTAGTACTTTGCTGCCCTCCAAATATATAGTGTAATTTAAGTTCTCTGTCCTGCAATCAGAGCCCTGGATGGGATTAGTCCTACCTATCAAGGAGATTGTCTCTCTCCCCATGAGCATGTCTTCCATGTCTAGTTGGCAGCCAGTATCAGGCGGAGTGCCCCAAGGGTCGGTTCTGGGGCTGGTTTTGTTCAATATCTTCATTAATGATCTGGTGGACTGCACTCTCAGCATGTTGGCAGATGACGCTAACCTGGGAGAAGTAGTAGATATGCTGGAGGGTAGGATTTGGATACAGAGGGACCTAGACAAATTAGAGGACTGGGCCAAAAGAAACCTGATGAGGTTCAACAAGGACAAGTCCAGAGGACTGCACTTAGGATGGAAGAATCCCATTCATTGCTACAGACTAGGGACCGAATGGCTAGGCAGCAGTTCTGCAGAAAAGGACCTAGGAGTTACAGTGCATGAGAAGCTGGATATGAGTCAACAAAGTGCCCTTGTTGCCAAGAAGGCTAACGGCATTTTGGGCTGTATAAGTATGGGCTTTGCCAGCAGATCGAGGGACATGATCATTCCCCACTATTTGGCATTGAGGCCTCGTCTGGAGTACTGTGACCAGTTTTGGGCCCCACACTACAAGAAGGATGTGGAAAAATTGGAAAGAGTCCAGCAGAGTGCAAACAAAAATGATTAGGGGGCTGGAGCACATGACTTATGAGGAGAGGCTGGGGGAACTGGGATTGTTTAGTCTGCAGAGGAGAAGAATGAGGGGGGATTTGATAGCTGCTTTCAACTACCTGAAAGGGGGTTCCAAAGAGGATGGATCTAGACTGTTCTCAGTGGTACCAGATGACAGAACAAGAAGTAATGGTCCAAAGTTGCAGTGTGGGAGGTTTAGGTTGGATATTAGGAACAACTTTTTTACTAGGAGGGTGGTGAAGCACTGGAATGGGTTACCTAGGGAGGTGGTGGAATCTCCTTCCTTAGAGGTTTTTAAGGTCAAGCTTGACAAAGCCCTGGCTGGGATGATTTAGTTGGGGTTGGTCCTGCTTTGAGCAGGGGGTTGGACTAGATGACCTCCTGAGCTCCCTTCCAACCCTGATATTCTATGATTCTATGATAGCTACAATCCAATGGAATCATGAAACTGTAAAATGACTTTCGTGGGAGCTGGACCTACGGTATGGAACTTACTCCTGCAAGAGTTAATAATTACCATGATCTTACTACTGTTAGAAGTAAAATGCAACACTCTTCTCTTTGACTTACCACATACCCTCTCTTGGAGTATGTCTACATTGCAATAGGGGGTGCAAATGACAACTCCTGTAGATGTATCCAATCCGCACTAGCTGTACTCTAATTAGCTGACTAAAAATGGCCATGGGGATGCTCTGGCATAGGCCGCAGCGTGGACTGCACAAGCCTGACGCCTCACCTCACCACATAGGCACTTGCCTGTGCAGCCCATGTGATAGCCTGTGCCACAGTTGCTCTCACTTCCATTTTTAGTCATGGATCAAACACTGGCTAGGAGGCAGGGAGTAAAGAGAAGGATTAAATGGTCAATTTTCATTGAGGCAAAAGTTAATAACAGGGTACCTTAAGGGTCTGTTCTAAGCCCCCTGTTGTTTAATATATTTATTAATGATCTAGAAAGGAGGATGAATAGTGAGACAGCAAAATGTGCAGATGACGCAAAGTTGTTAAGTGGAGTCAAGACCAGAGAGGACTGCGAAGAACTTCAGAGACACCTTAATAACTAGGTGCATGGGCAACAATGGCAAATTAAATCCAGTGTTGGTAAATGCAACATAATGAACATCGAAAGGAAAAATATTAACTATTTGTACATCTTACAAGAGTCTAAATTATCTGAGTCACCTTAATAAAGGTACCTGGGCATCGCTATAGACAGCTCAGTACAGACCACTACTCAGTGCACAGTTGCAGTCAAATAAAGCTAACAAGATATTAATATGCATATAGAATGAGATGGTGAATAATACAAAACATATTATAACATCTTTATATAAATCAGTGATGTAGCCTCATCTGGAATGCTGTATAGTATTGGTCACTGTCATGGGTAGGGCCTTACCAAATTCACAGCCATGAAAAATGCATCGTCGACTGTGAAATCTGGTCTTTTGTATGCTTTTACCTTGTGCTATACAAATTTCACAGGTATCAGAGGGGTAGCAGTGTTAGTCTGGATCTGTAAAAAGCGACAAAGAGTCCTGTGGCACCTTATAGACTAACAGAGGTATTGGAGCATGAGCTTTCATGGGTGAATACCCACTTTGTCAGATGCATGATGCAAATTTCACAGGGAAGACCAGAATTCTCAAATTGGGAATCCTGACCCAAAAGTGAGTTGCAGGGGGGTCAAAAGGTTATTGGGGGGGTCACAGTATTGCCACCTTTACCTCTGCTTGGCCTTCAGAGCTGGGCGGCTAGAGAGCGGTGGCTGTTGGCCAGGCATCCAACTGATAACCTGCCTTGAACAATGGCAAAGGCCTGATGCTTCACAGGAAAATTGGTGAGCAACCTATGTTTCGCCTGGTCAATTGTGCAGTGATATATCATGGGGGAGGTGGTAGAGAGAGAGAGTGTGTGCCTTTGCAGCACAAAGGCTCATTTTGTGTAAATCTTCTAGCTGCAAATAATATTGATAGAAAGCTATCTAATCCTTTCTTTAAATTCTTTCTGAACTATATATATATATATATATATATATATAATATATGTCTCCTTGTCTATATATTTTATGGGTTTGATAAAGGTGTGAGAAAGACCTTATGTTGGAGCCAATAATATAGATCTCCCAAGTAGAGCCTTTAGTGTACTGTGAAAGCCACATTTCACCATTTAAACATTTTCCATACCCTCACTCAGTTTATGATTATTTAAATTTACAGTACTTACTTGATTTCACATGCACTGTAATAGTTTTAACAATTTAGTTGGTTTCATTTTTAACTGAGATTTGCATAGTCTCAACTGCATAATTGGCCTTGTTTTAATGCAACACAAAATGACATTGTTTAAACCTTTATAAAGTTTCTTCACTTTAATCATTGCTGCATTGTGAATAAATTTGATTAAAATTAAGTTTATTTGCCAACATTAATCTAATTTTGAGGTATAGATGAATGCATTATGTGTTCCATTCACCTATCCCATTGCCTTAGCCTGAAAACAATTAAACTAAACCATCAGGGAAAAGATATATGGAAAAAAAATCTTCAGTTTGGTTGCACATTTGTGAGAGATCTAAGGCTACATCGTCACTTCCGCTGTGTGTACAGACACTGCATGCCCAGCTAGCACGGATATAAATAGCAGTGTAGATGGTGATAAGCTGCTTAGGCGAGTAGAGTACCCCCAGGGTATGTACCCTACATGTCTCTCTACATTCCCAAGCATTGCCTCCAACACAGGAGCAGTGGAAGTGCCCTAAAGATGTGGGGCCATAGGCACCCGAACCATGGCCTCGTCCACCCAGGCTCTGCCCCCCCAAGGCCCTGCCCCCATACAGCCCCTTCTCCCTGAGGTCCTGCCCTCATGCTGCCCCTTCCGCTGAACCCCGCCCTCATGCTGCCCCTTCCCCTGAGTCCCCCCTTGTGCCATCCCTTCCCATGAGGCCGCACTCTTGCACTGCCCCTTCTCCACAAGCCCCTACCCTCACGCCGCCCCTTCCCCTGAGGCCCTGCTGCCATACTGCCTCTTCTCCTCAAGACCTCGCCCCCAGTTCACTCCTCTTCCCCCGCACCACTGTTCCAGCACCCCTGCTCCAAAGTGTGCACTGCAATTTTTAGCAGTGTAACATCTTACTTCCTCCCAGCTGCCCAAGCCTTCCCCTGCCAAAGCCTTTCCCTACTGCATCTCAGCAATTCCTGGACAGTATCCATGTGGAGACAGCTGATGCTGCTGTCCCAGTTGACAGGACTACCGACACACCAGTGGAGGAGGAGATGCCTCAGGGTGTATCTGACACACCAGTGGAGGAGGAGGCTCAGGGTGGACACAGCCAGCTGGTTACTTCTAGCAGCAGGCAGTGCTCCACCGCTGCTGCGAACCCTCCTGCTGTGGTCAAAGATAACTGTTATGCTCTTCTTGATACAGGAGAGAAGGAATCATCCCCAACAGTTAAGGAGGTGAAGCTTCGTACCCCTAAGGCTGGGAGGTCTGCTGCCACCACTGATAAGAAACGTAGGGTAGTGGTGGTTGGAGACTCTCTGCTGAGGGGGACGGAGACACCCATCTGTCGCCCTGACCGTTCATCCCGGGAGGTATGCTGCCTGCCAGGGGCCCGTATCCGAGATGTTACAGAGGCATTGTCGAGGATTATCCGGCCTTCTGACTACTACCCCATGCTACTCATCCATGTGGGCACAAATGATACTGCGAGGTGTGACACTGAGCAGATCAAGAGTGACTACAGGGCTCTGGGAGTACGGGTTAAGGAGTTTGGAGCGCAGGTGGTATTCTCTTCAATTCTTCCTGTTGAAGGTAGGGGTCCGGGCAGAGACAGATGCATCGTGGAGGTGAATGCCTGGCTGCGAAGATGGTGTCGCCAGGAGGGCTTTGGCTTCCTCAACCACGGGATGCTATTCGAGGAAGGACTGCTAGGAACAGATGGCGTTCACCTTTCGAAGAGGGGAAAGGCCTTATTTGCGTACAGACTGGCTAACTTAGTAAGGAGGGCTTTAAACTAGGTTCGACGGGGACAGGTGAGCAAAGCCCACAGGTAAGTGGGGAACAAGACCTGGGAGATGGGCTGGAACAGGAGGGAGCACGGGCTATAATGGCAGACAGGAAGGAGGGTCAGGGCGAAGCTGGGAGGCAAGATCAAACCAGTATCTTAGATGCCTGTATACAAATGCAAGAAGTATGGGTAATAAGCAGGAAGAACTGGAAGTGCTAATAGATAAATACAACTATGATATTATTGGCATTACTGAAACTTGGTGGGATAATACACATGACTGGAATGTTGGTGTGGATGGGTATAGTTTGCTCAGGAAGGATAGACAGGGGAAAAAGGGAGGAGGTGTTGCCTTATATATTAAAAATGTACACACTTGGACTGAGATGGAGATGGACATAGGAGACGGAAGTGTGGAGAGTCTCTGGGTTAGGATAAAAGGGGTAAAAAACACAGGTGATGTCGTGCTGGGAGTCTACTACAGGCCACCTAATCAGGTGGAAGAGGTGGATGAGGCTTTTTCAAACAACTAACAAAATCATCCAAAGACCAAGATTTGGTGGTGATGGGGGACTTCAACTATCCAAATATATGTTGGGAAAATAACACCGCGGGGCACAGACTATCCAATAAGTTCCTGGACTGCATTGCAGACAACTTTTTATTTCAGAAAGTTGAAAAATCTACTAGGGGGGAAGCTGTTCTAGACTTGATTTTAACCAATAGGGAGGAACTTGTTGAGAATTTGAAAGTAGAAGGAAGCTTGGGTGAAAGTGATCATGAAATCGTAGAATTTGCAATTCTAAGGAAGGGTAGAAGGGAGTACAGCAGAATAGAGACAATGGATTTCAGGAAGGCGGATTTTGGTAAGCTCAGAGAGCTGATAGGTAAGGTCCCATGGGAATTAAGACTGAGGGGAAAAACAACTGAGGAAAGTTGGCAGTTTTTCAAAGGGACGCTATTAAGGGCCCAAAAGCAAGTTATTCTGATGGTTAGAAAAGATAGAAAATGTGGCAAAAGACCACCTTGGCTTACCCTTGAGATCTTGCGTGACCTACAAAATAAAAAGGCGTCATATAAAAAATGGAAACTAGGTCAGATCACGAAGGATGAATATAGGCAAATAACACAGGAATGCAGAGGCAAGATTAGAAAAGCAAAGGCACAAAATGAACTCAAACTAGCTATGGGAATAAAGGGAAACAAGAAGACTTTTTATCAATACATTAGAAGCAAGAGAAAGACTAAGGACAGGGTAGGCCCACAGCTCAATGAGGAGGGGGAAACAGTAACGGGAGACTTGAAAATGGCAGAGATGCTTAATGACTTCTTTGTTTCGGTCTTCACTGAGAAATCTGAAGGAATGTCTAGTATAGTGAATGCTTACGGGAAGAGGGTAGGTTTAGAAGAGAAAATAAGAAAAGAGCAAGTAAAAAATCACTTAGAAAAGTTAGATGCCTGCAAGTCACCAGGGCCTGATGAAATGAATCCTAGAATACTCAAGGAGTTAATAGAAAAGGTATCTGAGCCTCTAGCTATTATCTTTGGGAAATCATGGGAGACGGGGGAGATTCCAGAAGACTGGAAGGGGGCAAATATAGTGCCCATCTATAAAAAGGGAAATAAAAACAACCCAGGAAACTACAGACCAGTTAGTTTAACTTCTGTGCGAGGGAAGATAATGGAGCAGGTAATCAAAGAAATCATCTGCAAACACTTGGAAGGTGGTAAGGTGATAGGGAATAGCCAGCATGGATTTGTAAAGAACAAATCGTGTCAAACTAATCTGATAGCGTTCTTTGATAGGATAACGAGCCTTGTGGATAAGGGAGAAGCGGCGGATGTGATATACCTAGACTTTAGTAAGGCATTTGATACAGTCTCGCATGATATTCTTATAGATAAACTAGGAAAGTACAGTTTGGATGGGGCTACTATAAGGTGGGTGCACAACTGGCTGGATAACCGTACTCAGAGAGTAGTTGTTAATGGCTCCCAATCCTGCTGGAAAGGTATAACAAGTGGGGTTCCGCAGGGGTCTGTTTTGGGACCGGTTCTGTTCAATATCTTCATTAACGATTTAGATGTTGGCATAGAAAGTGCGCTTTTTAAGTTTGCGGACGATACCAAACTGGGAGGGATTGCAACTGCTTTGGAGGACAGGGTCAAAATTCAAAATGATCTGGACAAATTGGAGAAATGGTCTGAGGTAACAGGATGAAGTTCAATAAAGATAAATGCAAAGTGCTCCACCTAGGAAGGAACAATCAGTTTCACACATACAGAATGGGAAGAGACTGTCTAGGAAGGAGTATGGCAGAAAGAGATCTAGGGGTCATAGTAAACCACAAGCTTAATATGAGTCAACAGTGTGATACTGTTGCAAAAAAAGCAAACGTGATTCTGGAATGCATTAACAGGTGTGTTGTAAACAAGACACAAGAAGTCATTCTTCCGCTTTACTCTGCGCTGGTCAGGCCTCAGCTGGAGTATTGTGTCCAGTTCTGGGCACCGCATTTCAAGAAAGATGTGGAGAAATTGGAGAGGGTCCAGAGAAGAACAACAAGAATGATTAAAGGTCTTGAGAACATGACCTATGAAAGAAGGCTGAAGGAATTGGGTTTGTTTAGTTTGGAAAAGAGAAGACTGAGAGGGGATCTGATAGCAGTTTTCAGGTATCTAAAAGGGTGTCATCAGGAGGAGGGAGAAAACTTGTTCACCTTAGCCTCCAATGATAGAACAAGAAGCAATGGGCTTAAACTGCAGCAAGGGAGATTTAGGTTGGACATTAGGAAAAAGTTCCTAACTGTCAGGGTAGTTAAACACTGGAATAAATTGCCTAGGGAGGTTGTGGAATCTCCATCTCTGGAGATATTTAAGAGTAGGTTAGATAAATGTCTATTAGGGATGGTCTAGACAGTATTTGTTCCTGCCATGAGGGCAGGGGACTGGACTCGATGACCTCTCGAGGTCCCTTCCAGTCCTAGAGTCTATGAGTCTATGAGCTGGCAAAGCCTTTCACTGCTGCATGTGGCTACACATATAGTTCCTGTATTTGATAGGCCTCTATAAGAGTAGACATAGCTGTAGCTGATACTTGGCTTCATATGGGATATTAATTGAACTTACTACTTTACATTTTTTATACAGTGGATATGCTGTGTATTATGTTTGTTCTGAAGCAGACCTTTTCTATGCTGCCATAGAGGGTATAATAACTTTATTCTCCTATTTTTGATTCATGATTTGATATGCTCTCATTTTGTAAAACCTTCACCAAACTTACTGAGATTGCCCCTGCCCCAAAAAGGTTACAATCTTTTTGTACTTTTCGTACAGTACCTAGTTAAGTGATGACCCGGACCATAACTAGGGCTCCTAGACACTACAGTAATGCAAGTAATAAATAATATTCAGACACCTTCAAATCCCTCAGAAAAATCTCATTTTCTATTGTGAAATCTATGGACAGTGAGAGGAAAGAAAGGCAACACATGCATGCGGGTGTATGTAACAAAGTATGTAACTCTTTGTGGTAGCACCTGTCCTGATCCCTCCCCTCACTGTCTGTGTGCCTTACTCACTATGCCATGCTGAGCTGAGTTTGTATGGGATCATTTCTTTTTTAGGTTTGCACAGCACCTAACACAATGGATCCCCAATCCTAACTGGGGACCGTGGCAGTAATAGTAATAAACTGCTATTGAGTCAGTGCTTGAGTGCTTTCCTAACCAGAGATAGGCTAACGTACATGCTTAATTTTTTTCCTGAATAGGCCCTAAATCAGGAGTAACTCTATTAACAATCCACTATCAATGGAGTTACACCATATAAGCAAGCTTGCAACTGAACACATAGACTCTGTTACCATCCTTCATATTGTGGTATTCTACATATTTTGCAGTCTACTCCAGTTTTCTACTTATTATTATTATTATTATTATTATTATTATTATTATTATTATTATTATTATTATAGCACTTAGGAGCCCTAGTCATAGTGTCCACAGCAATGCTGGAGAGCCCAGAGAAAGGATGTAGCTGAGAAATATACAACTGTAATGTCCTAGTTAGACATAGCTAATGACAATGGGGTTAAACAGCGTTGGCGTCTCTAGTTGAAAATTATACCAATTTATGTGCTGACAGATCTATTATTCTTGGATCTCAAGAGTCCTTTTTTAGGAGGGAATGGTGGGTATCATTCTAACTCTAATTCAGTAAGTCAGCAGCACAATGTTATCTGTTTATACTGGAACTTGTCCTGCAGCTGATATTTTGGCAGACTGGCTGCTGTCACTGAGGAACGTTTACAGATTGCATAAGAGAGTCAGTTTAGAGTAAGCACACTAAAACTTTTGGATTAGTCCAACTATTTTACTATTGAAGAGGTTGAGTTTACTATATGATACCTACTCTAAATACAGCACACTCTAAATCATAAATCTATAAAAACATGAAGACATAGGGGGTGAACATAACATTTGATCACATTCAACAGCTGTACTGGGTGTCTACTGTTATTTATTGCATTGTAATATCTTTAATAAATCTGAAATACACACACCTTTTGGCTACAAACTTAATTTATGTTTCAGATGAACAATCCATAAAACGCAAAGATACATTACAGACATAAATTGAGATTTACATAGTCTTCAACTTTTTATTTTAAATCAGACAATAATTTAGCACAGTTTAAAGGCTATTTTACAGCTTTAGCTATATTTATATTTTATAGCTGATAGATTTCTTGTATATGAAGACCTTATTTAAATATAGAGCTGCATAGAACAATTCCCATTGAATGGGAGCATCAGTATGGTTTGGTAGTTTTAGAGGAGATGGAGCCATGAAAAAAACATGGGAAGAGTAGAGGAAAAGTTAGAGTTCATTATGCATGTCACTATAGTATGTGATATTGAGTTGAATTTGAATTTTATTATATAAGAACAATAAGTTTATTATATCCTCCTTTTGAGAGAAACCAGACTACTGCTTGTTTGCACCATAATTCTGTCATTTTGATTGTTGTATTATGGCTTTTTTTCTTGCTGGATTTGCTTTCCCATTAAAAAGTAAACAATCTGATTACCGGAAAATAGTATAAACATTTTGACGTTGGATTGAGAAGCTAAATCCAAATAGATTAGCACATTCAAATGGTTGAATGTGTTAATCTGTTTGGGATAGATTGCTCTGCTCACACAAAAGATCTTATTAGGGTCACTTTTTGTCTAAGTTTCCTGTTTCATCAATGCTTTTTTTAGAATAAGACTGTTCTAAAAAAAGAGTTTCACAGACAGCCTGCCTACCACACATCCAGGTCGGGGATAAGGGCCCCATCATGCTTAGTGCTGTTACAAACACATAAGAAGATGATGGCCCCTGCCCTAAAGAGCTTACAATCTAAGTATGAGATGAAAGACAACTGATGGGTACAGGAAACAGATGGGAGAAGCACAAGGTAGCAACATGATTAACCGAATGATAAGCAGTGGTCACAGTACACCAGCTGCTATTTGCTCTAACTGTACTCATCTTTTCAGAAGACTTAGTTTTAATGTTTCTCTTGGCTTATTTAATCCATTAATGTAATAACTTGGGGGAGAGATTTCCTGCTCCTGAGGGAGAATGCACAGGAAGGTCCCCTAGGGCAAAGAAAATTCTTTCAAGTTTGCAGCATTATTTAGTCTACTTTCTTCCATTCAGATAATGTGGGTTTGTAGCCACCAACTGGAAAAATCAGGGGTTCACTGGCCAAACCACATATGTTCCTTGAGAGCTATGTGGAACATACCTCTGCACCATATCTTGGGTCTACAGCTCATCCTTGCTCTCTAACAATGTAGTTCCACAAAAATCAGGAGTTTCTGTGCCCACAGCTGCTCCAGGGCCCCCCATAAAAAGGATTCCCCAGATCTGAGAGACTCCCTTCAGTAGTTAATACCTCTGGGTTGTATAGAGGGACATGGCATGCACAAGGCTCTCCAATGTGTATTATTTCTGGATGCGTCAGTCACCATGCTCAAGACTTTTCATCAACCAAAGATAGCCATTTTATTGAGTCCGATGAAAAAAAGCTTCTTGGGGATTTAGGGCATTGACCTTTACTAGATTTTGCGTAGCATTACTACAAGAAGAAAGTGAAAGTACATGAGCCACATTCTCAATTCCAGGTCCAGGAGAAGGTTTACATCAAATTCAGACTCCATCTGAACTTCTCCCAATGCTTAGTAGGGTAAAATGAGCAATTTATTTTCTCTGTTATCTTTTTTTAATTAACATAAATGAAAACTATTTGTTTGGTACTATCAATTCTGAGTAACTTGAATTTGCTACAGTATTGAGTACTACAATCAATTATTTGCTTCTACAGAGTTTCTGCGGTTGTTTATGGACTAAATGGAAATTGCCAGACTCTCTACTGCTCTGTATACTGCTCTTCAGGAATGCCCTTCAGAATAAATCAAGCAACTATTGACAGGTCTAAATGTTTTGCTCCTGTTTAATTGGACTGCATTTTTGACAGACTTTACAAAGTCATTTTTTGGTATCTGAGAGCACTGGATAAAAATATTACCTCTAAGGCGCTAGTTCTGAAAGGTAGTTAAGCATATGTCTAATTTTAAGTATGTGGGTAGTACTATTGATTTAGTGGAACTGATTATGTGCTTAAAGTTATGCACATGCTTAAATAACTTCCTGAACTGAGGCCTACATCTCTTTTCTCTTCCCCATTCATTTCCACATTGAATCATAGAATCATAGACTATTAGGGTTGGAAGAGACTTCAGGAGGTCATCTAGTCCAACCCCTTGCTCAAAGCAGGACCAACCCTAACTAAATCATCCCAGCCAGGACTTTGTCAAGCCAGTCCTTAAAAACCTCTAAGGATGGAGATTCCACCACCTCCCCAGGTAAAGCATTCCAGTGCTTCACCACCATCCTAGTGAAATAGTTTTTTCTAATATCCTACCTAGACCTCCCCCACTGCAACTTGAGATCATTGCTTCTTGTTCTGTCATCTGCCACCACTGAAACAGCCAAGCTCCATCCTCTTTGGAATCCAACTTCAGGTAGTTGAGGGCTGCTATCAAACCTCCCCCCCACCCGCCTTCTCTTCTGCAGACTAAATAAGACCAGTTCCCTCCGCCTTTCCTCGTAAGCCATGTGCCCCAACACCCTAACCATTTTCACTGCTGTCCGCTGGACTGTCTCCAGTTTGTCCACATCCTTTCTGTAGTGGGGGGCCCAAAACTGGATGCAGTACTCAAGATGTGGCCTCACCAGTGGCGAATAGAGGGGAATAATAACTTCCCTCGATCTGCTGGCAGTGCTCCTACTAATGCAGCCCAATATGCTGTTAACCTTCTTGGCAACCAGGGCGCTCTGTTGACTCATATCCAGCTTCTCATCTACTATAATCCCCAAGTCCTTTTCTCCAGAACTGCCACTTAGCCAGCAGGTCCCCAGCCTGTAGCAGTGCATGGGATTCTTCCATCCTAAGTGCAGGATGCTGCACTTATCCTTGCTGAACCTCATCAGATTTCTTTTGGCCCAATCCTCCAATTTGTCTCAGTCACTCTGGACCATATCCCTACCCTCCAGCGTATCTACCTTTCCCCCCAACTTAGTGTCATCTGTGAACTTTCTAAGGATGCAATCCATCCCATCATCCAGATCATTAATGAAGATGTTGAACAAAACTGGCCCCAGGACTGACCTCTGGGGCACTCTGCTTGATAGCGACTGCCAGCTAGACATTGAGCCATTGATCACTACATTGAACCCAACAATCTAGCCAGCTTTCTGTTCACCTTATAGTCCATTCATCTAATCCATACTTTTTTAACTTGCTGGCAAGAATACTGTGGGAGACCATATCAAAAGCTTTGTTAAAGCCAAGATATATCATGTACACGGCTTTCCCCATATTCACAGAGCCAGTTATCTCATCATAGAAGGCAGTCAGGTTGGTCAGGCATGACTTGCCCTGGTGAATCCATGTTAAGTGTTCCTGATCACCTTCCTCTCCTCCATGTGCTTCAAAATAGATTCCTTGAGGACCTGCTCCATGATTTTTCCAGGGACTAAGGTGAGGCTGAGTCATCTGTAGTTCCCCAGATTCTCCTTCCCTTTTTTAAGGATGGGAACTATATTTGCCTTTTCCCAATTATCCAGGACTCCCCCCTCCCCGATTGCCACGAGTTTTCATAGATAATGGCCAATGGCTCTGAAATCACATCAGCCAACTCCCTCAGTACCCTCAGATGCATTAGATCCAGACCCATGGAGTTGCGCCTGTCCAGCTTTTCTAAATAGTCCTTAACCTATTCTTTCACCACAGAGGACTGCTCACCTCATCCCTATACTGTGCTGCCCAGTGCAGCAGTCTGGGAGCTGACCTTGTTTGTGAAGACTGAGGCAAAAAAAGCATAGAGTACTTCAGCTTTTTCCACATCATCTGTCACTAAGTTGCCTCCCCCATTCAGTAAGGGTCTCACACTTTCCCTGACCTCCTTCTTGTTGCTAACATACCTGTAGAAACCCTTCTTGTTACCCGTCACATCCCTTACTAGCTGCAACTCCAATTGTGTTTTGGCCTTCCTGATTACACCCCTGCATGCTCAAGCAATATTTTTATACTCCTCTCTCGTCATCTGTCCAAGTTTCCACTTCTTGTAAGCTTCCTTTTTGTGTTTAAGATCACCAAATATTTCTCTGTTAAGTCAAGCTAGTCGCTTGCCATATTTGATATTCTTTTTGCACATGATTTGTTCCTGCAATCTCAATAAGGCTTCTTTAAAATACAGCCCACTCTCCTGGACTTCTTTCCCCCTCATATTAGCCTCCCAGAGGATCCTGCTCATCAGTTCCCTGAAGGAGTCAAAGTCTGCTTTTCTGAAGTCCAGGGTCCGAATTCTGCTTTTGTCAGGATCCTGAACTCAACTATCTCATGGTCACTGCTTCCCAGGTTGCCCTCCACTTCTACTTCCCCTACCAATTCTTCCCTATTTGGGAGCAGCAGGTCAAGAGGAGCACAGCCCCTAGTTGGTTCCTCCAGCACTTGCACCAGGAAGTTGTCCCCAACACTCTCCAAAAACTTCCTGGATTGTCTGTGCATTTCTTTATTGCTCTCCCAACAGATGTCAGGGTGATTGAAGTCCACCATGAGAACCAGGGCCTGTAACCTGGAAACTTCCGGTTGTTGTCTGAAGAAAGTTTTGTCCACTTCATCCTCCTGGTCTGATGGTCTACAGCAGATGCCCACCATGAAATCACCCTTGTTGCTCTAGCCTCTAAACATAATCCAAAGACTCTCAACGGGCTTTTCTCCAGTTTCATACTGGAGCTCTGAGCAATCATACTGCTCTCATACATATAGTGCAACTCGTCCACCTTTTCTCCGCCGCCTGTCCTTCCTGAACAGTTTATACCCATCCAAGACAGTGCTCCCATCATGTGAGTTACCCCACCAAATCTGTTATTCCAATCATAGTTTCTTGACTGTGCCAGGACTTCCAATTCTTTTGCTTGTTTCCCAGGCTTCTTGCGTTCGTGTACAGGTACCTAAGATAACTAGCCAATTGCCCTACTTTCTCAGTATGAATCAGGAGACCTCCCTTGTTGCACCCTCCTCCTTGTGTTTGCTTCTGGTATCCCACATCCCCACTTACCTCCGAGTTTAGGTCACCAACCCCCGGCGAACCTAGTTTAAAGTGCTCCTCACCAGGTTAACAAGCCTGCCTGCAAAAATGTTTTTCTGTCTCTTCATTAGGTGGATCCCATCTCTTCCTAGCAATCCTTCTTCCTGGAACAGCAATTGGTTCCTTGTCCCAGTCTTCCCTGAGATCCTTATCTAATCTCAGTGTTTTTATCCCAGCCAACTGACTCACAATCCCAGCCTCCCCTCCCTCTGGTCCCAGTCTCCTTGCCCAACCAGTTCAATTCTCCCCTCCTCCCCAACTCCCAGTCCCAGCTTCCCCTTCCCTGACTCACAGTCCTACTCTCTGTACCCTGACAGATTCTCTCCCTCTCACCCTTCAGGACTCCTTGGCCTTGGCTACACTGGAGAGTTGCAGCGCTGGTGGTGACTTTACAGTGCTGCAACTTACTCACCATCCAGACTTGCAAGGCACATACAGCGCTGCATCTCCCTGGCTGCAGCGCTGGCTGTACTCCTGCTCTGCCTGGGGAATAACGATTGCAGCGCTGGTGATGCAGCGCTGCTCTGCCAGCGTGGCCACCAAAAGCGCTGTTATTGGCCTCCAGAGGTATTCAGAGGTATGCCAGAATGCCTGCTCAGCCACTCTGCTCATCAGTTCGAACTCTACTGCCCTGTCCTCAGGTGACCCGCCCTTTAAATGCCCCGGGAATTTTAAAAATCCCCTTCCTGTTTGCTCAGCCAGGTGTGGAGTGCAGTCAGTGAATCTTTTCAGGTGACCATGCCTCCACGCGCCAAATGAGCCCCAGCATGGAGCAATGGCGAGTTGCTGGACCTCATCAGTGTTTGGGGGGAGTAAGCTGTGCAGTCAGAGCTGCACTTCAGCCGTAGGAATTGCGATATCTATGGGCAGATATCAAGGGCCATGCTGGAAAAGGGTTATGACCGGGATGTGGTGCAGTGCAGGGTTAAAGTGAAGGAGCTGCGGAGTGCCTATTGCAAAGCCCGCGAGGGAAACTGTCACTCCGGCACTGCCCCCACGACCTGCCGTTTTTACAAGGAGCTGGACGCAATACTTGGGAGTGACCTCACTGCCAATCCAACGACCATGATGGACACTTCAGAGCGGGGAAGGGGGGGGGAGGAGGAGGGGAGGGAGGAGGAAACTGAGAGTGAGGATACTGGGGTGGGGGGAGACACCCCAGAGTCCCAGGAGGCATGCAGCCAGGAGCTCTTCTCAAGCCAGGAGGAAGGTAGCCAGTCACAGCAGCCGGTACTAGGTGAAGGACAAGCAGAGGAGCGGGTTCCCGGTAAGCGGCTTTTATTTTCAGGATGGAAATGTTTCAGGAGAGGAGGGAGGGTTAGGGCTGCATGCATGCATGCCTGGATGTGGAATAGCCCATTGATGTGGTCTATCACGTCGCGGTAATTGGCCTCGGTAATCTCTTCAAAAGTTTCAGCCAGAGCGTGGGCAATGCGCTTGCGCAAGTTTATAGGGAGAGCGACTGTGGTCCTTGTCCCAGTCAGGCTAACGCGTCCGCGCCACTGTGCCACGAGGGGTGGGGGGACCATTGCTGCACACAGGCAAGCTGCATAGGGGCCAGGGCGGAATCCGCATTGCTGTAGAAGACCCTCCCGCTCTTCCCAAGTGACCCACGGCAGCGAGATATCTTCCAGGATTAACTCCTGTGGAAAATGTTGGGAGAATGTTCAGTGTAGGTGCCACCTGCAGCTATTTGCTTTCCCCAATGCACAGAAACCCCAGCACAGCCCTGAAGCAATCATTCTTCGAGTGCTTGCTCATATCGATTCCAATTAGGTTTGCGCGCGCTGCGTGCACGTTTGTCGGAAGATTTTTACCCTAGCAACACTCGGTGGGTCGGCTAGGCACGCCCTGGAGTGGCTCCGCTATGGCGCCGGATATATACCCCTGCCGACCCAACCGCCCCTCAGTTCCTTCTTACCACCCGTGTCGGTCGTTGGAACAGTGGAGTGCGGTTTTACTGACCCCCACCTCCCTAGCTACTCGTAGTTCTCTAGTTATTTTTGTGTATATAGTTCAAAGTTTTATAGTTATAGTTAATTCTCATTGTTCATAGTTAGTGTTATAGTTAAGAGGGGTTCAGGGATTAGCCCCTTCCCCGCACCCGGTGCCGGGGCCCATGCCTGGTTCACCGAGTTTCAAACCGTGCTCAGCCTGTTGCAAGCCGATGCCGACAGGAGATCCACACAACTCCTGTCTTAAGTGCCTCGGGGAATCTCACCTGGCAGATAAGTGTCGCATTTGCAAGGCCTTTAAGCCTAGAACGAAAAAGGAGCAAGACTTTCGGCTAACACAGCTCCTCATGGAGGCGGCTCTTACCCCTCCGCCTTCGGCACCGAGCACTGGACAATCGGCGGGCAGAAGTGCCTCCTCGGCATCGGACCACGCCAGTACTGCCAAGGCCTCTCGCCACCAGCCATTGCCGGCACCGAAGTCAACTCAGCACCGCTCCCTCTCCCCGGGTCGAGAAAGCCTAAGACTCCTGCTGCTGCCATGCCACCTGCACCGCAGTCAGAGAGCTCGTCTGAGTCGGATCGCCCAGCACTGACACCTGCCGTGGCACCGACGACGTCAGTAGCGTCGATTCCGGTCCCACAAGCACCGTCAAGTCCGGTGCCTGTCAGCTCCCCGGCACGAGCCGTGGTTTAGCTTACTATTCCATCCACACCGGAGACATTCTCAATGGCGAGGGATCTGATTGCCATGACAGACTCAACGCTGCCTCATCCCCCGGCACCACCAGTGCGGGTAATTCAGTCTATCGGCAAGCCTGCCTTGATAAGACAATCCTCTGTCGGCACAGCAGAGCGGCACCGTTCACAATCACGGTCCCGCAGACGTTCTAGGTCGCATCAGCGCTCCCACTCCTGACACTGCTCGCAGTCCTGGCACCGTTCTCCTCACCGGTACCGGTCGCACTTGCGGCACCATTCAGTATCCCATTCGCCGGCCTGCTATTCCCGGCACCGCTCCAGGTACCGTGACTCCCATAGCCGCTCCCAACGTCGAGCCTCGAGATCTCGGTCGACCTCCTGGTACTGCTCCAGTCGCAGGTCTCGCTCTCGTTCCCGGTACCAGTATGCCTCCCGGTACCGGTCCCCGATGCCGAGTAGAGCAAGGTCCGCTAGAGACAGAGACTCTACCCAGGGCTTTTCAGCCCCTCCATGGCCATCCAGACACACATCAGTGTCCTCCCACGCGGACAGCTCTTACGCATAGGACCGTGATTCTGATGTGCCCACCAGAGTCTTCCAAGAGATCCAGGCCCAGGACCAAGGACTCCATCAGTGGTCATTCTGGACACCTTGGGCGTACCACCAGGCCCAAGGCATACCAGTAGTTCCATCCTGCTCTGTCCATCAGAGCACCGAGTGCCAGAGGTGACGGTTAGCAGTCCCCCTCTGACTGCTACAGAGGAAGCCCCAGTTCACCCACCAGACTCCCAGGTTCCACTGGAGCAGGAGGTCGCCCAAGAGCAAGAGGCCACACAGGACCCGCTCGTCCCTGGCAACTCCTCTTCCTCTTCTCCAGATGAGGCGGTGGCAGGAACATCCTCCTCGGGCCCTCCTCCAGTTGACCTGAGAGCCCATCAGGACCTCCTTAGGAGGGTAGCTCTCACTATGAACCTCCAGGTGGAGGAGGTCCCGGAGGTAGAGGACATTCTGTCGGCGGATGCCCCCACTAGAGTGGCCCTACTGTTTATTCGGACCATCCAGGCCAGTGCCGATACTATATGGCAGTCTCCAGCCTCTATCCCTCCTGCGGCCAGGGGAGTTGAGCATAAATATATGATGCCCTGTAAAGGGTACGAATACTTGTATGTCCATCCTCGTCCCTGCTCACTAGTCATCTAGTCTGTTAATGAGAGGGAACGCCATGACCAGCAGGCATCAGCCCCAAAATCGAAGGAGGCTAGGCGAATGGACTTACTCGGCTGCAAAGTGTACTCGGCAGGTGCCCCACAGCTCCGGGTGGCAAATCAACAAGCCTTGCTTAGCCGCTATAATTGTAACACCTGGCTGGCGGTGGGAAAGTTTACGGAGCTTCTCCTTCAAGATTCCCGCCAAGAGTTCGCTGCCCTCTTGGAGGAAGGGAAAAAGGTGGCCAGAACTTCCCTCCAGACCTCATTGGATGCAGCCGACTCAGCAGCCAGGACTCCGGCCTCAGGTGTTGCCATGAGGCGCATCTCATGGCTTCAGGTGTCAAACCACCCACCGGAGCTGCAGTATACCATTCAGGACTTGCCATTTGATGGTAAAGGGCTCTTCTCGGAAAAGACTGACCCCAGGCTGCAAAGGCCTGAAGGACAACAGGGTCATCATGCGCTCTCTCAGCATGCATACACCGGTGACCCAACGCAGGCCTTTCTGTCCCCAGCCTCAGCGCCCATACTCTGCTCCTAGACAAAGACAGGACTTTGGCAGGCGGCGCGGCCAAGGTGGTTGCAGACGACCATCAGGACCCCAAGGGGGCCAAAATCAAGGTCCCTCGAAACCACCACCGGGACCAAAGACAAACTTTTGAAGGTGCGCCTGAGGGCAGCGTACCAGTTACAGGCCAGGATCCCTCTCCTCCCTTCTCCAACCATCTCTCCTACTTCCTCCCGGCATGGTCCCAGTTAACTTCAGATTGTTGGGTCCTATGCACGGTGGAGTATGAGTACCACCTCCAATTTATTTCAGCCAAGCCCTCCCACCCTCCAACCTTATCCCTCTTCAGGGACCCCTCTCACGAGCAATTCCTCTTACAAGAGGTGCGGACGCTCCTTGCCATCAGAGCTATAGAGGAGGTACCAATGGACGAAAGGGGCAATGGGTTTTACTCCCGTTATTTCCTAATCCCCAAGTCGAAGGGAGGTCTCAGACCTGTCCTAGACCTGCGAGGACTCAACCAGTTTATGATAAAGTTGAAGTTCCGCATGGTATCCCTGGGGACCATTATCCCGTCCTTGGATCCTGGAGACTGGTATGCCGCCCTTGATATGAAGGACGCATACTTTCACATTGCCATTTTTCCTCCGCACAGGAGATACCTCCGCTTTGTAGCCAACCGTCAGGACTTCCAGTTTATGGTCCTGCCGTTTGGCCTTTCTACAGCCCAAAGGGTATTTACAAAGTGTATGGCCGTAGTTGCCGCCTACCTCCGCCTACGTCAGATACACGTTTTTCCATATCTGGATGATTGACTCATCCGAGGGGCCTCCGAGACACAAGTCGCTCAGCATGTGGGCATCGTCAAGGACCTATTCACACGTCTAGGCCTGATGATCAATATAGAAAAATCCACTCTGGTTCCCACGCAGAGGCTAGACTTCATAGGAGTTATCCTGGACTCCAGTCTAGCCAGAGCCTGCTTACCACAGCCACGGTTTCAGGCAATGGCAGCAATCATCCGAGGTCTACAGAATTTCTCGATGACCTCGGCTCGCACTTGTCTCGGTCTCCTGGGTCACATGGCTGCCTGCATGTTTGTAACCAAACACGCCAGGCTTCGCCTCCGTCCTCTCGAAGTTTGGCTCAACTCGGTATACCGCCCAGGCAGGGACCCAATAGACACGATAGTCACCATTCCCCCGAGCACCCTAGGCTCCCTAGAATGGTGGCTAACTCCCTCCCTGGTGTGTACAGGGCTGCCGTTCCATCCGCCCCAACCCTCAATGTCCCTGACGACGGACGCATCATCTCTCGGCTGGGGTGCTCACCTCGGAGACCTTCGTACTCAAGGCCTCTGGTCATCTCAGGAGCTGGCATTACACATAAATGTCCGAGAACTGAGAGAAGTCCGCCTGGCATGCCAGGCGTTCCAGCAACAGTTACAAGGCTGTTGTGTCTCAGTGTTTACAGACAACACAACGGCCATGTACTACATAAACAAACAGGGAGGGACGTGATCCTCCCCCCTTTGTCAGGAGGCCATCCAACTCTGAGACTTTTGCATAGCCCACTCAATAGATCTGGTAGCGTCCTTTCTCCCAGGCTTTCGGAACACTCTGGCGGATCGACTCAGCAGGTCTTTCCTGTTTCACGAGTGGTCAATCTGCCCGGACGTTATTCATTCTGTTTTCCGGAAGTGGGGATTTCCCCACATAGACCTGTTCACTTCCCGCACGAACAGGAAATGCCAGATGTTCTGCTCCTTCCAAGGTCTCTCCCCCGGATTGGTCTCGGACGCTTTCCTGATGCCGTGGAAGAGCCAGCTCCTTTATGCCTTCCCACCATTCCCGCTGGTTCACAAGGTCCTGCTAAAACTCCGCAGGGACAGAGCGCGCCTCATCATGATCACTCCAGCGTGGCCCAGGCAGCACCGGTATACCACGTTGCTCGACCTGTCGATAGCCAACCCAACTACCCTGCCCCCATAACTCAGGACCACGGCAGACTTCGCCACCCAGACCTGCAGGCCCTTCACCTCACGGTGTGGCTGCTGCGTTGCTAAACCAGTCAGAGTTACGTTGCTCTGCATCAGTACGACAAGTTCTCCTGGGTAGCAGGAAACCTTAAACCCGGTCAATGTATCTGGCCAAGTGGAAGCATTTCTCCTGCTGGTGTGAAACGCTTAATCTTACTCCCACTGAGGTCTTGATCCCCTCTATTTTGGACTACCTCTGGTCTCTCAAACAGTAGGGCCTAGCAGTATCATCACTGAAGGTACACTTAGCAGCTATCTCTACCTTCCACCCAGGTGAAGGTGGCTGTTCCGTGTTCTCACACCCTATTGTTTTGAGGTTCCTCAAGGGCTTGGAGCGCTTATACCCCCAAGTATGTCGCCCAGCCCCGACCTGGGACCTCAACTTGGTTTTAACCAGACTTATGTCTCCCCCATTCGAGCCATTAGCAACCTGCTTGCTACTATACCTGTCTTGGAAGACAGCTTTCCTTGTAGCCATTACATCTGCCGTACACTGTTCCACAAGGACAAGGTGCAGTTGCGACCACACCCGGCATTCCTCCCTAAGGTGGTTTTGGCCTTTCATGTTAACCAGGACATCTTTCTCCCGGTCTTCTTCCCGAAGCCACACTCAACGTGACGGGAGCAACAATTGCACTCCCTGGACGTCCGTAGAGCGCTCGCATTTTATATTGAGCGGACAAAACCCTTTCGTAAAACGCCGCAACTCTGTCGCAGTAGTAGACCAAATGAAAGGCCTACCTGTTTCCTCTCAGAGGATCTCATCTTGGGTGACAGCGTGCATCCGCACTTGTTATGATTTGGCTCATATTTCCCCAAGCCACATCACCGCGCATTCTATCAGGGCTCAGGCTTCATTTGCCGCCTTCTTGGCTCGTGTACCTATCCAGGAGATATGTCGCGCAGCTACCTGGTCTTCGGTCCACACCTTTTTTTCACATTATGCTCTGGTTCAACAGTCCAGAGATGATGCAGCCTTTGGCTCAGCAGTTTTGCATTCTGCAACATCTCACTCCGACCCCACCGCCTAGGTAAGGCTTGGGAATCACCTAATTGGAATGGATATGAGCAAGCACTCGAAGAAGAAAAGACGGTTACTCACCTTTGTAACTGTTGTTCTTCGAGATGTGTTGCTCATATCCATTTTAAACCTGCCCTCCTTCCCCACTGTCAGAGTAGCCGGCAAGAAGAAACTGAGAGGCGGTTGGGTCAGCAGGGGTATTTATCCAGCGCCATAATGGCGCCACTCCAGGGGGTGCCCAGCCAACCCACCAAGTGTTGCTAGGGTAAAAATCTTCCGACAAACGTGCACGTGGCGCGCGCACACCTAACTGGAAAGGATATGAGCAACACATCTCGAAGAACAACAGTTACAAAGATGAGTAACCGTTTTTTCCCCCTTCCCAGGTGACCCACAGCAGCGAGATATCTTCCAGGATTAACTCCTATGGAAAATGTTGGGAGAGTGTTCAGTGTAGGTGCCCCCTGCAGCTGTTTGCTTTCCCCAACGCACAGAAACCCCAGCACAGCCCTGAAGCAATCATTCCCCCTTCCCAGGTGACCCGCAGCAGCGAGATATCTTCCAGGATTAACTCCTGTGGAAAATGTTGGGAGAGTGTTCAGTGTAGGTGCCCCCTGCAGCTGTTTGCTTTCCTCAACGCACAGAAACCCCTGCACAGCCCTGAAGCAATCAGTCCCCCTTACTCACCATTTCGGGGCTCCTGTGGGTTATGTGCACTCTCTTTGGTATGGGAAAATTCACTAAAGTGAAGACTGTAAACTCCTTCACTGTGTGGGAATAACTGTCTGAGATATAAACAATGCTGCCTCTGTTAACTGTTGCCTTTTTTGCCTTTCCATAAATGACCGTGACTTCTCAGCTGCCCGTGTCATCAACAGCTCAAAGACTCCAAAACCTGCGGAAGAAGCCACGAAAAAGCAAAGACGACATGCTGCAAGCAGTTATGGATCACTCTGCCAGAGAGAATAAAAAACTGCAGGACTGGAGGGAAAGGGAAAGCAGGATCTGCAAGAGAAACGCAGCGGCCAGGAAGAAAAGCACAAAGCAGCTGATAAGCATCTTGGCGCGCCAAGTGGACTCTATCCAGGCGCTCGTAGCCATGCAGGCAGAGCACTGCCGCGCCAGCCTGCCCCCTCGTCCCAAAGCTCTTTCCCTTGTGCCCCAATGTCAGCTCCAAACCCCCTTCCCCAGCGTCCAGGTTCTTACCTCCACCAGCTGCCTCCAACACCTGTACGTTCACCAACCAGCCCTGAGAACTACGACCCTTACCCTCTGCACTCAATCCCCATCACTATGCAGTATAGGCATCCTGAAGTGCAGCAGTCATTGCACAGCACTCCAGACAGGACATATTCAAACCTGTGACTGTAAAGTTCTCCACCGCATCCCCCTACCCTTTTAGGTTCCCAAAATGTTGTGTCTGTCAATAAAGTTATTTTCTTTTCAATAAATGAATTCTTGGCTTTGAAAACTGTCTTTATTATTGCACAAAGTCAAAGATACCGTAACCCAGGAAAGAAACGCACTGCAAATCAGCTGAGGAAAAACAGAGTCCTATTAACACTGCACTTCACTCCCATGCAAGGCATCAAACTTTACTGTTGGTTTTCAACCTCAAATTCTTCCCTCAAGACATCCCTAATCCTTGAAGCCCTGTGTTGGGCCTCTCTAGTAGCCCTGCTCTCTGGCTGTGCAAATTCAGCCTGGAGGCATTGAACCTCAGAGGCCCATTCCTGACTGAATGTTTCACCCTTCCCTTCACAAATATTATGGAGGGTACAGCACACAGATATAACCGCAGGGATGCTGCTTTCCCCCAAGTCTAGCTTCCCATACAGAGATCACCAGTGCCCTTTTAAATGGCCAAAAGCACACTCCACAGTCATTCGGCACCAGCTCAGCCTGTAGTTGAACTGGTCCTTGCTCCTGTCAAGCTTCCCTGTATACGGTTTCATGAGCCAAGGCATTAACGGGTAAGCGGGGTATCCAAGGATCACAATGGGCATTTCGACGTTCCCTACTGCAATCTTCCGGTCTAGGAAAAAAGTCCCTGCCTGCAGCTTCCGGAACAGGCCAGTGTTCCGAAAGATGCGTGCATCATGCACCTTTCCAGGCCAGCCTGTGTTAATGTCAATGAAATGCCCACAGTGATCCCCAAGCGCCTGGAGAACCATAGAGAAACACCCCTTCTGATTAACGTACTTGGATGGTAGGTGGAGTGGTGCCAGAATAGGAATATGCGTCCCATCTATCGCCCCTCCACAGTTAGGGAAACCCATTTGTGCAAGGCCATCCACAATGTCATGCACATTCCCCAGAGTCATGGTTCTTCTTAGCAGGATGCGATTAATGGCCCTGCAAACTTGCATCAAAACGATCCCAATGGTCGACTTTCCCACTCCAAATTGGTTCGCGACTGGTCGGCAGCTGTCTGGAGTTGCCAATTTCCAGATTGCAATAGCCACCTACTTCTCCACCGGCAGGGCAGCTTTCAATCTCATGTCCTTGCACCACAGGGTGGGGGTGAGCTCAGCACACAGTCCAATGAAAGTGGCTTTTCTCATCCGAAAGTTCTGCAGCCACTGCTCATCATCCCAGACTTGCAGGACGATGTGATCCCATCACTCAGTGCTTGTTTCCCGAGCCCAAAAGCGGCGTTCCACGGTGCTGAGCATTTCCGTGAATGCCACAAACAATGTCATGTTGTACGCGTCAGGCGACTCTATCATTGTCGGACTCCTCATTACTTTGGAGCTTAAGGAATAGCTCAACTGCCAAACGTGATATGCTGGCGAGACTCATCAGCATATTCCTCAGCAGTTTGGGCTCCATTTCCCACAGAAATCGCGCTGCACAGAAACCGTTGGGAGAGTCACAATGGCGCCAAGCGTGGATGGAAAAACAGTGGCTGCTGGGATGTGAAGCGATGCATCACGGGGTGTTGGGACAGGAAGCGGAATGACCCGCACCCTTCCGTCCCCTTCCCACAACCCATGGCGCCAAAATGGGACGAGGTGCTCTGTGGGATAGCTGCCCATAATGCACCACTCCCAACAGCGCTGCAAATGCTGCAAATGTGGCCACACTGCAGAGCTGGTAGCTGTCAGTGTGGCCAGACTCCAGCGCTTTCCCTACACAGCTGTACGAAGACAGCTGTAACTCCCAGCGCTGCACACCTGCAGGTGTAGCCAAGCCCCTTGTCTTTAACTACTCCTTTCACTCCTCCCAGTCTGGCTTTTGTATGCTCTGCATTCAGATCAGACAGCTTCCTCCTCCACAGTGCCCAGGTACCAGCAGAGGGATCACTGAGAACACAGAAGAAACAGGCTCTTTGTTCTCAGTTCCAGTGCCTGGCACCACCCTGACTCCAAGCAGCTGGGAGCAGGTGTTACTGGGGAAGTCTTGCTTTGCCCTTGTAGCCCTGGGCTGGAACATGTTCAGTAATTCTGTGGGGTGGCACATGCACAGGCTGGTCACACATAGAGGCTGTGAGGGGATGGAGTGTGCTCCCTGAGTACAGACTTTTTGAGGAATTTAGCTGCTATAACCAAATGTCTCTACTGAGCATGTGCAAACTGTGATTTTCTCAAAGGCTTATCACTTGGGCAGATTTGCATAGGGATAGCAAAAGGCATTTTTCTCACATATAGATCATCGCTCTGCCAAATTTCAAATCCCCACTACAAAGCATGGGGGTGCTAAAACAGTTGAAAGAAAAGGTCTCCAGAATTTTTTAACATGGGTAGAACAGCATATTTTCCCCTCGACTTGTTCTCCAAAATGGCTGAACCAATTTGGCTGAACATTTCTCAGAAAAAAATCAGCCTGGCACTTGGCATGGAAAATTTCCACCTAAACAGTTAAAGTTCAGTAAAGTTATAAACAACTTAAAACATGGTCTTATAATGGAAAGTATCAGTGACAACCGTAGTTACTGGAAGAGCTACTAGCCTCACCCATAATAGTCACTTAAGCATGCAAACTTTGCAGATAGTCTTTGAATTGAATATATTCTTGTACCCTTTTGCCCCATATAATAGATGTGCAATTGCTAATACAATACAAGAATCTGTCATCCAAAGGAAACCTGCAAATTTCACATTTCTTCAATGTAGCACATGCTTGGGTGCTGTAAAGTCACTGATACACCTTTTCTGCCTTATGTTTGTTTATTTTAATTTAATATTACTTGTGTTCATTTTTTATATTGTGTATTATTGACAAAAAGAAAAATGGGCCATGGGTCCCCTTTGATACAGAGTTATATCTTTATAGCTAGCAAACTGTTTACTACACTGTACAGTATACAGTCTCATGACAGCAATAAAAAGAAAGTATAAAGAGCCTTTTCAGGGAGATCTGTGAATCCTAGCAATAACTCCAACTGGCTTAATGATTGCTTCCTTTGTTTCCTGTTTGTAACCATCTGAAAATCAAAGTAAAATGGGCAGAGATTCAGGGTATGCCTACACTGCAATCAGAGCTGTGATGGCAGCACTTGTAGACAAACCCAAACTAGCTATAATCTAACTAATACAAGTACCTCTCACAGTGAAGCCACGACTGCACAGGCTTCAACTTGGGCTAGTCACCCAAGTAAGTACACAGGGTTTCGGTCAGACTTGTATGACCCATGCTGAAGTCCATGCCATGTGTCTTCTCTACTCTTGGTACTCACACTAACTAGATTAAAGCTAACTTGATTATGTCTTCATATGTCTGCACATGCTGCACTCACACCTACGATTGCAATGCAGACATTCCCTTAGTAAAAGGTACAAGGAGGAAGGAAACTCGTCTTAGAACTTCACCATCTCTGATACAGATGTTTTTTTAATTGCATGTTGGCTTTAATAATTATCTGGAGGCATATCCTGCTACCAGTTTTTAAACTGAACTCCCCACTGAGATCAACCTGCTCTTTTTATTCGTCCTCATTTCTTGTGGGTGCTATTTATAACTTATTTTTCACTCTGGGCCCGATCCAAAATCTTTACTTAGGTAACTCCCATTGACCTCAGTGGAAGTTTTGCATGTATAAGGACTTTGGATTGAACCCATTGCGATTTATGAAAATCGGAAGTTAATGTCCTGAGAAGGTTAAAATTGGATAGGAAAATCCATCTAAAGAAACTACAGAACAACTGTTCATATTTTTATTAGGAAAAATATTTTAACATATAGACGTGTACTGCATCCAAGTTTTAAAGGTAAGTGCTCTTGGAATCAGCGTTTTAAGAGGAAGCCCTCTGAAAGAACTTTTTACTGTTTTAACTAAGATTCTATAAATATGGACATAAGGCTATTTTAAGGAGATGCAGCCCAGATTGTGCCTTTTGGAGCTAGACCTATATTTGCAACATCAAAGGCTAGTTTTGTAGTTTAGAAGGGTTTGCTGGGGAAAAAATATCATTACACTACTTCATTAATTTTTCAGAGATGTTGAAACTCAATTATCTCATGTATTAAAAATGTTGTTGTGCAAAACCACTTATTTCTTAAATGGCAATCAGCAGCTTTTATTCCACATTTGTTTAGTTTTGCAAAAGCTTTTTGGCTTGTCTGAGATGGCCATCATGTCCTCCTCTGTACTTCTCAGCTGGGAGTCTCTTCTGATGCGTAACGTATGTTTGGAAGCTTGTTAAAGATGGTTTTGGCAGTTTTCGCTGCCTTACTTTTGAGTCAGTTTAAATGGGAAATCTTTCCAGTTCTTTTGTGCTAGTTTAACTCTTTTCTTATCCAGATTAGCCTGCTGAATTGTAACATAGTGTTTCCTGTGAATTCTGTACTGTTTCAGATCTTCCTGGCTTCCTGATTCATTAACCGTACTTTGGAGATCTTAAGTAGCTAATGGATTCTGTATACTAACTCCCTTGAGATCATTTTCCTTTTCTGTGAGTGAAAGAAGCCTTGCATTTCTTGATATTCTGGAAGTTTGTGCTTGCTTAAGGGGTGATTAAATTCTGTTATTTATTGACAGTCAGATTTGGCACATGGAACTGTGAAACTTTTTCCATATTGCTGTTACATAAGCATCTGCCAAAGAGACAGCAGTACCTTCTTGTAGCGCCATTTAGTGCCTTCTGTCTATGTGTGTAGATAATATGGATAATGATTATTATTAGCCCCCCCTCTCCTATTAGGTCACTCTTTAGATCTTTCTGAGCAGAGCGCTAATGCTGTAAAGTAATAGAAGATTCAGAAGCTGTTTGGTTAACTCTTTATGTTATTGCCTGTACCCTTGGAAATGGCTTTTCGCTTCGTGGTTTTGAGCAGGTCCAAAAGCAGAAGTCACGTGAGAAGCTAGTCTCAGTGTATTTCAATATAAGCCTAAACTATAAATTATGGGAAATTTCCCCTGAAAACGTGATTTTATTCACTTTCTGGTGTAATTTACAAATCAAGCAGGCTAGATAAGCTTCAGGCAAATATTTGGGGCCAAATTCTCTGCTGGTGTAAATGGAGCCATGGCCATTTATACCAGGAGAGAATTTGACCCTTGAACTCTTGTGTGCTTCTTCCAGTTAAGTCAAACCTTTTGTAGTTCATTCACCACAATTTTCCTTCTAGGATTTTATATAGGAAGTGTCTTTTTTAACTGCTCTGCTGTTGTGTTCATTTGTGGCCACTGTTGTGTATCAGAGCACAGCAGCATTCTTTTAAGTCAATATTAGCATTTCAGTAAGGATGTACCTACAGTAGAACATGGGCTCAATAGAGAAAGCACACAGATTTACGGAGGTTGGTGTGGAGGGAGAGTATTACAAATGATGAGAAGTGGACTATCCCTTGAGTTAACATGGTGCGCAGTCCTACGTTAGCCTGTTGATTTGTCTTATATAATTAATACCTTTCAAAAGATGCTGAAAGCCAAATTCTTCAATTAATTTGGCTCATCACACTGAGAGCTGTACACAGATATGAGGGCAATACTTGATCCTACAATAATAGAACCCGACTTCTGCAGTCATTACTAAGGTAGAACTCCATAGAATAGGTTTCAGGACTCAGCCCTAAGGGGCCATTATGCTATCTATCTACATGTCTGTGAGCAAATTAGGATTAAATAGAGCCTGAATCTGCCAAAACTTTTGAGTTCCCTACCAGGAAAAAAGAAAACCTGCCGATGTAGGCTTAAACCCCTCACTGCCATTGATATGCAGTTTCTTACAGAAGTCAGTAGTTTGATTTCAGTAGAACTACTCATGTGAGTAACTGTTCACTATTTTGATTAAAGTTGTCATAAACAGATAGTAGGAGTTAATAGAACAGAAGTACTTTATATCTCTTTTGCCTGTAAAGGGTTAACAAAATCAGTGAGCCTGGCTGTCACCTGACCCGAGGACCAATCAGGGGACAGGATACTTTCAAATCTTGAGGGAGGGAAGTTTGTGTGTGTGCTATTAGTGTTTGGTTGTTGTTCACTCTGGGGGCTCAGAGGGACCAGACGTGCAACCAGGTTTCTCTCCAATCTCTCCGATACAGGCTCTTATAAGTTCAGAATAGTGAGTACTAGGTAGATAAAGCGAGTTAGGCTTATGGTTGTTTTCTTTATTTGCAAATGTGTATTTGGCTGGAAGGAGTTCAAATTTGTATTTTGCTGAAAGGCTTTTAATTTGTACTTGTATACTTAGACTGGGAGGGTATTCCCAGTGTCTATAGCTGAAAGACCCTCTACCTATTCCATTTTAAATTTATAAAGATAATGTTTACTGTTTTTCTCTCTTTAATTAAAAGTTTCTTGTTTAAGAACCTGATTGTTTTTTTATTCTGGTGTGAAACCCCAGGGGACGGGGTCTGGATTCACCAGGGAACTGGTGGAGAGAGAAGGAGGGGGGAAGGTGCATTTTCCTCTCTGTTTAAGATTCAAGGAGTTTGAATCACAGTGATCTTCCAGGGTAACCCAGGGAGGGGAAGCCTGGGAGAGGCAACGGTAGGGGAAAGGGTTTACTTTCCTTGTGGTAAGATCCAGAGGATCTGGGTCTTGAGGTTCCCCGGGCAAGGTCTTGGGGGGACCAGAGTGTACCAGGCACTGGAATTCCTGGTTGGTGGCAGCACTACAGGTTCTAAGCTGGTAATTAAGCTTAGAGGAATTCATGCTGGTACCCCATCTTTTGGACGCTAAGGTTCAGAGTGGGGAATTATACCATGACAAAAGTGTTCATAGTATGGCCCTTTGAGTTGAGATTGGGTTTTAGATGAGGATTGAGGGCTAATTTCCAGAAACACAATTCAGATAAATCTAAGATTATGTTGGGGGAAGCAACTAGAACAGGGGTTCTCAAACTGGGTCACGAGGTCATTATGTGGGGGAGGGGGGTCACAAACTGTCAGCCTCCACCCCCAAAGCCCACTTTGCATCCAATATTTATAATAGTGTTATAAATTAAAAACACTTTTTTATATTTAAGGAGTATCACACACATAGGCTTGCTGTGTGAAAGGGGTCACCAATACAAAAATTTGAGAACCACTGAACTCAGAGAACTGGGGAGGATTTATGGCAACATCCTTGTCTGAGAAAGTGCACATTTAGTTCATAACGTAAGTTCAGAATTTGGGGATTTATTAGATCCCAAGTTGTTCCTGTTTGCTTAGATTGTAGCTGTTACTGAAAATAGTATATATTGTCTGTGTTTGGCAAGATGAGTGTGATCCTTTCTTTCAGATGTAGGACTTTGCTACAATGTTCCATGCCTTTCTTGCCTTCAGGTTAGATTACAGTAATGCGCTCTGTATTGGGCTAAATATTTGAAAAGTGAAGCTAGTGTAGAATGCAGCTGCCTGTGTTTTAAATTGAACTGTTTGCTTTGGAGACGTGACATGAGTGTTCCATGGTCCTCAATGGCTGCCTCTCAGTTTCTGAGCAGAACTAAAGGTATTGGTCTTAGGCTGTAAATTCCCAAATAGTTTGTGGCCTGCCTATTTGAGAAACCACACAAGAACTGGAGTCTCTATCACAAGTGAGAAGAAGTTGCAGCCAGGCCATTGTTTGTGAAGGGTCCTCAGTCTTGCAACTTGCTTCTGCCCTTGGCCCACCAAAGCTCAGATTTGTTAACCTTGCAGACGTTGCAAAATTCATCTTTTTCCCAGGCATTCAGAGACTCAGTTTGAGAGGTGAGGGATGTGGGAGGACATAATTAGGATTGGCAATGTGATTATAATAATATTGAATTAATTAATATCTAAAAAATGGTAGAGGTCTTTTATGTAGTTTGATTTTCATATTGTATGCGTTTTCATTTTTGTGACAGTGCATGGAGCAATGGAAAATAGAAGAAACTTTAAAAAAAGGTAGACTTTTAGTTTCTTCCTGATTCACTGCCTCTTTGCATCTTTTCATATCACCAGGTCTAGAGGCTAGGATCCCTCAATGGCATCTGTATTAAGAAGAAAGTTTACATTTGATTACAAATTGCAAATGTATTCTCCAATAGCTTTCTTTCAGTAGAGGAGAGGGATTGAAGCACTGCAGCCTCTAAACTGCTGTTGCTTTCAGTAGAGGGGAGCAGATATTGAGAGAGCAGATGACTGGAGCCATGTAGTATTCACATGAAGAGGACAGTAAACAAGCACAGCAGGTGGTTGGTGAAAGAGAAGCTGCGGCTCACAGGAAAAAGAGCACTAGCAAGACTAGCAGCAGCAACAGGTGTTCCACAAAAAGAAGTAGAGGGTGGCATAACTGATTTTAAGAGGACTTGGGGGCCTCTATAATTCATTCATTCATTTTGGGGGCGGGGGGAATTGGTTTGGTTTCGTTTGGGGCAAAAGGGAAGGATTTGGTGGGACCAGAGACATTCCTGTGTAGCATGATGGGAAAGAAGGGAAAGGTTTGGGGGTTAGGGTGTGTTCCTGACAATACTGGGGGGGAAAGGGCAGGAAGAGATGGACCTAGTTCCTGGGAGCTGGTTGGAAGAAAGCAAGGCTAAGAGCTCCTGGGGAAGGAAACATGTTCTCTTCAGGGGCTGGGAACACAGAGGCCTGGTCTACACTACGCGTTTATACCAAATTTAGCAGCATTAAACCGATTTAACCCTGCACCCTTCCACACAACGAAGCCTTTTATATCAATATAAAGGGGTCTTAAAACCAATTTCTGTACTCCTCCCCGATGAGGGGAGTAGCAAATCGGTATTGCCAATGTCGGATTATTGTTAGTGTGGCCGCAATTCAACGGTATTGGCCTCTGGGAGCTATCCCACAGTGCACCATTGTGACTGCTCCGGAAAGCAATCTGAACTCGGATGCACTGGCCAGGTAGACAGGAAAAGCCCTGCGAACTTTTGAATTTCATTTCCTGTTCGCCCAGCGTGGAGAGATCATCAGCACAGGTGACCACACAGAGCTCATCAGGTAACAATGCAGTCTCCTGAGAATCGAAAAAGAGCTCCAACATGGACTGCATGGGAGGTACTGGATCTGATCTCTGTATGGGGAGAGGATTCCGTGCTAACAGAACTCTGTTCCAAAAGACGAAATGAAAAAACATTTGAAAAAATTTCCAAGTCCATGATGTAGAGAGGCCACACCAGGGACTCAGTACAGTGCCGTGTGAAAGTTAAGGAGCTCAGACAAGCCTACCAGAAAACCAAAGAAGCAAACGGAAAGTCCGGGGCAGGCCGAAAACATGCCGCTTCTACGCTGAGCTGCATGCAATTCTAGGGGGTTCCGCCACCACTACTCCCCCCCTGTCTGTGGATTCCGAGGTGGGGGTGGTAATCTCAGCCATGGCTGAGGATTCTGCGGACGGGGAAGATGAGGAGGAAGAGGAGGACGAGCTTGTAGAGAGCTTACAGCACTCCGTTCTCCCCAACAGCCAGGAGCTTTTTCACACCCTGACGGAATTACCCTCCCAGCCCTCCCAAGCAACTATCCCAGATAATGAAGCCATGGAAGGGACCTCTGGTGAGTGTACCTTATAAATATAAGACATGGTTTAAAAGCAAGCGTTTTTTAATGATTAATTTGCCCTGAGGACTTGGGATGCATTCATGGCCAGTACAATTACTGTAAAAGTCTGTTAACATGTCTGGGGATGGAGCGGAAATTCTCCAGGGACATCTCCATGAAGCTCTCCTGGAAGTACTCCAAAAGCCTTTGCAGAAGGTTTCTGGGCAGCGCTGCTTTATTCCATCCTCCATGGTAGGACACTTGCCCACGCCATGCATGTAGCAAGTAATCTGGTATCACTGCATGACAAAGCCTAGCTGCGTATGGTCCCGGTGATTGCTGGCATTCAAGCAACATTCGTTCTTTATCTTGCTGTGTTATTCTTAGGAGAGTGATATCGTTCATGGTAACCTGGTTGAAATTCAGGAATTTAAGTAAGGGGACAGAGATGGCCATTCCTACTGGGCTGTTTGCCTGTGGCTTAAAAGAAATCCTTCCCTGCAGGTAGCCAAGCAGGGGAAGGGCGGGGGCGATTGGCCCTGAGCTTTTCTGCGTTTGGCTAGCAGGGATCTTCCCTGCTACCAGCCACGTGGTTGGGGGGGGGGAGGAAGGGGAATGTTTAGCAGTGATCTTCCATGATACCAGCCACATGGTTGTGGGGAGGGAAAGGGGGGTGTTTAGCAGTGATGAGACTGTCTAGGAAGGAGTATGGCAGAAAGAGATCTAGGGGTCATAGTAGACCACAAGCTTAATATGAGTCAAAAAGCAAACGTGATTCTGGGATGCATTAACAGGTGTGTTATAAACAAGACACGAGAAGTCATTCTTCCGCTTTACTCTGCGCTGGTCAGGCCTCAGATGGAGTATTGTGTCCAGTTCTGGGCACCGCATTTCAAGAAAGATGTGGAGAAATTGGAGAGGGTCCAGAGAAGAGCAACAAGAATGATTAAAGGTCTTGAAAACATGACCTATGAAGGAAGGCTGAAGGAATTGGGTTTGTTTAGTTTGGAAAAGAGAAGACTAAGAGGGGATATGATAGCAGTTTTCAGGTATCTAAAAGGGTGTCATCAGGAGGAGGGAGAAAACTTGTTCACCTTAGCCTCCAATGATAGAACAAGAAGCAGGGCTTAAACTGCAGCAAGGGAGATTTAGGTTGGACATTAGGAAAAAGTTCCTAACTGTCAGGGTAGTTAAACACTGGAATAGATTGCCTAGTGAAGTTGTGGAATCTCCATCTCTGGAGATATTTAAGAGTAGGTCAGATAAATGTCTATTAGGGATGGTCTAGACAATATTTGGTCCTGCCATGAGGGCAGGGGACTGGACTCGATGACCTCTCGAGGTCCCTTCCAGTCCTGGAGTCTATGAGTCTATGATACCAGCCACAGAGTGGTTTCTGCTGCTGCACGTTAACAGGAAAGAAGCAGCACTCAGTGGGCTTTGCTTGCTATTTGGGAAAGGAGGGTGCTGGATAGATGAACGCTGCAGAAGACGAAAGACAATGGCTTACTATGGTGGCATGCAAGCCGAATTCTGTTGCCCTGAACTGCATCTGTGATCTGTAACACCAAAGCCGCAGGCACTCAATATTAAGATGCAAAATGCGACCTTGTATGAAAACACGTGCTATGTAAGGTGAATAGTGTTGTTCACCTTGAAAGAGTATGACCATTGTTCTCTAAAATATATCTTTTTAAATACTTCTCTCCCTTTTTTCCTTCCCTCATGCAGCTGCAAATTTTTCAAGCCTCCCTACTCCATCCCGAAGGCTATCTCAGATAAGGCGGCAGAAAAAAAAGACGCGAGAAGAAATGTTTTCGGAAATCATGGAAGTGACCCACAGTGAAAGAGCTCATCTGAATGAGTGGAAGGATGTGGTAGCAAAGTACAGGAAAGATGTCAGTGACCGTGAGGACAGGAGGGACCAATGTGAGGACAGGAAAGACGCTCGAGATGAGAGGAGAGATGCTCGAGATGAGAGGTGGCGGCAGGAAGATCAGCGGTGGCGGGATGCAACTCTGGGGCTGCTGCGTGATCAAACTGACATGCTCCGGCGTATGGTGGAGCTTCAGGAACGGCAGCAGGATCACAGAGTGCCGCTGCAGCCCCTGTATAACCACCCTCCCCCCTCACCATGTTCCTTAGCCTCCTCACCCACCAGACGAGTAAGAACTCGGGGGGGTAGGCTCCGTGCACCCGCCCACTCCACCCCAGTGGACAGCCCAACCAAAAGGCTCTCATTATTATGAATTTTTATTAGTGGCCTTTTCCTTCCCTACTATCCTGCTCCCAAACCCCACCCGGGCTACTTTGTCAGTTCTCTCTTTTTTTTTATAATTACGTAATGAAGAATACATGATTTTTAAATGAGAGTGACTTTATTTCCTTAGAAAGCAAGCTGTGATCAAAGCGGGCGGGACTTACAGGGAATGAGTCAATCAAGGGGAGGGGTGTTTCATCAAGGAGAAACAAACACAACAGTCACACTGTACCCTGGCCAGTGATGAAACTGGTTTTCAAAGCTTCTCTAATGCGCACCGCTTCCTAGTGTGCTCTTCTAATCACCCTGGTATCTGGCTGTGTGTAATCAGCGGCCAGGTGATTTGCCTCAGCCTCCCACCCCGCCATAAAGGTCTCCCCCTTACCCTCACAGAGATTGTGGAGCACACAGCAAGCAGCAATAACAATGGGGACATTGGTTTGGCTGAGGTCTGAATGAGTCAGTAATGTGCGCCAGCGCGCCTTTAAACGGCCAAATGCAAATTCTACCACCATTCTGCACTTACTCAGGCTGTAGTTGAACAGCTCCTGACTACTGTCCAGATTGCCTGTGTATGGCTTCATGAGCCATGACATCAAAGGATAGGCTGGGTCTCCCAGGATAACTACAGGCATTTCAACATCCCCAACTGTTATTTTCTGGTCTGGGAAGTAATTCCCTTGCTGCAGTCATTTAAATAAAGTAGTGTTCCTGAAGATGCGAGCGTCATGAACCCTTCCCGGCCATCCCACGTGGATGTTGGTGAAACGTCCCTTGTGATCCACCAGTGCTTGCAGCACCATGGAAAAGTACCCCTTGCGGTTTATGTAGTGGGTGCCCATCTATTGCCCTACCACAGTTAGGGAATCCCATTGCAGCAAAGCCATCCACTATGACTTGCACATTTCCCAGAGACAACCTTTCGTAGCAGCAGCTTAGTGATTGCTTTGGCTACTTGCATCACAGCAGTCCCCACAGTAGATTTTTCCACTCCAAATTGATTCCCGACTGCTGGTAGCTGTCTGGCGTTGCAAGCCTCCAGAGGGCTATTGCCACTCGCTTCTCAACTGTGAGGGCTGCTCTCATCTTGGTATTCTGGCGCTTCAGGGCAGGGGAAAGCCAGTCACGAAGTTCCATGAAAGTGCCCTTACGCATGCGAAAGTTTCGCAGCCACTGGGAATCGTCCCACAGCTGCAACATTATGTGGTCCCACCAGTCTGTGCTTGTTTCCCGGGCCCAAAATCGGCATTCAATGGCTAGAACCTGCCCCATTACCAACAGGATCTCCAAAGCGCAGGGGCCCGCAGTTTGACAGAATTCTGTGTCCATGTCCTCATCACTCTCGTCGCTGCTCTGCCGTAGCCGCCTCCTCCTTGCCTGGCTTTGCAGGTCCTGCATTGACTGCACGAGAATGCGCGACATATTTAAATCATATATGATTGCTGTCTTGAGCTCAGCAGAGTCATGCTTGCCGTGGAATGGCGTCCAGGGCCAGTGCAACCATTTAGGCGGACTAGGCAGTTGCCTATGGCGCCGAGATTTGAGGGTGCCAAAAAGCGCCCCCCAATTTTTTTTAAATGGTTGAGCAGCTGCTGCTGCTGGGACAGAGAGGGAGTCTGAGCTGCTGGCGGCAGGCGGCAGCTGGCAGCCCAGGGTGTCCCCGGGGTCAGGTCACCGCCCCGGCAGCCGGCAGTCCAGGGTGTCCCCTGGGTCAGGGTGTCCGGAGGGGGTGGCAGGCAGCTCCCGTGGAGCTGTCGCAGTCGTGCCTGCGGATGGTCGGCTGCTCGCGCGGCTCCGGTGGACCTCCCGCAGACACCACAGCGGCAGCTCCACCGGTGTTGTGGGACCAGCGCGCGGGGCGGCGAAATTGCCGTCTGCCTAGGGCGCTCAAACCCCTAGCGCCGGTCCTGATGGCACCTGCACAGTTCACCCAGGAAAAAAGGTGCGAAACGGTTGGCTGCTGCAGCTTTCACAGAGGCAGGGGTGAGGCTGTACCCAGAAGCACCAGCGGCAATGTTTTTTGCCCCATCAGGCACTGTGATCTCAACCCAGCATTCCAATGGGAGGGGGAGACTGCGGGAACTATGGGATAGCTACCCACAGTGCAACGCTCAGGAAATCGACGCTAGCCTCGGTACATGGATGCACACCGCCGAATTAATGTGCTTAGTGTGGCTGCGTGCACTTGACTTTATACAATCTGTTTTAAAAAACCGGTTTCTGTAAAATTGGAATAATCCTGTAGTGTAGACATACCCAGAGTGTGCTTTCACAGGGCATGGTTTGAGGAAAGAGGTAGAGATGGAATGTTTCTGAATTGCAAAGGCAATAAAATAAAAACAGGAGTTAAAAAAGGAAGGCACCACTTCCCTCTCTAAACCCAACTGGTACTCTGAAAAGGCTGTTGAACCTTAGTTTGGTGTCAGGTACTTAATGTTTTAAATACCTGATGTGGTGTTTCAGGCTCCCAATTCAATTTCATAAGAACTTAGAGAGAGGGGGCTGGAGGAGAAAAAGTCCCACCTCTACTGATTGTGGCCCCTTGACAATTTGAAATAATATTTTTGGTCTGTAAGATGAAAGGCTTGGACACTAAAGGTCCATGGTAGAGTGGCAGAATAACTGAAAAAAAGTTTTCTTCCAGGTACTTTATAGCCAGATTGTATATACATTTTGTGGTCAGCTGGATACTTTTGTGAATATAGAAATTGTTCAGGGCAAAATCTTGTGATAAAGACTCACTGTGAAACACAAAGCATTATGATGCAACACTTTGAAATACACTTGCTTGCTGCCAGCTTGCGCATTGATCCATTTTACAGATATCTGGTGTTTCACACTTTTTTGTCACACCAGTTCTGGTGTTTTTTCTACCTCTTTATGTGGAGAGGCAGTATGGCTCCATTTTTCACAGAGCTTTCTTTCCATCCTTAGCCTCCACTGAACTACTTGTAGAGTATTAATGCCAGATATAATGATAACTATGTTAGTGTCTGCCATGTTCCAATCAAAGATCTCTTTAGAGTCCTTTTATAAGTTACTTTTTCCAGAGCATACATATGATTTGCCTTACTGAAAGAAACAGAAAGGAAGAAGTGAAATACTGAATTGGAGTAATATCTAACTCAAGTTCAAAAAAAAAATAAAAAAGCTTCAGTCAGTGCATTTGTTGTTTGGAACTTTTGATTGCTATTTTAGCTAACAATATGTAAAATTCACTTTATTATTACAGGACTGCAATACATTGAGCATTCAAATATATAACTCTGGCATACAGATAGGAGGATAAATTGAGTTTTTGTGCTGCTGAATGGAATTCTATTTTGGTTGGACTGAAAATTGTCATAAGGACTTTTTACCTATACATTTCTGCCAAGTGGGCACAGGAAGTGGCTTTGGCATTGGTATCTAAAGAAGTAATTTCATCTTCTGGAATCTGATTCTTGCAAATGTGTGTTATAGGAAAGAAACCAGTAAAGGGGATGTTAAAGGAGGGAGAGGAAGAGTCATGCGCAAAAAGTGCATGAAAACAGTTTGACACCAACTTAATCTATTTCCTAAGACTTAATCAAAATAACATAATATTGTTCATTTTTCTAGTTTGTAGATTACTCCAAAAAAAAAAAGCAAAAACCTTTGGGAATAGTTGGTGCTTGCCCACTGCCATTATTGTCTTAACCAGGTTCCATCTTAAAATTTGTTAGATAATGTATGGAGATTTTGAGGCTGGAAAAGAGGAAAGTTTGTTTATTGGTAAGGCAACCAGTAAACAATATATTCATTACCAAAATTGTGGATACAAGGGTCAACCTGTATGACTACATGGGTTGTACAGGCTTATGACTTGGGCCTTAAAACCTTTTATATTTACAGATAAGAGACAAGGAAAATGGAAAGAGAATAAATAGCATCAGCAAGAATTTTGATTTAGCAGGGACAAACAGTAATTTTTTGCTTTAAATGCCTTTTAATAATACTATCAGAATTTCATCAGGCTTTTTAAATAATTTAAATTTAAAAGATCCCACAACCTCTAGAATAAGACGTCTTTGTTGTTGTTGTTGTTCCTTTACAATGAAGCTTTTTCCAATCTAACATCTTGTTTTCAAATCAGTTGCTGGTTTGTTTCTTTTTCTCCTTCTCTTTCTCGCTTCCCACCCCCTTTTAAGGCTAATATCCTGGATATTACAATAACATCCTCTGAAACTGTCCTTACAGTGCTGGGTAATTGCCTGTAATATCATCAGAGCCTTTATGTGCTTGTGCCCTTAATCTTAAGGTCAAATCCTAAATCTTTATCAGATGCCTGAAATTTACTGGTTGGAAAGCTGTTTTACATCAGTTGACTTTAAAGGGTTATTGCAAGTGAAAGCCTGTTTAAAAAATGCTAGAAGAGAAAAACTGGCATTGAACAAAGAACTAACCCTATGAAATGAGCCATAGTGTGGCACATCAGGTGGAAAAATTTGAAAAAATACTGTTTCCTTATAAATTTGTCTGCAGAAACCAGAAGTTTTAGAGAAGAAAGTAAATGCTTTTTAATGCAGAAAAAGTCTCGTATGTAAAAATGAAATAAAGTTCACAGGTAATGGACAAATGAAAAAATGAATACTGGTGCTACCTGATGAGAAGTCACTGTTACTGAAAGAATAGAACATTACCAAATTGTTTAGTCTGAGTATTTATAGTTTTCTCTCGAATCTTTTTCAGGACATTTAAACTCTGTCTTGCTTTTAATAGTTGTACTGTAGACAAGAAAAAATATCTTGGAAACAGTGATTCTTCTAAGCAATAATTAAGGCAAGAATAAACACAACAATCATTGTATACACCTCCCCCAGTTGGCAAAGACTCTCCATATTAAGTCACAAACGGCTGCTGCTATGCTATCAGTCTGCTGTTAGGTGAAGGTCTCACCTTCTATCTTTTGCCTCTTTGTTTGCTGTTTCTTCTCTACACCAGCTATGAATTTGTTTTTGTGCTTCACTTTTCGTCCTCCAGTGTTCAGTGAAGACTTTATTTGCTTTCTTTTTGGTGACCTGTTTTGAGTTTTGTCATTTCTTTTTGGGGGACCTCAATACTGGTGTCTAGTTTGGTGTCAGACCATCTGACTTTTAAAAAATATTGTGATATACTGTTGTGCCAGAACTTTTGCCACGGACAAAACTTTCCTCTCAGTGGGAATCCTTGGGGCATGAGAACTGCATACTGACTGAGGCTGTAACTCCTTTATGCGTTTGACCTTTAGCAGCCAAGCGCCTGCTGAACACCCACAACCAACACTGCATTGCAGGTGCTCAACTTCTCTTATCACTTGTCCCATGATGATTTTGATTGGTTACTAGTTTTTACTGAATAGTTATAATATAATGTCCCTGAATTATGACATTAGTGGAAGGATGCACTAACTCGTTAGAAATTGCTTTTTGTTATGTTTGTCATATTCCCTCTTTGATTTCCACTATTGTTCCCTATTGTCACTCCATGATTTCCACTCTTTTCATTCTGATGCTAGTCTAAATTATTCCTAAAATAATTGCCCTTTGCTTTGAAGATTCAAAGTACTTTCCCACATGAAATAACCGCCACAATTCCTGAATACATTGTATTCAGGAGGCAGTCTGATCCGATGGATGGGACTGGGATTCAAGTTGCCTGGGTTTTATCCCTCTATCTGCCATTTACTCACTATGTGAACTTGTGCAAGTCCCCTCACCTTTCTGCACAAGTTTACCCATCTGTAAAATAAATAAATTAGAGTAGCCTGTCTTTCTAAAGCACTTTGTGATTTGGTGTTCAAAGGTTGTCCAAAGTATTATTATTCTATTATGAAACCGTTTGGGGATTGTGTAAATTGAGGCTGAGTGGTCATATTATTGTGCTAGTCACACCATGAGTCAGTGGCAGAACCTGGAATAGAATCTAGAAGGTCTTGGCTGTCAGTCCCCAGCCCTAACCACTAGACATTATTCCTCTTGCTTTCATTTACCTTTGCCAGTGTTTAATATGTCCTTGTTGTTGGTGGACCCTGGTTGAAAATCTGTGTGTTATTCTAACTGGTTGAAATTCAGTATTGTGGTGAGTGGACTGCTTTGGTCCTTGATCAAAACCTCATAGTCCAGAAAGAGAAATATGTTGATTGTTTATTTTTGGTTCCAGAAGCAAGCCGGGAACAATAAACAGTATAGGCCACTCGTAGAAACAGGGATGTCAGGTAGGCAAAGCAAGGCAGCAATAAGCTGAGTGTGAGCATGATTCTGTTTTTCTGGTGTACCTTTTTGCCTGCAGTATCTGCCCAAGTTGTTTGAGGCTTTGGTTTTTCATTTCAGATGAACTGCAGCCAGGCTATCTAGAAAGAACAGAAAACAAGCCACCAAACAAAAAGAGGCACAACGGCCTCATCGGGCCATCAAATGATTTTTATGCTCATAAGTAGGCAGATTTGGGATGGATACTGTAGAGCTTGGTAAGGTCTCCACAGCTTGCCTATCCCCTGGAGGCCAGGCTAGTTATTCTGGGGAGAAACCATTCTGAATACTGAAACGTATAAGGAAATGTCTTTAAAGAAGGCTTTTCCAGGAATAAAATCTTCAGAGACATTGCTAATCAAAATTAACTCTAAGTACAAAGTGTCACAATTGAAAAACAGAAGTGGAATGTCTCAAGTTCATATTGTCTTTACATATGGAAATACTGGGAAACAATGTCGGAGCTGGGGTTTTCCATACAGATATCTTTTTGTTTCCAAGCAGATTTATTTAATTAACTAGATACTGGTACAAAAGTGTTCATAGCTGTAGGACAAAGCACAGTACATTGCATGTGGAAATAGGATTGTATGACAAGCAATTTCCAGAATGTGTCATCCAGTTTTGATCTTACAAAAAACAAACAGAATTTAAAACCATCAAACAAAACAGAGTGTCTTGGGTGTTCAGGAAGAGTTATGCTATTTTTATCAGTGATATTCAGTTATTGCTTAGAAAGTTAATTCTGACACTCACAGAGGAGAAAACACTCCTAATTCAGTGTCCTGACAAAAAGCCACAAAGACTATAGATATGAATATCATCCTCTGATCTTTGCTGGACATTTCTTATATAATTTAGTTAAACTGGGATCAAGTTTTGACTAAAAAGGAATTGAGGAAACTGAGCTTTTTTCCTGGGACACTGTGTCCATATATCATCTGATTTAACGCAAATAACTCAGCTGAGGTGATGAAAGCTAATCTTGTTAAGAGCAGAATTCCTTGATATTGGTGCAGCAACTAGGGACCAGTGCTAAAAAACCCGCAAAGATATGCTAATATTTTATTAGGCAACAAACATCCTTCATGTTTTGATGAACAAATGGATGCTGCCAAGCCCCAGACTTTATTTTACCACATTGTGGGTATATCAGATTGCTTACTGGCTCTATTTTGTGGGGGAAGGGTGCTACACATGAAAAAGCAAAGTGATTACTTTGCTGTGTGTGGATATTTATCGTTATGACAGCAAGACACAGTGTTAATGGGAAAGACTTCACAAGTCCATAACTACAGGATAAAAGACGCTTCCTGCCACTAATGTCAATTTAAACTGGAAACCTTATCACAAAGTTGAATTAATTTTACCCTGCCATCATTTCATGGATTAACCTCAGAGGTAACATGAGCATTTTTATTTGGAAATGACATTTATAGATCCCAAAGTATGATTATCTTTAGTATTAGCTCCGAGCACATAATTTGAAAATTTTCATGCCCAAATAAGAGACATTTCAGTCTTTAAATACCACAGACCTTTTTGTCAATTCAGCAGCAACTCTGAAAAAATGTTAGCCAGCTCTGTCACTTCATTGAGTCTTGGATAGGACAGGACTAGCAGGTCTTTGAAACAATAAACATGGCTTTAGTGGTGCATAGCCTTTGTGGTGGCCCACTGGAGAGGGGTGAATTTCACCCTTAGGGCATAGAAGCTCTACTGGGAGTATTTTTTCCAGTAGTGTAGAATGCTTATGTCTTTTGCTTTCAAAACCTTTTGTAATTCAAAACATAGTTTATCCCTCCCCCTTCTTTCCTCCTCCCCTCCCCGAAGTCTGCATCTATTCTATAATAAGATGCAGATGGAAAAAATCATATTTCATCCAGTTGTTTAGCAGCAGTAATAATTAATAGAATGTAGGATATATGTTCGTTGCTGGCCTCAGACCTCTGTGGCATGCACCAGTAGAGTTGAAGGATGTTGCAGAGCTGAGCACTTTGCCTGAAGATGAGAGGGAGATGATTTTTTAATATATATGTTCCTTCTTATGATTAATTCATGGAACAGTGCAGTAGTTAGCCATGGAAAATGCTGCTCAGTCATTATCCTAGAATGGATGATGGGAATCCTAGCAGTGGTTGTACAAGGGGAAATGAGTTCCTGGGAGTTCCCATTACAAGGTTTGGAATCTTCAGAACCTAGTTACACACAGTGACTGATGTTGCATTGTGTAGAAAGGAGAGCCCCATTTTTGACTACTTAGAGAGGGATCTAAAAATTCACATCAGGAGGAAGAAGTCGTCATTATTTTGACCCTTATCATGTGCAGGCCTTCTCAGAGGTCCAGAGAGGCCTAGGCCACTTCCAACTTTTAAGGCCCTTAGCCATAATAAAAATAAAAAGTGACGACACATGAAAACAAAATAAGGCACCAAAAAAAGAGTGAGACATAATCTGAATATTTTTTAATGTAACAAATGCTTTTCTAGCCTTTTTCTGTGCAAATACACTAATTATTGAGGAAAAATCTAGTTTTTATGCAATGTCACAATTGATATTAAGCATGGCAAAGCCATTCAGACGCTCTTGTTCCATAGTTGAATGGTGGTAGTTCTTTACCTGATTCAACACGTTGAAGGTGCATTCACCTGAAGCCACTGAAGAAGGCAAACTGACAAAAAATACGCAATGCAATTGTGATATTTGGAAACACCTCAGAGAGTCCAAGTTCAAGTATTTGTTGAAGCAATCTCTTTGGCTTGCAATCCAAGTTAAAGTTCGTGGAATATATTTGTTTGAGGAAGATGACCTCGTCACTGAGATCTTTTGAGGGTTCTTTGTTGTACTGTTGCTGAAATTGTTCAGCTGCAGAAAGTAGATCTTCATTACTCAGTCTTTTGAACTGCCAAAGAAACCCAAAAAGGGTACAAATTAGTTGCAGTGACTCAGATCGACCTGTAAGACTTGATTGAATAGAGTCAATGATGACAAGGAAGGCATTGACCCTATAATGCTGCTCGGCATCGGATTTAGTAGGTAAATTGCGATTGGTGGAGAACTCAGTTGAACTGCCAATATTCTGTGCTACTAATTTGGACTCATTCAGGATCTCATCCCATTGTTCATGAATCTGTTGAATGTAATTGATAAGATTTTCAATGTTATCCCTCTCAACATCAAGTATAGCACTGCGTGATTCAATTACCTGATTAGTAACTTCATCCACAAAGATGACATCAGAATGCATTCAGATTTGGACATGTGCTTCTGAATAGACTGAAGTTCAATTCAAGTCTGTGCAGTGAGATTGAGAGATTCCAGCTCATTTAAAGCCTTTTTCACTCAATTCAAATGCTGCGCAACTGGTTGAATGCCATCAATCTGTACAGACCATCTAGTTTTAGACATCCCATGCAGTGAAACAGGAAGATATTGCTTCAGAATTTCCCATCTTTTTGGACTGCTACGGAAGAGATTGTACATTTGCTGAACAGATCCAAAGTAAGTAATTGTCTCCTTGCATGATTCTGCACAGTCAACACCTACAAGGTTTAGTGTGTGGTTTCCACAGCTGGAGAAAATACAATTTGAAATATGCTCAAGCAGAACTGCATGTATACCTTTGTACGTCCCAGCCATATTAGATCCATTGTCATAGGCTTGATCAATGCAGACTTGAATATCTAACTTAAAACCTTCTAGAATTGCTAGTACTCGAGCAGCAATTTCTTTTCCAGTTTTTCTCGTGAAATTGTCAAACAAAATAAACCTTTCTTCAGTTGAAAATTTTGAGCTGCCTAGAATCTTAACATATCAATAACCATAATAGTCTGTTCCTTGTGAGAACAATCTGGAGTGGCATCAATAATGATTGAAAAATACTTGGCATTTCAAATCTTCTCAGGAATTGTTGTTTGTTCGAATGACCCACATAGCTTGATAAACTTGTTTTGTATCCATGTGGAGCAATAATGGACTTGCATGTGCTTTTCACTGTCTTGCGATTCTCGAACATGTTTATTATGCTCTGATAAAAGTGGATCATATTTGCTGAGGAACTCAACTATGTCTAGAAAGTTTCCATTTGCATGATCACCAATACGTTGACTTGACCAAAGAAAGCCAATCCCCACTCAGAAAGAAAAAGGATGACATTCAGGATGTATTCAAGAAATTTCTTCCGGTTATTAGTTTCTGTAGAGAGTTCAGTCAAGAGTAAATTCTTAACTGAATTCTTAGCTGATGCTGCCTTACTGGTTGATATGCATGCAACATAGATTTCTTTGTGTGACATTGAACTCTCATGTGATGGTATTCGGACTTTCAACTTCCTCCAACCTGATTGATCAGAGAGAACTGATGCATTTGCAGCACTTTTGTTCAAAATGAAGCAGGGTGCACAGTACAGAGATTGTTTGTTTTTCCGTGCTCCAGCATAACTAGTCTCTTCTTGGCATTGATATATCACCTGTTGCAGTTGCGGAGTTTTCATTATCTAGCTCATTGTTTGTTGGGTAAGGTGTGTTTTCCAGTGGTTTGAGAAATGAAGTTATTGGCTTTGAGCTCTTAACTGCTGCTTCACTCAGTTGTTTTTGCCATCTCTTGCTTGCCCCACTTTCAAATCTCCTCTTCATAGTGATGTATCAATATATAACCTATCCACACTTGAAATATTCTGTTGCAAATAAGTAGCTTATCTACCCTTGAAATCTTCTACTATAAACATGTACACAAATGCTGAATGGTAACCAAATGCTGAAAAGACTTAAAACAAAGGAATACTAATTAAGAACACAAAATGAAACAGGTTATTATCCTTATCACTGAATCAAAACTCAAGCATACAAGGTATAATATAACAGGCTGAGCTGAAGACAAAGGGATGACATATATATAGTAAACACAGACACAGATACAGACAGAGGGTTAAAGTCCAAAAATTTCAAACGTGTGTCCTCATGAAACTCACTGTACAAGATTGTCCTCACAAATTTTCACCTTGAATCTGGGCCTATAGACTACAAAAATCTATGGTGATGGCCAAGCTACCAAGCTAGGGCACAACCAACCAACCAGTCACCTCTTTTAGCTACTATATGAAGATAATAATGAGGAATTCTCACACACAAATAATTCCTTAGTCAACTAGATGTAAAACTATAAAGACATTAAATTGTAACAATTCTCTACCTTTCAACACACACTTGATCCAGCACCAGCCACTAGTAGTGGTTTGTCTATATAATCAGCTGATCTGAGAGGACACGTTCATCATGGTCTAATTTTGTGCCATCAGAACCAATATATTTTTATTTATGAACATTTTTAACTCTTTTATATGACAAAATCTGTATCAGTTAACATAAAAAATTGTCTTTTACCAAATCACATCTCTTATTCGCTTAAATTTGCAGCTACGACCTTTTTAATGTTTAGTGCCAGCAGCCTGGTTCCACTTTGGTTTAGGTGGAGCCCATCTCTCCTGTATAGGCTCCCCCCATCCCAAAAGTTTCCCCAGTTCCTAATGAACGTAAACCCCTCCTCTCTACACATCGTCTCATCCACGCATTGAGACTCTGAAGCTCTGCCTGCCAACCTGTCCCTGCGCTTGGAACTGGGAACATTTCTGAGAATGCCACCACAGAGGTCCTGGATTTCAGTCTCTTCCCTAGCAGCTTCAATTTGGCTTCCAGGACATCTCTCCTATCTTTCCCTATGTCATTAGTACCTACATGTACCACGACCACCGGCTCCACCCCAGCACTACACATAAGTCTGTCTAAATGCCTCGAGAGATCCACAGCCTTCGCACCAGGCAGGCAAGTCACCATACGGTTCTCCCGGTCATCACAAACCCAGCTATCTATGTTTCTAATGATCGAATCTCCCATTACTAACACCTGCCTTTTCCTAGCAACTGGAGATCCCTCCCCCGGGAGGTAACCTCAGTGTGAGAGGCAACCCCAGCACCATCTGGAAGGAGGGTCCCAACTATGGGAAGGTTTCCCTCTGCTCCCATTGCCTGCTCTGCTTCCCTGGGCCTTTCTTCCTCCTACCCTGTCTGAGCAGAGATGGGACAATTCTACAGTGTCCCGGAAAGCCTCATGAACATACCTCTCTGCCTGTCTTAGCTCCTCCAGTTCTGCCACCCTGGCCTCCAAAGTCCGGACGTGGTCTCTGAGGGCCAGGAGCTCCTTGCACCGACTGCACACATACGCCACCCACCCACAAGGCAGGTAATCATACATGCTACACTCAGCGCAATAAACTGGATAGCCCCCACTCTGCTGCTGGGCTTCTGCCTGCATTGTCTCCTAGTTAATGAAAGGGTGGTTTAAAGAAAGGGGTTTTGGAATATGGTTTGGATTATAGATTTTAAGGGGACTACAGGGAAACAGGTAGGATCAACAAGGGACCCCCCCACCTTCCCACTCCTCTTCTAAACTCCCTGTTCGCAAGCTCCCTGGTTGCTTGTGTGCGGCTTTATAAAGCCCTGGCCTGAGTTAATGCCCCGCCCACTGATTAAGGCTCAGCCAATTACCAGAGGCTTCGAGCTTTCAACCTTCCTTTGAAGCTCACGGTCTCCAACTGCCAGCCACAGCACACGATCCTTCAAACAAACAAACAAACAAACAGACTGACAAACACAAGCTCAGCACACAGCACACAGCAAGTAACCCCCAAACACAACACACACACACTACAGACAGTCACTTACCCCACAGATGCTGTATTTGCTCCTCCTTCACCTGGAGAACTCCCTTGCAAAACTCCCTGTTAGCAGCCCCTGTTCGCTGGCACTAAACATTAAAAAGGTCGTAAAGCAGTTTTTAAACTAGGAGATGGGGGAAAGCCGACTGCTGCAGAGGAGCATGTGGATCGGACACAGACTTCTCTTAAGGAAGAGTCTGATGTTAAGGAATCTCCAGGTTATAGTCAGGAACAGAGGATGGAAGAGGATAATGTAAGGGCCGGATCAGATGATAAACAGTCACATAAAAAAGAATCTGGCACATCAGAAAAGGGCAGACAAATAAACAGGGACAAGTTTTTAAAGTGCTTGTACACAAATGCTAGAAGTCTAAATAATAAGATGGGTGAACTAGAGGGCCTTGTGATAAAGCAGGATATTGATATAATAGGCATCACAGAAACCTGGTGGACTGAGAGCAATCAGTGGGACACAATCATTCAGGGGTACGAAATATATCAGAAGGACAGAACAGGTCATGCAGGGAGAGGAGTGGCACTATATGTGAAAGAAAATGTAGATTCAAATGAAGTAAAAATCTTAAGCGAATCCACATGTTCCATAGAATTGCTATGGATTGAAATTTCATGCTCTAATAAAAATATAACATTAGGGATCTATTATCGACCTCCTGACCAGGACAGTAATAGTGATGATGAAATGCTAAAGGAAATTAGAGATGCTGTCAAAATTAAGAACCCAATAATAGTAAGGGATTTCAATTATCCCCATATTGACTGGGAACATTTCACTTCAGGATGAAATGCAGAGATAAAATTTCTCGATACTTTAAATGACTGCTTCATGGAGCAGCTGGTACGGGAACCCACAAGGGGAGAGGCAACTCTAGATTTAATCCTGAGTGGAGCGCAGGAGCTGGTCCAAGAGGTAACTATAGCAGAACCGCTTGGAAATAGTGACCATAATACAATAGCATTCAACATCCCTGTGGGGGGAAGAACACCTCAACAGCCGAACACTGTGGCATTTAATTTCAAAAGAGGGAACTATACAAAAATGAGGGGGTTAGTTAAACAAAAGATAAAAGCTACAGTGACTAAAGTGAAATCCCTGCAAGTTGCATGGGCCCTTTTTAAAGACACCATAATAGAGGCCCAATTTCAATGTATACCCCAAATTAAGAAACACAGTAAAAGAACTAAAAAAGAGCCACCGTGGCTTAACAACCATGTAAAAGAAGCAGTGAGAGATAAAAAGGCTTCCTTTAAAAAGTGGAAGTCAAATCCTAGTGAGGCAAATAGAAAGGAGCACAAACACTGCCAGCTTAAGTGCAAGAGTGTAATAAGAAAAGCCAAAGAGGAGTTTGAAGAACGGCTAGCCAAAAACTCCAAAGGTAGTAACAAAATGTTTTTAAAGTACATCAGAAGCAGGAAGCCTGCTAAACAACCAGTGGGGCCCCTTGACGATAGAAATACAAAGGGAGCGCTTAAAGACGATAAAGTCATTGCAGAGAAACTAAATGGATTCTTTGCTTCAGTCTTCACGGCTGAGGATGTTAGGGAGATTCCCAAACCTGAGCCGGCTTTTGTAGGTGACAAATCTGAGGAACTGTGACAGATTGAAGTGTCATTAGAGGAGGTTTTGGAATTAATTGATAAACTCAAGATTAACAAGTCACCGGGACCAGATGGCATTCACCCAAAAGTTCTGAAAGAACTCAAATGTGAAGTGCGGAACTATTAACTAAGGTTTGTAACCTGTCCTTTAAATCAGCTTCGGTACCCAATGACTGGAAGTTAGCTAATGTAACACCAATATTTAAAAAGGCTCTAGAGGTGATCCCGTCAGTTACAGACCGGTAAGTCTAATGTCAGTACCGGGCAAATTAGTCAAAACAATAGTTAAGAATAAAATTGTCAGACACATAGAAAAACGTAAACTATTGAGCAATAGTCAACATGGTTTCTGTAAAGCGAAATCGTGTCTTACTAATCTATTAGAGTTCTTTGAAGGGGTCAACAAACGTGTACAAAGGAGATCCAGTGGACAGAGTGTACTTAGATTTCCAGAAAGCCTTTGACAAGGTCCCTCACCAAAGGCTCTTACGTAAATTAAGCTGTCATGGGATAAAAGGGAAGTTCCTTTCATGGATTGAGAACTTGTTAAAAGACAGGGAACAAAGGGTAGGATTTAATGGTAAATTCTCAGAATGGAGAGGGGGAACTAGTTGTGTTCCCCAAGGGTCAGTCCTAGGACCAATCCTGTTCAATTTATTCATAAATGATCTGGAGAAAGGGATAAACAATGAGGTGGCAAAGTTTGCAGATGATACTAAACTACTCAAGATAGTTAAGACCAAAGCTGATTGTGAAGAACTTCAAAATGATCTCACAAAGCTAAGTGATTGGGTAACAGAATGGCAAATGAAATTTAATGTGGATAAATGTAAAGTAATGCACATTGGAAAAAGTAACCCCAACTATACCACAATATGATGGGGGCTAATTTAGCTACAACGAGTCAAGAAAAAGATCTTGGCGTCATCGTGGATAGTTCTCTGAAGATGTCCACGCAGTGTGCAGAGGCAGTCAAAAAAGGATATTAGGAATAATTAAAAAGGGGATAGAGAATAAGACTGAGACTATATTATTGCCCTTATATAAATCCATGGTACGCCCACATCTCAAATACTGTGTACAGATGTGGTGTCACCTCAAAAAAGATATTCTAGCACTAGAAAAGGTTCAGAAAAGGGCAACTAAAATGACTAGGGGTTTGAGAGGGTCCCATATAAGGAAAGATTAAAGAGGCTAGGCCTCTTCAGCTTGGAAAAGAGGAGACTAAGGGGGGATATGATAGAGGTATATAAAATCATGGGTGATGTAGAGAAAGTGGATAAGGAAAAGTTATTTACTTTTTCCCATAATACAAGAACTAGGGGTCACCAAATGAAATTAATAGGCAGCAGGTTTAAAACAAATAAAAGGAAGTTTTTCTTCACACAGTGCACAGTCAACTTGTGGAACTCCTTACCTGAGGAGGTTGTGAAGGCTGAGACTATAACAATGTTTAAGAGAGAACTGGATAAATTCATGGTGGCTAAGCCCATAAACGGCTATTAGCCAGGAAGGGTAAAGAATGGTGTCCCTAGCCTCTGTTCATCAGAGGATGGAGATGGATGGCAAGAGAGAGATCACTTGATCATTGCCTGTTAGCTTCACTCTCTCTGGGGCACCTGGTATTGGCCACTGTCAGGTAGACAGGTACTGGGCTAGATGGACCTTCGGTCTGACCCGGTACAGCCATTCTTATGTTCTTATGTTGCAGCTCTAAGCTGAGAGTGCATCACATTTTGGTCTGATAGGGATGCACATAAAAACAAGTTGCGAAACTTACCAAATGCCAAAAAATTAACAAGTGTCTAAATTTGAGTACCCCTTTGAGCTTGAGGCCTCTGATTGGCCCTGATCATGTGTTCATTTAAGAGTATGCTTGCACACTAATATTTATAAATAAAGGATTCTAATTCAGTTTTCCATTCTGTTTTTTAGACTCTCCAAATGAAATCCTGGCCCTACTGAAATCAAAGAGAGTTTTGCCATTCTTTTCAGTCTGGTCAGCTTTTCACCCTCATTTCTCAGTTCCACATGTTGAGGTGACTCTGTGCTAGAATTGGACACAGTTAAAATTTAAAATGAAACAAGCATCTTCGAGATCATATTGAGCCTTTTTAAAATGGCAGTCCCCCTCTCACTGCTGTTTTATATCAATAGACACTTGGAAATTCACAGCAATGAAATGTCATGAAAAATGATATATAGAAATTGCACTGAGGTTAAATTAAGATCACATTTCCAAACTCATTGACAGTGCATGTTGGGGATATTAAGATCCCTGAACTGGATTAAAGGTCCCATTCTGAGCTTCAGAGGATTTGAAATACTGGTTTAAAATATGGATTAATTGCTATAGTCCTATTAGTTGGGTTTTTTCCCAAATATTTCTAGGTCCTCTGTGATGAGTGCTTTTGCCTAAGAGGAATAAACTGGGACAGTTAATGGAATACCAGGAATATTTGTGGACGTTCATGACATTTCACAAAAGCTTCTTGATTATTTCATTTGAACAGTCTAAACCAAGGATGTTACATGAGCACAAACTTCTTTTTATTATTTTTAGTCTCAAGATGAGCAAGAAGACTTCTTGCTTGTGCCAGTTTTACATGATTTAATTACACAGAGTGAAATTCCCCCCTATGCTGAGGGCAAACACCAGGCCTACACATCAGCTAAATCTCACATAAAGCTATACAGGTCTTTAAAAAGATTTAATTGGTGCACAGGATTGTATGGACAATCTGCACAGGATTGAGTTTCACACATATTGAATATTACCATTCCCCAGTCATGCATCTACACAGCCTAGTTATCTGAAAGTAGTTCAGCACTTGATCTACATTGGTGACATTCCATACAGAAAACTTTCAACTGCAGTTTTGCTTTAGATTTGTGAAGGTGTTTTTTGGTTTGTTTGTCGGTTTGTTGGTTTTTTGTTTGTTTTGTTTTTTGGTTATTGTTTAGGCTTTGTTGATTGAATTTGCAATGGCAAAATACAACAGTACCAAGCAGAAGCACCAAAGAGGTGAATCAGTTGATAATTCAGCTGCAGATAGAACTAAGCCAATAGAAGTTCTTCTAACATATAAGGAATTGTGACGCATGTAAGTGGGTATCCTGTAGTTTCCATTCCTTTCTTAGATTTCAGAGTAGCAGCCATGTTAGTCTGTATCCACAAAAAGAACAGGAGTACTTGTGGCACCTTAGACACTAACAAATTTATTTGAGCATAAGCTTTCGTGGGCTACAGCCCACTTAATCGGATGCATAGAATGGAACATATAGTAAGGAGATATACATACACATACAGAGAACATGAAAAGGTGGGAATTGCCCTACCAACACTAAGAGGCTAATTAATTAAGATGAGCAATTATCAGCAGGAAAAAAAAACTTTTGTCATGATAGTCAAGATGACCCATTTCAGACAGTTTGACAAGAAGGTGTGAGGATACTTAACATGGGGAAATAGATTCAATGTGTGTAATGGCTCAGCCATTCCCAGTCTCTATTCAAGCCTAAATTGATGGTATCTAGTTTGCATATTAATTCAAGTTCAGCAGTTTCTCATTGGAGACTGTTTTTGAAGCTTTTCTGTTGCAAAATCGCCACCTTTAATTCTGTTACTGAGTGACCAGAGAGGTTGAAGTGTTCTTCTACTGGTTTTTGAATGTTATGATTTCTCATGTCAAATTTGTGTCCATTTATTCTTTTGCATAGAGACTGTCCGGTGTGGCCAATGTACATGGCAGAGGGGCATTGCTGGCACATGATGGCATATATCACATTGGTAGATGTGCAGGTGAATGAGCCCCTGATGGCATGGCTGATGTGATTAGGTCCTATGATGATGTAACTTGAATAGATATGTGGACAGAGTTGACATTGGGCTTTGTTGCAAGGATAGGTTCCTGGGTTAGTGTTTTTGTTCTGTGGTGTGTGGTTGCTGCTGAGTATTTGCTTCAGGTTGGGGGGCTGTCTGTAAGCGAGGACAGGTCTATCTCCCAAGATCTGTGAGAGTGAGGGATCATCTTTCAGGATAGGTTGTAGGTCTTTGATGGTGGGCTGGAGAGGTTTTAGTTGGGGGCTGAAGGTGACACCTAGTGGCGTTCTGTTATTTTCTTTGTTGGGCCTGTCTTGTAGTGGATGACTTCTGGGTACTCTCCTGGTTCTGTCAATCTAGTTTTTTCACTTCATCAGGTGGGTATTGTAGTTTTAAGAATGCTTGGTAGAGATCTTGTAGGTGTTTGTCTCTGCCTGAGGGATTGGAGCAAATGCGGTTGTATCTTAGAGCTTGGCTGTAGACAATGGATCATATGGTGTGTCCTGGATGGAAGCTGGAGGCATGTAGATAAGTATAGTGGTCAGTAGGTTTCTGGTATAGGGTGGTATTTATGTGACCATCACTTATTAGCACAGTAGTGTCCAGGAATTGGACCGCTTGTGTGGATTGGTCTAGGCTGAGGTTGATGGTGGGATGGAAATTGTTGAAATCATGGTGGAATTCCGCAAGGGCTTCTTTTCCATGGGTCCAGATGATGAAGATGCCATCAATGTAGCGCAAGTAGAGTAGGGTCGTTAGGGGATGAGAGCTAAGGAAGCACTGTTATAAGTCAGCCATAAAAATTTTGGCATACTGTGGGGCCATGCGGGTACCCATAGCAGTGCTGCTGACTTGAAGGTATATATTGTCGCCAAATATGAAATAGTTGTGGGTGAGGACAAAGTCACAAAATTCAGCCACCAGGTTAGCTGTGATATTATCGGGGATACTGTTTCTGATAGCTTGTAGTCCGTCTTTGTGTGGAATGTTGGTGTAGAGGGCTTCTACATATATAGTGGCCAGGATAGTATCATCTGGAAGATCACCAATGGATTGTCATTTCCTCAGGAAGTCAGTGGTGTCTCAAAGATAGCTGGGAATGCTGGTAGCGTAGGGCCTGAGGAGAGAGTCCACATAGCCAGACAATCTTGCTGTTAGGGTGCCAATGCCTGAGATGATGGGGCGTCCAGGATTTCCAGGTTTATGGATCTTGGGTAGCAAATGGAATACCCTTGGTCGGGGTTCTAGGCATGTATATGTAGAGATCTGTTCCTGTGTTTTTTCAGGGAGTTTCTTGAGCAGATGGTGTAGTTTCTTTGGTAATCCTCAGTGGGATCAGAGGGCAATGGCCTGTAGAATGTGGAGTTAGAGAGCTGCCAAGCAGCCTCTTGTTCATATTCCAACTTATTCATGATGACAACAGCACCTTATTTGTCAGCCTTTCTTACTGATTCATAATATGATCAGAAAAGAAAAAGCACCTCTGGAGGGCCTTAGATGCCTTTGACACATCTTTGAATATAGACTTATAAAACAATAAAATCAGCAGCATCCCCTCATTCTATACCCAGGAAATATCAACTGAAAAAAAACAACTCAGAACACAGCCAAATAATAGTCTAGCCTAGCCTAACCTACCCCACCCAGAAATAGCTGTGCATATGTCACCTTTTCATCCCCAAAATTTATGGAGCATGTTTGGAAGGTCAACTGATTCAAGCAATTTTGGCCCTAGAAAAGAGTGAATTCCAAAGTCAAGGGCCCCTTTTGATATGCATCCTGATAGTAGCCCCTTTTCCTTTAAACTGGCTCCAGCTTGAATAGTTCTGCTGCCCCCAAGTGGAGTAGTGGAGCACTGTGAGATCGATGAGGTCTCTTACTGAGGCAGGCCTTTTAGGCCATTGCATGAGAGAGTTTATTAAAATATTGGAACAGAAAAATATTTTAATTGGAAAAGTTTGATTTTTGTTGTGAGCCAGTATCTGAAATCAGCATACGTGGCCATTTATCTGCATAGTCTGATGGATACGTAGAGTCTGACAATATGTTTTAGTACCTTTTGTCACATGAAGTATTTGTAAGCTTGAGGGATTCTGAATGAACTATTATTACACCTTGAGCTGGTGCCATGTTGAAAGCGTGGGAGATGAAGCATACTCTTCATCTTAGGGCCCTGCAATCACTATGCTAGCAGCAGCCAGGGGTAGGCATGATGCTGTCAGGAGCAGAGCTGGTCAGGAATTTTTTAACAAAATTGTACCAATTTATTGAAACTGAAACTTTTTAAGGGAATATATGGCTTTCAATGCAACTGTTATAGAAAAATTTCTCAGCTCCATGATGGAATTTCTGGTCAGAGAGAGAGACCCAACCCAAAATAGGCAGTTAGGCAGGCTACTCACTTGGAATGTGGGCAATGCAAGTTCAAGTCCCTGACCTAGCTGATTTGGAGCAGGGATTTAAACCTGAGTCCCAGATGAGACACCTGACCACGATGCTATTGACTCTTCCAGAGGGTTTTTTGCCCTTTCTTCCATTGTAGCTGTTCCACTTGGTATAAATAATAAAATATTGATGGACCAGAGAGACTGGTGCTATGGTCCAGTGGGTGGGGCACTCACCAGGGCTGTGGGAGATCCAAGGACGTGTTTTCCACATTACAGGTGTGTGCCCTAACTGCTGGGCTGCAGCTACTTTGGTCTGGGTCTTTCTTTCTTTCTTTCTTTCTTTCTTTCTTTCTTTCTTTCTTTCTTCCCGGCACAACTCTGCATCTGCTGGTTTGTTAACAGGGTGAACAGCTGGGGTTAATGCCTGCTACACCTGACCATGCCCCCTCTGGGGCCTAGAACAGTGCAGAAAATGCTTTCCCGCCTCCCTGCTTGTGGTGCTTTGAAGTCAAATTATGACTGCCATCTATCAGTGGAGGAAAAGGGATTCCTTGCATCTTCTCCCTCCTCTACAGCTTGATCCTGCATCAAGCCCCTAGTGCCTTTGTTCAGGGAGCCATAATTTTGCCATAGTATTTCTTTAGCCCTAAAATCTTTCATTTTCCTTCCCACTTAAATGTTCATAGTTTAGTATTTTGCATTTAGGGATGTGCTTCTATCTTTCAAATATTAATCAACAAAACAGAGCCAATTATGGCTCTGCTCTTGAGCTCTTGTGTTTGAATTGATCTCTGAATAAGGGGAAGGGCACAGTGCCACCTCGGGAGAAACCCCAGGATGGAACTGTCACTCAGATTGTTCCAGTTTGCTCCTTGCTCCCCTTCTGCTCCTAGGGGGAAGTAACTGACTGCAGCTGGAAAGGCTAAAATCTACTTCCCCCTCATACTGGCCCAACTGTGTCCAGCATATTGAGGAGTGGGAGGGAATATGGAGCCATTGATCTGCCCACTCCACGCCCCCTCCGCCTTCTTCCTCTAAGTTATATATGCCCAGGACTTTTTGTTTTAAAACTATTTTTAAAACAAAGATAATAAAAGTATATTAACTCGGTGACAAACTAGAAATGCAAAGATTAGATAAAGTTTGGTGGTAAGCATTATAAACAGCTAAAGTAGGCCTTTAACATCTACCAAGATCTTTCTGAGCCAAACATGGTTGCACCTTCACGTTTTGGGGATAGTTTTTTATGCATTGTATCTACAAGAGAAATGCAGTTTGGAAGAGGTTCAAGTAAAATGATTGATCTGTACAGCTGTCTAGCTGTCTTGGGTACTTTTATGTCCCCCATCATCATACCATCTGAGCATCTCACAACATTCAGTGTATTGATCTTCAACAAAACTCCTAGAGGGTAGGGAAGTGCTATTATCTTACGTTACATTTTTGCATATGGGGAACTGAGGCATAGAAAGACTAACTTAGTTGTCCAAGATCACACAGGAAGTCTGTGGCAGAGCAGAGCCAGGCTAGTGCACTGGCCACTGGGCCCTATTTTCTGTCCTCCACTAGAGTAACTACATCCTTTGGTAATGCTTTGGATTATGGAGAGAGGCAAACTTTCACTTTCATGTCTCAGGTCAGAGTACTGTGACTACTAAAGACTAAAACAAAACCATAGTGTGGAAAAAAATTGTGCACAAAGCAGCTTTAAATTCTGTGGGATGCATTTCTTCTCCATAATGGATTTTCACTGATCTCCTGTTTCCCAAGTCAGCATCTCAAATGTAAATAATTTGTAGTAATCAAAAAGGGATCCACATAAGGAGTTAAATTTTGTTCTAAACTAAGGAACAGTTGAAAATCATGTCTGAAAGCCTTAAGTTATTGTGCAGTTTATATATACTATAACACATTAGCTAATCTGAAGCAGATAGGAGACTTCTTGGGGTCATTTTTTCCAAGTAATGGCTCAGAGTTACATATGCACACAAATCCCATTATCTCTCAGATGAAGTACAGCCAAAGTAAATGTGTTTTAAATTCATACTGGAAATGCAGATGCTCTAAAATTGTCTGATAGACAATCTCTTTAATAGATGTAACGAATATTTTGTTTTCCCATTACCACTATATAAAAAAGCACTTTATGCTTGCTTTCCTCAACAAAAATCCTACCAATGACTTTTATTAAACTTCCAGGATAACACAGGACCAAGAGAAAGCTGAATATTTATCCTTGATTGTGTCTAGGCTATACTCCAAGTTTGAAGAGTTCCCAAAATAGACAGGAAAGCTACTAGTCCTTTAAGAAGTGTGGTGACTTTAAGACTCCCCCTTTACGGCATCCTATTAATACTAACAATACTTTGCACGTATATCATTCGTTAGATCCAAACAACTGACAAGTGAATTATTATTTCTTTTTTACAGATGTAGAAACGAAAGCATAGAAAGATTAAACTACTTGCCATGGGTTACACAATGAATTAATAGTAGAACTCAGATCTCTGGACTCTCGGTCCCCTGCTCTAAGAAACGCTGGCATCACACTGGTTACAGTCATACATCTATCTGTGTGACTCCAAAAATCTTGAGTAAGACTTGCAAGCATGTATCTTAGGGAGAATACACCCAAAATAATATCTGCCATAAACATGCTCTTTTTCATCGCGTTGAGGGGTGTTGGTTTCAGTGGAACCCATTTCTTAAGTCTCAGTGCTGCATTCTGAAGTTCCATAGAGTGTATGGGACATGGCAAGTAAGGCCTGGATTCTGTATCAGATTTGCTACTATGGACCCCCATGCACATGGGGAGACCCATTGAAGGCAGAGCTGATTACAGGATCAGTTCCTAGATTTCTAAACAATTTTTGTAAAGAACTTTTTTCCCTAATCCAAATTAGGAAATTGTTTTACCTGTTTGAAAGATAATCACATTCGTTTATCATTTATCAAACTACTACTTTATATGTATTAATTTACATAGTTCATTACTGCAGTGCAACACTCTGAAGACACAAAACACATGGTAGATGATAAGTTAAATGAAAATGTTTACTTAATGCAAAATAATGCTTTCAGTCCAGGGGTGGGGAAAAGGTCTTAAAATAATAAAAAAGAAAGGGGAAAATGACTTTATTCTCTCCTTCCCAAAGAACAATGAAACAACTGTGAATAGGAATAATTTGCAACTTCCTTTAAGTCACAGTTTTCAGATGCACCCCAAACGTCTACAAATTGCTGAAAGCTATGCAAAACATTTGACCAGCCATTTTGTGTTTTGTTGATTACAAGGGTTGTTACTATTTAAAACACTTTACATTTTGATCAATCAGAAATTATTGCCATGGAGTTGGAACTTCTTATGCTAGAAAGAAGGGTTGCACATGGTCATGACTCAAAGCCAAGTACCTGAATTGAACCTTCTGTGGCATTTTCAGTATGTTCAAATTAAAATTAATTTTTAGCTGCAGAATTCTATAGATCTGAAAATTTTATTTGTATAATATAAAAGTACAGTGTTTTGATGTGTTTTGTAATCCCATATTTAAAATGTAATATGTGGATACCATTTTTTCTTGGCTGTAAGTAGGATTGGATTACATTTTTATCCATATGTTCTGGAAAGAATAGTTCATCCTGTTCTCTTTTAGCTAATTGTGTTCTTTTAATAAAGATGTTATTTAAAAAAAAAAAAGGAGGTGTGTCAGGGTTCATCAAACAGTTTGCTAACAAATTAAAACTGACTGCTTAAAGTTCAGCTGGCTTCTGCCAGATGGTGAGAGCACCATGACTCCTAATTATATGTGGGTGTGTACAAAGCACACTTGTTCAAGAATGGGTTGTTAGCAACAGGGGAAGATGCGGGATAAAAAAGATATCTATAACATTCAGAATCCATTTATTTTTGACAACATACCAAAGTCTCTTGCGTTCTCTTTAAAATTCCTTTTGTCAGGGGAACAGATTACTGCTTTCAAGATAGTTGGCCAAAAGAGGGTAAAAAAAGAAGTATGGAAAGTTCTTGAGCAGCTGAGGGAGGCCTGTGCCAAGAAGGGAAGACAGCTAAAAGTTGTATAAGAATAGTTAGACTGGGATTTGATATAGCTGTCAGGACAGCAGTTAGCCAGTTTGGATACTTCTTTTACAGTCAAAGGTACAATCCATGTTCATTTTGTTGATCTGTTGTCATCTTGTCCCTTTTTTTTATTATAGCTCCCATTTCATAGTCTTTTTAGACAGAAGAGCCAAGTATGTGGTTGCTTTCCAACTACTAATAAAACTTGAAAATGCAAGGTGCTGAGCACATTCTATGAGGCACTAAGGGCTACATCCACAAAGAGATGGGCTTACTGCCACATTAGCTGTCAAAGTCCAACATTTAGGAGGTACCAAGATCCTCAAAAGCCCCCTAGCCCTGGATGTGCCTAAATTCCCAAGGCACCTTAGTTTCTGCTGGTGGGCATTCACAAAACCACTTATGTCTTGATGAAACCAAGCAGCTCAGCCCCTGGGTTCATGGCTAAGCTCCATCAGGAGTAAGGTACATTTGCAGGATGTGACTTAGGCCACACCTCTTTCCTTGGCTTAGGCAGCTCCCCAGTCAACTTGCTGGTTTCTGTGAATCCCTTTCTTAGGTGTCTAACTCTCCTCAGGCATTGTAGAGGAAGCCTGGATACCCAGTTTGGGGCTGAGGATTCCACTGGGTGACAGGGCACCTAAAGGTGACATTAACATTGCCACACCTAAGTCCCTCAGTGCGCTTAACCCCCATTTATTTCAGTGGCAACAGAGAATGCTCAGTGCCAAGCAGTGGGCACTCAGCACCTTGCAGGATTAAGCCTCTGGTGGTGGTAGGTCTGCTTTTCAGAATTATTGAGCAGCTATTGCTCCCATTGACTTCAGGTGGATCCGAAGGTGGCTGGAGCCTCTGAAAAGCAGGTCTTCTGATGTTTGTATTAATAGGTAATCAACTGTCTTCTCAGAGACTAACTCCTACAATGCTTCAGCAAACCAAGCACCAAAGTTAATTCTCTGGCATTGGGTTTTCCTAGTCTCTTGACCATTTGGCTCCTTTTCCACAGCGAAAAGGAAGTAGGACTAATTCAGCCTACCTGTAAGTGGGCAGTAAATCTTTGAAGTCAGTGAATTTATCACTCAGACCTAGGTTGAATTTGACCTACATGTCTTCTTTTGGTCATGTTCAGCCTTAACATAAGGAGATGAGATTTCCATTGGCCTCAGTGGGTGCATCCAGTTCTTTCCAGGCTAATTTGGCCTCTTGTTTCCTGCTCCCACACAAAAATGTAGTATCTCATGTCTGTCTTTTCTGCATCTACTCTTAACTCCGCAGAGACAGTAGAATCTCCTACAGAAAGCTTTATGTGCAGCTGGCCACACATATATGTCCTCTAAGCTGTCTTTATTTGTCCACCTGAGGTGTAGGACATAAGCCTTTAACTGCAGAAAATCTCAATTACCTTAATAAAGAAAAGAGCTGTTGTAAACCAAAATTGTGAGAATAGAAATAATTTGGAATTTAAAGTACAGTGAGTTTCCAAACCCAAATACATATTTATAACAAGCCATTTTTCCTCCGTTGGACTCCAAACTTCTCTGAAAACTAAATACGCCTTTCTGTGGTTTCTAGTGTTACCAGCAAAACTGGTGTTGAAGCCGACTCTCCGGGCCCCAAAAATACATGCAGATTCATACAGATGTCTCTGGGGAAAAACTTAACTTGTCTCTGATCCAACCTGTCATGACTTCACTGATACAGGCAGTCATTTTGTAGGGCTTTTGAAATACTCTTACCCCATCATTCAAAGTAATCTTCCAGGGATCCAGAGAAATATTATGTGGAAAGGTGGGAGATTAGCTCCATTTGTCATGCAAGTATTTAAAGGCAGTGTTCATTACTTAAACATGACAAAATATATGCAGAATGTCAAAAAGTCTATATTTATTTAATTGATTATAAGAATTTGAAACTTGTATTGTACTGTTTTACTGTATTCCATTCTTCATCTCAGCTGTGTTGTCTAATATAAGGTGATAGATGGTCCAGCTGACCAGCAGACAACCTTCTTTTAAATGAATGTTAATTGTATTCTGAGTCCTAGACAGTCTTAAACTACTTCAGCAGTCACCTGTTTTGTGAAGCACAGCATTTCCCTTGTGTGATATTGTCTGCAATTCTCCTATTTATGGTCTGAGAGGTCAGGTGCAAACTCAAATTAAGCCTTTCAGCTGCAGTTGTAATAGTAAAAATCCCATCATTGCCATGTTAAGATAAAACCGCAGTGTTCATTTACATCACGTGCAATATAGATTTAAGTACAGCTCAGCTAACAGAGAAGAAAGAGGCTTACATCCAGATGATATAAAGCCACACCCACGTGCATCTCTGATTGGCATTCTTGGAAGTTAAACAAGAAGGTCTAGTATTGAATAGGGCCAGTACCATGCAAAGGATGAATTTGTCAGGTCAACAGTTATGATGTAGTGTGAACATTAGAGCCCAAAAATAGATTTGAATGGAACCAGGTCAGAATAAACTGAGATGATATGAGGCCTGGTCTACACTACGCGTTTATACTGAATTTAGCTGCATTAAACCGATTTAACCCTGCACCCGTCCACACTACGAGGCCCTTTATATCAATATAAAGGGCTCTTAAAACTGATTTCTGTACTCCTCCCCGACAAGGGGAGTAGCGCTGAAATCGGTATTGCCGTGTCGGATTAGGATTAGTGTGGCCTCAATTCGACAGTATTGGCCTCCGGGAGCTATCCCACAATGCACCATTGTGACTGCTCTGGAAAGCAATCTGAACTCAGATGCACAGGCCAGGTAGACAGGAAAAGCCCCGCAAACTTTTGAATTTCATTTCCTGTTTGCCCAGCGTGGGCGCTGATCAGCACGGGTGGCCATGCAGTCCCAAATCCAAAGAGCTCCAGCATGGACCGTATGGGAGATACTGGATCTGATCGCTGTATGGGGAGACAAATCTGTTCTATCAGAGCTCCGTTACAGAAGACGAAATGCCAAAGCATTTGAAAAAATCTCCAGACTATGATAGACAGATGCCACAGCAGGGACTCAACACAATGCTGTGTGACAAACATAATGGAAAGCCAAAGAATCAAATGGACGCTCATGAAGGGAGGGAGGGGGGACTGAGGACTCGAGCTATCCCACAGTTCCTGCAGTCTCCGAAAAGCATTTGCATTCTTAACTGAGCTCCCAGTGCCTGAAGGGTCAAAAACATTGTCCCCAATGGTTCAGGGAATATGTTGTCAATTTACCCCCCCTTCTCCCCTCAAAAAAAAGGGAAAAAAATTGTTTCTCACTTCTTTTCAATGTCACCTTATGTCTACTGGATGCTGCTGGTAGACGGGGTGCTGCAGTGCTAAACAGCAGCATCCTCTCCCCTCCCCTCCCCGGTGGCAGATGGTACAGTACAATATGACTGATAGCCGTCCTCGTCATCATCCTGTGAGTGCTCCTGGCTGGCCTCGGTGAGGTCGGCCGGGGGTGCCTGGGCAAAAATGAGAATGACTCCCAGTCATTCCCTTCTTTAAGCTTTGTATCCTGGAGATTCAGTCCTGGCAGATGGTGCAATAGGACTGGTAACCATCCTCATCATAGCAGCTGGAGGCTGAAATCCTCTCCCCCCGCCCCCTTTCATGTCTAAGGGAGATTCTAGACTGTCATAGCAGCGGGAGGCTGTGCTCCTCTCCCGCCCCCCTTTAATGAGTAATGGAGATGTCCTGCCTGGAATATCATAGCAGCTGGAGTCTGCCTCCCCCTCATTTTATCTCACTAAAAAGTCAGTGTTTCTTATTCCTGCATTCTTTATTACTTCATCACACAAATAGGGGGATAACCGCCATGGTAGCCCAGGAGGGGTGTGGGAGGAGGAAAGCAACGGGTGGAGTTGTTGCGGGGGCACCCCCTAGAATGGCAAGCAGGTCATCATTTCTGCAGAATATCTGGGGCTCTGACCCGGAGCGGCTGTGCTCTCTGGTTCTCTAGTACACTTGCCCCATATTCTAGGCAGGACTAACTCTATTTTTAGACAAAACATAAAGAAGGGAATGACCTGGGGAGTCATTCCCATTTTTGTCCATGCGCCCCCGGCCGACCTCAGCGAGGCCATCAGGAGCACCCATGACAGCAGCAGACGGTACAATATGACTGGTAACTGTCATCGCCAATTTCCAAAGCAGTAGACGGTTCAATAGGGCTGGTAACCGTCTCTGCTACCTTGCAAAGGCAAATGAATGCTGGTGTGTAGTACTGCAGTACCACGTCTGTCAGGAGCATCCAGTACACATACGATGACAATGAAAAAAGGCTAAACGGGCTCCATGGTTACCATGCCATGGCGTCTGCCGGGGCAATCCAGAGAAAAAGGGCGCGAAATGATTGTCTGCCATTGCTTTCACGGAGGAAGGATTGACTGACAACATTTACCCAGAATCACCCGCGACACTGTTTTTGCTCCATCATGAATTGTGATCTCAACCCAGAATTCCAGTGGGCGGGGGAGACTGCGAGAACTATGGGATAGCTATGGGATAGCTACCCACAGTGCAACGCTCTGGAAATCGACGCTAGCCTCGGTACATGGACGCACACCGCCGAATTAATGTGCTTAGTGTGGCTGCATGCAATCGACTTTATACAATATTTTAAAAAACCGGTTTCTGTAAAATCAGAATAATCCTGTAGTGTAGACATACCCTGAGAAGAGATCCAGCTTTAACCTTTTCTGAAAAACCTTTGGAAAAATTGACTGTGATACATTATTGTTCCTCTCACTAGCTGAGGCATGGTGTTGGTCTTCAGTGGTGTGGGACACTGTCTGCCAGCAAATTGTTCAGGGAATAGACATCTAAGTAGGAATTAATTTTATGTGTCTTCCTTCTTTTATTCCTTTTAAATGGAATATGTTGTTCTTTTGCCAGAACAGTAGACATACAACTACTTTTTCCATTTACAGTGTCTCTTATCTGAGTAACAAAAGATCCCCCTAGATAGGTGACCAGTTCCCTCTTGCACAAGAGACTGTATAAGCCAGTGTAGTAACGAGGATGGATTTCCATGAGTTCTCATCTTTTTCAGTTGCACCATGTTTCTTAAGACTGAAAGCTCTTCACAGGATGGATAGTGGGGCTTCAGTCTTTATTGGAATCTCTGAGGATGCCATAATATAAATATGAAATAATTACACTGGTCTACAATTTTTGAGAAGTCGTCTGCTTCAGAGATAAAATGTGATATTTATTATGTATTTTGATGTGCTGAATTCAAATATGACAATTAAAACAACTGATTGGCTACTGTTTCTAAGATATTTAAGTTTTTAAATTTTAGGTCTATGTATATTGTGTAGATAGTAGAGTTTTAATCATAAATTGTAAACCTAGGTCTTTTCATGTGTTTATGGTTGCTTTACATGATAATATTTCACCTGTCCTGTTTATGTAACACTTCAAAAATCAGCAAAAGGGTTATATAAATAAAATTTATTATGAAACAAAAGGCAAAAAACTATTATGTACATAGTTTAGTCCTATTCAGTGTCTACTCAGCTCTTCTTGGCTTGTCTCTTGTATTCATTAAATGGAGCATCTCTTGTCACTGTCCAGCAATAGTCTGCAAGCATTGATGGGCTCCATTTGCCCTGATAGCCTGCCAGGAGATTCCACTGCTGTAGTCTGGAGCCCAACAGCTCTGCCTTACCCTTGGGTAGTTCCAAATCCCTGACAAGGTCATTCAGTTCACCTTGTGTTATGAGGTGTGGTTCAGAGGAGGAGGATGGGAGAAAATGTGGGTCCTGTGACATTGATGGTTCAGGACCAGAAGTTTCATCCTCTTCCTCTTCCTCATCTGACTCAAGTGAGAATGATTCTGGTGCATCAGGAACCAGCAGTCCTTCTCCGTGGAGTACTGGGCGTATAGCTGATGGAATGTTTGGACAATGCACAGTCCACTTTTTCTTCTTTGACACACCTTTCCCAACTGGAAGCACCATGCAGAAGTAACAATTGCTGGTATGATCTGTTGGCTCTCTCCAAATCATTGGCACTGCAAAAGGCATAGATTTCCTTTTCCTGTTCAACCACTGGCGAAGATTTGTTGCACAAGTGTTGCAGCATATGTGTGGGGCCCACCTCTTGCCCTGATCTCCAATTTTGCAGCCAAAATAGAGGTGATAGGCTTTCTTAACCATAGTGGTTACACTGCGCTTTTGTGATGCAAAAGTCACTTCACCACAAACATAGCAGAAGTTATCTGCACTGTTCACACAAGTACGAGGCATCTCTGCTCACTTTGGCTAAACAGAAATGTGTCCCTTTGCAAAATCAAACACTGACAAATAAGAGAGCATGACACTGTATGATTTCTAGAGCTGATATAGGTCAATTTGTTCAGCAGAGTGATGTAAGCTTCGTTATAATTGCATCATCCATGACTTCTAGGAATAACATGATGCAATTCATATCATGTATGATGCAATACCAGCTTCAGATTGCATCATTCATCGTTTTGCCTAAAAAGCAAGTACTGTCCAAACCCAGTCATAGATTTATTCATAGATCCAGTCAAAGATGTATTTTAGTCATTTCTGGTTTAAATTGAGATCCCTTCCCTTTATAACTCACTTATCCTCTGCCATTCCCAAGTCAAGGGTCATATATGCTGACTCAATAGCATATCTTGAAAACTAGAGCCAATCAACAATTTTAAGCATCATTTTCGTTCTCAGTGACCCAGAATTAGTAAAGTTGGACTACATTTATTTCAGAAGCATTTTGGCTGTAGAGCAGTGTTATTTTTAATGGCCGATAATCAGCAAGCCCTCAAAATGAGGTTTACATTACGACACAAACTTTTTTTGACTTGATGATGCTACGCTACCTGAACTGTAGTCAAGGAGCCCTGAATCTGGCCCTACCACCAAATACAAATATTGTACAAGCTAATTTCTGAGTTGAGGTGCAATAACTCCTGAGAATTTACATAGTAACACCATTGAATAAGATTGGTTTACGTTGCAAAGTCTTGCAAGACAATTTGGAAAATAACTCATGTCGCTACCATAGCTTTAAGGGCACCTGCAACTGGCTGCACATAAGGATTAGTTTCACAGGCTCTGAATACACTGGGCTTATACATTAGCTCTCTCTTATCCTGCTCCAGCAAAAACCTTGCAACAGCATCAACAGTGGAGCAAAGCAGACTTAGACTCTGTTACTAAGAAGGAAAAAAACACAACCTGTTTTTAATGCCCAGCTCTTAATATAAACTGAGCAACGTGGTGTGTGATATAGATCCTGTTTGTCTGAAGCTATGTGAAATGTGTGATTTCTGGCACAGGCAAACATGAATCCTTTTTATTTATTTAGATGTGGTAGCACCATTGGGTGGGTCTCCTAAAGTTCTTGTGGGTTTGACTTCAGATTTTCCTTTGTATGCACTCCCCTGAGCTTCTGCCAAGCCTGCCATGCTTTAGCCCAACTCTGTCTTTCTCTGTGTACCTACTAATTAAGGGCTGTCTTTTAGTATGTGTATGTGTGTGTGTGTATAGATATAGATATATAGATATAAGGCAAGTGTGTAAACTCATAGGCAGCCTTGGTCAAGTAATTGATCAGCAGATAATAGATGAAGGGCTTAGTCTGAGTCATTCATTTAACTCCTTTGAACCATGCAGACTCTGATGCATGAGATGTAAAATGTTTCCTTAGTAATGGTTATATCAGAATGTAAGAAACTTGGTTTGGCCAAACTTGTGTGTACCAACAAATACCCTACTTCACTGCTGACATCTGCAAACATTTTTTTTATGGTAAGTGGTTTTTTGATTCTCAGATTCTGTGTCCTTACTGTCCCTCCACCCCCACCTCAAATTTGGGAGCTATGCTATCCCTTGGCTCTATAAAGAAAACATGAAAGCATAACTAGACAACATTATATATTAACTGTAGCCGCACTGTAAATCCTTGATTTTAGAACAGATATTCAGTAGCATCTTGCAGCCATACCAGTTCAAACTGTGAACTTGACAGATCACATAAGCTAATCACAGTCAGACCAAGGTAGTCCTTGGATCAAAGGCCCCTGGGGAAAAATGTAGGGTTCTGCCAGGAAGTGGTTTTGATGATTCATTAGTTGTTAAAAACACTTAACATGTATATAGGACTTCTATTATTATGCTTTAAAAACAAATTAATTTTAACAATACATCTATGAGATAGACAAACTAATATGCCCATTTTCCAGGTGGGGAAACTGAGGCAAAGAGAGTAATTGTCTTCACAACACTTGTCTTGCAGGGCTGATACTGTCTTGGAGTGATGTTAAGGAGCACTGTGCTAGTAGAGATGCCAGCATTTAGATGATACATAAAACTAAAGTCCTGGCCCTCTGTGGACATTAAGAATTATGTGACCTTTGTTGCAAGAGTTGTGTTAGGATATTAAAGAGGTATTGTCAGATTAGTTTCTAAAATAAATTCCATTAGCAGTGACTTAGATTAATAAAACTGAAGGAATTTTAAAAAGATCGAATATGCTCTTCAATGTGAATGCTGGTTGTTTACTTTTTTTACAACACTCTCATCTTGGACAATTAAAAGAGGTTAGTCAGTTTTGCTTAACTTTAAAGTCAGTTTGTGGTCACCTCAACTTTCAGGTTCATAATCACTATAATATTTGGATTACGACCCCTCTGAAGGAATACTCATTGTTTTTTTAAAAAATGTTTCTGCTGGAATTTTTATAAACAATTTTCATGGAAGCATTTCTAGTGGTCTTTTACAAAACCTAATTTTTGTTGCACATTTAGCTGGTGTCCCTTTAATCCTGGTAACCTTGGCCAGATTCCAGTTTGGGTAATCACATGCTGTGTATCAAAATTTTTCCATTGGAAATTGTATTATTCTTTACTTCTTGGATGTTATATACTTCAGTGTCGTCTGCTGGCAAAAAGCTGCAGTGTTTCACGCTGAGGTGGCTTCATTTTGATAGTGAGTTTAATGATTCTTATATATACTAAATACTTTGGATTGTACAGTTAGTTTTGTCTGAGTGTAATGCACCCCAGTGCAAAGGCCTATGCACCACTTACATCCCACTGAAGGCCTATTCTGAGGTATTAAGTTGGATTTCAGTTATGCATAGGCCTTGTGCTGGCCCTCTGCAAAGGGAAGACTTTCATCCATTTGTGAAGTGCTTTGGAGCTATTTGCATCAAAGCTGCTATACCAGAATATATGTGATTACCATCTAAAGAAGCTGATCTTTTTTCCACCCCCGTGCTCTGAAATTATCATCACAAATGAGCAGATTAAATGCCAATGGTCTCAGTGAAATTAGATTGTGCCCAAGTTTCATTCAGCTCATTGAGTCTAGGCACTGTCTTTTGAGGCTTTTAACTTTCATAAAGACTCCATGTTCTGCTGTATACCACTGCAGGGGTACCATGGTTTATGTCTTTCCCGTTTTTGAAGTGTAGCCCAGTGAAGGTAACCAGATGTATTACACATGCTCTTCATGCAGAAGCAAGCTGAGATTTACAGCAGGGGAGTATTTCTCCGTTATTGTCTTATAAAGTATTTATTTGTTATTGGTTCATTGTTCTCCAGCTGAGTAAAACATTTACTGTTTTGCATGCTAAGCAGATGGACATGATAATATCCAAGGGATCCTTGTGGAGATGTAATGAATTCTGCTTACATGCAAACATGTCTAACACTTTCTGTTTGACCACAAAAGACATTTCAAATTGTCTTCAGCATAATTTGAAAAGTGGCCATAGTTCCTTTGTTGGTATTCGATAAGTGGAAATGTGTAATGTGTAATGGCAAGAACAGATCCATCACCTGAACTGTCTCCAGAAGGAAGTTTAATGATTTGAAGTGGGTCCCTTTCTGTAATCATTACTCAGAGAGCCCCCACATTCCCTACAATGAGTGTTTTGCCTGAATCAAAGGCAAATTCTGGTTTTATTAATCTCAGTGAAAACTTTGGCAATCATTGACTTCAAGGATTGGGCAATAGGTAAGAACGGCAAGATTTAGGCTCAAAATATACTTTTTACCCAGTTTCCAAAAGGGATGCATAAGCAGATGCCTTTCTCAACCTTCTCTAAACCAAAGTCCACAGTAGATGCATATGAAGAATCAGAAACTTACCCTCTTCCTGGATTTTAGCTTCCTTAACAAGTAAATTAACAACAACATAAATTCAAACTTTCTCCCCAGTCTTGGCTGCTCTTAGGATTCCTCCCTCAGGATGGCTCAGCCTACACCCAAGAACCTCTCTCCCTAGAGAATCACTTCCATCTCCTTCATATCCAGGATGGATAACAAGCAACCTGATTCAGAGAGTCTGCAGAACCCACTTCAATTTCTCCTAGCACAATCAACACCTGATGACCAGGTGGGAAGTTTCAAACCAACACTGCCATTCTGTTATGCAGCATAATGCAAAAGCAGTGGAGGAAATCCACTCTAATTTATTTTCTCCTGCCTATGACCTGAAAATTAAATTGAAATCACTTTTATTATTCATATTATTTTTATTCCTATTATCATATTATTTGTATTGCTGTAGCACCTAGGAGACCTAATCATGGACCAACATGCCCTCATAGTAGGTGCTGTATAAATATGGAAGTAGAATCATTAATTTTAACTTGTAAGTAAAAAATATGGATATCCTGTTACACCATAAGATATTACATGTGATAGCACTGGGGAGGAGCCTGTTGGGGTTTTTTCTTTGTTTTGTTTGGTAGTAGGGTTTTTGTTGTTTAATTGGGGTGTTTTTTTGTTTTTCTCATTTATTTTGTTTGCAGCCTGGGAGAGAGCTCTTAAAACTGTAAACTGTTGTTTAAGCATGTGATGAAGGCACATTATTTAGTATCTAAATTGAAAACTTTTTTCGATAGTTGTACTAGATTTTAAAGCAGGCTTCCCTGAGGCAATAGATAATTCCATTGCATTTCATTCACTCAATTCCACAACATCTATCCATGTTGTCATTTAGCAAACCTTCCAAATTAGCTAGAGGGACCTGTAAATGTTTTCTGTTGAATTCACAAATTCAGTTTTATGAAGCTCCTTCTGTTCTTATTATAGAAAATAAACTTCTCCTTTTCATTTTAAAGCCAGTGGATTTTACTCAGCACCCTAATGTGCTTCTCTGTTGCTTCTTGAAGTTGCCTTCCTAATTCTGACAATCTTTAAAGTTCTATAAGGCAACACTGAAAGAAATTAAACATTTCAAACCTGGGCCCCTAAAACTGGCTTCAAAAGGATTTATCTGTGTTTAGCACTTTTGCAAGTCAGGCTGCTTATTTAGGTGCCTAAATATAGATTTAAAAGCCTAAATTTTGGCCATTAACTAAGCATTCAACTCTGTCAACTTTACTCACACACCTACTCACACTTACTCTTTGAATAGTCACAATGGATACTAGTCAATATAATAAGACTGGCAGCTCATTTCTCTATTAGCACATGGGCACCAGAATGCCCACATTTACAAAGTTGGTGTAACACTGGTTCTGTAGATCCACTGCTTCACAACAAGCTGGAGACCACTGAACAGCCCAAGACATGGCAGCTGCTGCTGCTATACAAGCATCCAAGTCTTGAACATCCTCCAGCACCGTTTACGTCACTGTGGGCATGGAAGCAGACTGAAGAACACTGGATTGACACTTTCAGTTCTCGTAGACAGTCTTCATCAACTGCTCCGTATCAAGTGGCAGGACAAGATCAGAAATGAGGATTTACGAAGCTGAACCCAGAAGCCATCTCCATCAGCACTGGTTCAATTTCAGCTGCTTCCTTGGTCTGGACATTATTAGAACAGAAAACTAACAAATTCTGAAGCATGTTTACCAAGGAATGCCGGTACATGGCCAGTGATTAGGTAGGCATCAAAAGCTTTGGTGACACAAGAAGATTGCCAGCGATAAACATAAACTGAATTTACAACCAGACAACCTTAATCATCTTGCCAGAGATTGATCTGGGCGGTGCTCGATTTGCAAGGAGGCCGTATCCCTTTGGTATTAGCACTGATGATGACTTGCACATTATTTTAAAACATTTCCCCCACTAGAGGTTGTGATACATATTTTATTTGACCACGGTGCCAAATACTTGCTGTTTAGTATCGCTGTGAGGAGCATTTGTGTATATGCCAGCATAGCATAAAGAAACATTGACCTTTAAATCAGTTTCCTGATTGGCAAAACTGGATTTATGTCATCTGAATAAGGCTTTATTGACTAACAGTATATGTAGAACGCTGACCTACATAGACATGTGGCTGAGTGCTGGAACCATTTTTATTGTTTGGCATCACTTCAAGAGATAATGAACCAACTCCTGAGGCCTTACTCAATTTTATTCAGTCTGTTTTGAGGCAGAACTACCATTGACTTCAAGGATTTGTCCCAGGATGAACTAGCAGGCAGCAAACTTTTCAGTTCTTCCTCATTTCAGTTCTTGTTTCATGTTGCACTCTTAAGGAGGGGAACCCCTTTGGCTGAAAGAATTTGTATTTATGTACCAAACATGTAATTAGATTGCATCAGAAATGGAGGTGGACCAGAACCAACACCCCAAATCCAAATTCCAGATCTGGAACAGTAATGAGCAGAACCAAAACCCTGGACTCATACACCCCCAATCTTGAGAATTTGAAATCTGGACCAAGTCTAAACTTCCCCAAAGTTCAGAGGAATTTATGATACTGTGGCTAATAAAAATATGTTTGAGCCGTGAACCTCAGATATAAGGCTGAGGCCCATCTCCAAGTGTAAAACATCAAGTCTAAACCATACAAATTAGTGTTGATAGTTTATGTAAAAACACATTGAACCAAATTCTGTCCTTAGTCAATGGAGCCTTCTCAGAGGAATGACATGGATGTATCTAAGGGAAAATTTTAGACCCTTGTGGGATAATCTCAACCCTGGCTTTTGGTGCTTTCATTGCATAACTCCCATTGGCATTGTAATGACTTGAGCAACATAGGTACAGAGATTCTCAACCTGTGGGTTGTGACCACCCTCCCTTTCTTTATAGTTATGAGGGAAAATATGAGGTCACAGTATGAAAAAAAGTTGAGAATAACTGGCCTAGCAACAGTAAAAGAAATTGCTTTCCACATCGTCAGTAGTTACAACTGAGCAGTTTAGTTAACTTATCAGCAATAGCTTACTATTACGGACTGCTTTTTCTCCCAATTATGTTTTTATTAGTATTGTTATTATGCATAGTGCTATGGAGAGACAAGGTGGGTGAGGGAATATCTTTTATTGGATTAACTTCTCTTGGTAAAAGAAACAAGCTTATGAGCTACACTAACCTCTTTGTAGCTCAAAAGCTTGTCTTTTTTGCCAACAGAAGTTGGTCCAATAAAAAATATTACCTCACTAACCTTGTCTCTTTAATATCATGGAACCAACATGGCTACAACAATATTGCAAACATAGTGCTATAGCTGTACATACCACTTTACATCAGGAAAAAATCTACAGAACAGAAAGCAATGCCTTATGCAGTCTGCAAGCTCAAACAGGGATCGTACAGATACAATACCAGCAATGATCGTGTTCTTTTCCTCATGGAGGTGAAAGTAGAGTGAGAGACTGCTTAGTGAAATTGAAGTTCATTCCGAGTATCATAGGTAGCATGGAAGAAGGCACAGAATCAGGAGTGGCAGAAGGAGTCCACTTGCAAACCATATTCATCTTCATTACTGAATGGAACAAAAGCTCATCCATGAGGGAATAATATCTTGCTACCACTCCATCAAGCTCCCCATGTTCTTTGCAGTTTCCTGATTTCTTCTGCGGACTCTGCTATATTTCCCTCACTTCCCTGCCTCCCAAAATCTTTCCATCATTCTCCTCAGGCCCCAGCATTCTTCTGCAGACTGTCTTCTGCTTGCATTATGTCTACACATTTATTTCCTACGCTCCTAGTTTTTCTTTCCAAGCCTTAATGTCTTTTCCCATCTCCTAATAGTTCTCTTTGGACACCATTTTCAGAATACAATTATTTACTCTTGCGTATATTTCTCTATTTTATTATGGCAGAATAATCAATAAACCAGAAAGTTTGATCTTCCCAAGAATCGTGGGCAATTAATTTTCTCTGTGCTTTACGCAGCTGTATAAGATCTGCTGTTCCTGAATGTAATAGATGAAAATAATTAGCAGATGATCTTTATTTTTAACTGTTAAATTTCTACCAGACAGAACCAATAATTATTAAAATAATGTTGTCTTCCAAAGCCACCTCTACACTCTTCTCTACATTGATTGTTAATTTGAGGGGAAACCACAGATCAGAAAGCTTCCATTTTCCCATTCCTGAAATCTAAAACATTTATAAAACATATAAAAGGGATTGTCTGGCAAGACAGTTTTCCTGCTAATCAGCTCTGTTTAAGAGTCCAGATGAGCATGCTGATTCTTTTCATGTGAGTTTGACAGTGATGGGGTGGGTATACAATCCGGAGCAATGATGGGGCTGTTCCAAGAGGGACTGAGGTCCTTAGGTTGCAGCACTACCCAACAATAAGGGTGTGGCATTGTTTTTCTTGGACTCAGCTGTGAATGTCATGGAGGCTTGCTGCCGCTAACTCAAGCACATTGAAGCTCTGCAAAAAAACCCCCACAAAACAGTGAATCTAGCATCCAGTTCAGGTTGCACGTTAGATTTAGTGCCGTTGATGGGAAGAAAATGATATAAAATCCCACTTGTAAAACTAAACTGCTGCTTCAAGGCAGATATGAAAGAACAATCATTTCAGGTCACTATCATACAAAATATCCTTTCATACCCTCTTCTGCTCACTTGGGCTGTACAGCTGTGTAGATTGCACTGAGTCTCTCCATTTTAACTTCTCTATTTGGAAAAAGGTGGTGCATTTGTGCATGCTTTGCCATTCAGACGTTCCTTCTGGAGCTATTTTTTCAAGGCGAATTATTAAATTAGCAGCAGATGTGCTGTTAATGTTGGTTAAAACTAAGGACAATATTTTGGAATATACTTTTAGTTAAAATTTTATTTTTTTGTTTGTTTTCCCGGTTAGGGGGACCAGACAGGAAGTGTGCAAAATCAGGACGGAGAGCAATAGGCATCTTTATAAGACAAAGCCCCAAATATCAGGACTGTCTCTAAAATCAGGACATTTGGTCACTCTAGTCACAGTTGTTTATCACTGAGAGGTAGATGCTGTTAACCTTCTCTCATGCTGATTAGTGCCTCGGTCTGCAGGCAGTAATCATGGAATAAGGCATACATAGCACGATAAGGGGTATCAGAATAAAGGCCAGGTACTTTTAATTCAAAGGTTTTCCATACAAGCTGGGCTGGGTTCAAATACACTTAATTCAGCTTGTCTCAAGGTCTGTTCAGACTTAAGTTTCACTGATATCCCTCTCCCTTACATTTAAATCAAAGTCACTAACAAAGCATGCAGCCATGATATTTTGCATGTGTATATATAACAGGTGATGTTAACCCAGTAGCATGGGTGTTCTGGAAGACTGCTGTGCAGCAGAACTTTCATACTTCAGTGGATGGTGTTTGGAGCAAGCATTCCAGAAGGCTCCACATCTTCTATATGTAATAGAGTTGGACTTCGTGCTAGCTCTGTATGACCCACTAAGGAGGAGCAATTGAGGATGGGCCAGAGAAAAGACACAAGTGAAGAGTATCAAGTGGCTACAGACCTCCCCATAGGGAATGTATACGTCTTGTAGCCCCTGTTCACACCTAGAGGATTGATTAGTAGCTATGTAGAGACTGCTTAGCTAATCTGTGCCTTTCCCATAGTGTGGGTGCTAGATTCCATCCTCTCCACTTCACCTCCATTCCCTGGACAGTTCTCATGCACTTCCTGGGGAATCTCACCCTGTCTTCATCAGTATTTATTGACACATAAGTAAACATAAGATAATTCTGTCAGCTTGGAATCACCTTAAAACTTTGAATTTCTATGTAAATAGGTGATACCAAGCTCAGTAACTGCTTATAGGGAGCTGTGGGCCAATTAGCACTGAGAGCTAATGAGTAATAGCTGGGCACATTTGCACTATAGAAAGTGAGATTGCAGGTGTCATAAATGAGACTTTTCCATATTGGTGATAAAGAAATCAACTTTGGAGGCTAAATTCATATTGATCCCTCTGATGGAAAGACAGGGGAGGACAGTTATTGTATTCAGATACAGGTATGATTGGAGGCTATGCATAGGGGCAAGTACTGTGTGGCAAGTAGTGTAGCAAGTCTCAACCCCCTTGTATTCCTGCTTTCTTATTCATAAAAGCATAGGACATTCACAAAAAGGGGGTACAAAGTGTTAGAGCAAAGGCAGAGAATGGGCATGTCTGTAGAAACAAGGCATCACCCTATCATGCATAGTGTTCTGATGTTTTGTGTCCTCCTCTCTTTTCCCCTTACACTTATTTACTCAACAGTGCAACTGTGCTGTGCAGGATTCAGCCCATTTCTGTGTGTTCAGTACCTGACCTGTCACTGGAGGAAGTTAACATTTATGCACGGTTAAACAAAGCCCAAAGTCTCTCTCCACGTGTGAACTGAAAATATTCAGTGTGTGGTCTTTGGGCTAAAATGTGATATAACATGCTCTGTGGCATTGCATAGTGATGGTAACTGGAAACCAGCAATGGGGAATGAAAGAGGAATACAGAAAAATGTGCAATTTGCCATTATGAAAACACTAATGTTTTCACTTGCCATTGTTTGCCATGCTTAGATTTTTTTTTAACTCTGGTTTTATTTAAGGAAGCATTAAAGTTATTTTGAAAAATTAAGAATTCAGGTTTGAAGATGCCCAGTGAACCAGTGAAATCTATCAGTAAAAAATTTGCCTGCTCCCAAAAATGCCTTTTCCTCTTAGTGGAAGCCTGTTGGACCATATCAGGGAATTTGTGTACCATACACTTTATGGTTTTACATACACTTTATGTGTATAACCAGTCTGAGGCCAAAAGAGACAAGGGGTAAAACTGAATTCAGTTGAACTCCCCACAGCTTAGGCCTCTCGTTTTTCTGTTTCTGTATCTCTCCCTCTCTATAAGAAACATGCAAGACCAAACTGCTAATTGTGTTAACACATCTTGAGACAGAAAGTCTGTTCTCAAAAAGAACTGTAATTGTTCTTCCAAACAGAACACAGCTTTTAACTTGTTTGCTATGTATGTTAATGTGATTAAAAAGGAATGTATGTGAATGAATGCTTGGTTTACATGAATGATCAGGGAGGTGCCAGCCTAGGAATGCAGTATCCATCTCAGGAAGAAGGTGTCAAGTGGGAACAACCAGATGACCCCTGGAGGACAAACTGAAATTGGAATCCACCCAAGTGCCCCTCCTCCCGCAACATGGAGAGCTGAAGACTCCAGAGAACGAGATAACACTCAGGGCTTGGCTACACTCGAAACTCCAAAGCGCTGCTGCGGGAGCGCTCCCGTGGCAGCGCTTTGAAGTGCGAGTGTGCTCGCAGCGCCAGCGCTGGGAGCTTACAGTGCTGGGGATTAGCTTACAGCGCTGGGGCACTGTTTACACTGGCGCTTTACAGCTCTGTAACGCTGTAACTTGCTGCGCTCAGGGGGGTGTTTTTTCACACCCCTGAGTGAGAAAGTTGCAGCGCTGTAAAATGCCAGTGTAGCCAAGGCCTCAGACATTCAGTCATCAGGGATGTGCCACCTGCTTTTGATAATCACCTCAAACAAACATCAGCAGGATGAAGCAATTTCCATAGGCTTGTATAAGGACAAAATCCTATAAGAACAGAACCAAAAACTAAGGAACTTGGAGTCCGGTTCTGCAACCATCCTCCAGGAGCGTCAGATGCATATCTGACAAGGACTCTGCTCCCCTCCTCATGTGTAGGCTACCTGGCCAGTACTCTGCCACGAGCAACATCTAAGCTGGTAATTATAACAACTGCAGAACTTGTATGAATGAGTATGTGAATGAATAAGGAATAGTAGTGAAATAATATTAAACTACATATCCTGATTTCTGTCTCTTTCTCTGTATTTACAATAAACCTGGGATTTTTCCTTATCCCTCTTATAAGATCCTGTTGGTATTATTTTATTAGTGTACCAGGCTGGAGTCTTTATCTTAGTGACTGCTGATTGCTAAAGGACTTGTATGCTGGCTTGCTGTAATATTTGTCTGCAACAGTAATAAAGCAAAGGTGAACTTTCTTCTGCTGCCACTGAGCCTGTTCTGATTTATTTTGTGGGCAGGATCAGGAGGAGAAATGTCACTTGGACGTCAGGAGGCTTTCGAAATTTTCAAGAGGGATTATGTGGACAGCATAACCATTGAGGACAACAAACAGCTTCTTAAAAAGAGGTGAGTGAGTGTCACATTGAGCTACAGCCAGGGCTCTAAGGGCTCTCAATGACTCTTGTGAACCATGTTTCAAGCTTCAAACTTAAACTTGGGGCAGCAGCAAGCTGTGCCTGTGGGAAAGATTTATTGCCCATCAGGTGCTTGGGGGCATTATATAAGAACCTGAGTAGACTAGATCAAGAGTCGGCAGCCTTTCAGAAGTGGTGTGCCAAGTCTTCATTTATTCAGTCTAATTTAAGGTTTTGCATGCCAGTAATACAGTTTAACGTTTTTAGAAGGTCTCTCTCTATAAGTCTATAAACTATTGTTGTATATAAAGTTAACAAGTTTTTAAAAATGTTTAAGAAGCTTCATTTAAAATTAAATTAAAATGCAGATCTTATCAATTTAGTGCAGTGGTTCTTAACCTGGGGTGCACGCACCCCCTGGGGCAGAGCTGGTGCAAGTATATTTTGAGCCGTAGGCGACACTTCCACCTTGCACACACACACTCCCTTGCACATCAGTTCATTGAGGGGCAAATCCCAACAAGCCTTTATAGACCTCAAGGGCCAGCCATCCACAGGGGCTGCTCCCCAGACCAGGTTCCCCCCTCCTCACCCCCTGAACTCCCCTGGAGGGTGCACAGTCCCCCCGCGAGCCCTCCCCATCCCACCCAGTGTCCATACAGGCCAGACAGTGCATGGCACACTGGTGTGCACTAGAATTTACACCTCTGTGGCACATGTTAATGCACCATGTGGACAAGCCTTCAGACCAGCTTTACATTACACTTCCACGTTACAGTGAGAACTTGTAATTGGAAACATAAACTGGGTCTGGGTTTAGAATGTCTGGTGCAGCATGGGAGGCTAGATTGTAGTGACTTGACTGGGACAAGTTTTCACACACGTTTCACTGGAAAATGAGATTTAAGATTAATCTTCACTTCAAGGAACGGATGGAGGCTTGGTGCGGGGGGGCAGCAGCCCTGCAAAGGCTCCCCCAGAACTCCTGGCTCATCCAACCCTCCCCCTCCTCCCTGACTGCACCTTGGGACTCCCCTTACCATGCCCATGCCAGTCAGACGCTGGCTCCATTTGGAGGCAAAACTCCAGGTATAGCACTGAGGCAGTGGGAGGGGGGGAGCTGCAGAGGGACAGCGGCAGCAGTGGCTCACACCTCTGGGAGCGGCAGAACCCAAGCGCGGTGAGTGCGGAACCAGGGGGCATGCCTGCCTGGGCTGTGGCCCAGTGCCACCCCTGGGGGGCTCCTGCAGTGGATACATGAGGGTGGCAATCCCCGTGTGCCCCACCGGTTCCCCCATCTCCGCGCTCGGGCTTTGCGGCTCCCGGGAGTGTGAGTCACTGCTGCCGCTCCTCCTGCAGCAGGCTCAGGGCCCCACGCCCTGGCGGTTCATACTCCCGGGAGCCGCAGAACCCGAGCGCAGTGAGTGGGGAGCCGGGGGCGCACCTGCCACTGGTCTGGGGTCCCAGCCGCTGGCCCTGCTCAGCCTCCTGCCGGCCTCGGGTTCCATTCACTCAGCCGGCTGCGCGCTGAGTGGGGCCGGTGACCGGGACCCAGACTGGCAGCCACGTGCCAGGCAAAATCGGCTTGCATGCCAAAGGTGACACACATGCCGTAGGTTGCCGACCCCTGGGCTAGATTATAAGGACGCCTGCAAGAGGTCCACCGAAGCCGCAGGACCAGTGGACCCTCCGCAGGCAATCCGCCGAAGGCACCCTGCCTGCCGCCCTAGCGGCGACTGGCAGAGCGCCCCCTGTGGCTTGCTGCCCCAGGCACGCGCTTGGAGTGCTGGTGCCTGGAGCCGCCCTTGTGTTCATCTTCTCTGAACTGCATAACTTCATTTCTTATGTCTACATCTTCCATTCTCTGACACCCAGATACCAAGATGATGGGAGTGTAAGAAGTAGATAAGTATTTATTTGCAATTGTAAAGTATACATATTGAACTACCCTGTTTAGAAATGTCTATATTCTGATGATTAATAGATCAAATGATTCACGAGTAACTTAATGCGATCATTTCTTACATTCCTTTCAAGAACTGATAAAACAGTTTATAAATAAAGATTTCAGTGGCATTACATCAACATAAAATTGGAGTAGCACAGTGGTGAATCAGGGCCATCATTTCTTGGACTTAATGCATGTTTTTATCAATTTCTCTGACACAAAGCATTGTGAAGGAAAATGCATATTTCCTTTTATATTCGGAATATATAGTAGAGATGGGCCCAAACCACAAAGCTTAGTACCACATTCAAATTTTGCAATGGACTTTAGCAAAGGAGATTTGCAACTCAAAGTTTATGATGTTTGTTAAAAATGGATTCATTTCAAGTCTGTAATTTGGAATGCAGCTGCTGAACCACCAGTTGCAAATTGCACAGTGAAGAGCTTATGCGCAACACATATTTAAAGGTTACCATACCTTTCCCGTATATGCAAGCCTCTCGTGCTAATATTTTTGTGTACAGTAGCTTAACCACTTCTATCATATCATGACAGCATTTGATTCAATTTACTTATATTTTAATTTCTCTTTTCTTCTGTTTTTTCCCTTGGTTTTTCCCCTCTTTTACCTTACTTTGGGTGAATTTTCTTTTCTTTTTATTTCCATGTTAGTTATATTGTTTGTGTTGGTTGTGAGTTTAACATAAAATTGAAAGCTTGACTGTAATGCTAACAACTATAACAATTCAGATGTCTTGAGCACTAGAAGCCAGCTATATAGATGCTTTCTGTAGATGCCTTTGTATAACTGAACTATAATAAAAATCTTGAATTAAATTTGATTTAAAATAAAAATTGGGGAAAAAAAGACAGCAGGTGTTCCTTTAAAACAATGTGCATAAGAGAAATATGTATTTTAAACTTTGTAAATAATGCTTTTTATCTGTAAGCCACAAAGCACTTTCCAAAGATGTGTCAATATTTCTGTCCCCATTTTTTACAGATGGGGTAACTGAGGTACATTAAGGATTAGTTTCTTGATGATGGTCATACAGTGAATGAGTCATTGCTCAAGTGAGAAACAAAATGTAGAGTTTCTTCGTCTCAATAGACTTTAGCTGCCCCTTTACTTCAGCTGGCCTTGGAGAACACTAAACAAGTGGCCTCATGAGGTAGAAGGGCCACTCCTGCAGACATGTATGCATCTGGCACAAAACAGTTGCTATTCATTTCTGTCCTCTACAGTGAAACATGGTGCTGCTGCCCACTGGCACTGCCTAAATGCCTATATTTGTAATCACACAGAGGCAGAGTTCCGGGCCTTTGACTTTCTATACTAGATCTCCAAAAAGCTTAATATGTCTGTGCCTGCATTGAGGAGAGGAGAGGAGAGGAGAGGAGAGGCTTCTCTTAGCATTCGTTCCGTGAAGTGAAGATTAATCTTAAATCTCATTTTCCAGTGAAACGTGTGTGAAAACTTGTCCCAGTCGAGCCACTACAATCTAGCCTCCCATGCTGCACCAGATATTCTAAACCCAGCCCCAGTTTATGTTTCCAATTACAAGATCTCACTATAACGTAGACGTGTAATGTAAAGCTGGTCTGAAGGCTTGTCCACATGGTGCATTAATATGTGCCACAGAGGTGTAAATTCTAGCACACACCAGCGTGCCGTGCACTGTCTGGCCTGTATGGACCCTGCTGGTGGTCCCATTTGAAACGCACTATGTAGACAAGCTCTCAGTTTCTTTGTTCTCCTACATTAGATTTTCCACTTATTTTCCTCTTTAAGTCTCAACTGTCCAACCTGCCAGCTTAGGCCATTTTTGCTTTTTCTCTTCTACTCACAAGTTTTTGTTAATACACTTTGATACCAGAGTGTCCAATTCACTCCTGGTTTAACTGTTGTGGTCAGTAGTTACCAAGGGATGAATTTGGCCCATGGTGATTGAGTCTGCAATAATCCTTAATGGAATCAAGCTGTGCCACCTAATAGTCTGTAATAAATGAGTGCTAAACTGATGTTGGTTCTCCCATTTGATGGCCTCTAAGAAAGTCAGCTTTTATGCTGATTGAATAAACAGAGACTTATATTTCAAAAAAAAATATTTTGGATATGTCATATTTGCATTTTAAGGATGAAATCTTTGCACCATTGAAGTCAGTGGCCAAACTCTCATTCATTTCAATGGGACAAGGATTTCACCCTATGAGTTTTACTTATGATGGCAAGTAAAATCCGTGTCTCAGCAACAACAGTCTTCTTGAGAGAACTACAGAGTCACTCAGGCTACATCTGAATGTCCTATGGACTGTACGAATACAGTTGCTTAACTGTCTAGAAGCATTAATGTTCACATACTGATGATCAGTCTCCCTTGAGAGCACTCTTATGCTAGTTTTCTTCTTGGAAAAGTATCAGAAACTACACCTTTTCCTATAATTGAGTGAGCAGGTTGAACCCAGAAATGTTTGTTTTGGTTTTACGCAATCATAGGCGTTTTACCTGAGTACTGCCTGCGAAACTGTGAGTAAGGAACTCAGGATTTGGCCCAAGGGTTGAGAGGAAAAAGAGAAAGAGGCCATTTGGAGGTTTCTCTTTAGATCTCTGCCCAGACTGCAGGAGATCCCTGTGACTATATTAAGTCAATACTCATGGAAATACAGTAGCTTGTAAAAACAAAAGATGGCAAATGAATGTTTCTAAGGCTTCTCCCTACTTGTGTCATAAATAGCAAGTATCAAGGAACCTTTTTGTAGAGGCTACTTATCCATGCTGAATTCAGCTTTAACAGTAAGTGAGCATGAGCAAATGTGAATGTGGTGGTCCAAAATACCTAGTCTGAGGGGGAGACTGACTAATTAAGATGGGGCAGTTACCCAAACCACATCTCCCTAGTGGGAAAGCAATATTTCTTAACTCTACGCCACCGCTGTTTGAGCTAGACAGAAATACAACTTGTGGGTTTCCCCAGCAAGTTCTGCTAGAGCTTGGCTCATCCAGATCAGCAGAAAGCTCCATTTGCTGTCAAGTACAGTAGTTTTGCCTCCAAACCCTGCAAGGAATGACTATACACATCTAAGTAACCATTCAAAATTTCGCAACAAGGCTACTGCCCCACCACAAGAACCTTGATACAACATATCACCCCTCTGGTATTTATTTCCTTCAGTTATTATGGTGGAGTTTTCTGGTAATATACCTCAGATCCCTCAGGTACCAACTGTTGCCATTGTATATAGAGTTAATTTCCTTTACCATTAAAATAGAATAAATTTGGTGTTACAAAGTGTATTTTGTATACCATGTACACTAAATAGCTTTACAAATTACTGAGTTACATACTGGCAGGCTAGTGATTCTGTCAGCTGATGCAGTAATAGCACAAATAGCCTGGGATACTGCAACCTGTTTAACAGAAAGGGCAAAGGTAGCAGGGGGAGGAAAATTCTAGCAGCCTCCTAGGGAAGTTGGAGAAATTTAGTCCACTTATTGGATCCTATCTTTTGGCTGCTGTTTTTGGAAGGTTCTCAGATACCATGGTGATGGGTACCTTGTAAGAATATAGATGAAGCAAGTTTGCGGAGAGTGCTAATTGTTAGTATTTTGAGAAAGGAATACTGCCTTACCTCACATTTCCAGCTGAACAGAAACCACTGCAGATTGCAGAAACCAATCATTGAAGATTATTTTGAATAATCCATGAGGGTGTGATCCTTAGAGGATAACAAGGAAGTTTTCAAGTTAGTTAATTTAGAAACATTGTTAGTGTTATTAATTAAACATTGCAGTCATCTTTTATGAAATAAGAAATAAGGAAATTGTTTGTTTGTGTCACAATGGTAATTATCTAGAGACCCTAGTCGTGGACCAGAAACCCATTGTGCTAAGCATTACAAACAGAGAACAAAAAGATATCCCCTGCCTCAATGAGCTACAGATTCACCTGTCACTCCAACCAGCAACTAATTTTACCATTGTTTACATGACTTAAACTACAACCATTGTACATTTGCTAGGAACTTATTAATTGCACTACACTCGTTGTGTGGCTTAGGGCAAGTTACGTAACTGCTCTGTGCCTCAATTTCCCCACCTTTAAAATTGGGGTGCCAATACCTTCTTCCAAAGGGTGTTATAGGGTTTGTTCAGTTAATGTTTGTACAGTGCTTTGGAAATGTACAGCATTAAAAGTGTTATTCATTGTATTATGATCTCACATCCAGAAGGGCCCAAAATAGCTGTATATATATTACACACACAGGAATCAATCACCTGCCACTGAAGTGCAGTCGTCTTCATGATAGAATAAAGTGACAATTTAAGCAGACACAGAAACACCACACAAGAGTTTAGGACTTAAGGTTAAAAATAATTGAAACATGCAGTAGGAATGTTATTACCAAAACTCGAACTTGGCTAGGCCACCAGGGTTAACATCCCTGCTCTTGCAAAAAGTTTCCTGGGATCTTTAATTATCACAAGTGGTCAAAGCCTCACTTTTCTTTTTCAACACTCCCTAGAAACATGAGGGTTAATTAGCTCAGTACAAAAACAGAGGGAAAAGCCATTTACTGAATCACTGACACCACTTCCTGCAGCTGGCTGGGTTGTCCTTGGTCTCCCATCCAAGTATTGACCAAGGTCAATTTTTCCGTCAAACCACTATCCCAAGATGGTAAGACTATAAAACCTCAATCTGTGCCAGTATAAGGAAAGTACAAATGTGCAGTATTAAGTAAAAGGAAAATGTCATATTACTGGAACAGTGCAAAAGAAAATTAGGGACAAAAATGTGCTTGAAAGAAAAGGTATTTAATTTAGGAGTGTTTATCAGTTATAAGCCTCTACAGAGTATGAAATAAACTGAGGAAAATGTCACATATTTAAAACCTCTTTTCCAGCTATGCATAGAGCTCGTTCAATGCTACAAAATTAATATTTCCATACACTGATTTGAATTTTGAAGTCATTGAGTCAATTCCACCATGTCCAGGCTCCTTTTCATTTGCTGTTTGAAAGCTTTCATATGGAAAGGTTTCAGTTCAACAAATGTTTGGAATATGGGGTTATTTTTGTTTAAATATCTGCTTTTGCATGCAAAGAAGGGTATCTGTGGACAAATGAGTATTAATAATTTCCACTATTCATCATTTCTTATTCTCCTGTCTAAAATTTTGTTAAGGAGCCTTACTATGTGACTTGGATGACCAGTTACACATCACAAATAATGAATAGTGATGTGAGTAGTTTGCATACAGCTCAGAAGCTGAAAATTTTTTATCCAAACTATTCTGTGAGTCTTTGTAAATAGAAATTGGAATTTCTGTTCCCTAAGATATTCTGACATTCTGGGTTTGTTTTTTTTAATTATTCTGAATTGAAATGAAAAGCTACAATTTCAAAACTTCTCATGAAACAAACAAGCCACAAAATTTCAGTTTGGGACCATCAAATCATTTAGTTTTGATAAAGTAAAAAGCATGTTGTTTCAATAGGTAAAAACAGTTCAGTTTGACGTTTCAGTTCATTTTGTTTTGACTTTCATGTAATATTACTATATTAAAAATTGTATGTAATATTAAAAGTAATATTTTCATATAATATAAAAGTCAAAACAAAATTAATTGAAACTTTTTGACACTATCAAAACAAAACAAGAAAGTCATAATGATTAATTTAGAATTTTTTCGGTCAAAAATTTTGTCAAAATTGACACATTCAGGTTGAACAAAATTGCCTTTTCCAATGGAAATCTATTCCGTCTAAAAAAATGTGACCAGTGCTACTTACAGATAACAAGTCGTTCACAATAATGAGTTTGCAGATAATTTGCAAACAGAAATACAATCTTGATTTGTTATAAAAATTATTCTCAACAAATAGCTCTAGCTGTAGCTTTGAGTAACTCCACCTGTTACTCTGTTTTCTGTCATTAGGTTTGCTGAAGCAAAATCCCTAGGAGAAAAAGTAAATGAAGTAAGAAATAAAATAAGTAAGTAGATTTGTTTTAATTTCCTTATCTATCTAAATAATTGTTGGTTTTAACATACATTCATAATGCACCCAGGGACATGTAACCAGAGTCTGTTTTCTGATGAAAATTAGCCAACCCATTACTAATAAAAGTCTCTTTAAGACTAGTTCCCAGCTGATGACAGGAGATGTGGTCATTTTAAGTACAAACTTTGATTATTAGAAATTCCATAATGTGAAAGCCAAATATATTCTTCATTTGGGGCTTTAGATAATAGCTGTCACTTTTCTGAAGTGGAACACAACCCTGTTGAAAGGCGTTTTTGCATCTGCAATCAAGAATCTGATGTGGAAAATATCCAAATACTGTGTGGTTTAGAAAGATTGTAAACTGTGTGGGTCAGGGATTGCACTTACCTGTGTGTTTGTAAAGAACCTAGCACAACAGGGCCCCAGTACTGATTGGGTCTTTGTGTACCACCCTTATACAATTAATAAGTGGGAAAGTGAGACTCCTATGGGAAGGGTGAGTGTTTGAACAAAAGAAAAAAATTAGAAGATCTCAGGGTTTCAAGAGAAATCCCTCTGCACCAAGAGGAAAACACCTTTTTATCTAGTTCTTTTCAGAAGAAACAACACTGATGGATTTTAATATTCCTGGGGGCTAAATGCTTTCTCTAATTCTTAGCCCAAACAGCCAAGCTATATACTGGGGAAATCTTTACTGGTCCTGAGAGAAAGAATCCTTTTCCACAGACTAGCACTTAGGCCTTGGCTACACTGGCACTTTACAGCGCTGCAACTTTCTCGCTCAGGGGTGTGAAAAAAACACTCCCCTGAGCGCTGCAAGATATAGCGCTGTAAAGCACCAGTGTGAACAGTGCCCCAGTGCTGGGAGCGCGGCTCCCAGCGCTGCAAGCTAAACCCCATGAGGATGTGGAGTACATGCAGCGCTGGGAGAGCTCTCTCCCAGCGCTGGCGCCGCGACCACACTCGTACTTCAAAGCTCTGCCGCAGCAGCGCTTTGAAGTTTCCAGTGTAGCCATACCCTTAGAGTATTACCATAGCTATAAGCTTCAGAGCTTTGGTAGAACTCCCACTTGCAGACTAAGGGTATGTCTACACTACGGGATTATTCCGATTTTACAGAAATCAATTTTTGGAAACAGATTGTATAAAGCCAAGTGCACGCAGCCACACTAAGCACATTAATTCGGCGGTGTGCGTCCATGTATCGAGGCTAGCGTCAACTTCCGGAGTGTTGCACTGTGGGTGTCTATCCCATAGCTATTCCATAGTTCCTGCAGTCTCCCCCACCCATTGGAATTCTGGGTTGAGATCCCAATGCCTGGTGGGGCCAAAAATTTGTCACGGGTGGTTATGGGTAAATGTTGTCAATCGATCCTCCCTCCGTGAAAGCAACGGCAGATAATCATTTCGCGCCCTTTTCCCTGGATTGCCCAGGCAGACGCCATTGCACAGCAACCATGGAGCCCATTCAGCCTTTTTTTCACTGTCATCGTATGTCTACTGGATGCTGCTGACAGATGTGATACTCCAGTGCTACACAGCAGCATCCCCTTGCCTTTTGCAAGTTAGGAAAGACGGTTACCAGCCCTACTGTACTGTCTGCTGCTTTGCAAGTTGACAAAGACGGTTACCAGTCATACTGTACCATCTGCTGCTGTTATGGGTGCTCGGTGAGGTCGGTTGGGGGCACCTGGACAAAAATGAGAATGATTCCCCAGGTCATTCTCTTCTTTAAGTTTTGTCTAATGGTGAGTCAGTCCTGCCTAGAATATCAGGCAAGCCTACTAAAGAACCAGAGAGGCAAACAGCCGCTCTGGGTTAGAGCCCCAGACATCTCGCAGAAATGATGAGCTGCATGCCATTCTAGAGGGTGCCCCCGCAACAACCCCACCCGTTGCTTCCCTCCTCCCCCACCCCTCCTGGGCTACCGTGGCAGTGTCCCCCCATTTGTGTGATGAAATAATAAATAATGCAGGAATAAGAAACAACACTGACTTTATTGCCTCTGCAAGCGGAGATCAAAGAGGGGAGGGGAGGGTGGTTGGCTTACAACAAAGTAGAGTGAAACACCATTCTGCCCTTGCTCAGCCTATAGCTGAAAATGGGAATCTGTGACAAGCACTAGGATAGAAGCACAGGCAGGTCTGAATCTCCATTTGTGTGTGGGCCTTTGGTTGACTGGTAAAATACAAAATGTCCTAGGATATGTATGTTGGGGGACAGTTCTAAATGGCAGCTTAATTTTTTTATTTGCAGCAAAATGTAGAGGTCTAAGTATCTGATTGTGAGTCCTGGTAGCAAGGAGTAGGCTAGGGTAGGTGCGACCGCACGGTGCTGCTGACTGGGAGAGCAGCCTGAGGCAGAAGCCTCCAGCTGCCATGATATTCCCGGCAGGACTAAATCTCCATTAGACAAAACTTAAAGAAGAGAATGACCTGGAGTCATTCCCATTTTTGCCCAGGCACCCCCGACCGGCCTCACTGAGGCCAGCCAGGAGCACCCACGGGACGATGATGACGGATACCAGTCCTACTGTACTGTCTACCGTCAGCAAGGCAAGACAAGAAGATGCTGCTGTGTAGCGCTGCAGCACCGCGTCTGCCAGCAGCATCCAGTAGACATATGGTGGCATTGAAAAAAGGCAAGAAACTATTTTTTCCCTTTGCTTTACCTGGGGGGGAGGGCACGCTGACGATATATACCCTGAACCACCCTGACAGTGTCTTTGACCCTTCAGGCTTTGGGGGCTCAGCCCAGAATTCAAATGGTTTTCGGAGAGTGTGGGAACTGTGGGATAGCTACAGTCGTCAGTCGCCCCTCCCTTCTGTGAGCATCCATTTGATTCTGTGGCTTTCTGGTACACTTGTCTCAGCTCCTTAAATTTCACGCAGCACTGTGTTGAGTCCCTGTTGTGTTCTCTGTCCATCATGGCGTTGGAGATTTTTTCAAATGTTTTGGCATTTCATCTTTTGGAACGCAGTTCTGATAGAACAGATTCATCTTCCCATACAGAGATCAGATTCAATATCTCCCATACGGTCCATGCTGGAGCTCTTTTTTGATTCTGGGACTGCATGGTCACCTGTGCTGATCAGCGCTCCACGCTGGGCAAACAGGAAATGAAATTCAAAAGTTCGCAGGGCTTTTCCTGTCTACCTGGCCTGAACATCTGAGTTCAGATTGCTGTCCAGAGCGGTCACAATGGTGCATTGTGGGATAGCTCCCGGAGGCCAATACCGTCGAATTGTGGCCACACTAACCCTAATTCGAAATGGCAATGTCAATTTCAGCGCTGCTCCCCTCGTCGGGGAGGAGTACAGAAATCGATTTTAAGAGCCCTTTATATCGAAGTAAAGGGCTTCGTTGTGTGGATGGGTGCAGGGTTAATTCGATTGAACACTGCTAAATTTGAGATAAACTTGCAGTGTAGACCAGGCATAAGACCACTCTACTTCTGAATGACAGCATCCAGACTGGGTTTGGGTGCTTTAAATTCACACCTTCAGTTCGTTTAGCTTAAATTTCCTGAGTATTCCCATGTAGCACATGCCCATAGAGTATCCTGCTAGGAAGTATGTACCAGCAACATGCTTTTTTACAGATCCAAAATGAGAGCTGCGCACTTTGAGTGGCTATGTTTAATTTGTTTTAGTGGATCTGAGGAGAATCTAGAGGAAAGCATTGGCTTTGATTGCTGTATTGTTTGCTTTTCCTTTTCCCAAAAGATAGTCAGAACTGTTGACAAAAACACTGGGACAGAATTGTGATTTTTGCAGCATTTACAAACATTTGTTGTTAAATAGTTTTTCTCATCAAACCCTGTATTGAGATAATAAAAATTGGTTTTATTTACTGTTTCAATATTAACACTGAAGAATGTCACCATCACGTGGTGTCCGTTATCATGTATAAAGCATAGAAGTGAATGGATCAGTAGCAGAAAATAGCCAGCCCTTCGATCATTGGCTGCCACTATGCACAGATCAGTAGAACTGTGCTGAACTTCAAGATACCTGCCATCCGCAGGTAATTCTGATAATAACCATCCATAAAGATGCCAAAAGGCTCCTTTCAAAAATCAGAACAGAAATCCCTTTTCCCTCTACCTGTTTCTAAGGACACCCTTTAGAAGACTTTACTTGTTTGTTTGTTATTATTTGCTTTAAATTTCCTGTGACACGACATGATTTAAACATACAGATTACGGATTTTTTCATTAAAAAAACCCTTTTCTAAAAGCTTTAGTTTTTTCTAAAGAAGGTTACTGCTATTACTTAAAAGTACAGTCATGTAAACAAACTTAAGTATCAGAGGGGTAGCCGCGTTGGTCGCTTTTTACGGATCCAGACTAAGAGTCCTGTGGCACCTTATAGACTAAAGAAGTATTGGAGCATAAGCTTTCGTGGGTGAATACCCACTTCGTCAGACGCATGTGGTGGAAATTTCCAGAGGCAGGTATAAATATGCAGGCAAGAATCAGTTTAGATACACCTGCCTCTGGAAATTTCCACCACATGCATTTGACGAAGTGGGTATTCACCCACGAAAGCTTATGCTCCAGTACTTCTGTTAGTCTACAAGGAGCTGCAGGACTCTTTGTTGCTTTAAACAAACTTAGTTGCCTAAAGTTTGATTACTGTGAAAATGTTGCTATTCTAGTGGTTAGAGTGGATGACTGGGATGAAGGAGCTTGGGATGTTTCTCTGGGATGTTTCTCTTCCTGATTCTACTGCAGTCTCACTCACCTTGGTCAAGACATTTAACTTCTCACCTCAATTTCCCCATCTGTAAAATGGGAATAATATCCATCTTTGTAGAGTGTTTTGAGATCCTTGAATGAAAGTCCAAGATAGTATTATTATTGTTGTTACTGTTGTTGTTACTGTTTTTATTATTATTATTAGTCTAGAATCTGCTTCCAATCCATTGTGAATGCAGTTTTCTCTAAGATACAACCAACTTTTCCTAAAAACTCACTTTGGGCTGAAACATGGAATTCAAGTCCTCACCTTAGGTGTGTTTTTTGTTGGTTTGGTTTTTTAATAGTATCAATTTGTACTAACTTTAGTTTCAGTTGATTTGGTATTTTTCAAGTGATAGGCAGACAAACTCTCAGTTTGTGGTTATAAATGTTTTTCATGTATTGCATAGGCTTCTAGGCACCAATCCTATAAAAGGATCTGTTTGAGTGTACACAGCTGAACTCTACGCTGATGGGAGCATCCACCTTCATGGATCACTTCAAAATCTCAGGCTCACAGGCTGTAACATAGGCTACTTTGTTAATAGTTTTAAAATATTAATAAAATGCCAGAGGATTAAGAAAGAGATCATAGTGCAAAACCACTTTCCCAGAAGGATTTTTTTTTAATAACTATATGCTGAGCATATGAAATCTAGTACTGTGGTATTATAATGTAGGTTATATTGAGCTATTCCTTCGGCCTGTCAGGGCCTTTTCAGATTGCCTCTATTAATAAACCTGCCAATTAGCACCTCTCAGACAATTATTAAATCCCTAGGGTCAAGAAAGTTGCTTTCTGGTTTCTGTAGCTAAACCAGAGCAATTAGGCCAGTTTACATAGTTAAACAATTTTCAGTCTGAAACAATTTTCCAGTTAAGCCTGGCTCATTTATAGTTTGCGTATTCAAACCGAGCAACATTAATGATGCCACGTAAGGTTACTAACCTGCCAGAATTATACTGAAAAACCTGATAGGGGCAATAATAGTCATCTGGGCCTGCAGCTAGGTCTTTAATTCACTTTTATTGTTGTTTTGGTTTCCTTAAAACATTCCTGGCTGAGTTGATGTACAAAATCAAGAACAGATCCCATCAATATCGGTTTCTTCTATTTCCAAGTTACACTTAATAATATAAAACTATGCACCACAGAGGTCATTGGGGGAACCTCCTGGTAAGCCACTTGGTGCAATGTAGAACCCATTTCTCATGGTCTGATTATATACAGTGATATTGACAGTAGTTGGCTGTAACCTAAATTTGTATCCTCTGTGTCATAACTACCCTCTCATTCCGACTTTCTTTTGGAAGTATTGCAGTATTTTGCAATAGAAGTTATGCAAAATACTGCAGCCACTTCCCAAATACATCAGCATTTTGAAAAACACATAAGACACTTGGAACTGAGCAAAGAAATTCACAATGTGATTTTTTCTGGTAGGCTTCTGTGGTTGCTGTTGTTGATTTCAGAAAAAGATAAACGAAAAACATCCTAGGAGTCAGTGGGAGTTTAACTGCAGAACGACTATAATATCAGTAATAAGATACTGCAGCTAGCATTCCTCTATTTTAATTCCTCTCTGCAGTTGCACCACACAGAATCAAATCCTGCCACACTTATTTATATTGAATAGTATCTTACTCTGTGAGTAGTTCCACTGATTGCAGGGTAGTACTCAACATGAGGAAAGGAGGCAGAATCTGGACTATCATGAATAATAATAATAAAACTGTAGAGTATGGTCACATAGTCCAAACCTCTGAGTGCAAGAATCTCTATAAACTTCTAACCTTTTGTTCTCCTACTACTCCATGATCTGCACTGGTTTTGCAATAAGCATCCGGATGGACTTCAACATGTTGGGTTTTTTAACTCATTAAGCACTAAATGGTTTGGGAGCTGGTCACCTGAGAGATTGCCTGTGTGCCTATGGTATGCTACAACAAATGAGATGAAGAGAAATATTTGAGCTGGAGCTACTTTAATATAAATGAGAAGGAGCTGCTGGCAGGGTACTGTCCATGAGGGGTCCTCAGCTTTGGAACCTGCTTCCCACCTGGTCTGCCAGAGCCCAGCGTTATTAACCTTCTGTGCATGCTGCAAGGGCCATTGATTTTCTCTCCTCTCCAAGATTGTCGAGGAGAGGCTGATCTGAGGAAGATATAGTTATGTGCAGTTCCTTGTTTGTTCTGATTTTTAACTTATGGGTGCGGTGTTCAGGGCACAGGATGGACACCTATAGTACAGTTTCAGGAGGGAGGGAGTATCCTCCAGGTCAAGTCTTGAAGCCTACTAGAAGGCCTCAAAGGCTGTGATACTATCACAACTCCACTCCCCAGGGGATCCTCTCCACAGAGAATCCCCACAGCAGGAATTCTCTTTTCCCAGCACACTGAAAAATAGCGCTGCACAACAGTTCTCTCCCACTCTTCTGTGAAAGATTTTGGGGGGCAGGGCAAGAGGGTCTGCAACTGCACAAAATGCTGGTCAGCATCCCCAGTCAAGTGGTATCAAAGAGGCCGGCAGCACTACTTCAGTGGAATTAGAACAGAGAAGAATTTGGCCCATTGAGGAGACTTTAGAAAATATTCTCTGTACAAGGAAAATTAAGCTGGTCTATTCTTGCTGAGTTTAGTGATTAAAAGGGCTGCTCACACGCAAGCATGCAATAGGCACATGTACAGTAGATGCATATATATGATTAGTAAAGCTTTCCAATGCTTCACTATAAATGTCTGTTTTACTTGGGATGTTTATACCACTATTTGGTCTAATTTTTTCCTAAGGAAAAAATTAGACCAAATGGTATTTGAAAGCCCAAAGGGAGGCAGCTGTTCCTTTTAGTCTGTCCAGAAATCAGCTAACGCTATAATTGAAGCTGTTTGAGGAAAGACAAACTCATGTGGGAGTAATAGCTGTGCAAGCAAACAACAGGCCCTCTAGTAATGAAAAAGGCTAGGTGGGTGGATTATGTGCATGTGATGTTGACTGTACAACCGTACCCCCAGGAATGTTGTGATGTTTCATTAGTCTGCCTTCTCTGAAACGTTATGGTGAGGCTGATTAATGCACGAGATCGTATGATATCCAAGGCAATCATACTCTTCGGTGAGGCCAAAGTGCTACTATTAGAAAATGAGATTACAGTCTTATTAATTTTTATACATAGCACTTACATCATTTTCACAATACATTGTAATACTGCCAACAATAGACTAAGGCAGTGAGAGTTGTTGTGGGGGCAGTAGCACAAGAAGTGTGAAGGGCTAACAATAAGAGGAGGCAAAGAATAAAATATTGATCAAGATTGTCCACTGCCTTGCATTTTACACATCCTTTTATGTGAGTAGCAAGTGGGTGTAAAACACTATCGCCTCAGAACTCTCCACTCACACCAGTGGCAGGGTTTTATACCCTCTTTGCACTGATGTAAATGATGACAGAAGTTGCAAGACAATGGAAAATCAGAACTATTGCTTAGAAAAAGCTTTATTCAACTAATAGTAAGGCTTAGACCCGCAAAGAAACAACATTGAAGGTAAAGACTAGTATTCCAGTCACATTACCCTTGTTCCTGGGTATTGCAATACATAGTCTCATCTGGCAGGAGAACTCCTGCATCCCTTAGCAGATGCAGTACTGTGTCTGAGTTAGGGATGGAGTAATGGCATAACTCTGAAATTTTATGTTGTTGGTTTTAATGGCTTTCAAACACTATATTAAGTATACTGTATTTTTATTTTTGGAACTCCTGTTTCTTAGCCTGGGGTCCATCAGCATTTTCATCTTCTCCCTTCTCCCTGCCACTGCACACACATGCATATGCACACACATACTCTCACTCAAAGAGAAGATGGTGGTTTGTAAGTCAAGGACACCTAAAGAATGAATCCCAGGTGTCCTCATCTGCTATTAATATCCTGTTTGGGGATTGCCGAGACTACAGTCTCTTTTCATCCACCTGGCACATGAAACATCTGAAGAAAATCTTTTTTTTTTTTTTTTTTTAATCTCTGGTTAGTAATAATGTCTCTGAAAGGCAACTTAATCAAGATACAGCAAATGAATGTGACATACAAAAAAATGAAAAGCAAGGAAGAAGTTGAGCATAATGAAAATAAGCTTATACAGCTGCGTGATTGCACAGCTCAGTGGTGTGTGATGGTACCAAATCATCTCCCCTTTTAAAAAACTTAATAAAATCAGATATTCCTAACTGCCACGTTAACCTAGCCATTATTGTATGGCTAAATTTTTGTAGATGTCACAAGAGAAGTAAGTCTTTGAAGGGTGATAGAATAGTGGTCTTAAAGTTTTGCTCATGGAAGTTGTGGAAGAAAGCATGGAAATTTGTGGGAGAACAGGCAAATATGCCTTTGAGACTGGCATAGTTATCACAACAGAGGGGTGACATGAAAAACTGTGTTATGATGCATGTGGTGCTTCATGAAGGGAAAATCAGAATCAAATCCTGGTCCTGTAAGAGTTAATGGGAGTCCGGTTCAAAATGCCTAAAGGTCCTATTCTAATCTTGCTGTATTCATGCAACTTTCTTGTGGGAGCATCAAGGTAGAGAAGAGGATTTTCCTGCATATATTCACCCTATGTCACCCTGGATGTGTCAAAAAAAATAAAAACCCTACGCATGTACCAGAATAACTGTCCACTGAAGGTGGGAAGAAGGGAAGGGTGCTATACTGATATAACTATACCTCTATAGGTATAGTTATTATACCTGTATAACTCTATTGGTATAACTGATAACATTTTCCTGTATATAAGGAAACTAATATTAAACTAATATTAAAACAGTCAGATTTCTCAAGACAGAGATGTTGTGAAACACCACTGAGGCAATGCGTGGAGTTACAGTTGAAGAAATCAATTTTGAGGGTTTTTTAACCTCACTTGCCAGTATAAATTACAAACTTTGAGAAAGGAAAACTAATTACTTAGGCAACAGAATCCCAAAGAAGATTGCAGGAATGTTGTATGAGTGGCTGTGTCAATATTATATGGCTTTAAATAATTGCAGAAAATTATGTGTGAGCCAAAAGCATTTTTAACTTTGTAGTGGAAGGGCATATAAATTCACAAAGGGTGAAATTCACCCTATGTTGAGGGATAATACAATGCCTATGCACCATTGAACTCCTGACATTAAGTAGGACTTAGAGTGCACTGGCTTTCTACATGGGAATGAATTTCACCCAAAGCGCCTTACTGCTTTCTAGAAGCTTATTAGTATTATTATTTATTGATTGCCTGGTAATGTAAAAGTTCTTAGTCAAAACACTAACTTACTGGACATAAATTGTTCTAGCCATTTAGGAAGTGAGAATGCAAGCAAGAAAGAATTGTCCAGTTTTGGAATGCATATCCAGTCTCTAGCACAGGATTCTGAAATGCATTTTGTTTTAATGAAATAAACATTGAAACTTCATAGCTGCTGGTTAGTGTAATTTGCTGTTCTAGTTTGCTTCCAGAAAGTCTCGAGGACTTTTCCAGTCTTATATCGGATGTATATGTTCAATGAATTTTATTGGAAGTGACTAGTGCATAACAAAAATTGTAAAATTAGGATTAAAAGGGTACTGGAAAACTCAAAGAGGAAAAATGTTACATTCCAGAGGCAAACCTAGATCAAATGAGAAGCAAGTAATTCACAAGTAAATGAATCCAGTATGAAGATTTAATGAACAGATAACTCCACTAAAAATACCACTGCACAGTGTTTCCTCCTTCAGGTAGCATAGTATTAATTGTTATCTCTAGCTGAGAATTGTAAATTCCATGGAACAAATCCTGAAGTTCTTACTCAAGCAAAACAGCCATTGAGGTTGGCAGGAGTTCTGCTTAATTAAGAATTGAATAAAAACTTGGAAAAGACTTATGCATTTCGCCCCATGATTGCTATTTTAATTGGTAATGAGCAGCAAACATTAGGTTTATTAATACAACAACAAAAAAATTAAAAACTTATTTTGTGAAACATACATATTGCACTGATTTTGCATTCTGATACCTGCAGTCTATCTGCATGTCTTCCCCGGTTGAGGACCACTGGACTGGGACTAGGGTGACCAGATCACCCAGGTCAAATATCTGGACGCGGGGAGGGGAATAAAATGGCGGTAGAGGAAAAAAAACAAAAACAAAACAAACCCAACCTCCCCCCAATTCCTCCTCCCTCCTCAAGCGCCGGAGGGAAGCCCAGGAGACTCAGGGGAGCGCCGGGCAGGGGTGAGTGTGAGTCCGGCGTGGCCCCAAGCAGGCAGGACTGGGGCACTGTACCTGGAGGGAGAGTAGGAAGTGGCCTGCGGGGCCAGGCGGTGACTGTTCTCCCCACCTGGGCAGCGGGACTCGGGAACAGCCGCTGCTGCAGCTCCCACTGCCGCGGGGGGAAGAAGCGGCCGCTGGCCAAGCTCGGCGGCTGTAGCTCTGGCGCCCGGGCCCGAACCCCCCGAGCCCGGGCCTGCTGCGGAGACCCAGCGTGCACGCTGCTCCCAGCCCCTGGCCAGTCACGTCTGGGCTGACTGCCCAGCAGGTGCAATCCCGTGGGCGGTCCCGGAGTGGGGGCAGCAGGCCCCAGCCACCCTCATCCCGCTCAGGTCCCGCAGGGAAACGAACAGGGCTGGGCTGCCGATGCTTCCGCCGCGGGATTGCACCAGCTGGGCAGCCAGCCCAGACACGACTGGCCAGGGGCTGGGAGCAGCGTGCGCGCTGCTGGGTCCCCGCAGCGGGCCCGGGCGCCATGTGCTTGGCCACTTCCTTCCCCCGCAGCAGTGGGAGCTGCGGCTGCTCCCAAGTCCCACTGCCCAGGTGGGGAGAACAGCTGCCGCCTGGCCCCGCGGGCCGCCCCCTACTCTTCCTCCAGGTACTCCGCTCGGGGCCAGGCCGGACTCACAGTCACCCCGGCCCCCCGCTACCCTGTGTCTCCTGGGCATGGTGTGCTTGGCAAGAGGCGGGGATTTGGGGAGGGAGCCAATGGGGGATGGAGGGCGCAAGCCCTTCTGGGCTCCGGAGCCTTTGCTTGTTTGTCAAGTGTCCTGACCTAACATTGGTCAGGACGCGGGACAAGCAAGCAAATATCGGGACAGTCTCGATAAAATCGGGACGTCTGGTTACCCTAACTGGGACCTTAGATACTCTGGTGATAAATATCATAAATAAGGCCAGATCCCCTCTTCCTTTTTTTTCTTTCATTTATTTAATATCTAATATGTCCATCCTTGGTCTTTTAAAACTGATCAGAAAAGACTGATCCTTAAAAGGTCACCTAGTTCAGCTTTCTAGTGTGAGATTAAATTTGCATTTCTAGAGTAAAACAACTATGTCAGTATTTTGATCACATGTACAGCAGATTCACCATCATTTTAGGCCCTTTATCTAATGCCATATATACTCTTGCACTAATACCGTTATCCAGAGCCATAGTGAAAGAGAGGAAGGTTAGGACTCTAGACAGGGACTCTAGGTTCAACTCCTAGCTCAGCCATAGACTTGATACATGATTTTGGGCAAGTCCCTTGATCTCTCTGTGCCTCAGTTTCCATCCGTAAAATTAGAATAATAATCCTTCCTTTCTTCTACACTTTATCTGCCTTGTCCATTTTGACTGTAAACTCTTCCAGGAAATGGTTCTCTCTTCCTTTGTGTTTGTACAGCATCTAGCACAATAAGGCTCTCATTCTGACTGGTGGGCTCTAGTAATACAGAGAAGTAATAACAGTACCATGGTTTCACTGTGCAGCAAAGGCAGGAATGAACAGTGAATAAACTTGCTTACAAAATTATGCCAGACAGTACGGCAATCTAAGCGTGGTTCTAGTTAGCAAACTTCCAGCACTACTATAAATGGCCTTCGTAATTATGCAGAATCAAAGCACCAGAAGGTAAAAATTGTCCTTTTATGGGCTGGAGGTTAAAACTATTAATTTCTAATTTATATATAGGAGGGGCCATTGGGTCAGTGACCTTATTGATGAGAAGGATACAGGACAGAGAGTACAGTGGTAAAGCTGGAAAACTGAAGTTTCTGAGTTATAAGATCAGTATTTTCCAGAGACTTCCTAATACACCAGATTCAGCAAAGTTGGTGCTCGCTAATGGTAAGGCAGGTTTTCCCTCATGGTGTTGGTCTTTTCCCTAGCATGCAAGCAGATTTTCAGCCATAGGAAGACATGCTATGTTGTTACTGGGCGTTGTTCTGCAGTGTTCTTTGTACAGGCAGTGGTCCTTGGAGAAGGAGATGTGTGAGCATCAGGGGAGTTTGCTGTCTGCTTTGGTCTCTGGTTAGACTCAGTCCTTAATATAGAATGGCTCTCTGGGAACCTGGCATTACTGTAGAACTGAGATTCTTGAAAGAAGAAATTGCTTGCATGCTGTTTGACCAGCTCTGTTTGAGGGCTGGTGTGTATGCATAAATAAAGCAAGTTACACTTGGAGTATACCCAGACTGTGCATCACTGATGTCTCCTGCACTGGGGAAGCTAACCTGAAAGGTCCCAGATGTCTGCTACTGCATGACAGAGGGGTGACACTGGCGTCAGAATAGAATACTGGTGTCAGAAGGGAGGGGCAATGATAGCATATGTTACCATACATAATCTGAGATAAGCAATATGCTGTTTGCTCTTCTGGACAGTCACTTTTGACTAACATAATCAGTATCCCTGAGAAATCTGCTACTATCTGAGAAAAACAAAAGAGACAATAGGCTACGGGGGCAAATAGTCCCAAATGTAATTTCTCACCTGGGAGTTTGTTCAACATGGCCTAGTGCCTGGAAGCCCCAGTCTGTTTCTGATCCCTAGGTCGACATGAAGAATGCTTTCTCCTAGCTACAGTTGCTTGGAGAGTTGGAGTTCCTACAGTTACAGAAAAAAACCCTTCTTTTGTTGAAATCTGCATTCCTGTTACAGGGTTGTTAGCGGCAAAGCTACTGCACCATAGCTATGCCACTATAGCCTTCGTCATGTAAACAAACTCTGAATTTCTGCTGATTTTATTTCTTAATCACCTTGTCATTAGCTGAAGTTTGCTATTCATTAAAAATCTAAATTTCACATGTTGCAGGATACTAACTATTTTTCAATTTTTTACTACTCTTTAAATTTTAATTTATTCTCCCCTTTGTGTATCTCTCTTTCCATAAAGGGAATATCACTCATCATTCACCATGACCTGTTCTATTAGAGAGTTTCTTTCTGTTCCTAATGATGTTCCAGTTGTGATTTTTTGAGGCAGAACTTAAGTAAAACTTCTGCAGAGCCCTGAGGAGCACCATATGGAAAAGCTCCAAATTGACCCCAGAGCTTTTGAAATGATCTCTTCTTATTCAGGTGGCGTGGCCCACAACAGGCTTGATACTACCAATTTATTTCATGTAGGTCAGCAGCCTTTGGTTACTACCAGGTCACACTCCCTGGTGATTCAATGCAAGTGTCATAATAATACATTTATTGTCCATTTCCAGCGTGCAGAGTTGTCTTTAATCAACCAACACTCCTGGGTTTGGGGGAGTTGTTTGGTTTTGTTTTTAGTTATATTTATCTCACTATGTGGGGATTTATGCCTAGAATTCCATGTAAAGTACATTGCAGAGTAGCTCAGAAGCAGTATTACATGTGAGAACAGTGCTGGAATTGTGAGGTTACACTCAATTAGCATCTTCATTCTTAGCAACCAGTGGGGCTATTATAATAAAATAATGTTGCTATCCTCAGATAAATGGCTATATTTAGAAAACTAGTAGTAAGCAGAACAACAAGAAGATAGGGAAAACAGACAAGAAAATAGACTCTGTCGGTGTGTAAAGTACTGCTCCGCCCTTCTCAAACCAGGAGAGAACTTCGGCACCTGTTCTTGCTTCTTTTAATTACCATACATATTGTGGGCCATATTCTTGGCTCTGCTCTACCCCATTGTGCCATTCAGGTGATGCAAAGGGAAGCATACTGAACTCAAGCCCCAACCCGGGGATTCCCCCAGTACGGGGATCTCCCCAGCAGACATAGTCTCCTTCCATGCCTTCTACCTTGCATGGTTGCGCGGGGCATGTTTTGAGGGGGTGTCAGAGCAAATAGAAGGAGAAGTCTGGGTGCAATGTGCTCCATCAGTCCCCAGCTGGCATATGGTCCATTATTCTAGCCCACACCAGAGGCTGGGGCTGGTTACAGAATCGGTGACCCCATAACTGGGCTTTCTGACAGCTCCTTTCCCCATTTCTGCTGCTCCTAATGGAAGCTGGATGCAGTAGCAAATCTGGCCTGGTGTGGAAGGTGTTATGAGTATCTTACAGAAAGTCTAGAATATTTGGGCCTGCTTTGCCCAGTGTGAATCCTCAAGATTTCAGTGGGAGAGGTACCTTCCTGTGCTGAGGCAGAATGTGGTCTGTTGGTTGATTATAGCTTACAGTAAAGTAATTTAAAAATACAAACTTTTACAACTTCTTTCTGACATTTATAGAAATGGTGACTCATGTTGGGGACAGCATGCATGCTATATGCAATCTTTTAATGAGAAGAAATTATTTGTTAGATAAGCAGCAAAGAATCCTGTGGTACCTTATAGACTAACAGACGTTTTGGAGCATGAGCTTTCGTGGGTGAATACCCACTTCCTCAGATGCATGTAGTGGAAATTTCCAGGGGCAGGTATATATATGCTAGCAAGCAAGCTAGAGATAACGAGGTCAGTTCAATCAGGGAGGATGAGGCCCTGTTCTAGCAGTTGAGGTGTGAAAACCAAGAGAGGAGAAACTGGTTCTGTAGTTGGCAAGCCATTCACAATTCACCTCAACTACTAGAACAGGGCCTCATCCTCCCTGATTGAACTGACCTCGTTATCTCTAGCTTGCTTGCTAGCATATATATACCTGCCCCTGGAAATTTCCACTACATGCATCTGAGGAAGTGGGTATTCACCCACGAAAGCTCATGCTCCAAAACGTCTGTTAGTCTATAAGGTGCCACAGGATTCTTTGCTGCTTTTACAGATCCAGACTAACACGGCTACCCCTCTGATATTTGTTAGATAAATTATTCAGCCTAAAATAGCAAAAATAATTAAATAATGTATTCAACTAGCTCTTCTGTACTTTAAAGAGGACCTTAATTAACTTAATAGTGCATTGAATTGAATTTCCAGTCCCAGCCTAAGATTTTTAGTGTTTGTTTCAGATTTGAGTTAGAATGCTAGAATCTAATCATAAAAAGAAGCATCTTTGCTTCCTTTTTATTACAAATGATTATCCAATCTTGCAAACAAAAATGTTTTTTGAGGAAAAAAATAGGCTCAGTAGAAACAACAGTGAACAAAATTTGCTTTTAGTTATACTAGTGTAAACCAAGGTGACTTTACCAACATCATTGGAGTAACAATGAACTTGGACCAAAACCTTTTAGTAATGGAAAAATTTCTCTTCACAGGCTAGCTGCAGAATAAAAGACAGGAAAAGTGAAGACAAGGTGGGTGAGGTAATATCTTTTATTGGACCAACTTCTGGTGGTGAAATAGACAAGCTCTTCTTCAGGGTTGAGCTCTATGTAGCTTGAAAGCTCATCTCTTTCTCCAACAGATGCTGGTCCTGTAAAAGATATTATCTCATTCACCTTTTCTCTCTAATATCCTGGAACCAACATGACTACAATGCTGCAAACAGAAAAAGTGAAGTCCTTTGTGCATTTTATCACTGTGTTTTGCTGCTTTTTCAGGTTAAAATCAAGTTCTTGTGTGTTCAGTCTAGTAAATTTTTCTCTTGGGGGGAAGATGCTAAGTGATGATAAAGAGCTAACAAAATGGGAGGCACAGCAAAGGATCTATCACATTTCAATAGGTTAATTTACATTGTGTTTCTTTTTTAAAATCTGCAACAGTGTCTTACATAGGAATTTTTCCTTTTTCCATTTTTTGCATGCCTTTACTGAGAGCTGGACAGCTTACATTGATTATTTTTGTCTTAGTTCCAGGCCTAGCATAAATCATAGGGCTTGATTCTCCACCTCATTTACACCAGCTTTGCACTAATATAACTCATTTCACCAGTGAGACTTCAAGGGTGCGGAATCCAGCCCACAGACACCGGAGATGTTAGCTCCCTGCCTCTCTCTCTGTCAGAGATGGATTGTTCCCTATCATGCAGATAAAAAAAAAAAAGTCTTATAGAGTCATGTGACTCATTTGCTGACCTGGCAGCATTCACATAACTGTTGTAGTAAAATATAACATTGTCCATTTTCTAATCTGATTACTTTTTTAATCAGGTAGGATTAGTGGTGTCCACACAGCTGTTTTGTATGTTACAGCAGTAAAGCTTTCTGCTTAGCGCTGATCAAATCAAAGTGCCCTAAAATCCATATGCATAGTCAGATTGGCTTGAAAATTGCTGTGCTGCCTAGGGAGCCAGGGTAGACTTAGCAGATACTCTATTTGACAAAGTATATGTCATGTATCTACTTTTCAAAGGACCCTGTTTCAGTTTTCACCAAGATGCTAATATGCATGTAACCCTCAAAAAGACACTTCTCAAGGGTTCAGTGTGTATGTGGTACAGTAGAACCTCAGAGTTACGAACACCAGAGTTACAAACTGATCTGTCAACCAAAGCCTCATTTGGAACCAGAAGTACAGTATTGTGTTAAATGTAACCTACTAAAAAAATAAAGGGAAAGTTTTAAAAAGATTTGACAGAGTAAGGAAACTGTTTCTGTGCTTGTATCATTTAAATTAAGATGGTTAAAAGCAGCATTTTTCTTCTGCCTAGTAAAGTTTCAAAGCATATTAAGTCAATGTTCAGTTGTAAACATTTGAAAGAACCACCATAACATTTTGTTCAGAGTTACGAACATTTCAGAGTTACGAACAACTTCCATTTCCGAGGTGTTCGTAACTCTGAGGTTGTACGGTAAATGGGAAAAGTACAGGAATAGAAAAGCATGCCACCCTCGTGCCTTTAATCCTACCTGGATTAGTCTCCCAAATATACTGGGGGTGCGTCGGGGGGAAGAGAGATATGTAGAGTCATGTGCCCCCCTACAATTTTTAATCAAGTTAGTTGAAAGTGAAGTATATTGCAATATGGGTCTGGAACGTTTTAGTAATTTTCTACTGGGCAGCTACTGGCCAGAAAGGACAGCACAAGATGAAACTAGACTGCAAGCAAGTACACAGATAAAATAATGGCACAAAACCCCACACGCAGTGTTTTAACAAAAACTTGTCTTTCTCTCTGGTTTGGTTTTGGACGTGGTCACAGTCAACTCAGAATATGAATTGAGATCAATATAAGATTACCATAAATTTGGTCAGAAAAAGAAAATACCTTTATATTAACCTGTCTATGAATTGCTGCCCTATTCATGTATGTATGGTGCCTTTTCAGTTATGGCCATTTGAAAAAATGAGAAGCACAAACCTCTACCAGTTACTCTTAATTTATTTCCTTACTGTACCTCCTTACATTAATTCCTAAGAATTAGAGAAGACACAAACTGCATTTGGTCATGTCTAGAAGCATCCAGCACATTAAAGACTAGTCTGCAGTATCAGCATTAAGATGGGATTGGTTTATAGGGTATCCATATGGCATTGGTTTGCAACTACAGCAATGGGCCAGCTCTTTATTTAATTCATGGACAAATAGATGCGATAAACAACTGAGCAACAACTTCCAGATGTGCATCAGTTCCATGCATACCCTCCAACATATGAGAGGAAGATAGGTACGCTTACAGTTTGAGCATGCAAAGTAATTTAGGGCTTTGAGGTGGCAGGGTGAGACCCCAATCTGTATTAAGACAGCAAGTGAGGTCCAAGGGCATGCTCCCACAAGACATTTATAAAACAGTAACCTCAAAATATGATTTTCTTGCACTCTAGAAAGCACACTTTCAAATTTGGACACCAAAAAAGGTCTCTGTTTGTTAACATCTCTAAGCTGGAGTGGGAGTTCAGAGGGCACTGGGAAACTAGTACAGTTAATAAGGTGCCTGAAAATCTCTGTGATTAGTTATGCTCACTGTCTCTTTTATTCCGTTACTCTGCAGCCATGGAATTTGCTGTGGAATTCACCATTTTTAATAGGATTGCACTTCAAAATCTGAGTGTTCATTTAGGTCCTGTCTAGACTAAGAAAAGAGGTCATATGTTAAAATGTGTTAGTTAAAACATGTTAACTAACACATTTTTAAAGACTAGTGTGGGCAGAGTTTAACACCTTTAAAAATGTGTTAGTTGGTCACGGTCAATCCTGTGGAGGAGCCTCCAAGGGACTTCTTTAAGTTGTACTCAGTTGCCCACAGCCCTAAGGGGCTGTTCTGAGAGTTGAGGATTACCAGAGTATAGGAGTGCTTTGGCCAAGCAGAAGTGGTGTTGCGGCACTACACCAACTCTATGTCGTCAAAAGAATTCTCACTACAGAGGGACTCCTCTTAGAAATGGTTATTCCATTTTGTGCCCCTTTGCCACCACAGTGGCAGTGCAAATGGAATGTATGGGGTCAAGAATCTGAACCAGAAAATCTGAGTTATAGAAAGGCAGAATGACTTACCTAATCTACATTATGGGCTGTTGAGTTAGAGTTTAGTCTATGACCCAGAGACCTTGGTTTTCATTCTGAGTTTTACACTTATTTACTGTGAGCCATAACTGAGGCCAGATTTAAAAGAAAAATCAAAAAACTTCACAGCAAATTTTGTCAGCTCTTTTGCAAATCTGACCAGAAGTGTCACACTGAGAGTTACTGAATGCTGAGCAGTTTTCAAAATCTACCCCATGTATAGGGATCTAATGAGAGCTGGGAGGTTTTGGAAATCTGGCACCAGCTGTTGTTCTTGTATAATGCAATGCTACTACTGACATGTCATGAAATAATGTAAGAATAATAAAAATGAATATAACAATGAGAAAAGCACAAAACAAAATAAAATTCTGCAACATTTTGAAATTCCAACACAAAATTTTAAAATCACAAAACAAAACTATTTCAAAACTAAAACTTTTTAGAAATTCCATTGCATGGGAAATTTATAAAATAAATTTTTGCTCCATTCAGAACAAAAACAAAATTTGAAATGTCAAAATTTCCTGAAAAATAGAAATTCCAATTTGGATCAGCTCCGGTTACATGTGCAATTTCGATTTCAACATTTCCAGACTTTTCATGCTGAAGCCTGCAATCTTCACATTCTCTAATGTAGTCTTTTTATGGACTGTCTGACTAAGCATAAGAGAAACTTCAAATGTTGCAATAACAGTCAAAAGAAGCCAAAAAAAAAAAGACTTTTCCCCAATATTTCTAAAATTACAGAGTGCTCATTTCTTTATTGATCTGGTGGTGTGTGTGGTAAGTCAAAGCTTTATTTGTCCGTGATATTTTGGATCACAGCTCCCTTCAGATTTCTGGAAGGATCTGAAGGAACATTATTAAAGACAAAAAATGTTACAGTAGATTTTCACCTTGCATAAATATTATCCTCCATTAGAAGGGAAACTCTGAAAGAGGTTCCAGTTTCTAGCTGTAGAAGATGGCAAGAGGAGTACATAGCACTGTAATTCAGCTGAGATTGTACAAGTTTGGTATTGTATTTAAACTACTACCCATCCATGCTGAAAACATTACCATTCAATAGCACCTTCCTCAGTGAGGGGGTCTCTGACTGCATTATTGAGTTATTCGAGCATTTAATAATTGGCCTGCTCAAAATGGAAGCTGAAAGAAAACTTGGCAGAGTACTTTGTTTTCACACTAGTTGCTAGTTAATTACATGTAATTTGAGAAGAGATCTATACCCCTTAAATCACTGAATATGTTTAATTAGCAGCATTCTCATGCAAGAAGCTTTTCCCCTGCTTCAGATTATTCTTCTTCATTTGGCTTTTTTCTGTTTGTCTTCTCCATTCCCCTCCATGCCTTTTGAGTCCTGTCACAAGGCTGGAGTTTTCTGTTACTGTTCCATCCCTTTTCCATACCTCAGGATGGTACATGTGTCCAAAAACAGAGGCCAAAACCAACAGATTTATCTCAGCCCTAATGACAGCGAGCTGCATGCTGAGTGAATTCTTAAATTCCCTAAAACTACTTTTTTGCCAAAACATGTGGAGTTGCAGCATTCAACATTTTATTGGGACTGTTATCTCCAAATGAAGAATGACTCCACTGGAAAAAATGATTTGGTATCAGCTGCAGGGCTATTTTTAGCTGCTTGTTTGGTGAAACTTCAGAAAACATAATTAGCCATATGGAGAGAGATGCTCGCCAAGTCTTAAATTCAATTTTTGCAAACCACATTTAAAAGCTACCTTGTCTGCAAGTTTATATTATTGGAATCAGGAGACGTGTTTCTGTGTGAGCATGTGATTCTTCATTGTTCTTCGGGTAAATATTTGTGTTTGTGATAGTTATAGAACTGGCAGTACTAGAGGCTGAAATCTTCTGTTTATTTATAGGAGAAGGTTTGTACAGGCAACAGTACTTGAATTGTCCCCTAATTCTGTCACTAATGAACTTTCAGACTTGCCTTAGGATAACCTGTGTTCTAGGGCAGTTATAAGTAGAAATGGTCAAAAAAAAATTTTTCACTGAAAATGTAAATGAAAACAAGAGAGCTCATTTTCATCAAAACTTTTCCATACAAAATTTCAACTTTGTATCAAAAACCAAGAATTCTCACTTGAAACCCAAAAGTTTATTTTGGAAAAATCAAAACAAAATATCTAATTTTTGCTCAGATTGATCCAGACTGAAATATTTCAGTTTGTCAAACCAAATCAAAATGTTTTATTTCGGATTAGCTCAACATTAAACCATGTCCGCCTGAGCCATTACAGTGCCTCATGGGAATTTAACTTTGGGTGCCTAATGCCACCATTTTTCCCTACAGGCGAGGCTCCCTGGCCAGACTACATCTCCCAGGATACACTACAATCTCCCCTCAAAATTTTCTCCTGGTTGGAGATAAGTTAAACTTTTGCTATTTGAGAAGTCACATACTGTTTTGGGTCCCTGGAACCAAACGAATTCCACTCTTCCTCTTGCTTTCAATGAGCCATAGAAGAGAATGAAAACTCCTGTGTCTCCTAGGAAAATGAAGAGGATGCTATCATTATTATTACAGAAATGAAGATCAAATCAGACCATTAGGGGACCTGCCCTAATTAAGTGTCCTTTTCTACTACCGTGATGGAAAGGAGAGAGCAAAGCAAGTGTTACCACAACTATGGCTGGAACAGTTTGAACCCTTTGAAAATAATTCGAAAAGATTCGTAAAGTTTTGAATGTCTGAAAATCAAATACACCCACCATTCTCAGGCCCTGACTTTTGAAAAGGATTGAGTTTGAACAAACCAGCCTTTCTTATGCTCAAATGTTGTAAATCCATAGGCAAGGTTTAGTTTTAGATGATTTTGTGGGTTTGCTGAAACTGTAGTTTGACTTTTGGCCATATTGGAAAATACCCTGTGACTTACCCTGTGTGATTTTCCTGGCAGATATGGTTCAGACTCTACATTCAACAGTAAAAGGCAACCTGAGAACATATACTGAAACCAAGAAACAGTAGGAAAGTTCACCCAAAACCTTGATGGATGATTCACCAACACAAAACATGTTTTAACAAATCACACCTGGTTGGCAATGACAGGTCATATTTAAACCCAGATTGATTTTGAACTCTTTTGCAGCTAGAGTTGAACATTTAGCACAGCCCTGTGCTCAGGCCAAATGAGAGGGAAACAAATGAAATTTTGGCAACCCAGTTTCAAACAGCCTGCCACCAGGCATGATCTCTGCAGCCTCTATGCAACTGTTCAGGATGTGTGGCGAAAGGTAGCACCAGCTTGTCCAGTACAGAATCAGGATGGCAGAGTCTGCAAGATCAGTTGTATCAATTAGAAGGTCATTTGAAGACACTCCTCAATTGTCCACTGCCTCTTGCCCCTTTTCTGCTTGAAGTGGGGCTGGAAGTTCAGAGAGAGCCACCTTCCTACAACCAACAAGAGATCTGGATTGCAATCCCTAAACTGAAGTCCAGGAAGGCACCAGGAGGTTGTAATATCACCCCTGAGTTGCTGCAGAGAGGTGAGAGTACTGTAGTACCATGGCTGGATAGGCTGTTCCAGACTATCTAGCACACTAATGTCATCCCTGATGACTGGAAGAAGGGTGGTGTTCTGCCTGTCTTCAGAAAGGGCAATAACACTGTGTGTAACAACTGTAGAGGTATTGTACTGATGCCAGTCTCAGGGAAAGCCTTTGATTCCATGTAAATGACTTGAATCAGCGATGCACTTTGTGGTAAAGGCTGGATACTTAGCGTGGCTTTAGACCTGCTCATTCCACTGCCAACCAGCTCTTTACCTGGAGATAGCTTTTTGAGAAAATAGCTTGCTATGAGGCTCTGAATCTAAAGAACCAAGTGTGATGGGTTGGATCACAGAAACCCACTTGGGACTGCCACCTGATGTGCTGAGACTACCTCTAAGCCTGTTTTCCCTGGCAGCTTGGGACTTCAGTGCCCAGCCTGGCTGTGCGAGACACACTAGCCTGCTACAAACACAGACCCAGGTCTGAACCATGTCCCCCACAAGCTGCAGGCTTAACTGAAAACAGCTTAAGAAGTGCTCCTGTCTCCAGCACTCAGATACCCAACTCCCAATGGGATCCAACCCCAGATAAATCCATAAACTCATATATTGTTCACCCTCTATAACACTGATAGAGAGACATGCACAGCTGTTCATCCTCCCCAGGTATTAATACACACTCTGGGTTAATTAATGAGTAAAAAGTGATTTTATTAAATACAAAAAGTAGGATTTAAGTGGTTTCAAGTAATAAGAGACAGAACAAAGTAAATTACCAAGCAAAATAAAATAAAACATGCAAGTCTAAGCCTAATACAGTGAAAATTAAATGCTGGTAAATCCCACCCTCAGAGATGTTCCAATAAGCCTCTTTTACAGACTTGACTTCCTTCTAGTGTGGGTCCAACAATCGCTCATAGCTCTGTAGTTTCTGTCCTTTGTTCCAGTTTCTTTCAGGCATCTCGTTGGGGTGCAGAGACTATCTTTTGTGCCAGCTGAAGACAAAATGGATGGGGTTTTCCCAGGGGCAGATATAGTCTCTCTCTTGTGGGTGGAAACCCCTTTCTCCCCCTGTGTAGAATCCAGCTACAAAATGGAGTTTTGGGGTCACATGGGCAAGTCACATGTCCATGCATGACTCAGTTTTCTACAGGATGTTCCAAGGAAAGCACAGATGTGGATTGGCGTCTATCAAGGTTGTTTGTTAGCCAAGTACTCCCAATTATGTGAATAACCCCTTCACACTGTGTTGACCAAATCTGCCTTAGGTGCTTTCTACAGCAAACACTTTAAATACAAGCATAGAGCCAACACTCATAACCTCAGTTATAAAAATGATACATGCATACGAATAGGATGAATACATGCAGAAGAACATAACCTTTGCAAAGATATGTTACATGGCATATCTAGCATAAAACATATTCCAGTTATGTCATATTTACACTTACAAGCATATTGCTATAAAGCATTATGGGGTGCAACATCACACCAAGGTTATGCCAACTTTATTGAATGGGAGTGAAATGTGAGTCTTGAGGAAGGCTGAAGAACAGTAGATGGAAATTTTCAATTCTTACCAGCTTGCCATCTTTGTCAGCTATTCCATATTAATGGCAGGACAAAATCAGCAATAATAATGTCCGTAGCCAAACCCACCAACCATTCCCAATCAGAACTGTATCAGTTTTGGAAGCTTTCTTGGTATTGACATATTATTAGGATGAAAGACCAACATATTATGCCTGTTTACCAAAGAATGCTATTAAATGTCAAGTGATTGCCAAAAGCTACAGTGGTGTGATAAGATCACGCGTATTGGACATAGACAGAATAACCAGACAGACCACCTTAAGGACCTAGCTAGAGATCAATCCATGTGGTGCTTGATCTGGAAGGAGTCTGCATCTCTTTGGGATTTGCCTTGATGATTATGACAGTCAAGGTGGGAGGGAACACTGCCAGGTGGAAAAAAGAAGCAGGAGGCCAAGATGGGTGCTTTTGGCACCAGAAAAAGTGAAATAAGCAGGCTGGGACAGAAAGAGATGAATTTGGTAGCTCATGTTTAACTAAACGAAAAGATACAGTAAGTTAAGGAATAGGTGTTCTACAGTGCTTGGCACAGCATAGGCCTCAACCGATTGGGGTCTCTGGGTACTACTTTAATACAAGTAATACAATAATAAAGTGGTGGCAAGAGTTTCTTTCCCCAGTTTCATTCCCCAAACTGTGCCTCTTTTTTATTGGTTAGAAAATCTAATCTTCAAACTGGCATGTCCGAGTGCATATAAACTATGCATCCTGCTCCTGCATTGTTAATCCCTGATAGTCTTTTAAACACCTGTCTCTGGGTCTGTCGAACTCCAGGACATGGATAAACAGGAAAAATGCAAGGACTTATATAACAATATTTATAATTAAAGATCTTGGGCTCAGTCCTTGGCTGCTGTTCCACCCTGCTCTGTGTTGCTAGAAAGCTGCCATAAAGAAGTAGCAAAAGATTCCCCTTAACAGAGGAATCATTGTGTGTTTTGAAGTCGATGTAGACATCACTGCACCACCTCACCCCAGACCTCCATGTAGGGGTCATGTCAGAGGTGGACAAGGAGTGTACTAAGGTTGGGAGGGAGTGAGGCAAAGCATATGGCACTCTGCCAGATTCTTGGCTGGCACAAGAGCCAGAATAACTAGGAGCAACTCTAAGGCTGCTCTAAGTTAGGGTTTGCCTACACAGCAGCTGTGATGTGTAATTCTCAGTTTAGATAGACTTATGCATACACTCGCTCTTCTTGTGCTATAGGGTGTCAAAAAAGTGGGGTGTTGTGTGGAGGAACATGCGGGGAGAGGGAGATGCAAGGGGAGATGCCAGCCTTGTGCAGGTGGGAGGCTGGTCTGGAAGGGGTATAAGGAAGGGTTCCAGTGTGTGGGGGTCTGGCAGGGTTTGAGCAACCAGCAACAGCCTCAAATGGGGGTCAAACAGGGTTCGAGTGACCAGCAACAACCTTGAGTGGGGGCCTGGCAGGGTTTGAGTGACCCATGAGTGGTGATAGCCTCGAGCGGGTGGGGGGGGCAGCAGGGCACAGATGACCAGTGACAGCCTTGAGGCGGGAGCCCAGCAGAGTTCGAATGACCACTGACAGCCATGAGCGGGGGGCCAGCAGCTGGGGCCAGCCCTGTGGTGGTGGGAAGCTGGGGCCAGCCCCTGGGGGGTAGGGAGGCGGCACTGGCACTAGCCCTAGAGAGGAGGGGCTTGGCCCAGCCCCACACGATGTCCCGTTTTTCCTTTGGGAAATATGGTCACCCTATCATGCTAGCATGCTAAAAATAGCAGTGTGACAGTGGAGGCTTGGGCTAGCCACCGGAGTAAATATCCAGGGGGTTGGGAGGGATTGTACTCGGGCAGCTAGCCTGAGCTGCTGCCAATGCAGCTGTGACTGCACTGCTAGTTTTAGGCATTAGCTTCAGCAAAGTTAGCACATGTGCATCTATTTGCGCTGGAAATCACATCTCTTGGCTGTTGTGGCCAACTCAAGATTGGTGACGCAGCAAGGTGGTTTAAATCCACCTCAAGCCCTGTACCATCCTCGACCAGCAGTGCTGAAAGTAAACTCAAGACTCTAAGAATTGAGCCCCTTGGCTGCAATTCAAAAACCCATTCTCTGATGTCTTGTACTTGCATTTATTTGTATTGATTTCAGGCTGTCTTCTGCCAGTTTGATCTCTTCTTCATTGATTTGCTTGCTTGTTTGTTTCACTTTTTAAATTGACCTCCCTTTGTGGCTCTTTAAGGTAGTGCACAGCAGTTTGAATCTCTCCAGTCTGTTTTCAGCGAAGTCAGAGAGTCATTACCGTGCTAAAACCACAAATCAGACATGGGAGTTTGTTTCCTCTTTAATTCCCATTATCAGCAGGACTTTTTATTTTTGCTGATGAGCAGTATATTCAGATAGTTTTAGAAGACCTTGTTCATGTTGTGACAATGGAATTATCATTCCTAATCTATGAGTTACCCTTGAGAAAGGAATACATAGGGCTCTTCTAGGGTGACCAGATGTCCCGATTTTATAGGGATAGTCCCAATATTCAGGGCTTTGTCTTACATAGATGCCTATTACCCCCTGCCCCATTTTGATTTTTCACACTCACTATCTGGTCACCCTAGGCTCTTCAGATTACATCAGGACGGCAATTAAATCTATACACATCCACAGTTGGCTTCCAGAAACATTTGGATTTAAGGCATTGCTTTGAGTTAATCACGTTATAACACGTTAGTCAGATCGTATTATAAATTGTTGTATATGTACTGCCTGGCTCAGAACAGTGTGATCAATGGGACACAGTACAGAACATATGAGTAGTTAAATATTCAAAACAGTAAAAATTAATTTTTAAAAGCAATTATTTGTTTAATTACATTTCATTGAGAAGTGTCTCCAATGGAGTTGTATTTTACGGATTTCAAAGCACAAAAGACCTTTGTCTTGAACAATCATTTAACTGAATCTTTATCCATAACAACCAGTTCACTGTGATCTGCTCTCTCTAGTTAAATCAGTACTGAAAATAGCATCTTATTTGATTGAGGGTTTGGGTTTCGGGGGGGAGGGTTGTTTTGGTGGTTTTTGCATTTCTTTCAATTAATCTGCTTCTCAATACTCAAAGATCTATATTTGTCTGGTAATTTTAAGAAGAGTATTTAGTACAGGAAGAGCCTAGAGCCCTTGTGAAATTTGGAAAGACACTTGCAAAAAAGGGACCAATCCTATATCCCTTGTGTACTGAAAACTTCCATTGGCACCGAACATCACGGTGTGGGCTCTCCTTTCCCCAGTGGCTTCATGTGGAGTTTTGGGCTCACAAGAAACAGACAATCTGTCCCAAGTGCTACTAATTGCCTGAGGGCTTATCTACCCTGGAGAGTTGTTCTGCTTTATCTTTACCAGTACAGTTAATGTGGTACAACCTCTTCAGTGTGAATGCAGTTATAAAGGTGCTTTATATTAATATAGTTATTCCCATATGAGAAGGGGAATATCTATATTAGTAGAAGACCAGGTCTACTCTTGAAAGGCTTTTCCTGTGTAGCTATACTGGTATAATATACTGGCAAAGCCTCCTTGTGTGGATGTGCCTACGCGAGCAAAAATGCACTTTCCAGACCCCTCCTGAGTGAAACAAACTATACCAACAAATGCTCAGTTTTGCAGGGATAAATGTGTCTACACTATGGGCTTTTGCTGGTGCAAATCTGCCAGTCACAAATCATACCCACATCACACCCCTCACTGAAATAGCTATCCAGGCAGAAGTTTGTAATGTTGACCTTGTCTAAGTCATGTTAATACCAGTAAAAGTCCTAGCTATACTTATATGTATTTCAGTGAAAAAAAAACTATTACCAACATAGTTATACCAGTAAAACTATTAAATGTAGACCAAACCCAATTAACATAAACATTCCTTTCTGTTCAGCTCTGGGACAAGTCAGTAATTTGTATTTTTCAACAAAAATTTCAAAATTTGATGCTTAGTTCAAAAGTGTTATTAGCATCTTTAAAACTTATTCAAAGTATCCATTACGTATTATACAACAAATGTACTACAAACTTTTATCATTGTGATCAGTTGATGATGGGAGTGGAGTGCTTCTAGCTACCATTCTTCCTTTCTAAATAAATGTTAAAATATCTTTTTTTAACTACTCCCTTCCCTAGAATCATCACACGTTGGTTCCTTGTGGATTGATAACCTTTCTGGTTATAGTCTGGTTAGAAAACACTGAAAAAAGTAAAGCTTTACACTGTACAACAACGTAGGAGTCTGACTTCATGTTCTGTCTTGTTCACACAAGGGATGGGAAGATGTATTTGAAATCCCAAGAAACATATAGAGTATGTCTACACTGCAACCACACCCATGATTGCAGTTTGTGAAGACATACACACTAGCTTTGATTTAGTTAGCTTGGGTCTCAGAGCAGTGAAGCTGTGGCAGCATGGACTCCAGCATGGCCACCTGAGTAATTACCCAGTGTTCTAGGAGGTTAGTGCAGTCCACTCTGAAACCCGTGCTGCCATGGCTTCACTGTTTTGGTATCCAAACTAGCTAGATTAAAGCTAGCTTGGCTATGTCTACACGAGCTGCAGTCACACCCTGTGACATACCCACAGAATATATGTTATAGTTTGGCTATTATAATCTAAAATATTGCATATGGTACATACTGTAATAAGACTATTAAATACTTAAGAATTATTATGGTAACTCTGAGACATTTAACTTCTTATGGTTGACTGATTCCCAGGCAATGGAGCTACCTGGTGCTAAAGATCTTTGATGTTTTAGGTTTTCCTCCTTCTCTAAAAAACTCCTCTTATACACATGACATCTCTAATGGCTTAATTTGCAGTGATTAGCATAGCATATATGTGCACATTTACAAAGAATTGCTTTTAAATTTTAAAGATAAATTTTATCTTGACATAGATGCACTCATACTAGACATTATGGTCAGCATGAAAAAGCTAAATCCATCCTCAGGTTTGCATTTTACTTTTCCCAGTATCCAGAGGTACAGCTCAGTAAAGTACATGTTCAAATCTCTGCCTAGAAATTGTTTTAATTTGCAATCTTGGGAAAACAGAAAATCCCTCCTGTTCTCAAAACACACATACTGGCTGAAGTTGCATTTTTTTCATTGGTTAAACTTTTATCAATGAATAATGGTTATTCATCCAGCAATCTAGTTATGGTTTGAAATAACTGTTGCACTAAACCAGTGTCATAGGATGAAAGGGCACTTGATAACAAAATTGTGAAGGGGAATCGTATAGGGCATGGGAACATAGTTAGGGGTAATGAGATAACGAAATTAAGAAAGGGAAAACTCTAACTGTGAATATGTGACATCTTGATAGTGCAATGTATCAAGGGGTGGAAGTTATGGAAATTTTATCACATGGTGGGGAGGGATAGCCTGCTAAACCCAGGGTTGTGAGTTCAATCCTTGAGGGGGCAAAAATCAGTACTTGGTCCTGCTAGTGAAGGCAGGGGGCTGGACTCAATGACCTTTCAGGGTCCCTTCCAGTTCTAGGAGATAGGTATATTTCCAATTATTAATTAAAATTATTAATTATTAATGGGACATTTAAACTTGGTCCAAACAAAACATGAGAAAACCAATGAAGAACCAGTTCTGCACTGGCAGAGAGATGGACTGACCTAAGAGCTCTTTTCCATCTCTAGCATCTTTAAGAATGTTTGGGTGAATACTTGGAATTCTCTATCTGCCTTCTTAGGTCTTCTCTTGTATTTAGTAGCAGGAGACCATTACTCTGTGACAGTGCTTGACATCATTGACAGAAGATAGCTTAAGTTCCTGTGTTTCTCATTGAACAAAGTTACGTTTTAAGATATATGGGATCGAAATATACCGGCTCCAGTTTAGCTACAGTAGATAAGTCGGGGAAGGGTAGGCGGGGCACCTCCTATCCTGTGGAGCAATGTAATTTGGCTGACCTCGTGGGAAATTTCAAATGGTGAGAGGCAAGTATGACTTCATTAATCTCTGAGATTTTGAAAGCTCTTTAACCATTTGCACTTTGTTTCTTTTACAGACCATCTGAAAGGAGAGATAACTCAGCGGCACATGCAAAGGGCAGCTCTAGGTAAGAGCAGAATATTCTTGTATGAGTAATAAATAGTGCATTGGGAAGAGAGGGCACTTCCCAGTGTTTATACGGAATGTGAACATAATACATGCAACTGAGGCTAAACAAAACATTATGGGTTTTTTTTAGTTTTTGGATTATGAATTTTCTGCAATAATTGATGCTCTTTTTCATATTGTGTAGAACTGGGCAAAAATTTTCAGATGAATATTTTCCAAAAAAGCAGCTTTAGTAAACCCAAAACTAAAAAAAAAATTAAAAATGGCAAGGGGATTTGATTCACAAAATAAGAGGAGGAAATAGTAGTGGCGGTGGTGCCCTGTCATAACTTTTGGCCAAATAGGGCACTCACTTGGGCTGTGGAGCAGGAACTTGAGTATCCCATATCCTAAGTGAATGCCCTAACCAAGTAGCTGTAGAGTATTCTCGCTTTGTCTCTTGCTCAATGACTTCTATAATATTTTATACAAAAAGTGGAACAGTTTCAACAGACGAGACGGAGAGAGACCCACCTAAGAATAGCCTATTGTTGTTGGGGCACTCACCTGGAAGGAGAGTGATGTGGGTTCAACCTGGGTCTTCCACACCCTGGATGAGTGCCCCAACCACTGAGCTAAAAGTTGTAAGAGGGACACCAGTGGCACTACCACTTCCTCCTGTTTTGTGAATTTAGCCATTTTAAAACATCTGGAAACAAAATGTTTTGGGGCAAACTACATGTTTCATTCAGTCTGAAACTGACTTTCATTCTTGCAGAATTTTCATATTTGGTTCGACCCAAAACAATTTATTTTTATTTTTCAGAACTGCCAGCAAACTGAAAAATCCATTATTCTCCTGGCTCATATACTGTGTAAAGGCCACACATTCGATTTTCATGGCATCCATGAACATTGCCAGAGCTTTTACCAACACGGCAACTGACTTTATATGGGGTGAGGGAAATGATGCAAAAACCTTGTAAATCATTTCTCCTAAAATATTAACCAGTAGTTTTACTGGTGCTAAAGCAGGAACAAACAGATCCAGACCTTCTCAGTCCTTAGACCTTGTGCCTCTGGGCCCCTCTTAGATCTGAACTTCAATTGGTTCTGGCCTTCAGTTTCTTTTGAGACTGGGCATCAGTTTAGCCACACTTCCAGAGTCAGCCTGTGATACCTTCAAAGCCTCTTCATTCAGAGAGAGGTCCAGAGCTGAAACTCTATCCTTCCTTGCAATGGGGAGCAGAGCCAGTGCCAGACTGTGCTGCATCTTGTTAAATGCTCCTTTCCCGCATACTTAAGGCAATGGCTGTGCAGGTCAATAACTAATATCTCGCTCTTGTAAGATAGACAGCATTTGAATCTGGTTTTCTTTCCAGATTCAAATGGCCCCTATCAGAAGCCAACCAGCTGATGGACTGACCTATATGCTAATACAGTGATACAGTTTCACTTAATGCTACCCTGCTGTTCATATTTTAAAATAAAGCTAGACAAATATTAATAAACTATTTGCAAAATAATACACCAGTGCATCTGCCAAAGTGACAAGGGGAGTGATAGTGAGCTCTGCCCTCTTTGCCTGCTGAAGTTAAAAAGAGCTGAGGAGAGTGGGACTGTAACTCCTTATATAACTTCATACTAAATGTCCATTTTCATAAGGGACCATGTGCATGGAACCAACAGACACAGCTTTCCAGGGGGTTGTGACTGAGATACCATAAGGTACTCTCTGTTGGCAATATTCCACCTCATATCCTTTCCTATTTTTTTTGCCTTTTTATAAAAATAAATTAAATGCAAAAATATTTTTTCCAGAAAATCTATGCTGTAGAACGAATCATTAAAAGCTAAAAAATGCCAGAGTAAGGCCCACTCTCTCAACTTGCCCTGGTCAATGCCTGGAATTCAAGCTAAGGATGGTATCATCAGTCTAAAATTCTGATTTGTTTCTTTAATGCAATCCAAATAGACTTTTACGTATTTTAATTGTGCTCAGATCTATACAATATAAAAATTAAAGACATGCCCTGCTCTAAAGATTTTACATTTTAAAGATCAGACACAGAGAAGAGGAGAAAACTCTAGGAAATCCAAAGGAGGTGATAATATGAATCTATTGTGCTGATTGGTTTGTCAAGTAAATACTTGGTACTCGTCTGCCATGTGAAACTACTCAAGTGTGTAAGACATAATGAACCAGATCCTCAGCTGGTAAAAATCAAAATAGATTCACTGAGTCAAATCTTCAGGTGATGTACATTGATATAGCTCCATTGATTTCGGTAGAAACTACCTGAGCATCTGACTCAATATGTTGCTGTGGCAAATTGCTGGCACTATTTTGATGGGTCTCGCACTTTCTCTTCTTTGGGGAGGGTTCAGGGCACCAGTTCTTGCCTCTGCAGTGGAATGTTAACTGTCCCACTCGTGTCATAGAGGAGGGGAGTGGAGAAGGAGGGACCTGGGCCCGCCCTCTACTCCAGGTCCAAGCCCAGGGGCCCTGAGGATAGTGGTAAACCACTTGAACTGACACTTCCTTCCCCTGGGCTACTTCCCTTTCCTGCCCTTCAGCTTGTGGGAGGGCTTCCTGCCCTCCCTCTGTACAAGCCAGGTGCCCCTTTACCTAGGGTCTTGGACTTCTTAGCTCACCGCAGCCCTTCTCCAAACTGTCCTCTGCTTCTCTTCGAACTGTTCTCTGCTCCAGCACCAATTCCTCTCTGCTCCAACTCCTTCAAACTGTTCTCTGCCCCATCTCCCACACTGTCTGATTGAAGCAGGGGTTTTTATCATGTGACTGGCTTCAGATGCTCTAACTGGCTTCAGGTGCTCTAATTAATCTATAGCAAACTTTCTTCCCCTTACAGGGAATAAGGCTCTCTTCTAACCCTCTCCTGCTATATCACAGTTGCATTTAAAGTTGTTCCAAGGTAACCCATGACACTGCTATCAATGAGAATTCCTTATGCAGTGTTTCAAAGAAGTAAAAAACGTGTACACTCCAACTGTGTGTTCCAGTGTGCATTGTAACATCTGGCTTTGTCTCAAACATTTAATGGCTCCTTATTGTACATAAAAAATAATGGGGAAAATGTTCTTTTAAATAACTATTCAACTGATTTTCATAGAAAAAGATAAGTATGGACTTCTTTTAAAGGCCCGAGGGAAAAAGCACAGCACCGACTCTGCCAGCTACACATAGCATTGTGACTATGCCTTCAATTTTCCTCAGTATAATGTGCAGCCACTGTGTTTTGGCTTTTGTTTTGAACATTGCTGCATGCTTATCATCACTAAATCTGGACCATACAAAATATTTTCCAGACTTTTTTTCCTTCATTCACTGAGCCTTTTAAATATTCTGTGTATTTTGACCTAATGTTTATTCTGTTGATTGGGGCACCTCATTTGCCTGCTTATCTTATTCCACATATATTCTTCCAGAGAATAGCAGGTCTCAGCTCTCCTAGAATCTTTCTTGAGGACCATAAATCCATCAAGACCTTTTTGAAGGAGAACTGCTTGGTAGGAAGCCTCATTAAGAGTTTTTAGAAATCCCTGTATAAAATAATACATACCACTTGAATTCGAATTCAAGTGTTAACTTCTTCCAGCTGCCTCTTCTATTTTATTTTATTTTTTACTTAAAGCACTTTTATGATCAGAACTCTTTAAGGAGCTCTCTTGGGTGGATTTTAAACATTGATGATCTGTTTTCCCTAATAGGTTCACTTTAGATGTGGATTTCTCATTGAAGGAAACCTCCCTGCTTAGCCAATTGTTCTTAGCTGTCTCATCTTTTAAATCACCATTGTCTGCATATTGACAAAGCACTCAAAGAGTCAGATGGGGAGTTTCAGTGGAGGCAAAGAACATCAGATTGTTCTGATCTTCTGGTTCTATAAAGAAGAAACTGCATAAAATTGCAAAAGGGCCTAATTCTACCATCCTTACTAATACCCAGTAGGACTTTATCATGCAAATAATTCCATTCTTTTCAATAGGAACACTCAAGAGTAGGGTATAACTAAACATGACAAAGGGTAGCAGAATCAAGTACAAAATGACCAGATTAACATATTTTTTCTCTTCTTCCATTCTTCCTGCTTTCCTTTTTCCCTTTCCACCTCTCTCCTCAGCATAAAAAACTGCCTTTGCAAGCAGCATAAGCTATGTCGGTGGGAAAAACTCTCCCACTGACACAGTGCTGTGCACACCAACACTTACGTCAGTGTAATTCATGTCACTCAGTGAGGTAGAATATTCACACCCTGAGCGACATAAATTTTGCCCACATAAGCTGGAATGTAAACTTAGCCTCAGACAACTCCTTTCCCCCCTCCTATTCTCTTTTTTCCCTGTCTTTTTTTCACCACCCTTTTGCTCTTGTATTTTCTATCTCTCAAGTTTTCTATTGTCTTTCTCTGCTCTACTTTTTCACTCTCTGTTTCATGTTAAATCTCTATTTTTAGATCTCTCTCTTATATGTGGGTCCTTTTGTATGAGCGTACACAGGATTACAGTCCTAAGGTAGCACAACCTAGTATGGGACACTAGTATGCTTCTATTACTACAGAAAAAGGAAAAGCATTCCCCTGAGTTTGCTGTGCTGTAGAAGGCATAGGTACATCTGATGTCATTCAGTGGGCAGTAGTATCATAAGATGCTATCAGATGAAATTCCAGTAAAATATAGAATTTCATTCTCCACTATGTTACTCCGGTTTTATATAGCTGTAACTCCCTGGAAGTCAATAAAACCACTGGAGCTGCATTAACATAAAGCTGGAGTAATATGGAGATTCAAGCCCATTGTGACTTATAAAAGCTACAGTGAAATTAGATAATCTTTTAGTCTAAGACGTTGCAGGTGAAACAATTATAAATAGCGAGCAATGTCAGTTAATGCACAGCATCTATGAAATAAATGCTGTAGTCTAACCTGACCTTTTCTGCGTGTAAATTTCCTTATTTTTTTTAAAGGTTTGGTACAAATTACATTAGTAAAAACACTGGTTTCCCAGTGCTTTCTATCACAGTTCAGGGTAGCTACACCTGTATTCCCCCCTGTGGTTCAGCAAGAACACCCACTCTCAGCTTCCAGCTCCCCAGCCATTGCCTCTTTGGGAGGAGATACTAATCTCTTTCCTGTCTGACTGGGGTATTTCCAGGCTGAACAGTTCCTCGACCATACTGTGATCTCCACAGCAAAAGACAGACTTCCTATGCAGGCCTTCTTCACTTCTTTCCTCAGAGATAGGACACAGCATAATTGCCACAGTTAAGTTACTATACAGCAAGTACAAGCAAGTACATTTATTCTTAAGGCAGTAGCACTGGAACCTTGGTAGAAGTGGGAGAGCCATGAGGACCTGCTCCTCTCTGTGGCCTCACTCCCTGGTCCTCCTCTTCCCCCCTGAAACTCCACCCCTTGGTCAGGTCGGAAGCCAGAGCTGCGCCATGGTAAGAGCCACCCAGGGATCCCAGCCACTCTGGGGAGCCCCTGACCCTCTGCCTTTCCTGGGCGAGGAGCCTGAGGGCAGCACCAGCCTATGTCCCTGCCCCTGGAGTGTGCTTTCCAGGGCAGGTGGAGAGTCCGGGGCTGCCCATAGTGGCCCGGATTCCCAAGGTGGCTCTTACCATGGCCCAGCTCTGACTTTTAGCCTGGCCAGAGGTGGGGCCTCAGGGGGAAGAGAAGGAGCAGGGGCACAGAGGGGCCAGGTCTTGTGGCAAGGTGCATCTAAGAACAACCTTGCCCCCTTCACCCCCAGGAAGAGGCTGGCACCACTGGTAGGGGTTGTGTTTCGCAGTGGATACCCTGCTGCAAAGCACAGCCCCTGCCAGCGCCATTCTGTGACTGCCCAAGTCATGCAGTTTGGGGGGCAACAGTGCCCCCCAAACTGTGCCCATGTTAAAAAGTGGGCAGGCTTAGCCTTCTCACTTTTAAAAGTGGAGGGGCTATGATCCCCCACTCAGCTCCCCACCCCACCCCCAGTCCTGGCACCTCGTCTTAATGTGAAAGCATTACAGAGAAAACATATTAAAAACTATAAAACAACCTACACACATACTAATAAGCTTACCAGAGATCACCCCCAACTCCACCAAGGGGGATTTAATCCTTCAAACCCCTCAGCTCAGAACCACCATCCCAGTGAGTTAGTGAGTTTATCCAGTTTGGGCTTTGAAGAGGCCATGAATAGGTAATCAGCCATACAGTGAGTTTCTCTTCAAGGTATAGCTTCAGGTGAATAGCTCTCAAAGTGAGTAATTTGCATTCTCTTCTTCCTAATATTTCCTATGAACTCCCACTCAGCTAAAAGCTCAATTTTGTCTGGCCCATTGTTTCAAAAGAGTTCTTTGAAGTGCATAATACTTGGCAGTGTTTACAGTAGTCCTCTCTCTCCCTTAAAAGACATTACATACCATTCCACAATAATACATAAATATTTGCATTTTTAATACAATGCCCTCCTAAGATACTTTGACTTAATTCACTAAGGTTTGTCCCGGATATTGTCATATATATCACACCTTCCACCTGTTCCATCCAGCTTTCCCTATAGAGTGTCTCACACATACAGATGCTTTTTTAAATGTTCTCTCTAGATTGCAGTCAAAGGCATATTTTAAATTCAAAGGTTTTGGAGTGACATGGCCCATTGATAGTGCTTAGATGTCCTCTTAACAAAGAAACACACTTAGAGCAGTTAACTCACTTGCTCAACTAACCTGGAACCTATTTATTTCTCTCCCTTCAATATTGGCATGTACAGTAAAAGAGCTGACAAGTTCTGTGCATCCTCATTAGCTTTAACCAGCTCCATTTGCTCTCTTTTTTCACTCACCTTCTCTCTTCTCCCATTCGTCATTCCAATTTTCTACCTTCCTTTTTTATATATGTTTTTAAATCCCTCCTACCACTGAGCTACCTGTTAAGAGCTTGCTGAACACATTAGGAAATAGCAACACTACTCAGTGAATGAGAAATGCTGCTGCTTCCAGAGATACTCATTTATGGCCCACTTCCACCACCTTTATGGCCATTATGTAGTATATATCTCTGTGAGTGATACCACTGTTTTTCATAGGGCTGTTTGCGGAGCAAGGTACAATTTAATTTGAGTAAGGGTGGCATATTTGGCTATCAGGGAGGAATCTATCTTCAATTTCAGAGTCAAAGAGTGTCTTGTTTTGTGAGCGTTTTTATTACAAAACTCTGTTTTGCCAAGATTTATAACTTAGCTGTTGAAACTAGGTTTGTTGAGAAACGTGTTCATGCACTAGTCTTGAAGGGGGCACTCTCCAATCCCATTGAGCAGCTGAGCAAAACTTTTTTTTTTTTAAAAACCCACGCCCCACCCTGTGTGAAATGACTAGGGGAGTCAGAGATGGTTAACTAATTTCCCATTGTCTGTTGATTTCCTTGGGTCCCCACAACCAGATGTCAATTGCCATCTCCAATGTCTGATTCAGAGCACTCAACTCTGGCATAGATTGTTAGCAGGAATCTTTAGTGCAGTTTACTCCTACATTTGATCAAGAAGGGACATGATCATTCAGGTTGTAATATGTGGCCTTTGCCATAACTCTCTGTAGCTTTGCTTACATCATTTTTCCTGGACTTTTGAAAACTGAACATCCCTTTAAGAAAATGAAACCAATTGCACCACTGCTTTTGTCCTTCCATGTAATGCTTAAGGCCTCTATATATTTTAGAGCTTCATATTATGATGATGCTTGTCCTTTCTTGAATGTTTTGATTGTGAAATAATATAGAGTGCTGACATTTAAAGTACTATCATTGGTACCCAGAAATAGTTTGCAAATTTGTATTGATTTCACCAAATTGTTTTGTTCAAAAATGACTTTAAAAATTCCAGATGTTTCATTATGACATTTTTTAAACAAAATATTTTTACCTTTTTTAGGTTCAACATAAAGAAAATTTTGAAACAAAAAAAAATTTGATTTATGAAACAACCAAAACCATTTGAAAAGGTCAAAATATAAACAAAACATTTCATTTGACCCCCACCTTTATTTTCCAACTTTTTGATTTGCCAATTTCTTTTAAAAATTTGGTTTTGGTTTTTTGGGTTGTATGTTTGTGATTGCTTGGTTGCTGTAGTCATATTATTTAGATTTTGTTGGCTTGCTTGCTTGTTTTGTTTTAGGAATTACCCGTGAACCATATGAGTTATACTCACAGCTGTAATTAGCATCCATTGAAATGAACAGGACAGTTCACACCTCAGAGCTATTGTTTCAAGGTCTCTGCAAACTCAGGCAGAGGTTGCTGCATCAGTTATACTTAGGTCATGTTTTGAAGTTTTCGCTGCAGCTATAGCAACTAGAGATATACTTAGTTTTTAAATACTCTGGAGAACAGTTGAAAGGTCTGTCCGTGACTCTCTCAACTAGTTCTTCCCATACTTCTGTGGGGAAAGGACACTCCACACTTTGGGAAACACTGGTTACCTCATGCTTATTCCCCCAATCTAACCCGAGCTTGGTTTCTTCCATCGCCTTATTTTCATAACTGAGAAACCATTTTAAATTGCTCATGTGAAGAAACAAGTTCTCTTTCTGTACTAATGCCATGACAGAAGGACACACAAGTGTTTTCAATCACAAAATGGCAGAAGCTGAGAAAAGTGGTAGTCTGAGTTTTCCCACACAGATCCAATGCAGTCCATAGAGGATAACAGCTTTAATTGAAATTAAAATGATCTGATTTAACATAATCATTTCTGGCTCTGAAAGTCAATGTCTTATGAATAAACTATTTAAAAGCTCCTACAGGAACAATCCAACTATTGTCTACTAAACAGTCCAAAAGTTTTAAGTATTATTTTCTCCTCAGTGGCAGGAGATAACCCAAAAAAAAGTCTGCCATGTGCAGCTAAGTGTCAGAAGAAGGCCTTGTAATTTGGTACCTCCTATATATTTGTATATGTGTGTGCATATATTTACACATAACTGAGTTTTCAGTTTTTAAAGTTCACTAATTTTTAAGCAAAACAGAAGCAGTCTGCTCAGTCCGTGTGTAATGCTACCGAGTGACCTAGGGATGATGGCATGAATGGAAATGGTACAGAAGAGCAATTTCTCTTAATATTGCACAATTTTGATTATGCTACAATATTACAGTATGTTCTGTTCCTCTGGATATTTGTGTTTGAAAGCTGAAGCAACAACAATCTATTTTTGTAAGAGTTCACAGTTACTACTAGCAGCATGCCCTGTACTGACCTAATTCTTAGAGTGACCTCTAGTGGCGTTAAGGCCACTTCTCTTATGGCTAGATTTCATTTCTCCAGGGTTTCTATTAGATCCATGGAAAACAATTGGTAATGCTTAGACTTGAGGGCTGTTTTTGGAATTCTAAGATTGAAAGGAGGTGGATCAGGTTATGTTTGTTTAAAAGCATCCATTTTCCACTAATTGTAGCACAAGGATATCAATAGTAAAGCTGGGAGAACACCTTAAAAAACATTCCATGAATATTCGCTTGGATAAAAAAATTGAATTTATGTTGGCTGTGTTCACGGTCCTTTGGCATTCACTTTCCTTGGCTGTTGTAGCAAATTAGTTTACTGGCAGGAATGTTTGCAGAAACAGCAACTTTTGGACAGATATTAGAAATATTCGTGGAAGGTGAATTTCACACACACACACACACACACACACACACACACACACACACACACACACACACTCTTCCTCTGCAAATACTGTGTGGTTGTGTTTTATACTTCTCTCATCATTGTAGTACCTAACATGTACTGAAGTCAGTGGAGTTACTCCAGGTTTGCACTAGTGTACGACAGACCAGAATTTGGCCCCTGAATATTAGACAATTGTAAAGTTGCACACTGTAGCAGACCCACCCTCTTAGAGCCACAAACTACTTAGTGTTTCAGTTCAGAATGGCTTATGGTTAAAACTCTGAGCTGTTGCCTGTTAAACATCTTGATATCAAAACTGCCTATTTTTGTGCATCTTAACTGTGCTGGCATCCAGCAGCATTTCACTGTCTTTGTAGTGGCCTAAAGTGTCCATGAGCTTCCTTGAAATAGACGTTTCTTTTGAAATAGTACAGAAATAGGACATTCAGTGCGGATTGCCTCATTATTCAACGACTCCCCCGGATGACTGGTAAGTAGCATTGGTAGATTCTGGAGTTAGAGGGGCTGATTCTTAAGTCCAGTCAAGCTGTGCAGGGTTTGAGCTACAGAGTGGAAATAAACATGGCTTGTTGGCATCTTAGCAACTCACTGATTCTGGGGCTGGGCAGGTCTGCATTGGCCCCAGTTTAAATCAGAGTAGCCTCTGCCCGTAGCCCTGAGGAGCTGTAAAAGTAGCCAGGAATAGCTGAAGTACAGGGGTGCTCCAGCTGTATCCCATTCTCCCTAGACTTCACCCTCTCCACTAGAGGCCATAAGTGGTGGGTGTGCACAGCTGCTCTGCTGGCTCTATACCACTGAAGGATTTCCCCTATGACAGTGTGATGGGCATATGAACACCAGGCTGAGAAACAGGGGGTTAAGGAGCAGCTCTGATCACAGGAGGCTCCACCCAACCTTGTCTGCTGGGTGTGCTGTTGGTGGAGATGGAGTTTAAAGGACACAGCACAGCTCAGTCAGGGTGTTCAGTGTGAAGGAGTAGACCTGCATTGGTAGCTTTTGCAGGAATCCAGCAGGAGCCCCACACAGCTCTGAAGCCAACCTCAACTCACAGCTGCAACCCCCTGCAGAAAAGACAGTGGAGTAGCTGCTTCTGACTGGGAAAAGGAATCTCCTGACCACCTTCTGGGGGGATTCTTTCTGGGTCACAAGCTAGACCTTCACTATGCCTCTGAAGAGGCTGGGATGTAGTAGGAAGTAACCCAGGGAGTAGGCTGGATGATACCTTAGCCCAGGTTTCACATCTGAACTGACTGCCCCAGGACCCTGAGTTGGATCCTGGAACAGCAGGAGGGCCTAGGTTCTCCTACCACCAAACCCCTGGACTTGCACCACTAGGCACTACTGCCAACCACCCTGGACTTGATAGACTAGATGCTTCAGCCAACCCTGAACTTCACCACTACGTAGCAGGGCTAGCCAGTGCTCCTATCAATAGGCGACATGGTCTAAGGAGATGATCCCCCATCACAGCCAGTGTACCAGGTAGATGGTTAAGATGACTGTACAGACCCTTTGCATGCACAGAGCAGTGCAAAGGATCTATAACATAACAGAAAATGTATCTTGATTGTTCTTCTTCGAGTGATTGCTCACATCCATTCCAGGTAGGTGTGCGCGCCGCGCGTGCACGTTCGTCGGAAACTTTTTTACCCTAGCAACTCCAGTGGGCCGGCAGGTCGCCCCCTAGAGTGGCGCCGCCATGGCGCTCTATATATACCCCTGCCGGCCCGCCCGCTCCTCAGTTCCTTCTTACCGCCGTGTCGGTCGTTGGAACTGTGGAGCGCGGCTTAGCTGTCCTCCACGTCCCTAGCTCTCCTAGTTCTCTATCGTTTATCTATCGTTCATCTCTAGTTCCATTATAGTTGTTAATTAGTTTGTTAAGTAGATAGTTTAGTTAAATAGTTGTTAAGTAGTTCTTCGCCGAGGGCTTAGCCCTTCCCGGCACCCGGCGCCAGGCTCATGCCTGTTTCGCCGGGCTTCAAGCAGTGTGCGGCCTGCAAGAAGCCCATGCCTACCAGCGATCCCCACGAAGCGTGCCTGAAGTGCCTCGGGGAATCGCACAGATCCGACAAGTGCCGCATCTGTAAGGCTTTTAAGCCGAGGACAAAGAAGGAGAGGGATCAGAGGCTCCGAACTCTCCTAATGGAGGCGGCACTTGACCCGTCGGCTTCGCAGGCCGTGGTATCGGCACCGGCACCGGATCGCTCCGGCACCGAGAAGACTCCTCGGCACCGACCCTCTCCGGCACTGGAATCGGAGCCAAGGCCGTCGAAGTCTGATACTCCGGCCAGGCAGACCCGGCTTGAGCGCCCGGCCTCGACATCGGCCGCGGCGCCGCCGGCACCGTCAGCACCGTTGACTCCGGGCCCGGCGGGTCCGTTGAGTCCGGTGCCGCCGAGCTCCCCCATGAGATCTGGGGTTGAGGTAGTGGTCCCATCCACACCGGAGACCTTCGCCTCGGCTCGGGACCTTATTGCCCTGACTGAGCCCACTCGGCTGCCACCCCCGGTACCTCCGGTGCGGGTTGTGTCCAGAGGCAAGCCCATGATGTCGGCGCCGCCCAGAGACAGTCGTTCGCCATCCAGGTCCCGACGTCTTGGGCGCTCCAGATCCCGACGCCGCTCGCAGTCCCGGCACCGCTCCCCTCAGCGGTACCGGTCGCACTCGCGGCAACGGTCGGCATCGAGGCGGTCGCGGTCAGGCTCCAGTCGGCGACACCGGCACCGCGACTCCAGGAGCAGGTCCCGACGCTACTCGCCGCACCGGTCGACCTCCCGGCACCGAGCTGGTGGCAGGTCCCGGTCTCGGTCGACCTCCCGGCGCCGAGCTGGTGGTAGGTCCTGGTCGACCTCCCGGCACCGAGCTGGTGGCAGGTCCCGGTACCGAAGCGGCACCCGGTACCGATCAGGATCCCGGCACCGTGACAGATCCCGGTCCCGATCCCGGTCCCGGCACCGATATGACTCCCGGCACTGGTCCCCGGCACCGAGACGATCCTCCGTGCCGGCCCGCGCAGACCCTTACCATCCGGGGTCGGCCCCACCGTGGCCCTCGAGACAGCCGTCCGTATCCTCCCAGACGGACAGCGGGTATGCGCTGGGCACCGACCGGCAGGCGGCGCTGTTCGGTGATCCGCCGCTGCAAGACCAAGGCCCACAACAGTGGGGATTCTGGACACCCTGGGCATACCATCAGGCCCAGGGCCCCCAGCAGCTCCCTGCTAGACCGGCGACTGCGGAACGTAGGGCCCCTGAAGCCTCCTTGTCTCGCCCCCCTCCCTCCCCGGAAGGGGAGGAAGGGTCCAAACAGCAGGACTCCGCTGTGGCTCCGGAGGCAGAGGCGAGGGCTGAGGAAGACCCTCAGTTAGACACTCTCGTGCCTGGGGTCTCATCATCCTCCTCCCCGGATGAGGCGGTGGCGGGTACCTCCTCCAACAGTCCCCCCCCCGCTGGATCTCAGGGCGCACCAGGACCTCCTCAGGCGATTGGCTCAGAATCTGAGTCTGCAGGCAGAGGAGGTCTCGGAGATAGAGGATCCAATTGTCACCATCCTCTCTTCTGATGCTCCCACCAGGGTCGCCCTGCCCTTCATACGGACCATCCAGGCCAACGCCAATACTATCTGGCAGTCCCCGGCCTCCATCCCTCCGACAGCGAAAGGAGTCGAGAGAAAGTACATGGCCCCTTCTAGGGGATACGAATATCTACATGTTCACCCGACTCCCGGTTCACTGGTGGTGCAATCGGTGAACGATAGGGAGCGTCACGGCCAGGAGGCTCCGGCCCCCAAATCCAGAGAGGCCAGGCGGATGGACCTCCTTGGCCGTAAGGTGTATTCAGCTGGGGCGCTGCAGCTCAGGGTCTCTAACCAGCAGGCCCTGCTGAGCAGATACGCCTTTAACTCCTGGGTGGCAGTGGACAAATTTAAGGAGCTGCTGCCACAGGATGCTCGCCAAGAGTTTACGGCCATCTTGGACGAAGGCAAGAAGGTCGCACGCACGGCCTTACAAGCCTCCTTGGACGCTGCGGACTCGGCTGCCCGTACCCTCGCGTCAGGAGTTACGATGCGTCGCATCTCCTGGCTGCAGGTTTCCGGCCTTCCGCCGGAGCTCCAGCACACTATACAGGACCTTCCTTTCGAAGGCCAGGGCCTGTTTTCCGATAAGACAGACCCCAGACTCAAGAGTCTAAAAGACAACCGGGTCATCATGCGGTCCCTCGGGATGCACACCCCCGTGACGCAGCGTAGACCCTTTAGGTCGCAACAACAGCAACAACGTAGGCCGTTTTCCCAGTTCCGCCAGCGGCAGGACCTTTACAGGCGCCGCGGCAGGAACGGCAGGCGCAGGCAGTCTGGGAACCAAGGGGGGCAGAACCAAGGCTCCTCAAAACCCCCGCCTGGTCCTAAGCCTTCATTTTGAAGGTGCGCCCGAGGGCGCGATAACAGTTTCCCCTATGGATCCTTCCCCCCCATTTTCCAACCGCCTTTCGTTTTTCCTCCCGGCGTGGTCCCAAATAACATCGGACCGCTGGGTCTTAAGCATGGTGCAGACGGGATACCGCCTGCAGTTTGTTTCATTTCCTCCTTCCCGCCCTCCTTCCTCGTCCCTCTTCAGGGACCCCTCTCACGAGCAATTCCTTCGACAGGAGGTGCAGACGCTCCTCAGCAAAGGAGCTATAGAGGCGGTTCCGGAAAACGAGAAAGGCAAGGGGTTTTATTCCCGCTACTTTCTGATCCCCAAGGCCAAGGGGGGCCTCAGGCCTATCCTCGACCTGCGAGAACTCAACAAATACCTCGTGAAGTTGAAGTTCCGCATGGTATCCCTGGGGACCATTATTCCATCCCTGGATCCGGGAGACTGGTACGCCGCCCTCGACATGCAGGACGCGTATTTCCACATTGCCATTTGGCCGCGCCACAGACGCTTTCTCCGCTTCGTTGTGGGGGCTCTTCATTATCAATTTGCAGTCCTCCCATTCGGCCTGTCCACGGCCCCGAGGGTGTTTACAAAATGCATGGCAGTTGTCGTGGCGCATCTTCGGCGCAACCGTGTCCACGTGTTCCCTTATCTGGACGACTGGTTGATTCGGGGCACGTCGGAACAGCAGGTCAACAGCCATGTCCGCATGATCACCGCCATATTTGCAAGTCTGGGCCTCTTGATAAACACAGACAAGTCCACTCTGAGGCCCACGCAGAAGGTGGAATTTATCGGGGCCGTCCTGGATGCCACTGTGGGCAGGGCCTCGCTGCCTCTGCAGCGGTTCCAGACCATGGCGGCGATCGTTCAACGTTTGCGGTCAGCCCCATTGACGTCAGTGAGGACATGTCTAACCCTGTTAGGCCACATGGCGGCGTGCACTTTTGTGACCGACTACGCTCGGCTCCACATGAGGCCTCTCCAGCTGTGGCTTATCAGTCATTACAGGCCGGCAAGGCAACCTTTAGACATGTTAGTCACAATCCCCCAGAAGGTCTTAGATTCTCTCGGCTGGTGGTTAGACCAGTCCGTATTATGTGCGGGTCTTCCCTTTCACCCCTCTCAGCCCTCGGTATCCCTGACAACGGATGCCTCAGATCTAGGCTGGGGGGCCCACCTAGGGACCCTGCGGACACAGGGCCTGTGGTCCCAGGAGGAGGTGGGGCTCCACATCAACATGCGGGAGTTGAGAGCGGTCCGCCTTGCTTGTCAAGCGTTTTGTCATCAGCTTCAGGGTCGTTGTGTCGCCGTGTTCACGGACAACACGACGACCATGTACTATATCAACAAGCAGGGAGGCACCAGGTCCTCCTCCCTGTGCCACGAGGTGATACGACTCTGGGACTTTTGCGTAGCCCACTCCATTCACCTCAGGGCTTCCTTCCTCCCTGGAGTACGGAACACTCTGGCAGATCGGTTGAGCAGATCCTTCCTGTCACACGAGTGGTCCCTTCGCCCGGACGTCGCTCTCTCCATTTTCCGGAGGTGGGGTTATCCCCGGGTGGACCTCTTCGCGTCCAAAGGGAACAGGAAGTGCCAAGCGTTCTGCTCCTTTCAGGGCAGGGAGCCGGGGTCGATAGCGGATGCCTTCCTCATCCAGTGGTCAACCCACCTGTACTATGCATTTCCCCCGTTCCCTCTGGTCCACAAGGTCCTCCTGAAGGTGCGCAGGGACAGGGCTCTCGTGATCATGGTGGCCCCGGCATGGCCCAGGCAGCACTGGTACACCATGCTGCTGGACTTGGCCATAGCCGACCCAGTTCCCCTGCCCCTTCATCCGGACCTGATTACCCAGGACCACGGGACCCTCTGTCACCCAGACCTGCAGTCGCTGCACCTAGCGGCGTGGCTCCTGCGTGGCTGACTGGTTCCGAGCTGCGCTGCTCCACGCCTGTGAGAGAGGTGCTCTTGAGCAGCAGGAAACCGTCCACAAGAGCCACATATTCGGCGAAATGGAAGCGCTTCTCCTGTTGGTGCGTAGAGAGAAATCTCCGCCCTATGGAAGTTTCGGTAACCGAAATCTTAGACTACGTTTGGTCCCTCAAAGGGCAAGGTCTGGCCTTATCGTCGTTGCGAGTCCACCTAGCAGCTATCTCCACCTTTCACCCGGATGCGGACGGTCGCTCCGTTTTTTCTCACCCGACGGTGTCGAGATTCCTTAAAGGGCTGGAACGTTTATTCCCTAACGTCCGTCCCCCTGCTCCAACCTGGGATCTTAACCTGGTGTTGTCCCGGCTCATGGGGCCCCCCTTTGAGCCGTTAGCTACTTGCTCCCTGCTCTACCTCTCTTGGAAAACTGCCTTTCTAGTGGCTATCACCTCAGCTAGACGGGTGTCGGAGCTCCGAGCTCTTGTGGTAGACCCCCCATATACGGTCTTCCACAAGGACAAGGTGCAGCTGAGACCACACCCTGCTTTTCTGCCCAAGGTGGTCTCAGCCTTCCACGTCAGCCAAGAGATTTTCCTTCCGGTTTTTTTCCCAAAACCTCACTCCTCAGGCAGGGAGCAGCAGCTCCACTCGCTGGATGTCCGTAGGGCTCTCGCGTTCTACATAGAGAGGACTAAGCCCTTCCGAAAATCCCCCCAGCTTTTCGTGGCGGTAGCAGATCGTATGAAAGGGCTTCCTATCTCCTCCCAGAGGGTATCCTCTTGGGTTACGTCCTGTATCAGGACCTGTTATGACTTGGCCCATGTCCCTACGGGCCGTGTGACTGCGCATTCCACCAGGGCGCAGGCGTCGTCGCTAGCTTTCCTCGCCCGTGTGCCCATCCAGGAAATCTGTCGGGCAGCGACCTGGTCATCGGTCCACACCTTTGCTTCCCACTACGCCCTGGTCCAGCAGTCGAGGGAGGATGCGGCCTTCGGAACTGCAGTGCTCCGTGCCGCGACTTCTCACTCCGACCCCACCGCCTAGGTATGGCTTGGGAGTCACCTACCTGGAATGGATGTGAGCAATCACTCGAAGAAGAAAAGACGGTTACTCACCTTTGTAACTGTTGTTCTTCGAGATGTGTTGCTCACATCCATTCCACACCCGCCCTCCTTCCCCACTGTCGGAGTAGCCGGCAAGAAGGAACTGAGGAGCGGGCGGGCCGGCAGGGGTATATATAGAGCGCCATGGCGGCGCCACTCTAGGGGGCGACCTGCCGGCCCACTGGAGTTGCTAGGGTAAAAAAGTTTCCGACGAACGTGCACGCGCGGCGCGCACACCTACCTGGAATGGATGTGAGCAACACATCTCGAAGAACAACAGTTACAAAGGTGAGTAACCGTCTTTTTTGGGGCATAAAAAGCCAACAGCTCCCTTCTTCTTCCATCACTGTAATTGCCCTTATTCCACTTTGGACAGACAGAGCTCTCAGTTGTTCTCTAGAGTCTCAGCTTCACATCTTTACTTGCTATGGTTGTGAAAAAAATCTTCAGAACATGACCCAAATGTGACTCATGAAGCATTGTTTCCCTGAGTCAGCAGAAAGCCTGAAGCAAGAGGTATGAACAGCCCCCATTCACTGCAATGGATGCTAACGCAGGTGCCCATGGTGATACTTTACATGTTGCTAACCACATCACTTCTCTTCAAAGCACGTAAGTTAAAGAGAGGAAGTATTGCAGGACTTGGTGGTGATGGGGGACTTCAACTACTCAGATATCTATTGGGAAAGTAATACAACGGGGCACAGATTATCCAACAAGTCCATGGAATACATTTAAGTCAACTTTTTATTACAGAAGGTGGAAAGTGTGATTGGTGGAGAGGCTGTTTTAGATTTATTCTGACATAGGGAGAAACTGGTTGAGAATATGAAGGGGGAAGGCAGCGTGGGCAAAAGTGATCATGAAATGGTAGAGTTCATGATTGTAAGGAATGATAGGAGGGAAAACAGCAGAATAAAGACAATGGACTTCAAGAAGACAGATGTTAGCAAACTCAGAGATTGGTAGGTAAGATCCATGGGAAGCAAGTCTAAGGGAAAAGAAGAGTTCAAAGAGACATTATTAAGGGCACAAAAGCAAACTATCCCAATGCACAGGAAAGATAGTAAGTATGGTAGGAGGCCACCCTGGCTTAACCAGGAGATCTTCAAAGACCTGAAGCTCAAAAAGATCATACAAAAAGTGGAAACTAGGTCAAATTCTGAAGGGTGAATATAAAACAACAAAAGCATGTAGGGACAAAATTTGAAAGGCCAAGGCACAAAACAAGATCAAACCATAAAGAGTAACAAAAAAAAAATTTACAAATACATTAGAAGCAAGAGGAAGGCCAAGGACAGAGTAGGCCCATTACTGGATGAGGAGAGAAAGACAATAACAGAAAATGCAGCAAAAAAAAGATAGCAATGATTGGGCAACTAACATAGTGAACATCAGTAAAAGTGGGATAGGATCTGAAGCTAAAATTGGGAAAGAACAAGTTAAGAATTACTTAGACTAGTTAGATGTCTTCAGGTCAACTGGTCCTAATGAAATACATCCTAGAATACATGAGGAGCTGGCTGAAGAGATCTCTGAGCCATTAGTAGGGCCCTACCGTATTCATGGCCATGAAAAAAATGCATCACAGATCTCCCACCATGAAATCTTGCTATTGGAAGGGCGGAGGGGAGGGCTGGGAATGCACCAGGCTCCAACTACTAGTCCAGGCAGGGCTGGGGAGGGACAGGACTTCCTCTTCCCCTGCACAGCCGCTCTCGTGGGGGAGAGAGAAATCAAACCTGCCTCCAGCTACCTCCCGTGGCTGAAGCAAGCTCAGTGGCTGCTGCCTTCAGAGCCCAACTCTGAAGTTAGCGCAGAAGCAAAGATAGTAATCCTGCGATCCCCCCCCCCCCGACCAACAACTTTGCAACCCCCTAGGATCCCCTTTTGGGTCAGGACCTCCACGGTTACAATATCTGAAATTTCAGGTGTAAACATCTGAAACCATGAAATTGACTAATTTTAAAATCCTGTGACCATGAAATTGACCAAAATGGACTGAATTTAGTAGGGCCCTAGCCATTAGCGATTATCTTTGAGAATTCATGGGGGATGAAAGAGATCCCAGAGCACTGGAAAAGAGCCTATATAATACCTATCTGTAAAAAGGGGAATAAAGACAACACAGGGAATTTTAAACCAGTCAGCTTAACTTCCATCCCCAAAAAGACAATGGAGCAAATAATCAAACAAATCAATTTGTAAGCACTTAGAAAATAATAAAGTGATAAGTAACAGTCAACATGGATTTGTCAAGAATTTGTGGATGGGGGAAGGAGAAAACGTGATATATCTTGACGTTAGTAAAGCTTTTGATACTGTCTCACGTGACCTTTTTATAAGCAACCAAACGAAATATAGCCTAGACGAACACAGTATAAAATGGGTCTGTTATTAGGGGTTTTGCAGAACCCAAAGCTCTTGTTAACTTTACTCTTTGCGAGGTGGTGGCAGGAAATAAATCAATGGGGGCAAGCAGGCAAACAAAAGTGCTTTCACTCAAAGCTTCTATTTTATTTAGTCTCCAGCACGTACACACATCCACGCAGGTTAGTAGAGCACCCCAAATGAACCTCAGATTAGTATTTACCAAGGTCTGAAGCAGGTCCTAAGTGGATTTCTGTAGATGTTCAGTGGTCAGCCTTCCATCAGGAGTGGAACTTGAAGGTGTTCAAGTGTCCACTGAGCTCAAGTTTCTTCCTCTTTTTATACCCAATGTGTAAGTATTACATAGCTTGTTCATCAAAAAAACTGTTGGGCAAAAGATAAGTGTGGCATTTTCCAGCCTGTCAGGCAGGGAATTTTCCCTCAGTTAACCAGCTGTATTTCACGTAGTAATAGTTAACTATTGCCAGACTTAACATCTTGCAAGCCCGCTTCAGCAAAAAGCTCAAGTCAGGAGGGCACAGGTTCATGTTTACTACTCATAGTCACTCACTTCCCTGCTCCCTTCCTGGTCTGTGCTCAGGTTTCAGAAAGGCCTCCTTTTAGCTGCTTTCAGCACTAAGCATAACAGTTAGTATTCCTGCTGCTGGCAATGGTCTAAGTATGTTACTGCATTCTGGGCTATCAAAAATCTCCCCATCCTACAGGTGCATAACTGGTTGGAAAACTGTACTTAGAGAATAGTTAACAATGTTTCACAGTCAAACTGGAAGGTCATATCAAGTGAGGTCCCACAAGGATCTGTCCTAGGTCCAGTTCTATTCAATGTCTTCGTAAATGATTTGGATAATGGCATAGAGAGTACACTTATAAAGTTTGCAGATGATAGCAAACTGGAAGGAGTTGCAAGCACATTGGAGGACAGGATAAGAATTCAAAACAATCTTAAGAAACTGAAGAAATGGTCTGAAATAAATAGGATGAAATTCAATAAGGGCAAATACAAAATACTACACTTAGGAAGCAATAATCAGTCAAACAAAAAAGTGGGAAATGACTGCCTAGGAAAGAATACAGAAGCAAAGGAGCCTGGGGGGTTATAGTGGATCACAAGCTAAATATGAGTCTTCAATGTAATACTGTTGCAAAAAAAAGCAAACCTTTTTCTGAGATGTATTAGCAGGAAAGTTGTAAGCAAGACACGGGCAGTAATTCTTTTACTCTACTCAGCACTGATAAGGCCTCAGCTGGAGTATTGTGTCCAGTTCTTGGCACCAGACTTCAGGAAAGATGTGGCCAATTCAAGGAAGTCCAGAAGAGAGCAACAAACTTGATTAAAGGTCTAGAAAATATGACCTATGAGGAAAGGCTGAAAAAACTGGATTTGTTTAGTCTGGAGAAGAGAAGACTGAGGGAGACCTGATAACAATCTTCAAGTGCGTACAAGATTGTTATAAAGAGGGTGGTGATAAATTGTTCTCTGTATCCACTGAGAACAAGATAAGTAGTAATGAGCTTAAATCGCAGCAAGGGAGATTTAGGCTACACATTAAAAAAAAAAACTTCATTACTTGAATGGTAGTTAAGCACTGGAACAAATTATTTAGGGAGATTGTGGAATCTCCATCATTGGAGGTTTTTAAGAACCACTTAGACAAACACCTGTCAGAGATGATCTAGATAATACTTTGTCCTAACTCAGTGCCAGGGTCTGGACTAAATGACATACCAAGATCCCTTTCAGTACTACATTTCTGTGATTCTATTATTTTAAGATCTATACCAATGTTTCTGAAGTAGGCACCCTGAAGGATTAACCAGGGCATACAGAAGGTGTATAAATTAAGATGTATAGGCCTTTAACAACACATGGCTGATTTGCAGGGACTATGCAATCAGTTTCATTCCCCTAAAAGAGGGCTTAGCTTTCTAAAAATTGCGAAACATTGCATTAGAGCAACTGGAAATGTCTGATTATCTGATCATCTGCTTTTCTAAAGTGCCTGTTGTCGTAGTAAATAGAATTGTCAGTCACTGACAATGTGAGAGTGTGCATATTGTCAGTCTGAGAGAAGAATAGTCAAAGGTTATTTCCACAGGATGTTTCCCAGGTTGTATTGTCTTGTTAGCTCAGTGTGATTCCGTGTCTAGAAAAAATGTGGTTTCACATAGTCAACCTCAACTGAATTTGATAGTTTTCAGACCTTTTGGAAAGAAGCTATAAAATTGTCATCCTAACACTTTGCTTGGATCCCTTCCAGCACAGCGTCTGTTGCTTCCGATGCTGTTGCCATATTCATTTTCTCACTTTTCTCATTCTGCAAGTGTCTGTAAGCCATCTGCTCTTCACTGAGCAGATCTGGATGTCACACACAGTGCAACCCCAAATTCAAAATCTATTGACTTCACTGAGGATGCTTCAATACTAGCAATACTTTTGTCAATCTTCCCCCTCCCACCATCTTCTTCACTTCTCTTTTGCAGATGGAGGACTCTCCATTAATACGTTACAGCTGGCAGTCCCAACCTGCAGTTTGGCTGATGCTGCTTAGGCATGATCTGACTCCAAATGCACTTCTGTTACTCAAATGATTTTCAAATTTGGAAGTATTCAGCTCTTGTTTCAACTCCTTTTGCATGGCCTGAAAGAGCTTACAGAAGTTGCATTAACCCTCTAAAAGTGTGTGTAGTTGACTCATAATACAAAAGAAGCTGCAAGCATGAGTGTTTTATTTAATATTCTTTCAGTTAACTTCACCATACATTTAGTATAAAGAACAAAATAAACTATTTTGTGCGTTTATATGATTATTTGCACTGATATTGCACCCATACTAACCCTGGCCTCTAATTTAGACTCGAAGACCTTAAGGTCAGAAGGGACCATTGTGATCATCTAGCCTGGCCTCCTGCATATTGCAGGCCACAGAACCTCACCCACCACTCCTGAAATAGACCCTTAACCTCTGGCTGAGTTACTGAAGTCTTCAAATCATGGTTTAAAGACTTCAAGTTACAGAAAACCACCATTTACAGTAGTTTAAACCTGCAAGTGACCCATTCCAAATGGTGCAGAGGAAGGCAAAAAAGAACAACCAGGGTCTCGTCAATCTGACCAGGGGGAAAATCCCTTCCCGACTCCAAATATGGTGGTCAGTTAAACCTTGAGCATGTGGGCAAGACCCACCAGGCAGGGAAAGAATTCTCTGTAATAATTCATAACCCTCCCCATCTAGTGTCCCATCTCCAGCCATTGGGGATTTTTGGTACTGGCAGTTGCTGATGGGCCACATGCCATTGTAGGAAATCTCATCACACCACCCCCTCCATAAACTTATCAAGCACAGTCTGGAAGCCCGTTAGGTTTTTTCCCCCCACAACTGCCCTTTGAAGGCTGCTCCAGAACTTCACTAATTTTACTGACATCCAGAGAAAACAGCAATTTGGCCAGTGTTTTACTGTGTTTTCTATGTGTAAACCTCTAAGCACTTCATTCATATCACCATTCAATTGAACATACTGAATAATTGAGAAATTGACCAGTTTTATTTATAGCTTTAGTGGTATTAATGCGAACGGCAAAATAACTTGCATTCCTGATTCCCTTAGTCAAAATCTGTCCAATTTATCAATGCTAGTCAACGAAATTATGTAAAATGAGTTTGTTTGAACTAAAAGAACTGTTTATTGCACTTTCCAAGGCTTCTGGTGAGGTTACCAAATTATTATAGCAAGAGATCAATGTGTTCTTAAAATAAGAAGTACGCATATACAGGCAATCAGAAATTTGTTCAGAGGGAGCAATTTTGGATCAGACACGGTTGTCATCCCTTTTGGACATTTCTTTTCTGGGGAGTGCTCAGCATAAGCAGTGAACTTTCAGAGTGGTAGGGGAATTGGAGCCTTCCTCAACACTGTTGTTACAGCTTCATCCAACAGCAGCTGTAGCAACAACAACACCTCCAGATTGTAAACTCTAGTGAAAAAAAAAGCTACAAATGTCTATATTACCTCAGTTAAAGGGTCAGATAAAACCTCACCACATCTTCCAGTTACTTTTCCCAACCTATGAAGATTCTCATATTACCAAGATTGAAATTCAGCCACTAAGGTATCATCCACTCCCCAGTCTCACCCAAACATGGGGTAAAACATTTGATAGTACTGGCTGGATTATATGGGGGATAGAAATAGATTTGGGTTTCATTGGCTCTCTGAAAAAATCATGGCCCATTCTTCCTCACTATCCCATTCAAAGATCCCATATACACATTAAATGAGAGAGTGGACAATTTGGATCCCTGCAGAACATCTCTTGAAAGCACTTCAGGGCAGAAGAACAATTGCCCCAAAGTACCCTCTGAAATCTCCCCAAGAGATAAGAGCAAAGCCGCCAAAAGGCTGCATCATTTGTTTGTGTTAGCATTAGCAGATGAACTAACTCCACCTCATAATTAATGGTATTGAAGACAACGGATAAAGCTAACAATAGCAGCAGGGATACATGGTCAAGGAGGAAGGCAGCTACAAAAGCTTCCTCTGCAGCTCTGTGCAGTACCTAGGGCCAGGGGTGGCTCCAGTCCCCAGCATGCCAAGCGCGTGCTTGGGGCAGCAAGCCGTGCGGGGCGCTCTGCCGGCACCACGAGGGTGGCAGGGAGGCTGCCTCCGGCAGTTTGCCTGCGGAGGGTCCGCTGGTCCCGCAGCTTCGGTGGACCTCCCGCAGGAGTGCCTGCGGAGGGTCTGCTGGCCCCACGGCTTCGGAGGGCTTCGCGGGAGGTCCTCTGAAGCCGCGGGACCAGCGGACCCTCCGCAGGCAAACCGCTGGAGGCAGCCTGCCTGCTGTACTTGGGGCAGCACAATCCCTAGAGCCGCCCCTGCCTAGGGCCATGCTCAGAATGACAAGAATCAAGGCAATCTGAAGTAACCGGATATACTGAGAATGTTTTCACCAGTATTGACCTAAAATCAAGCAGACAAGACCTGGCATCTGTCTCCTTAAGATATTGCCGTTCACCTAGGGATGCAGACAGTTCAATCCAAACCTACTTGATCTTATCAACATAATGATGTTCAATGTCCTCTACAAGAGGAATGAGTCTCTTATCAGTCATCAGATGAAGACAGATTTGAAATAAATCTGCTGATCAAGACTTAAAGATTCTGTTGGGGAGAAACGGAACTTTTCTTTGCCACCCACACAGGCACCACATGATATTTCAAGAAATCTTTATGATGCATTTTGTCAGAATCAGCGCAAGATTTATACTGCCAGGGCTCTAACTGTCTTCCTTCCCCCTTCACTGGTCTCAGATAATCTGTAAACCATGATGACCTGTCAGGATGAAGTTGGGAAAGCGAATATCACTTCACTGATATGGGCCACTTCATTGATGGTTGAGGACAGAAAAATAAAGACCTACCAATCCCTTGATTGAGTAGTCTGTTGAAGAAACAATACTCTCCCTCCTAATCCTCCAGAAATGCTCAGGTTCCATTAATCTCTGAGGACAGAAATCAAACAGGTCTCTCATCCCAACCTCATATATCAGACAGTGTTAGTCCATGACCTGGGCAGAAGCGCAATTAGCCCACCTCTTGTCCCAACCCAAACACAGATAAAAAATCTGGCCAGCTGTATGAATTGAGGTAGCAACCAGTGGACATCATGGTAATTGTTAAATCCTGGGTTGCCTCAAAAGAATTGTCATCAACATAGATGTTAAAGTCACTGAGTATTCTCAGCCTTGGTTCCTCCTAGAAGGAATCTCGATACCTCATGCAGTGACTTTGCAGTGCCACAGAAAAGTTGAGAGTCCTGTCTTAACATCATCCCAGGACTTTCAGACAAGATGGGCACACTGAGTGAATTCCTGGCCCTGTTGAAGTCAATGTCAGTTTAGCCATTGACTTCATTAGGGCCTGAATTTCACCCACTGTATTTAGTCTAGTTTTGGGGTGGAGGATCTGCATTACAGGCAGGATACAAACAGCATTGCCAACCATCCTCACCCATTTCCTTTTGGTTCATACTGAACTGAGTATATGGCTAGAGTCAGCTGCACCAAAATTTGGTCAACACATGTCTTGTAAATTATAGACTGTTGTTGCTTTATTAATCACTAACTTTGCATTGGTCAGCATGAAGTGAAGGCCCAGAAACTTGTTCACTGGTATCCCAATCTTCTGATAGCTAATTAAGTGTGAAACCAATGGAATTGAGACTAAACAATCTTGATTTTGGATTATGCTTTACTTCAAATCCTTTCTTTTCCTGTCTCCCCTTGCCTACTACCATAGACATCAAGGGATCCACACCCACACAGCCAAACACCCTGCCAGATCTCTACAGTTCCAGCATGAGACAATATTGTTCAGCCATCTCAGACACCCTTAGGTAGCCATTGAAGGGCTGCCACAGTTGACTGCCCAAATAAGGACTCCCAAGGGCTGGCTACAATGTTAATCTATAATGCAGGTTCCCTACCTCAGACAAGCCCAACTGAGAGTTATTCCCCCAAATGTAATAAGTCTTACTTTCCTGCTTTGGGAGACACCACTCCAGTTTAATCCTATACCCTTGCCATTAAGCACAGATATCTGGGTCTGACCTACATATCAGTGAAGGGAGCCTAATCTTGATTTCACTCTAATTAACCAGTTTATTGGTTACTCTGGCATGTGTCTGTCTCAGTCTCCCCTGACAGAGATGATGCTCTTTGTATAAACAATTGTTTCTGTGAGAAAAGGGGATTTGAACCTGCAACTCCCACATCCCAGCTGAGTGCTATACTTACTATGCCATCAAGTCAATCTTTCACACACTCAATATTTACTTATTTATACAAAGTGTAACAGCACCGAGAAGAGAGATTGCAAAAAACTCAGTAGCCCAGTGGTTAGGGTATTTGCCTGGAATGGGGGAGATCCAACTCCAAATCAGGCATTTGAACCAAGTCTCCTACTTCAGGTCACTGTTCTAAATCAGGCAGAGCAAGAATTCTAATATGGGTCACCTGCAGCCCGGCAGAGTACTCTAACCTCTGAACTATTGGCTGTTCTGTGGTCAGGACTGACTCCAGGCACCAGCTTAGCAAGCAGGTGCTTGGGGCGGCCACTCCAGAGAGGGGCGGCACGTCCAGGTATTCAGCAGCGGGCCCTCGCTCCCCCTCAAAGTGAAAGACCTTCCGCTGAATTGCCGCAGATCGCAATCATGGCTTTTTTGGGGGGGTGGGGGCTGTTTGGGGTGGCAAAACCCCTGGAGCAGGCCCTGTCTGTGGTCCGATATTCTCTCCCTTTGCCCTCTGCCTCCTGTCAAAAAACTTCAGCAAGACTCAGGTTCATAATGGGATTTTTTTGAATTCTCAAAAACTTTCACAGCATGGGAAATCTTCTCCTCACTCAGCAGGATAACCTCACACTTTGCCGGATTATGGATGGAAGCAAATTCCAGAGCCAAACATTCCCTCTTCCACTGAGAACACTTTGCATCAAGCCTCAAGACATTAAGTTCTAGGAGCAGTTTGTGAGAGTGCCCCTCTGGCTCAACTGTCTAAAAAGTGCACATGGAGAGAGGTGGCCTCTATAGTAGTCAGGATCCAAACATAAAGGGCTATATAGATTGCATCCAAGAGGAAAGGTTACAATGTCCTATCTAGACATACGTGGAAAAACCTTTATTATTTACTGCTGCCTCATCCAGCGGGGCATCCAAGAAGGCCACATTATGAAGTTCACAGGGACAAGCAGGCATATCCCATCAAAAGAGGAAGCAGACACCGTGGTCTTTTTCTCTGAATGTTTCCAATCAGACCAGCCACATCATCCCTGTCTCACCCTGACTGAACTTCTGTCACCTTCCTGTCATCCAAGCTTCTATTTTGACCAGGCACCAGGGGTGGGGGAAACACTGAACCATTTGGATCCAGCTGTCATTTGCATCCTGATGGCACTGCAGTTCAAACATCTCACTCTTCTAACAAGCAAAAGAGAAGGCTCAAAAGTAATTTCTATCACTTTATTTTTGTATTGAAAATGTTTATTCCAAATTTAGCAAAGAGACTTTGTCATGGAAGTGCTTAGATGTTATTGTGAAGGGCAGTACAGGAATCTCATTTTATGGATCTAGAGAATAATAGAGAAAGTACCATCATTGAACTTCAAGTATGGCTCTGGGTAATAAAATGGGCAAGATAACTAATGACAAAAACCTTATGTAATCTAGTGGCAAAATTCAGTTAGTAAACTTAGTCGAGGTTCTAGATCAGTGGGTGTTTTCTGACCAGGGCCTAGGTGTTATATTATTCCAATAGATAGACTGCCATGTGTGGAACACATTAAATTTGGACCTATTCACCTGCATTTTTCAGTATTTACTGCTTGTACATTGGAAACCATTGGCAAAGTTTTAGTCACATTGGTTTCAGAAATTCCTGTGGCTTGAGTACAGCTGAATTGGAAACACTTTTTGTTCCATGTGCCAGGTATTTTAAGGAGCAAACCAATATGATGACATGTTTCAAACAAAGCTTCAATGAGTGGAAAACAAAAATAGAAATCTGTATTTAACCAGAAAAACTCATAGCAGAGACACCGAAGCTAGACCATGTATTCCAGGCATCATGTTACACTGGACACAAGTAACACAAGCAGGTGAGGCCAGTGATTAAATCATACAGAGCAAAGCAACACAATAATGGATGGCTTTACTGGCAGCTGTGCTAAAATTCAAAATAAGACAACATAATGGGTGTGGCTTTTTAAAAAAAACGCCCATAAATGTAATGTTTTCAAAGCTTGAAGATGAGACTATTGTTTTATTTTAAAGCATAGGACTTACCACCTGGTAGAATATTTTAAACACCATATTAGAAAAAAATTAGAGGTATGGTTGATTCAAAACCCCCAATCCAAATACTTCAACCTATGGGAAAGTTTGAATCTAGATCTGAATTTTGCAGTTCATGTCCATCTCTATTTTTATATAAAATGTGTCCATAATGCCTGCCATCCTGGAGAAAGTCATATCCACTCCTCAATCAAACGAGACAGGTTGAACTGGCCTATGGGAGGAATCAAAATATAAGGAGAAAGCCTAAGTAACTCCACTCCCCTTACAAACAAAAAGAAAGGGGGGTTCTTTTTAAACCAACCCAAACAGCATTGTAGGCTGCAGCTTAATATCACAACCACCTCAGGACTGAGTTTGCCAAGAGTAGCAGAATGGATAAATAAAAGCAATACAAAGATTAATTGGACACTGAAGACAGCTCTAACTGTGATTATTTCAAGTGACTATAAATTTAAGTAGTTAAATACAAGATTGTCTGATGCTGAAATGAAAACCTTTGACTGCAAAGGTACATCTGAAGGGCAGGACATAATGTTAATTGAGGTACTAGGACAATAAATCTCTAGAATGTTTGACTCCTAGAACAAATTCAGGGCCAGTAATATATGGGCTCCCTAGAGAGATTAAAGTTCAGAGTCACAGAGTTTCTTTACCAAATTGATCTTCAGTTTGATTGTGGACAAAAATAAGCCAGAATTTTTCAAGTTAGTTGACTACAAAGTCTGCCATGGTAACACTGATGATAACAGTATGTATCACTTACTGAAAATAGTGCTTTTCATCCATGCTTATCGCAGTGCTTCACAAAGGTAGGTAAGTATTATCAGTTTCTCCATGAATTCTTTGATTCACTGCACCATGATCAGCAGAACTGCCTGACAATGGAGTTGACTGAATGCTACAAATTCCTAAGGGAGGAGTGCACAGGGAACACTCACCCTGCACCCCAAGAGCATCAGGAGTCCTTTGCTGCACTTTCTCCAGTGTATACCTGTGCCTTAATGAAGCAATCTGACCCACTAGTTTTGTTCTCTCTACAGTATTTTGACATAACTACCATTGGCGATATGGATGGATGGATAAGGGAGGAGACTAGGGGTGCAATCCTGATCCCACTGAAACCAATGAGTGTTTTACTATTTACTTCAATGGGGCCAGGACTTCACCCAAGATCACCGAAGCTTTGTCATTATCTATTGTATTTTATTGTAGTGTATTCATATAACACCACTAATTTTTGACACCTCTTCTACCATGAATCTGACACTTCTTTTGACTCATATGTTGTTTGCTTTAACACCCAAAAGAGCTTCATTTCTTAATGTGTTAAGAGCACCCACTCCACCACAGAATGGCCCACTCAGCCCTACTCTGCTCTTATAGTCTGCATGTATGGAATGAAAGTTGTGTATGTAGTTTTTGTTCACCTTGGCATTTAGTCTGTATTAACACACTCGACCTTACGTACTTTTGGTGAAATTAAATATGTTTCAGTCTCATTTTTGATTAAGCTACAGGGTGTAACAACAAAAGAATAATGGTTTTAGCTGGAGCACTGACAGGCAAAGAGAGGTCATTACTGCCCTCGTGTTCCAGCCAGAATTCCATTCCGTGAAGCTAGGGTACACTCCTTAGGCCTAATGAAAGGTTGACATATAATTTATTTGCTTGGCTGAAATAATAATTGAGATGGAAACAAAAGTGTATTGTACAGCAAATCTTTTGTTCCTTGCATTTTTCTTCAGTTAAAAAGGCAAAACTTGTTTTATTGGGAACCTTAAGACACTTCCTAGGAATAGAAAGTGGTTTTGTAATAGTTGTGCTTTTTTAGTAAGTAACTTGACATTTCTGAGCCCAGTTACTTTAATCCTTGTTGGGAAGGCTGTCTCCCAGAATGAGAAAATATTGTAGTGAGTGTGAAAGTTCAGTTCGAAGGCGCATCCTGATTGTCAAGCTGTCCTGCAATAGCTCAAGAACAGGAATACCAACCTCAGGGCAGACTTTTAAGAAGCAGGGCACAAACCCCAAATTGGCTATATTTAGATTTCACCATCCAATTATCTAGTGTAAACTCCTCAAGCACTATAACAGCTTTAACATGGAGTTACAGACAGTTCCCTTGGGAACTCCCAATTTTTCATACTAGCCAGGAAAGCTTACCTTTGTGATAGATGGTCCCTTACATCAAAGATCACAGCAGTATTCAGGCTATCCCTAGTCCCAAAGAATCAGTCACTTACCTCAAGTCAATTGCACCTTAGATCTCACACCAAAGACAACACTTGTAATCAATCCTATAATAAACTATATAAAGGTTTATTAACTAGGAAAAGGAAATAAGAAAGTTATTTACAAGGTTAAAGCAAGTAAACATACCCACAAATGAGTTCTCATCTTATGTTTCAAAATGTAATAGATGCTTCTATAATAAACCAGATCTAAACGTCCCTTCAGGCTAACCCAGGCTAAGCACTGAGGAATCCCTTGCTTATGCCTAGGAATCTTGCCCCCCAAGAGTCCAAGCAGCAAAGAGATACAGTTCCTCTTTGTTAGGGCTTTTTATTCCTTCCTCACTTTTGCTTCAAGTTGCAAATTCTGCTGTTGGGATAAATTCACTTGCACATCTCTTCAGGGGAGGAGAGGAGCAGTCAATGAAGTCCTGTGTCCCCTGATTTTCCCCAGTAATTCATCTGGTGTTAATAGGCCTCCTTTGTCAGGCAAGAGTTGCACCCACTGTTGGAAACTAGTATTTCACACTCATTAATACTTCTCTCCTGTCTGGTAATTTCCAGTTACAAAGCAAACACTTAAATATTACCTTATAACATATCATACAGATATTTGCATGCAGCAGCTTACAACCATTTCATAAACTTTAAACACTGAACACATTCTTGTAATTCTAATACCTATTTTAACAGTACTAACAGCCAGGTGAGCTAGACTGGTTCCAGCTATATGTTCAGTTGAGACCTAGAGCCTAGGGACTGGTTCCAGCTAGGTGTTCAGTTGAGACCTAGGGCCTTGGCATGAGCTGGCATCTAGTCTGCCAGCATCACACTGATCAGACACACTCTGGCACTGTGATGTAGAAACCATCCAGGAACTTGTGCCTCCAGTCTGACCTAATATATCTTCTATCTCCTGATTTTCAGCAAATGTTGAGAAAACTGCTGCTGAAGTGCAAACATACTGTCCAGCAGCAAGGATCAGGTTAACAAAGTTAAGTGAAGAATAAAAAGATCCTAAATTGCTTTCCATGCATTTTAGACTCTATTCTATGGCAGTATTTCCCCTTACATTTCTTTTTGCCTCATCTAACCTCTTGCAGCACATCAACTTTCAAGCAGTTCCCCTTGTTTATATTCAGTAGTTGAATTTAGTGCATCTCAAAGTTAATCTTCCCCACAGTTTGTACCTCAATACTCCTTTTTGCTATTCCAGTCCCAGGAACCTCCACCTCTGCCACTGTACCTCAGTCCTAACTTGCAGCACCTCTGTTAGCAGAGACAGCCAGCTATTATCAACTTTGAGTTAGTTTTAAGATATAGACAAACATTTACAGGTGACTATGTAGAGACAGCCAAGCTAATTTTTGTATGTAATTTACAGTAAGGACCCGATTCTGATCTTGCATTCGTATAACTCCACTGATGTCACTGGAGTTACACTGGTGTGAGCAAAATCAGAACAAGGCCTAAGTTAGGATTTGGAGCCCAGATCCCCAGAAGGGAAAGACTAATGCACTACCCCATAGTACTACTTAGCACTTTTCAAGCTGTTCTTATTCTAATTAAAATGCATTTCTCTTCGTCCCTGCTCCATATGATCATCGCTAACCCCTGACAACTTCTGCTTGTAGGTGTTGCCAGTCCTTCTGAAGAGCTAAATGAATCTGATTCTGTGGAAGAGAGGCTTCGAGCACAAATTGAAGAAGAGAAAAAAAGGTGTTATTTCTGCCTTATCACATACTTCAAATATCAAATTAAAATGACATCTGGATATGTGCAGCATGTCCCAATAAGACTTCAGTACTCACAGCTAACCTCTGCTTTGCTTTGACATTATTACAAAAATGCCATCTTTCTGGTTCACTATTAAATGTCAGCCAGTTTCCTGTAAGCCTAAAAATAATACAGTATGTTACTGGACTGAGGATCAGAGTTAGCAACTTGTTCACTGGGATCAGAGTTAGAAATTTGCTCTTTGGTCCGAAGCTGGCAGGGGTGCGACCAAGACAACATACTTATCCATCTGTTATTTGCTCCCATGGCTGTTTCAGGAGCAATAAATGATTTTCTAGGGTCAGGTTTTTGTATCTGCTGCACATAGAAGTGCTTATAAAATATGAGATGCTCCCCCATTCCTGGCTTTGAGAAGTTGTTTTGAAGTTCAGGTTTGGTAACTGCCCTGGGTAGCATAAAACTACATTAATGATCTGTCAGCTTGTTCTCCCAGAACCAAAGACAAAACTTCTCTGTTCTGAACAAACCCTCTTCTCCTTTCTCACTGCAGTTATAAAACAATGTTCAATCGCTTGAAAGGGTTGAAGATAGAGATTGAACACTTGCAACTTCTTATGGAAAAAGCCAAGGTGAAGCTGCAGAAGGACTTTGAAGTCTGGTGGTCTGAGGAGGCATCGAATCTGCAGGTATCAGAATGTCTCCTTCAACCGTATGCAAATATAAAATTAAATCTGCACTTGTTGCCTAAAGAAACCATTGATTAGATAGGAAGGGGACTATTATGGCTGAAACTTTGGTCCTGATTCCCCTCACTCTTAGTATGGTGTAAATCAGAGCGTGATAGTTACACTAGTGTAAAACTAGTGCAAGTGAAAGAACTATCAAGCTCTTTTTCCCCACTGTGTGCCCTAGTTTGGCACACTCTTAAACATCTTCCAAAGAAGTTATTTTCACATAAAAGCTAACTCAGAAACAATACATGTGAATCATGTTTTCAATTTCTTTTAACTTTTTTTTAAATTTTGTACTTCAGAAACACTTGTCTGTGGAATTCCAAATGGAATTGAAAGATCTTGGTGACATCTATTATTGCACCCGACCTGTTCTGAGATGGGGAAAGGCTTGCTCAGGAAGTTATTCATTGGATACTGAATACATTGGAATGATCCATTCGATTCCAATGAATTTTAAAGAATGTAAAGTGACTAGGGGAGACTTAGGGCCAGATTATCTCTTAATGCTCACCAAAACTATGCTGCTTTACGATTTACATGGTGTTTGGAAGATGGCAGACACCACCAATAGCACATCCACGAAAGCCAACACAGACAACTGAATTCCAACTTCCCCTGGTTTTGATGACTTCTGTAGCCTTACAGAACTTCTAAGCTCCCCTGTGGTTCATCTGTTCTCAGCTCAGAATGCCAGCACAGCTCCTGGCTTGCCAGCCAACTTCCACAACTGATACTGTAGCCAACTTTAGGAAATCCACAGAAGCAGAGGTCCCTGATTTAATAATTGTAGTTATAACAAACTAAATAGGTTTATTTTAAAATAATATGTAAAAAGTTTGTACCATAGTGAAACAAGCTAAGATAGAGGGCTTCACAATCACAAGAGATATCACAAAAGCAAAAAACATCACAAGGTATATCATTCTCCTCATGGGCTTTCTCATTGTCACTTCTCTAGAAGTCTTTCCTGGCAGGATTTTGCTAAGATATAGATGGTGGTGGCAATAACATGTTGGAAAGGAGCCCCATTATGTCTGCTAGTAGAAGATCATCCCCAAACATTTGAGATCATGTCTGCATGGCGTAACTAATGATAACATGTGAGCCTAAATTAAAAAGGATGCAGAATTCGAGAAATCCATGTATTATGTGACCATGTGAAGAGAATATTGACTCCTTGGGTAAAAAATTATTAGTAAATAAAATTTTAACATGTTCAGCTAATATTTCTTTTTGTTCCAAAAAAAATCTATATTAATAACTAAACTGTAGTGTTATGAAAACAGTATAAAGAAATGTATTGAACATACAGTTAACTTTCATGAACTTGTTATCTTGATATGGCATCAGGCAACTTAACTAGCTTAAATGCAAGTTTTGGTAGCAAAAGTCAAAACATTGTGACTCTGTGGGTGGCAATGGGGAGGGGATTAATGGCCTTGCTATCTGCAAACACAGCCTTTCAGAGAGCTGTGAAGTATAATTCTTGTACCTACTGGATGATGTCTTCTGTGTCCGTCCACAGGAGAGGCCCAGGATTAGCCTCTCATGATTCATCAATGGAAGATTTAGAAATCTGGACTAAATAATGACTTTCATACCTTGAACCTTGACCTATCTATAGATCTAAACATCCTAGGTAACTCAAGTCAGCCAACACCTGCTGCTGAGACCTTTTGAAAACCTGAAACTTGAGCTAAGAAATTCTTAAACCACTCCTAAACACTTTCTTGTAATGCCTACAGGAGTTCTTGTGCCAATCATAAGATCAGCAGGAGGATGCAGCTAAACTGGAAAGCATTGTTTGGATACAAGGCTTTGGCTGTGATTCTCAAAGGCACTGAGGATTGGCCTAGCTCTGTTACCATTGCAGTCAATAATAAAAGTCCCATTAACTTTCATGGGAGCAGAATTAGGCCAATGTTGAGTGTTTTTAAAAATCCTACCCTGCACATTTCTGTTTCTTTAGGACCAGCGAGAGAAACTACCAATGAGCAATTCAGCAAGTGCCTTGAAGGCTTCCTTCCCGTCTCTTGAATCCCAGCAACATCTGTATAGTAACAGGTAAGCTGAATGTTTTTCTTCCTCTTACTCAGCCACCATCTATGCAGCTGATAACAGCATTAATTGGAGCTTGTTGCCTGTCAGCAGTTCTGTAGGTTGCAAACATTTTCCATGGAAAACAGCTTGGTAAAAATTGTATTTCAGCTGGGTAATTATGTATTGCTGAGGTACCACGGTGCTGGACATGACATGGACTGATGGACAAATAGATACAAAAGAAATATTTTTATCTTTCACTTATTATTTGCAGTAGTACTTAGGGTGGCTAGTTGTAGTGTGAAACCTTGTTTTACTGTGAAAAATCCCCTGTTGCTATAGTTATTCTTCTTCACTTGATTTTGATAGCAAATTTGATATCTGAGAATAGGGAAGCATTCCCTGTATTAAAAAAGGCAGCCATCTTCCCCACCTTGGCATCTGTCACTTCTGATTTCACAGCCTACAATTTTAGGATAAGAAGGTAAATCTCTCACATCCATCCATTTTATGGAGTGATGTCATTGCACATATATAGACAGAGGCTTAGTTCGCACATGAATTTACCAGTTTACATGCTCCAAGATTAAACCAATGAAAAGGATTTACCTATTTCTAGTGGTGTTCGGCCCCTTCTCTTATCCCCTGCTGAAGATGGCCTGGTTTCCTGGTTTATAAAGATACAGTACATCAGCAATGTACTTGGCTTTGGAACCACCCAAATTACCTCACGTGTGCCATTAAGTTTTAATATTGTGGTATGTCCATGGCTGTGAGACAAGTTAATTTGCATTATGGCATTATTACAGCTACCTGCAGTGGGTGCCAGCAAAATCTTAGCATATATTGTACTGTAGTAATACATTTATCATGGTATTGGCAGTATTTAGAACATGGAATGTTACAAATACCACAGTTAATTTAACTGATGTAAGTGATCAGTGTATGTCTGTGTCAAGGCTGAATCCCCACTCTGTCACTCCAAGTGCAGAAAGTGCGGGCCCGCAAGGATTTTAAAAATTAATACTTGCCATTCCAGGCTTGTATTACATTCTCAAGGTTACAGCTTTTCTATGACCTTGGTACCCTCAAGCCCTTTCACCACCACCCCCTCCAGGGAAGAGCTGAGAAAAAAAACAAAGGAAATTAGCTGTGACTACCAGCTAATCAAACATGCACAAATCTCTTAGGACACTAAAGATCCAATCCTGTTCTTAAAAAAAGGTAAATTTTATTTAAAAGAAAAAGAATACACCTGGAATTTAGGCTTTTGCTAGATTTTAAAAGAGCAATTCCAAAAATCAAGCACCCAAAATAGCTTTGTTGGGAAGGTTCAGCTTAAAGGTTGCAAGCAAACAAAAGCATCTGGGGTTAGTACAGAAGAGTACACAAGCCAATAAGAAATAAAAGAAATAACCCTAATCGTATCTTTTTAGACAGTGCCTAATTTTACTTACATATCTGAGGCTCCAGATAAGTAGGTTCGAGGTATGAATTGATAATCTGTAATCATACCTGGCTTAAAGCTGCTTATACCATTAGTGCTCCATGTCCCTGCAGCCCAGAGAACAACAGACAAAGGGAAAGTTCCTTTCCCAATTTTAAAAAGTTCTACCTTCCCATTGGCTCTTTTGGTCAGGTGCTCACTCCTTTCCTTTTCCCTGTGGGCTTGTTAACCCTTTACAGGTAAAGCAAGCAGAGAACAGACACCAAGAGGGATTTTACAGCTAACTGGCTGGCTGGGTTTCCATCAAAGGGAGCTACTCCACCCCCACCACCACCACCGTATCACAGTCTGCTTAGAGCATTTTGTCTTGAGGGTAAAGAAAAAGGGTTGCTGAAATGAACAAACTGAAGAAAAACAATAGGGGTAAACATGATTTCTCCTGCACAAACTTTACCCTTACGCTTGACAGTTCCATTGTGACTGCAGGGTTTAACTATTTACCATGGTCCTAGTCCTGGAGTTTTGTATGTGGTGATTTGTATGTATCCTTGGCCGAGATCAGTAAGCACCTTGAATGTAAGGACAGAGACCTTAAACTGATGTGATGTCTTAGGAGGAGCCAGTGTAGTTGTAATTTTGTTTTCCTATATCTAATTTCACCTTTGATGTTACTTTTGTAGTTACCTTTTGAAGTCCACTGTTCTTTTCTCGTAGTTTCATGGAGCGTTAATCTTATTTTATATTAAGCTCTTTAAACCGATTTCACACAGGCACATTTTCAGTATATGCACGCATAATTAGAAACACGGCTCTTTTATTGTGAGGGGGAGCTGCGGGCTTAGTATCCCACTGTGCATGAAAATGTACTTTTGCTCTTTGGAACCTGGTTGAGGCTTTAACATTTTGGAGGGAAAGTTTCCAGTTTCATGCTGTTTCAGAATATAGAATAGCAGAATGCTCATTGTCCAAGGAGTCCCTTGTACACAGTAGACTCAGTAACATTACTTATTAATTCCCATCATTATGTAGGATGAGACCCTGGCTATAACTTCCCTTCTCTGTTACATAGTCCTGGTTCACAAATGGCCCTTTGTTACCCAATCCACCAAGAAACTGGTAATACGTTCATATAAATTGATACTACCACCTTCACCCAACCGGCAGACTGGTCACAATAGTGGAAGCTGATACAAATTATATACCATGTAATGTTGTATATAGATCAGTGGAAATAGAGAGCTATATCCAAGAGGGAATTCAGTTAGAAGATGTGTTGAATGGACATAAAATCTAACACTTAGTGGGCTCCCTGTCAGAAATGTAAGACTATTGCTGACAGAATAAGCATGCACTTAAACCATTCAAACTAGCTCCTTGGTGTGAACAGAGGCAAATGCAGACTTCAGGATTAGAAGTAATGGAATCTCTGTCTTGGCCCATTTAACAATCCCAGGATACAACTCAGGGATTTGGCTATGGTAACCTTTTTCAAACTGCTGCAAAGAGTCCTGTGGCACTGTGTAGACTAACAGACGTATTGGAGCATGAGCTTTCGTGGGTGAATACCTACTTCTTTGGATGCAGCACTCTTTGCTGCTTTTACAGATCCAGACTAACACAGCTACCCCTCTGATACTTTTTCAAACTCTAAATATTCATTCTAAGAAAACCCTTTGGTCATCTCACAGGTCTGTAATGCACAGTTTACGTTAACTATTATGGTTTATGGGGCACTTTACAAACATTTTAGAATAATAAAATACTTAATTTGTGCAATGGCTGTTCTGGCAGTTGGGAATGTCATTAATTAGAGGTAGCAGAGATGATCAAGTCGCAGAAAGAGAAGAGGTGTCCCCAAGTAATACATGATAACGTATCAGGTCAAGAAGAGTTTGGTAATCCTTGTTAGGTTTAAATGGACAAAATTAACAAGTTTGTGACCAAATATTTTCCTTTAAATAAAACAGTGTTTCAGCCCTTAGCAACTCAACCAAAACTAGTCTGTGTTACTAAGGGCTCAGTTCTGTGAAGTGCTGAGCACGGGCACTTAGAAGTTAGAACCTCACAGGATCAGGCCTTAAAAGACCCAAAACCACTGGTTTGATCTTTCTTCCACTGAAGAGAATGTCAAAAATCCCACTGATTTCAGTGGCAGCAGAATTGAATTTAGTACCTGGGGTTTGTTTAATATATACACATACTTAACACACAAGCCATCCTCAATGTATTCTACATGAGATTAACCTTCCTATAGGAAAAGTGCTGTGTTACACAGGTAAGCTAGTGTTGCCTTACTCATGTTATCATATCTGATGTATTTCAGATAGCTGAAATTTATACTATGCATTTTCTAGAGGCTTAACCAGAAACATTCATTTCAAATCCAAACTTGCTCGCTCTGCAATTCTTGGGATGAGTCTTCACGCTAGGTAGTTTTGAATATTTTATAACCTTCTGTGATCGCAAACAGTAATCTGAAATGTTCAGAAAGCATAAGTGCCAAAAGCAGGGGCGGCTCTAGGTATTTTGCAGGCAAGCTGTCTTCGGTGGCTTGCCTGCGGGAGGTCTCCAGTCCCGCGGATTCGGTGGCATGCCTGCGGGAGGTCTGCCAAAGCCGCGGGACCAGTGGACCCTCTGCAGGCATGCCGCCGAAGGCAGCCTGCCTGCCGCCCTCGTGGCAACCGGCAGAACACCCCCTATGGCTTGCTTATAAATTTTTGTTCCATTTTTTTAGGTTTTGTGTAAGCTTTAATGAAGCATAATGAAAATATCCATGCATACAAATAAGAACAAAAAATGCTACCTAATAAGAGCATAAGCTGCATATAGGCATCAGATAATATCTTTAGAGTACATATGAAGTGATACTGAGACACATCAACATTCATTATAAATCCTCCTAGATCTTCTAATAAAAGTTTCCAAATCTAAATTAAATTTATTATCTCATATATCCAGAATTTCTAGACTTAGTGCAAATGCAACATGTGAACAGCTCCTAACAAGTGTCATATGAGGCTGTTAGAAGCAGCAAATCCAATCTATTCAAATTAATTTAGTCACAATGATGAAAAACTCTGCAATGGGGAGAAAACAGAGAAAGGCTGATCGTCTCTCCATTTCAGACTGAAAAAGGTCTATAAATATCTCAACAAACCCAGAGTGAAAATATAGTTTGAAGGGGAAAGTAATATGAAATACAGAATAAAAGAAACTATTTTACTAAAAAATATACCTGATAAAATTCCCAAAGCATCAAAAAAAGAATGCACTAACATATCCACACTGTCACCAGCCTAAAGCTATGAGTTAATTGCAATTGTGTAGGTGTGTCTGTCTGTCTGTCTGTGGCTCCTACAAACTCTGTAAAACATCTTAAATTGTACATTTCTGGCTCAGTACTTCTTGGCAGCTCCACTCCAGAACACAAGGATAGTATTCAGTTCATCCTGGTGGATGGGCATTCCCCAATTCCTCTCTCACATTGGTTTTTATTTAGGAAGTTTATCAGATTCTTGTATTTTCAGCTTTACTCATTGGATATTTAGATTAACTGCTAGTGAAGGATGGAACTGTTCACATGTTGCGTTCGCATTGAGTCTAGAAAACTTTGGTTCTTACACAGATCTTCTCAGAAGCCCTGGACGATTCCCTTCTCCCATTTCTCTCTCTGTTTCTGTTTCCAGCTCAATCAGATCTTTGTCTCTTAACCTTATCCAATCCCTTTTGCTTCACCCAACTCCCTTTCTCCAACTCCAACAGACTCCATGGACATGCAAATCTTTCTCCTTTACCTCAACAGACCCTTTAGTTCTCCAGCTTTTTCCTTGAGGCCCCCTACTCCCAATTTACATTCCACAGGAGATAATCCCAGGTCCTGTGTGTTCTCTGATGACGTCTTGCCTGCTATTGTCTTCACTTTTCATTCCCTGGGTTGCAGGAGTCACTTGCTGTATAGGTATTGTGTGAAACAAGGGAAATATTTTCACAATATTTTTGTAGCATTTTCCATTTTGCCCATTTTTCATGCTCTTGAAATGTCACATTTCTGAACATTTGTGGAGATTATAATGTGTCTGCAGAAGAAGAGCTCTATGTAGCTCAAAAGCTTGTCTCTCTCGCCAACAGAAGTTGGGCCAATAAAAAATATTACCTCACCCACCTTGTCTTTGAGGAAAAAATCCTTGGTTGGTGAATTTCCATTTGAGCTTTAAAAGTTTGGGGGAAAAGACCCTGCACAAAACTGAAGTCACTAAAAATGCTCAAATTTCAAGCTGTTTGAATCTTGCTGCAGAGATTTTGCCCACTCTACACAGAATACCTTGCACCCTTCAACTCCACAGAGACCCTGTAACCTACAAGATTTGAAATCGGCAGCTTGACCTGTCTGGGCCATCCAAGACCCTGTCAGAAAGGAAGCTGATAGTTTTCTAATGCAACCCAAATAAACCTTGTTTAGAGTGAAAACTGTAGGGAACAACTTTCAAAAGCACCTAACTGATATAGGAGCCTAAGTTCTATTTTCAAAAGTGACTTAGGAATTTAGGAGCCTAATTCTAGTTGGAAGTCAAAGAGAAGACTCCTAAGTTCCTAAGTCACATTTGAAATTGGGACTTCACCTCTAAGTCACTGAGATGTTTTTGAAAATTTTACTCAAGGTCTGAAGTCCTGTATTGATCTGATAACATTCAAGAAAAGTGAAACTCCTTTGTGCCTAGTTATTGCATCACAGTGATAATACATCACACATTACCCATTCTCTTGAGGCTCTTCTAACACCCAGACACAATGGAGTGAGCTAAGCATGAAGTATTAAACATTTAGTGAAAGCTGCATTTTGTATTTAATTAATTTAAAGTGAGTGTCATTTCAATGCAGTAGGCAGATACCAATGGTATAGGACTTCAGGAATTAAAGGGAAATGTTCAGCCCCATAATCTATGAGCTTCTCATTTGAATATAATTTACACTCTTGGGCACAGTATATTCTGCAAAACTGAACTTGGCACGATGTAACACAGTAAAATATTAGTAATAAATTTCTTTCCTTTTTCATGTTCTCTGCCAGAAACATCAATTCATAAGCCAAAGTGAATGAACTATTGCAGGGTTAAAAAAGCAGGAATACACCAAGCCCACCACCTAGCGGAAACACACTGCTCCTGAATAACAGCATGTTGTAATTCTCTCTTAGTATTGGCATAAGAAATACTGCTGCATATACTTACCCATAGACACAGGAAAGCTGCTGAACAAGGGGAAATTGACATTCCATGACAGAAATCTGCCTTCCTAACTGAGAGATTCCTCAATAATGGCATCTCTCCTTTTGCAATAAGCATAGCTATGATCAACAAGCCAGATCTGTAGGTCCTCACTCCGTTTTTATCCAGTCTCCCTTTGATTTCAGTAATAATTTTGCCTGAGTAAAGGCTGAGTACAAACTGAGTTGAGGCCTCAGCATTTGGCTCAGTATTAATTTAGAGAGTAAAAAAGTTCACAAAATGTATTTCTAAAATACACCAAAATGCTCCATCGTGAAATTAAAACTCCTGCATAGAAAGTGAAATGGTGCATTGTCCTCTGATTCTTTACCACCTTATTTGCCATTCTAAAACATTAGGTTCCTCAGAGTGCCTTTTTGGGGTCATATTCACTGTGCAAGTGCCATCATCACATAAGTCGGATAGAAAATTTCCTTCTTCCTGAAAGCAAAAGATGTTTTTTGTAGTTAAAACAAATACATTCTAAAAACCAGCTTCATTGTAGTCATTTCAGATGTATCCAGAAGTTTGCTCCACACTAACTCTTAATTATCCCTCCATTTTCCACCTCTAGTTGTTCAGATACCGGTAGAGTCAACCCCAATGAAGATCGTGGTAGGAAAAACAACCTGAGCAGGCTCAGCAGCTCAACTTCAAATACAAGGTAGGGAGCATGTTGGTGCCATTCAGAGGGTAAGGCAGGCTGGCATTTTGTCTCCAGTTCATTAGAATCCTGAACAATCCATTGTCATCTCTCTTAATAACATACTGAAGCTGCTCATTTTGAATCTGACTTTATAATTAAAGGCGAGTCTATGTCTTCACTTATACCCCGTGCACTCATATTGAGAGGTCACTCCCCACCTTTCATGCACTTCCTGTTCGACTGGAGGCAGTTTTCTGCTGGTTCATATTGTGAAACCTATACCATAACAACATAAAAGGCTCTTTTTATATTATTTTGTTTTTTAATGGGTATCTTAGAATTTGTAGACCAATGTAGGATGCAGAGACCCTAAATCCATAATATTTTTCACCACCATGGTTTTCCCCTGGCGTGAATGTTAAAGCAGAATTTTTAGTAGAATATTGCTGTGTGTGTATTTCCTTAAGACATTCACAATCTCCGTTGTGCAAATTATGCCAGTAACAAGTGAGAACAACAACCCCTGTGTCTGTCAGGCTGGATAGTGAGTATTTGTATTGTTTTCTCAAAGGAGGCATAGCTGCTTTATGTTCAATGAATTTGTTGGCAGAAATGACTGAGATTTTTTGGAATCACTTTTGTTTATGTTCACTCCCCACCCCGCAAAAAAACTAGACATAACCCTGCTGTACTTCAAGTTTAACACTTAAGCCATTTTTTACACTTATAGCCATGTCGAAGAAGATGTGGTTAGCATTTATTTTTATTTATTTATTTGCAGTAGGAAAAAGAGCAGAAGGTATTTGCCTCAAATTTGCCAAAATAATCCACTTTTGGGACAGAGGCAAAGCATGGAAAATTTCTTCCCGAAAGTACAGTGTTTCAGAAATGTGGTTGTGTGTGTGTGAGAAAGAAAGAAAGGAAAAACAGGTTAAAAAGGAAGTTAGGCATCACCTGCTCTTATGTACTGTACATTTTTCACTGTTAACACTGCTGCTAATCAAAATTCAGCAGAAGGTACAGGAAAGTTAACTTTTGTATGAATTAGTTACTCTACTGTGCTGAATAATTTCTTGATAATGGCTGCTTTATGGCCTGCGTCTGACCCCGTGAGATGCTGCACAATAGTAATTCTAGGTCATAAAGGAGGACGTTGACTTTCATGTGACAAAGTGTGTTGTAATCTGCTTCCTTAACTGAGAATATCTGACTCTCCCCTAAGATCCTCAGTTTTTACTCAATCCTTATAGTTTTTATAGAGATGTCTCCACTAATAGCTACTCAAAAGATCATCCTAAGAAATAGTGCTCTGTTGGAGTTTAGAATATTCTTGTTAATTAGATAAAAATAGACATTTTGTGGAGTTTATAACAATTTCTGTACAGTTGCCATTTTGGTTCTGTGCCAGCAGACTACCACTTACCAACTAGAGATTTAATTAGCAGCACATGGACAGGCATATCAGACATCTGTTCTATATCAGCCAAGATTATATTCTGCCATAATAGTTACTTAACTGCTGTAGAGAAAACCAAAATTAGAAAAGAGTTTTTAAAAAGTAGAATCTCTCTATATTCATGATTCCTCTCCATATTTTATTGTGCTTTGATTATGATAGTTTCTATTTGGAAAATGTTAGTAGTGGTAGTAGTAATTTATTATTACCAGTTGTGGACTAGTTCATCTATAAACCAATGTGAAGGCATAGGGCCAAATCTTCAGCTGGTGTAAATTTTATACTAGCTGAAGATCTGATCCATGATCTTTGTGTCAAAGAATTTATAATGTAAGGCCCTGGCTTAACCACATGGGCACAGGGACTCAATGCAGGATTGGGATTTAAATAGGCAAAAAGATATGGCAGTAAGCTGCTGTTTATCCCCTAGACTTGTCCTGGTTGTAGTGACTTCTGGCAAATGTCATGAACATCATATGATCCACAATCTAGTTCTACATGTACATCCATGTTGACATGCTATTCCATGCAATGCTCACTCAGTTTGCCTCTAGATTTGTCCCATGCTAATAGCAGCAACAGTTCTGTAGCAGAGTCGCATTGCACAGATGCACCCATCATTTCTCTAGTAACCTCATTGCATTATTTAATTCTGCTTGACAGTAATTTTCTGTGGGCTGACATTAAAATATTTTTTAACTCTATGTGTGTGAGGGGAGGGCATGTAATAACTAAACAGGCTGCAATATGTTAGAATTATGGGAATCCAGGTGTATTTTAAAAGCATATACAGATGAGAAAGTTAAAAAGCCGTGGGCTTGATTCTGCCCTAACTCAGGCTGGCTTCTGTCAACATAACCTCAGGAGAAAGCCCTTAAATCTACCGTTTTTTCAAACAGAAAAAAAAGGAAACGGGAATAGAGAACATGGAATCAATCTGTTTACTCATCTGAATATACCTGCTTATTTCAGGACCCCCCAGAGTTCAAGTTCGTCTGTCCCACTCACTGGAGACAGCCAGACTGATGCTGACATTCTGGCTTTCATTAAAGCCAGACAGAATCTCCTGCAGAAGAAAGGTAAACCCTGCTAAACGTACTAGGCCAAACAGAGCTCTCTGATACAGCAGTAACGCATATATCTATATATCAATGCTAATATAAATCTCTTTTGGGTATTTGTCACTAAATCAGAGGGTAAGAGTAGTCATAGGTGAGCAGTAAATTTCAGTCTACAGTGTGAGTAAATAAAACTGGCAGTAGGTAGAAGGCACACAGGAGCGGCTCCCAGAGGCAGCCTGGAAGTAATTCATCACAATAAAGACAAAAGTTTCTTCTCTGTTTGTTTGGTTTTTTTACAACAGTTTTTCATGACAGTAGCAAATTAGAGAGAAGATGAAAGCAGCAGTAATTACTGAAGCAATAACTTTCCATCACCACTCAAGTGCTGATGACAGCATTACTCTGCAAGCTATCAGCCCCGGCAGATGGTGTTAGCGTTATCAGAGAGTGGTGCTTTACTATCACGCTGCTTATCAGGAATAACTCTCAGGTAAATACACACAGGCTGCAAATCCAGCCACCTTATGCCCATCCAAAGCAAACACTCAGCACACTTAGGCTTTGGGTCCCCTTTTGTCTTAATTTAGTAAGGCTGTTGTCAAGCTTCTTCTGGAGACATTAAAGTTGAATTTGTAGACAGCTGACTTACGAGCCAGGCTACAGAAAAAAAGAAATATTTAAAGCAAACATCTAAGGCTTTTAGAAGGTCCATGATTCATCCCATTTATAACATACAAAAAATGAACTTTTAATTACAAGGGCGCAATTAGTCATGAAATCATTTCTGAAAGCCCATCAAGATTGAATCTGTCAGCTGCCTTCCCTAACCTGCTTGTTATTTGTTTATAGGCCATCAGGTAGCATTATGTGTGGATCTCAAAGAAGGCTAGGCATTACCAAAACTGATAAACTTCAGTTTCAGGCCCACTCTGTGTCTGAAAGAGACTCCTACAGAACAGAGGATGATCAACACATTTTAAACTGTGCTAAAGTTCAGTTATAAACACTGTGAAGCTAAATGTGGTACCATGTGCATGATGCTTACCACAGCCAGCCTGGCAGTGCGGTGTAGGATGACTTAGAAGGTGTAGTGTGACTTACAGAAGTGTACAGCTTGCCAAGCAGTGTACATTACAATATATGCACTGGGGCCTAGCAAAGTTCTTAGCCAGCAGATTGTCCACCAGGTGCAGTAGATGGGTCCCTCTCTGAGCTCCCCTTCGAAAGCCAGGTGGAGGCCTCTGTTCATTTCTTGTCCAAGCCCAGCACACCCTTAGTACACAGGATTGGATTTGGCCCTAAATTATTTCAGTTCTCTGCATCCCTCAGACACAGCCCTAGACTTTCTGAGAGCCACTAGTGCCTCTCAATGCAAAGGAAGTCTTAACCACATACATTCAGGCTAAAGGCAGTAGACAATAGTAGTGACTGTTGCAGTAATTGTTCATGGATTAACTAACAGAGGATTTTGACAGCAGCTGGGCTCAGGGCAAAGGAAAAGAAGAGGGCCCCGAGCAGTGCTCGTTAGGTAAAGAAATCTCAGGTAAAGTTCAGAGGAAGCTGAGTGGGCAGGAAGAGGGAGTTACTCAAAGCAGGTGCTTTGGGAAAGCAGACAATAATAATAACTAGCTCTTAGATCTCAAACACTTTGCAAAGAAAATCAGTATCATTATTCCCATTTTAGAAATGGGAAAACTGAGTCACGGGGCAGTGAAATGACTTGCCCACAATCACCCACCAGGCTAGTGGCAGAATCAGAGATGGAACCCAGGTGTTCTGAGTCCCTGCCCAGTGTTCTATCCACTAAGCCATACTGCCTACCCAGAGTTCAAACCTTTTTAGGCTTATCCATTCTGTAAACATTTGAGCTCTTTTCCATAATGGTGCTTTCTCCAAGGCTGTACCATTTCACTCATGGCGCTTGGGTTTCTTCATGGGAAATCCCCTGCAGGTGACTCCAGCAGAAAACATTTTCTGAGCCAAACCAAAGTCTGCTAAGGCATGGAAGATGCCATCATACTTCCTCTCCCTTCCTTCAATGCTTGAAACTGCTCCATGATATCAATGGCCCAGAAACACATCAAAGACTCTGCTTTGTTTTAGCTGAAAAGAGAGGATAAAATGTGTGCACAGGCCAATGGTGTGGAAAACAAGTTTCATAAATAGAAAAAGCATCAGCGTGGGAATGCACATCGTTAATGAAAGTAATACAGTGGAAAATGGCCTCTTTGAAGGGGTCCCGGGGGGAGATTAGGTAGGCACTCACAGATCATTGCCATTCATGTCTCTGAGCTTTACAAACAGACATTAATTAAAGGAGGCACACATGCAGTGTAGTGATGGAATACGCTCGTTTGGATACCTCTCTGTTCGTCAAGCCGCCTTGGAGTAGCTTGCTGGGATTGCTAACATTATCATTCTTGAAACATGGCAGCACAGCTAGTAAAGTTACTTACAAAGGGCTGCTCAGTGAGCATGAACATTTGTTTCACCCTTCATTCTTGGAGTAGCGAAGTGAAAACAGTTGGAGGTCAATGATATGTTGGCCTAAAACTCTTGGATTCAACCCTCTTCTTGCCCTGCATCTGTTTTTGTCTGTGGAGTAGCCATTGGTTTAAAATTGATGACAATGTCTTGAACTACAGTTTGATTAACAGTGTCCTTATCTCCTTTCAGGCTTGGGGAACAAGTGAATTTCTTGTTGCACTCCTCTTCTCCCACCTTCTCTCTTTAAGAACCAGGAACAACTCACCACTTTGGGTCTGCAACTTGATGGAGAAAAAATGAATGACTTGTGTATGTCAAACCTGTGCAATCAAATCTTCAGCATAGACAAAGATCAAGCACAACTGAAGCAACTAGACAGGAAAAAAAAACTTTTTGTTTGTTGGGAATGTTATGGTTATTTTGTAAAACATCACAATTGCTAGCACTTTTTAAAACCACTTTTCCATCACTACTATAAGTGAAACATTTCTTTGCTACTGATGCAATTTTTTTCTCTTTTTCTGATTGTATTTTGGAAGCCTATGAATAGAGTTATATGAAATTCAACAGTTTTGTCCACAAATGTTTGTACAAACATTGCTGGGTTTGATTCAGGTGAGTTTCGTAGCTGTGCTGTGCAAATATAGTAAATATTTGGTTCATGAAATTTAGCAGTTTTATTCAGGACCATTGACTAATGCCAGCACATTACTTTTATTGTTTTGTTTGGTTTTTTGTGAGAAAGGCAGTTTTCATACAAAATGCCTGAAATTTTGAGATCACGTGTTATAATATGAAAACTGATCTGCATTGAAGTGAAATTTCATAAATCAAAGTTTCCAAAAATTTTAGGTCTTTCACTTGGATACATTAAATTTCATGTAAAAATGTATCATCCCCAAAATTTCCAGGCTTAAAAAAAAAAACAGTGATATCTTGCAGGTGTAATGTAAAATCAAGGCAATTTTTGCAGAATCCAAACAAAATATGAAAATGTAAATATAAAGTTTTAACGTTTTGTTGCAAATACTGTTCTTTGTATAATCCCATTCTGCAACCCCATGTCTCACTTTCAGTTTCAGATTCAAGCAAATCTAAAACATAAAAGTGAAATTTAGTTTCCAAAATGTACATAGTTTCAGACTGAAACCACCGCATTTCATGCTATTGAGCAACTTGCAGTGATGAAATCTGAAAACTCTTTGTTATTCATGTCCAAATACATATAACTTGATTGGTAGGAGTCATGTATTCTTTAGGGCATAATCTTCAACTTCAAATGCTGCTAAATTTTTCAGCAACTGAACATTATGCAATGAATTGGAAAATACTCAAAACCACAGATTTTCATCAAATAAACAATTAAAATATGATCAGTAATGTAATCTGTTATTTTAAAAAGCAATGTATTTCCATGCATTTCAGTTTACTGCAAAAATCAACATGAGTGCCACAGAAATCGGTATGTTTTGCACAGAATTTAGCAAGCACCAACCGAACTGGGAGTCAAGTCCATGGTTATTCATCGTCAGTGAGGAAGTGAGTGGGTTCAGGTTTTGTAGCAGAAGGGACATAGTTCTTCCTGCTCTGGAGGACCCAAAACACTCCTTTTTCTGCAAAAGCCTTTATCCCTCATCTTTCTGGGAATGTTACTCTACACGCAAACACACTCCATTCTGGCTGCTGGCAGTGGGTGTGGTCTCTACCCCCTGTCGTTGGTTCCTGGGGGCACTGGGGAAGAAAACTGGTTAATGCACTGTAGCAGCTGAAGACAAGGAGAAAAGCCAGCACCTTGTGATCAGCCAGTTCTCCACAGATCACAATTTGGGAACCCCTATATTAGAGAATGCATTCCACAAGCCATTCCTCTGCAGGGCTTCTCTTGAGCAGAGAGGGCCAGTCATGCTGAATTAATATTTATATGTTTGACTCCAGCAGGGCCACCAAACTGAAGTCACTTAAGCAAGATCATAGGAAATGAATCAGAAGGCCAACATTGAAAGTCTAGTACTGCTGTTCAGTTACATGGCTATCTCTTCCCGATATTAGTAAAATCCCCATTGCAATTACTAAATGTTGGAGGTTACCAGAAAAGAAGCATTAGGAAAATTGTTCGTTTCTTCTGAGACTTACACACAGGGCCAGCTCCAGGCCACAGCGCGCCAAGTGCGTGCTTGGGATGGCATGCCGCGGGGGGTGCTCTGCCGGTTGCTGGGAGGGCGACAGGCTGCTCCGGTGGACCTGCCACAGGTGTCCCTGCAGAGGGTCCGCTGGTCCCATGGCTCTGGTGGAGCATCCACAGGCATGCCTGCGGCAGGTCCACCGGAGCTGCAGGACCAGCGGACCCTCAGCAGGGACGCTTGCGGCAGGTCCACCGGAGCCATGGGACCAGCGAGCAGCAGAGCGCCCCCTGCGGCGTGCCGCCGTGCTTGGGGCAGCAAAATTGCTAGAGCCAGCCCTGCTTACATATATTTGTTAATTGCCTTCAATTGTCCTGACATGATCTTGTGTGACACTGTCACTTGATTTCATATGTAACATTGTGTTTTGATGTTGCCATGTAATCATAGAAACCGGAGATATAAAAAAGATCTAGTAGTTCTCCGATCCCAAATACTATGGTCCTGATTCTGATTTCAAACAAGTTTTATGTCAGTGTGACTCCATTGATTTCAGCAGAGTTACTCCCAATTTACAGAGTGGAGTGAGATCAGAATCAGGCCAATATGCTCATCGTATGCCTGGCTGAGGATATAACTAGTAACATGAAACTACACAACTAGATAGGAATGCTGAAAATTGGCCTGCCACACCTTTTGGATACTTCCACAATACAGCTGGTTCTGGTGACACAAAAAGTTGCACATCTTAAGTGCTTACTCATTAATCCAAAATTACTTGTCCACCATTTTTTCAATGACCACCACATAAAGACTGCACCTTCTAGATAGCTCCTATTTCTGTACGACAGTTGGGTTGACTGTACCATACTAATGCTACCTGTCTTGATAGTCCCTTTTCAGAAGTAAATACTCACCAGCAACTACACACCACACAACAAAAACACCAACCCAGGAACCAAACCCTGCTACAAACCCTGGTGCCAACTCTGTTCACATATCTATTCAAGGGACACCGTCATAGGACCCAACCACATCAGCCACATCATCGTTCGCCTGTACATCTACCAATGTGATATATGCCATCATGTGCCAGCAATGCCCCTCTGCCATGTACATTGGCCAAACCGGACAGTCTCTATGCAAAAGAATAAATGGACACAAATCTGACATCAGGAATCATAACATTCAAAAAATAATAAATAATTATTATTTTTAATAATAATTAATAAATTATTGAAGTATTAATAAATTATTACTGAATAAAGACTGGGAGTGCTTGGGTCATTACAAAACCTAATTTCTCCAATACTAATTTCTCCCTATTGTTACTCACAGCTTCTTGTCAACTGTCTGTAATGAGCCACTCTCTTACCACTTCAAAAGTTACTCTCTTGGTATCCTGCTGTTAAGTGATTTATCTCATTAGACTGATCTAACACTTGGTAAAGCACTCCCATCCTTTCATGTATTTATACCTGCTCCTGTATTTTTTACTTCATACATCTGATGAAGTTGGTTCTCGCCCACGAAAGCTTATGCCCAAATAAATTTGTTAGTCTCTAAGGTGCCACAAGGATTCCTCATTTTTTTGCTGATACAGACTAACACGGCCACCACTGAAACCTCTTCAGATAATCTCCTGAGTCACTGGAAAGGGCCCTGGTGTTTACCAAGAGGAAGGTACAGTCAGTGGCATCCGTTTATATTTGGATTTGAGCCTGCTTAGCCACCTGTAAAACAGTTTTTCTAAGTAAAGAGGTTTTTGTGCATGACTGAGTACTGTCTATTGACCGTGATATATCTAGCCAGTGGTTATGCAAACTTGTAGATATAGTAAATTCTGTTTACTTAACGTCTCCAACCAGAGCAAGCTGTTTTCTAAATCCAAAGACCTTGATTGCAGAGAGATCTTGGGGCAATAGCAGTACAGTGCTGGGTGCCATGCAGATGTTCCCAGGAGGACCTTGTGCCAAGCACCAGAGGCCACATCACCCCTCTTGTGGTACAACACAGACATTTTCTATCCTCATATCCCCTTCCACAGGTTTTACCAGAGGAGAAGATGGATCTTCACTGAGCTCCCCAATAGCATCATCACTTCTAGAAGGGCCAAAGTGTGTCCACACATTCATGGAAAGGGCCACAAAGCCTGCTCCCATTTGTGAATCCCCAGGGCTCCACACAGAGGCCAGGAACATCCATGTGGATGCCTTGTGCTCACCAACTCTTGCCCCTAGTCACCCCCCTTCCACTGCTTCCTGGCTACAATAGCTACAGGAACTCTGAGGAAAAGATGATACAGCCGCAGGCTTAGCAACTCCTGTAAAGAGGATTGAACTCATGATGACATAGGCCTAGGAATCGAATACTGAGATTCACACGTATGGCATCACCAGTGTGTATTGCAGTAGCGTCTCTCTGAAAGTTGTTATTCTTCTTCTGGTTTAGCCAATCTTAGAATGGAAGTGTTTAGTGTCAGTAGTATAAACTGAATGCACTTCAGCTGGATAAAATGTTAAGCTTTTGTAAATGCTAATTGTTCTATCTGCTCAACTGGAGAATATGGATGTTGATAAGATGAAACTCCAGGCATGACTTGTTCTCTGAGGCACATTTGGTGTCTCTATATAGAATGTATTTCTTTTCAATGTTCATTTTATTAATAACCACAAAAAATCCAATTTCTATTTTTAATATTTTACATTAATCATTTTTGTTTGGGTTTAAGTAATTGTAAATGGTCTTTTTCCATTTTTTTTCCATTTCACTTCCTCTAATATTTGTTATGGAACCTCACCAGTATGGCCAGCATCACAAAGAATTATAATAACAGTTATTACCAATGACTCTATCTGATGCCAGCACAATAAAACTAGGAATTCTTAACGTCTGCCTCTACTTTTCTGTGTTCTTAGGAGCAGTGCACTTGAGATGGTCCTCTAGACATGTCCTTCAATATCTGAAGTTCTTCACTCAACACAAATGCTGTAATGAGCATACTTGCACTTAGGCTGTATATTGGCCGTGCGTGAATTGAAAATACTTTGTGGCTTTAAGAGTTTCTCTCTTTAAGGAATTGAAACAACCTGATCCAATGTTCAGAGACAGAGCAACAATAAGATTTAAGGAAATAGGTATTTGTAGAAATTATGTGAAAAAAGCATAATCAAAACTTTGCCGCTTCTTTCATCCATTTCTTCGAAAAGAGAGGATCCTCCCCCCCCACCTTCACTGACACATGTCAGTAAATCAAATTTCATGAGTATAAAACTGATGTGAGATCAAAATCCAGGCCTGAGAACTGCCAGAGGACAGTGTCATGCGTGAAGAATCATAGTATGTTCATGATATTCATATTCCTTGCACCTCAAAGGAGTGCTCTGTAGGTTCTCCTCAGGGCCGACTCTAGGTTTTTTGCCACCCCTGGAATTCTGCAGCCCCAAGCACGTGCTTGGTTTGCTGGTGCCTAGAGCCGGTCCTGGTTCTCCTACTCCTACTATGAAACTGAAGCCTTGTCAAGTTTTGCCATGGTAGCTATGTTGGTTGGGGATGTGAAGAAATCTGTACTTTTGCAACTATAGCTTATCTTGTTTGATGAACTGGTTTCAGCTATAGCAGCAAAAAAACCTTTTTTGCTAGTATAAGCCGCATCTACACAAGGAGGGCTTGCCAGTATAGCTCTACCTGTATCACTGTACCAGCAAACACTTGCTAGTGTAGACAAAACCTTAGGGAATAAAAACCACTCCAATAATAAAAGGAAATTTGAAACAATTCAACAACTAGATATGCACAGTTGTTCTGGCCAGGAGCAAAACCCCACTGAACCACTGTATCCTTGCATGCAGATTGTCACCTAGTGTTCTGTTCAGAGAAAATTGTGCCAGAAAACTAGTCATAAGCATCCTGTCACATCCGAAATTTGAGCCACACAGGATCAGCCAACATAATTGTCAGCTGCACCTCATTACTCATTTAGACCCAAATCAGGATACTGAAGTTATGGCAGTGTTGTTTACCTTAAAGAAACTAACATTAAACATCAATTTAAGCTTCCTCGGCTATTTTTTTAAGTGTGTCCTTTATTTTGCAGCTGACCTATATTTTGAAAGCCCATGTTCCATGTTTAGGACTTGGTATTTTGAGAGCAATGGCAGAGATGGACTCAACAGAATTGGAGAATTTGGGGGGTTAATTTGTTTAGTTTAGCTAGTGTAACGTGATTTGTCAAGTGGATCATAATCCTAGAACTCATATAGGTGTGCATGCATTGCAGAAGATCTCATGGTCTCTGTGTCATAGGCTGGACCACTTCAGGGTCAGTAATCCTTCATGCCCAAATGGAACAGCAAAGATCTATTATTAATAGTAGTTGAGATGAGCCGAGAAGGAAACATTCAGATCTTGATCCAAGTTAGATTTGGCAAGGATTCAGGGCTCAGATTCAAGAGTGAATCCATGCTTCGGTTCAAGTTTGGACCCACAGGTCTGAAATTGCATGAGCTGTTCTCATGAGATTTCTGCTGGGAGCATCCCAAGTTCAGTTTTTATTGTAGCCCTAGAATTTTCCGAGCTCAGGACCAGATTAATGCATGGGCCAAATTAGTACATAGGCTATTAGGAACATGCCTTGGGCCCAAATTCATGGGAGGGGTTGGGGGAGAAAAGAGTACATTTTGTTTTGGTTAACCAATGCAGATTTGCTTGCAAAATGAAAGAACTTCACCCACTTGAATGAGTGGTGGTGTGACCTGGCACACAGGGTAGCTCCACCACTCAAATTTGGCCCTAGCACCTCTCTGTCATGATGGAGGGCTGCCATCCCAAATTTGAATGAGTGACATTGTGACTTGGTGCTCGGAATCACACTTCCCCTGACACTCAAATTTGTCCCAGCTGCCCCTTCATCATATTATGACCCCATGTGCATTGTTGCAATGCCACTCTCACAAGACAGTGAAGTTCTTTCAGTCTACACCAGTGGATTGGCTGGCAGAAGTAGTCCTCACTCAAAGCTAAGGCTCATTCTGCTATTCCAATCAAAGCCCAAAGTGAAAGGAGGGCACTGGATGAAGAAACAACTTCCTTCTCCAACAGCAATATGTGGACAGTCTGGGATTGGAATTTACTGCAATGGCATGTCTGGGAGGGAACATCACTGAAGTGTATTTTCCCCCTTTCAGTGTATCGACTGTTTGTTGTTATTCATAACGGAAGGTGGAGGCCCAGAAGCGTATGTTTGCTGAGGGCCCAGTGATAGTTAAATCTGTTCCCATCCCAGCTAGCCGTGGTTAAAAAAAAATCCATACACAACAACAAAAGAAGTGGGATTAGACCTTATACTTCATCTGGTTGTCGGAAGGAGGTTTCCAATCTTATTTTAGCACATTCCTTTATTGAATTCTTGTCATGTGGAAGCCTTACAATATTTTGGTCTCACTTGGGGCAAGAGGGTTGTGGGGAGTTCATTCATCCAAACTCAGAACTCAGACATCATGAGTTCTCAGTTTAAACTCCGAAATTGTAGGTTTGAATTCCATGAGTCTAGCAAAACATGAGTTCTGGGCTGCAGATTGGGGACTTCTGGTTTGGGTTGGGTTTTGGTTCATCCTGGTGTAACCTAGAACTAGGGCAAGAAGACCTTTCCAGTGAGAATCTTTACAGTTGCCATTGCATGAGCTTCCCTTGGAAAACAAAAAAGGGTTCCAGAGGGTTTACTTAGAGATTTAATCTCTCTAGAGTAAGGACCATCTTTTTGTTGTGTGTGTGTACAGTAACTAGCACAGTGGTGTCCTGGCCCATAACCGGGGCTGCTAGATGCTACAATACTATAACCAATAAATGATAAACCCAACTGAGTTTTCCCGTCCTTTGTCTCTAATAATGGGAGAAGTTTCAAATCACAGGGTTTCTCACTCCATTTTCAGTCTTTTAAAAACCTTTTGAAACTGAAAATCGATGCATCGGTATTAATAACTGGTCGGGAACTGGGGAGGTAATGTTGATCAAGTGGGGGGGAAGTCATACATTGACATTTACAGATTCCAGAGCAAAAGTAACAAAATCCAAGAGACATTCCGTAAGCCCTGCAACTGTCTCTACACTAGGGACAGATCTCCAATCGATTCCTCATCAGCAATTTGATTTTTCCCATGGAAGGATATGACAGGGGCAGACACAGCGTGACCATTTTCTCTTGTGTTTTATTTGACAGTTTCAGAACACACTGTTCTGTTGACTTGCATGGAGCTGTGTGTGTGTGTGTGTGAAAATATCTTTGTTAAATGGACGCTGTGCGATTTTGTCCTTGCGCTTATCTCCAAGCTCATTCAGCCAGAAAGCGCCGCATCCCCAGCTGTGTATTTACTCTGCATTTTCTCTCTCACACATGCAATCGATTAGCTTTTTTCTTTTTCCTACTAAAACCCTCATCCTCAGGACATCTCTTATCATATGTTCGAGGTCTCTTTTCAACTTTGCCTCAGCTGCTTGGTATATTTTATTTTCCATTAATTGATTTTTGGTGCCTACTCTGTTGAAATGCTTTTTAAGTAATAGTTAATTCCTGCCATTAAAGATAATACCGCCTCCTATGAAAGGCCATTAGAAATCATTTCATTCGGCTCAACCAAATGGGGTCCATCTCTGATGCATGCATAAGGCACGTTAGCTACAAGTGTTTCATGTATTGTGATGAACAAACCTCAACAAATTTGGAGGTTCAGTTTATCAAAGCCCCAGACACTTAAGATTCTCACCCAAAATAGCCAAACCTATTTGGACTTTTCCTTCTCATGCGACCCTCTTTCCTCCACCAGCATCGCCAGATGTTTCACCCAGGACATATTGATTTAGGCTTCGAAGTCTGATAATTGGGCCCCCTTGTTGAAAAGAAGCGGAGGCCTGTTGGGGATCAGGAGGGGAACATGGGTCATTGTCATCTCTGAACTCTTTCTAACCGAAGAAAGGTTCTAGACTGGGTTGGGTCGACCATTTGTTTCATTAGTCATTCATTTAACTAATTTCTGAAGCACATTTCACCATGACTTCTCCTTCAATTGTGGGAATTTAACCCAGTTCATCAAATGCTCAGCAAAATAAATGGATTTGCAGCAATCCCAGAAAGCTGCTAACTTCAGGTTCGGATGGCTCTGCCAAGAGGAAGAGTTCCCAGAGGCAAGGGCCCCTCCAGTGAGAGAGCCCAGCTCCTGCACAGTTGAAGTGAAAGAGCCCAGTTATCAGACACTGCATATTTGCTGTAGCAAGTACTTTGCAGCCACTCTGACAGGCAATCTCTCACAGACTCTGCTCCTAGGCCATGTGTGTACAACATCCCCCACAATCCATAGCAAATGTGCTGTACCTCTCTCCTGTGCAAGCAGATAAAACACAGCAGTTGTTGCTGTGGGTTCTAGGACTAAGCTCTGGCCCTTACTGTAGCCACCAGAAGTTCTGCCTCCCGCGGTGGAGCAAGCTAGTGGTTCAGTGTCTGTAGACCAGTTTGCTTTACCATTTCATTGGGAGGTTTCGTTGTGTTTTAACAATATCAGTCTCACTTCAGCATCTGGCTTCTCTCTCCCTCTCCTCAGCTGAGGAATCACCAGAGAACTGAGACTCTAACCCTCTCTACCAGGCCCCCTCCTCCTCTCCCACCCATCCAGCAACAAAGCCACTTATGCTCTGAGCCAAGTCCAAGAGGTGCTTCCAAGGCTGAGCTACACCCAGTCTGTTGCCAGTCAGCAAACCCTCATTCTGACATTAGACAATAGGATTTGGCTCTTACAAACAACAGTTCAAATGAAGCCTGTAAAGGTTCTCCCAGAAGTGGAAATGACCCGTCACAGCCTTTAGTCTACTTCCCCAAGCACCATTTCAAGCCTGGTGAAAAAACCCTACACACTAAGCAAAGGAAGGAAACCATTATCCAGGGCATTTGAAAAGGAAGGAGATTTGATAACAAAACCACAGCACCAGACATGGCTTCCTTGCCTTGGCTGTGTTTTCTTTCAGACACGTTTTGGCCAATATACCATTGGCTCTTCCTCCTGTAAAATACAAAACTCGAGCTCCCTTCCACTGCACGAAAATCATTAAGACTCCCGTGAGTGAGTCTGTGGGACTGTTTTAGCTAACGATTAACCTTTAGCCCTCCTTCTCCTTGTGCATTTGGATTAAAAGGGCAACCTGGAGAGCGGCAGCAGCAAAGATGAGTGAGTCATTCCCTAAAGCTACAGACTAAGGGCTTTTTCCAGGTGTGGAGTCCACAGATAAAGAGTTTGGAACCAGCAAGCCAGGCAGTGAGAGGATTGAACTTGCTCGACGCTCCACTTTGTGACCAAGCTTTACTCAGGATGTTTCTGAGCTTCATCCTGTTGTGTTCAATGATGCCACCAATGTTTGTATGGTACAGCCTGCAGCTACTGACTTTTCAATGCCTTCAGCTCCATGCTCTTCTCTGTTCTGGGGAGTGTCTTCTAACTAGAGAGATTATAGCGCTGCCTTGTACTGAAGTCTAGTGGTTAGAGCAAGGTGCTGGGAGACAAGACTCTGAGAGTCTCTTCCTGGCTCTGCCATCAACTCACTGTGTGACTTTAGGTAAGTCACTTACCACCTCTGGCCTCAGTTCCCCGTTCTAGAAAATGAGGAGAGTGCAGGGGTTTTGTGAAGCTTCAGTCATCAAGAGTTGCAACACCTGTTGAGATTCTTGGAGGAAAAGATACTTTATAAGGGTAAAGCATTCTGATTAACATTCATGTTACCTCACAAGGGCTCGCCAGTTAGTTCACTCCTGGCTGAAGAAAAGATGCAGGGAGATGAATGCTGTTTGCACTCGTTTCATTTCATACAGGCCTGATGCCATTAAGCTGTTTAAACAGACTCTCTGCAGCAATAGCTGGAACTGTGACCGTGTGATTCCTCGGCGCCGGGGGCAGCGTGCCTCGTGGCACATTAACCCAGTGAGTGCTCAGAAGGGAAAGCTGCCTGCCACCTCACAGCAGCAGCATGTCCCACCTCGTGGTGCGCGGCAGACGGATCAACTGGACTCTGGTGCTGGTGCTGGGGTATCTCTTTTACCTCCTCCTGGGGGCCATGGTGTTCCAGCTGCTGGAGAAGCAGGCAGAGGCCCAGTCTCGGGACCAATTCCAACTGGAGAAACTCAAGTTCCTGCAGAACTACACGTGCTTGGACAAGCAAGCCCTGGAGCAGTTTGTGCAGGTAAGAGGAGCAGGCTGCCCAGCTCTGAGCTCAAGGCTTAGTTTGGTCCTGGAGGGTTTATCCATTTTTACTAAAAATGAGTAGGTTGATTTAACATCTGTGCAATTAAAGAACTAGCCGTCTAAAGAAAGGCAGATGCTATGCAAGCTCCCTCCACACAGTTCTGCCATTTCACCTCAGTCCTGACCTACAGCATGTCTTGCCTTTTCCACAGTGAGGCTCCCCAAACACACACTTCTGCTGATGCAATTGAGGGCTGCCTCACCATAATTCCCCTCTCCCAGTCCTGTGCCCAGCTCAGCCCTTTGGTACTGCACTGATAAACACTATTGCAAACCTTAAGAAAGAAAGGCAGCTCTGCCAATGCACCTCAGCCCAGACTTGTATCGTCTCTGCACATCTCTGCCTGGACCCTGTCCAGCAGCACCCCTTGCTATTCCAGCTCTACCCCTTTCAAATACCATGAGCTATGCCATATCATACTGTGTTTTTGGCGAGTGGATAAAGGTCCACAAGGTACCAGGTTAAGATGCGTAAACTCCATTTCATTTGTTTCCTCAGGCAGTATTTGACACCAGGTCTGCAGAAGTGAAAGCATGTACAGTGAGATCTTTAAACACATTTACTTTGTCATTTAGAGGAACCAACATAACATGTATTTGCATCTGGTCCAATGTGCACTCAAAATAAATGGGTTTTAAACTTAAAACAGGTTCAAGGCCAGTTGCAGTACCCTCTAAGGTTACTGAAAGCTGTGCTCCTTGGTTGTAGTATGCAATAACAGGGCAATAAGAAATCCTTGAATCAATCAGAGCTCTTCTTCATGCTTCTAATTTCTCCAGCAGCAGACTGGGAGCCTTTCCTTCTGCTAACTGTTTCAGTAAGGCCATTAAACTACTCCAAACAGGATGCCAGTTTGCATTGTATTCTTGGTCTGATGGGTTTCCACTGATCAATTTCCAGATCAACAAAAAGCCTGACAGGCACAGTAGATGAACTTGATAGAAGAGTGAAGTACAGATCACAAAGGTAGCAGGAAGTGAATGATTCTGCCTGAACCTTGGTCCATTAGGGCTGCTGGGTAATTACAAATACTGCAATGTATTACTTGTTGAGTGCTTTGCACTGCACGGAATATGACAGAGAAGAGAGCCCTGATGCCCAGATACGAAGAGAGGATGACTCCCAGCACTATGCCCAATTGGGATATCTTCATAGGGCTAATGTGTTATTTAGTCCAGTCCCTAATAACCTAGGAAGCTCCCTGAGAGCCAAATTCTCCTGTCTTACACCAAGAGAACTATATTAAAAAGAAAGGGGTTGCACTGGTGTCATAGAAAGAAGAAATTTGCTGAGCCTCTAGTTGTATTGAATACATAGAATGTTTCAACTGCTAGCTGTTCTGGCCAGAACCAGCAGAGGGCACCAAAGTATCAGCTATCATGTATCAGACTTGAAACAACTCCCTCAAAAACAACTCACTAGATCACAGGAAGAGCTGTGAAGGACAAGCAGAGAACTGTGTGTCATCCGTCACAATGCCTTTTAGACACATTTCCAGCTATTATTAATAAGAAGAAATAAAACTCTTCCAAAATGGAATCCCTAGCTCTGAGAGCACAGCTAAGAAACCATCACCGGTCGGTAGTCTTTATTGTCTACCTGTTCAATCATGAGACGCCCGTCTACCCAATCTAAAGTGTTGCGCTACTCTGAAAAGTGACTGTGTAAAAGGCATTGTTGCAGCTCTGTGCTTATTGTGTGCCAGTGTCATGGTGTCGGCTTTGCTCAGTTAAATTGAAAAACTGGACTTTCTGACTCCCAGCCCTGCAAATCCACCCGCTGGGTTCTGAGAGTCAAAAGTTAGTGTTGCTTCTGGCTCATAGATTATCTCCAGTAACTGTGTTTGGACTTGACCTCCATTAACAATTGAGCTGATTCTTCAAGAAGCAGATTCCTGTTGTTCCATCTCCATTAGCGGTGTTGGCTCTGCAGGGCTAGAATGAGAAACACTGAGATGGGCCTGATCTGAGCAGCCTGGAACATCAGGAATTTCACATAAAACTTTGTGATCTGGGCCCATCTCTGGTAAAAACATATTTCAGAAAATGAAGTAGAGCTGACCCTAGATACAGACAGGAAGCAAAATAGCTGCATAAAGAGGAGCCATTTTTACAGTCACTTTGCTGCCCAGGCCCACGCTTCCAGACATTTGTCAGATAACATCAATCCTGACACACAGGGCCAAACCCTTGGCGATGGCTAAGAAGAATGCAGTGCAGGTGGGGAGGAAGGAATAAAAAGTGGTATAAAGTTCACCTTTGCTCTCTTCAGCTCCTGTGATAGCTCTATGCAGGGCTGGTCCCCTTGCAGAGGGCTCTCTAATTTACATTGGGTGCTAATGGTCCCAAGAGAACCAAAAAGGCAGTGATAGATTGGTGCAGTATTGGAGAATACCAGCTATAGCCCTTTTCCCCAGCCATATCCCACTACACCAGCATCAGGGGTGGGAAGCAGTAGAAGCCATTCTGCTAACGTTTTGTCCCAGAGGATCCTTCTTATGCTGGAATGATCTGCCTGGGTCTGGATATGTCGACGGCACAGCCAGATCCTGCTAGCGTTGAGTCACAAAGCAGACAAACCCCACTGGAAGATATGGTCCACAGTGTCAGGATATGGGTGTGACGGTCCAGAGATGGTGTTTATGGCTGGAGTATTTAAAAGGTGTTTTAAAAATGCATTACATTTTCCTTCTGCACGGCATGTGCAGTTTAGTGGAGATTATACTTCAGAGCATTTGCACTTTGAACTGCAGAGAATGGAGAGTTGCTCCTTGTGGACCATGGATTAGACCTGAGGTTCTTTTAGGCATTCTGAGTGGCAAAGGACTGAGATTTGTACCTCAGTGCAGTCTGAAACTTCATTCTTCTCTCCTCATTCTCACTTAAAAACACAGCAATCATTTTGTATAGTTTGATTTGTCAAACTCCCAGAAGAGGTTTTTAAAGCTATTTGGTAGTAGAAGGGAGAGAAGCATGACTGGTGCTACTATAAAGGAATCGAATGTGGCCAGATGCACAACAGTCTTAACTGATGGGTTTCACGCTCTTTGCAGATTCCCAGATGCTGTAAGAATTGTTACTGAAAGAATAATGTAAGGTTTTAAACCCCAACCAACCAAAAGTTGTGTTATCAGTGTGCATCAGATCAGCTAACATTTCAGAAGCAGTGCAATCCACATTGCCCTGGAATGAGGCATTGCAAAGATAATGTCCCAGCAGCAGTCAAGGGTTTTGGTTTTGAATGAGCATCCCCCAACCTTTAGTGCTGATCTCCTGGTTGTTGGGTCATTGAGGCTGAGATGGCTATCAGGGCCACACACTCCGCTCTTCTAGGTCTTGTGTCACTCTAGAAGCAACCCTTTCTGTTGATTAAAGAGCAGGGTGGTGGGTGCACAAATGAGGTTCATTCAGTCACCTGGTGGAAGGGTGAGGGCCAGGACCTTGGAGCTCAAAAGTGAAGAGAGGAAAATAGAACAGGTCCTCACAACTCCAACAGATGCCACCATCCTGTGGAGGGAATATTACAGCAGCCAGGCAACATTCTATTCACCCAGAGGCATTTAGTTGGTGTAGTGAGGCGGCCTGGTTCCCTGACGCCCCGGAGGGGGACGAGCCCTTCCGGATGCCAAAATGGGCAGAGCCAGTGGAGCTTGCGCCCACCCCCCAGAGGTCAGGGAGCAGGACAGGAAGTACAAAAGCCCAACCCCAGAGCTCACTAGAGGCCTGGCTGCTGGAGAAGCCAGACGCCTGTGGCCAGGTTCCCAGTTGGGAGACTCCTGCAATTTGTGGTTGACCCAAGGACTGGCCAGATGCTGACCAGACCCCGGAGAAGCTGGTAAACCTCCCTGTAGCAAGCTACCCAGAGGAGCTGCCAAGCCTACCGCTCGCCAGGTACCCAGAAGAGCCCATGGTGCTTGATTCCTTGGAAGACTCCGTCCAGACGCAGGTACCTCTAGAGGGGGAGGTAGGAAGTAGCTCGGGGGCAGCCGACCCTAGTCTGGCTGCAGCACTGCCAGAACCCGTCAGTGTGTTGTGGCCAGGATCCCCACTGATGCAGCAGCGGGTCTTCTGCCACTGCTAGGGCCCCGGGCTGGGATGCAGTGGAGTGAGAGGGCCTGTGTCCCCCCTGCTACCCAATATGCGGGTGTCAGGCTCCCCCTCTCCCAGGTCATTCAGAGCCAGGACCTGGGCCTCCTAAACCTATTTGTCTGCCCAGCCCCTGCCTGAGGGCCTGAGCTACAGACTCTCTACTGCCCCGCCCTGACCCAGGACCTGAGTTATTGAACTGTTCGCTCAGCCCCTGCCTGAGGGCCTGAGCCCCTGCCTGTTTGCCACACAGCCAGGCTAATTCCCCAACTCACTTGACCTAGGTAGCGAGGCGGCCTGGTTCCCTGCCGCCCTGGAGGGGGACGAGCCCTGGCCGAACCCCCTACAGTTGGATATAAGGATCTAGGAGTTATAGTGAATCACAAATTGAATATGAGCCAACAATGTGATGCAGTTGCAATAAAGGCTAAAATCATTCTGCAGTGTATGTGTTATAGGTAAGACACCAGAGGTAGCTGTCCCACACTACTCAGCACTGGTGAGGCCTCAGCTGGAGTACTGCATCCAGTTCTGGGTGCCACACTTTAGGAACGATGTGGACAAATTGGAGGGATTCCAGAAGAGAGCAACAAAAATTATAAAAGAAAACCTGGCCTATGAGGAAATGTTAAAAAAACGGGCAAGTTTAATCTTGAGAAAAGAAGACCAAGGGGGGACCTGATAACAGTCTTCAAATATGTTAAGGGCTGTTCTAAAGAGGACAGTGATCAGTTATTCTCCATGTCCACTGAAGGTAGGCCAAGAAGTAACGGGTTTAATCTGCAGCAAGGAAGATTTAGGTTAGATATTAAGAAAACCTTTCTAACTATAAGGAAGCTGAAATAGGCTTCAAAGGGAGGCTGTGGAATCCCCATCATCAGAGGTTTTTAATAACAGTTTAGACAAACACCTGCCAGGAATGGTCGAGGTATAGTTAGTTCTGAGAAGTGCAGGGGGATGGACTAGATGAATTCTTGAGGTCCCTTCCAGCCCTAGGATTCTATGATTTTTGATAGACAAGTAAAACATTTCATATTACAACTGAATTTGGGGAGCTGCACTCCCTTTGCCCATGTTGACTTCGGCCCACTTCAACACCCAACAGGTGAGAGCAGTCTAGAGCAGCAGAGGATGTCTCATTAATTATCCCCAGGCTATCAGACAGAAAGGAAAGGCCTGGAGATGATTGGTGGAGATACTGAGAAGTTATAGCTAAAAACAGAACTCACCCTCATGATGTAGAGGTGAGCCAGCCACTCCTCCCCCTCCACCCACAAACATGCATGAGTCACACATAAGCCTGGGATGAGATGGAGAGTGGGAGGGATGGAGGAGAAGCAACCTTTGTTTTTATGGTTTAGCATCACATTGTTTCCCTAATTCAGGCACTTTCAGTGCCCCCTCTATTATGGTCCCTTCATCCTCTAGCAAGTTACTGAAATGTTCATACTTGAGTGCTCCTGTTTTCCAACAAGGAGGGCACAGGCCCCTGGCCTGCTCTACTCCTCAGGCCTTTGCTGAGCCACTGAGAGACCTATATCAGGTCCTTCTAGTCAAACTCTAACCTGTCTAGAAACTCTATTGCTTATTACACATTTAAGCTTGCTTGAGACATCCATCAACCCACTCACCTGTCCATTCTTTTACCTGACAATCTCTTTATCATGAGCCTATACATGCTGCTCACCTGTCTGTCTTGTGCTCTTCTTCTGCTTCAGGTCATCCTGGAAGCATGGGAGAAAGGGGTTAACCCAGAAGGAAACTCTACCAACCCCAGCAACTGGGACTTCAGCAATTCTTTCTTTTTTGCAGGAACCGTTGTCACAACTATAGGTGAGGCAGCCTCTCTTCCTATTAACCTCTTCCTCTGACAACAGATGCTTCCTCCAACTGTCCTGTGAAAGACTGAATCACTAGTGACAGCTAGATAGACTAGACCTGTCAGGAGAGTCTGTATCAGTGTGGGGCTTATTTAAAGCACCACATTTTCGGCCAGTCTCCAATTCTGCATGTTCATTTTGCACACCCAGCTTATTGCACCTTCAAAAGTGGGCACATGCCCATTTTGCAACTGCAAAGCCTTCATTTGCATATGCAGGTTGGGTGGCTGCGCTGTGTGTGCAAGACAGGTACTGCATCTGCTTGTGCAAACCAAGTTAGTTGCATTCATCACAAAATTGGAGACCTGAGCTGAAAATCAGACCCCTAATGTGGAAGGATAAGACATTTTTAAATAATAATTTTTCATGTCCAGTGTTCTTTTGATAGTGACAAAGATTTGGGGCCCAATCAGTGGCTGTGCCATTTTCTCCAGCCAGAATTCTGTCTGGAAAGGTGTGAATAAGCTGGGCCTCAATGGAACTGAACTAAACTGACCTTCTAAACCTTTGGAGGTTCTTCCATGGGCAGTAGTCCAACTCTAGAGCCTTTTAATGTAATTGTCCCTTTTTTCTCTCCTTCACTGCAGGTTACGGTAACTTGGCCCCCAGTACGGTGGCTGGGCAGGTGTTCTGTGTGTTTTATGCCTTGTTTGGGGTGCCACTTAACCTGGCCTTTCTCAATCAGCTGGGGAAAGGACTCAACGCACACCTGCTCACTCTGGAGAGATGGGTGCACAAGCCAGGCCGTGCTCGGGTACAGTGTCCATTTTTAAAGCTAATTGGTTTTCTGAAATAGGTGGCACCTCAGGCTTCGCTGCTGCCTATTTGTGTGTATGTCCTGGGACATCATAATCATGTGTCCTTTCTATATCAGGAAGTTAACACGTCACATTTATAGATGATGACTTTGAAGTAATTTGCTCTTGTCTGAAGGAAACGATCTTTCCCTGTCTTAAGCCCTGATTACCCAAAACACATTAGCATGGTCTTAACTTTGAGCATGTGCCCAAGTCCCATTGATTTTGATGGACTACAAGTATGTACATAAGTGCTGCACTGAATCAGCCTACTGTGCCCAGCCTGTAGTAGTTTTAAACTACAGTAGAACCTGAGAGTTACAAACACCTCTGACAAAGTGGGTATTCACCCATGAAAGCTCATGCTCCAATAGGTCTGTTAGTTTATAAGTTGCCACAGGACTCTTTGCTGCTTTTACAGATCCAGACTAACATGGCTACCCCTCTGATATCTGAAATGTTTGTACCTTTAAACAAAATGTTGTGATTTTCTTTTAAAAGTTTACAACTGAACATTCACTCAATACATCTTTAAAATTTTACTATGCAGAAGAAAAATGCTGCTTTCCCTTTATTTATTTAATAGTTTACATTTAACATAGTTAAATGCTGCTGCTGCTGCTGCCTGATTGCTTACTCCTGGTTCCAAATGAGGTGAGTGGTTGACCGGTCAGTTCATAATTCTGGTGTTCGTAACTCTAAGGTTCTACTGTATGCCAAGACAATTTCATTTTTTATTGGTCCATTCTAATCTGACATCCCTTCACCAATTGGACCAGCAACTCTGCACTTAATTCTTTTCCCTCTCTTTTTACTCTCTTTTTAAATTAAGATAGATATTCACTCTCTGTGGGTAAGACCTGTCAGTTGGTCACCCAGTCTGAGTCAATCCAGATTTTGGAAAACAAGGTAAATGGAGAAAATCTGTTCTCCATATTTCTGTATAAAGGCTCTGTGGCTGGCCCCTGAAATCAGAGAAAAGAGAGATTAGAGAAGACTCTCAGATACCCGATCTATGAATGGCCCTTTGGTAAATCTATGGCCCATTCTGGCACATTCTGTTTTCTCAAAGTGGAGTCTCTATGTCTGTCTGTCTCTCTGGATCGCTCATCTCTAGGACCTGCTTTAACTGCTCATTCACTTTAGAAAGTCACAGTCCAGGAAAATAGGTTAGCTCTAAACTAGCGTTAGGAAATTAATTGATTATTTTTCTAGCCATTCCTGGCTAGTCACCTTCCCCTACCCTATCGGTTTGTGTGATAAAGTTCTTACATCCCAGACCCCCGAATGAATGAATGAATGAATAATAGTAATACTTAGCACTTTTTATGTTCAAAACAGTCTGCAGACATTATCTTACTAATCCTCACAACACCCCTGGAAGATAGGTAATGAATTATTTTACATTGGGGGAAACTGAGGCAGCGACAGTAAGACCCACACTTTCAGACTTGCAAATTCAGTAGTCATGACTGTGAGTTCATTCAAGGTAAATGCATGCACAGAATTAGTCATGTATTTGTTGGCCATTGGCGTCAATGATTATCAACTCTCACCATTTTATCACAAGCCATACATATTTGGTGTTTTTGTTAAAGGTCCATCTCCTGGAGTCATGTGAAAATCTCAGCTTTCATTTAAATAAAATTAGTTTCTAGTCCTCTTGGTTGCGAACAGATGTTTGAAAATGTGATCTGAGCTCACCCAAGGTTCAGAAACTAGAAGGCAAATAAAAAGAACCCCTAATGAATTATTTTTTTAAACTTTCGTGATTTTTTGAGACCTGACTCATGATTTTTGAATGGTTGGCACTAGCAGTACTGCTGATGAATCCATTACTAGAAGTGCTTCAGTATCTGTAGGGAGACAATATAACCAGGTCAGACTGCAGTTCATGGGAGAGGATGAGCATTTCTCCCTTCCATCTTGTCCTCTGATACCTACAATAATTGGGTTCTGTGGTGTACTGTACTTTCTACAAACCAGCAGCAATAAAAAAAATCCACTAGCCACCCCGTGACAGATACTCAATACCACTGAGCTGCCATTTTCCTTCTCTCCTACAGGTAGTGCAGACGCTGGCATTGGCCCTCTTTCTGACTGCTGGGACCTTGCTTTTTCTAGTATTCCCACCTATGATCTTCAGTTATGTAGAAGGCTGGAGCTATGGAGAAGGCTTCTACTTCACCTTCATCACCCTCAGCACCATTGGATTTGGGGATTATGTAGTAGGTAATGAAGGGATGGGGTTGGATGAACTTTATAGGCCTGTGTTCTTAGGCCACTGTAAATTGGGAATAACTCTGCTGAAGTTAATGAGTTACACCAGTGCAAGTTTGGCATAAGTAGATGAGAATCTGGCCCTATGTCTCTACTAAGACTGCCAACAAGGCTGTTAAGTGTTGCCAATTGTGGTGATGAGTATAGATTCTTGTCCACTGAGAACTAGACTAAGACCCACCAAATTCATTTCACACAGGACACTGAATACTGATTAGATAGTAACTGTTCCCAACCCGGTTTAGAGTGATCCACAGAAATAGAGGTGAAAGACTCTATATCCCACTACTAATCCTCCAAACCATCCAGTCCCAATTAGTGTCACCCACGTATGGACTATACAAGAAACTCTATCAAACGTTTTTAGGAATCAAGCCATGTCTAATACTGAGCTGCCAGGGATTATAATTACAGGGTGAATACTATTAGCAAGCAGAGGCCCTTGTAAGAAAATGTACCAAAGGTCAGCATATAATCCCCAGGGGCACTGGCTGTGCCCTAGAGTCACTGCCAGAGAGGAGCCTTTCTCCTTTCTCTGCACCAGCTCACTTAAGCAATACACTTAACATATGAGGTAGAGAATGTCCACATGTGTAGAAAGAACAATAAGTTCTGTCACCTTCTCTGGGGTTTATACTCCCCTCACTTCCCAGAAGTTTTGTGTGTGCATTGTGAGAGCCTCTTTGCCTTAAGGCCTGGCTGTTACACTGTGGAGATCAGTGATGCATTTGGTCCTTAGCTGATGCACTGACCGTTCATTCACTAGAACTGCCATATGGGTATCAGTGACACACACACACCCATACACAAAATGGCACTATTTGCTTGGTAATGTATTCAGCAAATAATATCTGATCCTCTCTGTTCAGAACTCAGGCATACTGCATACTACAGAAAAAAACATGGGTGTAATAAACTATGGGTGTGGCTAAAATATTATTCTAACATGTTAGAGAACCAGATGTAGAATAAAACATGCCTTTCTATATATGGTTATAACATGGTCATTTCCCATCAACACAGGCTAGAATGAATAATTTTACATAGCCCTGGTTAAGGTTAAACACCACATATTAGTTGAAGTTTGATGAAAGTAACAGCTTGATTGCATGGAGATGCCACAAATTGAGTAAATCAGTCACATCACTTTCTTGTTCTATTTATTAGATGTACAGCAGGTACAGTAAAGTGGTCATGATAGGCTTAAATGGGTTACCCAGAGTAGTTTAGGATGGAGCCATGCTCCGTGCCACTCTTACTTCTTGTTCAGTCAGTGGAAGTTTTCCCTTCACTGTGTTGTGATGCAGTTAAATAAAGCAGCAAGTTCCCAGGCTGCAGTTCTGTGTGCAGATGGGGCCTTACAATTTTGATTCCATCTATTCCAAGCCGAACCTCAGACACTGGGGATATGTCTACACTTAAAATATTACAGCTGCGTTGCTGTAGTGCTTCAGTGTAGACACTACCTATGTCGACAGGAGGGGTTCTCCCATCAGCATAGGTAATCTACCTCCCCAAGAGGTGGTAGTAGGTCGATGGAAGAATTCTTCTGATGGATACATGGGGACTTAGGTCAGCTTAACTACACTGCTCGACGTGTGGATATTTTCCACAGTCCCGAATGACATAGTTATGCTGAGTTAATTTTCTAGTGTAGGCCAGGTGTGAGCAAAAAAACATGGGAATTGTTCTAGGACATATGCCCACATACAGTAGATTTTGTGTGGGGGATCTGTGTGGCTCACATGACCTCACAGCAGATCTTTGCATGAGCTTGTGTGTGTTTTGCATCCTGTTGGCTTGTTTGCCAGTGCCAGGGGTCCAGTCTAACATGTTAAGTTTCACGTTTTTTCCAGGCACAGATCCTAACAAGCACTACATCTCGATGTACAGGAGCCTGGCGGCAATTTGGATTGTTTTTGGCTTGGCCTGGCTTGCTCTGGTCTTTAACTTGGGAGCTGACCTGATGGAAAAATTCCTTCAGCTAAAGTGGCACAAGCCTGGCACAGCAGAAGAAGCCATTACCAAGATGGAGGATGACCCTGATCAACCCAGAATCCACATACCGAGCTGAGAGAGGCTCATGGAGAGCACTTTAGAAAGAGCAAGGCTCCCCTGCTCCTGCCTCATACACACCAATCAAGCTTTCTGGGTAAGAGATTGCTGGCTCTAAACCACAGGTTGCAGACTATCTCCAAGGGAGAAGATATTTTCAGAAGAAAGGAAAGCCCTTCATAGTGTAAAGGCAGCAGCTGAATAAAAACCTTTGAGGGAGTGGAACTGTAAAACAAACATCCCAGTATTCATCATTCACTTTCCACTCAACGACCCCCTGGTGCAAGTTCCCCTGAAATAATTAATTACCATCCCTCTGATTTGATCTTTAGCTACTGGAATTGAATTCTGTTGATCTCTGGCGTTCAGAAATCCATAGCGACTGCCTCACAGCGAGGGTGGGAATACCTGACATCAAGAGAGCTGAGCTGAATTTCACTTCCAAGCAGACACAATGAGAAAAACAGGACCAGGCCTGGCCACCTGTTTAACCACATTCATCAAATGAAGCTTTTCCTGAAACCTCTTGGCAGACTTTGTCCTATATGTTCAGTGGTTACATTTCTATCATTGTCCATCTGGGCTGAAAAGCTTCTCCTTAAAATTGCTTAGAAACACTGTGTCCATTTTAGAGCTGTCTGCATTGTAAGAACTTCATCTGGAATAAACAGGCATCTGATACCAAATCCTGATCTCCCAAGTCCCTTGATAATACCAGTCCCTTGCTCAGTGACTATTGATGCAAGCAGACGTCCTTATTTCCTGCCAGTTCAGAAATCCTCTGCCAATGTGTGGTACCTGCTTTGGGCCCATTCATTAAGAAACTCTCATGGACTATGTGAAGTTGGTACTGTCCATTCAGACCTAAGCAAAACTGGCTGACTCCTCCCATTCCAAATCCTGCTCTCTGTTACATGCATGGCATTAGTTGGTGAGAACAAGGAGTCTGATTTTCTCACAACTGTTGTCAGCCAAGAGTAACAGCTCTTACATCAGTCAAGGAGGTGGTAATGCAAAAAAAAGCCACACGTGTGGAACGATCCTGTTGTTGAAACATAGAAATATGGGTCCCACATACAACAAACTTTATAAAGAGTTAATCAAGAACGTCTTCTACAGATATGCTTGTAACCATTATGTCATAAGCTACTTCTGTATGTGCAATGCTAATAACGTATATTGATAACTTATTAACCCGTTATAAACCTGTTATCAATGGAACCTTCATATACAGTGTGCCCCAAATACAACCTGACTGACAGAGTTAACCAGCAGTGGCCCATGACTGATTGATTACAGTTCACCACATGACAGCCTCTCAACTAGCAATTTGATATTTCACTGTGGGAAAGATGTCTATAAAATCTGCAGCAAATTGTGCGGCCTGGAGAAGGAGTGCACAAGGTGTGAAACTCATTCCACACATCTGCTCTGCTGGGTTCTGTGTTCTGTGGAGATTCACAACAACGGCTTGATTTTGCATCTTACCTCGTACCTGTTTTCCCCACTGATGATTGGAACCTGGAGACTCCAGGCTGGGTGCTCAAGTCTGAAATGCTGGGAAATAAGAGTGGACAGCTCCCAGTTATTGGGCTTGCTCAGTAAGGCCCATGACACCGTCACCCCATTCTACACCTCATTCTCATCTACTACCTACCTTACAGCGCTTGTCTATCTCCACTCTCCTAGCACTGATCTCCCCTCTGTCCCTTCACACAATCTCCTAAATGAGCACAAGAACCGCCTGCTCTGTAGTCTCTGCCATCTGGCACAGCTGCTTTGTATCTCTGTGAGTTAGCTAGCTCTCCATATTTTTGCAACTTGCATCTGAAAATCTCTCTTACCTATATCCACTCTTTTCCCTCCCTCAGACCAAATGCTCACATATAGTCATTAAATACTGTCTTTACACCACTGTCTTTGTAATTTATATTATATTCTGTCTTATATTATCTAGCTCTATGAAACATTGTGGGCTGCCATTTGTATGAACGACACGATCAGGTACCAAATAAAGTTATACTGACTTGTGCATACGATCCAGATTCCATCCCACCCCTCCTGTCTTCCACACCTTCCTCACCCAACCTAGGCAACACAAACCATATGTGCCAGGCCATAGGCTAAAGGTGGTGTACAAAATACACACACACACACACACACACACACACAAATTGCAGTTGGGGTCACTACTTCCTCAGCCCAGGACTTCTACCAGTATATAGCTCCATTGCCGGCCATTGGCTTTGCCAAATAGCAGCAGAGAAACACTGACATGATTTTTGTCAGTTTCCAGTGTCACCCACATGATTTTGAATAGAGCCGGGCAGCAAACCCTTTTCCCATCCCACAATTATTTTGAAGAATTTGAAAATCTGTATCGTCCCCAATTGGGACAAAAATCTCAAAAATGTTCATGAAATGGGAAAAACAAATTGGTTTGGGTCAATTGAAACATTTTGCTGCAATGATATTTTGAAATGTTTTGTTTCCCTTTTTCCCCTTTGATTAACTCTTTTTAGTCTAAATAGCTTAAAATTTGAATGAAAAAGTCATTCTGAACCAGTACCTTGGAATTCTTTGTTTTGAAAACATCAAAGACACATTTCAACAATTTCAAAAGTTTTTTTTCAATGTTTTTTCGAGTCAGGAGATTCAATAGAACTAACCTTGCTTCACAAAGTTTTGGTTTTGATGACGCTGCACTTTTTTACACACACACACACACACACACACACACACACACACACACACACACACACACACACACACACACACACACACACACACAGAGGCCCAAGTTCTGAATAGTAAAAGTGAAAGCGTCCAGAGACTTGTTACATTCACAGTGCTGCTGCTGCTTTTGACGACACTCTGAGTAGCTGCAGAGATTCTGGAGTTGTCTGTCTGCAGACTCAGGAAGATACATTGGTGCTGTATCAGTTCACACATGAAAGGTTTTCTTAAGAACCATAATGGCTAGAAAACAAATTACAAAAGAAAGAAAAATCTTAAATTCTGCAGATGGTGATGATTTAAGGCTCCTCACACTCACCAGGGGGAAAAGTTTATTTTTCACCATTGTCTAGTGGATTTTTCAAGCCTTGGACAAGAGCCTAGAGATCATGGAGATGCCATAAGAGCTCTGTTGTTCAGGTTACACTGTGATTTGCACTTAAAGCAGGGACAAAATACTTTTTTTATGTATGACTAAGAGTGCAGTGTTTCTCAGTGGGTGCAATTTGAACCTCAGGTGAGTTCTGAGGGGATGGGCGCTGGGGCACAACCTACCAGCTGGGGAAAATAAAATGGCTGAAAATCTACTGCTGAAGAACACTATATAAGAGCCAGGCCAGGCATTATTATGGTATGGTCACTAAGGAGCCAGGGGAAGATAGGAAAAGGGGAATCTTGCCCCCCCCCCCCCATTCCTGTTGCTACAGTGCAATCTCTGCTTCCTGTACAGAGTGGAGTTCTCTCAACTTCCTGTAAAGTGCTCGGCTCTGGTGCAGGGGAAGCAGCACTCCTGAAGTTGTGGAGCTGGCATTGAAGCCTGTGTAAACAGGATTGCCCCAGAGCTGGGCACTGTGTGGATACATGAGCATCAGCAGCCACTCCATCCCCAACCGGCCACCAAGATGGCACCAGGCCTCTAACTAGCAAGCCTACCAGCACACCCATCCCAAAGATCTCCCCTCAGTCTGGCAACCCCTGCACCATCCCACCGCAGCAGGTCCCTGAGCACCAATATACCACCTGCAATTTTTTCCATGGCCCCAGTCTCAGAACCTTGTGGATTGTGGGATGTTAAGTGGATCCTAACAGGAAACTGAAAGTGTTTTTTGGGTTCTGAATGGAGGAAGGTTGAAAATCCCTCATACGTTGTATCCTCCCCAGACTTACGACACTTACTCTTTGAGTGCAGAAAGAATTTGCTGGGGATTTTCATTTTCATCTGTTAATTAGTCTATGAATTATTGGTATTTTAAGTGGCCCCCCTTTAGGAGCTTTTGAGATGAGCCTAATCTTTTTCTTCCCTCTAGTTCCTTCTAACAAAGGAATTCCTGATTTAGATTTGAAAATGGGCTCAGTTCTTGACAGAAAACCTGAACTCTCATCTGTTACGTTGTTTTATATACCTTATCATTAATAAATGTATTAAATAGCTTAAGTACATATCAGTAACCTTTGTGCATGATTATGTTTCATAGTATGCACTGTGCAGCTGATCTGGTTTTTACATGGTGTGACAAAGTTCCTCCTCTACCTTGGTGGGTCCTGCGCTTTTTGGCAGATTTGCTCACCTCAGTGATCTTCCCCACAGTCTGGATCAGCTCCTCCTGTGTCTGATCAGGAGTTGGGAAGTTTGGTGGGAACCCGGGCCTGCCCTCTACTCCGGGTTCCAGCCCAGGGCCCTGTGGATTGCAGCTGTCTATAATGTCTCTTGAAACAGCTGCATGACAGTTACAACTCCCTGGGCTACTTCCCCATGGCCTCCTCCAAACACCTTCTTTATCCTCACCACAGGATCTTTCTCCTGGTGTCTGATAACGCTTGTACTCCTTAGTCCTCCAGCAGCACACCCTCTCACTCTCAGCTCCTTATGCCTCTTGCTCCCAGCTCCTCACACGCACTTCCTCTCCACTGGCTCCTCCCCGTCTGACTGGAGTGAGCTCCTTTCTAAACCCAGGTGCCCTGATTAACCTGCCTTGATTGGCTGCAGGTGATCTAATCAGCCTGTCTGCCTTAATTGGTTCTAGCAGGTTCCTGATTACTCTAGTGCAGCTCCTGCTCTGGTCACTCAGGGAACAGAAAACTACTCATCCAGTGACCAGTATATTTGCCCTCTACCAGACTCCTGTACCCCACTGGTCTGAGTCTGTCACAATGGTCATAATGTAAAAATATACTAGAAATGTATCTGTGTTTTTGAGATAGGCAATGCAGACTGTAACCATCTTTTCCTCCTTTGTCCCTCCAACACATGGTATCTGGAGACATCTAATTTTAAGATTATAACTCACATACGATTATTAAATAACAGTACTTTGGAAAGTAAGAGGTAAGGCTCTGCAATGCAATTTTCAGTTCTTTGACGCATGCATTGCAGGTGACTATTGTTGAACCGAAAGTGAACATGTGAAAGAGACTATTATGCTGCTGGTGCGGTTGAACGTCACTGTGGTAGTGATTTAATGCTTGGAGGCTGCTTGTATGTTGAGTGTGGATGTTGCCTTAACTCATTCATTTGTGTTAGGAGAAAATGCATCTGAGCAACTTTAACTGTAAAGGGTTAGATTGCACCTTTAGGCACAGCCCTGAAGCTCTCCTTTCCATCCCCTGTACCAGCAGCAATTACAACAGTCCCTTGGACAGCTCAGCTGTTCTGGTAAATGGTTGTAGCCAAGGATCCATCCACTCTCCTCCTCCTCTTCCGCTGTTCTGGGCATTGGGGTCTAAACAGACACACGGTCTGGGTAGCTTTCTCAGGGATTTAAGGTGCGCCTCTTACTTCGCTGCATGGTCACAATCTGTCCCTAAATTAGTCAAGCTTGTGTCCAAAAACTGTTTTGCTTTGTTTTGTGGAGACCACAGAGATTGGTCTGCTGGGGTGATGAGGCATACTGTATATACTCTACTTGAATTCAGGGTAGCATTTGACACAGTCCTGGACAACAGGCTAATTCACCAAATTAGCAAATTCAGCATAGAAGGCACCAGCCCTGTATGGATAAGGAATAGGTTAGATGAGGGTGGCGGGAGGTCTCATATTTTTCATAGAATGGATCACACCTTGATGAAGAGAATGCCTCATGGACTCCTTCCCCTCTCCCCCACCCCTCTTCACCTTCACTTATTAGCCCTGTGGCAAGTTCATCAATCACTTACATGGAAAAGTCATATTAAGAAAATATTTTAACTGCCTTTTAATGTGATTTAGCAGCAGGAAACAAGGAGGAAAGCCAGTTCTCTGCAGATCACCATAAAGTGCCTCTCAGATCACAGGGAATGTGCCACTGGGTAAGATGATCAAGGTCAGTTTCCCCTGATGGAAGATGATGATGAGTGGAGTCCCTCCGAAAGTGGCAGAGGGCCTGCTGGTTTCATTCCCAAGTATAAAGGACTCAGAGGGAGGTTTCACTAGTAGGGACTCCAGGCTTCTGGATGACACTAGATCGCCCAACAACTAGAGTAGATGTATGGAACCAAACACAGAAAAACTTAGATAGGTGGGCACTATCAGGGGACTATCTGTGAAACAACAAGAATGGTGGTCAAGGGTAGTCAGATGGGATGCACATTAAGCATAATGGTTCTGCGGTACACACTGTAGGACAAGGATGGAGAACCATGAAGCAAAATGACTGGTTGAGGGCAACATGGCACAGTGGCACCAGAAAGTTTGAGTGGCCACCAGAACCCCTGGTGAAGAGCCTGTTAGTCTGCAGCTGGGGAGCACATGGTGATCCGGTCCTTCTGAAAGGAAACTCAGAGGCACAGCCCAGAAAAGGGCCACAGGAGTGTGGCAAAGAGGGAGGGAATGGCTCAGGGGACTGGTAATATCAGCTGGAGCTTTTCCCATCTGATCCCTGGGAAATTGTGGTGGTGCCCCAGACCTGCTGCTCCTATACAGGACAAACTATCTACATTCACATGGGTCAGGCCCCTGTGGTACCAGAGAGCGGGGCGGGATAGGGGGGCACATAGAGACTGAAGAGGAGTCTGGGTGCCCCTGATCCACCACTTCCGGGGGTGCCAGATGCGCCTGACTCCCTCATCACTGGGACAGGGGTGGTGCCCCCCCGATCCCCGCTGCACAGGGTTGGAGGCGGGGAGGCCCCTCTCTCCCCAGCCCCATTGGAGCGGAGAGGCCCTGGGCTCCACTAGGGCCGCCCCCGGCGCCCTTTCCCCGCCCCCCGTGTTGCCTGCCTGCGGCCCCGGCCGGTGCTCGTCCGGAGTCTGGGGAGGCGCGGTGCGATGTGCAGGGCGCAGGGGGACGCCGTGGCCGGGCGGCGCGGGTGGCGGCTGCCCGGGACCGTGCTGCTGCTGCTGGCCTACGTGGGCTACCTGCTGCTGGGCAGCACGGCGTTCTGGGCGCTGGAGGAGCCCGCCGAGCGCCACTCGGCGCAGCAGCTGCTGCAGGACAAGTGGGAGCTGCTGGGCAATTACACGTGCCTGAAGGGGCCGGCCCTGGAGCGCTTCATTCAGGTAGGGGGCTGAGGACACCCTCCGGAGGCGGGGGCGGAGGATCTGGCGATCCCCTCCCAAGGGGAGGTGGCTTTGCGCTTCCCCCCGAAGGGGCAAGTAGCCATAGCCCCTGGGTGGGCACGTGGTTGTAGAATCCTAGAATATCAGGGTTGGAAGGGACCTCAGGAGGTCATCTAGTCCAACCCCCTGTTCAAAGCAGGACCAACCCCAACTGAGGAGTAGGGGGCAGCTGGGTGAGATGTTGCGTGAGTGGTGCCCCTTCCCTGGGGGAGCTCCAGGAGGAGCAGTACCAATGCATGGCTAGCACTCAGGGGCTTTGGGACTCTCTCTGCTTGAAGAGATCAGCGTGTCCATCCCTTGGCTGGCAGGTGCCTGTTTAGGACGCAGGCTCTTCCCTCAGATATCTTCTTATCAATCAGCCTTTCTTGGAAAGCGTCTTGAAGGTTTCTTTCTGTGTCCTGTTTTCCTTAGCCTCCTGCTGCCTGTTTGGCTTCGCTGAGCAATTAGCCCTTAAAGTCGGGGTAGTCAATTATTTTTGGTCAAGGTCCAAATTTCTTGTTCAGGGTGTAGTCAAGGTCTGGACTCCAGTGAAATGTGTTTCACACCGCAATAGCAATAATGATCATAAGTAAATAAAAAGATTTCGGGGTCTGTTTGAAAGTGTCTGGCCATCTGGATTTGGCCCACAGTTTGCCTATTGACTGACTACCCCTGCTGCAGGGCCTGGCAGGGGGCAGTTTTGTTTAGCCATGTACTTGACTCTGTGGGATTAAACGGATGTGAATCACACCTTCTGTTTCAACATGTATCTTTCATCACCTTCCATCTGCTTACCAATGTGTAATTCACACCCCCCGCCCCACACCTCACCTGGGAGCTTGTCCCAGCGCTGGATTCCTGCGATGGATGGTGTGTCCTTAGGGAGCCCCGCTGGTTTCAGTCCGTTCCACATGCTATCAGCTGGACTCTAGATTTGTAAATCTGCATATGAATTAGGCAGACCTGTCCAGTGCTAGTAATATCCTATGTATTCCCCAAATCATCAAGGCAACAGTATTCCATTTTATACCTGTACAGAGTCTGTCATATTTAAAAGTCATCTTATGTCTCTTAAAATGTAGCCATTTCATCCCTCCTTTTCTTAGACTGGTGTGTCATTTTACTTAATTTTGCTCCCCCCCCCGCCCCCATTTGCTTCTGACGGCTAAAAATATTGTTATTAATAAGTAGAGGTTTTGACATTTCCAGTGACACTTTTAGGAACAATTTTTGAATTGTGGGGCTGCCCCAATCTTTAACATTTATTTTCCCCAGTCTGTTTAAATTTAGCCATTCTGTCCCAGTAATTTTTCTGCAATTGTTTGCAATGTGTCTGTTCTCCAGGTATCTCTGGCCATATTTTTGTTATTAATATGATTCCTAAATATCTTTCTCCCCTCATTTATCCTGAGTAAACTGTCAATCTTTAAGCCACCTGGCTTGGTAGAATAGAGATAGTGGTAGAATTTTTCATTGTAAGATCCTGGCCAGTTTTCTAAGGGCCAATTGCAGGTTATATTGCTTCATTTTAACAGTGAATCAGAATGCATTACAGCATATGTTATCTTACCAGTGATAACGTCGTATAATAACTAATACGGAAACGTCTTTGCAGAGAGTTTAATTGGCGTCAAGTATCAATTTTTGCCAATTTTCTATTCATTATTTGAAAGAACAAGTGTCAAACAAGCCAATACAAAAAACATGCTTGTAAATGATGCTGAGGATATTTCCATAACAACTGTGCAATGCCTAAACAGGGCAAATATATTCTTGCTGAAACCCCTCGGGGCCACACATGGGCAAAACGGGGGCAGTTTTGGTTTTGCAGAACCTCTGCATCTAGCAGGTATTGGTTTGGAAAACCCCAAATCCAACCCAGGAGTGATTTGGATGCAAAGCCCACTTGACCTAAATGTCTCTGGTTCAGGAGAGTGCGAGAGACTAGATAAGTGGTTCTTGTTTGGGCTCATCTCTGTTTCAGATAGGTGATTTGGGTTTTGCCAAACCAAATGCTCGTGGTGGTTTGGATGGTAGTGTCATCCTATCTGACCCCAGTGTGGGTAAATCTTTGCATTTTTGTTTCATCTGTGCAAAAAACCCACCATCACAATTGAGCTTTGTTAAGAGTCTTAGCAGAGATTGTGAGGATTGACTTGGAAAAGGTAGCCGATAGGGAGGGGGGTTTTCAACCTTACTGACTAAGATCTAACAATATCCAGTGGCTATAAGTCGAAGCTAGATAAATTCAGCCTTGAAATGAGAAGCAATTTCGTAGCAGGAAGAAGCAGCAACACTGGAACAGCTCATCAGAGGAGATGGTGGACTCACCATGGCTTGTAGTCTTTGAGGTGAGATCAGATAACTTTCTGAGAGAAATCCTACAGCCAAGGGCAACAGAGAGATGGGGGGAGGTTGGGGTGGTTGGTCATGATGATCCCCTGGCCTAGGAGCTGTGAAACTATGAATCCAACTGTTCATCCCTCTCTCCATGTGCCAGGAACAGGAAGTTCTACATTGCCCTTAACGTGATCATAACACTTGCAGCTCTTCATTAAGACAATTACCATAACCAAACTTCATGCTTCAGGTTTCAGCCAGTCACCTGCAGGGGTCTGGAAGGAATTTCACAATGCCTGACCCCTGTTCACAGTTGGCCAGATGTATTCTTGGCAGGGATAGAGGAGTGTGTCACCTTCCTCTGAGGCATCAGGGATTGGCCACTGCTGTACACAGGACACCAGATGGGGTGGACAAGTACACTGAGGTGATGCAGAGAATCTGCTTTCTCAGATACTTGGCTAGTGTCGAGTCTTGCTCACGATTGCCAGATTTGGATCAGGAAGGAATTTTCCCTCAAATGATATTGGCAGAGACCTTGGGTTTTTTTCTTTTTCCTCTACAGTATGCAGCATGGATCGTCTAGGATCATTTCGACATATCTCATGCAATCAATTACATTGGCCTCTATGCCTGTGGCACACAACAGTTTAGTCTCTTGAGGACTTGAAATATTTTAGTCTAATCCAAGGTATTGGCCTCAATATAGGGTAAATTTAATAGCCTGTGATACACAGGAGGTCAGACTAGATGATCCAATAGTCCCTTCTGGCCTTAAATGCTGTGAAACACTATTAGGCTGATTGTCCCGTTCTCTCACCCCCAGAAGCGATAAGACTGTAAGCTCTTTGGGGCAGGGACTGTCTTTTTATTATATGCAGTACAGTGAGTAGCACAATGGGGCGCTGATACCTACTCTGGCCCCTAGGCTCTACCGTAATAGAATGAATGATATCATCCACATTGTGTGCTAACTGTACAAACAACCTAGTGCAACATTTGAGTTGCGCTAATTAGCCAGAGGAAGTAGGAAATAAAGCTGATGAGTCCAGTTTTGCATTTCACAGTATGTGCTCGACTTCAAAGTCTCACTCATATCCTTGAGAGAACAAGCAACATCTGGCAGATATCAGTCCCTTTGCTCAAGCCTGGATGGTGCTCCAGTACTACAGTGGTGAATGCAGTGTAGATAAGCAGCTATATAGAAGAGAAGAATTGCTAAATCCCACGATGGGTGCTGGGCGCTTTACAGAATAAATACAAAGGCATGACGTTTGCTCTGAGGAGCTTACAATGCAATTTTTAGATGAAGGAGAGTAACAAACAGTAATGGGGGATGGGTGAAGAAGGACAAAGTTTACAGTTAAAGGGATTAGTGATAAGCTAGTCACAGTGCCACAAAGAACCAAAAGGCCTTTCCAGTGTGTTTTTGCTGATTTGTTTTACCACGTGCAGTGAAAATGGGAGACCCACATTCTATTCTGAGCTCTGACTTCTCATTGTTCGCTGTGGTGCCGAAGGTAGTTTTGAAGCCAGCTCTGTCCTCCCTGACTAGAGATTGGCCGCAACATGCAGTGAAGGAACTTATTGTATGGGCTACAGAAGACCTAGATGGGGAAGGAAGTTAAAGGGTTTTTTTCTTACTCTTGTTATTAAATTAGAAGGTTCTTGTGCCGGCTGGACTTCCGGCTACATGAAACCCTGGCCTGATCTTGAATAGCCTTATATATTTTTTGTTTAATAGGTTTTCATGATAAGTTTAATGAAAATCCCAAACAAATCACACAAGAGCCCCCTTCTCTTCCAGTTCCTGTTCCAATTTCCTTTGTGGCATTGCTTGGATACTGTGTGTGGTACATGCACACAAAAAACAAATAAAATGACCTGTTCCCTCAGTCATCTGTTCACCCACTGGTTACCTGGCAACATCATGATCGGTCCTATCTCATCATCATGTTGGTATTCTAGACACATAATTTGATTACTTGCAAGCTAGGAAAGAGCTGGACACAGTGGTTATGAAAAAGCAAAAGAAGTGGCTGGGCTTTTTAATTACTTTGACATATTTCACAGTCTGTGAAGTTCTTTAGCATTGTTTATATACAAAGCTTTCTCATTAGGGTTACCTCCAAACATTATTATTAACCGCATTTATTACGGTAGAGTCCTGGGGCTGACAGCGGATGAAGTCTCATTTTGCTACACACTGTACAAACATATAATTTAATATCCTGTTTATTATGGTTGTGCCTTGTAACTGACCAAGATTGGGGCTCTGTTGTGTTAGGCCAGGGGTAGACAACTTATGGCACGTGAGCTGATTTTCAGTGGCACTCTCACTGTCCAGGTCCTGGCCACCGGTCTGAGGGGCTCTGCATTTTAATTTAATTTTAAATGAAGCTCCTTAAACATTTTAAAAACCTTATTTACTTTACATACAACAATAGTTTAGTTATATATTATAGACTTCTAGAAAGAGACCTTATAAAAACATTAAAATGTATTACTGGCACACAAAACTTTAAATTAGAGTGACTAAATGAAGACTAGGCACACCACTGCTGAAAGGTTGCCGACCGATGTGCTAGGCACTGTACAAACACAGTAGTAGACAGTCCTGATGAGCTTAGTCTAAACAGACAAGACAGACACAGGGTGAGAGGAAAGGTAACATACAAGTAGAGTGAGCAATGCAGTGTGGTGGTTGCAAATGTCATGTTAGTTCAGCGATTTTTTTTTAATTTTGTTATGTAAATCCTTCAGTGGAATGATGGGAGGAGCTAGATGGAAGGACAAAGGAAGGGAAGGGCAGGAAGGGTTGGAGAAAACAGTCAAAGCACACGGGGGCAAGAACGTTCAGAAGCAGTCTGATGGCAACCATTTAATTTCATAAATTAGGTAGTGTTCATAAAAGGTGTTGGATTGACAGCCCTCGAGGCTAAAGTTTATTACATATCCCCAGAACAGGTACAGCTTGGACAACAGCAGAGCAGGCTTTGTCCACATGCTACTCCTTTCCAAAGTGTGTCTGCTGTACCCTGGAGAGACCACCTCTCAGGAGGAGAAACAGGTGCAGTGTCCTCGGTCTCTTTAATCCTTGGCCATACTTCTGAGACTATATGCAAAGGTGCCGTGTGTGATGTGGACAGCTGGTCACAAGGAACTGGACTGAAAGCATCAGCTCATGTTGCACAAAGCACCAATCAGCCAATAGATAGTGACAGCTTTGGTTGACAGGTTCAGACAGATGGCTTAGATGAGAGAGGCTCTGTAATCAGGAGAGGATGGCTTAGGTGGCTAAGCCTGGTGTTATATAAACTATTATTTGCTTTCCGGTCCCCTTGATTGTTTTCATTCTGTTGAAAGTGTATTCACCACCTTTTCCAATCCCGTCAGGCTCCTTTTCTCCCTTCTTCTGCACTACATTTCTCAGCACAAGACAAGCACTGGTGCAATGAAGCTGGGTTGCGTTTTTGGATCTAATACATCAGAATCCTGGAGCCCACCCATGCACCTCCCACAGTTGCCTATTTCTGATCTAGAGTTGTTCCATATGCACGCCCAACTACCCACCACGCCAATCACACACACATGAATCAGACATACATTTTTAAAGACTGGGACATCATAGCTAAGAGGAAGGTTTCTGTAAAGAGCTATTCAACCTAAAGCTCCAGATCTAAACATCCCGAACTTTGAAGAAGCCTAGTTTTCTTTCCGGCTTTAAGAACACCTAACAAACCTTCTTTCATTTGTGATATACAAGAAAATATATCCCTCAGCGGCTGTTCACCACATAGGCTGGATGTGTCGCTGTGCCTGAACTGAACTGGTTATCCAGACTTTCTCACTCCCTTTGCTGTGATGTATGCCAGGATTGTGGACTCCGCTGCAGCTACAGTTGTTGAACTTCTTCAAAGACTCTGGAATATGTAATATACTTAGACTTCTGTCAGGCGTTTGACTTGGTACCACACGACATTTTGATTAAAAAACTAGAATGATATAAAACAAACATGGTGCACATTAAATGGATTTAAAACTGGCTAACTGATGGGTCTCAAAATATAATTGTCATTGGGTGGGTGTGTTTCAAGTGGATTCCTGCAATCAGGACTTTGGAGCGGAGCCCAAACCTGGAGTGCAGACCAGTAGGTTTTATGCCTGGAGCTGGAGTGGAGTAATTCAAATATCTGATTTCTCCAAATCCCTGCCTGCAATGATCAGTTCTTATCCCTACACTATTTAACATATTTATCAATGACCTGGAAGAAAATGTACAATAACTGATAAATTTTGTAGATGACACAAAAATTGTGGAGTGGTGAATAGTGAAGAGTCAAGTCACTAATAAAGGCTGATCTGGGTCATTTGGTAAACTGGGCGCAAGCAAACAATATGTATTTTTATATGGCTCAATGTAAATGTGTACATCTAGGAACAAAGAATGGAGGCCATAGTTACAGGATGGAGGACTCTGTCCTGGGAAGAAGTGACTCTGAAAAAGATTTGGGGGTTGTTATGAATAGTCAGCTGAACGTGAGCTCCCAGTGTGACACTGTGGTCAGAAGAATCAGTATGATCTTTGGTTGCATTAACAGAGGAATCTTAAGTAGGAGTAGAGAGGTTATTTTACCTCTGTATCTGGCACTGGTGTGGCCGCTGCTGGAATACTGTGTCCAGCTCTAGTGTCCACAATACAAGAAGGATGTTGATAAACTGGAGAGGTTCCGTGAAAAACCTCAAGAATGATTAAAGAATTAGAAACTATTCAGTGATAGACTGAAGGTGCTCAATCTGTTTAGCTTAACAAAAAGAAGGTTAAGCGACGAGTTGAAAACAGCCTATAACAGGAATAGGCAAACTACGTGGCCCGAGGGCCACATCTGGATATGGAAATTGTATGATGGGCCATGAATGCTCATGAAATTGGGGGTTGGGTGCAGTAGAAGGTGAGGGCTCCAGCTGGGGATGCAGGCTCTGTGATAGATCCAGAAATGAAGAGTTCAGTGTGTGAGAAGAGGCTCCAGGCTGGGGCATGGGGTTGAGGCGCAGGGGGCGGGGGAAGGGCTACAGCTAGGGGTGCGGGGTCCGGGGATGAGGGTTTGGGGTGCAGCAGGGTGCTCTGGACTGGGTCCAAGGGGTTTGTTGGGCAGAAGGGGGATCAAGGCAGAGGCTTGGGGCATGGGAGGGGGTTAGGGGTGCAGGCTCTGGGCGGCGCTTACCTCAAGCAGCTTCCAGAGGCAGCAATATGTCCCCATTCTGGCTCCTATGCGGTGGCACGGCCAGGCAGTTCTGCATGCTGCCCGATCTGCAGGCACCGCCCCTGCAGCTCCCATTGGCCATGGTTCCTGGCCAATCAGAGCAGCGGGGGGGTACTTGGGGCGGGGGGCAGCATGCAGGGCCCTTTGGCTGCCTCTGCGTGCAGGGCCAGCGCTTCCATTTAGGCGGCCTAGGCGATCGCCTAGGGCGCCAGGATTATTGGGGGGCGGCATTTTGCCGGGAGGGGGCGGCAGGCGGCTCCGGTGGACCAGCCGTAGTCGTGCCTGCGGAGGGTCCCCTGGTCCCGCGGCTCCAGTGGAGCTGCCGCAGGCATTCCTGCGGATGGTCCGCTGCTCCCGCGGCTCCAGTGGACCTCCCGCAGGCACGACTGCGGCAGCTCCACCGGAGCCGCGGACCAGCGCGCGGGGTGGCGAAATGGCAATGCGCCTAGGGCGCTAAAAACACTAGCGCCGGTCCTGCCTACATGTAGGAGACAGAGGGGGACATGTTGCTGCTTCCAGGAGCCATGCAGAGCCACAGTACGAACGGAGCAGGGCAAACCCCTGACTCCACTCCCCGACGGGTGCTTGAGGGCCAGATTAAAATGTCTGAAAAGCCAGATGCGGCCCCCAGGCTGTAGTTTGCCCACCCCTGGACTAAAAGTACCTACATGGGGAACAAATATTTAATAATGGGCTCTTCAGTGAGCAGAGAAAGGTATCACGTGATGTAATGGTTGGAAGTTGAAGCTAGACCAATTCAGACTGGAAATAAAGTGTAAATTTTTAACACTCAGAGTAATTAACCACTGGGCCAATTTACCAAGGGTTTTGGTGGATTCTCCATCACTGGCAGTTTTGAAAATCAAGCCTGGATGTTTTTCTAAAAGATGGGATCTAGGAGTTTTGGGGGGGAAGTTCTATGGCCTGTGCTATACAGGAGGTCAGACTAGATGATCACAATGGTCATTTCTGGCCTTAGAATCTATGAATTGGAATCCCAACCAGGGGGCCTGGAGCTTCCTTGTTTGCCGCCTTGCTCCAATGTTGTAAATATGTGATTTCCTAGTGGGGTCACTAGGATAATTCCCATTATTCCCCCTCCCTCATATCTTTGCTTCCCACCCCTCTCATGTCATACAATGTCGTCCTAATACCTTATTGCAGCTGTTTCCTCTATTTATTGGATTGGCCTGTCCAGTCCTTAGCATTGCAGCAGCACCGTGTTCTTTGAAGCATGTTAATTACACAAACCATGATAGAGAAGGAGAAAATCAAAGAAGAGGTAAATAAAATAAATAGCTCTTGCCTCCCTCCTTGAATCCCACCAGCCTGGAGCACTGTGGATCTGTGAAAGGGAGTTTGGAAAAGGCAGTCATAGACACACAGTAGCTGGTGCAAGCACCACCTCTGTCCATTCCTTTAGTGCTTCCTTCTTAGTAACAAGCATCCCTTTCTTCTCTGGGCTGAGCTACAGCCAATTCACTTTCATTCAGATCCCCAGCTTGGTCTGGCACTGGGAGAGTAATGAAGCTGTTCATTAAAAAGCTCATTAAGAGTGAGGATTATTATACATTAATGAGAATGCAGCCTAGTGCACCTGGAATTCTGCTGTGGTGGCCTCCTATACCTTTAAGAGAAGATATGGTGAAGTAAAAATGTGGGGAACCTACCTACGAAGTCCCTCACGGAGGACAAGCAATTGTCTAGCACAACCTTGTGGGACCTTTCTGAAAAGAAGGAGCAGACTCACTGTGGGCTACTCCTTCTGGCCCATAAGAGCCCACACATGAGTTATGTTGTACCTTGTGGTCAGTGGTTTTAAAAGCTGCGGATTACTCTAATTGAGTAAGCATGGAAACCGCTTATGCTGACGTCTAACTAAAAAATCAGCCACCACAGTTGATATTGTAGCCTTGGTTCTGCACTTAGATCTGAATCTAACTATGGGGATCAAATAACTCAGTGGAGCAAGCAGGGGCTGGTTCATCACCACTTTCTCAAGAACTTGTCCAACAAAAGGCAGGTCTGAGACAGGATGGAATTATTATCCCAAAATGGTTTATTGAGCAAGGGCCTTGTTTAGGTGTGGCTTCCCCGAACACCCTGGAAAAAGGCATTAATCCATGTCAAAATCTGGCCTACCATCTCTATATTGTCTTTAAGCAGCTGTGAAGGACATAGGTCCCTCTCACAGATGATTGGTGGCAACTCCCCATCCCACTCTCAGAAAGCAAAACTGGAAGAAAACTTCTCTCCCTTCCTGTTTTCACATTGACACCATAAAAATGATCAGCTCCGATCCGACCCGACTGTTTTGTTCTGAAAAATCAATAAATGCTGTTTGTTACAGTAGGGCATATTCAGCTCTGTTCAGGCAGAGGCACTCTGGGGTTACTCCTACCTATCAGACCTAGGAACAGTTCCACTGGCAGAGCAGATGGCCCAGGAGTCAGGGGGCAGCATGGTCTTCCAGGCTGCGTAAGCTGTCTGCAGTAGCTGCACTAACTGCCTTGGTGGAAGGTGAAAAAATTGTTTGTTGCAACTGGGCCTGGCTCTACCCTAGTCTGGTGCAGAGAGGAGGTCTGGCGGGGGCAGGAATGCGAGCGAGCGAGTGGGCCCATCCCACACTCATCCCAGGCAGTGCGGCTCTGCTCCTGTCATAAGAACATAAGAACGGCCGTACTGGGTCAAACCAAAGGTCCATCTAGCGTAGTATCCTGTCCACCAACAGTGGCCAATGCCAGGTGCCCCAGAGGGAGTGAACCTAACAGGTAATGATCAAGTGATCTCTCTCTTGCCATCCATCTCCACCCTCTGACAAACAAAGGCTAGGGAAACCATTCCATACCCCTCCTGGCTAATTGTCATTAATGGACTTAACCTCCATGAATTTATCCAGTTCTCTTTTAAATGCTGTTATAGTCCTAGCCTTCACAACCTCCTCAGGCAAGGAGTTCCACAAGTAGACTGTGCGCTGTGTGAAGAAGAACTTCCTTTTATTTGTTTTAAACCTGCTGTCCATTACGTTCATTTGGTGGCCCCAGTTCCTGTATTATGGGAATAAGTAAATAACTTTTCCTTACCTACTTTCTCCACATCACTCATGATTTTATATACCTCTAGCACAGTAGTCCCCAACCTTTTCATCTAGCAGGCGCAAGACGAAGGACCGTGGCGGCGGTGGAGCACCCGCTGAAATGTCACCGAATTTCTGCGGCATTTCGGTGGCAACGCCTCTCGATGACGTTGCTTGTCGGTGGCAAGTGGCGTCATTGAGAGGCGTCGCCGCTGAATTTCTGCAGCGTTTCGGTGGCAATGCCTCTCGATAATGTCACTTGGCGGCAAATGGTGTCATCGAGAGGCATCGCCGCTGAATTTCTGCTGCGTTTCAGTGGCAACACCTCTCAATGACGTCACATGCTGTGACAAATGACGTCATCGAGATGCGTCGCCACGTAAACGCCATAGAAATTTGGCGGCATTTTGGTGGATGCTCCACTGCTGTCCAGGACGCGGGTGCATTTAGATGCCCCCGCGGGTGCCATGGCGCCCGCGGGCACCGCATGGAGGACCCCTGCTCTAGTGTATCCTCCCCCTTAGTCTCCTCTTTTCCAAGCTGAAAGAGTCCTAACCTCTTTAATCTTTCCTCGTATGGAACCCGTTCCAAACCCCTAATCATTTTGTTTGCCCTTCTCTGAACCTGGACTGGGCACAGGGGTTAGACAGTGAACCCAGGCTGTGGTGGCTCTGTTCTGGTCCACAGTGCTGCTGTGGGCCTGGTTTGCTGCTCTGGCACTTAACTGCTAGGGGGAGGATTGAGGAGATCATGACAGCATCCCATGGTGTGTGTCATGCTTCGCCTGCGGAGCTAGGCATGTGCACAGAAGTAGCAGCTGGGAAGTTGGTGAGGTGATAGGTAGATAGATCGGGGGGCAGAGCTTAGCCCCCCCCACCCCAGGACTAATGGGTTAGGATACCATGATTATACACAACTGCACAAGATCACGTAATTCTCTGTTAAGCCAGGTCTACGCTGGAAACCTTTGCATTAATTAGGGCTGTATTTGACTTTGAGGTTTTTTTTGCAATATTTCTATCTAGTAAAAATCAGTTAAGTATGAAACCTGGGGCCTGTACACTATGAAAATTGTGGGGAGCATCTTCCTTTAAGAGCCCTCACCCCACATAGAGCCCAGAATGCCCCTTCCACCTCACCCCACTCTCAGACCCTAGAATGCCCCTCCCACCCCACATATACCCCACCATATACACAGACCTTTGAATGCCCCTCCCACCACACATATACCCCAGCAACCCTCTACCAGCCCCTGCCTTGCATCCCCGCAGCCCTGACTCACATCCCATTCACCAGCCCCCAGCACCTCAATTGCAGTGGCAATAGTAGCCCCTGATATCCCCAACTCATCTCCACTATCCTGGCCCTCAACCCTACCATCCTCAACGTTCCCCATTCCCTCTCACAACCCCTAGAACTCACCCTACCACCACCACCATGCCACATTCACCCCCACATCCTGGCCCCCAATCCCACTGGCTCCCAACATCCTCCACTGACTCCTAACCCCTCATCCCACAGCCCCCCAAAACTCCCCACTTACCCTATAGCCCATTGACCACTCATCCACAGCCCCTTGCCCACCACCTACAGGATCTTCCTGGCCACTCACTGATGCCTGTTGGCACAGTGCTCTGCTCCCCTCCCAGGCTTGGGCAGCTCTGTTTGCTCTCATTGCCTGCCCTGCACTCACAGAGCCCTGCACCACTCAGGTTAGGCATGGCCACCCCTCTGTCATGAGAGGGGCAGCTGGGCCAATGTTGATTCAGTAGCATTGCGACCTGATGCATGGGGTTACAGCCCTGCTCAGGTTTGTTTTTTGTTGTTTTTTTCCAGTGGATGGGCCTGCCCCTGAGACAGGGACTATGTGCAAGTGCACCAAGTGCACATTGGTTAATCCAGATCTGGTCAAAAGCCCTTGTGTAGACACAGTTCTACTGGCATAACAATGTTTTTTCATTCCGGGAACTGGTTTAAACTATACCTGCAAAATCACTTTTTTTTTTTTTTTTTGGCCACGATGGCCAGTGTCTCCACTAAAAGGGTTTGCTGCTATAGCTACATCTGTATAGCCACACTGGCAAACATTTTCTAGTGTAGACTAGGTCTAATGTATGCTATTAAAGGTGTGGGGAAGTCAATTCATCAGGTCTTGGTTTCTTCAGTGGTACTAATTTGAGGCAGCAGCTATTTTCTACCCAATTTTTAATCCATCCCACATCTTCTCTGCTTTAGTCAGAATTCAAATACAGGGCCTCCGCCAGCCAAGAACTGGGGTTGAGTGCCAATAAGTAGCAGTGGTGTGACCTATAGAGCTTTTTTCATTCTGAAGCTAATTAACCTTTGTCTTCCTAATCTGAGAGGAGAGTGAACCTTGTGAATGTTATCTGATTGCTACTGTTATCCTGTAAGAACTGTGCAATTGTACATATTAATCTTAAGAATTTCCAGTATATAGCAGAGAGAAACTCATTTAAACTTTAATCCCTTATCAGAGGTCCTGTGCCTTTTGAAATGCCTCTCTCCCACACTGATAATTGGGGAAAGAATGAGAGTTTCTGAGACCAGGTAAACAATCACCATAATCTTGGTTTCCTGGACAAGTCTGTGTTTCCTGGACAAGCTGATTTCATGTGAATGTGTGAAAGCCAACCAAACAAACTGGGAAGTGAGATTCCCCCTCTCTGATCCAGTCCTTATACTCATTCTTTTTGCCTTTCCTAAGGATCTCTCTGAGACACACTCAGTTTTACAGGGAGAAGCAACACTTCATGTTGAAATAGCACTCTGAAATAGCACTGGCTAAAATGCCACGATCAGCAAGCACAGGATACTAAAACTGACCAGAGTTTGGGTATATCGAAGGACGTAACATGCCATCCTCCACAATACTTCCATCTCCCAACATGTGCTGGCAGATGATTGTCCTTTTCTGGAAGTGTGGCCAAAAGACGGTTAAGGTGTAGTCCAATGAAAGGGGTGCTGGCATGGGAGTTTGGACCGGCTATGTGATCTCGGGAAAGTCATTTTTGCCCAGATCCTCAAAGGTATTTAGGTTCCTCAGTGTAAGTTAGTTAGAATCTCTGTCTCTCATTCCCCTGCCTCTCCCCAGGACTAGAGAAAAAGTGGATATGAATGAAGAAGAAACTACTCCGATTATCCGTTGTGTATACAAAGTGCTTTGTCCCTTCCTGTCACTGTTGAAGAGGGAAGTAGAAGCTCAGCTGCCTGATAAGGTCATGCTTGTAAGGAAGGCAGCATCTCAGCTAAGTCATATGCATGTACACACTCTGGGCTTGCCTTTCTGGATGCCTTTTTGGAAGATATGCTTTAGTCAAACACAAGTTATTGGGCTCGCTGCGAGGGTAACTGGGTGAAATTCTGTGCCCTGTGATGCACAGGAGGTCAGACTAGATGATCCAAATTCTGGCCCTAAACTCTATGAATTTATGAAAAACGGAGATCATTATACTTACTCTCCTTTGTGTCACATTTTGAGGTCTACGGATGAAGAGACCTAGGTGACAAGTAATTCTGGCTTTGGGAGGGAATTTAAGGGCTCAGAGAGTGGGAAAACAGAATCCAAGATGCAGTATAAAGACTCTTTGTAGCTCTCAGCAATAGGAAGTTGTGGTGAAGCTGGAAACTGATGGTTGAGGCGCACACAAATGACAAGAGAGACCAAGGGCTGAGCTGTAGAATTGGCTGTTGCCACATGCTCATAAATGATGACCGAGGTTGAAGTTAGCACTAAGAAATACATAGGCTACGTCTACACTGCTCACCGCTGGTGGCAGTGTGTAGGGTATGTGTAGCCGCACGCAGCCATGAAAAGTTAGCGCCATCCACACTGCAGTGTGTAGCTATACATGTCAGTGAACGGCTCTGGTAGGGGGAAGGCAGCAGGGAGAGCAATGTCCCCTGTTGCCCCCTCCACCAGAGTCTTTCCCCATTGCCTCTCCGCACCCACCCGCCAAAGCCTTTCCCTGCAGCGTGGGACGCTGCTGTAGCCTTTTGCTGCTACCAGAGCCTTTCTCCACAGCTGTAGTCTTTCCCTGGGTTGGTTTATATATGCTTTGAACCCAGGCTTGCTTGCCCTGCTGCAGGTATAGGTTAGAGTCCAGGTTTCACTTTGAGGTGGGCTCTGACCTGCCCTCTTTGCAATGAGGATGTAGCTAACACTGGATAGTGGAACTCAGCTTTTGACAGTCCTTCTGTGTCATCCCACAATTCCCCAGACCTGTATTTTACAGCCCTTCTACCAACTAATTTTCCACTTGCCTCCTATGCACCAGATGCTACCTGCTGGTTTATATCCACCTGGTTGGTATTTAACTCTTCATTCCACGCAGCCTGCTCCGTTTCTGCAATACGCAGCTCACCTCAACCAGACAACCCTATCAGATGCCATTGCAGCAAGCTGCTAGCTGGATAGAGGACCCCACCCAGTTTCTGGTTAACTTCTGGTATGAGCGCAGAAAAGAACATGATTTTGGGAGACGCACCTGAAATCTGTACTGTTATGATAGCATCTTGAAGAGGCTGGGTGAGGTGGGGATCAAACATATATCTGCACAGTGTTGAAAGCGTATTAAAATCCTAGAGAGATTCCTGCAATACAAAGGGTCTGGCAATTCTCTGTCTGCCACAAGGATTTGGGCCAGGTACTCGCCCTCACCTTGTGTACAGAGCCCCCAGTTGTGCACAACAGGCTTTTGAGCGGGGCTGATATAATTTTTATACTGGACGCAGAGAGGACCAGGATAGCACTGGAGAAGGCTCCAATGGCAGTGGAGGCAGAAGAGCAGGAACAGACCATGGTTCTGGAACATCTCCGGAGTAGGCCACATAAATGTGGGATGTCTTGTGACTATATTCTGAAGACCTATTTGGGGACTGACCCAACAAACAGCCTGGAGAGGAAGTGGCATTAGAGTAGGAGCTGGAGCCACAGCTGGGTATGTGGCTGCCACCATCTTTGTTATTATTATGGGGAGAAATTGCACCATGAGGGAGGAATTTCTGGGTCATGGCCAATAAGATTATTGCTATGAAGGATATTATGTGCTAAAGGCTGGCCTTAGCTTCAGCTAAGGGCAAAAGCCATGACATTGTCCTGGCCCCCTTCCTCCACCCTAAGCCCCCAACCACCATGTGTGATTCAAGATGGAGCCCAAGTAGGGGAAAACAATTAAGCATGCAACTAGTGAGTGATTCTTGCTAAATTTATGCTGATTATTTAAAATATATATAAAAAATGGGATGACAGGTTTAGCTAGAGGAGTGCATATGTCAGCATGTATGGCTCTTAGTAATTCTGTCACACCAGTAGACTGTTGTAGAATTATAGCAATACCAGTATTGCAGCATTGGCCCAGACATTCTGGATTATAAATCTCAGTGGCTGTATTAAGTTGAAAAAGTTCCTTGGTGCAGCAGTACTTGGCCTTCCGGTGCTCCCATTTGCAGCACACTTTCCAGGCCAAGGTGTGGGGAACAGTTCCGCTGTTAGCAGGCCTCTGATATCCTGATTCACCATCCTGTTAATGTTCACCTGAATTTTCCCCTGCTCCTGGCTGGTGATGCTTGAGAATTTTTCATACAGGATAAACTCAAGACGATTAGTGAGATTCCCAGGTAGGACAAACTTCCAAGGTCTGCCTCGATAGCTTATAAGCCCTCTCCGCTCCTTTTCAGTCAGCAGGTGATGTAAAATCTCCTTTGTGGAGATGGAGAGAACTACCACTAGCCTGGAGAAGTTGCTCTCTCTTCCATTCAGGGAACTCCAGCTGATTAACATCCTCTAAAGTTTCCCTAGCATGGATTAATGTTAAAAGCAATAGTAGTAGCAGGTCCCTTGTCACCCCCCACAGACATACATACCAGGTCCAAAAAAATGTATTTTCTTTTTTTTTTCTTTTTAATGCCTTTGTCATAAACAGAGAGCTAAGGGTTAATGTCTCTTTCACCTGGAAAGGAGTAACCTGAAACACCTGACCAGAGGACCAATCAGGAAACAAGACTTTTTCAAATCTGGGTGGAGGGAAGTTTGTGTGTGAGTTCTTTGTTCTTTGTCTTCTGCCTGTACTCTCTCGGCTATGAGAGGATTTTTCTGCCTCCTGTTTTTCTAATCTTCTGTTTCCCAGTTGTAAGTACAAAAGATAAGATAGTGATTTATATGGTTTTTATTTTGTATTTACATTTGTGTACTTGCTGGAGTGTTTTGAAGTGTGTTCTTTTTGAATAAGGCTGTTTATTCATATTTCTTTTAAGCAATTGACCCTGTATTTGTCACCTTAATACAGAGAGACCATTTTTATGTATTTTTTCTTTCTTTTTATATAAAGCTTTCTTTTTAAGACCTGTTGGAGTTTTTCTTTAGTGGGGGACTCCAGGGAATTGAATCTGTAGCTCACCAGGGAATTGGTGGGAGGAAGAAGTCAGGGGGAAAAGAAAATATCTGTGTTTTAGATTTACAAGCCTGACTTTGCATACCCTCTGAGTGAAGAGGGAAGTACTTGTGTTTCCAGGACTGGAAATAGGGAGGGTGGAATCCCTCTGTTTAGATTCACGGAGCTTGCTTCTGTATATCTCTCCAGGAACCCAGGGAGGGAACACCTGGAGGGGGGAAGGGAAATGGTTTATTCCCCTTTGTTGTGAGACTCAAGGAATTTGGGTCTTGGGGTCCCCAGGGAAGGTTTTTTGGGGGGACCAGAGTGCCCCAAAACACTCTAATTTTTTGGGTGGTGGCAGCTTTACCAGGTCCAAGCTGGTAACTAAGCTTGGAGGTTTTCATGCTAACACCCATATTTTGGATGCTAAGGTCCAAATCTGGGAATATGTTATGACAGCCTTAAATCTGGAATTCTTACCATAGTGTATATGTGAGCTGGTAACCTGGCCTGCCAGAACTTCTGAACTGGCTGAGGTGTAGCGGTGAAATAAAGTCATACCAAGCAGATAAAAGTGTTCAACTGTTGTGTTGCCGTGACACAGACCATAAAAGGGGGAATTCTTCTCTTTCTTTCCATGTACAAAAAATATCATCTTTCCTTGGCAGGACCTTCCACGTCTGCTGAACAGAGGCAGCCACCCAGGCTTCTTGGGGAGAGGACCCTGAACCAGCTTGGGAAAAGGAAAAGGCTCAGGGAGACCCACTATGAATGGTCTGGGTATACTTGTTCCTGCCAAGGTGTAGAGGCCTGGGCTCTCGAGATCCCTTCAGCCTTTCATGTCTGTGATTCTATGACGGGGTCGGCAACCTTTCAGAAGTGCTGTGCCGAGTCTTCATTTAGTCACTCTAGTTTAAGGTTTCGCTTTGCCAGTAATACATTTTAACATTTTTAGAAGGTCTCTTTCTATACATCTGTAATATATAACTAAACTATTGTTGTATGTAAAGTGAATAGGGTTTTTAAAATGTTTAAGAAGCTTCATTTAAAATTAAATTAAAATGCAGAGCCCCCCAGGACCGGTGGCCAGGACCCAAGCAGTGTGAGCGCCACTGAAAATCAGCTTGCGTGCCGCCTTTGGCACGTGTGCCATAGGTTGCCTACCCCTATTCTATGAAATGCATCATGACTTTGGACATGGGTCACAGACCAGGCCAATCAGAGAGGAAAAGAGGAGCAGGATATGGAAATGAAGAGGGAGAAAGCAGAGGAGGAGAGAATGCTCGCGTACTCTCTCTGACATGGCTAGAGAATGAGGAAACAGGACCAAGCACAGCAAAAGGAGATGGTTGAGTAGCTGCTTACCCTGGTGGCTACTAGCCTGCAGTACCCAGTTCCTGCGCCAGCTCCAGCACCATCTCCAATGTGGGCAAACGCTCCTCTATGCTACCACATCCTGTAGCCAGTGGGCAATTCAAGAGTTGGGTAGGTTATGAACCACTCCATGATGTGGTATAGGCAGATGTTCCCTGTTCGCTCTATGCCTGTACGACCGGGGAGAGGGAGAACAGATACACCTCTGACATCCAGTTCACCACCAGGGAGACTGCAGTGCTTGCAATTTATTTAATGGCACAGGTTTGCACGTTCCTGCCCGTTTTTTATTTTCACTGTTGTTTGTTTCCAGGCAGCTGGGATGCCTGCATTGCTTTTTCAAATCAGAATTTATTTTAATACTTTTTCGTTTGGTTGTACAGTACATTGCTATGTGAGTGCTTAGAAAAGAAGGAAGAGTCAGGAAGTTGTGTCCAAAGATATTAATAAAGTACCCAACACCCTTATAATCACAGAAAATCAATAGCAAACAAACAGATACTGTGCACCGCTGTGGTACACATATCACATTCCCCCATGCCTGTCACACTGTTGTGATAGGGTGTAGGCACACAAGGCATCCCTTATTTCCCTTGCTCACCTGCACCCAGTCCCACATGCACTCTGTGGCTGCCTGTACCAGGCCTCCAAATATAGTGGCTTGAACTCCCTTGTCCAAGATTTTTGCCCTTATTCTCGCAGGCATGGGTCAGGGCACAGCACATCTCAATAATGTGGGTGGCATTGGCCACACTGGCATCCAGGTGGTTCTGTACGCAGAGCCATCTTGCCTTCCACTGGTCACATGCACAGTCCACCACTATCCCACAATCACTATGTGTGTAATTAAATGTTCTGCTGAGTGCTCAAATATCAGTACGGTAGATGCTACACAGGGTCTCCTAAAATAACAGTGGGCACAAACACCCATATCGTTAACCATGTTATTTAGTGGGAATAAAGTCCCTGCTTATCTGAGTGGGTAAAAGCCAGATCGCCTCAGTGCTCTAGCATCTTGCACCTTGTGAGTGAATCCCACACTGGTGTTCATGAACTTGCCTTTGCCGTTGACCTACCCCAGCACAATGCTTGAGCGGTAGCCTTTGCAGTTGACATCTTCATGTGCTCCTTGTGGAGAGCAAACTTTGGGCACATGAGTGCCATCGGTGGCCCAGTGTAGAGTGCGACCCCCATTCTCTCCACAGCAGCTGCTATTTCAGAAGTCTAAGCCGTGTCCGCTACTCGTGGGGAAGCAAAAAATGCCTCAGAAACCTCATCGCCAACCCCAAATGAGGTAGTCACCAGCCTGTTGAAGTTCCAGGTAGCCAGTGTCTATATGGCTATATCAGCCTTGTTCTGGACTCCCTCAGCTGTATGTCCTTGCACTGTAGGATCAGGAGAAGCACCTCACACAACTCTGTGAAGGTGGCCTTCCTCATGCAGGAGTTCTGAAGCTACTGGTGGTCCCCCCAGAACTGCATTATGATGTGATCCCACCACTCTGTTCTAGTTGTCCTACACCAGAAGTGCTGGTCTACATATGAGAAATACATAGCAACTGCTGCAGCATGTGTCTCTGCTCTGCCATGTCAGCATCCAGCATGTTTGAGCTCCAAGATCTACTGCTGCCTTCTGAGGGTCAGAAACAGTTGCGGAAATGCCCTCCACCATCTCCTGTACCCTCTGTGTTTATCCTGCCGCGATAACAATTCAGCACCAAGCAGGAACAGCTCATCCACCTGTTCTGGACCCCTGGCGTGGCACTGGCTGGAGGGCATGGAAGTGAAAAACATGCAGAGCTGATAGTGCCTCAGCTGAATGTGTTGGCAGGCTAAGAACACTTCCACATGGGGGACTGCGAAGAATAGACAAATTCCGCCATAACACACTACATCAAAACAATTTCTTCAGAGATTCAAATTAAGGAGCCCTGGTATACTTCTCTGTCCGCCCCTCTCAAAATCCCAGCACCAAACCCAGGTAGCCACAGTGCCAGTGTGGATACAGCTACACAAGTATAGATTGTATGTGACTCTGCAGTATGGATACTAACAGGTGGCTTGACAGCTCAGGTACGCCTGCCCGGGAGCCTGGATCCAGGTACCCTCTGCAGTGTAGATTTACTCTAAGAAGTGTGACAGACTGAAAGTCAGACTGGAGCAGTGAACGTGGCTGAGCTGGAACAGGAAGCTTTGTTTGGAAGCTTAAGCAGTAAAAGACAGCAGGTGGCTGTTCTCATTAGTGGTGATTGGCAAGAGAAATGGGGGTGTACCCTCCAAGTATTCTTTACGTGAACGAGCGTTGAGGAACACCACAACCCCTCCATGAGCTGCCGGTGGGCTGGAGTTAAAGGAGGTGATACTGTGGACCGTGATGTATGGAAGGAGACACAAGACTAGGCAGTGACTGGTATCAGGAAATAAAGATTTGAAGTACAGTTGGCTTTGATGAACCAACTGCAGGGGGCACCAGTGCTGCGAAGGGCACCAGTTCCCTTTGCAAATTTCTGGCTGCAAGGCTGAATGAAATGGATGCAGTTCCCTCCCCAGGGTCACTCACCTCACAGGGCAGGGCTTGTGCTGCTGGGCAACATGGTGTTTGTGAGGCCAGGAAGGCAACAGGACAGAAAGCTGCTTTTAGATAAAGCAATTTGTCTGTGAAAGTCACACCTGCGCCTTCCTCGTCCTAGAGAACCGGATTGGGACATCGCAGTAGGTTTTGTAAGATTATGTAAAAGTGGAATTTGCATCACAGATGGTGCCACACAAAAATAGATGAGGCTAGATGGCGAGGAGAACGCCAGCTTCTAAATAAAGTTACATTTTGATACATCAGGGCGTGGAAATTCAAAAGGTCCCACTTGATGAATTTTACAATAACCACTGTGTACTTTTACAGAGCTGTCTGTCTGAAGAGCTTAGAGTGACTTACAAACATTAATGCTCTCCTATGAGCTAGGGAAAGGTTCTTATCCCACTGCTGCAGATGGGGAACATGAGACACAAGAGAAGTGAAATGGCTTCCCTGGGATCACATAGCAAGTCGCTCAGCAGAGACGAGAGCGGACTCTAGATCTGACTTTGTCTTTTGGTTTAACCACAAAGTTCTGCTTTCTCTTTGTACTTCCTCTTTTGATTGATATTATCCTTTGACTTACACATGTGACCTTTCCAAGCTCTCAAAATATCAGGTCCAAGCACAGCAATTTCATGACTGAGTGTCTTTATTTCATGCAGTTTAGTTGTAGCTGTGTCTGTGCCCAGGATATGAGAGCGGTAAGGTGGGTGAGATAATATCCTTTTTGGGCCAACTTCTGTCAGTGAGAGAGACGAGCTTTCAAAGAAGAGCTCTGAGTGGCTCAAAAGCTCGTCTCATCAACAGAAATTGGTTCAATAAAAGATATTATCTCACCCACCTTGCCTCTGTATTTATTTCAAATGTTCTACAAGTAACTTATCCTCCAGCGATTGGTGGTATTGACTGGGCCTGACTGATGTCCACAGTTTGAGTTCTTGGACTAGCCTTTGACTCTGAATAACTGGAGGCGGAACACTCATATCTATTAGTTGATTTTAAAAGTGTCAGGTCTTGAAAAAGTTATCTGATAACTGCCTGTTGTAAGTGAGGGCAATAGGAATCCTTAGCCAAAGCTCTGGGCTTTTCTCCTTAAATCTATAGAATTTCTGTGTGTGAATACTGGGTGAGGTTATTTCTAATTTCTGTTCTCCTTGTGCCTATGTTTTATATGCAGATACAATAAATCAATCTCATTAAATAGATATTGATATTACAATGAACTCTGGCTGCATCTGGATAGAAAACTTCCTATATTCTGATCTCTATCCTACAAGAGTCCTACACATTGGCTACAAAGTGAGCATACCGCTTTCCTCTGTAGTTTTAAGGGCAGTCACAAACACCTGCCATTTGAATAACCAAATAGTCTATCAGAAACGTTTTGGTCTATCCCATGAATGCCACAGCAGTTTGGGACTGGTACAATGGGACATACCTGAGAGGCATGTCATCAGGAGGCTTCTGATAACAAAACACAACAGGGAAGTGGCTGACCCTGGGCCCTATGATCAATGGTGCTGAGCACCTCCTGCAAGGGGGCTGAGTACCCTATACTCCCAGGAGACAGGAGCACTTGGCACAATGTATGAGCAGGCCCAATGCTTACTTTTGACTGGTGGATTTGGGTTAGAAATTCCGTGCCCCAGAGTTGAATGAAGAAAAGTCATGCTCCAGTGCAGATATTTTTGACTGTATTTGCAGAATGGAAGGACAACATCATATCATTGTCCGTTCTGCTTGTTCTTGTCATGTCCTCTCTGAGCTGTTTATTTCCTCTCCCTAAGTAAAGCACTTTCCATTTATTAGGCCTTGGCTACACTGGCGCTTTATAGCGCTGCAACTTTCTCACTCAGGAGTGTGAAAAAAACACCCCCCTGAGCACTGCAAGATACAGCGCTGTAAAGCGCCAGTGTAAACAGTGCCGCAGCGCTGGGAGCCCGGCTCCCAGCGCTGCAAGCTAATCCCCATGAGGAGATGGAGTACATGCAGCGCTGGGAGAGCTCTCTCCCAGCACTGGCGATGCGACCACACTCACAGTTCAAAGTGCTCCCGCGGCAGCGCTCCTGCGGCAGTGCTTTGAAGTTTCGAGTGTAGCCAAGCCCTCAGTGTTGAATTTCCCTTTGTTGCTTGCAGCCTTCTCTGCTCTTGTCTCTTCAGGGCTCTTTGCACGGTGGTTCTGTCCCTCTGAGTGTTTACTGCTTTCAAAACTTGGTGTCGTGCAATTTTGACCACAGCTGAATTTACACCAAAGTGAGGCTTAACAGAGAACAGGAACCAGGTGTGCGGCATGCAGAGAAGTTATGTATTTTGAGCAAAAAAAACCTCCAGAAACCCTAAGAGTTCTGGGCTAGGCTGATACTAGGAGGAAACTTCTCAGCTTGAAAAGTGACTGTAATGCTCCTCTGGAGGCATCTCACCACCTCCTGCCCTTAGCATGAAGCAGTTTTGTCTGATGCCTGCTGTAGCTCAGCTCTCTGAGACCAACAGCCTCAGGCCACCGACAAACACCTACCTGCAGGTCCCCACAGACCTTGCCCTCTCTGTGCAGGTAGTGACAGACAAATGGCAACCCTGAGCCCCTCTGCCAGCCTCCCCCTCGGTGGCATCTAGCCCCTGGCATAGCCACTTACACGAATGACCAGATAAATTGTCCCCTAGAGGACAACACACACACACACACAAGCTTGCTTGAGTCAGCTGTCAGCTTCTTTTTAACAACGCAATGCTGTCATTTATTTATAGTGAAAACAAATAGGTTTATTAACAAAGGTTATAATTTCAGGAGACAGTGAGCAAGGATAGTAAGAACAACTGGTTACACGTGAAACCATCATTTTGTGTTTCCTCAGTGATGAATAAAGGGGAGTTCTCTTGCCTTCCTCTTGTTGTCCAATAAACCTTTAAATTACACCCCCTTGCAGTGCACCCCCAGGGAAAACTCTTCTCCCTGCTTGCTTGTTCTCCAGGGTGCTGACGCCCAGGTTGATTTCACGTCATATTGATTTAGAATGCAGCTGTAGTTCCCATTGTGTTTGCTTACAATGCTTAATTCATATGTCAGCTAGCTGGACAAACACTTCTGGTCTGAGAGAAAACCTGTCTCTGCTGGTGACTCAGACCTTGATTCACTTGTGGCATATAATGCATAATTTGTAAACTGTCATCTGTGCATGATCTTAATGACCAATGTGTCACCAGCTTTCATTTGATATCTCACACAACGTTCTTTATAAATACTATGACAACCATGTGTTGAGGATAGTGAGTTTGTCAGGCCTGTCAGGAATTGCTGACACAGAGTAGTGACCCTTTGGCCAGCTGGCACCAGTGGGCCTTGTGGCACTGTAACTCAGAGGCTTCTCCATTGTTACAGAAACATCAATCACTTAGAACTCATAGCTAACAGATCATGGGGCAGAGGAGAGAGAATATTTGCTTTGATGGTTGTGGTTCTTTAGTAGGCTGGTAATGGGGTGGACTAAACCCAAAGGCTCCCTGCTGGAGGCCTCAGGGTTCTGCCACACCCATCCCAGGAAAGGAGCAGTGGAGAGGTCCTCCAAGCAGGTTAGAGTGGCTGCAGGGGAAGAGGCCAATCAGGACCCAGGAGGGCCATATAAAAGGAGCTGCAGAACAGAGCAGTAGTTAGTTGTTGCATGGAGCAGAAGAAGAAAGGCATGTTTTTCTGCCTGGAAAAGTAGCAGGACTATAGAGAGCTAAGCCTGCTGGCAGGGACCTGGGGAACGAGAGGCTCCTGGCTGACTGCTAGGAGCTGAGTAAGGACTGAGCCTGTGGAGGGCTACAGAAAGATAGTGTCTCCAGGGAGGAAGCCTTGGGGATACAGCTCCATACCAGGGCTGGACTACTTAAGGACTAAAACCCAAGGAGGGATAGAGAGAGACACTACCAGAGGGGTACCACGATAGGCTCCTGTGGACTGTATACCCCGGAAGGGGTTTGTTCTGGCTAATGTGCAAACAGTGTGACTCAGCCGGAGTCACTGAAAACCCGCCTGAGAACCACTGAAAAGGGTCTACAGAATACAGACATGCCCCGTCAGAATGGGACACTCACGAGAGGTGGGTGCTAACCTCATTACAAGTCCTTTGCCAGTAATGCTTCTTATCCACACCTTCCTTAACTGCAGTTCAAGAGGCCGTACATTGGGCATATTAAAGATTAAAGCCTAGATCCCTTGCAGCCTGATAAACCCCAATATTGATACAGGGAACGTTAATCCTATCCCTCCATTTCTTCTCCTAAGGCCAGAGCCTACCAACCTTACGCAGGCTGAATAGTACTTTATTCTGTGAGCTGTCCATTAAAATTAGTGGGACTGCTCACAGAGTAAAGACTAGTCTACACTTAAAATTTAGGTTGACATAGCTGTGGCACTCAGCGTTGTGCAAAATGGTACAGTTTTGCCGACCTAACCCATGGTGGATGGAAGAATGCTTCTGTTGGCCTAGCAGCTACTGCTCAGGGAGGTGGAGGTCCTACAGTGACAGAAAAAAAACCCCACACTATCTCTGACACTGTAGACAAAGAGCAGCTCCCAGATCAATGCAGTTTTTATCACTGAATTTACTGTTCGCCACCTGTTTGCCTTGTATTCTTTTTTTGCATTGCTCTCTCCTTAGACTGACAGTGGTCACATGCTGGTCATTTGCAATGTTTTATTTACTCCCTAATGTCACTTTTTGGTGCTTGTTCAGTGGCATCATGCGGAGCCATGTTTATTTGCCTGGGGGGAGGAGAGAAAAAGGAATCTTTTTGTCATTTAAAAAAGAATTCAGAAACATTTCTGTTGTTGTTGAGGAGGAAGACTTCGTAGTTAAGGCACTGGACTGGGACTCGGGAGACCAGGATATATGTCACAGTCCCGCTGCAGATTTCCTTTGTGGCCTTGGACAAGTCATATCCCATCTCTGTGCCTCAGTTTCCTTATCTGTAAAATGGGACACTAATACTTCCTTACCACCCACTTATTAAATCTGTTGGTAGGTTCCTGGATCCTACAATGCTGGTCTTCCCTGAAGTACCTTGATGGATTATTAGTTTAAAAGAGCTTATCTTTACAAAACCCAGATTTGGAGGCAAATTTGAGCTGAAAGTGGCTCTCCTTATTGTGAAGGATGAAAGCATTATCACTAGCACAGTGAATGAGCAAGGCGGGGGCTTGTGTTACTAGATATCTGCGTGGCTTTGCTCAGAGGTGATGGGTTTAGTGTACTCTTGATTCAGCTTTGCATTGCAGGATAAATCATCTCCCAGGGGTGCTAGGAGGATTAGTTAAGGTTGTAAAGTGGTTTATGTATGTACTAAGGATAGTGCTATTTTAAGATCAATTTTTCCACATCAGTAACTTTATTTGTATGACAAAGGGCACGCAGGTGTTGGCACAGTTAACTCATCGAGGGCCCAACTTGATGTAATTCTACTGACTTCAGCATAGTTACTCCAGATTTACATTGTTGTAAGTGAAAGCAGAATCAGGCCCCAAGTCTCTGGGCATATGACCAGTTTAACAACAGTGATGGGTCAGCGTCTGTACATCTGGCACATTGCTCGGTTTCTGATGTGACTGCCCTGTATTATTAAACTGGTCCTGCTATATAGTATGTCTCCTCGCAATTATACAGAGCTTTCTTATACTGCATGCATTCCTCCCAAGTGTGGGGAAGGGATCTGGTATGTATCATCCACATGTAAAGGCTTACTTATTGCTTCATGGATCCTGCAATATGCAGAACCCTTTCAGGAGCTTTGCTTTGGGGTTACATGGATTAACCCTTGTTGGATTCTTGTCTGGGAATCTCCAATCTTCCTGTTTCTCTCCCACACAATCTAGGTAACTTGTGACCGACTTATGGAATGCCACTGGCCCTAAAATCCTTCCCCAGACCCTTTGTTCTCTGGGTTCCCTTGGCTTGCAATCAGCATAGTTTCTGTTAGGCCTGGTCTACACTATAAACAGGTGACTCAGGGATGTGAAAAACCCACCTCTCTGCTATGCATGGCTATGCTGACCCTAACCCCTGCTGCAAATGCAGCTAGGTCTGTGGATACACGTGTCTGTCGACCTTGCTACCATCACTCAGTGAGGTGGAGTTCCTACAGTAACAGGAAAACCACTTCCAAAGCTGTCGTCTGCATCTACTTCATGGGATTACAGTAGCAGGGTTACAGCACTGTAGCTATGCTGCTATCGTGCCCATAAGCGTAAGCATGGCCTACGGTACTATTCAATGTATCAGGAGAACTCAGTCCTTAGATTGCAAGCTCTTTGGGATGGGGACTGTCCCTGCAGCTTTTACAGCACAGAGCCTGTTGTCAGGGTGTACCAGAAGATAAACAGGTGATGGCCTTAGCCTCCTTGACCTCTCAGGCCTTGGATCTCCTAACCTCACATAGATGACAACATCTAAGAGAGAAGCAGCAGGAGGAGTGTGGGTTATAGTTTAAATTCTCATCACACAGCACTGCAAAGGCCAGTTACACAAAGAACAGCTGGAGTTGCCTCCTTGTGGGCTGATAGTCTCACCTGTATTCACTGCCATCTCTTTGCAGGGTATCATCAAGGCCTATAAGAGCGGCCACACCCTCCAGGGAAACACCACCAGTCTGGGGAGATGGGACTTAGTCGGTTCTTTCTTCTTCTCCATCTCTGCGATAACCACCATCGGTAGGAAATCTCTGCTGCTTGTTGTGGGTAACCTGGGTGGAACATGGATGGAATGGGAATGAATAATCACAGGAACACACCCTGCTTCCTCCCTGTGAGGCACTGCCTTTCTCAGTCACCAGTGTTCAGATAGAAGCAAATTGCATGCAGATTCCAAGTCAATTTGTCTCTCGTGAGCTTCTGCCTGACTCCCAATCTGAGCTTTGTGGAGGGTCTGCTGATCTTCATAGCAGTCAAGGATCCATCTGGTTTGGTATTGGTGAAGTGAATTTGATCTCTAAGCCCTATACTGTTGAGTATCTGGGCTGTGGGTGGAGTGAATGTGGGACTAATGAGGAAATGGGGAAAAATGAGGGGTTAGGGTAGCAGGGAATCAGGGAGAGATTTTTTTGGAGCCAGATTTTAACAAATCGTTTTGGAGCTGGTGTGTAAAAATTATCGTGACTTCCTCTGCATTCCAATGATCATTTATTTATGTTGTGTTAGTGCCCAAAAGCTTCACTGAGGTCCGGGGCCCCTTTGTGCTGGGTGCTGTACAAATACTTAGTCTTTATCCTGAATTAATTAAGCCTAATTAAGACAAGCTGCAACAAATGGATGCTCCACAGAAAAGAAGGGAATGGGAGGAAGAGAATGGCAACAGTGAAAAGCACATGGGGTTACATGGATTCGCTCGTTTATATAATATTAATAAATGCCCATGGCCCCCTATCTAGCCATTGTCTAGCCAGTGGCTCTGAAATCTTGTCCTTGGTGTATGTGCCAATATATTAATAGCCCTGACATGGGATTTAGAGTACCAGTCACTGAATGTCAAAGGAGTTGCCTCGGGGTCATTCTAGATTTCCAGCATTACATTGGATCTTTCAGCCCTTTTTGATCTTCGTCATTTTTCAGACCCAGATCTATCTACATGTCATGCAGACAGGGAATCGTTTTTACTGCTCTGCTTAGTACTGAAAATGCATTGCCATCAGAAATGCTGACCCTGGAAATCAGGAATTATAGCAGTAATAATATAATAGTTTGCTTTTCTACAAGCTGAGAAAAAGAAAAGACACCCACATGACTTTACTGGCTTCTTCCTGGACACTCTGGTTTCCTTTTCATGCGCTTTGAATCTGAGACGGTTGAGAACTGTTTTATGTGCTTGTGTCAGAATAAACCACAGGATGGCGGTGTAGCCTCATTCTAAAATCGAGATGGAAAATCCTACAGGTGCTCAGTCATCCCAACAGAGCAGAGAAGTTTGGACGCTCTAGGTACTCTGAACTCTGACTTAAAACCAAACTACCTGCTCAGAGCACATTTGCCTACTCCCATAGTTCGTTATACGTCCTTTCCAAGCCAACCGGAGTGGCTCTGTTCCCCCAAAGCCATTTTAGCCTCATTGTGCTTATTTACACTCCAGGCAAAACTAACTTGTCTTTTAAAAATGATTTCCTAGCAAGGTCTTTTTTTGTAAAACAGGATTTTAGACTCTAGTGCTTTTAAGGCTTATGCCCTGGCTTCACTGAGGGGTGCAATCATGCAAGCTGGAATGTTTTTATATTGGCAGTTCCATGGGTAGACTCAGAATTCAGAGTGCTTTTTTGTTTTTTTCACAATGAAGCCAGTGTCAGTGGGCACGCCATTGCATGTGTGTATCTGTCTGTCTCTGGTTTTACCTCCCACCCACCCCCACATTCCGCAAGGCTTAGAGTAGTCTGGTGGTTTGGGTGGTACCTGAGGACTTGGGAGGTCTAGGTTCTTCAAGCTCTTGTTCTGCTGCATGCTGCCTCAGTTTACCATCTGTAAAATGGAGACAACAGCATTTCTCCACCTCACCGGGGCTTGTGAGGGTAAATGCATTAAAGATTGTGAGGTGTTCAGATGTTATAACAATGGGAGAGCCATATTAGTACTGTAGGTAGATAGACCACGTCAGTGTAGTTCTTCTATGTACAAAACATGGTGGACCACTGTTAAATAGAAACCAAAGCAATTTGGCAGGTGAGCTTGATATGTGCTAACAATTTAAAAAAAAACAAAAAAAAAAAAACCCTTTAACATTTGTTTTACCCTGACTGACCAAAACCAGTTAGTTTAAACTGGCTCCTCTTAGGAGGCTAATGTCTTGTAACGTTATATTCTGTTTGAAGCACAGAAATACTAGTCAAATCCAAATCTGCTGACCGTTCTCCTTTTATGAATGAGAGTAGAATGACAGAAGAGATGTCCCATCTAAAGACTGACTGGGGACTGAGGCCTGATGGTGTGGAGAAGCCCCAGGAGAATCAGGATGAAACTGGGGTGTTCTGCTGGTCATTATTAATCATGGGGAAGGTTTTATAATTATTTGTGTGTTGGGGGGGGGTTAATGTCCTAATTCTGATGTATTTTAAGCTTTTTGACTTAATAATGCAGACGTTTGGACTGAGCAGTGTCAGAGTGTTTCTCCTTTTATTAAAGGTATATTTGCATGGCCAATAATATGATAATTGTGGGGCACAGAACTACCGGCATAGCTATGATTGCAGGAAAGCAAGGCAGGATGTGAATTAGGGTTCAGTAAGTTCCATGTCAACAGGCTTATGGGGCTCGGGCTAAGGGGCTGTTTAATTGCAGCGTAGACGTTTGGGCTCAGGCTAGAGCCCAGGTTCTAGGGCCCTGTGAGGCTGCACCCTGAGCCAAACCATCTACACTGCAGTTAAAGAACCCCTTAGCCAGAGCCTTGCAAGCCTGAGTCACCTGGCATGGGCCAGCTGCAGGTGTCTAATACTTATTCCTGCCTTGAGTGCAGGGGACTGGACTAGATGACTTCTCGAGGTTCCTTCCAGTTCTGTGATTCTATGATTTTCATGATTTCTAATTGCAGTGTAGGTAGATTCCAAGGCCAGAAAGGACCATTGTGATGATTTAGTCTGATGTCCCGTGTAGGACAGGTCATAGAACTTCCCCAAAATAATTTCTAGATCCTATCTTTTAGAAGAATATCCAGTCTTGAGTTAAAAAATTGCCAGTGATGGAGAATCCATCACAACCCTTGGTAAATTGGTCCAATAGTAAAATTTTTAACACTGAAAAGTAATTATACCTTATTTCCAGTCTGACTTTGTCTAGTTTCAACTTCCAGCCATTGGACCATGTTACACCTCTCTCTGCTTGACTAAAGAGCCCATTGTTAAATATTTTCCTCATGCAGACTGTAATCAAAAGTCAGCACTTCCCTTCTCTTTGTTAAGCTAAATAGATCGAGCTATTTGAATCTGTCACCATGAGGCATGTGTTCTAATCCTTCAATCATTCTCGTGGCTCTTCTCTGAACCCTTTCCAATTTATCAACATCCTTCTTGACTTGTGGGCACCAGAAGTGGACACACTATTCCAGCAGTGGTCATACCAATACCCCATACCAGTGCCCAATACGATGTAAATTAACCTCCCTATTCCTACTTGAGATTCCCCTGTTTATGCATTCTAGGATTTCATGAGCTCTTTTGGCCACAGCATCACACTGGCACCTCATGTTCAGCTGATTATTCACCATTCCCAAAACCTTTTCAGCATCACTGCTCCCCAGGATAGAGTCCCCCATCCTGTTAGTATGGCATGCATTCTTTATTCCCAGATGTATACATTTACATTTAGCCATATTACAATTCATATTGTTTGCTTGCACCCAGTTTCCCAAGCAGTCCAGATTGCTCTGTAACAGTGACCTGTCCTCTTCATTATTTACTCATCCCCAAACTTTTGTGTCATCTGCAAATTTTATCAATGTTGATTTTCTGTTTTCTTCCAGGTAATTGATAAAAATATTAAGTGGTGTAGGGCCAAGAACCAGTCCCACTGGAAACACACCTGTTTCACGGTTCCCCATTTCTAGTTACATTTTGAGACCTTTCAGTCAAAATTTCATGAGTTTTAAGTCAACTTTGTGATTGTTGAATGCTTGGGAATGGCAAGACTGTAAAAGTTACTCACACAAGTAGGGATTGCGGGATCAGGCGCTTGACATTTAATTCTGTGAATCCTGTTGGTACTGTACATTTTATTATAGTAATGCCCACTAGATGGCAGTATAGTGTCTAAGGGAAAAATACAGGTGTCTGGTCTTAGAGCCCCTATGTTTGAGATAGGGTGACCAGATGTCCCAATTTTATAGGGACAGTCCCGATTTTAGGGTCTTTTTCTTATATAGGCTCCTATTACCCCCATCTCGATTTTTCACACTTGCTATCTGGTCACCCTAGTTGGAGAGCCCTGTCCATGTTTATGCAAGTTCTGGAGACATCAGAAGGTGTTACTAGGAAGGAAGCATGGTCCCAGACCTCAAGGCACAGTTAAGAATGAGACGGACTCTTCAAAGCATGTAAAGAGGCAAGGTCCCTTCTCAAAGAACTTTCTGTCCAGCTCAGAGAAATGTGATGTACAGGGTTATGGTTCTGATGCAGGACCATGCTGGGACACAGTCATGGGAGATCAGTGCAGAAGGGTTTAGGAGTGGTTTGGAAGACGAGAGAGGTTGTCTCAAGCGTAGGCGGCAGTATGAAAGAAATCCTAGGTATGGAGTGAGAGGAGAAGTTGGATGTAATTTACCCCTCAAATTCAGGGTGTTGCTAACTCCTCCTGCTTCTTCCTCCACAGCTTCTTCACATCTACCCTTGCTGCCCACACCGTTGTCCTTGCCTTGATGGTCTCCCATCTTGTAATCCTTCTGGCCTTCTCATCTGCTCCTGGCTCCCCTCCAGTCTGTGCAAAATGCCACTGCCAAATCCACTGCCCTCACCCACAGCTCTGTTCATTTCTCTCTCTCTCACACACACACGTACACGTCCCTTCTTTGACTCTGCATCATCTTCAGCACCTACTTCAAAAACCATGTCCCCTTGCTCAAAGTTCTGCCAGCTCAGAACCCTCTGCTTCTCCTCCCTGTTGCCCAATAGTCTCCTGTTCAGACCCTGCACGCCAGTGTTATCAGTTCTTATGTTTGGTGAGTTCCTTGAAGTCTCAGCTCCTCGAGTCACGGGATAATATGAGACTCTCAACTTTTGTTTAAATAGACAAAGTAAGTTTCTTGCCCTTACAGCTGCTGAGAAAAGCTTGAAAGCATGATCCTTGAAAGCTCAAAGACCAGAAGGGAGATAAGAATCTCAATTTTTTCATGTTTAGAAACTTGTGTTTTTAGGCCAATCTTGTTATTTTTATGGGGCCTGACTCATGATTTTTTGAATGCTTGTGGTTGAGAGTTTTGGCACTCTGCCAGTTCCACCTCTCCCCTAATCCTTTAGTTCTCTTTGTGTACCTCTGGGCCTTTTCACCTGCTGTCCCTTACATCTGGAATGTCCTCCTTCGTCTTCCACAGAGCTTCCATTTCCTTCAAATCCTTTTGCACACCCTCCCTCCCTGTTTCAAAGCCCTCTAACAATAATTCTCTAAGTCCCTTTAAAAACCATAGCAATAAATACATGGTCATACAAAAGGGACTAATGCAGCAAACCTTATCCCCCAAACAACTCTATAACCTGCTCTGTGTGATACATCCTCCCCCTCATTCGTTACCCACACCTACTCCCAGCATGACCTCTCTTGCCATGATCAGTACAGACTGTCAGCTCTTCAGGGCAGGGACCTTGTACCTATGGGCTATATACAAACACTGAAGCAGGTTTGGAATGGGGGAAGTGTGTTCAAGGTGAAGATGAGAAACTTGAATTTGATGCAGAAGAAGCAAAGGAAGCCAGTGAAAGGATTTGAGGAGAGAGTGAATTTTGGGGTGCGTTGGTGCCAGCCTTTGTGGCACCTCTTGTTCACTTAATGCAGTGAGGGTACTGTGTGCCACTGGATCCCGGATCCCTAGGACTCAGCGCTGTCTCAGGTAGGGGGGGCACTTACCCAGGGCTTCTTTTACACTTTCTATTCACAAAGCTAAGCTATGTCATGCATGAGTTTCAGTGAGACCATTTTAAACATAAGATGGACGCAGTGAAAGTGCCCCATGTCCATTCTCCCCACCCCCATCTTGGGCATGAGGGAAGAGCTGCAAATGTACATCAGAATAAATCCCTTCTGTCCTCCCCTGCTCCCCTCCCAGTGCTCATTGACACAGATGCAAGAAGCGGGCTGCAGGAAGAGGACAGTCAGAGATGGTATTTATGGCTCTACCACAGACAGCCCGGTGGGACTGTCAAAGGCCAGCTCAGATCTGTGGAATAACGAAATTCCTGGCAGCTCTGGAACACTGTGCCAAGCAAGTGCTTTTCTGTGCTTGTCTGTCTCTGTGTGCCTGTCTTCCTGTGGCTTCCCAGCAGGTAGTGGAGTTCCCCAGCGAGCGGAAGTATTCCAGTTAGAGCTGGGCCTTTTTTTGGACAAAATATTTTTTGGCCGAAAGAGGCTGATTCAGGTCAACTGAAACATAAGACCGTATGAATGGCCACACTGGGTCAGACCAATGGTCCATCTGGCCCAGTATCCTATCTTCCAAGAGTGGGCGGTGCCAGATGCTCGATGGAGAATGAACAGAACAGGGCAATTTATCAAGTGATCCATCCCCTATTGTCCAATCCTAGCTTCTGACAGTCAGAGGATTAGGGGCACACAGAGCATGAGGTTACATCCCTGACCATCTTGGCAAATAGCCATCGATGGACCTATCCTCCATTAACTTACCTAATTCTTTTTTGAACCCACACCTTTGGCCTTCACAACATTTGCTGGCACAGGTTAACTGTGCCTTGTGTGAAGAATACTTCCTTTTATTTGTTTTAAACCTGCTTCCTGTTAATTGGGTGATCCCTGGTTCTTGCATTATGTGAAGAGGTAAATAACACTCTCTTATTCACTTTCTGCACATCATTCATGATTTTAAAGACCACTGTCTTACCTTCCCCCACCCCCGACGCCTCTTTTCTGAGCTGTCCAGTCCCAGTCTTTTTAATCTCTCCTCATATGGAAGGTGTTCCATGCCCTTACTCATTTTTGTTGCCCTTCTTTATACACACTGTTTATTCCTTTTTCCATATCATGTATTAATATGTTGAACAGCACTGATACCAGTACAGGTCCTTGGTGGCCCCACTATTTATTTCTCTCCACTGTGAAAATTGTCCATTTATTCCTATCCTTTTTTCCCTATCTTTTAACGTATGAGAGGTTAGTAACCTATCTTTTCCTATCTTTTATCCAATGAGTGCCTACTTTGCTTAATAGCCTTGGTGAGGGACCTTGTCAAAGGCTTTCTGAAAGTCCAAGTGCACTATTTCCAGTGGATCACCCTTGTCGATATGCCTGTTGACCCCCTCAAAGAATTCTAATAGATTGTTGAGGCATGATTTCCTTTTACAAAAGCCATGTTGACTATTCCCCCATATAACATGTTCATCTATGTGTCTGATAATTTTGTTCTTTACTATAGTTTCAGCCAATTTACCTGGTACTGAAGTTAGGCTTACTGGTCTGTAATTGCCAGGATCTCGTCTGGAGCATTTTTAAAAATTGGAGTCACATTAGCTATCTGCCAGTCATCTGGTACAGAGGTGATTTAAGCAATAGATTACATGCCAAACTTAGTAGTTCTGCAATTCCATATTTGAGTCCCTTCATAACTCTTGGGTGAACACCATCTAGCTCTGGTGACTTATTACTGTTTAATTTATCAATTTGTTGCAAAAGCTCCTCTACTGACATCTCAGTCTGGGGCAGTTCCTCAGATTTGTCACCCAAAAAGAATGGCTCAAGTGTGAGAATCTCCCCCACATACTCTGCTGTGAAGATTGATGCTCACCCATGAAAGCTAATGCTCCAAAAGGTGCCACAGGATTCTTTGCTGCTTTTACAGATCCAGACTAACACGGCTACCCCTCTGATACCTTTGACACCTTGATTCTCCAGTGACCCTACTGATTGTTTGGCAGGTTTCTTGCTTCTGATCTACTTTGCTGTTAGTTTTAGTGTCTTTTGCTAGTTGCTCTTCAAATTCTTTTTTGGCCTGCCTAATTATATGTTTATACTGACTTACCAGAGTTTATGCTTCTTTTTTCTTTTCCTCAGTAGAATTTGATTTCCAATTTTTAAAATGTCTCTTTGTCTCTAACGGCCTCTTTTACTCTGTTTGGCCATAGTGTCTTTTTTGTTGTTGTTTTTAAATTTGAGATATACATATAGTGTGAGCCTCTATTATGGTAATTTTTAAAAGTTTCCACGAATCTTGCAGGCATTTAACTCTTGTGACTTTTCCTTTTAATTTCCATTTAAGTAGATTCCTTATTTTTGTGTAGTTTCCCTTTTTTGAAGCCAAATGCTAATGTGGTGGGTTTCTTTGGTATTCAGCTATATTCACCTCTTCGGCCAGATCCTCTGCTCCACTTAGGACTAGATCAAAAATTGCCTCTCTCCTTGTGAGGTTCCAGGACTAGCTGCTCCATGAAGCTGTCCTTAATGGTGTTTAGGAACTTTTATCTCTGCATCCCATCCTGAGGTGGCATGTTCCCAGTCAGTATGAGAATAGTTGAAATCCCCCATTATTATTAGTTTTTCTCTTTTGGTAATCCCCTGAACATTTCACAATGACCGTCACCATCCTGCTCATGTGGTCAGTAGTATATTCCTGCTGCTATATTCTTATTATTCAAGCATGGAATTTCTATTCGTAGATATTCTATGGTACTGTTTGATTCACTTAGATTTTTACTGAATTTGACTCTATGCTTTCTTTCACATATAGTGCTGCTTTCCACCAGTGTGGCCTACTCTGTCATTCCTATAGGCTTTGTACCCTGGAATTACCGTTTCCCATTGATTATCATCATTCCACCAAGTTTCTGTGATGCCTATTAGATCAGTACGCTCATTTAATACCAGGCACTCAAGTTCCCCCATCTTAGTTTAGACTTCTGGCATTTGTATACAAGTACTTATAAAATTTGTTAATATTTAGTTGTCTGCCTTCATGTGATGTAAATGAATGGGGCTGTTTCGTTTGACTGTTTCTCTTCAGCTCCTACTTGTACTTTATTAACTTCTTTCCTCTTCTCCTTACTAAGATAAAGAGTATCCCCTTTAATAAATCCTCCCCTAAGGAATGTACCTGTCCAAACCATGTGCTCCTTGCACCTGTCAGTTTTCCCTGAGTTTAAAAAATCCAGTAAAATCTTCTTAATTGTATATGTCAGCAGTCTGCCACAAGCTCCCTGGCTGACCTTGGTCAAGTCACTTCACTGCCTTTATTCCTCACCAATTCCTATACGAGGGCGATAATCCTGACTTTCCACCTTTGGCAAACACTTTGAGATCTACATGCTAACTGCTGCTCCTGTTACTGCAGACTTGGTACAGATGGACACATGGCAAAAAGCCACACAGAAAGCTTGAAGAAACGGTGGGATTGACAATGGGACAGAATTTCAAAAGCACAAAGGGGAGTTAGGCATCCAACTCCCCTAGGATTTTGGTGGCAGTTGGACAATTAACTGCCCTTTGAGTTTTTGAAAATTGGCCCCATTGTCTGTAAAGAGGCATGCAGGCTAGACTGGGCACACTGGTAACTTGTTAGGTGCCTGAGAGCTGCATCGAGACTACAAGGAACAGCCAACTGCAGCGCCCGTCATCTTCAGTGTGGAGGTGCCACTACCCTTACTGAGCTGAGGCGTGGCAAGCTGGTTTGTATAATGAAGATAAGTGGATCGCACAGCGGTGCTCCTGGGGCCACACTTCAGTCTCCCCTTGTCAAAGAGCTCTCAGTGCTTATGCATTTCTGAGGTCAATGGGGGAAGGGCACTCAGGAAAGTTAAGCGGAATTAACTGAAAATGTGAATTTAAAACAGATCGATTAGATCACATTAAACCTCTGTGTGGACACTCTCACTCTGAAATGAAGTGGCCTTACACCACTTCAGTTTAATTCAGGGAATGAACTAAGTGAGTTAAGCTAAAGCCGCTTCTGAAGAAGAGCTTCCACATTAATTAAATCAATGAGTTTTTTAATATAGGCACTTTAACAGCACACCTTTTGTTCATTCAACTTTGCTTTCCTGTGTATCATTGTGTAACGCATGCCCTAAGTGAGATGACAGCATCAGGTTTGGCTGGCACAAAGGCCCTATCTAAATTGCATTTAGGTCTGTTTTTGGAGCCAGTACAACCCCCATGAAGATGCACTGCTCTGGTGTAAGGCAGAGCTTGCACTAGTGCAGCCTACTTACTAGGGTCAGTCCAGTTTGCATTGATGCAGTGTTCACCATATAACTACATGGCTGTGTTTACACTGGTACTAATTTGCCTAGTATAGCCAAGCCCAAAGGGAAAGGTGGCTCTGATCTCTGCCAACACTGAGGCCTGATCTACACTAGCCTGTTATTTTGGAATTAGACTAATTATTTCTAAACAAAAATGATTCCGTCCACATGACCAAATGGGTTTTTTTGATGTAAAGGGCTCTTTAATTTGATTTCTGTACTCCACCTCGGCAAGTGGAGTAGCACTTAAATCGAGATCGCAATCTCGAGTTAAAGGTATTGTGGATGCAAATCGATGTTATTGGACTCCGGAAGCTATCCCAGGATGCTCCCTTGTGACTGCTCTGGTCAACACTCTCAACTCCAATGCACTAGCCAGGTGGGCAGGAAAAGTCCCAGGAACTTTTGAATTTCATTTCCTGTTTGGTCACCACCAGCAGAGGTGACCATCAGCACAGTCCACCATCACGGGCGACCATGCAGAGTCCACCATCACAGGAGATTGCGCAGTCCCGGATTCGCAGATGAGCCCCAGCATGGTCTGAACGAGAGGTACTGGATCTCATCGCATGCTGGGGAGATGAGTTTGTTATGGCAGAACTACGTTCCAAAAACAGGAACGCAAATACCTACCCTAAAGTCTCTAGGGCTATGACGGAAAGAGGCTACTCCAGGGACACAGAGCAGGGTCATACAGCAATCAAGGAGCTCAGGCAAGCATACCAAAAAGCCAGGGAGGCAAATGGGCACTCTGGGTCACAGCCCCAAATATTCCACTTTTACCGCGAGCTCCATGCAGTTACGGGGGTGATGCCACCACTACCATACCACTGTCTGTGGACACCTGCAAGGGGGAGGTGCACGGAGTGAGGAGGAAGATACATTGGAGGAGGACAGTGCACAGGCAGCAGGTGGGGAATCCTTTTCTCCTCCACCACCCTGCCCCCAGCCAGGAACTAATCTTAGCGCTGGATCCAATAGCCTCCCCTTACTCCCAAGGCAAGCTCCTGTTCCATGACCTTGGAGAAGGTACTTTTGGTGAGTGAGAGCTTGACTGGATCCACGTGGGAGGGAACCCAGCCGCGCTGGGTTGTTTGCGTTTACAGTAAATGGCTCATCCCTGCTCTGAGCCCGATTGGAGCTACGCGGGGTGGTTGTTGTGTGCAGTGATAATCCCAGAGAGCCTGCAGGCCCTCCTTTTATATGGCAAACCCACCAGGCATTGCTTGCTGTGGGAAAGGGGACCCAGCAGTTTGAAAGCATTGAAATGAATGTAGAAGAAGCAGAACCCTGCGTGCCCCTAGGAGCTGCCTGCAAGATTAATTCTGTTGCCCAGCCGTGTGTGATGACTTACTCATACCAAAGTGCCCTCTTTGTTCTCTGCAATGTATTTTTTAAAATACTACCCTCCCTTTTTCTCTTCCCGCAGGTGCAAATGTTTCAACGTGGCCCCTATCTACTCCATCCCAGGGGCTGGTCCAGATTAGAAGGCGGAAAAAACGAACTTGGGACAACATGTTCGCCGCGCTCATGCAGTCCTCCCACACTGTTAGGACCCAGCTGAATGCATGGAGGCAAACAATTGCAGAGTCCCGTAAAGCATTACAGGAACACGAAGAGAGGAGAGAGGCGTGTGATGAGAGCAGGCAGGATGCTATGGTCAAGCTTGTGGGGGAGCAAACTGACATGCTGCGCTGTATGGTGGATCTAATGCGGGAATGGCAGCAAGACTACAGACTTCCACTGCAGCCCCTGTATAACCGCCCTCCCTCCTCCCCAAGTTCCATAGCCTCCTCACCCAGACGCCCAAGAATATGAGGGGGGAGGCTATGGGGATCCAAACACTCAACCCTAGAGGACTGCCCAAGCACCAGAAAGCTGGGATATGTGAACTTTTGATTTGGTTTCTGGACTTGTCCTTCCCCCCTCCTCCACTCCTCTAACCCCCCCTCCCCCAGCCTAACTTATAATTGCTCTCAATGCATTGTGCATCAAATAATAAAGAATACTTTTTAAACAATTTTGACTTTATTCCCTTTCATATGTACAGGGTGAGGGTAACTTCAAGAGAAACAAACACAACTGTCACACTGTATCCTGGCCAGTCATGAAACTGGCTTGCAAAGCTTTTCTGATGCGCACTGCGCCGTGCTGCACTCTTCTAATCGCCCTGTTGTCTGGCTGTGCAAAATTGGCAGCCAGGTAAGTTGCCTTAACCTCCCACCCCGCCATAAAAGTCTCCCCCTTACTCTCACAGATATTGTGGAGCACACAGCAAGCAGCAATTACAGCTGGAATATTGGTTGTGCTGAGATCTAACCGAGTCAGTAAACTGCGCCAGCGCCCTTTCAAACGTCCAAAAGCACATTCTGCCACCATTCTGCACTTGCTCAGCCTATAGTTGAACTGCTCCTTACTACTGTCCAGAGTGCCTGTGTACAGCTTCATGAGCCATGGCATTAAGGGGTAGGCTGGGTCCCTGAGGATAACTATTGGCATTTCAACATCCTCAACAGTAATTTTCTGGTCTGGGAAGGAAGTCCCTTCCTGCAGATGTGCAAACAGACTAGAGTTCCTGAAGACGCAAGCGTCATGCACCTTTCGCGGTCATCCCACGTTGATGTCAGTGAAACATCCCTTGTGATCCATCAGTGCTTGCAGCACCATGGAAAAGTACCCCTTGTCGTTTATGTACTGGCCTCCACGGTGTGCCGGGGCCAAGATGGGGATATGCGTTCCGTCTATCACCCCACCGCGGTTAGGGAACCCCAGCGCATTAAGGCCATCCACAGTGGTCTGCACATTTCCCAAAATCACTACCCTTGATAGCAGCTGTTCAATGATTGTGTTGGCTACTTGCTGCACAGCAGCCCCCACAGTAGATATGCCCACTCCAAACTGTTTCCTGACTGACCGGCAGCAGTCGAGTGTTGCAAGTTTCCACAGTGCTATGGCCACTCGCTTCCTAACGGTGAGGGGTGCTCTCATTCTGGGGTCTTTGCGCTTCAGGGCAGAGGACAGCAAGTCACAAAGTTCCATGAAAGTGGCCCTACGCATACGAACGTTTTGCAGCCACTGGGAGTCATCCCAGACCTGCAACATTATGTGGTCCCACCAGTCTGTGCTAGTTTCCTGGGCCCAGAATTGGCGTTCCACAGCATGAACCTGGCCCAATGCCACCACGATCTCCCAATTGCCACATGCCATGCTTCTAGGAATGTCTGTGTCCATGTCATGTCCTCATCAGTATAGTAATCGCACTGTCGTCGCTTCCTTGCCCAGTTTTGCAGGTACTAAACATACTGCTGGATAATGCGCAATGTTTTTACAATGGTCAAAACTGCAGCAGAGATCTGAGCGGGCTCCATGTTTGCCATGCAATGGCGCCTGCATGGGTAATCCTTGAAAAAGGGCACAAAATGAGCTGTTCGGTTCAAGATGGCCGAAAAAAGGCGGTAAATGGTTGTCTTCTGTAGTTTCCACGGGAGCCCAGGACAGCTTCCACCGCTTTCTCTAGATTGTCTGTGTGGTTCTATTCACAGTGACTGAGAAACAGCAGGGAATTGTTGCCTTCTGTAGTTTCCACAGAAGCCCAGGACCGACGACATGGAAAAAGTGGCGAGAGCAGAGTTTGGGCGGAAACGTGAACAGAGTTTGCAGCTGAAGCTGTGCAGCTCTGTTCACGATGGCTGAGAAACGGTGGAGAATTGTTGCCTTCTGTAGCTTCCACGGGAGCCCAGGACAAACAACATGGAAAAAGTGGCAGAAGCTGTGCGGCTCTGTTCACGATGGCCGAGAGACAGAGGGAAATGGTTAGATGAAAGAGTAGAGAGAGGAGAGGACATTCGAAGTGGACTCAATATACCAGGAGACAGGCGGTGCACCATGCTGTACCATCTGCTGAAAGTATGGCGTCTGCCATAGCTTTCATGAAGGGAGGAGCGAGTGACGGCACACACCCAGAAAAACCCGCGAGAATGTTTTTGCCCCATCATGTACTGGGAGCTTAACCCACAATTCCAATGGGCGGCAGAGGCTGTGGGAATTGTGGGATTGCTACCACAGTGCAACGTTCTGCCATTCGATGCTAGCCTCAGTACTGTGGATGCACTCCACTGAATCCACGCGTTTTAGTGGAGACACATAACATTGAATGTATGAACTCGATTCAGGAAATTCAAATAAAATAACTTTGAATTAATTTCGTACTGTAGACGTACTCTGAGATAGGTTCGGCCTCCTCTCGGGTTGCTCTGTTTCCCAAAGTGATCCTAACAATATAGTCCTTTCTTCCTACCTTTGCTAGCTTTTCCTCCCACACAGCATTAAGGCTGTGGAAAGCTTTAGTGCTAGAATGAGAACTCAGGGAGGAAAAGGAAGAGCCACCCAAGCCAATACGCAACCTTTGTTCATTTTAAACAGGGTAGCAGAGGAAACTCAGAGCTGGCTGGTTATATAGATACTCATTGGGTCAGCATGAGTCCTGTTTTGAGTTTCCTGGCTAAACACCTCCCAGCTCTGTCCCTCAGGACTAAAGGAACCTGCAAAATGCCCTGGGTCTAATGTCCAGGAGAGAATCTGGAACCAGTCGGTATTTGCAACACACCCAGGAACAGACCCTACCATAGAAACACCCCACATTTTCCCTCATAGGTAGCCTACCCTGCCCAAACCATCTAGCACCCTCTTTTGTCACGTGCTTGGACCTCTTTAACTTCTTACTCCCTTTGGTCTGTACAGAGCTACAGCTTGTGCAAGGGACTCTATGGACAATTGCATTTAAAAAAATCTCTGTTAAAAGAACATTAAGGTTGCAAAGTCATGCACCCAAACATTAGGAAACGCCTGTGCAGCCTTAATGCAGCACTCATGGGCGTGTGCATTGGGATAGTCCGTTAATTAGATAATCACATACTGTTTTTTCTCCAAGACCCCTGCCTCCTGCAAGGGACTGAACTTTAGAGCTAGCCCTTTGAAGAGCTGTTCTTCACTTGAAATATCAGAAGGTCTTAAGTGCCGTTTATGTTAAAAGCTGGTCCTGACAAGTGATTCAGGGTCAACAGAGCAAAGGAAGGTGTGGGGCACCCTGGGTATGGACTTGGGTTGCTAACCCAGGCTGAAGCAGTTGGCACCATAATCTTCACTACTGCTGTTACCTGCAGGTGCTAGATTGAAGCATGCATGGGTGCGCTTACCTGTGCTACATTCACATCTTCATTCGCTGCATAGATCTATCCTCACACCTAAAACTACACCCTAGAGGGGCAAGCCCTCCAGATACTAAAGATTGGTGGTCAGGAGTGGGGCGGGGGAGGAATGTTGGTTCTTTTGCAGGGGGATAAAGACTTTCAATGCAGTTTAGGTTTCTAAGTGACGAGGCCACTTTTGAAAATGGGACATAGGTTCATCAGCCACTTGGGCGCTTTTGAAAACGTTACTCTTGTGTCACCTCGTCACTTAACTGAAAGGCATCCTATAAAGAGAAACAAAAATCGTGTATAACTTTTATTCCTCATTCTTATAATGAATATGAAGCAAAAAGTGCACAAGCCTAATTGTGTTTGTTTCTGAGTCATGCTTCAAAAGAAGAGACCAAAATGTATGTAATGTCTAAAGACAAGCAATGTTTTTATGGTCTAGATAGTCTTCTACTGGCTATGTAGCAGCAGTTGTCTAACAAATCCTATTCCCAATGCCACACTGACGTCAATAATACTCATTCCAGAACAAAGAAGTAAATATTCCTGTCAAATCCCTGGCTTGGGCAGTGGGTAAGGGGAGGAAATTCAGTGACTGGCAAATGGAAACAGGGAAAAAATTGGCAAGGAAAGACATTTTATTTTCCAGCCTCTGAGAGGATGTTACAAACAATGGGAAGTAATAACAATTATACATGGGGATGGGGTGGGCTGAGCTGGCATGGTCTCTTTAAAGCAGTGACCTCCCATTCCTAGAGTAGAAGATGGAGTTCTAGATCTGTGGGGGAGGAGGGCTGGCAGAGAGTGCATCAGAATTCACCCTGCTCTGTTCTTTTCCTGCCAGGCTATGGGAACCTGAGCCCCAACACTGTGAGTGCTCAGGTCTTCTGTATCTTCTTTGCCCTCTTTGGGATTCCTTTGAACCTCATCCTCCTGAACCGGATTGGGCAGCTGATGCTGTCTGGGGTTCGGCGTTGTGCCAAGCGCCTGGGGGAGAAGTTGCGCTGGCAGGTAAGCAGTCTGGCCATAAGCGCCTGATCCACACATTAAGGTGGAGGGGTTGTCTGGATGATGGTGTGAATTACCCAGTAAAGGAAGCAGTGATTACTCTGTCTTAACCTTTGGTTTATAGGAGCCAAATCATCTGTACTGATATCACAAGGAGCTGTTAGTTAATTGATAGCTTTACTTACCGTTCTGATGAACAGCTTCCCCTATAGCAGGGTTGGGCAAACTTTTTAGCCCAAGGGCCACATCTGGGTGGGGAAATGGCATGCAGGGCCATGAATGTAAGGCTGGGGCAGAGGCGAGGGGATGTGAGGTGTGGGGGGGGACTGCGATGTGCAGGAAGGGGCTCAGGGCAGGGGGGTGAGGTGCAGAAGGAGTGTGGCAGTGGGAGAGGGGGCTCAGGGCAGAGGTTGGGGTGTAAGAGGGGGTGCAGTGTGCAGGAAAGGGCTCAGGGCAGGGGGATGAGGTGCAGAAGGAGTGTGGCAGTGGGAGAGGGGGCTCAGGGCAGGGGATTGGAGTGCGGGGAGGGGTGCGGAGTGCAGGAGGAGGCTCAGAGCAGGGGTTGGGGTGCAGGAGGGGGTGCAGTGTGCAGGAAGGGGCTCAGGGCAGGGGATTGGGGTGCAGGAGGGGTTCGGCATACAGTCTGATTCTATCTGTCACAAGAGAGTTCCCTCTGCTGTTTCTCTGTTCTGTTGTTTACTAGCTAATCTCAAAGGAGCCATTCCTCCCTGACATGGACCCTATTGAATCCCTGACATGGAACTCAGAAATATACATTGCATACCCAGATGTTTTAAATATACAATATTTTCTTGGAGGTGGGAAAGAATTTCTGTCGGAGGCACATGCTACTAACGCATTTCAACTTTAGGCTGCGCTGCAAGATCCTGAAAACTGACTGATAGCAGAAGTGCTGATACTGCCTTCTCTACAGCAAAGGTTTTCCACTGGCAATCAAGGGACATCTGGTGATACACAGCAAACTGGTTTATCCTGGTTTGTCACTCCTTGTCTTCATCTGCAATAAAAGAAGCTAGTAATACATTAAACACTTCCTTAATTCTAATTTCCCATAATAATAATGGGATGTATTAGTGGTAGTTGCCACAGAGATGTTAGGTGAAATCCCGATCCCACTGAAGACAGTGTGGGGTTTGAGATCAGTGGAGTCAGGATTTCACCCATGTATTTGATCACAAATGGGGTGGGAGGTGGTCCACATGACTGTGATCATGAAGGGCAGTGTCCACAAGCTAATCTCTGTATTATCAACTGGTGTCCAAGGAGACAATGTTTGCAGCTCTCTGCTCTGTAGCACTGTGAATGGTGCCATTGTCATCCTATAAATAAAAGGAGAAAAATGCCCTAAGATAGGGGTCGGCAGCCTTTGAGAAGTGGTGTGCCAAGTCTTCATTTATTTACTGTAATTTAAGGTTTCACGTGCCAGTGATACATTTTACATTTACAGGGGCCGGGACCCCAGCTGGCAGAGGCCGGTGGACGGAACCCCAGACCAGCAGTGGAGGTGGCAGACTGAGCCGTTCAGCCTGCTGCCTGTCTGGGGTTCCGTCTGCTGGCTCCTGCCAGGCGGGGTCCCAGCTGCCGGCCCCGCTCAGCTCGCTGCATGCCCGGAGTGCCATTCATCCAGGAAGGCAGCAGACTGAGTGGGGCCGGTGGCCAGGACTCCAGCTGGCAGTAGAGTGCCACTGAAAATCAACTCGCGTGCCACCTTTGGCACACGTGCTGTAAGTTGCCGACCCCTGCCCTAAGAGGTTCTAACTGAGACTTGTGGGCAAAGGGTTTGTGATGTCCCTTTGCACTGGGTGAAATTTGCCTGGCCTGGATAAGACTAAAACCTTTGGTTCTGGCCCAGCCAACTCCACTCATGCCATTGGATGCAGTGCCTGAGCTAGACCATCGATCTTGTCTGGACCGCACACATGTCTATCAACTTCAGCAACGTGCTGAGCCCTCTGTTTGCTGTCTGCTCTAATCTTCCAGACTCATATCTGGTGGGTTTTTCTTTTCTGTTTGACTAGGAGGCAGCAGCCATACTGACAAGGACCTGTGCGCTGGTGACTGGCTTTTTGCTGTTCCTCCTGCTACCCCCATTTCTGTTCTCTGTGATAGAAGGCTGGACCTATGCAGAAGGATTCTACTATTCCTTTGTTACCCTCAGCACAATAGGCTTTGGAGATTATGTGATTGGTAAGTAGCTGGGATTTCATCACTCTCACCTAATGGAAGCCGGTAAACAGCGTGTGGCATACTGGAGACCCATTTGACAGTGTTAACCCTTTAATGATTCCCAGAATTGACAAATGCACTTTGATAGGTGACTGACTTGGAGGGGTCATAGAGGAGGAGATGGTTTTTGAGATAGCCAGATCATGCATGGTGACTCCTCTGTATGGCAGGAAGTGGAAAGCAATCTCTTCAAGTCCTTCTGCATCTAGCCACCCTGCGCCTTGTTAGACCAGAACTAGTCAGAGCATTATAGCCTTCATCGTGAGGTCTGATATTAAAATGTGCTGTATTGCAACGTAAAACCTCAACACCTAAAGCATTTTGTCTCGTCCTGATCCTACTCTACCAATGGATTGTCACTACCTTCTCCTCTGTCAAATCCAAGAGAGACGCCTAGACTGTCAGGCAGCAGGGGCAGAGTGTTCGCAGCTTCCAAAACCCTTTGCCAGAGGAAACAGACTGAGCCTAACCCCGACTGTGTTCAGATTGAAACAGCACACGCCTTTTTGATAAAGCTTTTGCCACTGAAAACACGAGATAGGGAAACACGCACACCCCTGAAGGCCTGGGAAAGAGAGAGAGGAAAACACCTTTTTATAGACTCTTCCCCACCCTCCCACCCCATTTCTTCAAAACTCTAGTTTGGTGCTTAATTACCTTAGTGATGGGCACCTTTGACATAGAGACAGGCAATCAGATTTTACTCTCCATCTTATGCAGAGGCTTGACTGCTGAGGAGTCTGTAAGCTGCCTTCCATAACCAGCCTAATACGATAGGAATATTGGGCTCAGTACAGGAGTGACTGGATAAAACTCTATGGCCTATCTTATATAATAATGGTGCCTTCTGGCCTTAAAATCTATAACTCTACGCTCCCGGTCAACCCTCCTGCAGTACGGATGCTGCAGCGTGGCTCGCAGCCTCTGTCTAACTGGATCGTTCCAAATGCCTTACCCATCAGGTGAACTCCTGTGGTAGGGAAAGCTTTCTCCATGGATCGAATGGTCCATCGTATTGCCATTTTCACTTTTTTGTAGAAGTCATTTTGCTAATGGCTGTTAAACCTCAGGGTGAAGTTCGCACTGGTGAAAGTTTCCTGATTGACAGCCAAGGAACCTACAAGAGTCTCTCTAGCTGAAATTCACGTTTGTGCAGAAAGCTGTTGCGAAGCCTATGGGTTGCTTAAACCTCGTGCTTAAGTGAGACACAGGTGGTGCACAGGTTTTGTGTTCATCTCTGCATAGGGCTGAATTGCACCCTTTATGCACAGATGGGGAAGATTGTAGGCAAAGGGGCAGGCTTGTTTATTGCCAGGACTGGGCTATTTACAAACCAGTGGCGATTACTCAACATTAAATAAATAAGATGATTATAAATGACCTGGCACCAGGTGAGAGCTGCCTGGCAACTTTGCTGTGCTGGTATGTTTGGGTTTTTTTTTTAATTCCGCATTTTATGTCCTTTTCCGTAATGTTTGCACAGCCCATGGGTTTTCAGTGGTGAAAATGACAAACTTTCCCATTAAAAATGAATGCAGGAGCCAAGTGGCGATAAATAAAACAGTATTGCAAGCACTTTATCTCCTCCTTGTGATTTGAATCTAGTGTATATTTGTGTCTGTGAGCAGATGCCTTTCCCAAACTGTTTCTTCAACACAGTCCATGCAGGAGGTAGAAACCAAACTCACCCTCTTTCTGGGGTTTCTCTTTATTATATTACCATAGCACCTAGGAGCCCTTGACAAACAGATGGTATCTACTCAAACAGCTTACAATCTAAGTAACCAAGAAATCAACCGGAGGTGACATAAAGTTCAGTTCAAACCTTCTTCCAAGGCTTGTCTGCTCCTAGGGTTTCTCCCAGAGGACTTTTCAGCCTTTACCTTAGATACCCCGTGTCACCTCACTCATATGCCACGTGGCTCAATGCGGCACCTGTGAGTAAGCAGAAGCCTCTTACCCTTCTCTTAGCCAGGAACACCTATTAAAAGGGAAGGGTATTTCAAGCAAACATTGCTATCATGTGACAGTATTTTAGTGCTTAACAAAAACCGGAGGCAAATGGGATTATGTAAATGAAATTGCTGACAGGCCCGTGGATGTGGTTACATTTTGAACGTGGATCTAATTTTGGTTTTGCTTTTCTTCTTTATGGTCATATTTACAACTCACAGTGAATTATGAGCTGTTGCTGACAAAGCCATGAAATAGGTCTGTTTTACAGTTCGTGCTTGTCCATGAGATAGCTGGCAGGTTCACATTTTGTACAGGGAGCAGTACCATTCTGTGATATTTCCATACCAGTCAGCATGGAGAGTTATAGCTGTCCCATAGTTCAATCTAATCCATTACGTTTTTATACCACATCTGTCACTGTAGTATCTGAACACCACTCTTGTTATCACCGGCGCTGACTTTTCAAAGTGCCGGGAGGTACTTGACCCCCTGCTCCGTCCCAGGCCCTGCCCTCACTGCACTCCTTCCCTGAAGGCCCCATCCACACCCCGTCTCTTCCTGCCCCCACTCTACCCCTGCACTGCCTCTTTCTGCCCAGTTCCACCCCCCCTCGAGTGTGGCACATCTTCTCTCCTCCCTCTTGCCCCTCAGCCTCCTGGACGCTGCAGGACAGCTTTTGCGGTGGGTGGGAGGCACTGGGAGGACAGAGGAGGTGCTGATCCACGGGACCTGCTGGTGGGCAGGAGGTGCTGCGGTGGGGAGATGATAGGGCTGCCAGTGGGTGCTCAGCACCCACCATTTTTTCTTCGTGGAGCATCCAGCCCGGAGCATCCATGAAGTCAGCTCTTATGCTTGCCATGCTGAAGGGATGTAAAGGGTCCATGGCTTTTCCCAGGGTTGCCAATGAGCAGACCCCAACAGTCCTTCCCAACCCAAGCTTCTGCTTTAGCTTTAGCTATAAAGTTTCTCTTACAGCACTCTTGGCCCAATGGCTATAAATGTTTGGGGTATTTTTCTTCCAGGGATGAACCCAGACCTTACCTACCCTTCCTGGTACAAGATCCTGGTATCTGTGTGGATCCTCTTTGGGATGGCCTGGCTGGCCCTGGTCATCAGTCTGTGCATCACTTTGCTAGAGAACTCTAGTGACCTCTGCCAGTGCGGCAAGAAGAAGAGCAAAGAGCTGGAGCAGGAGTTAATGGATTGTAACAAAAATAGCAGCCCGAGGCCTGATGACGTGGAGAACGGCAGCAGCAAGGACACAAAACCTGAAGGCGCAAACTGAATAGCACACACAAAGCTTTTCTGAGACAATGTGAACTTTGCAGAAGGAACATCTGATGGACTAGTTCTCTTTGGTGTGCCAGGAGTTGTAGCACCGTTCTTCTTAAAATGCTTGGCATGGAGTTCAGCCAGACAGCAGAATTGAGTTTGGAGAGACTCTACTGTGAATCAAGTGATTGAAATAAAATGTTGCATTTTCATATTTTGAGAGAGAGAAGGGAAAACCAAAAGCGCTTTTTAGTGCCAGTGGCTCCAGGGCTTATTTCATCCCAATGATTACAAAGTCTGCTTTTGATCTGGACACAGACTGGATTGTAAATAGTTTGATAAATGGGAAAATCTGAAAAAAGAAATTGTTGAGATTCTCATGGTATAAAGACCACAGTGGTCTGTGTGTTCCTATTAGCCTCCTGGCATATGCACTAGTACCTCCTGATGGATGGAATGCTAGAACTGCTCATGTGGCATTCTGTCAAGATCATGAGACTGATCAAGGAGTGTCCTGTTGAAATAACTCCCCAGAAATCATTTGTGCTGCTTAAAAAGAGCTTATGGAATCTAATGCCTGGTACCCTTTGGATACACATTCCCAGTCTGCTCATTCAGTCTTTACTGCTGTGCTACCAGCATCCGAAATCATGCATTTTGAAAATCTGGTCTTTTAGGCCAGGTTTGAGATTTTGGATGAGTCACCCACTGTCTGCATGGGACCCATGTTCAAGAAAAGCAATGGGCAGAAGAGAATGTGATGGATGTAAAAGATAGTCTTTTGAGATAGAGGTTTCAGCATTTAGAAATACAGAGGGCCAGGAGTATGACAATATAGATACTTGAGTTGTTCACAGTCTCCCAGAGTCAAAGGTCCTGGATTGCTTCCAAAAAGTGGAAGCTATGACTGTCAAGTGATTTAAAAAAATTAATTGTGATTAATCGCATGATTAAAAAAAATTAATCGTGATTAACGTGCTGTTAAACAATAATGGAATACTACTTATATTCATATTTTTGGATATTTTCCACATTTTCAAATATATTGATTTCAGTTATAACACAGAATACAAAGTGTACAGTGCTCACTTTATATTTATTTTTATTATAAATATCTGAACTGTAAAAATAAAAGAAATAGTATTTTTCAGTTCACCTAATACAAACACTGTAGTGCAATCTTTTTATCATGAAATTTGAACTTACAAATGTAGAATTATGTACAAAAAATAAGTGCATTCAAAAATAAAACAATGTAGAACTTTATACCCTACAAATCCACTCAGTCCTACTTCTTCTTCAGCCAATTGCTCACACAAACAGATTTGTTTATATTTGCAGGAGATAATGCTGCCCACCTCTTGTTTACAATGTCAGCTGAAAGGGAGAACAGGCATTTGCATGGCACTGTTGTAGCTGGCATTGCAAGGTATTTACATGCCAGATCTGCTAAAGAGTCATATGTCCCTTCATGCCTCAGCCACCATTCCAGAGGACACGCGTCCATGCTGATGATGGGTTCTGCTTGATAACGATCCAAAGCAGTGCAGTCCAACGCATGTTAATTTTAATCATCCGCCACCAGCAGAAGGTTGGTTATTCTGGTTCTGTAGTTTCCACATCAGAGTGTTGCTCTTTTAAGATTTTTGAAAGCATGCTCCAACCTAGTCCCTCTCAGATTTTAGAAGGCACTTCAGATTCTTAAACCTTGGGTCGAGTCCTGTAGCTATCTTTAGAAATCTCACATAGGTACCTCCTTTGCATTTTGTCAAATCTGCAGTGAAAGTGTTCTTAAAATGAACAACATGCTGGGTCATCATCCAAGACTGCTGTAAAATGAAATATATGGCAGAATGTGGGTAAAACACAGAGCAGGAGACATACAATTCTCTCCCAAATAGTTCAGTCACAAATTTAATTAACATATATTTTTTAATGAGCATCATCAATATATTTGAAAATGTAGCAAAACATCCAAAATGCTTAATAAATTTCATTTGGTATTCTGTTGTTTAACAATGTGATTAAAACGGCAATTAATCGTGAGTAATTTTTTTAATCACAATTAATTTTTGAGTTAATCACGTTAGTTAACTGCCATTAATTGACAGCCCTAGTGGAAACCCTGACAAATTGCTAAGGATGACTACAGAATAATAGTAGAAGCATGCAGGGACAAAATCAGGCTAAGGCACAAAATGAGATACACCTAGAAAGGAACGTAAAAGGTTGTAAGAAATGGTTCTGTAAATACATTGAAGAAGCAAGAGACAGATGAGGGAAAGTGTAGGTTCGCTACTCAGCATGGAAGGAGAACTAATAATGAATGTCAGCAATAAAGCCGGAGTATTTAATACCTATTTTGCTTCACTCTTCACTGAAAAGGTTAATTATCACCAAATGGGTTAACATAATACTAACAAGGGAGAAGGAACACAAGCTAGAATAGGGAAAGAACAGGTTAAAGAATATTTAGATAAGTTACCTTAGATATATTCAGGTCAGCAATACATGATGAAATTCACCCTAAGGTACTTAAGGAAATTACTGATGCAATCTTGGAACTGTTATTGATTATCCTTGAACTTCTGGAGGACAGCTGAGGTCGCAGAGGACTGGAGAAGGGAAACATAGTACTTATCTTTATAAAGAGGAACAAAGAGGATGTGAGGGATTATACACCAGTCAGCCTAACTTTGATACCTGGAAAGATACTGGAACAAATTATTAAACAATCAATTTGTAAACACCTAGAGAATATTGGAAGAATAAGTAATAGCCAATTTGTCAAGAGCGAATCATGCCAAACCAACCTAATTTCCTTCTTTTGGCCAAGTTACTGGCCTAGTGGATGTGGGGGAAGCTGCAGATATGATATATCTTGATATTAGTAAGGCTTTTGATATACTTCCATATGAAAATCTCATAAGCAAACTAGGGAAATGTGGTCTAGATGAAATTACTATAAATTGGGTCCAATACTGGAGTGTGTAAATGGGAGTGTCTTATGTAAGACCTGGGAAGTAATTGTACCACTCTAGTTGGCACTGTTGAGGTCTTACTTAAAGAAGTGTGACCAGTTCTGGGCACCACACTTTAAAAAAAGATGCAAACAAATTGGAGAGAGTCTAGAAGAAAATGAAGAAATGATAAATGGTTTAGAAAACCTGACATATGAGGAAATATTAAAAAACTGGTTTAGTCTTGAAAAAAGAAGACTGAGGGAGGATCTGGGAACACTCTTAAAATATTTAAATTAAAGGCTGTTATAAAGAGGACAATGATCAATTATTCTCTATGTCCACTGAAAATAGGATAAGAAGTAATGGGCTTAATCTGCAGCAAGGGAGATTTAGGTTAGATATTAGGAAATACTTTTAGCTATAAAGGTAATTAAGCTCTGGAATAGACTTTCAAGGGAAATTGTGGAATCCCCATCACTGGAGAGTTCTAAGAGCAGATTAGACAAACACCTGTCAGGGATGGTCTAAATTATACTTGGTCCTGCTTCAGCACAGGGGATGGACTAGATGACATCTCAAGGGCCTACCCACCCTACGTTTCTATTATTCTGAGTGTCAGAATAGACAGCATTACAACAGGACAGTCAGAGGTGCTGGTATGTGATGGCTCCAGTGTAACAAGGAACTTCAGGAAAGGAATCCTTTAGGCTGAACTTAGATTGTTTGGCAGAAGGTTGATGTCCAGAGATTCCATGGTAATGTTCTCTGACTACTGTTTCAACAGGCAGGAGTATCAAGATGGGGGACTGTAAGAAACCTCAATGTATAGTTGGAAATATAGTGTAGAGTGAGTGGGTTCAAATTAATTGGCCACTGGCTAATTATCTGGCGGCTTTTGAAGCTGTCTGTCTGACTTTTTCTGTGTTGCTCATGTATTTTATCTTATTTATTTATCTTTTCATTGATGGGCACCATCTTGCTGGAAGACTGGACGTGAGAAAGTCCACCTTGAACAAAAGCCTTGATCCAGAACTTGCAAGATTAAGTTATAAACTTTTAGATGCATGTTTCCACATTTCTAACTTTATTTCTTACACTTAAATTCACTTAAAATCCTATTTTCTTTTGGTAAATAAACTTGTTTTATTTTTAATGTAAACTCATCCAGTGCTGTGTTTAAACTAAACTGTATGGTAACTCCAGTTAAAGTAACAAACTGGAGACTATCGACTCCTTACAAGAGCAACAAACTGTCCAGGAGCAGATTATATTTAATCACAATATAAATAATCTGGCCTTTATTTTCCCCAAAACACAAGAAGCCAGGAAAGAATAGGCTTGTGAATAACAATAGTGAGGCGCTAGGTTGAAATCACTAACGGAAACTGTACAATTATTTCGGTAAACTCTAGAATGTTAGATCCACCGGGACCTTTCTGCAGAATTTAAAAAAAAAAAAAAAAAGGCAAAGAACATCTGTAATTTTCCAATGAAAATTATGGAATATCCCAATCAGCTGTGACAGGGGGGTTTCATAACTTTGCATATAATGGTGCTACTTACATTTCACCATCAGATTCTTGACCAGTAAGTTACTAGTTTTCAAATGACACCCCACAAGGCATATTTTGGACAAAGATTATTACAATAGTGTACAGGGTGTGACTATGGGGTGCCTTCAGTCACAGGGCCATCTCAGAACCTTGGATGGGTGGAAGAGTCCTTCTGGTGAACTAGGAGTGAAGTACTCCAAATACTTTAACAGACATAGAACTGTTGCCAAGGCACAGTGGGCTAAATTCATCTTTGGTGTAACTCCATTGCGTACACTCACTGTAGTTACAATACACATTAATCTGGCTAGTCATAATGGAGTTAACTGCCAGCATCCAGTCAAAATAGTTGTGCTGGCCCCTCATGGCTCAAATGGAAAGCAGAGGGTAGTGATGTTGAGCACTATGTGGCTAGGTAAGCAAGTCTGCTTATCCACATCCTTCTATACCAGAGGTGGGCAAACTACAGCCTGTGGGACCCTCCTGCCCGGCCCCTGAGCTCCTGCCCTGGGAGGCTAGCCCCTGGCCCCTCCCCCACTGTTCCCCCTGCCCCACAGCCTCAGCTCACCCCCGCCGCTGGTGCAATTCTCTGGGCAGCATGGCTGTGAGCTCCTGGGGCAGTGCCGCTGCACAGCTCAGCTTGACCCGGTGCTTTGCGCTGCATGGTACGTGTCTGTAGCTCTGGCAGCCACCGGTGCTCCATGCAGCACGGTAAGGGGTCAGGGAGCGGGAGGGATTGGATAGAGGGCAGAGGAGTTCAGGGTGGTGGTCAGGGGGCAGGGCAATGGATAGGGGGCAGGGCAGTCAAAGGGCAGGGAACGGGGGTTGAATTTGGGCAGCGGTCTCAAGGGGCATTCAGGAAGGAGGGGGGTTGGATAGGGTGGTTGGGGGCAGTAAGGGGCAGGGGTTCCAAGGGCAATCAGGGAACAGGGAAAAGGGGTGTTTGGATGGGGCACTGGTCCCAGGGTGGGCAGTCAGGAAGAAGGGGGGGTTGGATGGGGCAGCAGGAGGCAGTCGGGCAGGGGTTCCAGGGGGGATTAGGGGACAGGGAGCGGGGAGGGGCAATCAGGGGGCGAGAAGCGGAGGGGACACATAGCAGGTGGAGGCCGAGCCCTGCCCCCCCCCCCCCCGGCCCAATGAGCCCTCCATACAATTTCGAAAACCCGATGCAGCCCTCAGGCCAAAAAGTTTGCCTGCCCCTGTTTTATACAGTTTGCTCATCAGTCCAAGGGGAGCTGTCAGAATGCACCAATTGGCACTGAGTCTCATAGCCTTGCCCTCTCTTATCATATGCTCAGCAATGCCAAGCTGATTAAGCAGGAGAATCTGAGGTTACTGACCTTACACCTGTTTGAGACAAGAACAGGATGGGATGATGTGTTGCATTGCTCTCACTAACAGACACACCTGCTGACCTCAAGTCAGTAACAAGAGGTCCGCTCATTGCCAGACATAAGATTTGTTTTATTTAGAGCACATTTTTAAACTTTAGAGTTGCCACCTCTGTAGTACCAAAAAAGGGGGACATCTGGGATGATCCTGAACCCACAAAACTGTCCAACTGCCAGTGCATGCTGAGCACCCTCTCAGATTTCCGAGCACAGCTACCCCAGAAAAAGGGATGATCCTGCAAAAACATGGACAGGCAGCAACCCTACTCCCTGTAGTGTTCTGGAAGTTCTTGTGAGTGAGAAGTGTTTCTCTTCCGGCATATGCTGGATATTATTTGAAATTATACATATATAATTAGACACACAGGGTTGGATTCACAAAGATATGTAGGCACCTAACACCCATTGATTTCTCCTAAGTACCTTTGCAAATCCCACCCAAATTTACACACCATTTCAAATACAATTCATATCATGTATGGGAGAGACAGGGAAGTCCAGCAGATGGAACTTGGGACCATGTGCTAGGAATCCCTGTGTTTCAATCCCAGCTCTGTCACTGACTCAGGACTTATCTTTACCAGAAAGGGTTTGCCTACCTAGCAATACAGGTATTGCTATACAACACCAGCTGCCCTCCTAGTGAAGACACTGTTTATACAACAACAGAATGCTTTTGCCAGGATAGTTTGTACCAGGTCACTAAACAAAGTAAGCTATGCTACATCTACATGAGAGTTTTGTGCGCATAGCTATGTTGCGTAGGGATGTGATTTTTTTTCATGGAACTAACTGATGTAGCTATGCCTGCCTGTAACACTTTTAAGACTAGCCCAGACCTCAGTTTATGGCCTTGGACAAGTCCCTTAACCTCTCTGTCCCAATTTCCCATTTTGTAAAATGGAGTTAATTCTTATTTCTCTACCTAATGGTGGAGTTCTAGGGATTCATTAGTTAAGTTTTGGGGTAGGAGGGGGGAAATCTCTAAAACACTATTTAAGTGCTGCTGAGTATTATTAGCATAACATAAACTCTCACACAATCAATTAAGCGGGGTATTGGCCCCTACTTGTTACAGTAGCCAACCAGCTGCTGAGGAGAGACAGACATTTGCACGGCTGCCAGTGTCTGAGATGATAATCTAGTTTCCACCTGTTTCAATGCTGTAAATGCTACAAAAAATAATTTTCCCTCTGCTGATATTCACCCCTTCTTGTCAACTGTTGAGAATAGGCCACTTCCACCTTAATTGAATTGGCTTCATTAGCACTGACCTCCCGCACTTGGTAAGGCAACGCCCATGTTTTCATGTGCTGTAATATATATACTGCTTGCTGTATTTTTCACTCCATGCATCTGATGACATGGGTTTTGGCCCATGAAAGCTTATGCCCAAATAAATTTGTTAGTCTCTAAGGTGCCACAAGGACGCCTCATTGTTTTTGCTGATACAGACTAACACAGCTACCACTCTGAAACGTGTAAAAAAAAAAAAAAGAGTGCACCTGAAACTTCAGTAGGCAGTTCATGTTAAGGCCTATCTAGTCTACATATGCATAAATAGGGAGTCCGAAAGATTGGAACAACACAGTGCCAGTTGCAGATAATGCATAAATAATCCTCTAGCATTATCAGTGACCAAACAGGGATCTAGACAGAATCATATTCAGCTTCCGCTCACATTTGTCCATCAGCAGAGCTTTTATTGTTCCTGGAAATATTAAAAATCTCACTTTCATCTTATTATTTTTACCAGTTATGTTGTTTTTCTTTCTACATCAGTGGAAATATACCCGTCGGTTTCACTTTTGTTTTAGGTTAGTGTCATGTTTTGGTTTTCAGGCACTTGCCCAATGCCACAATGTTTAGTTTGCAAATGCTCCAGGCGATGGCTTCAGGCCAAGCCCATTATTTTCTTTACAAAACGTTAAACACTCAAAAGCAATAGTTTAATAATAAGTGTTGGAAAACTTTTGTTTGGCCCACCCCAATGCAAACTTCAGGCCTCAGCTATGTTAACGTATTAAAACGCTTTCCTACCACTTTTAACCCAGAACTTTTTTATGTTTTTTCTATTTGGTTTCTGCTGACCTGGGAATTTTTTAACTAAATTACACTAACCCAATCCTTTAGGCATCAGCAGACAACATGGAACTCATCTGATGCTGTTATCACTTCGCTCAGTTGCCTTGCAACTTGGAGCGCTGTCCTTTTGAAGTGACTTTAAAGGCAAAGCACTTCTTACATTCTTGAGATGATATCAGCAGGGACTAGTTTAAATCCCGCATTGACTATAAACAACGCCTAAATTTAAGAAAAAAGCAGGAAGTCAAACATCAGTGTAACCATTCCCCATTTAAACAGTCTGAAACAAGCCAGATCTGTCTGTGAGGCAGTTCACAGGTGGAATTTGCATACTGTGAAAAAGGGTCTATAGATTAAAGATAGGAAAGTGATAAATATACAAGCCAGATCCTCAGTTGGTGTAAATCATATAGTGCAATTGAAGAGAACAGGCCAGATCCTTAACTGGTGTAAATTGCTCTGATGAAGGCTGCACGTTCACTGACTTATATTACTGTGGTCCAGAGCCTCAGCTGGTATTTTCAATATCATTCAACTTCAACCCAGCCTTTCTGTACATAGAGGTGTTTTAGATATCATCACAGTTCCTGGGAAAACACCACGTAGCTGTTTGCCAGTTCAGTGGCTGTCTGCTGTGTTCTTCTTGGGAAATTTGAAACAAAATGAGATCTTAGGCATTCTTGTTTGCATGCTATTACCTAAATACCCATTCACCCAGGCTATTGTACAACTGAGCTGTGATTTTAGGAACTGAAAGATGATTGGTTGTTGCTTGTGGGTGGAAAGGGTTTTGTGTATGTTTAGTGAGAATTGCTGGAAAGTTTTGCCACTGTTGTTTTTTTATTTAAACGTAGTACAGAGGGAAACCCTCACTGAGGACAAGAGGGCCTTTGAATTTCTCTGTGTAGCTAAGGAAGATGTATTGATGATGGCTCCATGATATGGTAGCAGATAGAGGAAAGAGAATGTATTCAGATAGCAGCTTCAGATGCGGAACAGGGACACTTCCTTCTACCAGAGGTCAACCATAATGATGATGGCTTTGCCCCTATTAGCAGCCAAACTGTTTTAAACTCTATCATTAACAGATCATTTCCCTAGTATATGCGGGACTGCAGGGTGCACAAACCAATCTCTTGGGTTTGCTGATTGACTAATGTATCAATATTGTCAACACAGCTCTAGTGCTGGTGAAAAGTGCCAGGGAGAGGACAGGCAGGGGCAGTGCAAGAGAAAATAGTTTTAATGAAGCACTTGTTTATGCATAGGTTTGCACCAGTTTAACTAGAAGCGTCTGATTCTCAGACTGTCACAGCAGCATCAAGCGGCCTTAGTGTAGGTGAGAATCAGCTCCAAGGTCTGAATCTAAACTGATGTGTTTAAACCCTTGCAAACAATCTGGTTTTGGATTCAGAGTGACTTTTTTGGTTTAATGTAAGTCACTGGGTGGATGAGTGAACAGGTTGATTAAACAGAGGGGTTGGAGGCCAGTTGAGTGAATAGGTGGCTACCTGGGCAAGGGGATGACTGAGCTGGTGGAAGAGCCAAGGAGCACGCAGACAGCTGCACAACATTCACTGCATTTACATTTAAGTGAATGACTTACAGAGCTGCATTGGAGACTACCAAAGCCCATAGAACCTGTGACAGATACGCAGAAATACAAAGGACCCACTGGATGGGGGGGCACCTGAAACCTTAGACTCCTCCCTCTCAACATACTGACACCTTTTCCCCTTTACCTAGTGGATCCTGGCTCCCTCCCTATAACTGTGGTTGGTGGAAATCCCTGTTAAAAACCTCCAACCCCTAGCATAAATTCTATTTTGCAAGGGCTGACCCCCCTCCGTCCTCAGAATGGGTACTCCCAGCCAAAGAGTCAGCACCACAACATCCCTTTCCCGGCTGAAGCCATGATGCATCCAGTTCTCCCACATCCCGTACCTCCTGAACAGGAGCAGGATGCTTTGCCTTACATGAAGCCATTAGCTGTACAGCCATCAGGTCAGAAGCAGATGAAGCCGGGACTATAGCAGAGCTCATTAAAGTTCATTAGGCACTGGCTAGGTCTGGTTCACCCTGACTTCTTGAAAGCTTTAGAAGTTATTTGAGTGGGGAAGGAAAAGGCTGACAACTTTGTCCAGCTGAAGACAAAAGCCAGCAAAATTCCTGGATCCGCTTTGAACAGTTCCCATAGTAAATGCCATAAACATACCTCTCATTCCTCATCACTTAGTTCATCACTGTCAGACCCAGGCCTGCTGTTATCCCATTTTCTTATTGTTGCTGGCCTCAGGGATTCCAAAGCGTGAGAAACAAGGGACAGAAAACACTGTTCATTGGAAGAGGTTGTTCATCATTTTCAAAATCACTTTCCTTTCTCTCGCTTTAAACTGCCCAGACCTGTGGCCACTAAAGATACTTTGTTAATGAAGAGGCACTCCATCACCTGCAGTTCTTTGTGAAAGCCTGGGAGGAGGATTAAGCACAGCCCTTAAAACAATCCCAATGGCAGAGCATATGATGTTATGCTAAAAGTGCTTTTGTGGATCTCAGGCTGCACTTGATCCAACAGAGTTGATTTAGAATGTATTGGACACCACAGAAGTTAAACAAGATGGCTGCTTTATCCTCTGGTGTGTGTTGGTGCTGGATGGAACAAAGAAAAAGGGACCCTGGTGCATATGGTATGGGACTGTTCAACAGTCAGGCAGCTGTGGAAAGAAGTGGGCACAAAAGTTAAAACAGGGCTCAGCTTCAGCAGCCAAACCCTCAGCTGAAAATTATGTCCTTGGTTACCTGCTATGCTGGGCTTAACGCCACTACAAAGGCTTTGTATCTTGAGAGCTGCAGTGATCACCAAGTGCCTGGTTTTATAAAACTGAAGGAGTAGTCCTCTGTGCACCATAGAGCTGTGGTATTTAGATCTGTCTGAGTTAACAGCAGAGGTGCTGACTTTCTAATTTCTTCAGGGATCCTTGACCCTCACTCCGCCACAGGTCCTACCCCCCCCCGCTCCACCCCTTCCCCCAAGCTCCCGCCCCACCTCTTCCTGCCCCCACTCCACAGAAGGGTCCAAGTCTGTGTTCTGCTCAGTTAGGAGTCAAGCTCTGGGAAGTTTAGTGTTGAGATTATTGGAGAAGGACGAAATCATTCAGGGACTATCTTCTCCATAACTCAGCCAAAGTTCCTTTAACTAAAGGCAACACCTTGTGGTTTCCCTGGCACCATAAATGTGATCCTAAAAAATTCAAACTACTTTGCATATTAATCTGAGTAATGCTGTGCTCCAGGAAACAAATTTCTATTATTTAAACAAGGGTGTGAGGGATGACTCACTGATGATCTGGGGAATCTGTCTACGTACAATTTATGTTGTTGTTCTTAAATTGTTGGATCATGGAATGTCTCTCTGTGAATGTGGAATCTAGCCTTTGATGACCAGGGCTGTAGCACATCTCCGCAAGACCAGATATAGATCAGCTGATGTACCTTAAATGGTCACCTATTCAGTTGAAAGTATCTTGGGACAATAAGCTGGCTGAGGCCTAAGGAAACCAGTTGGACCAAGTTTCTCTGCAGGAGGCTGCAAAAGCAGAGAATGGAAAATCTCTAGCAGTAGCACAAAGAAATGAAAATATTGATGCTAGCCTTGAAAAATCACAGTGGAAAGCTCACAGAGCCACACAGCAAACTTTGGATGGGATGGGGAAGAGACAGGCAGGTTTGTATAGCCAGGGGGCCTGAATTAACTCCAGGACTAGCCAAGGTCAGAGAAAGCTAGTTGACCTACAGAAGTTCCATGTTTAGGAAGAGGAACCATGAGCTGCAGGAGAAGGATCCTGGACTCTTCAAAGGACTCTATCCAAGCCCAGTGAACTCACCAGAGTAGTGAGGAACCTGAGGCAGGGAAAAAGCAGGTAAGCATGTTTATTACTTTGTCTAGATCTGTGTATCGCTCATGCTGCTAAATAAACAGTAATGGTGTTTGGGATCCTGTGCAAAGTCTCTCTCTCTCTCGGCATTCACTGTCATGTGCCTCTGAAGAGTTAACCTATGACTCCTAATCATCCACGTGGTTGGAATTCTTGGGGAGGGTGTGTTTTATAAGCTCTGGGGCAGTCTGAACTAGTCCCAGGAGATAGACTGTAGGATCCAAAGGCTCCAGCTCTCAGAAAGGGGTGCTAGAGAGAGGATCTGCACCCCAAGAGTGAGCCCAGAGAACCCCCAGCCAGGAATGGAGTTCAGGCTCCAGAGGCTTAACAAGCACATGGGGCCCAGAGAAGTGGGCTCCAAACACAATCTGTGGAGTGTCCAGCCAGAGGGAGAGCTCTACCAAAGCTCTATGTGTATGACAATCATTGTTTTCAAGGTAATTTGCCCTGGATTATAATTTAACCAATATCCTGAGTATGAATCAGGAACCTAAACGATGTCCAGGGACTTAAGAAAAATAAGTGATGTTTTCTCATTCCTTTCCAGGTGTTATGCAGGAAGTTCCCTGGTGGTGTGAGTTTTGTGGTTTTGTTTGTGTTCTCTACATAGAATTCAATCCCCATAGCTTCTATGATGGTAACACCTGTCACAAACATAGAAGATTTGTGCGAAAAGGGAAGATGCATGAAAGGACTCACTTGCAAAAGATAAGTTGGGTTCTTGACAGATAGGTCCACCTTCCCTGGTATAACCAGGAAATTAACTCTTTGCTGTGGAGAGGCAGCACTCTCCTGCTGTGTTCGTTACTTGTGAAACTGGATGTCCCAGCCATGGCCACAGATACCACAGGATTGATCAAGGGAGTATAGTTCCTTAGTCTGGATCTAAAGGGTTTGTAACTGAGGCTATATCTATACTCTGAGCTAGGAGTGTGGTTTCCTGACTTGTGTACACACACTTCCACTTTGCCCAGTGGGTTCTCACACCCGCTCCTGGCCCCGCCCTTTCCTCATCTCTTCCCACCCTGCCCCACCCTCACTCCGGCAGGGCCGGCTCTGGCCTTTCTGCCGCCTCAAGCAAAAAAAAAACAAACAAAAACCCCGCAGGGCAGCTGGAGCGATGAAGCAAACAAACAGAAAAAAAAAACTGCGGGGCGGCCGAAGCCAAGGTGCAAACTTTTAGCTAGCGGGACTCCCTGCGCTGCAGATGTGCCCTGGGCAGTGAAGTGCGTGCCCTGGCTAGCAGGAGGGAAGGGGGAGGAAGTGGAGAGGAGAGAGAGAAGGGGGGCTGCCATGACTTCCTTCAGCCAGGGCGCTCACCACTCGACCCCTCCCGCTGCACCGCCTGCCGGGAAGACTCTGCGCCGCTCTGATCAGTGGGGAGGGAAGGACGCGGGCTGCTGGGCTTGCTGCAGACTTGGCACCGGCTAGGGCAAACAGAGCACGCAGCCGGCTCCCAGCAGGGCGCTCCATTCCTCCGCACCACCGCTCCCTACAGGGCGGCCAGAGCAGCAAACAAAAAAAAAAGAAAAAAAAAGGGCAGCTGTGGCAGAATGCCGCCCATTAGAATCTGCCGCCCCAAGCACAAGCTTGCTTGGCTGGTGCCTGGAGCTGGCCATGTGCCCCACCCCCATTCCACCCCTTTCCCCAAGTAACTGTCCCTGCCCCCCCCTCATCTCCACCACCTCCCTTGAGCGCACCACTTCCCCGCTGCTCCTGCTCTCTCCCAGAAAGTCCAAAGTGCCGCCAAACAGCTGTTAGGCAGTGGGGCGGAGGGAAGCCAGAGGGAGTGGGAGGAATGGGGATGTAGTGCGCTCAGGGGAGGCGGACGCAACGAGGGGGCATGGGGAGTTTGGCTGCTGGGGGGTGCTAAGCATCCGCTAATTTTTCCCCATGGAAGCTCCAGCCCTGGAGCACCCATAGAGTCAGTGCCTATGATGGTAACTCGATGAGAGCTGCCTCAAGTATAAATAGTGGCATAACTGCAATAGCATGGGCAGCAGCAGAGGTAGCACAGCTGAGCCATGCTGGGTACAGCTTGAGCTACAGTTCTGAGTAGCTCACTAGCTGCAGCAGAACATCAGGCTTTATGCCTGGTCTACACTTAAAATGTAGATCAACATAGCTTTTTTTTAAATAGCTACTTTGTAGCTAAGCTGATCTTACCTCTGGTGTGGACACATCTAGGTCACTGAAAGAAAGCTTCTGTCAACCTAGCAACTGCTGCTGGGAGAGGTGTATTACCCATAGTGACAGAAAAGCCCCTTCTGTCACTGTAGGAAGCATCTACACTACAGCAGGTTGGCTACAGCACTGTAGCACCCATAGTATAGATGTGGCCTTTGGCATCCGTGCACATGCCCGCTGGCAAAAACATCGACACCAATGGGAGTAGGCAGCAGCAGATAGACAGTTCTCAAAATGTCAGAGGTGTCTAAATAGTGGACTTAGGAACTTAGAGGCAGCTAGGCACCTAAATACCTTAAGTCATTATGGGACATAGTCTCCTAAGTCAGTGGTTCTCAAAGCCAGTCTGCCGCTTGTTCAGGGAAAGCCCCTGGTGGGCCAGGACAGTTTGTTTACCTACTATGCCTGCACGTTCAGCAGATCGTGGCTCCCACTGGTCGTGGTTTGCTACTCCACGCCAATGGGGGCTGTGGAAAGCAGCGGCCAGCACATCCCTCAGCCCGTGCCAGTTCCCACAGCCCCCATTGGCCTGGAGAGGCAAACCACAGCCAGTGGGAGCCATGATCTGCTGAACGTGTGGATGCAGCAGGTAAACAAACCAACCCAGCCTGCCAGGGGCTTTCTCTGAAAAAGCGGTGGCTCGACTTTGAGAACTACTGTCCTAAGTCACTTAGGTGTTTTTGAAAATTGTACCGTTTGTGCTTCACACATCAGTATATTTCCACTTCACAAATAAATTGGTCATGTGTACATATGCAGTGCAGCCTTCCTTAGCCCCATACAAAGCATAAGCATGCGGCATGTGATTTTTCACAGTGCCATAATTAGGTTGAACGTAAACTAAATTACACTGCAAAGCTCTGAAGTCAGATAACATCAAGGAGGGCTAGCACTATGCTAAATTTCAACTATCTAGCCCCAAACATTTCAGTTACTGAGCTGATACCCAAGAAGTTTGCCACTAAAGATTTTGTTCATTCTAGGAAGTTTTTCTGGTTTCCAATCACCTGGTGCTCAAAAACGTCTTACCTTTTTGGCTCATATTTTCAAAAAAATAAAAAAATTAAAATAGGTCACTTTGGGGCAAAGATCAAAATGGAATGATTTTATTCTGAATGGTAAAAGTTTCAGAATGCTGTTAGTGACTGAAAATAGGGGGTTAGGTTGGAAACAGTTATGCAGCCTTCATTATAGCATTTGGAGTCAATCCTCATTCTGTAATGTATTGAGCATAGAAAGAAGGTCCCTACCAGATAATGTTAACATGTAAGGTCCTCTGTGGGTAAGTAACATGGTGAGTTCCAACACCAAGGTGGAGGATGAGCTCTATAAAATGGGCTCTGGTGCCACAAACCTGCTCTCATGTATCGTAAAGACACAATCAGGCAGTGTTATTTGCCAAAGCTGCACAACCCATAACAAACCCAAATGATTGTTGCTTGCATTCACAACTATCAGTTATATAACCCACAGTCAGACGTTCTGGTGCCCACAGCGATTACTGCTTCCTGATATGAAGTGAACAGCTCAATTATTTTTTCACCTGATTACAAGTGATCTTGGAAGCTTTCACTGGAAATGCTGACAACATCAAGGCTAACAAATTATTTTCCAGCAAAGCAAAGTACAGCCTGGGTTAAGTGAGGTCCTGTTATCCACTGAGTTGGCTCATTTTAATGAGAGGAGCAAAGCTCAAAGACTTAGATTTTGCACTACCCTCACCAAAACAGAGCCCTTTTGTCTGAGAAATGCATGTTGATCAGACTGCCAAACTGTGGCAAGTGGATGTAATTTGTGGCAATGCATGAGGAGTGGTCTACATCTAAAACTTAGACTGACCTAGCTACAGCTAGGTCTACACTCAAAAGTTAAATCCACCTCCTCTGAGTGACACAGGTAAGCCGACCTAACTCCTGGTGTAGACAGTGCTAGGTCAATGGAAGAATTCTTCTGCCTACCTAGCTACCACCTCCTGGAGACGTGGATGAACTACACCCATGGGAGCACCCCTCTTGTTGCTGGAGTGAGTGTTTCCACTGAAGCACTACAGCCAGCCATCACTCAGAGCTGTGAAAAAATTTGCACTCTATTCAATGTAGTTAGGTCGACCTAACCCTCACTGGGGATGAAGCTAGGTTGATGGAAAAATTATACCTAGCTACTGACTTTTGAGGGGGTGGATTTACTACAGCAATGGAAAATCCCCTTCCATCACTGTAGCAAGAGTCTACCCTACAGCAGCACATCTGCCATGCCCGCAGCTATGCTTATAGTGTAGACAATCCCCTCAGACTATGAGAGATGCAGTGAGATGGCAAGGTGGTTACACTTGATACTCTGGACCTGTGACAGGGGTTCTCACAACAAATTTTTTGGTGGCCTCAGAGTGCAGCCACCAACTCTTGCTGGTGGCAACCTGACAATTTTTCCTAAAATATTTAATTAACTTTAGGAAAAGCAAATAAATATTCACATGTCCAAATCATTGTAATTTATTTATGTAGGGCTTTTTTGCAGACTCAGTAATAAAATGAATGTACAGTTGTCGCTATTATTTACTGGACCTAAACAGAATAGCAACACAAAGATGGTTCTTTGTACGTTCTTGTCTTTTTTCTTATTGTTTCTTTTGCCTTTTTTTAAAAAAGACTTGCTAGCTAGTAAGTCTGCTGTGAAAAGTGATATTAAAAAACATACAAATATCACTTTTCACAGCAGATTTACTCAGTCCCAGCAAGCCTGGGGACAAATTAAGTCCTGGAGGAAGAAGTGGTTAAGGAGGCAGTGGGGTGATGGGGCACTGGCCACTGGAGTAGGCAGCAGAGGCCAGGGATGATTGGGGAGGGTGAGTTCAGGGCCAAAGCCCGTTACCTCACAGCCAGGGAATGGAGCCCAAAGCCCCATGCCCAGGGGATGGGGCCCAGGGATGGAGCCCAAAGCCTCATGGGTGGAGCCTGCCACCCACCACCCCAAGGCTTAAGCCTTATCACTGCTGGTAGCCCCATGGAGAGGCCGCTGCTTTGCCCCCACGATCACCACCCAGGAGGCCGTGGCCACAAGAAAAGCCCTTGATGGCCTCATGCAGCCACAGTGTCTGCATTTGAGAAACACTGGCCTAGGAGTCCCTCCAAACCACAGTCACAGGAAAACAGTGAATCTGTGGGGAGTATGAGGATATGATTTGCTTCATGGTGCAGGCAGGCTTTCCACCCCCATCCAATGAACAGGCCTCATTCTGAAGATACGGGACGACATGAGTGGGGTGGGTTTGCAGGGTTCTCCTCGATCCTTGAATTTTGGGCTGCCATTTCCTTCCCGCCACCTCCTCCCTGTTAAAACTCTACTTCTTCCCAGACAATGATTTCTATGTCTTGACTATCATGCAAATTCTTTAGGTAGGAGAGAAACCCCTGGACTATAGCAGTGGGGATTAAAATAACCACCATTGTATATCTGTATGAGTCTTTCCTACTGTTGCATAAGTTGACTGAAAGAGACATAGCTTGTAGTTAATCAATAATTTAAACCATCCTGTCCAGCATCTGCACTGTATGTATGCACAGAACCCCTTACCTACCCAGGTAAAGCGTTGTCACTTTAGCAGACTGAAAGAGACCTTTTTGTACCCGCCTAGATATAAAATTAGCCAATAGGCCAGAAAAACGCTAAGCAATATCTCCACCTCTTGCATCCTATCGGCCATTAAGGATATGTCTGTACTACAGCTTTGGCGCTGCAGCTGTGTCTCTGTAGTTGCTTCTTACATCAGTGGAAGGGGTTTTTCTGTCAATACAAATAATCTGCCTCTTCGAGGGGCAGTAGCTAGGTCAACTGATTCTTCGTCTACACTGGGGGCGAGGTTAAACTTACTGTGGTGCTCAGGGCGTGAAATTTTTCTCAACCCTGAGTGATGTAGCTCAGTCGACCTAAACTTTAAGTGTAGACTAGTGTAAACTCTCTGGGGCAAGGACTTTCTGTCACCATTCTTATATGACTGTATACCTGTAGCAGGGTGGTTACCTGCTCCTGCCCTCCGGGGCTTAAAACAGCCCAGGAGAGGGCTGTAGCTGGGACAAGAAGCCTGGGCTGATTGGGAGAAAGCAGGCTCAGCTGTGGCCAGATCCCAATCAGAGCCCAGCTGGCCCTAAAAAGAGGCTGGAAGCCAGGAGTCTCTCTCTGCCTGTAGAAGGAGGAGGGCCTGGCTGCAGGGAGTTAGACAAGGTACCTAGAGTGGAGCAGGGCTGGGGAAAGGCAGAGGAGCTCCTGCCTGGAAAGCCGTAGGCTGTGGCCTAGCATTAGGCCAAGAGTTACTGGGGGTGGCAGGGGCCCAGGGGTAGGCAAAGGCAGCAGGTCCAAACCCCTTTGCCTGTGATGAGTGGCTGATACTGCAGTCTGCCCTAGTGAACAGGGGTTAAATGGAGATGGGGCAGTAGCCAATATTGAGCCAGAGTGGGGTGGGGGTTCCCCGGGAGGGGGAGACCCAGTTAAAGGGGCACTGGAGTCCTGGGAGGGACATGGGTACCAATAGCTGGAAGGTGGATCACTGGCCTGCAGAGGGCACTCCGGGCTGGAATGAGCTAATTCCCAGGATAACCAGCAGGAGGCACTGCAGGGGTGAGTCTGGCTCATCTACAATACTGCATAGCATAGCAAAGGCCTGATCCTTGTCTGGGGTTCCTAGGCATTACTGCAATGTAAATAATAAGGAAAACCAACATGCAGATCAAAACCTGTGCTCTTTTTCCATATAAAGAAATGATGTTAAGAGACAAACCAGAAGCCTTAATTGTAATAGTCAGTTACCCATGAATGCTGGGTAATTTTATAAGCTAATTACAAGGAGACTTGTAACATGCTTGCCATCCCGGTAGGGGGCTGGTGATAATTAACATGCTACCACCCCTAGAATCTTTATTCTTAGCTGCACATTCTCCCCTTTTAACAAAACATTAAAAATAGCTTCAGGAAGGATCGACTTGCAGACAATTTTAACAGCACCAGCTGTTTTCTTGTTCAGTAAAACCATGCCAGTTTGCAATCCTTACTGAACTCTTTTATTTCTCAGTAGTGCAATTTGTAAAAGACAGGCAATTGCTGACATAACCTTATTCCCAGATTTGGACCTTAGCGTCCAAAATATGGGGGTTAGCATGAAAACCTCCAAGCTTAGTTGCCAGCTTGGACCTGGTACCTGCTGCCACCACCCAAAAAATTAGAGTGTTTTGGGGCACTCTGGTCCCTCTGAAAAACCTTCCCTGGGACCCCAAGACCCAAATCCCTTGAGTCTCACAACAAAGGGAAATAATCCTTTTTCCCTTCCCCCCTCCAGGTGCTCCTGGAGAGATACACAGACACAAGCTCTGTGAATCCAAACAGAGGGACTTGCCCTCTCCGTTTCCAATCCTGGAACAAAAGCACTTTCCTCTTCACCCAGAGGAAATGCAAAATCAGGCTAGCAATCCAATGCACCCAGATTTCCCCTGATTCCTTCCTCCCACCAATTCCCTGGTGAGTACAGACTCAATTTTCCTGAAGTAAAGAAAAACTCCAACAGGTCTTAAAAGAAAGCTTTATATAAAAAGAAAGAAAAAATACAAATGATCTCTCTGTATTAAGATAACACAATACAGGGCAATTTTCTTAAAAGAATATTGAATAAACAGCCTTATTCAACAAGAATACAAATCAAAGCACTCCAGCACTTATATTCATGCAAATACCAAAGAAAAGAAACCATATAACTTACTATCTGATCTCTTTGTCCTTACACTTAGAAACAGAAGATTAGAAAATAGAACTACTTCTCCAAAGCTCAGAGACAGCAGGCAGACAGACAAAAGACTCAGACACACAATTCCCTCCACCCAAAGTTGAAAAAATCCGGTTTCCTGATTGGTTCTCTGGTCAGGTGTTTCAGGTGAAAGAGACATTAACCCTTAGCTATCTGTTTATGACACGCCCCCCAAATTGCAGACAGTGGGGAAGCTCACTGGCGGCAATTTCCTTCTAGAACTTGAAAATAACCAGGGTAATACAACACATGCACCTTTACATATACCACTAAGTATATAACTAACAGACTTTTACATTTTAAGAACACTTTTTAACTACTGGATTCTGGGAAACTCTCACGGGAGAGTGCATCAGCAACTTTGTTAGAAGCTCCTGTGATGTGTTGAATTTCAAAATCAAAATCTTGGAGAGCTAAACTCCAACGAAGAAGTTTCTTGTTGTTCCCCTTGGCAGTATGAAGCCACTTTAGTGCAGCATGGTCAGTTTGTAGTTGGAACCGCCGTCCCCAAACATATGGGCGTAGCTTTTCCAGGGCGTACACAATGGCATAGCATTCCTTTTCACTGACTGACCAGTGACTTTCCCTCTCAGACAGTTTCTTGCTGAGGAACACGACAGGATGGAAGTTGTGATCTGTTGCTTCCTGCATGAGCACTGCTCCTATACCACGCTCAGATGCATCTGTGGTTACTAGGAATGGCTTGTCAAAATCCGGGGCCCTGAATACAGGGTCAGACATGAGTGTTGCCTTAAGTTGGGTAAAGGCCTTTTGACACTCATCAGTCCACTTAACTGCATTTGGCTGGGTCTTTTTGGTCAGGTCGGTCAATGGGGCAGCGATTTGGCTGTAGTGTGGTACAAATCGCCTGTAGTATCCGGCCAAGCCTAAGAAGGATTGGACCTGTTTCTTTGACCTTGGGATAGGCCACTTTTGGATAGCATCCACCTTGGGCTGTAGGGGGTTTATGGTTCCTCGACCCACCTGGTGCCCCAGGTAAGTCACTCTGTTTTGGCCTATTTGACACTTTTTGGCCTTAACAGTTAGTCCTGCCTGCCTGATGCGCTCAAAGACCTTTTCCAGGTGGAGTAGGTGTTCGGGCCAGGAGTCGGAAAAAATGGCCACATCATCGAGGTAGGCAACTGCAAATTCTCCCAGTCCAGCTAGTAGACCATCTACCAGCCTCTGGAAGGTGGCGGGTGCATTTCGAAGGCCGAAAGGAAGGACATTGAATTCATACACCCCCGCATGGGTGACGAATGCTGACCTCTCCTTGGCAGGTTCATCTAGCGGTACTTGCCAGTACCCCTTGGTTAAGTCTATTGTAGAGATGAACTGGGCACGTCCCAACTTCTCCAATAGCTCATCGGTGCGTGGCATTGGATAGTTGTCCGGACGAGTTACCGCATTTAGCTTACGGTAGTCCACGCAAAAGCGTATTTCCCCATCTGGTTTGGGTACCAGAACCACTGGAGATGCCCATGCACTGGTAGATGAGCGGATTATACCCATCTGTAGCATGTTCTGGATCTCCCGTTCTATAGCAGCTCACAAAGAGTGCTGACCTTTCTCTCCCCCTCTCCCTTCCCTTGCTCTGCCCCCCACCCCCTGTGGGATTCCAGTCCCTTTAGTTTCCAGGATAGTGCAATTACATGTTCACCAGCCTTGCAGCACCAGGTGACATGTTTGCTTTGGAGTACATGGATGTTTGCATTGTGGGTGGGTTTTGGTCTATATTGGGAGGTAACCTGTTGTGGAATAGGACTGAGGCTGGGCGTAGTTATGAGTGCTTGTGAAGATAGGCAGCTTGTGAAAGGTTGGAGGCTAATATCTTAGGAAGTAGCAGTTTCCTAGATTTAGGATTACCAGATAGCAACTGTGGAAAAAAAATGGGACAGGGATGGAGGGTAATAGGCACCTATATAAGAAGAAGTCCCAAAAAATGGGACTGTCTCTTTAGAAATGGGACATCTGGTCACCCTACCTAGATTGTACTTATTGCATTGATGGGAGATGCATTTTAGCAACCTTAACCTTACCCTGAAATAGTGGATTGTGACTAGGGGCAGTCTTGAGCGAGGCGTGATCTATAAGCTGTGCCACCCCACAAGTAACCCTGGGAGATATTGTGTCTCAGATGGTATGTCTACACTGCAGCTGGGAGCATGCCACCCATCCGAGACAGACACATGCTAGCTCTGCGAAAGAGCACGCTAAAAATAGCAGTGTGGATACTGTAGTGCAGGTGGAAGCATGGGCTAGCTGCCTGAGCCCTGTGGGCATGACCCCCTTGCCACAACATCCACACAGCTGTTTTTAGCACACTAGCTCAAGCAGAGCTAGTATGTGTCTACCCAGACTGGAGAGACACTTCTAGCTGCAGTGTAGACATAGACAGAGATATATTTCCCTTCCTGCTTTCTCTCTGCTCCAGCAAGTAGTGATTTACTGCTGACTGATACCAACAGTAAATTCCTCCTGCTTCCCTCTTCCCCCACCACCCTCAGCCTTGCAGGCACTGGCTCAGCTACCCCAGTCAGAGAGAGTAAAGAATGGGGCTAAGCTTCACCCATTCCCCACCTGCTCTGGAAAGGGATTAAATGGGGGAGTAGCCTCACAGACTCTCAGCCTGGGGAGCCCGCAGAGGGTTGTAAAATGAGCTCTTACAAGAATAAAAAATGAACTCTTGGGAGAACAAGAGCTGCATCCACACAAATCCTCACCAGTCAGGGGAAGTATAGAACAAAATGGTGATTCAAACACATTTGTTTCTGAATTGGGGCAGCACTGGTTAGTGGTTAGAAGACAAGCCTGGGGGATGGGACACCTGTGTTCTAGTCCCAACTCTGCCGTTGATTTATTATGTGGTCTTGGGCACCTCAGCTCTCTGACACTTTCTCCACCTATGGAATGGAAATAATAATAATAATTCTTAACTCTTTCACTAGGGCATTGAGGATTAGTTGATGTTTACAAATATGAATGTTATATAAGTGCTAAGTATCATCATAAAAAAGATCGTTCTCCATGAGGCATGTGGCTTTTTAACAGCAGGCTAAATTTATTCCTGTGATAATTCCAATGGCTTGAATTTGTCCCAAGTATGTCTGAGTGCTTCCAAATGTAGGGATATCCAGAATGTTGCTGCTGCTGGCCCAGTGAGGAGGTAATGATTTCTAATATGTGGAATGTAATATCCTCCGACACATGTCTGTGTACTGGCCTTCTGCTGGGCTCCTTGTATCGTCCAGTTCCAACATTTAACTGCATCATTAAGTTGAGCTGTTCTTTTTTAACTCCAAAACTTAGCAAGTGTCTCTAAAACCCAAGAATCCACATTAAAAGAACCTTCTGACGTCCTCTTTTGATGCTTTAATCTTTCCACTGTGAAAGTGACTGATTGTGTGGTCACAGGCTTGAGTGGGGGGTGGAGAGGAAGAAATAAAGGCTGCTTTTCTTTATTAAAAACTCTACAGCATCAATTGGGTAATGACATTTACCAGCGAAACAGTCATTAATTCAGTGAAAACAATCCTAATGTATTGCAAATGTTTATGGAAAATACTCTGGTTGTAAAATATTTCCATTAATTTCATGCACAGAGTAACTAAACCACTTTCAAAATTCCCTTCTGCAAGGAGCAGCAGAAACTTCCTGTAATTCTTGTAGCTACTCATTCCTATATCTATAACCCATAGAGTAAAATGTTCTACTTAGGATGATTGGGGGTGATGTTGGCACTTCTGTAAGAGTATCAACTTCACCATCAGGACTAATATGTGGAATGTAATATCCTCCGACACACGTCTGTGCACTGGCCTTCTGCTGGGCTCCTTGTATCATGCAGTTCCAACATTACCTCCTCACTGGACTAGCCTGTGTAGTGACAGTATAATGTGCTCCCAAGTATGGGTGCTGGTGTCCAAGGCTGAGGCTTGCACCAGTGTTAATGCAAAAATGGGGGTATGTCCCCAAAGTATCAGATGCAGCCCAAGTGACTGGAGCCTAACCCCATTCCTTATTGCCTCTTGAATATCTGACTGGAGGAAAACTTATTTCACTTGGCAAGGGAGATTTTGCCTAACTAATGAGTTTGGGCTCATGCTGCAGCCCAGCAGTGACTGGGAGATCTGCAGGGGGACAATGCATAGCATCTGAGGGGATGTGGGGAAAGATGTCTTGGGTCACCTTTGGCCAACACCCTGCAGAGCACTGAGCTAGTGCTTCTTGGCCACTGTCAGAAGACAGAATTCTGGGCTAGATGAACCTTTGGTCTGACCCAGTATGGCTGTTCGTATTTAGAGAGGCAGATCTCACAGGTGATCAGCTCTTCAAAGGACACCCAGGCCCTTCCCTGGCACACTTTGCTGTAGCACACATGAAGTATTCAGAGCTGGCAGCCCAGCTGAGCTCCTTTCTAACTTCATTAGTCTTGGCTCCTCCCATCTCTCTCACCTTTCTGGCTGGTCAAATCTGCATTCATTGCTGGCTGGCCAGCACCAGATCCCTCACTCCATTACATGAGAATTCCTGAGGGCTGCCTGTAATGTTAATAAGTCACTCTTAAAAATTCTCACTCATTTAAAGGTCATATGGCTCCATGCAACTCCCAGCAAGAGGCTCCAAGTGTGTCTACAGTACAGGAACCGTAGTGGCATAGCTATATCACCACAGCTATGCTGGCATAACCCTGAAGTGCAGTTGCCGCCTATGCCGACAGAAGGTGAAACACCATGCTGCATGACATTAGCTAGGTCAACAGATGCATTCTTCTATCCCTGTAGCTGCATCTGGGTTACACTTAAAACTTAGGTCAACATAGCTACGACACTATGAGGTGTGACAAATCCACAGCCAGGAGAACAATTGCTATGTTACCCTAACTCCCAGTGTAGATGCAGCTAGGTCAATGGAAGAATGCTTTTGTCAACCTAGCTCCCTTTGCTCAGGGAGCTGGTGTTCCTGTAGTAATGGGGAAAAACCATTCTGTGGTGTAGGTTGTGTCTACACAACAGGGTTATGCTGGCAAAGCTATGGTGCTATAGCTATGCTGCTGTAGCCCCGTAGTGTAGACGTGGCCTATGACTACACTAGGGCGTGAGGTTGGCATAGCTACATTGGTTAGGGGTGTGAATTTTCACATCCATGACTAATGTAGCTATGTTAACCTAAATTTTAAGTGTAGACCAGGCCTCCTCCGTCCCAGCAACACACGCACACATCATCCCTCATTTCTTCTTGCTAAGCTGCAGTGGGGCTGATATGACACCTCTTATTCCACCCTATAATATGCAATGTTGGGGTCCAGGAACACCCCTCTACCAAGCTCCTGTCTTCATAATGATTTCTCTCTCTTATCAAAGGTTAATCCTGTGTTCTGTTGTTCACTTTATTGCTTGGCCCATAAACAGCTACAAACATTTTCTGCATATAAAGCTGCAGAATCCCAGACAGACGTCTTGCACAACAGCAGCTGCTCAGGACTTTGTCCATCTCTGGCTGGCAAAACAGTATGAGAATAGAGCCCAGTTCCCTCCCCATCTGGCTGCTGCTCAGCTTCGATTATACAAATCACGGGACCTGTGACATCTCAGATCACAATGTTCAGTCCTTATGCTCATTGGCTGGTCGTTGTCACAATCACAAAAATGTAGGGCTGGACGAGATCTGAAGAGTTCATCTATTCTATTCCATCCCCCCACACTGAAGCTGTGCTCAGGTGGGACCTTGTTACTGAAAGGATATATTAAATGGAAAAATACTTCATTTACACAGAGTGAAGGTTGCCTGGTGACAACTCATGCTCTTCTAGAATGTCAAATTCAGCAAATCTCAAACTTCTGAAAACCAGGAAATATGGAGTTAAGGCAAATGCCCTCACAACTTAACTCTATCCAAACTGCGGCTATGTCTAGTCTACAGCGCTACGACAACACAGTAGCTGTGTCACTGTGGACACTTCCTACAGCGACAAGTGGAGTTTTTCTGTCACTACACTTAATCCACCTCTCCAAGAGGCAGGAGATTGTCATTTTAACTACGTTACTTAGCTGTGTGAATTTTTCACACCTCTCAGAGACATAGCTAAGGCAATCTACACTTTAAATATAGACCAAGCCTGGAAATTATCTGCATGCACTCCTGTATTCACTGAGTTAGGTGTACCTGTACTGAATGGCAAAGGAGTAAGTTGAAGCAGTTTGGAAGAGCTATGGCTGTGATATGAGGAGATGTGGGTCTTAATTCCCTCCTCCTCCTGGACCCCCACTGTGTGTGTTAGCAGAGAAAAGAGGTGTATCTGTACCTTGAGGATCCAGTCTGCATCATTTCAATACAGGATTGTGTAGGCTGTGTTAGTAGCAGGGCATTGGGGTCTTCTTGCTGTGGGTACTGTCAGTAGTGAAATGGGAAGTGAGAGAAGTCTGGATTTAATGGTGGGTAGGGGAAGTATAGGTTTTGGTGGTATCATATGTGCCAGTGTGAAGACTCTGTAAAGGGGTATGAAGTGGTTATTAAATTTTATAAGTGTGATACTCTGACACGGAAGTAGTCTCGGTGTTTGAGCATAGGGCAGGTGCAGGTAGTACCTGTCCATTACAGTAAAAAGGCAGAGTGTGAAAATGTGTCTTAAAGGCTCTGTGAGGCATCTCTCAAAGGGGGCAGAGTTACGTTTGTATGGGCATTTACCTTAACTCTGTATTTCTTGGTTTTTCAGAAGTCTGAGTTTGGTTGTACATGGACACTGTAGAAGCTCATGAGCTATCACCAGACAACCTTGACTGTATTAACCAAGTTTTTTGACATTTCATTTCCAAGTGGTTTTTAAAGAGAGAGAAATGTTTGCTGGTAGGAGTTAGTGGTCATTCAGGCAGGTGTTGGTCTCCCCTAGACTTGATCTGTTAATCTGCTACTGTGGCTAGGTAAGAATCAAAAGTCCAAGCTTTTATATAGTTGTTTCATCAGTAGATCAAAAAGAACTTTACATAATTATCCCCATTTTGCAGATGAGAAAATGAGACAGATAGGGAAATGACTTGCCCAAGGTCACTCAGCTGGCCAGTGGCAGAAATAGCTAGAAATAGTCCCAGTACAATGGACTTACCCTAGGCCACACCATTGCTACGTGATTCTGCAGTGCTTATCTTCCCTCCTGTACTTTTTGTTATATGCAATGAGGATAATGGTTGTGCATTGAAATGTTTGCACTGTATAGCTGTTAATAGGGCTGGTGAGAGAAATGTCATTCTTGATCTATGTCCCAAAACCTTGGCAGTTTTATTACATGATTGTTACAGTAACTTTGGTATGTGAAAGACAAGTGGTGGGTCTCTCTCCTTCTCCATCCCTGTCCCACCATTCCCTGCAACGTCTGCCCCCTTCTCAGTGGCCAGCCCCCTAGCCCCACACTAGGTTAATGTATATCTTAACTGTTCATTTCTGGATTTCAAATGGTTAAATTTATGTTACCTTCTGTTCCCCCACACCAGATCCCAGCTAACATGGAGGGGTAGGGAAGGAAAGGGGCTCAGACAGCCTAAGAGGAGCAAGCTCCTCCAGATCCCAGAACACACAGCAGGCTGGAATTGCAGAGTGGTAGGGCTCCCCTAGATCCTAACATACACATGCATCCCAGCTGATGGCCCTCCCCACCCACAACTTCCTCTGTTACCCCTAATATTCTCCAACCGCTCCTGTCTTCTACCCTTCATTTATCTCCCTTTCCATAATACTCCCATCCCTCACTGCAGACCCAAAGCCCTATTACCACTTACTCTTATGCTCCTAATCCATCCTTCCCATGAGCAGTCGTGTGTAACTTTATTTTTAAAAGGTTTCAGCACCTTCTGATTATTCTGCAATACTCAGATTACATTTTTCAAAACAAAACAAAATCAGCAACAACTCACCTTGACAAAGACTGACTTTTTTTTCCCCCTCAAATATTTACAGTTCATTCTCAGGTTTCTGCCAAGAGTGTATGTCAAACTTCAAAATTGCAGGGTCAGAAAGCTGAGAACCCCACCCACTGCTATAGTGAGTGTCTACACTGATGCACTATACTGTGCCACTGTAGTGGTGCTAGTGAAGTCTTAGGTCCGGTCTATACTAGGATCTATATGGGTATAACTATGTCACTCAGAGGTGTGAAAAATCCATACCCTGAGCGAAGTAGTCATACCAGTCTAAACCCTGTGTAGACAGTGCTATATTGGTGGGAGAAGTTCTCCTGTTGACATACCTACTGCCTCTGGGGGAAGTGTATTAACTACTCCAAAGGGAGATCTATCTCCCATCAGCTTAGAGTCTTTAATAAAGTGCTACAGTGGTGCAGCTACATCGCTGCAGTTGTGCTAATGCTGTGTTTTAAGTGTAGATATGCCCATAGCCTCAGCAGTGTGTTCTCAGTGCATGCACCTAGCAGTCTGTTCTAAGCTCCCCCCGCAGAGAAGCAGGGCTTTCCCAGATCCTGTGTCACATTGATGGTGGAGAGGTACAGGGATCGGCTCAGATCTACTTAGAGGGACAAAGCACCCCAGATCCCAAGTCACAGTGGGGGTGGGGGGTAGGAGAGGGGCTCAGATACCCCCATACACACAGACACACACCACAAAGGCAACACCTTCCCAGAACCTGGTTCACATGAAGGAAGGAGGGTCAGACTGCAATAGATGGGCAGCTCCGTTCCACCCTGCCTCCCCAAGTCTAGCACAAACATGGGGTGCAGGGAGCAAGGCTCAGAAACCCCCATGGGGTCAAGGATGCCAAGATCTCAGCTCACATAGGGGTGGGGGTGAAGAGAGGGGCTTACAGCCCTACAGAAACTCACATGAAGGGAGGCAAGAAAGTGGGGGTCACACTCCTATGGGATCCCCAGCCCATCTAGACTGTGGTGCATGCATGGGAGGGGAAAATGGGGCGGAAGGATGCTCTGTCTCTATTACCCGCCCTTCCTGTGCAATTTATTTTTGTAGCAAAGAGGTGTGTCCATCCTCAGATGCCCCCTGGTGGGCGGAACCAGGAAGGCCATGATCTCCACACCAGAAACAGCAGGGAACAGGAAGTATAAAAGGCAAGGCCTGTAGCTAGGGTGACAAGATGTCCCAATTTTATAGGGACAGTCCCGATATTCAGGTCTCTTTCTTATATAGGTGCTATTATCCCACATCCCAGTTTTTCACACTTGCTATTTGGCTCAGTTGATAAGCAGTTGCCAAAGGAGACAGATGGGGTCTCCGCACTGCGGATGCAGGTGCCTGCAGAAGACTTCTGCTGTCCTGAGAAGGACCCCAAGCTACCCAAATGGCCAGACACACCTGATGCTGAGGTGTTGCTGGGACTGCCGCTCACAGTGTACCCCAGGGAGATGGAGGATGACCCTTGGAAGGTACACTCAAGGGGGAATATAGGAAGCAGCCCAGGGGAACCAGACTACCGTCTGGCTGCCTCCGGAGACACCCTGTTAGGGCACTAGACTGGGACGCGGTGGAGTTTGGCAAGCCCGCATCCATTCTGCCACCTCACTGCTGGGTGGCAGTACTCCCCATCCTTAGGTCAGGAGGCTTGCGTTCTGCGCTCAACTCCTGCAGCGCCCTAGGCTGCTTACTGGGTACTTGACCCCTGCCCGAGGGCTGGAGCACTAGCATGCAAGGTGCCCTGCCCTTTCCTAAGGGGCCTGGGCATCTGAACTGTGCATTGTTCTTCTCTGCCTGCGGGTTTGAGCCCTAGAGACAGCTAATTCCCACCCTGTACAGACTGCTGTTCCGGGAGCGTGATAGCGAAGAGGCATGGCCACCCTTGGAGACTGACAGCAAGGGACAGCCACACAAGCTACACGCCTACAATTTTCTTTTCAGAAATCATCTCAGCACCTTCTGGATATTCTGCTGTGCTCAAATTACTTTCTCCCCAAATAAAAATCCCCCTTTTGAGAGAGGTGGTTTGGAACAAAAGGCTTGCTTTTTTTTAAACTTCAGCTTTCTGCCCTGGGTTGGCGCAGTGCCTGGAGTGCAGCTCAGATTCAATGACTGTAACATATCCTCAGAGCCACCACGATCATGTGATGCAGAGAGAGAGTTTTCCAGATCCTTAGCCTCTTCCTCTGCCCATGCTTCATGTAATCCTTGATGTGCCTGACAGGAGAAGCAATTTCTTTTGTAACTAAAATTTTAATTTGACTTCCCCCAAATGGCTGGTGCATGCCATGCACTTGAGCCTTGGAGAACCTGCTGTGACAAATCTGAGTCCCAGTTTGATCTCTCTGTGAGTCAAAAAAGATTGCCAGAATCAGTTTAAGAAAAGCTGTATGTCCTGGAACCCCTTAGTCAAATGGCCATGAATTTAGATCACTAAGAGAACCCTGTGCCCCTATGAAGCACTCACACTTCAAGGCAATCTGTTTAACCATACAGATTTTAGACCACTTAGAACTGATGATCTTCAGATAGAAAGCTGCTCTTAAGCTGTCACTCTGGGTATGTCTACACTTACGGTTTTGCAGCGCTGGTAGTTACAGCTGTGTTAGAACAGCTGTATAGGGCCAGTGCTGCAGAGTGGCCACACTTACAGCAACCAGCGCTGCAGTGTGGCCACATTTAACAGTATTTGCAGCGCTGTTGGTAGTGGTGCATTGTGGGCAGCTATCCCACAGAGCACCTTGTCCCATTTCGGCGCTGTGGCTTGTGGGAAGGGGAAGGAAGTGTGATTGTCTTTCCGCTTCCTGTTCCAACGCCCCATGGTGCTTTGGTACGCATTCCGAGCAGTGTGGCAGCATTGTGATTGTACAGCGCTTTTTCTGCTATTTTTGTTATAAATGGATCCTGAGCAGCTGACGACCTTATTGATGAATGTTGCCAGCACATCACGCATGGCAGTGGAGCTATTTCTTCAGCTGCAAAGTGAGAGTGAGAGTGAGAGTGAGGAGTCAGACGATGATATTGAATCGCCTCACTGTGAAGACAGTAAATTGCTTGTAGCAGTAACAGACGTGCTCAGCTCCGTGGACCGGCGCGTTTGGGCTCGGGAAACCAGCACTCAGTGGTGGGATCACATCGTCCTGCAATCCTGGGATGACGAGCAGTGGCTGCAGAACTTTCGGATGAGAAAAGCCACTTTCATGGCACTGTGTGCTGAGCTCGCCCCTACCCTGCGGCGCAGGGACACGAGATTGAGAGCTGCCCTGCCAGTGGAGAAGTGGGTGGCTATTGCAATCTGGAAGCTGGCAACTCCAGACTGCTTCAGATTGGTGGCAAACCAGTTTGGAGTGGGAAAGTCTACCGTTGGAATGGTGCTGATGCAAGTTTGCACAGCCATTAATCGTACCCTGCTAAGAAGAACCGTGACTCTTGGGAACGTGCAGGACATTGTGGATGGCTTTGCAGAAATGGGGTTCCCTAACTGTGGAGGTGCAATAGATGGGACGCATATTCCTATTCAGTCACCACCCCACCTGGCATCAGAGTACGTTAATCGCAAGGGGTATTTCTCCGTGGTTCTGCAAGCGCTTGTGGATCACCGTGGGCGTTTCACTGACATTTACTCAGGATGGCCTAGAAAGGTGCACGATGCACGCATCTTTCGGAACAGTGCCCTGTTCAGGAGGCTGAGGGCCGGGACTTTTTTCCCAGACCGCAAGATCACAGTAGGGGATGTCGAAATGCCCACTGTGATCCTTGGAAACCCCGCTTACCCCTTAATGCCCTGGCTCATGAAACCATATACAGGGAAGCTTGACAGGAGCAAGGACCGGTTCAACTACAGGCTGAGCCGGTGCAGAATGACTGTGGAGTGTGCTTTTGGCTGTTTGAAAGCTCACTGGCGCTGTCTTTATGGGAAGCTAGATTTGGTGGAAAGCAGCATCACCGCTGTTATATCCACGTGCTGTACCCTCCATAATATTTGTGAAGGGAAGGGTGAAAGATTCAGTGAGGAATGAACCTCCGAGGTTCGATGCCTGGAGGATGAGTTTGCTCAGCCAGAGAGCAGGGCTAATAGGGAGGCCCAGGAAATGGCTTCAAGGATTAGGGATGCTTTCAGGGAGCAATTTGATGCTTAGAGCCAACAGTAATGTTTGATGCATTTGATGTGCTTTGCTTTACTTTGGTGTATAATATTTACCACTTCCAGCAACAATAAAACGTAGTGAAAGAAATAGGAAAAAAAAAACTTTATTCAACATACAGTACATAACGGGCAAGGGGGTAGGGGTGGTAGACTGTACATTTACAGGTTTTAATATGTCCTATTTTGATTAATATTCAATGTCTGTTGCACTTCAGGATTACTATGCTGCAGAATAATGGGGGTGGAGTGAACAGGGTAAGAATTATAGTTATCAGGGCTGGTAGGTGATCTTACAGGTGTTGGGGGCAGCTGGGGATAATAAGGAACTGGCTGCTGGAGAAAGTTGTTTTGTTTTGTGGAAATACTGGGGAACAAGGAAGAGGGCTTTGGGAGGGCTGTGGGTTACCACGGTACATATTTGTCTGCATGGCTACAATAGACTCAAAAGACTCAGTTTGGTGAGCCAGGAGGCTTATCATCTGCTTTGTGGTTTTTTTGGCAGACAATTCCTTTCTCCTGCTTTCTGTTTGCCTCCCTTCATGTACACTCTTTCTCCCTTCATGTACAGTCTTTCTCCATTCATGTACACTGCTTCTCCATTCATAGGTCTTCTCTCTCCATTCCTCTGTCTTCCTACTTTCTCTGTTGTAGTGGCTCATAACAGATTTCATCAATTCCTCTTTTGATTTTCTAGGATTCCGTCTCAAGTTCTGCAACCTACGTGAGGCCGGTGATCCGGCTGCAGTAGTCAAGGTCGCTAGAAAAAAGAGAGATAGAACCATGTAATACACAGAGGCTACATTGTTTATTATCACTTGGTGAAGGACTTTTTAGACTTTTGGTAGCATCCTTCTCACATACCTCACATAACACAGAGAGGGCAGGCAAGCTAAGTCATGGCGAGCAATGGCGTGAGTGGTTTTGCCTCGATTTCCCCTTGGGAGTGGGAATTGACCAGTGGGTCACTGGGGTTTATCAGCAATGGGTACAGGAGGTAGCTGGTGTCCTGAAGAGGGGACAGTAGTGAATTGGAAGGTGGTGAGCTAGCTGCTTGGGGGTGGGGGGGTTCTTTGGTCCGCGTTCACGCCGTCCTGCTGGTGACCGGGGGGGGGGGGAGAAACGCGGGGCTGGATGCCTGCTTGGAGGGGGGGACGGGGAACACCGGAGCACACCGCGGGGCTGGATGCCTGCTTGGAAGGGGTGTGGGGAACACGGGAGCACACCGCGGGGCTGGATGCCTGCTTGGAAGGGGTGTGGGGAACACCGGAGCACACAGCGGGGCTGGATGCCTGCTTGGAAGGGGCGTGGGGAACACGGGAGCACACCGCGGGGCTGGATGCCTGCTTGGAAGGGGCGTGGGGAACACGGGAGCACACCGCGGGGCTGGATGCCTGCTTGGAAGGGGCGTGGGGAACACGGGAGCACACCGCGGGGCTGGATACCTGCTTGGAAGGGGCATGGGGAGCACAGGAGCACACCGCATGGCTGCGTACGTGCTGGGAGGGGGGGGGGTTAAAAACAGAGTGCCATGGGCTGGGGAAACGCGAACCTGGTGCCCTGCACTCAATTATCCCTAAACTCTCCACAGGGTTTCCTACTGCCAGACATATCATTGCTGCTTGTTACCTGGGAAGAGAGGGAGGGTCTTCTACAGGAATGTGGATACCGCCCTGGCCCCTATGCAGCTTGCCTGTGTGCACCCATGGTCCCCCCACCCCTCGCTGCACAGTGGATCGGACGAGTTAGCCGGACAGGGACCACGGTGGCTCTCCCTATCAATTTGAGAAAGCAAATTGCAAACGCTCTTGCAGCAACATTTTAAGAGATTACCGAGGCAGATTACAGAGACATGATAGAGCAAATCAATGGGCTATTCCACGTTTAGGCATGCATGCAGGCAGCCATAACCAAAATCCTCCTCTCCCAAAACATAGAAATCTACTTACCCCGAGCACGATCCTCAGCTTCCTCCTCAACATCAACTTCCAGCTGCTGCGACTGGCTAGCCTCCTCCGGGCTTGAGAAGAGCTCCTGGCTGCATGTGTCCTGGGACTCCGGGGTGTCTCCCTCCACGCCAGTAGCCTCACTGTCTCCGTCCTCTACAAACTCCCCCACTTCTCCCTGCTCTGAACTCTCCATCGTGCTCCTAGGATTTGCAGTGGGGTCACACCCAAGTATGGCATCCAGCTCTTTGTAAAACCGGCAGGTTGTGGGGGCAGCTCCTGAGCGGCGATTTCCCTCACGAGCTTTGCAGTAAGCACTCCTCAGCTCTTTAATTTTTACCCTGCACTGCAAGGCGTCCCGTTCATGGCCCCTTCTCATCAAGGACTGCGATATCTGCCCATACGTATCATAATTTCCCCTTCTGGAGCGCAGCTGTGTTTGCACAGCCTCCTCTCCCCAAACACTAATGAGGTCCTGCAGCTCTGCATTGGTCCATGCTGGGGCTCGTTTGGTGCGTGGAGGCATGGTCGCTGAGTGATTGATAGATTAATTGCACTCCACACCTGGCTGAGCAAACAGGAAGGGGATTTTTAAAATTCCTGGGGCATTTAAAGGAGGGGTCAGGTGAGCCCAGGGCAGTGGAGTTTGCTTGATTACCAGAGAGGCTTCTTCAGGTATGCTGGGATACCTGCTTATGCCACGGAGGTCAACAAAAATGCTGGTGAGTGTCTACACCTGATGACCAGCGCTGGTGATCCAGCGCTGGATCCTCTACACCCAAGGCTCGACCGGGTGTACGGCCAGCGCTGCAAACAGGGAGTTGCAGCGCTGGCCGTGCTGTGCAGGTGTGTACACATCCTAAGTTGCAGTGCTGTAACCCCCTCACCAGCGCTGCAACTCTGTAGTGTAGACAAGGCCTCTGCTATCAATATGCATGGAAATCACTGCACCTCGGTCTAACTGCCACCAGGCTGGCTCCCGCCCCCGCCCCCCCATGTCAGGGGCCAACTTCTGTAGTGTCACTTAGCACTACAAAGAAGAGTTACCAGTCCATCTGTCATGTTATTAGGACCTCTGATCATGGTGTGGATTCCCCTTTTGGAAAGCACATGGACATTGTCTTACAAGTACCCATTCTTCATAAGTGATGTTTTTTGTCCTGATGCTGCATGGAAAATGTCATGGGAATTTTCCTCACTCTGCCCACACCTCCTAAAAAAATTCTTAATGCTCCAGACTGTCTTGTAGTTTTCTAACCATCCTCTAATATCAAAGCTATACCAACATCAAAGCCATACCAGGGCATGCATTGCTAGGCTACTGCTTTGTTACTTGGGAGGTGAAGACAGGGTCATGCACACTCTAGTGGCTTATTTATAATTTAGCCCCTGAAGATCCTGCATTGCCTTTCATGTAGGCGGAACCTGCACACACCCAGAGAAGCCTTATTGGTTTCAGTAGGGCTCCCTGCAGAGCCAGGTCAGCCCATGCACAATACATTGCAGATCAGGACCTTTGCTGGTATAAATTCCTTCATCCTCGCTTGTTGCACAGTCTCCCAGAAATGAACAATTCTATCAAGGACTAAGGCACTTCATGGAACAATCTAAACATAGAGGCCTTTAACAAAATACAACACCAGACAGTGTTGATTTGTTCAGTGTCTTTCATGTGATCTGTCTTTCAAGCCACTTCACAGTGTTCCTAAAACAATAGGGCATCAACATGTACAGTATAGCAGTGTTTTTCAAAGTTCAGGTCGAGACCCAGTACTGGGTTGTGGCATGCAAGGCACTGAGCCGCTCTGGTCAGCACCGCTGACCAGAACGTTAAAAGTCCCATCAGCGATGCTACCCAACTAACGCAGGCTAATGCCTACCTGTTCTGACACCGCGCTGTGCCCCAGAAGTGGCCAGCAGCGGGTCTGGCTTCTAGCCAGGGTGACCACAGGGCTCCGTGTGCTTCTCGAGCACCGGAGGGGAGGGAGACAGTACCCGCGGGTGGGAGCTGCTTGCTCACCTCCGCCTAGGAGCTGGACCTGCTGCTGGCTGCTTCAGGCGCAGCGTGGTCCGTGGTGCCAGGAAGGTGGGAAGTCTGCCTCTGCACCACTGACTGGGAACTGCTGGAGGTAAGTCCGTGCCCCAACCCCACGCCCCAATCCCCTGTCCCTGCCCTGAGCCCCAGCAAAACCCCTTCCTGTACCCCAAACTCCTCATCCCTGGCCCCACGCCAGAGCCTGTACTCCCAGCCCAGAGCCTTGACCCCCTCCGATAACCCGACCCCCTGGCCCAGCCCTGAGCCCCCCCCAAACCCAGAGCCCCTTCTGCACTCCAACTCCCTCCCACATCCTGAACCCCTCATTCCCGGCCTCATGCCAAAGCCCTCACCCCCACACCCCAAACCCTTCATCCCCAGCTTTGTTGGGTTGCTGACATCAACAATTTTCTTCAACTGGGTCCCCTGGAAAAAAGTTTGAAAACCACTGCAGTATAAAATACATGTACAACGCCACTTAAAAACCAAGCATTGGGTGTTCGGAGGTATGAATAAAAGCAAGCATTGAATATGGCAAAATAATCCCTCGTGCTCAGGGAACTCAGACTATGGGTTTTTCATTGACTGGACATTGGGTGGAAACAACAAACGGAAAGCCCAAGGAAACAGTGATGACTGTCATCATAACCAGCCATCTCATCACAAGACTATCTAGCCTCAGTCAAATGTTTTGTCGGCATTGCAAAGGTGGTGATATTTAGAAAGATGATAACGCAGTGTCTTTGCAGATATGCATGGGCAGCTTCTCCCATGAATAAGGGTTGCCCTGGGAAACAATTTGAAGTTATTTGACTGGGTAATATAGATGATTGCTACGAGCTAGGGGTGTGATTCCACCTGAAACCAGTGGGTATGTTCTCAGCATGGCTCAGCCAGGCCTCTGCTGCTGCTGCCTGGGCTACAGAGGCTACGCTGCTATGTGTACTTGTGTTAGCTCCATGAGAGCTAGCAGTGCTAGTAGGTGTACATGAGCCATGGAATCACACCCCCAGTTTGTAATGCAGACATAGCCACAGGCTGGCCTTATTGGCAAAGCAGAGGCTGAAGTTGTTGTTTTTAGTAATTGTTGCTAGTGTGCCAGGAGCTGCCCTCCTATATTTCCAGTCAGACATAAAAGATGTTAGTCAGTGCTGATGGACAACTTTGTGTCATCATTAGGATTTATGAGGGACATCCTTCCAGGATCTAAATTGGAATGCCTTAAGGAACTGCTCTCGTTGCCGCAATATTCACTATGTGAATGAGACCACTGTATATCTCTTTGCCTATGAACACTACAGGTTTGCTCTCTGCTCTGGTTGAAGGCTTGGCTGGATGTGCTGGAGCTATCCCAGCCTCAACCCTGAGAAAACAGAAGTCTTGCAACATTGAACAGACATAAATGACTCAAGCAGGGTTGCTCGGCCTTCATGCTTCCACTTGTTGAGAGGATTTGTTCAGAAAGAAGGTGTCAGGTTAAGAATTATCGGTGCACTTTTAACCACATAAAAAGCTCTCACTTGTTGGAAATTTGCACCCGCTGCATCATTCTCTATCTCATAACGAACTGTGAGCAACAGAAGTGCTGGTGAGCATGAGGCTCAGTTATTGTCATTTCTTTTTCAAAGGACTGTCATCTCTTGCTACAAGTTCAGAATGCAGCAGTATGTTTTCTCACCAGCTTGAAGGATCACAACAGTTTTTACACCTGCCCTGCAATCTCTGTATTTGCTCTCTACAAAGTTGCAGATTGACTCTGTTAATGGAGCAGCCCCTTGTTTTGTTCTAAACCTGGTCCAAGAACCATGTGCTGACTGGTATCTGCACCAAACACCACCTGCTATGCAGAGATCACTCTATTTTATCTTAAGTTGTGGGTCCTGGGGTATAGCACTCATTCTTCTCTGGGATTTGTCTCAGGGTATTGTTCCCACTTTATAAACAAACAAACAAAGCCTCCACAAATGTTGCTTCCCAAGATGTGTTGGAATATGGCTCCATAAATACTCCCATTTCTCCATTCTTCATTGACCACTCTTGCTTGTTTACATTTTAAATGGTGATTTTATCTTACTTTTCATTGCCCAGTGCCAGGAATGTGGGACTAGAAGGGCCTCTTTATAAATATAGTTAATTATAATTATTTGTATTAACTTCAGTAGCACTTTCATCACTTAAATAAGCAATCCCTTCTCTTGCTCTGACGGCAGCTTCTTGTCTTTTGCCTCCAAGCAGATGCTGATTTATCCCCATATGACGATGTAAGAGGGGCTGACGGTCAGCAGTTCCACAGAGACAAGCCACATCACAGGAAAGGCTTGTCATGCAGCTGCCTTTGATAGACAGCTAGCAGGGTTTGTGTCCCAGTTACAGTGAATTCCACCATCAACAAATTCAGCTGTAGAGACACTGCAGTTACATGCTGGATGCTTGACATGTATTGATGACACGTATTTTCAATCAAAGTAAGTTTCCTATATTGCACATTCCAGGAGTTTCTAGCATTCCAACAGCTGATCTGGGTCTACCTGTGTCAGGATACAGAGGATGATTTTCTGGGCTCTGACTGCAAAGTGGACAGAGACCACTCAGCTTTTCTGATCTCAGGGCCACCATCCAAGCAGAATAATTTTGCAGCTTTCTCTCCTATTTCCTCATACTTCTACCTGTGCCGTATCAGAGTTTCTCTTCTACAGACCCTCTTTGGCACTAAACCTATCTCAGAGGATCCAGGACCCCTCGTGGATCCTAAAACGTGTCTGGAGATTTGGACATCTCCTAATTACTTCACCTAATGAGACCTGAAGTTTCTGCTGGGGCCTGGTCTACACTACGAGTTTATCTCAAATTTAGCAGCGTTAAACCAAGTTAACCCTGCACCCATCCACACAACGAAGCCCTTTACTTCGATATAAAGGGCTCTTAATATCAATATCTGTACTTCTCCCCAACAAGGGGAGTAGCTCTGAAATTGGTATTGCCATTTCGAATTAGGGTTAGTGTGGCTACAATTCGACAGTATTGGCCTCCAGGAGCTATCCCACAGTGCACCGTTGTGACCACTCTGGACAGCAATCTGAACTCAGATGCACTGGTCAGGTAGACAGGAAAAGCCCCGCGAACTTTTGAATTTCATTTCCTGTTTGCCCAGCATGGACAGGTGATCAGCACAGGTGACCATGCAGTCCCAGAATCAAAAAAGAGCTCCAGCATGGACCGTATGGGAGATACTGAATCTGATCTCTGTATGGGGAGATGAATCTGTTCTATCAGAACTTTGTTCCAATAGATGAAATGCCAAAACATTTGAAAAAATCTCCACAGTTCTCACACTCTCCGAAAACCATTTGAATTCTTGGCTGAGCTCCCAAAGTCTGAAAGGTCAAAAACATTGTCGCAGGTGGTTCGGGGTATATGTCATCAGCCCTCCCTCCCTCTGTAAAAGCAAAGGGAAAAAAATCGTTTCTTGCCTTTTTCAATGTCACTGTATGTCTACTGGATGCTGCTGACAAACGTGGTGCTGCAGCGCTACACAGCAGCATCCTCTTGTCTTGCCGACGGCAGACGGTACAGTAGGAGTGATATGTGTCGTCATCGTCCTCTGGGTGCTCCTGCCTGGCCTCAATGAGTTCGGTCGGGGGTGGCTGGGCAAAAATGGGAATGACTGCAGGTCATGTTCTTCTTTAAGTTTTGTCTAATGGAGATTCAGTCGTGCCTGGAATATCATGGCAGCTGGAGGCTTCTGCCTCAGGCTGCTCTCCGAGTCAGCAGCACCGTGCGGTCGCACCTACCCCTTGCTACCAGGGAGCACAATCAGACACGTAGACCTCTACATTTTGCTGCAAATAAAAAAAAATAAGCTGCCACTTAGAACTGTCCCCCCAACATACATATCCTGGGACATTTTGTATTTTACCAGTGTCAACCAAAAGCCCACACACAAATGGAGATTCAGTCCTGCCTGTGCTTCTATCCTAGTGCTTGTCACAGATTCCCATTTTCAGCTATAGGCTGAGCAAGGGCAGAATGGTGTTTCACTCTACTTTGCTGTAAGCCAACCGCCCTCCCCTCCCCTCTTTGATCTTTGCTTGCAGAGGCAATAAAGTCAGTGTTGTTTCTTATTCCTGCATTCTTTATTACTTCATCACACAAATGGAGGGATAACTGCCACGGTAGCCCAGGACGGGTGTGGGAGGAGGGAAGCAACGGGTGGGGTTTTGCGGGGGCACCCCCTAGAATGGCATGCAGCTCATCATTTCTGCAGGATGTCTGGGGCTCTGACCCAGAGTGGCCGTTTGCCTCTCTCTTGTTCTTTAGTAGGCTTGCTGGATATTCTAGGCAGGACTGACTCTCCATTAGACAAAACTTAAAGAAGAGAATGACCTGAGGAGTCATTCCCATTTTTGTCCAGGCGCTCCCGACCGACCTCACTGAGGCCGGCCAAGAGCACCCATGACAGCAGCAGACAGTACAGTATGACTGGTAACTGTCTTTGTCAACTTGCAAAGCGGCATAGTACAGTAGAGCTGGTAACCGTCTTTGCTAACTTGCAAAAGGCAAGGGGATGCTGCTGTGTAGTATTGCGTCTGTTAGCAGCATCCAGTAGACATACGGTGACAGTGAATAAAGGCTGAACGGGCTCTGTGGCTGCCGTGCTATGGCATCTGCCCGGGCAATACAGAGAAAAGAGCGCAAAATGATTGACTGCCGTTGCTTTCACAGAGGGAGGATTGACTGATGACATTTACCCATAACCACCCACGACAAATTTTTGGCTCCATCAGGCATTGGGATCTCAACCCAGAATTCCAATGGGCAGGAGAGACTGCAGGAACTATGGGATAGCTATGGGGGAGCTACCCACAGTGCAATGCTTCGGAAGTCAACACTAGCCTTGGTACATGGACGCACGCCGCTGAATTAATGTGCTTAGTGTGGTTGTGTGCCCTCGACTTTATACAATCTGTTTCCAAAAATCGGTTTCTGTAAAATCGAAATAATCCCCTAGTGTAGACATACTCATAGTCCCATGTATTTTGCCTAATGCTTTTGGTCTGTATTTGACCACCAAGCAAAACATTGTCTTGCTTCCTTCCCATGCTTTCTAGTGTTTGCTCACCCACTTCTCTTGAATTTTATTAAAGGCCATAGAAATCTACCATATATTATTACTCACGTATCACACAATTGCACCTGATGTGATTACAACACAATTTCAGACTTGCAATATAGATGGTCCTGAACCATGTTTTATGTCTCTACCTTGTGCTACAGATGTGGCTTTTGCCAAGGATTGGTACCAAGATGTAGGAACCCAATTCAAACAGGCTTCCGACTCACCCATGCTGCAGGACCAAACCACATGAAGACCTAGCCAGATCCCACAATATGGTAGCTCCCAATAGTGTAGATGGAAGCCAAAATATGTCTGTCAATAGAGCTTGTCTCCACATCTAAAGTTGTAGAGTTTTAACTTAAGGTGTGAGGTTGGACTGACTGAGTCCAACTCAGTCAGTCCAACTCATCATAAACCCAGTTTGAACAAATGTAAGTGTCCACACCCAATATTCCACCAGTTTAACTCAATCAGTGCAACATTACAACATTACGAAGGGGCAGTGTAGGTGTGTGCTCTTGGGGTCGCCCCTCTCTGGGGCAGCTGGGAGCCAGGCCAAATCACTACACAAGTTTGGTGAGTCAGGGAATTAGCTTGGTGAGGAAGGAAACAGTCAAGGGCTCAGGCCCTCAGGCAGGGGCTGAGCACAGAGTTCTATAACAAGCCCAGGACCTGGGTCAGGGAGAGGCAGCAAACAAACAGTTCAAGAGCAAAACCCAGGCTCCTGGTCCTGAGGGTCAGGGCGAGGTGGAGGCTGCCACCCATGAGTAGGGTGGCGGGGGGGGGGGTGCAGTCCAGCCCACTCCACTGCATCCCAGCCCAGGGTCCTGACAGTGGCAGGCAACCTGCTGCTGTGTCAGTGAGGATCCTGGCCGCAACACACTGACATCAGCTCTGGGTGTTCCACAGCCAGACTAGAGTCGGCTGCCCCCAGGCTACTTCCGACCTCCCCCTCTATCAGTACCTGCATCTGGTCAGCGTCCTCCACGGCATCAAGCACCATGGGCTCCTCGGGGTACTCCGCGAGCAGTAAGCTGGGCAGCTCCTCTGGGTCCCTTCTCACTGATAGGCTTACTGGCTTCTCCGGCGTCTGATCGGCATCCGGTGCCATAGCTCTGCCAACCTAGCTCATGGTATAAACACAAATAGGTTGAAGGAAAAATGGTTCTGTCAACCTAGCTACTGTTGCTTGACCGGGTGGTGTTCTTACAATGAAGGAAAACCTCCTTCCATTGCTGTAGTCCGTGCCTACACTAAAGGGTTATGCTGGCATAGTACAATGCCATGGTCATGCCAGCATAGTCCCTGTAGTGTACAAAACAGGCTATTCAGTTCAATCTATGATACTCCAGTGTGCTGATTGTTCACAGAGCCTATCTCCGAAGCCTGGAGTAGATCTGTTTGTGTCTCATATGGTGTTTGCATTGTCCAATAATATTCCTGGGATATTAGAAACAAAGCTTCTACACTTAAAGCACTACAGCGGCACCACTGCAGCTGCGTTGCTGTAGCATTTCATTGTAGACACTCACTACGCAGTAGCTAGGTTGACATAAGAATTCTTGCTACAGCAATGAAGAACCCCTACTGTCACTGTAATAAGTGTCTATCTACGCTCTGAAATGCTACACCTGTGTGGCAGTTGGTTTAGACATAGCCTCAGGGTGAAACTCCACTTGCAATGAAGTGGAATGCAATCCCTAAACTGTTAATGGGGTTTCATTCTGTTTTTAATGATGCAGCCCTCATATTACAATGAAGATAATTATAGCCAGGGTAAGTAATTAACAGGATTTAGCACCTCATTCTATGCTCTCTATCTGGCCTCTTATTTTCAGTAGGTGTTAAATACTTTTGAGATGATTGTTAGCACTTGCCTCCTTCCTCTTTCCCTTTTATTTAGCAAAGACAAGAGCAAGCTAACCATCTAGCAATGATGACCCCATGTCCCATTCCATAGCAAAGGAGAGGGCTGGCTGGTCAGCAATGAAGAATTGGCTAGCACTGATGATTTTTTTTTTTTGAACAGGAGGAACTGGGTTCCATTACTATTAAGTTCTGGCTAGCCATGGTGTACAGCTATTAGCCAGGATGGGCAGGGATGGTGTCCCTAACCTCTGTTTGCCAGAAGCTGGGATTGGGCGATAGGGCATGGATCACTTGATGATAACCTGTCTGTTCATTGTCTTTGGGGCACCTGCCATTGGCCACTGTCGGAAGACAGGATACTGGGCTTGATAGATCTTTGGTCTGACCCAGTATGACCGTTCTTACATTCTTATAAAGAGAACTTGTTAGAATGAGGAAACTGAGTCATGGAACGGCTAAATCCCTTGCTTGCCCCAAGTCAAACAAAGGAAATGGCAGAGCTGGTAATAGAACCCTGGAGTCCTGCCTCTCAGCAATGTGCACTAACTTCTTTTTCTGACAAAACAAAGTGAAATTGAATGAATTTGAGAAACTGTTGAACAGGTAAAGAAAAAGTCATTATTCTGCAGCAGGGGTTTTCAGACTCTTTTTTTTTTTTTTTTTAAATCAAGTGGCCAACATAAGAGACTGGCTCATGGATATTTCCCCCTTTTTGAGTTTACCCAGACCAGCTCCCATCCACAATCACAGGAGGTCACTGTGCTTGTCGCTACTGTACCTGTTCAAATGAAAAAGTAATATTAGGAAAGTGTATTTTCACCTGCTTTTAACATGATTTAATGTCTGGAAATGAGAAGCATCATTTGACCAGGAAGTTCCCTGCAGACCACCAGCAAGTGCTCCACAGAGCATGGTTTGGGAATCGGTGTTCTGCAGAAAGCAGATCCTCATTATGATCAGGCGTATAAACCCCACACTGAGCAACAAGGGTTTAAGTGATTATTTTGTGCTCAGCCAACCCTGCCCCACCACACCTTCTGCAAATGCACCATCTGTTGGAAGAATTAAAAGATTGGGAATTAGCTCATTTGGTTGGCAGTGCTGGAGGTGAGCAGACCTGTAGCTCACAGCCACAGAAGTCCAGAGCAGAGGGAAGCCTAAAGGCTCTGAGACAGCTTCCCAATGGGTCCCCCTAAGGGAAGGGAGGACTCACCTCAGAGAGGGAAGTATCCCCCTCTCCCCTGCCTGTGGAGCCTGGACATTAGTAACCCCCTCTTACTTATTTGGTTTGGACTTCCCCAACAAGGAAAAGTCTTGGACTAAGCTGACCTGGGAAGGAGAATGATAAGAAGTGACCCTGGGAGGACAGATTTAGGCAGCCTTGGTTGCCAGATCACTGGTAGCCCTAAGGGCCCTGAGTCAGAGGCTGGTGGAGTGAGAGGGCTTGGGCTCCCGCCCCCACTACTTCTTTGGCAGTCAGGGGTTATGGTTGTGACCAATATGCCAAGCTCCCCAACAAGACCCTGAATGCAGACCATTACACTCACCATTACCTTGTAGAGTACATCACTCTGGGCTAGTCTATACTGAAATGTTTGGTCAAGCCAGCTAAGTTGCTGCGGGGTCTGAAAAATCGAATGCAAGGCAACTTATGTCAATCTAACTTTGTAGTGTAGACCTGGCCATAGTGTAGACGTGGACTACAGTGTGAAAGGGGTTTTCCATTGCTGTAAGAACTCTACTTCCCTGAGTGATGGTAGGTCAATGGATGCATTTTTTTTTCATTGACTTAGCTGCATCTATATGGAGAGTTAAGACAACATAGCTACAGTGCTCAGAAGTGTAGTTATGATGACCTATGTTTTAAGTGTAGACCAGGCCTAAGTTTTTGTCTGAGGAGAGGAGTGAGAAACCACTCCACTCAGAAGAAACCCTAGAGGAAGGTCTTTGGTTATCAAGGTTTGAATTTAAAGTAAATTTGAAAGACTTTGGTAGTCAGGCCAGGTGGATTTGGTGCCAGGAAATTTAAAGGGCTCGCCTAGGCCCACTGAACTCCCACATGATTAGCTCCTGGATCTTTCCACCCAGAGGAAAATTCTTCTTCAGCACATTTGGCTGGACACTGCTTTTTTTTGCATTTTGATGTGTAAATATGTAGTGTAAAGCTCTCTACAATGACCCAGCAACAGGACATCTTTGTCCTAACTCTGAGGACTTTCTGAATTCCCTTTGGAACACTGGCATTTGTACAGAAAGTAAGGCCATGTCTACACTACCACTTATGTTGCTTTGGGATGTAAAAAAACACACCCCTGAGTAAGTTTTGTTGGCATAAATGGTGGTAATGCACAGCGCTATGTTAGCAGGAGAGCTTCTCCCACTGACAGCTACCAATGCTTATTGGGGGTGATTTAATTATGTTGACAGGAAAGCTCTCTCCTGACAGCACAGAGTGGCTACACGAGAGAACTTACAGTGGCACAGCTGCATCGGTACAGCTGTGCTGCTGGAAGTTCTCTAGTGTAGACATAGCCTTAGTCATGTTAGAGACTCAGGCCTTGGCTACACTGGCGCTTTACAGCACTGCAACTTTCGCGCTCAGGGGTGTGAAAAAAACACACCCCTGAGTGCTGCAAGACACAGCGCTGTAAAGCGTCAGTGTAAACAATGTCACAGCACTAGGAGCACAGCTCCCAGCGCTGCAAGCTAAACCGCACAAGGATGTGGAGTCTGTGCAGCGCTGGCGCTGGGACTACACTCACTCTTCAAAGCACTCCCGTGGCAGCGCTCCTGCGGCAGCGCTTTGAAGTTTTGAGTGTAGCCATACCCTAAGATCACTAAATAGGCTGCATCCTACACCTGTGCAGTTTGACTGCATGAAATAAGCCAGTCACAACAGAGACGTAACTAAACATTTTAACACTTGGCGCAAGCAAGTATATTTGCATCCCCTACCATGTTTTTTGTCATTTCCCTCACCCCCATTTTTCTTCCACCTTCCCCCCACCCCCAGCTTTGCACCCTAGCTGACTGCCCTGCTTGCCCTGAGTTGGAATGGTAGCACTGAAATGCTTGCCCATCAAAGTGGAAAATTATTAGCATCATTTTCCTGTTATCTAACAATGGGCTGGATTCCAGAAAGGGATAAAGGAAGGCGGTCATCTTCATTCTCTCACATTGTACCAAACAGCATTCCTCATCTTTGCTTGTTACTGCTTGACTAGTAGATAGAGAGATCTATTTCTTTCCTCAATTTTGATGGCTGTAATTAACTGCTAATAAATTAAGTTACTATCAGAGGACATATCTACGCTATGGGTGCTATATCTATCTAAATTTTAGGTGTGGACCAAGCCAAAATGTAGGGGCACTGCTTCTGTGGTTCCTAGTCAGTAACTGCAGGCAGTGCAACTTCCACCCGGAGGTCAGGGAAAGGGCGCTACCTCAATGGACAAATGCTGCACTGATGAAAAACAGGATTTATACTAAGGGCTTGTCTACTCTAGAAAGTTCTGCTGCTTTAGTTATATTGGTATAGTTACACAAACAGACAAGGGGATGCAGTTATAATAGTGCTTATAGGCTTATCCTGGTTCAGGAAGCAAAGCTGTACTGATTGGTATAAGGCACCTTTATAAAGCATAACTGTCTACACTAGGGGTTGTTCCAGAATAACTATATTGGTTAAATATCATACACACTCCTACCCAATGTTTCTAGTGTATAGCTTTTCTAGCATAGACCTAACTGAGTATCATTTAACCCAGTAAATTGCCGGAGTAAATCATATAGGTGTCACTCCCATTTTACACTGGTTCAGCACATCCAATTTAGGGGTTGGTTCAGGTAGAAGAATACTGATAAAGTTACAGTGGGAGGAGGATTAATCACAGCCCTTAAAAGAATCCCAATGGCAGAGCATATGATGTTATGTTAAAAGTGCTTCTGTGGATCTCAGGCTGCACTTGATACAACAGAGTTGATTCAGAATGTATTGGACACCACAGAAGTTAAACAAGATGGCAGCTTTATCCTCTGGTGTGTGTTGGTGCTGGATGGAACAAAATAAAAAAAAGGGGGGGGGGAGGGGGGCAAGACTCTGGTGAATATACTAAGGGACTGTCCGACAGTCATGCCTCAATTCTGTTGATGCTCTCTTTCTTCCGGGGAATACCAGCTACTACAATACATAATAGGCAGAGTTACAGTAAAAACATGATTGTTTTCTCAGGTATTTATAGATCATGTATACAGGTGCTTTGCAAATAGACAATTACGTTACATTGCTTATAACTGAACTGGTCTCTGGTAAATAATTCATTGGGTCAAATGACTCATAAGGCAGAGGCCCACAGCAATCAGAGAACAATGGAAAACACATCAGAATGAGATGCTGAATTTATTGCCCTGAAATGTTGGTTTGTCCTATAATTTCTTTAGCCCACAAGACTTTAAAAATGCATGCAATTATACTAGAGAGAAAACCAAAACCAATATTCATGTGGTTTGAAAGCTATGCCTGCAACAGCTCAGTAAAGAGTGAAAGCCAGCCAAGGACTGTCGTGAGTGGTGGTACTTTCTAGCCCCTTTCATATTTAGTAATTTATTAAATTAGTCACAAAACCCTAAAAATATTGATGTTGATAAGAAAATCACTATGTTTTTCTGAGAGCCAAAAGCTTAAAGTTCTGTCCAAAGGAGGCAAATGTTGAGAAAAGGGTTCTGTACTCTCTAAACATATTGTCAACTCTTTGCATATTAACGAAGGGATCTTTCTGACTCCAAGCCATGTGAGTTAAAATTGATTTGTGGAGCTAATTAAAAGTGTATGATGTTAGCCTGAGTTCTAATCCAGTTATATCGAACTTGCTTTGATCTGCCAGAGTGCGCAGCCCCACACCCCCATCCCCGGAGCGCTGCTTTACCGCGTTGTAGCCGAATTCATGTTATATTGGGCCACATTATATCGGGGTAGTTGTTTATGTTGTTCAGTGGTCTGAAAAATCCATATCCCTGAGCAACATAGTTATACCAACCTTAACCCCTTTGTAGAGAGCGTTATGTCGACAGGAGAGCTTATATATATGGGGGATTAGTGAGTTATGGGTTGTTGCAATAAGCCATAAATCCAGTGTCTCTATTCAGTCTCTATTCAGATGAGCTTAGTGTGTCTTGTCTAACATCCAGGTTGGAAGCACTTCGCACAAGGATCAGGTTTTTTTTTTTATTTGTTCTGTGAAGCAGCACAGCATCTATCACACTTTAGGGGCATCAAACAAATAACTGATGGTAACAAAACTACTCCAGAGCTTTCATTTTGGGAGAGCTGGATTCAAGTGCTGGATAAGGCGGCAAGTGAACATGCATCTGTTATTCAGATCCTAGTCTCGGTTCAACCACATTTCAAAACAGTCCATAAATAGATATAATTGGGAATGCCTGACAGTCTGTGCTCAAGAAAGACCCAGAACTGAGGGAGCCAGATTCAGGTTGGTTGACTCACCACAGAGTGACCTTTGGTTGCAGAATGATTTTAGGATATTGACTAAGGCTCAGTTTGTTACCTTTTGTAAAGCTCTTTGAAGATTAAAGCTCAGGAATATGTATCAAGTAATTTGCCCATCTATTGGTCCTCCATATAAGGATCTCAAAGCACATCACAAACATTAATTCTCCCTTTTAAGTTATGAAAAGCATTCTAATCCCTATTTTACAGAGAGGAAAAGGGGGGAAACTAGCTCTTACTAAATTATGATTTCTGGGGTTATAGAAACTAGGGGATTCCGTAGTAATTTGGCCTCAGTGCTGATATTTCTGGTACGCACAATCTTGCCAGGTGGTGTAATTATGCAGGGATTTACCTCTCTAGGGCTGGAGAGTAGTTTCACCATCCTCTGCAGTACACACTTAAGCAGAAGAGTGACTCACTGCTTGTAACTTTAAAAAGGGAATGATCAAATCTGAGTAGGTTTGCACCAGGAAAAACTGCTACTTCACTGCAACAAGAAGTGATACGTATACGTATTTACTTCGATGGAGGCATTCAGAAAGTAAGTAAGTATCTGGAAATCACTTTCCCTTATGGCTATGAATGTCAAAAGTAACAGGTTTGGGGGGTATTACTAGATTAAAACACTTTATCACTTTATAAGTTATTATTATTTTATTATTAACATTTTTGATGACTCTCCTTGTTTCTTAACAGTGATACCTGAAAGTAATATAGAGCAGAGGTGGGCAAACTACTGCCTCTGGGCTACATCCAGCCCATGGGATCCTCCTCTCCGGCCCCTGAGCTCCTGGCCTGGGAGGCTAGCCCCCTCCCCCGCAGCCTCCGCTCACTGCACTGCCAGCACAATGCTGTGGGCGGTGGGGCTGCGACCTCCTGCTGGGCAGCACAGTTGCAGAGCCGCAGCCTGAGCCAGTGCTCTGTGCTGCACGGTGGCATGGCTGGCTCAAGCCACCTGTCCTGGTGCTCTGGGCGGCGAGGCTGTAGTGCCGCCAGCTACCAGTGCTCCAAGCAGCGCGGTAAGGGGGGCAGGGAGAAGGGGAGGTTGGAGAGAGGGCAGGGGAGTTAGGGGTGGTGCTCAGGAGGTGAGGATGTGGATAGAGGTCGGGGCAGTTAGAAGGCAGGGAAAAGGAGTGTTGAATGGGGGCAGGGGTTCCTGTGGGGCAGTCAGGAAGGGGGGGTTGGAGGGGTTGTGGGTGCCAGCCAGGGGCAGAGGTTCTGGGGGCAGACAGGGAGAAGGGGTGGTTGGATGGGGCAGGGGTCCTGAGGGGGGGTAGTCAGGAATGAGAGGAGGGGTTGGATGGGGCGATGGGGGGTGGGAAGGGATTCCAGGGGTGGGCAGGGAGCAGGGAGGTTTGGATGGGGCAGGAGTCCTGGGGGGGCTGTCAGAGGACAAGAAGCAGTTGGATAGAAAACGGGGGCCAGGCCACACCTGGCTGTTTGGGGAGGCACAGCCTCCCCTAACCAGCCCTCCATACAATTTCCAAAACCTGATGTGGCCCTCAGGCCAAAAAGTTTGCCTGCCCCGATATAGAGGAATAGAGCCAAAAAACTAATTTCCTGGCTAAAATCCTTGATGAAGTCCTACAAATCAGGGGATACTCTGCCAATTTTGCCCACATTCCCTGCTGATTTCTTCTGCCCCTCATTTATAATGTCACCGACATCATTGTACTCAGTGCTGTACAAAACAGAAGGAAGACACTAAGGGTATGGCTACACTTACAGTTGTACAGCGCTGGGAGTTACAGCTGTCTTCGTACAGCTGTGTAGGGAAAGTGCTGCAGTGTGGCCACACAGACAGCTTCCAGAGCTGCAGTGTGTCCACATTTGCAGCGCTGTTGGGAGTGGTGCATTGTGGGCAGCTATCCCAGCATTTAAGTGGCTGCAACGTGCTTTTCAAAACAGGGGAGTGGGGTGGAGTGTGACAGGGAGCGTGGGGAAGACAGAGAGAGTGGATTTTTGGAGATGACACTGTTCTCAGCTCCCTGCCTTGCAAGTTCTAAGGACTGGAAGATACACAGCACCTATCTTCAATCATTTTTAAAGTTTTGACCCCTTCTCCCACCGCTCTCTTATTCACTAAATGCAAATTATGCACTCCTAAATAGCCTTCAGACCTCATAAGCAGCTGCTCAACACGGACTCCCCTCTCTCCTCAAGCAAACAGCTGTGAACATTCCAAAGCAATTCTCCTGCCTCCTTTCGTCGCTCGCTGGAGCAAAGAGCAGCTGTGTTTGTTTTTTAGATAAGTAGCTCCGGGGAGCTCGGGAGCTCGGAGTTCAGCCATTCTTCCGGTTTGTTGTGGACAGGAATTCTGGGATACCTCCTAATACCCTGGAGGCCAATAACAGCGCTTTTGGTGGCCACACTTGATGAGCAGCGCTGCATCACCAGCGCTGCAATCGTTACACCCCAAGCAGAACAGGTGTACAGCCAGTGCTGCAGCCAGGGAGTTGCAGCGCTGGATGTGCCTTGCAGGTGTGGACAGTTACTAAATTGCAGCACTGTAAACCCACCACCAGCGCTGCAACTCTCCAGTGTAGCCAAGCCCTAAGTGCCCTAAGTTTAATAGCATAAAGCTGACCCTCTCACTTCAGAGTACCAGGAATGGCCTATTTGTGCAGTGTGAACCCTGCTGTCTATGGAGATGTGCCTTGTAGAGAGATTTTCCATAGGAAAATTTGCTTTAAAACTCTCACCAAGTCGAAGAGCAGCTGATGCACCCCTTGGTCAGAGGAAACTGAACACAGTGGGTTTGTTTTCATCAAGATTTTTCTTATTTCTAAATTCCCCAGGGACCTGGTGACAGGATTAGCTGAAAGAAAGAGGGCCAGCTGCAGATTAGAAAAACCAAACAAGATTGAAAATCTTTGCTTAAAGGAAGCACTTTGGAGTGACTCAGTCTCCTTTCCCTATCATAAAAGGGGCTCTTTATATAGTGTGTTTGATAGCCAGCCTGAATCTGGGTCTCTGCGGAATAATTATAACCTCACTGCTGGTTGTTTCTTCCCACTGAAAAGGAGTGCTGTGAGGCTATAACTGCACTGCTTCTACAGGGGCAATCTCACGGTAAATTATTCCAGAAGCTAATTGGATGCATTTGAGTAGGACAGAAAGGAAGTCTGAGGGTTGGTGTGATCAGAAGTGTCTGTTTGGGGAGAAGGGCCAAATACAAACCTGGTGGAAGGATAGGACAGCTATGGCCAATGCTTTGGTTCTAACAGTCCTCTGAAAGCTCTGATCCATTTTGCAGAGAGTTGTAGAGAATTTCAGGCTGGTGTGTCAGGTGCCTCGGGCACAGGAGATCAAACTACATTGCCAGCTCAAGAGATCTGTGTTAGCAAAAGAGATAGTGTCACAAGGGAAATTAGTCTGGTGACTGTTTGCTGTACATATATACTATGCAATCAGTGCTTTGCACATTAATTAAGGCTTACACACTTTGGCTCAGGACAGGAATAACAAGGGATGCCACATGGTGAGACCAGTTTTTGAGACTGATTTTTCAAAAGGGCGACGTTTCAAGGGCTCTTTGCAATTTCACATCAGAGTTAATTGTTTAACCACTAGTACTCATATAAATCAAGTATTTTCAGAATCCCGTTCTACATATAACTGTAGATACTATTTAGCTGCTGGCCCTTGGTGCCTGAACTTTTCGATAGGTAGGTGTTTATAAACATGTATATTAATACCACTCCCTTGGCAGTAAACTCGCTACCCACTATTACTATCTAATACACTGAGCCCACAGCAAAATTATCCTGGAGACAATTACAGTGTTGGGTGACACTGGGAAATTATCTAATATTTTAATGTGGAATTAATCAATCTTTAATGCCAAAAAGACAGAAAAAAACAAGAGAATTTTTATTTTATTTTAAAGCAGGTTCTGTAAAAACACAACGGGGACCAGATCCACAGCTGGTGCAAGTCAACTCCATTGAAATATCTGGACCATGATCTTCATTTTGTTAATGTTGATCTGATTTTCCCCACCCCTTCCCAAGTCTACATAAACATCCAAAGTTGACAGATGGGTGGGTCTGCAATTTCCAGGTGACTGGATGGCTGTGTCACAGTTAATTGGTGGCTATGACCAGATTATCGAGTGGAAGTATGAAGCTAACTATGGTGCTCAGGGAATGAAATTTTTCACAGCCTTGAGCAACATAGCTAGGCTGACCTAATTTTAAAGTGTAGACCAGAGACAAAGTGTTTTGCAGACTTTAGAGAATCCTTACTGCAGACCTGTGAGGTAGGCTGTTTTCTAAGTATTATTATCCCCACTTTACAGATGTGGAGACTGATTTCATAGACTCATAGACTCATAGGTCAGAAGGGACCAATATGATCATCTAGTCTGACCTCCTGCACAAGGCAGGCCACAGAACCCTACCCATCCACTTTTATAACAACCCCTAAACCAGGACTGAGTTATTGAAATCCTCAAAATTGGTTTGAAGACCTCAAGCTGCAGAGAATCCACCAGCAAGCGACCCATTGCAGTAACTCAGTTCCCATCCCATCCAACATCTCCCCGCAGACCATTGAGCAGACCTATCTGGTGATAATCCAAGATCAATTGCCCAAATTAACTATCCTATCATAACATCCCTTAGTCTTAAAGCCAGAAAAGTCTTTTGCCCCCACTACTTCCCTCAGAAGGCTGTTCCAGAACTTCACTCCCCTAATGGTTAGAAACCCGATTTAGGGAGATTAAGCAATTTGACCAATGCTGCAGAGTGAATCCATGGCCGAGCCAGGCTTAGAATTCACGAGTGCCTGACTTCTCCCCTGGTTCACAAGTCTCTGGATGATGCTGACATTCTGTGCTGCTGTGAATGCACATCACCTTTCCTATCCATTCTAACTGGCAGTTTTTTGTTTTGTTCTTTCTTCTTTCTCCCTCTTTCAGGGCAAAGAAAGGAATTTCAGTGGAAGATGCGTCCCTTTTGGTTTGCCACCGCCAAAGGTGTGAAACCAGCCCCCTAGGCACCAGCTTTCTTTGGCACACACATTCCACACTGTTTGCACAACAGAGACGGGGTGGGAGGGGAGCAGACAGACAAAGGTTTATTGAATTGGAAAACCAGTGATTCAAAGATGAGCAAACGTATACAGGTTACACAGCGAATAAACATAAAGACACAACTTCAGACGTTACACTTCTGTATTAGATCAAATTCTTTTGCTAATATGAGTTACCTATTTCATTTGAACAGTTGCCCAGTGTACTCCCTCACTTAGGAGGGATCCAGCATTTCACATCTTCCCACTTAGAAGGTGCCCCTCAAGGCTTATCTACATTTAAATCAGTGCTGCTGTAGCGCTTCAATGTAGACGCTACCTGCCTAAGCTGACAGGAGGGATTCTCTTGTCAGCATAGGAGATCCACCTCCCTGACTGGTGGTAGGTAGGTGGAGAGAATTCTTCCATTGACCTAGCACTATCTACATGGGGACACAGGTCAGCTTAACTGCACTGCTCTGCTCAGGGCTGTGGATTTTTCACACCCCTGAGCGATACAGTTATGCCGACCTAATTTTCTAGTGTAGACCAGACCTCAGTTTCTTGAATGGCTTTCTTTACAAACCTCTCCCTTTCTAAAAGGATTTGCAGTTTTCAGGGGGGAGAACTTCAGTTGCTGTCAATATTCATGGTAGGGAAAACTCCCTTCTTGCTTGGTTTCCAAAAAACTGGAATTTTCTTTTCAGTTTCAAGTTGTCTCAATGTCTCTCCAGTGGTTCACCGTTGTCTTTTCTTGGGCTGCATAATGGATATATACTTGGAGCTGGTTTTGTGTGAACACCTGGCTTAGGTTGTGCCCTTCCTTGCCGTGAGGTGTAGTTGAAATTCTGAGCACAGTTTTCTATATACACAAATACATGTATTCAGATTGTGATTATGAATCTGTATCTCATAATGACCATCCAGTTCAGAGTATCAAAAGCTTTTATAAAAGACTTTACTCAATACACTTTTATAATACAAAGAAAGAGGAGTACTTGTGGCACCTAGAGACTAACAAATTTATTTGAGCATAAGCTTTTGTGGGCTAAAACCCACTTCATCGGATGCATGCAGTGGAAAATACAGTAGGAAGATATATATACACAGAGGACATGAAAAATTGGTATTGTCATACTAACTATAACAAGAGTAATCAATTAAGATGGGCTATTATCAGCAGGAGAAAAAACTTTTGTAGTGATAATCAGGATGGCCCATTTCCAACAGTATGCAATCAAGTGGTTCAACCACTCACTTGGAGGATTTTAAACCACCTTTTCTCCACTTGAAGTGTCTGAAGCCTAATTGTGACAACCACTCAGGATAACCTAGAGCCCTGTAGTTAGGGTGCTCATGTAGGACTCTGATCCCTGGTCTACATCAGGCAGAGGGGGGACTAGAACCTGGGACTCTCACATCCTGGATGAATGCTCTAGGCACTGGGCTAAAAGTTATGCTGGGAACAGGGCAGCACCACCATCTTCTGTTTTCACTGCCACCATTTTTTGAATGGCACCAAAGTCTCTTTGTGAATCTAGCACCTCACAAAAAAAATGTTTGGCTGAAACTTTTTGGCAAATTTATGTCAAATTCAAGAATATAGTTTCCAGTCAACCAAAACCATGTTTTTCAGTGGAAAAAAAATATTTGTCCAAAAAAATTCACCCAGCTTTATTCACGAAGATCCAGAAAACCCAGTTTTTCCATATATTTGCCAAAATGCAAATGAGGATGCAAATTTTTCCAGGTTTACTTGTCTGTTGTCATCATACTTGGAGGCAGTGATGAGAGGAGGTAGGACCATAATCCCGTACACTATGGAATCTCACCAGAAAAGTAAATTCTTGCCTCAGAGGTTTCAAGCCTCTTAGGAGAATTACTATCTGTGGCTATCGTGACTAGACTTTTGCATGGTAACCCATCTTGCCTCTCTTGCCCCACTCCTCCATTAGCCCCTGAATATAATTCATGCTATTTCCAGTATGTACTACCCTTTTAGCCAGCCACAATCAAAAAATCCCAAGGTGGTGTGGGAGCAAGGAGACATAAGTATCACGGATAGTCACCCCTAAGACCTCGTCAAAAATTTTTACATGGAACAGTTTAAAAATGCTGATTCAATAGAATACAAAAATCTTTTGCTGTCTATTCCATCCAATCCTTTAGTAGAAACCAGGCAGACCTCAGGCTGCCCGGATTGCCAACTTGCCAGCTCCCCAGCTGCCTACCTAGTAGGCAGAGGGGCTGCCTGTTAGATAGAGAGACAGGCAGGCTTGACAAAGCCCTGGCTGATATGATTTAGTTGGGGTTGGTCCTGCTTTGAGCAGGGGGTTAGACTAAATGATCTCCTGAGGTCCCTTCCAACCCTGATATTCTATGATTCTATGACATGCTCAGCCAGGCGACCATCTTCCCAGCTGGCAAATAGGTAGGCTGCCTGGCTTCTTTGCTGCCCAATGGGTAGGCAAAATAGTTTGTTCCATTTCTCCAAGAGTTCCAGAATGTTGCTGTTTTGCTCCAGAACAAAATGCGAGCAACCCAGAATTTTTTGCAAAATGGGAATTTCATTTGCTGGTCAGCTATGGTCACCACAGAACATCCAGCACTGCATCACACTGTGAGTCTATAACTGGTATAACCAGGTGTCATAGTATCTTTCCCAATTCTGAACCTTAGCGTCCAAAATATGGGTACTAGCATGAATTCCCCTAAGCTTAATTACTTGCTTAGATCTGATAAGCTGCCACCAATCAGGAATTCGAGTGCCTGATACACTCTGATCCCCCCAAAACCTTCCCTGGGGACCCCCAAGACCCAGACCCCCTGGATCTTAACACAAGGAAAGTAAACCCCTTTCCTCACCATTGCCTTTGTCAGCCTTCCCCTCCCTGGGTTACCTTGGAAGATTACGGTGATCCAAACCCCTTGAATCACAACACAGAGAAATTAGGTCTCCTGGAGAGAGAGACAGATTCACGCTCCGTGAATCTAAAACAAAGGGATTCCACCCTTCCCCTCCCTTCTCCTTCTCTGTTAAGTACAGACTCAATTCCCTTGAGCCTCAACAAGGGGAAAAAAATCAAACAGGTCTTAAAAGCAAAACTTTTAATAAAAAGAAAGAAAAAAGTAAAAGGTCTATCTCTGCAATTTAGATGGTAAAAAGTTACAGGGTTTATCAGCTTAAGAAATTGGAGAAATAGCCTCCTCCAATAGAAATACAATTTAAAATACTTCCAGCCAAATACACATTTGCACATAAAGGAAAACAAATAATAAGACTATACCGCCTTTCTACCTTTATACTTAAAACATTGGAATAGAAGATTAGAGAGCCTGTAGGTACGTGTGGTCACTCTCAGAGCCCAGAGAGAACAAAGCAAAACCCAAAAAACACAAACAAAGGCTTCCCTCCACTGAGATTTTAAAGTATCTTGTTTCCTGATTGGTCCTCTGGTCAGGTGTTGCAGGTCACTGTTTGTTAACCCTTTAGAGGTAAAAGAGACATTAACTCTTAACTATCTGTTTATGACACCAGGACAGGCAGGTCCCCCTTGATATCCCATTTTCCAAGCAATATGCGTCTTGTTCAATATCTTATGAAGATATCACGGATCCACTGAGTCCATGCAAGAGCTTGACCACAATAGCTTTTGGCAAGAGCTTTTTGGGCCACCCTCTATTTCTATTTAGGATAGTTGAAACCTCCCCTCTTTGACTGTGGCATGTCAGCGTATTTAGGATAGGAAAGGTCCACTGGTTTAGGATTTGAATTTAAAAAAATAACATGTTGGGATTTTTCATCACCATCATTACACGTGAATGCATGTGATGGTCTGGTCTATTTTTGTCTGCTGAATGAGGCAGCGGCGTCCCAAAGGCATGGCTTCAGGATAGTTTTGCTATTTATGATTGGGTGTCTTGACAACATGCCCCGAGTTCTCCTGCCAGGGGGTCCACAAGGCAGTAGTAAGACATGAGACAAAGTTTGCCTTCTCTAGTCTGCCTTGTTTACACAACTGTAGCCTTTGTATTTCAAAATCTTAATCTCCTCTCTTTCCTGTTAGATCCCCTTCCCAGAAATCTCAGTTTTAGCAGTTTCCTCCATTTGTTTCTATGTGAAATTTCTTCAATTTAAACTTGACTTAACAAGTCCCTTAGCTGACAAGGGATGTCCCTTTGAAGTGGAGGTGGGAAATGTCATTTTCTAGAGGCTGGTACCAGTGCATTCCCAGTTTCTATGCCTGCATACTTCTGGCAGGAGAGAACTTTCAGTTTTAGTGCTCTGCACAGTTGAAATGTAGATGCTTTTAGTACTGTCTGTGGTCTTCAGTTTAATGGTATCCTAATCAATTTGTATAATTATGGAACTCCAAGTTCACCCTCTTGTCTTTCCTGGGCCAGGAAGATGTTTTATACCTAATTCATATAGCTGCCAAAATCAAGAATGAACATAGGAATTCATTTATTCAGACAAATCTACACATTCTTATGGACCTGCTTCTCAGTTACACTAAAACCCCTTTACATGACTCTGGCCATGTAAAGGTGCCTAAAACTCAGTCTAAAGGTAGCTGTTAAAGGGCCTAATGTAAATAAAAGTCAAGGCCTTATATGTGTCTTCATGCACAAAGAGCGAAGTGTGGGCTTTCAGACTGAATTTTCTTTTGTTTTAGATTAAGGAAAACAAAAGAACAAAAGTAAAGTCTCCATAGTAGAGCACTGTGTGTCTCTTCTGTGTAATAGATTGCAGCAATACTGGGGGGAAAAAATAGCTGCCATACTTCATGCATGGGAGTGGGGTCTTAAGTGGTGGCCACACAGCACTTACTAACTCAAGAGTCAATAGCACTCAAGCTTCAACACATGCCCCCGACAGGCAAGTTAGCTCAAGTTTGCAGCACCACCTAACTTGAGCTAGAGATTTTTATGCGGATGGGAGTCAGGTTCGGGGCAATACTTGAGCCATACTTGCAATGAAGAAAAACTCTGAGAGGAGCTACACAGATCTCACAGCCCAGAGGGAGGTGGGGTTAAAGTGGTTTTAAGTCACTATTACCTCCTACAGATTCTGGGCTGCTTCAAGGGCTGAGAGGCCACTCGCATAATTTAGACAGCCCTGGAGCCTCTCTAAGTTACAGCAGCCTATGTTAATGTGGTTTAAAAACTAATGTAGATATAACCATTGTGGGCAAGTACCCATGTATATTGTTTCCTTGGGAACGTTTTTAGATGCGGAAGTGTCTTCTTTGTTATAACTACTGATTCTCACAAAATTATTGTTTATTATTATATAGAACATTCACAAACATCATGGTGCTTCCCAAGCATAAACCATAATGAAATGTTAGTTCTGTAAGTCATCAATATCGATTTTTAAAAGCTGATGTGTGAATAAATTCCTAGATAGAAAACCAGTTCTTCTGGGCAGCTGCTTCCAAATTTCAGCCAGAAGGTGGGGAGAAATTTTATAGACCCTCTCTGTCTTTTCCTGCTAGTTAGTCTCTGGCATCATGCTTTGGCTGGACTGCCATCAGGGCACTGGGTTCAGTAGTTAATATTTGTTAAGCGCTATTGAAGTGCTAAGTTTCACTATTATGTTATTTGCTGAAAAAGTAAATAACATCCTGGGTGTGAGCCAAGTGCTTCCTGGTAATGGCGAGACAGGCCTAGAGGCAGATTGTATTACTTTCATGAAAGAGATGCAGAAGCACACAGTATGCACTTATTGCCAGAGCAATGCCTTATGTCATGAGCCAGCATTGGGGTTCTTTCTCTTTTGTGCCCCCCTTGTGTCTTGGTTCCACAACAGTCTGCCACTTCCATGGCCCAGCCCACCAGCTGATCAGCTCTCCATCCAGTTCATTTCCAGAGTTAACAGAAGACAAATTAAATCTCAACTCAAAATAGCCTCCTGGGTGTTAAAGTCTATAATATAAACATTATTCCTTCACGGAGAAGCAAAGCCAATGTCGGCAACGTGAGGCTCCTGACTGGGCAAGGTTACTAGGGTTATGTAACGGAGAGCCTTCATTCTCTGTCTTGACTTCACCCAGAACTGACCCCAGCCCTAGTAGAAGGAGTCAGCCCTTTTTGTTTGGCCTACTGGGCTCTGATTGGCCTCTGCCTGCTCCCAGTCCTTTTAGGGTGCTGGAGGACCTGTTGTCGCTGGATCTACTTAGAGCTGATTGTGGGAGGGATCTCTAGGCATCCCCTGCAGATCTGAACTCAGTTTCTTCACTTCCACTAGGACACCACCTTGGGAAGGAGGGGGTACCAAAGTGTGGGGCCTCTGGCAGTGAATGCCTGGTACATCCAATCACAGGGAGACATCCACTTAAAAGGAAAGACTTGGTTGGTATTATTAAGAGAGTTTCTACCATCTTCATTTCATTGGCAAAAAATTGGAAGCAAAACACACATCCTGGACCTTTATTATATTCCTCGTGGACTCAAACATTCTGTTGAACTCTGAGACTTCTAGATTACACAGGATATAATGCTTCAGAATTTGGGCCTGATTTTGATCTCATTTAAGCCCATTCTATATCAGGGTACCTCCACTGGCTTCAGTGGCACTAACATAGAGTTACACTAGTATGTGAGAGAATCAGCCTTGTGTCCTATTCCCATCAAGTGCAACCATGGACTATCTTGGAACAATTAGTTTAAAATGTTGCTCACTAAGATAGCCTCATAAGTCACATCTCCCTTTCACAAAGTGGGACAAGAGGCATACAATATTAGTCTAGCATATGTCAGTAAAATCCAAATAGCATAATGCAGGGTACTCTTTCTCAGAGATGCCACTTTTAGCCTGGGATGCTGTTGGCTCACACAAGCTAAACAGGCACGAAGTTGAACCTGACCAGCGTTTGGATGAGAGGCCTCCAGGGAAAATACAAAACACAACATGCTGCAGGAAGAGATACTGGTTTTGGTGAGTAGGCCGTCCTTCTGTTTGTGTCACTACAAATTAAAAGCCCAAGTATGGTTTTGGGGGTCTTCTGGATGAGACACAAACCCAAGTGCTAAAAGTTCTGACCATGTCCAAGGCCCTTTTTATCAGAATTAAGTGTGCACTCCCATGTTCTGATTCAGATCCAACTCTGACTACATTCAGCCAGCCGTAACTTTCAGTTGGCTGTGGAATTCTTCATTCCCAGTCCCAAGCCACTGTATAGCAAGATTTCATGCTGTTAAACAGCTCCTGCACTCCATGTGATTGGTGGCTGCATTAGAGGCCTTCTCTGCACACAAAACTTGGTTACCAGGTGAAGCTAAATTGATATAAATTTGGTGTAAACTGCTATAAAAGTGACCACATAGGCACTTAAACTGGTTTAACTAAATTGATTTAAAAACTGATTTTAGTTGAACAAGGCCTCGGAGGTGGAAGGCATGATTCCTCTGTCTGTATCTTGGGATCCTTTGAGATGAAAGGGACACTGCAACTGTGTGATAGTTTTAACACAGCAGGCAGACCAAGACAATGAGTAGTCACAATCTCCTTGCAGTGTCTGATCTCCAATTAGATAAGGGTGAGGTCTCAAAAAATGCTCAAGAGCTGAAGTTCACCCCTCTGCAGCAGATCAACACAAAGCCTACGGACCACATAAATCCCATTCAGTTTATGTGGTATTAAATGCTGCACAGACCTTGCGTTGCCCTTTTACAGAGGGGTGAATTTATCCCAAGGTGTCAGAGTAGCAGCCTTAGTCTGTATCCGCAAAAAGAACAGGAGTACTTGTGGCACCTTAGAGACTAATTTATTTCAGCATGAGCTTTCGTGAGCTAGAGCTCACTTCTTCGGATGCACAGAATGGAACACACAGACAGGAGATATTTATACATACAGAGAACATGAAAAGGTGGAAGTATGTCTACCAACAGAAAGAGTCTAATCAATTGAGATGAGCTATCAGCAGCAGGAGAAAAGAAACTTTTGAAGTGATAATTAAGATGACCCATAGAAGGGGTGAGGAGAACTTAACATAGGGAAATAGATTCAATTAGTGTAATGACCCAACCATTCCCAGTCTCTGTTTAGGCCTGAGTTAATTGTATCTAATTTGCCTATTAATTCGAGTTCAGTAGTCTCTCTTTGGAGTCTGTTTTGGAAGTTTTTTTGTTGCAAAATTGCCACCTTCAAGTCTGTCACTGAGTGGTTAGAGAGGTTGAAGTGTTCTCCCACTGGTTTTTGAATGTTATGATTCCTGATGTCAGATTTGTGTCCATTTATTCTTTTGCGTAGAGACTGTCCGGCCAATGTGCCAGTGTGCATGGCAGAGGGGCATTGCTGGCACATGATGGCATATATCACATTGGTAGCTGTGCAGGTGAATGAGCCCCTGATGGTGTGGCTGATGTGATTAGGTCATATGATAGTGTCACTTGAATAGATATGTGGACAGAGCTGGCATCGGGCTTTGTTGCAAGGATAGGTTCCTGGGTTAGTGTTTATATTGTATGGTGTGAGGTTGCTGGTGAGTATTTGCTTCAGGTTGTGGGGGCTGTCTATAAGCGAGGACTGGCCTGTCTCCCAAGATCTGTGAGAGTGAGGGATCATCTTTAAGGATAGGTTGTAGATCTTTGATGATGTGCTGGAGAGGTTTTATTTGGGGGCTGTAGGTGATGGCTAGTGGCGTTCTGTTATTTTCTTTGTTGGGCTTGTCCTGTAGTAGGTGGCTTCTGGGTACTCTTCTGGCTCTGTCAATCTGTTTTTTCACTTCAGCAGGTGGGTATTGTAGTTTTAAGAATGCTTGATAGAGATCTTGTAGGTGTTTATCTCTGTCTGAGGGATCGGAGCAAATACAGTTGTATCTTAGAGCTTGGCTGTAGACAATGGATTGTGTGGTGTGTCCTGGATGGAAGTTGGAGGCATGAAGGTAAGTATAGCGGTCAATGGGCTTCCGGTATAGTGTGGTGTTTATGTGACTATCGCTTATTAGCACAGTAGTGTGTAAGAAATGGACCGCTTGTATGGATTGGTCTAGGCTGAGGTTGATGGTGGGATGGAAATTGTTAAAATCACAGTGGAATTCCTCGAGGGCTCTTTTCCATGAGTCCAGATGATGAAGATGTCATCAATGTAGCACAAGTAGAGTAAGGGCGTTAGGGAACGAGAGCTAAGGAAGCATTGTTCTAAGTCAGCCATAAAGATGTTGGCATACTGTGGGGCCATGCTGGTACCCATAGCAGTACCACTGACTTGAAGGTGTATATTTGTCCCCAAATGTGAAATAGTTGTGGGTGAGGACAAAGTCTCAAAGTTCAGCCATCAGGTTAGCCGTGATATTATCGGGGATACTATTCCTGATGGCTTGTAGTCCATCTTTGTGTGGAATGTTGGTGTAGGGGGCTTCCACATCCATAGTGGCCAGAATGGTGTTTTCTGGAAGATCACCGATGGATTGTAGTTTCCTCAGGAAGTCAGTGGTGTCTCGAAGATAGCTGGGAGTGCTGGTAGCATAGGGCCTGAGAAGAGAGTCCACATAGCCAGACAATCTTTCTGTTAAGGTGCCAATGCTTGAGATGATGGGGCTTCCAGGATTTCCAGGTTTATGGATCTTGGGTAGCAAATAGAATACACCTAGTCAGGGTTCTAGGCATGTGTCTGTACAGATCTGTTCCTATGCTTTCTCAGGGAGTTTTTTGAGCAGACAGTGTAGTTTCTTTTGGTAATCATCAGTGGGCTCAGAGGGTAATAGCCTGTAGAATGTGGAGTTAGACAGCTGCCTAACAGCCTCTTGTTCATATTCCCACCTATTCATGATGATGACAGGACCTCCTCTGTCAGCCTTTTTGATTATGATGTCAGCCCAAGGTGTGTCAGCCCGTGCTTCCCTTCCCTTCCCCAACTGATTCCCAGGATTCTTTTGGTGACTTTTCTTCCTAACATGTACTATTCTATATGCTGGTTGTACAGTTAGTTTTCTGTCAAGCTCTTTGGAACTGCTCTGTATAATAGTGAAGCTCTGGAGCTGCAGCACATACTTTTACAGCCAGAATCTCAGAGCGCCCTCTTGGCTAGCTGCCTCTAAGGCAAAAGAGGCAATAAACTAGTTTATAATGGACACATTTGTCTGTCAGAAGAATGTCAGCAAATTACCACAACCTGCCTGAACCAGCTCAGGCCTCCTGGAAGTCAGACCATGATTGTCTTGAGAGTCTTTGTTTTGCTGTCTTTTAAATAGATGAAGAAATCAATGGATATAATCATAGCAATCAGCGAAGTGAGTAGATTATTTGCATGGCTAGCCCACAAGGCATTACCACTGGAGCTGTGCTATCATCAGCACTAATCACACCTGGATAAGTACCAGGCATCCCATGAGTCACAAACTTCAGGCTTTCATCTGCTGATAGTGGATTCAGAAATGTAGTTTAAATACTGGATCCATCTGGAAACTACCTCAAGATAGATTCCTTGTCCTCATCATCTCCTTAGTTAGCTGTGAAAGTTACTCCTACAGGATCTGATGTGAAAGGAGCACAACCATTCAACTACTTGGAATAAACAACCACTCCCCAGGATTAAAGGTATCAGAGTCTGGTTGGCAGCTGGACCAGGACTGGATGTTGGTGTCTATCAACACTCCCTCATCACACCTCATTTTAAGATTCAAATTTACCTCCATTCCACCTACATCTGGTATCTTGCATTAGCTAGGTAATCGGGCCCAGATCCTCAGTGGCAGCTAAGTGTCTTGGTCTATATGGCTACACTTCGAATGTGGTCGCAGCGCCAGCGCTGGTACTCCACCTCCTCTACGCGTGTAGCTTGCAGCGGCACTGTTTACACTGAGGCTTTACAGCACTGTATCTTGCAGCGCTCAGGGGGGTGTTTTTTTCACACCCTTGAGCGCGAAAGTTACAGCGCTGTAAAGCGCCAGTGTAGCCATTCTAAGTATCAGGGTGATGAGCCCTATAACAAAAGCTGAGATAGGTTTCACTTTTGTAAATTTACATCAGAAATGATGATTTGGGGAAGTGAGATGATTTATAACATTAAATTCTACCTCACACTGATCTTCCTGCATTTTGATATGTTCATTACTTTTATTTTACATCCCCAATGTTGCCAACTCCTGTGATTTCATCATGAGTTATGTGATTTTTGTCAGGGGCTAGAGCCAATCCTGCAATGATGCAAGAAGCTCCAGCCTTCTCATGAATTTCAGCTCTGCACTGGAGAAACCACCCTCTGAGTGGCTGCTTTCTTCACTTGTCTGCCTCTTGGGGAAGAGCAGCCAGCCAGATCTGCTGCAGGAGTCAGATAGAACTCTCCTCCTCCACCCTTCCCCAGCCTCAAGAACCAGGAGCAGTAGGGGGTATGAGAGAAGAAATAGCCCAGCCTCCAGGACAGCTCTGCCACCTCTCTCTTGTGAACAATGAGTCACCATGCTCCCAACTACCCTGAAATCCTGGCAATACCCAGCCTGGGGAGAGGGAAGTAGAACCCCTGGAGCTGTCCCCCAGGTTGAGGAAGGGGGAGAAGGGGACCCCATTGCAGCTTCCCCCACAGGCCTGGGACAGGGCATGAAACCCCCCTCTAGAGCTACATGGGGATCAGAAGTGAGGATGGGGGGGGGGTAAGAATTGATGTGGGAACTGGGCATACATAATTAGTTGCTGGACTGGGGAGGCACATAATTAATTAGTGTTGAGGTTTAGGGAAAAGCTGGAAGCTCTGCACACTTAGGCAGCTGGTGAGAGCTCCCTCAGCTCTGGCACAAATCACCTTATTCTGTACATTTGGGACAGTGGGCAACACTAATTCTCTGTCACACGCATTTGGAGATGGGAAAGGAAATTCAAACATCAAAAGACCATGAGGACTAGAAACTTTTTTTTTAAAATGACAGCTGACCTCATGTAATCACATGAATCGGGAAACTGGCACCTTAAGACAAACAAAAATTCTGAGAATCATATTAAAAATTACAAGAGTTGGCAACACTCAGCACTCTTTTTGGTATCAGGCACTTGGCACCCAAGATGACTTCATAATGCAGAAAGAGACAAGCAGGGGAGCCCAACATAAGAACGGTCATATTGGGTCAGGCCAATGATCTATCTAGACCAGTATCCTGTCTTCTGACAGTGGCCAGTGACAAATGCTTCAGAGGAAGTGAAGAGAACAAGACAATTTGAGTGATTCATCCCCTATTGGCCAGTCTCAGCTTCTAGCAGTCAGAGGTTTAGGATCATCCAGAGGATGCAGTTGCATCCCTGATTTTCTTGGGTAATAGCCATTGATGGACCTATCCCGCATGAACATATCTAATTCTTTTTTGAACCCAGTTATACTTTTGGTTTTTATAACATCCCCCAGCAATGAGTTCCACAGGTTGAATGTGCATTGTGTGAAGAAGTGCTTCCTTATGTTTGTTTTAAACGTGCTGTCTATTAATTTCATTGGGTGACTTCTGGTTCTTGTGTTATGTGAAGGGGTAAATAAAACTTCCTTATTGACCTTCTCCACACCATTCATGATTTTAGAGACTTCATCATATCTCACATTAGCCCCATCTCTTTTCCAAACTGAACAGTCCAGTCTTTCCAAACTCTCCTCATAGGGAAGCTGTTCCATACTCTTACTCATTTTTGTTGCCCTTCTTTGTACTTTTTTCCAATTTTAATATATCTTTTTTGAGAAGGGGTCACCAGAACTGCACATAGTATTCAAGGTATGGGCGTACCAGTGGTATTATATTTTCTGTCTTATTGTCTATTCCTTTTCTAATGGAGCCTAACATTCTGTTTGCTTTTTTGACTGCCACTGCTCATTGAGCGGGTGTTTTCAGAGAACTATACAGGATGACTCCAAGATCTGTTTCTTGAGTGGCACCAACTAATTTAGACTCCCTCATTTTGTATTAGTATTTACGATTATGTTTTCCAATGTGCATTACTTCGTATTTATCAACACTGAATTTCATCTGCCATTTTGTTGCCCAGTCATCCAGTTTTGTGAGATCCATTTGTAACTCTTTCCAGTCTGCTTTGAACTTAATTATCTGGAATAATTTTATATCATCTGCAAATTTTGCCACCTGACTGTTTGCCCCCTTTTCCAGATCATTTATGAATGTTGAACAGTACTGGTCCCAATTCAGATCCTTGGTGGATTCTGCTATTTACCTCTCTCCACTCTGAAAACTACCCTTTGTTTCCTGTCTTTTAACCAGTTACTTATCCATTAAAGATCCTTCCCTCTTATCTCATGACTGCCTACTTTGTTTAAGAACCTTTGATGAGGAACCTTGTCAAAGACTTTCTGAAAGTCCAAGTACACTATATTTACTGAATTAACCTTGTTCACATATTTGTTGACTCGCTCAAAAAATTCTAATAGATTGGTGAGACGTGATTTCCCTTTACAAAAGTCATGTTGATTCTTTCCCAACAAAATCTGTCCATCTACATTTCTGATAATTCTGCTCTTTTCTGTAGTTTCAACTAATTTGTGTGGCACTAAAGTTGGGTTTACTGGCCTCTAATTGCCAAGATTACCTCTGAAGCCTTTTTAAAAATTGGTGTCACATTAGCTATCCACTAGTTATCTGGTACAGAGACTGATTTAAGTGACAGGTTACATACCACAGTTAGCAATTCTGCAATTTCATGAGAGTTCCTTCAGAATTCTTGGGTGATACCATCTGGTCCTGGGAACTTATTACTGTTAATTTATCAATTTGTTCCAAAACCTTTTCTACTGACACCTCAATCTGGGACAGCTCCTCAGATTTGTCACCTATAAAGAATAGCTTGGCTGTGGGAATCTCCCTCACATACTCTGCTGTGAAGACTGATACAAAGAATTCATTTAGCTTCTCCACAATGGTCTTGTCTTTCTTGAGTGCTCCTTTGGCACTTCTATCTTCCACTGGCTCCGCTGATTGTTTGGCAGGCTTCCTGCTTTGATGACATACTTAAAAAAATATTGTTTTTAGTTTTTGTGTCTTTTGCCAGTTGCTCTTCAAAGTTTTTTTTAGTCCTGCCTAATTATATATTTACACTTGACTTGCCAGAGTTCATATTTCATTCAATTTTCCATGGTAGGATTTGACTTCAAATTTTTAAAGGCTGTCTTTTTGTTTCTAACCGCCTCTTTTATTCTGATGTTTAACTGTGATGGCAGTTTTTTGGTCCTCTTACTGTTTTTTGTTGTTGTTGTTGTTTGTTTTTTAATTTGGGATATACATATAGTTTGTGCCTCTATAATGGTGGTTTTGAAAAGTTTCCATGCATCTTGCAGGCATTTCACTCTTGTGACTGTTCCTTCTAATTTCCATTTCACCAGCCTCCTCATTTTTGCAAAATCTCCCTTTTGGAAGTTAAAATGTTGTTGTGGTAGGTTTCCTTGGTATTTTCTACCCTACAAGGATGTTCAGTTGAATTACATTATGGTCACTATTACCAAATGGTTTGGCTGCATTCAACTCTTGGACCAGATTCTGTGTGCCACTTTTAGGACTAAATCTAAATTCATAAATCTCTATGTGTAATTCATCAGCTGTTTGAATATTTACTAACTTTTAGAGTCAAGTCCTGTACAAACATCTTGATCACTGTCACGCTGATGTGAATCCAGTTAAATTCCAATAGATTTACTCAAGATTTAGTTTCAGATCGGTGTGACAGGTTGAAACACAGAACCCCCCTTGGGAGCCACCACCCGATGTGCCAAAACTACTTCTACCCCTGCTTTCCCTGTCAGCTCAGGACTCCAGCATCCTGTCTTGCTGAGCCAGTCACAGAGGCTGGGCCACACCCGTCTGCAGTTCTCTGTAACTGAGATGCACTCAGTTCAGGGGCTTCTTAGTTAACAGAGACTTTCCCAGTGCCCAGTGTTCAGCCTTTCTGGGCAATTTGCAACTTGTATAGTTCTAGCTTCTTCTCATCTTCAATCTTATTTATTTTGCTTCCTTTTCTATCCCTACTTCCCCTGCCCAAAATAAGCAAACAGAAAATAACAAACCAGTAACCACTTTGTCTGTTCTCCAGCCACCACACTTAAAACTCACTTAAAATCACTACCAGTACCCCAAACACCTGTATGCGACTGTGGTCACCAGACACAAATGATAGAGCACATCATATCTGAATGTCCCCTTTGTTCTTTCGCTAGGGGCCTGAAGAATGTTCACCATCTCACTGCAGTGGCAATGTGCTGGCTATCAAACTTAGATATAAATTAGTAGTTGTTGCTACCTACCCAAGCCATATGAAAGAAGAACTCTTTATGGTGGTTTTTCTGTTTTATGGGGAGTTCTCAAATCTTGTTACCCATAAGTAGGCTTGGAAGGAGTAGATTCTTCTCAGTAAATACTGATGAACCTGATTTCACTGAACACACACAAACCAAAGAAAAAATATTTCCATCAATGATAATCAAAATTTACAGATGGGCAAAGTAGGAAAAATTGTGCTTGGACTTATTAGAATCAAAATTAAGTGATTTAGACTTTTGAATTCAGCTTGTTACATACGGACTAGTAAATGAATAGTAAAACAGATATGATTTGTTGGTCTATGGGTATTTGCTTTGTATATTTTGACATGTGATGTTCACAATTTGTGCTTTAACAGTTTATAAAGCTTTAATTTTTTTAAACCTTAACATCTACTGTCATTATTTAGTTGTCTCACCCCTCTCCCCTATAATTTCTGGAACCTGTAAAAATAAAAATCTAAAAAAAAAAATCTTAAAAACAAACATTAAAATTATATAAAAAATAAATAAAATAAAAGTAGAATATTGCCAACCGTATCCATAAGCATCCAGCCCCACCCAGTATGTTTCATGGCCACTACCCTGAAAGTAATCTGCAGCTGCTAGCAAAATAATAGGTGGTCAGAGGCATTGTTACTACTAGCTGAGCTTTGGTCTGCTCTTTAAAGACCAGGCTTAGGATGTCCTATTGAAAGACCTTTCCAGGGAGATGTCATATATTCTCACTTAGCCCAATAAAAGCTACAAAACAGTGGAGAACTGCTCTGGAAACAAGAACATATATTGAAGGGGGGACTGGGGGTGGTGGGGTATTGTAACCAGAAATGCTGACTTTCTATTGTGCTGGGGGGTGCTCGACCTCTGCTCTATCCCTGACCCCACTCCCTCCCTGCCTCTTCCCGCTCCCACTCTGCCCTGCTACACCCCTGCCACTCCTCTTCCTGCCCCATTCTGTCCCTTCCCTGATCGTGCCTTGCCCTCGCTCATCTCCCTCCCCCAGTGCCTCCTGCATGCCACAGAAGAGCTGATTGTGGTGGGCGGAAGGCACTGGGAGGGAGGGAGAGGCGCTGATCAGTGGGGCTGCTGGAGGGTGGGAGGCACTGGGGGGAGAAGAAGGGGCTGATCGGGGAAGGGCTGCCAGTGGGTGCTCAGCACTCATCATTTTTTTTTCCCATGGGTGCTCCAGCCCCACAGCACCCATGGACTTGGCGCCTATTTGTAACTCAGAGCTAGCTCTGGGTTTAGAAGGTGACTTGAGTTTCCAGGAAACCTGTGAAAGCTGAATTCTCCATGTCCAAAGGAAGTGCTGGTGATGCCTCTCCTCCAGCTTTCTCTCTGGCCTATGTGTATAAAAGAACTTGCTTCTGTGTCTACACCGTTGGAGGGGAAGCACTGCTATGGAAACTGGCAGTAAAGATGACAGAGACTTCATAGGTCCTTACATCTGTTTATAAAATCCCAGTCCTGTATCTGTGTTTTCTAAAGAAAATAAAAATTTAGTGCCAGCAACTCAGCACTCATGGGCAACTCTCCACTGCCAAGTCAGCAAATGTGAGTGGTCAGAGGGAATGAGACTAATAAAGAAATACATTTCCCTTTCAAGTGTTCAAAGAATTTCAGCAGTGATTAAATATTGTTTTATATTTGTCATGTAAACTGAAAATTTCCATTTAAAGTATTAGTAAAAGTTGCAGTGATGTGCAAATTAAAATACAAGCATCCAATGCGATAAATCAACTATTTTAACTCTCCAGTACAACTAGCATGGGTTGGCAATGCTGGGTTCTCCCTCATTTTCCCAAGCTCTGAGACAACCACATATCAAATGCAATATTCCATAGTACTGTTCTGTGTAGTTTTAGTACTATAACAGATCCAGAAGTTAATTTAAAACAACTAAGTGACTCCAGGTACTTCAACTTTTATAAAGCAAATGGGTCGTGTGTGTGTGTGTGAACCACTTTGGTACAGAGCAGATTTTTCAGATACCTCCCTTAATTGCCCACAATACATACCTGGATCAATTTGTGAATGCAAAACTCATTTACACAGTCAAATTGCATTAGTTGAGTGCAGTTACCAGACTTGCATGATAAGATGTGAGATTATTTTCAAATACACCTTCAGGCACTGTGGGCACAGTTAAGGAACACTACTGAAAATATGATCCTACGGCCTGGTCTACATCTAAATTTTAGGTTGACCTACCTATGTTTCTCAGGAATGTGAAAGATTCAAACCCATGAGAGACACAGGTAAGACACCCTAAACCCCAGAATAGACACCACTCGGTCTACAGAATAATTCTTCCATCAACCTAGCTACCATGTCTCATGGGGGTGGATTAACTACTGTGATGGACTCCCAAGTTCCTAACTGTCAGGGTAGTTAAACACTGGAATAGATTGCCTAGGGAAGTTGTGGAATCTCCATCTCTGGAGATATTTAAGAGTAGGTTAGATAAATGTCTATTAGGGATGGTCTAGACAGTATTTGGTCCTGCCATGAGGGCAGGGGACTGGACTCGATGACCTCTCAAGGTCCCTTCCAGTCCTAGAGTCTATGAGTCTATAGTAAGTGTCTACACTGTAGTGCCACAGCTGTAGTCCCACAGCTGTGCAGCTGTAGCAGCTGTAGTGTAGAAAAGCCCGAAGACTCAAGACAAAGCCATGAAATAATTCATCAAGACTGCTCTGAACTTGGTTGATTTGAGTATAAGCATTACAGCACTCTTTGACCTGAGCCTAGTGGGATCTTGGCACCTCCTGTAAGGTGAGGAGCTCAGTGTCTTGTGGGATTGGCCCATAGTTCTCCATCAAAGTAACATACTGTACAAGTGCAGGGATATTACATCATAATGGGAAATATTTCACAAGTATGGGCTAAGCAGGTATTTAGAAATATAAATATTATGTGCCCCACTTCTTTCAGGCAGTACTGTATATTTAGGACATGATGCTAATCTAAAGGGCAATATATGATTAGCTTTTTATTTGGTTTGGGGGGGAGGGGATTGTTTTTAAAGCTCTGCTGCTCCTTATGTTTCTACTCCCCACCACAATTTTCTCCTATTGTGTGACCCATCAGCAGCAGGCTTCTGCGGAGAACCTGTAAACAGTCCATCCTTCTGAGAGCAAGGGACAAATAGTTTGTTTTGTTGGTTTTTTTTTTTTTAAAAAAGCTTTGTTTCCTCTTGTATGCTGGACCTTGAGAGGGGAATGTACCTTCAGAAATGACCAGCGCCCTTCAAATTCTTATCTAAAGGAATCCCGCAGGAAACCTTGGAGCTCTTACAAAAATTTGGACTGTCTGTTATTTATCAATCTTGCAAGGACAGTAGTCTTTGGCTATCAAGCCCCCTTTAAGCCATCAGCTCCCCGCTCCTATTCTCCTTGCTTTTAACAGTAGAGTTAAACATTGACTCAAGTTTGTTCATATTGATGTATCTGCAGTACAAACACATTAACTAGAAATGCTGGCAAGATCAGCATTAGCCACTGAACCCTGACATCAGTGCCTGCTTATGTCAAGAAATAGGTTCTCTACCAACTAACTGCAAACACTTTGGCCCAGTCCACACTGGGTGGGGAAACTGTATAAGCAGTTTTTTCACAAGAACTGGTTCTCCAGAAAGGTCTTCCTGGCTCATATGGCCAAAGCCTTTCTCACTTGCAGAGCTCTCCAAATTCTCATTGCTAAATAGTTGTTCTTTTTTATTTTTATATTATATATTTCCCATAGAACTATCTATCTACCTGTAGGGCCCCCTCACCATCATATCTCAGCATCCCACAAACTTTAAGGTATTTATCTTCACAGCACCCACATGAGTTAGGGAATTAGCATTCCCATTAGACAGATAAAAAACTCAGGAACATGGAGAGAAGGAGACTTGTTCAAGATCACACACAAAATCTACAGCCTAGTCACAAATTGAACTCAGTGTCCTGAGCCCCAGTCCAGTGATTTAAAATAAAACCACCCTTTTACACTGCAGTTGTCTCATAACATGTATTACAGCTATATTTCAACCATGTGCTACAATAGTTACATATATTTAGAAGATTACACAGCTGCCCAATGGTTAGGATACTTAAGATATATGGCCACCCAGCCTTTTCTAAGGGCTTGTATACAATATCAAACCATGGTAAAGAATTGTCCTGTAACATATTTGTGAACCACATGTTTATAACAGTGTGGTCTTGCCTGTATGAAAAGATTTAGACCTCCTATGATTTAACCCTGATCTTTCCTGGTAAGTAATATGTTCCACAGTATTCAAGAACTAAAACAATACATCTCAAAAATACCATATACCAGTAGGATTTATGATAATGTATAGCTAAATATTTTGGTGATGAGATTGTTGATATGAATGGTTTTGTTTGGAGGGAGTATTGGGAGTCAAAATTCCTGGGTTCTATTCCTGCCTTAGCCATTGATTTTCTTTGTGGCCTTGGACAAGTCACTTAAACATCTCAAATAGAACAGGAGTACTTGTGGCACTTTAGAGACTGACAAATTTATTTGAGCATAAGCTTTCATGGGCTACAGCCCACTTCATCGGATGCATAGAATGGAACATATAGTAAGAAGATATATATACACATAAAGAGAACATGAAAAGATGGAAGTTGCCATACCAACTCTAACAGGCTTACTAATTAAGATGAGCAATTATCAGCAGGAGAAAAAAAACGTTTGTAGTGATAATCAAGATGGCCATTTCAGACAGTTGACAAGAGGTGTGAGGATACTTAACATGGGGAAATAGATTCAATGTGTGTAATAACCCAGCCACTCCCAGTCTCTATTCAAGCCAAAGTTAATGGTACCTAGTTTGCATATTAATTCAAGTCCAGCAGTTTCTTGCTGGAGTCTGTTTTTGAAGCTTTTCTGTTGCAAAATTGCCACCTTTAAGTCTGTTACTGAGTGACCAGAGAGGCTGAAGTGTTCTCCTACTGGTTTTTTAATGTTATGATTCCTGATGTCAGATTTGTGTCCATTTATTCTTTTGCATAGACACTGTCTGGTTTGGACAATGTACATGGCAGAGGGGCATTGCTGGCACATGATGGCATATATCACATTGGTAGATGTGCAGGTGAATGAGCCCGATGGTGTGGCTCATGTGATTAGGTCCTATGATGGTGTTACTTGAATAGATGTGTGGACAGAGTTGGCATCGGGCTTTGTTGCAAGGATAGGTTCCTGGGTTAGTGTTTTTGTTGTGTGGTTGCTAGTGAGTATTTGGTTCAGATTGGGGGGCTGTCTGTGAGGACAGACCAGCAGACTAACGTGACTGCTACTCTGAAACCTGTCATTAAACATCTCAGCACCTCATTTTCCCCTCCTGTGAAAATACCCATCTGCCTCACAGGGATGTAGTGAGGATTAAATAATGTCTGTAAAGCAATTTGAGACCCTTCGATGAAAGGTGCTATGTAAATACGAAGTACTGATATAGTGACTGCTCAATCAGCTTCTCGCTTTATGCCACCTACATACATTTTGGAGCCAAATTTGAACAAGGGTTTTAAAGAATTTCTAATATGATAACTTTTCACTTTTCTGCAGGGTTTGGAATATTTTGTTTGGTGTGTGACGTGTTTGTGATGTGGGTATGTGTATACATCCTGTACAAACTTACAATGGTTAAAGTTCACCACATTAAATAAAAACTCTTTGCTGACATTTGTCCCTGGCTTTCAAAACCAAATGAGTTATAAAGGGTTTTAAACAATGAAATACTTATGGCTAATAAATTCACAACTTGTTTTTCTGCATTTTAACCTTGAGTGATAGCTTGCTCTCAATGAACTTGCACTTTAATGAACTTTCCATGACTATGGAGGTTAAGAAGGTTGAAAATAGAGATAGACCTGAACCAAACCCCCAGCTCTGAACACACCTGAACTCTGGGAAAGTTCAAACCAGCAATCAGACTTTGAAGCTCACCTTGAGTCCACAATAACCCTGCAAAGTGAATCTCTTTAAATGTCTTTTTCTGGGTTCAGGTATCGAGGGCATCCTTCCATTGTTCTGTGGCATAAATAACCCTCCACTACCATCACCTTGGCCCCCTGACACCTATTTTCTGTGGCATGCAGAGATTAAAATAAGGGGGAATGAAGAAGGAGCACAGCTTCTCTCATTCTGCTAAAAGCAGAGGGGATCTCTGCTTGACTTAAAGAAGCAGCATTCCTCCCACAGCTCCCCCAGCTTCTTGGCTGGTGCAATGAGAGTTCCCACTCCTGTTTCACTCTAGGTTAGCCACTGGTGGTGCTGAAAGCCTTCTCATTTGTGTATAGGAATCTAACACAGTGTTTAGAACCATTTCCAGGGTGTCAGCCCTGAATACAGGAACCAGGGAAATTGTGTGTCCTCTGAACTGCTCAGCAGAATATTAATTAATTTGTTTGTTTGTTTGAAAGATACCTATCCCTTGGCACTTGCAAAGGTTTTCAGGATAGGACTCCATAGGGAAATGAGAACAGTATTCTATTGTACAAGAAAATTACCAGAGATTTAGTGAATATTTTGATAACATGTCCCCATGGTCCTTTTCCAACATAGCATACAGAAAGTAATATTTAAGCAATAAGATACAAGAAAGAACAATTTTGGGGGGATTACCAAGGGTCTTGGCCTGAAGCTGTAAAACTAAGTGACTCTGACCACTTGGGAAGTGAAATAATACCCAAGAAACATGCTGTCTGGATTGACTTTTTGTTATGAAATGAGATTCCTACATAAAAAACAAGGGAAACATTCAGTCTGATGCATTATTGATGTGGCTGTGTGGCCAGTGACATGGACTGCCTGGGGTAGGGTATGCTGAATTGGTTTTGGATTAAGGGTAAAATTCACCCCTGTGAAGAGGACTAGCAGGAGTCCTGTCCACCACTGAAGTCCCTCAGGGTTTATTGGTACTTAGGACTCATGCTGATTGACTGCACAGAGTGAATTTCACCCTCAGGGATTAAGCAGCAGGTTCTTGTGTGGAGCTATCTAACAGGAGAGGAGACTTCTGAAAAACCTGGGTCATTGAGTTTATTTTGTTTTTTTTACATTGAAACTCTTGTTGTTTTCTGCTTGGCTTTCTGTTCTATTCTGGGGCTTTATTTTTGGAGAAGCCAGGCATGTCCCTGCCTCGGCAAGTGCAGTTGGGAGCCTTGAACTGCGATAGCACAGCCGCTGTCTTTAATGGCATTCTGAGCTCTTGCATAGTAGGTTGCGGAGGAAAAACAATGTACTGTACACAGCAAAGAATCTGACACAATGTTCTATTCATCATCATCAAGCATGTTATGGCGCAGACACTCAAGCAGGAACGTTTCTGAATAGAAAGCGGACTCCAACCATTAGGAAAGCATGCAGATAATCAACTAAATGGCTTGGGAGGGGTTCTCACTGCTTTATTCTTTTGCAACCTTTATTCTTTTTTATGTGTATTTTCCTACAGACCCAAGGGCTTGTGTGGTTTACAGCCACAAAAGTAAAGTCCCTGCCACAAGGAACAAACCTGCAATTTCTTTCAGGATGAAATTCACTCCTGTCCTGTCCCTCTTGAGGCTTAAGTAGGATTTAAGTGTTGCACAGGCCTTGTGCTGGCTCTCTGCATAGGGTAAATTTCACCCTCTACAACATACTCAGAGAGAATGTTAAATGGAAAAAGGGACAGCCAGCACAGCGCTCTAGTGCTAATGCTCTGTCCTAGATCTCCAGTTGCATCAACTCTCCACTTGGTCCAACAAGTGTTGGGATCACTATGGAAGCTGCACACTAAACTGAAAAGCTAATGGCTGCAAGATTGGCTCTATAGAGAATGGGGGAAATGGGAGTTTTTCAGAGCTCCATGGGAGTGAGATGTTGCCCCATTTCCACCCAAGAAAGAACAATAATACTGGGGCCTTTGTAGTTCCACTATATGATTGTGAGCATTTCACTTTCAGAATACTTGCATAAACCTGGTAATAATCTGTAAACCTGGTGACACTACACTTTATAGATTACGCACTTTACAGGTTTATGGAAATATTCTGAATTGGATTTTAACTTTCAGTGTCAGTGTACTTTTGACAGCACTTCCAAGTGCATTTGTGTTCTCTGATTGGTGCCTGGGGAATGTTAGTAGCCTCCAGTGTTCAAAGACAATACATATCATAGCTGGCGGGTCTGACCCCCTGTGTCCTCCACTTCAGTTAATTTCTAAGCTTTCACTTTCATTTGAACCTGCATTCACACAGTGATCACATTTGGACAGACTTAAATTTAAATGCATGGAGATTAGTACAGATTCCACAGCTCCTTGCTGTAGCAGAAAATAGAAAGAACCTCATAATGTCTTTCTTTCTGTGCATCTCAAAGTGGAAAAATAAACAAACTGGGCCAGGTGTGCAGGGTTCTCCTATTGTCCTATCTACTCTATTTCAAAAATATGGATAAATGATGTAAAGATACTGACCAAAAAGGTAAGAGCTGGATAAGCACTTTGCAGTTAGCTCAGCACAGATTGATTCTCTGAATAATTTTTTCTATTGTTATTCAAACACTTAACTGCTCCATTAAAAGCAGCAAAGAATCCTGTGGCACCTTATAGACTAACGACGTTTTGGAGCATGAGCTTTCGTGGGTGAATACCCACTTCCTCAGATGCATGTAATGGAAATATCCAGGGGCAGGTATATATATGTGTGCTAGCAAGCAAGCTAGAGATACGAGGTCAGTTCAATCAGGGAGGATGAGGCCCTGTTCTAGCAGTTGAGGTGTGAAAACCAAGAGGAGGAGAAACTGGTTTCGTAATTGGCAAGCCATTCACAGTCTTGTTCAATCCTGAGCTGATGGTGTCAAATTGCAGATGAGCTGAAGCTCAGCAGTTTCTCTTTGAAGTCTGGTCCTGAAGTTTTTTTGCTGCAGGATGGCCACCTTAAGGTCTGCTATAGTGTGGCCAGGGAGGTTGAAGGCTCTCCTACAGGTTTTTGTATATTGCCATTCCTAATGTCTGATTTGTGTCCATTTATTCCTTTTCCGTAGAGACTGTCCAGTTTGGCCGATGTACATAGCAGAGGGGCATTGCTGGCATATGATGGCGTATATTACATTGGTGGATGTGCAGCTGAATGAACCAGTGATGGTGTGGCTGATCTGGTTAGGTCCTGTGATGGTGTCGCTGGTGTAGATATGTGGGCAGAGTTGGCATCGAGGTTTGTTGCATGGATTGGTTCCTGAGCTAGAGTTATTATGGTGTGGTGTGCAGTTACTGGTGAGAATATGTTTCAGGTTTGGCAGGTTGTCTGTGGCAAGGATTGGCCTGCCACCCAAGGCCTGTGAAAGTGTGGGATCATTGTCCAGGATGGGTTGTAGATCCTTGATGATGCGTTGGAGGGGTTTTAGCTGGGGGCTGTATGTGATGGCCAGTGGAGTCCTGTTGGTTTCTCTCTTGGGTTTGTCTTGCAGTAGGAGGCTTCTGGGTACACGTCTGGCTCTGTTGATCTATTTCCTTATTTCCTCATTTCCTTATTTCCTACTGCAATGGATCAACTAAAGCGATGAGAGAACCCTTCCCATTGCTGTAGTGAATGTCTATGCTGAAGTACTGTCATGGCATAGCTGCAGTGCTGTAGCGTTTAAATGTAGATATAGCTGAAATTAGGTTTATATTACAAAGAAAAGGTTGCTTTACTTGACCTAGACAGTGCAATAGGTGAAAGGTACACATCTTAGTTCTTTTATTGAACTGACAAACATTACTCATTTGTTAATTGTTTTTATAGTCTAGATCAGTTATCAGCGCCTTCAGTCAAAGTGCAAGTTTCATTGTCATCTGTTTATATAGGCACAAATCTAAATAACATAAAACACAGTAACACTACCTGTCAAGTTTCTGCTTAACGAGATCAGTATTTTCACATTTCATATTAGTGAGATGATATAGTCTCCGTTGCAGGGGTGGGTGATGATGCATGCTCCATGCATCCCAGAAAGCTCTACAACACAGCTCAAGGCTACCCATAAATAACATACAATGGCAGCAATGCAAAATTATAGCACCCAGCCTGCAATTCTCAATTTAGAGCTCTCTTTGAAGCAAGATAAAACAGTGCATGCTGAGGTCTGCAGTATCTGCAGGACACAGTTCCATATTCAGATTCGGGCTGCTACCTGCAATCGGTTTCCTTTTATGAAAGACGAGTGCAGCCCTCAGGCTCTTGTTATGTTGCCAATGCAGCTCTCATTTGGGTAAAATGAAATCTTGCAGCCCCTCCCTTACCTTTAAACTGCATCACAAAGGCTGATGTTGCAAAGTGAACTACAGACCCACAGACACACCCTTTTCTAATTCTGATTGTTACCCAGTTGCAAAAGTCAGAAAAAAGGACATAAAGACAGATCCTTCAAAACACCATTCACGTGAAGAGTTTTTATTGTTTTAAGTATCCCACTGAAGTCAATTGGCCTGCATATGTGAGTAAGGCTACTGACAAGAACAACAGTTTGCAGACTGGACCTATAATCTTTACAGGAATCTTTGTACCAAATGAATTTTAGTCACATTCTGAGAAATATTAATTTTCAGTTCTAATTGCAGCGCCATCTTCAAGACTAAATTCATTGGTGTCCCCGACTGGATCAGACACTTAAAACAGATGAAATGCCTTCTATAGCTTATTTTCTTTTTTTTCCTATTTGGCAACAGAAAAGCCTGATACTCTAAGGAAATACATTGTGAAATCTCTATTGGATATAGCTGACAGTTCTGCTAATCATTAGTTTCATAACCCTTATTGCTCGTGTGATATATACATCAGACCTGATCCTGGCCCTAATCATCCACCTTGGATGGAAGGGGACCCTGAGGGAGGAAAATCTCTGTTAGAATTCCCTTACAGAGACTCCTGCTACATCAGCCTGTTGGGGAGAGGACTCCTCACCCACAGAAAAAGCTCCAGGACCATCCCAAACCTGGCAGATCTCCAGGTATTTTGGGGAGGCTAGTGCTATCCATGCAGATGTCCTGTGTCTCTGCCCTGGCTTCTGGCTCCTGGCTGGCAGGCCTCTTCCCAACCACAATCCCTGGCATTGTGGCTACCTTGCAACTCTATACCAGGATTCTCTGTAGAACTTGTGTGGGCTATGCAGTAACACAGAAGGAAGATTAAATTATTTATATCTGCCCAACCCACACCCACTCACAACACTCCCAGTCTTTGTTTCCTTCTCTGGCAGAGACAGGCCTCTGCAAGGTCTGGAGAATGTGTGGGAGATGGTGCTAAAGAAGCAGCTGACAACTTCTATGCAGAAGGGGAGAAAACCACTAGGAGAGTCCCCTCCAAACAGGTTTAGGGTGCACAACTGAATATGCTGCAATTTATAGAGTCCCCTTAACATCTTCCAAAGTCAATGGGAGTCAAAAAGCATTCAGCACCCTGCAACTTGGTCTCATGGCCAACTAACCTTTCCAGCAGCTTTGATCTTTATAGTGGTGGCAAAAGCCTAGTCTTTATCTGAAGCAATGGTTCTTATGGGTTCTTTCAGGTCTTCCAACTTGTCACAGAGCCTGCTCCGTCTAATTGCGATCCTTTATTATAGGACTCTATTCTGCAAGGGCTAGCATTCTCATATGCCCACTACCCTCATTTTGCCACAGCTCCTGGATGTTTGCATCATAACTCGTGTTTATATCATGACAATTGATGCTGCTTCATCTCACTGGCCATCTCCAACATCATGACAAATCATCAGAGTGTAAAACACTATGCCCTACTAAACTGTATGGAGCTAACTCTGTTTTCAGATAAGACCAGAACCAGCTCCACAAGATGTTGCTGCAGGATTTGAGACAAAGGAATAGGAGATGATGAAAAAACCTGATTTTGTTGTTAGTTTGTTTTGGGGTGTTCTTCTTCTTCTCCAACATTCTTCTTCCAACAAGGTGATCATCCTTCGAAGGGCCACATAAAAGGTGATTAATTAACCTGAAACAGTAAAGAGGAAAAGCTACCAACTTTGTCTCCCTTTCTCCTGCAGGAATTAGTCTGATGCATTAGCTCCCATTTTCTCATAGGGCCATGTCTACATCTAAAATTTTGCAGTGCTGGTTGTTACAGGCTGTATTAGTACAGCTGTATAGGGCCAGCGCTGCAGAGTGGCCACACTTACAGCAACCAGCGCTGCAAGTGGTGTTAGATGTGGCCACACTGCAGCGCTGTTGGGCGGCTTCAAGGGGGGTTCGGAAACGCGAGAGCAAACCGGGAAAGGAGACCCACTTCGCCGCGGTTTGCTCTCGCGTTCCCGAGCCACCCAGCAAACCGCAGGGAAGGAGACCTGCTTGCTCGGGGTCGGGGAACGAGAGAGCAAACCGGGAAAGGAGACCCGCTTCGCCGCGGTTTGCTCTCGCGTTCCCGGAGCCACCCAGCAAACCGCAGGGAAGGAGACCTGCTTGCTCGGGGGTTCCGGGAACGAGAGAGCAAACCGGGAAAGGAGACACGCTTCGCCGCGGTTTGCTCTCGCGTTCCCGGAGCCACCCAGCAAACCGCAGGAAGGAGACCTGCTTGCTCGGCGTTCCGGGAACGCGAGAGCAAACCGGGAAAGGAGACCCGCTTCGCCGCGGTTTTGCTCTCGCGTTCCCGGAGCCACCCAGCAAACCGCAGGGAAGGAGACCTGCTTGCTCGGCGTTCCGGGAACGAGAGAGCAAACCGGGAAAAGGAGACCCGCTGATTACCAGAGGCTTCCTCCTTCCACGGAGGTCAAGAAAAGCGCTGGTAAGTGTCTACATTGGAATTACCAGCGCTGGATCACCAGCGCTGGATCCTCTACACCCGAGACAAAAACGGGAGTACGGCCAGCGCTGCAAACAGGGAGTTGCAGCGCTGGTTGATGCCCTGCAGATGTGTACACCTTCAAAGTGCAGCGCTGTAACTCCCTCACCAGCGCTGCAACTTTCTGATGTAGACAAGCCCATAGAAACAATTAGTGTAGCAAGGAATCCTATGGGCAGCCAAAATCTGCACACAAACACTCAACAGACATTTTGCCACTAGACAAGCCTTTAATGCTTGTAAAATAAGGTTAACGAACTGAAGAATTATGCAGTGTTGAGGATTAAATTCTCAGTGGAATTTATTGACAGTTTTTGCAAATTTATATATTTACTACAGTAATACTGTTTATTAGAAACAATCAGAAATTAACAATTTCTTAGGAAACTAATTACACAGACTCCTCAATCATAGAATCATATAAATGTAGGGCTGGAAGGGACCTTGAGAGGTCATCCAATCAAGCCCCCTGCACTGAAGAGGAACCAATAGATCTAGACCATTCTTGACAGGTGTTTGTCTAACCTGTCTTAGAAACCTCCAATGATGGAGATTTTCAACTTGTTTTGGAAGCCTTTCCAGAGATTAATTATCCCCTTATAATTAGAAGATTTTCCTAATATCTAACCTAAATCTTCTTTGCTGCAAATTAGGCTTCTTACTTCTTCTTCTACCTGCGTGGACATGCAGAACAGATTGATCACCAATCTCTTTTATAAGAGACCGTACACATTTGAAAACTACAATGAGGTCCCCCCCAGTCTTCTTTTCACAAGTCTAAACAGTGCCCAGTTTTGTTTAGTCTTCCATCACAGGTCAGTTCTCTAAATCATGGGTGGCAGGTAGCATGGGCAGGGGAAGGCCTGTACATCCCAAATAGCCTGGAGTGCCCCGCCCACGCTCCACTCCCAGACCCCCTCCTGCCTGTTGTTCCTCGTGTGCCGAGAGTCTGGGGCAGACGGGCTGGGACCGTGGTGCGCACAAGACCCTGGAGCTGGGGCCATGCCATGCTTGCCCATCTGTCTGGCACAGAGACCATGCTGCGCGCCCAGCACTCCCGGGGCTGGGAATGCTCCCGGCCATGCTGCCCTCCTGCCCGCCCAGTGCTGGGCTGGTGGTGTTCTGGGCTCCAATCAGGAAGGGGAGGAGCCGAGGGCTAGCCTCCCCCAAGGGCATGTTCACCCACCGCCCATGCTCTAAATCTCTTTTCATTTTTGTTACTCCTCCTCTAGGACTCTCTCCAGTTTGTCCACAGCTTTCTTAAATGTGGTGCCCAGTACTGGACACAGTACTTCAGCTAAGGCCTTGCAATGGCAAGCAGAGTGGAACAATTACCTCTCATGACTTACATACTACACTGCAGTTAATTTATTAATAACCTTTTCTGTATGCATCACATTGTTGACTCATATCAATTTGTGATCCACTATAACCCCAGATCTTTTTTCTATAACCCCAGATCCTTTTTTCTGTAGTACTACTGCCTAGCCAGTTATTCCCTATTTTGTATCTCAGCATTTGATTTTTTTCTTTCCTTGGTGTAGTACTTTGCACTTATCTTTATTGAATTTCATCTTATTGATTTCAGACCAATTCTCCAATTTGTCAAAGTTGTTTTGAATTCAAATCCTGTCCTCCAAAGTGCTTGCAACCCCTTCCAGCTTGGTGCCATCTGCAAATTTTATAAAGCATATTCCACACTCCAAGTCATTAATGAAATTATTGAAGTAGTATGGGACCCAGGACTGAATCCCTGTAAGATCCCACTAGTTATGTCCCCTAGTTTGACAGTAAACCTAGATAACTACTTTTTCTATAGGTCTTCAACCAGTTTTGCATGTAGTTTATAGTAATTTCATCTAGTCAACATTTCCCTAATTTTCTTATGAGAATATAATTTGGAACTGTTTCAAAATCCTTATAAAAAAATCAAGACATATCACATCTGCAGTTTCCCCTCTATCCACTAGGCCAGCAACCCTGTGAAAGAAGATTAGGTTGGTCTGGCATGATTTGTTCTTGACAAATCCATGTTGTCTATTTCTTTATAACTCTATTATCCTCTAGGAGCTTATGAACTGATTGTTTAATAATTTGTTCCAGTATCATTCAGGTATCAAAGTTAGGCTGACTGGTTTATAGTTCCTGAGGTCCTCTTTGTTCCCCTTTTTGAACATAGATACTATATTTGCCCATCTCCAGTCCTCTGGGACCTCACCTGTCCTCCAGGAGTTCTCAAGGATAATTGCTAATTTTTTCAAGATTGCTTTAGCTAGTTCCTTAAGTACCCTAGGGTGAATTTAATCAGGCCCTGCTGTCTTGAAGATATCCAACTTATCTAAATATTCCTTAACTTGTTCTTCCCCTATTTTAGCTTGTGTTCCTTCCCCCTTGTTGTTGTTATTAATTGAGTTAAGTATCTGATTACCATTAACCCTTTTTAGTGAAGACTGAGGCAAAACATGCATTAAACACCTAAGCCTTCTTGATGTCATCCCGTTAATAGCTATTCTTCCCTGCTAAGTAGAGGACCCTACACTTTTCCTTCATCTTTCTCTGCTCCTAATGTATTTCCAGAATCTTGTCTTCTTACTTTTACATCCTTGCTGAGTGTACTCATTATGTGCCATAATTTATTATTAGCTTATTATTCTTCATTCTTTTCCTTTGCATCAGGATAGTTTGCTGTTGTGCTTTTAATATTATCTCTTTGAGGAACTGCCAGCTTTCCTGAACTCCTTTTTCCCTTAGATTTTTCTTCCCTTGGGAGTTTACCTACAAATTCACCATATTTATTAAAGTCGACTTTCTAGAAATGACTCATTCACCATCTCCTCCTGATTTGGTGGTCTGCAGTAGACCCTACTATGACATTGCCCATTTTTCCTCCTCTTATCTTCATGCACAGACTTTCAACTGGTCTGCCTATCACCTCCTTCTGTACTTCTGAACAAGTGTATATATTCTTGATATACTACGTAACACCTCCTCCTTTTTTCCATGTCTGTCCTTAGCTGACAAATCTATACACCTGTAGTTCAATCATGAAAGTTATCCCACCAAGGCTCGATGATGATAAAGGCATAATTTAGCTTGTGTACTAGACTTCCAACTTATCCTGTGGATTTTCCATACCCAGACTCCTTACATTTGTGACATCTAAGATGTTGAGCAGTTTCTCCCATTGTTCTCATTTTCATTGCTTCTGTAATCCTAGTGTAATTTTCCATTTTCCCCCACAACACTGAGCCCTCTGTTAAGGTTACTTTTTTTTAATACCTACCTGTGGGCCTTTTCCACCTAACCCTTGTGAACCTAGTTTAAAGCTCTTCTCCCAGATTGGTGAGTCAGTGTGTAAAGATGATCTTCCACTTCTTGGTCAGGTGGACCCCATCTCTTCCTGGAACAGCATCCTATGGTCAAGGAAGCCAAAGCCCTCCCTTTTGACACCACCTGTGCAGTTATGCCTTCATCTCCAGAATACATGTCCCTATTGGGCCCTTATCTGCAACTGGGAGGTTAGATGTTTTATATTACAAACAATAGCAGAATATTTGGCAATTTTCACCATTTTTCTCCTACAATGTCCCACTAAAACTGATCATGAGGCCTGACTGCCAAAGTTTTGTGGGTATTATGATAGTGAAGTAATAAAAGGAAGTGAATACAAGGACTGAAAATACTGCAATTGACTGATTTTTATAGCGCATGCTTTAGACTTTCCCGGTTGATATGCATGTAAAATCAAGTTTATAAGAAGAAATTGGTATTATGAACATTTGTCCTGCAGAGTTGAAGTGAGATGGAAGAAGTTTAGAGTTTCTTCATGCAATAGTTTGAGAGAAACAGGACTATACTGACCAACGTGAAGGTCAGATTTCTGTTGTAGATAGACAATGAGTAAGACAGTCAATGACATGCACAGATAATAAATAATATATCTGGGTTCCCTCATCAGGAAGTTGCTCATGAAAATTAAAAATTACCCCTGGGGACAAAAAGAAACTGCAACTGAGGATTTAGGCAGCAAGCAACAAATGACAACCCCCTCCACCTCTCTATGTACAAAAAAGTAAGACAAATTGGCAATAAGACCTGAGAAGCAAATCTAGATGGGTCCAAAGCTTGTTAAAAGAGTGAGAGATGCAGAGTTGATGGACATCACCTGGAATGAGATCATGAGCCAATTGGACAGTAAAGGACTTCCAGGTGAGAAGTGTTGCAGCATGAAAAGACAGATGCCTGAAGCTAATTGCACCTTTCACAGTTCATACTCAGTAAAAACTGCAGCACTTGTCACTATGCAACAGGTTTCCTTTGCCATAAAATATTTTCATGTGCTCAATCTAAAACATTTTCTAACATTATTTATTTATTCAGGATTGTTCTAGGAAACATCTGTACAGCAAATGTGTCTTAGACATACAGCTTGGCTGAAAGGGATTTCCTTTTTGGACTGGAAAACCTGAAATGATGATGACTTTTGCAAACAGTGCGAACGGTTGATATTTGTGGTTTTGCTCACAATAGTACTATCTGCTGTTTCAGCCCTGAAATTTTTCAGCTTTTGAGGTAAGCCATCCCAGCCTTTTTATTATCTAACTGGCCTGGGAAGCTGTAGGGCCCATATGACAGGTGCTGTGGGTGAACAATAGGGGCACTGTTTAATCTGAGGGAGACAGGGAGTAAAAAAGGGCTGTGGATAAAAGGAGATTGGATCTTTTTTGAGGGCAAGAAAAGCAACAAAGAGAGGTGCCAGCTATGGAAAACCACTTATAAAAAGCACAGCACTATAAGTATCAAATAAAACCACCCCATGATTTAGACACATTCTTTCTTGCTACACTCACTTTCAGTGCAGTATGAAAATGTGCCTTGTATTTTGTTCTGTTGCAGACAAAAGAAATTGAAGTGAAATATCCAAGCAAAAGGAGCTTACTGACAGACTCATAAGATCACTTCTGCTTCTAGAGGCAGAATTTGCTTCCCACTGAATTGTGGTTAACGTTTCTCGTGTGGGTTACCTCTCTAAAACCCAAAGAGGCAGTCTGACCAAGTGTAGTAATATTTCAAAATGTCCAGCTGACCTCAATTTCCTGAAAGATTCAGCAATAGATGAGGAAGAGCTTGAGATGGAAGTAGAAAGCATCCACCCAATCTTAAGCATATGTTCCATAACTGAGTTGAAACTTTATTCACTCCTGCTTTATTTGTTCTGCAGATCTGCACTATGTTCTGGGATATTCATGTTTGTTCCCTTAATTGTTGTTTCAGCAATGTAAAGAGTTATAGGTAGTCAGTAAAAGAGGTACAATTTCAAAAAATGCAGTCATATATTCAAAACCCCCCGAGTTAATGAGGCACAAGAATGGAAATAGGAAACATGTGGTGGATTTTCAATCATTGGCAATTTTAAACTCAAGATTGTGATGCTTGTCTAAAAGATATGCTCAGGTTCAATAGAGATTAATTCAGGGAAGTTCTATGGCTGTCTTATGCAGGAAGTCAGAGGAGATGTTCACAGTGGTACCTTCTGGCTTTATAATCTATAAACACTAAACTGCCATAACCTGATCAGAGCATTGATTCATCTAGCGCAGTCTCTCATAGATAATTCAGAGGAAGCTGCAACCTCCCCAAATAGGCAATTATACAGTAACTTGCCCCGATCCTTTCTTTAAATTTGATTTTATTTTAAATCCTATGTGATGTAACTGTGGATGTTTTCATTATCCATCAACATCCAGTGTTTTTTTAAATTATACTCAAACTTTTGGTCCAAATGACACATGCAGAGAGTTCCACATGGTAAATGTGCACTGTGAATTTTTTTCCCCCTTTTATCAGATTTAAATTTGCTGCTTTCCAATTCATTAAATTGTACTCTGTTCTAGCTTAGGAGAGGAAAACAAATAAACTTGCCTGATTTACATTCTCTATCCCATCCACTGTGTTTATCATCTCCCTTCTCGTTTCATCTCTAAACTAAACAAACACAATATTTCTAATACACTTCATATGGAAGTTTTTCCATGGGTTCTGTGACCCCTTTTGAAGAAGTCTGCACACAACTGTAGATTCCCAAGAGAAGACAGAGATACTGAACAATCAATATATAGAACATAAATCTGTCATAGTGAACATAAGAATTCTCATACTGGGTCAGTCCTATGGTCCATCTAGCCCAGTATCCTGTCTTCTGACAATGGCTAGTGCCAGATGCTTCAGAGGAAATGAACACAATAGGGCAATTTATTGAGTGATTCATCCTCGTCATCAGGGCTATCCTTAGGCATATGCAGAATAGGCAGCTGCCTAGGGCACCACGTAATGTGGGGCACCAAATTTTGCGGTGCCCTAGGCAGCTGCATGCTGCATATGCAGCACTGGTTCCAGCGGCCAGTCCTATCCCCCAGGCAGCCTCCCTGCTCCATCTACGCCCTGCCCCCATTCGACCCCTTCTCCCAAACCCCTGCCCCGCCCCCACCTCTTCCCACCACCCACTCCTCCTCCACCCTGCCCCCATCCACCCTTCCCAGGGCCGCCCAGAGTGGGGGGCAAGTGGGGCAATTTGCCCCAGGCCCTGGCCCCGCAGGAGCCCCGTGAGCCCTGGCTCAGCAGTGGTCCGGGTCTTTGGCGGCATTTCGGTGGCAGGGGGCCTTTCAGTGCCACCGAAGACGCGGAGCAACTGAAGGGCCCCCCACCGCCGAAATGCCCCACAAGCCTGGCCCGGCGGCGGGTCGGGTCTTCAGCAGCATTCAGCGGCGGGGAGCCTTCAGTCGCTCGGGTCTTTGGCGCATTTCGGCGGTGGGAGGCCTTTCAGTGCTGCCAAAGACCCGGAGCGACTGAAGGCCCTCCCACTGCCAAAATGCTGCTGAAGACTCAGACTGCCGCCAGGTGAGTACAATTGCTGCAGCTCCCCCACTTTGTCCCAGGCCCCCTGAATCCTCTGGGTGGCCCTGCCTCTTCCACCAAGCTCCCTCCCCTGAGCGATGCGGCCCGTGGGATTAGCGGGGGTACTGAAGCTGTCAGAAGAGGTCAGGCCCACCCTCGCACTCACCAGCAGTGGCAGGAAGCAGAGCGACTGAGCCCCAGCCTGCTCTGCTCCGCCAGCTCCCAGCCACATTGCTCCACTTCCCACCACTGCTGCTGGTGAGTGTGGGGGTGGGCCTAACCCCTTCCCCCAAGCGCAGGGGGGATGCAGGTGCTCAGGCTGTGTAGGGCACCACCATAGGTAGGGATGGCGCTGCTCATCATCCAGTCCTAGCTTCTGGCAGTCAGAGATTTAGGGACACCCAGAGCATGGGGTTGCATCCCTGACCATCTTGCCTAATAGCCAGAGATGGACCTATCCTCCATGAACTTATCTAATTCTTTTATGAGTTATACTTTTAGCTTTCACAACACCCCCTAGCAACGATTTCAACAGGCTGACTGTACATTGTGCAAAGAAGTACTTACGTTTGTTTTTAAACCTGCTGACTATTAATTTCACTGTGTGACCCCCAGTTCTTGTGTATGTGAAGGGGTAAATAACACTTCCTTATTCACTTTCTGCCATCATTAATGATTTTATAGACCTCTATCCTATTCCCCATTAGTGGTTCTCTCTTACCCTGCTAATAAACTGCTGAGCTTGAAAAAAAAAGAACCTACTGTAGGTTATAGTTGCCTGTGATGAATGCATACATTGTTGGAGAAGGCTGTCTATGTACGGAGCAATTTAGTTTTCTATAAGCAGTCTCACAAGAGCACTGCTTTGACATCACTTTGTGTTTTACACACCAATAACTGAACATGCATACCTGCGGCAGGATTTTCCCCATTTCTCTCATTTTTATCTTATTCCACCTTTTTCTTCTTATTTTGCTCTGTTTTTCTTCCTTCCTGCGCTGTCTCTTCTTTCCGGCTTCCCTTCTCTCCTCTCCCTCCACCCTTTTTCTCAGTACATGTCACACTCCCCGTCTCACATTTCCAACTCCTCTCATCCAACACAGTGCTGCAACTTTTCCTCTCTCTTTAACCTCTTTTTTAAAAGTAAAGGTCAATACAATTCCTGGGCAAGGCTTTATGAACAAGCCACACTGAACTATCTCAAGCTGGGAGTTTTTGAATGTCATGGAAAAACACTGATGGGGTCTCTTTCTCATATGCATTATTTATTAAAGGCACGAAATGTACTAGGGGTTTTTCACCAGAGGAGGACAGGGTTCCTTCCTTGAAGATCTTACAATCTAAACAGAAAAGGGAATTTGTGAAGGAAGTTGCACGTGGCTCCTTTCCCTGTTTTTTTGGCCCCTTGCCCATGTTATTGGTCCTCGCCACTTTGGCCAGCTCAGATGAAAACTAGAGACGTTCAAAAAACTTGTCTAGTGACAGTCTATTCCCTCCTCAGGAGAAAGGAGAGCTGCATCCTCTAACACCTGGTCAGCTCCAGGAGAAAAAAGGATCAGATCTTACACCCCATTAATGTGGCTGGTCATTCACATATATGGGGGAGGTGTGTAGAGCCCCCAGGCACCATAAATGTCAGTTATCTTCTAGATTCACCCAATCTCCCGTAACGTGGGTCACCCTTCTAACCCCAACATTACTAGTTTTAAATAGAGGTTTGTGCTCAAATCCCCATTTCCCTGTCACAGATGACAATACACACATACAGTACAGGCAGAGGTGTCTCACACCCATAGAGAGAGAGTAAGGGCAGAGGTCTCTCTTAGACACACACACAGGGTACAGGCATCTCACCCCCACAGTACAGGTGAAAGGGTGACACTCTCATGCCTCCACAGTACAGGCAGAGGGGTGCCTCTCTCTCTCTCTCACACCCACACAGTACAGGCAGAGGGGTGTCTCTCTCCCCCCCCTACACACACACAGTACAGGCGGTGGGGTGCCCCCACACCCACAGTACAGGCGGATGGGTCTCTCTCTCTCTCCCTCCCACACACACAGTACAGGTGGAGGGGTGTCTCTCTCCCACACTCCCACAGTACAGGCGAAGGGGTGACTGTCTCACACACCCACACAGGCACTGTGGTGTCTCACACACACACAGTACAGGTGGAGGTGTGTCTCTCTCCCACACACACAGTACAGGCAGAGGGGTGTCTCTCTCTCTCTCTCCCCCCCACACACAATACAGGCAGAGGGGTGTCTCTCTCTCTCTCTCTCCCACACACACAGTACAGGCAGAGGGGTGTCTCTCTCTCTCCCACACACATAGTACAGGCAGTGGAGTGCCACACACACACAGAGTACAGGTGGAGGTGTGTCTGTCTCTCTCTCACACCCCCACAGTACAGGCGAAGGGGTGACTCTCTCACTCGCCCCTCAGTACAGGCAGAGGACTGACTCTCTCACCACCCTCCACACAGTACAGGTGGAGGGGTGACTCACACATATAGTACAGGCGGAGGGGGTGTCTTTCTCTTTCTCTCACGCACACAGGGCACCTGCGGAGATCAGGCTCTCTCCCAGCTCTTTCTACCGGGGCTCTAGTCGCCCTTCGTGGGGCCGCCGGGGCGGGCTGCGCGGCGGGGCGCACACACGTGTCTGCGGGGAGGGGACAGCCCAGCGGGCGGGTAAAGCGCGGCTGAACGCAGGTCCCCTGCCCTCCCCCAGTCCCGGATCTCCGGGGTGCGAGCCTGCCCCACAGCTGCTCAGGCGAGGCGGGGAACTTTCCCCGCCGGCCGCCCCGCATGCGCCGTCCCGGAAGGGGAGGGGGAGAGTAGGGGCACCAAATTCAAACAGCCGCGGAAGGCGCAAGGCGGGAGGGGGGAGGAGACGGTGGGAGGAGAGAGAGCGAGAGGCCAGGGGGAGGGAGAGAGGGAGCCACACAGACAAAAAGGGAGGGAGAAAAGAAAGGTGTAGGGGGGAGGGAGCGCAAGGCAGGAGGAGGAAGAGCGTCTCAGTCACTCTCCAGAGAGAGTCCAAGGCTGCTGTTCCCTTCCTTGCGCCCGCCAAGGCATTGCCAGCGCCCTGCTTGTCACTGTCCCCGAGCCGCCCCCTCCAGCACCATGGTAGACAGGGGCCCCTTGCTGACTTCTGCCATCATCTTCTACCTGTCCATTGGGGCAGCTATCTTTGAAGTCCTGGAGGAGCCGAACTGGCAAGCAGCGTCGGAAGATTACAAGGACAAGAAAACTGAGCTGCTCAAGGAGTTTCCCTGCCTGAGCCAGGAGGGGCTGGAGAAGATCCTGCAGGTAAGTGGGGGAAGCTGCCTCCTCTCGCCTGTTTGGGCTGCTCTGGGGGTGACTATGGAGGCGTGGCCGTTTGAGAGTTTCCCTGCATTGTCTGTGACCCTTTTAAGGTGAGGATCTCAAAGCGCGGTTACGAGAGCTTCACAAATCCTCCCTGTGAGGCAAGGCAGCATTAGTAACCCGTAGCTGAGACAGGGAGAGCTAAGGCTGATGTCTCCTTGACCAAAATCCTCCCAGTAACAAGACACGTGTGCGTGTCATGCGATTAGCCCTCTGAGCCAAAACTTTGAATGAAGGGCTACACCGCAAGAGTGCTTTGTGTTCCCGTAAATGTCTTACAAGTCTCTTTAAAGGTCCCTGCCCCAAGCAGGTTCCTGACTTAGTTGGGACGCCTGCCATGCAAAACCTAGGTCCTAAGTAACTCAAAAGTTTACCTCTGGGGGAGATTTCTAACAGGGGAGGGCCGGTCTTCGTGGGGGTGTGTGTTTTGGACAGTAAATCCCCAAGCAGGGTGCACTTAAAATAGGTGTGTGCATGTCTTTAAGGAAGGGGGAGGGGAATTGGTTTTCTAACAAAGTATTTTCATTCATACCTATGAGGTATGTGTGTGTGTTTAACATTTTGAGATTTCATGAAGAATTTTTTTATTTTTAAAATGAGAAAGGAGTTTGACAAATACTTTCTCTTAATTGGTGTATTGAGTTTGAATCAACTTCCTATAAATTTCTCACATTGCAAAAGTCACAGTGCTGAGCAGTCAAAGTTTTTTGTGCCAGTTGCAGGCTGGGCATGTGTCTTCCCTGGGGCACAGGCCAGCAGACTGGGTTTATATCAGCAGGTGATGTGCTCGGTAGGTTTTTTCCCCCTCTTTTTTCTTTTTAAGACAATGTAGTGTCTTGTATAGTTTTACAACACATCTAACTGAAAGGAATAGTTAAATTTACAATAAAAATGTGAGATCTTCCACCAAAGGGAGAGATGCTAATTTTTAAAATGCAATTGGTTTAGAATTTGCGTAATTTGCCTGTACTGTCTGTGAAACAGTGGTTAGAATGTTAATTCCATTTCCCTTGGTTTCAAAAATGTATTGATTCCTCCTTAGGCTGTCTCAATCAGGTACTACTTGGTGGAATTACACTACTGAACTGTTTGCCGAGGCATTACTGTAGCAACTCTTTAAGGGATGAGATTAGCAGAGCTACCAAAACTAATAGATTCTCCGTTCTTTTTTTTAAACTCTGTGTGGATACTTTGGGATATCTGAATGGACCTTGGGTGGTGGCATGAGAATCAGGGAAACAAAAGATGAAGCCAAGCAATTGGTGTACTTGATCCTCTTCTTTGCTTGGTCTGTTTTTGTTTTTTCTATGTGCTTAGTAAGTTCTGCTTTGAAAAGTTTGCCTGGGATCTGTGTTTAGCTCTAATAACTTGGTCTGGGAAAAACTTGGGTTAAGGGGAAACCTGTCAAAATTGTATGGTTTGCTTGTCTGAGCTTCATTTTTATGAAGCTGAGTATGTGCAAAGGGGTAAATACTGGGTATTTTAATACACCAATTACTGAGAACCCCTTTATAATATGGTGAGTAAATGAAGCGTATGTTTAATCTTTGTAATATATAGCAAGTCTATTCTTTGCATCTTGCTTAACCTCCATGATTTATTTGTTACATCTATAGCACTGGACCGCTTGCTACCCATAAGGAGTGGTTGGGGGTGGAGGGGACGGGTTCGTGTATGTGTAACTCCTCTTTACAGCTACTTAATAAGACTCAACAGATCATGCCGTAATACTAATCTGTTAGTGCCTTGCTATGCATCTAGTGTGTGCATTAATCAGCAAAACCATGTAGTCTGTCTCTTTGGAGATCATGCAATAGTTTGTAATGTAAAAAACACATACACTAAGTGCAGCCGTGTATGGAGGTGAACAGTGGGGAATAGAGAGTTAAGAGAATGAGGTTGGCCATATGTTTGGTCCCAGCAGGGCCAGATTAACCTTTTGTGGGCCTGGCGCCAAACATATTTGTGGGTCCCCATGGGGGCAATGGAGCATGGCATGGGGGGGGTGTCAGTCCCTGGAGTGAGGGCCCAGACAGGGGCATGGCATGTCCGCTCAGCCCAGTGTGAGGGCACTATTTACAAACCAGCAGTTGCCAGATGCACAGTGGCCTGCCTGGTCCTGTGCTGCCAGCATGCCCCTTCCCCTCGGGGATGGGCCCACGCTGCACCACACACCCCCCCCCCCGCCAAACATGCCCCCACCCCAATTCCCTATGGCCAGAGCCCCCTGGACCCGCTATGCCCAGCACCCCCCACAGACCCTGCCACAAATGCACAGCACCCTGCACATCACTCCTGCCCAGCACCCCACACAGAACCCCCACTCCCTAGAGCCCCAACACACAGAGATCTTCCATGTCCCCCTCACAACCAAGCACCCCCTCCAGACCTCCCAGGGACCCACACCCTGCCCCCTGGCCACAGTCACTGGCCTTTCTGGAAGGTGACTGTGTCTGCCGGGCTGAGCCAACAGCACAGCCCTGTTTGGTCCTGGGGCGGGGAATCGCTCCAGAGTCTGGCAGAGTCTCAAGGCACAGTGTAAGCAGAGCAGGCCGTGACTCCTTCTGAGCATGGGTCCAGTTCCATGGTGCCCAAAAGAGAGTTGCAGGGGGGTTGCAAGGTTAATTTTTGGGGGGGTGGGAGGTGGGGTTGCTGTACTGCCATCCGTACTTCTGTGCTGCCTTCAGAGCTGGGCAGCCGGAGAGTGGTGACTGTTGGGCAGGATCCCAGCTCTGAAGGCAGTGCCCCACCAGCAGCAGCACAGAAGTATGGGTGTCAGTACCATACCAGGCCATCCTTACTTCTGCGCCACTGCCTTCAGAGCTGGGCAGCCAGAGAGTGGCAGCTGCTGACTGAGGGCCCAGCTCTGCAGGCAGCAGCGCAGAAGTAAGGGTGGCAATACCTTACTATGCCATCCTTCTGCACTGCTGCTGGTGGCAGCTCTGCTTTCAGAGCTGAGCTCCCGACCAGCAGCCACCGCTCTCCAGCTGCCCAGCTCTGACAGCAGTGCTGTTGTCAGCAGCAGTGCAGAAGTAAGGGGAGCAGTACTGCAACTCCCCTACAATAACTTTATGATCCCCCCCCAACTCCTTTTTGGGTCAGGACCCCTACAATTACAACACCATGAAATATCAGATTTAAATAGCTGAAATCATGAAATTTATGATTTTTTAAATCCTGTGACTGTGAAATTGACCAAAATGAACTGTGAATTTGGTCGGGCTCTATCAATGAAGCATATCCTTGTGGGCTGTGGTGGAGAGGATTGATGAAAGCTCAGGAGTGCTAAGGGATCCATGAAAGGTAGGGGTGTGTGTGTGTGTGTGTGTGTGTGTGTGTGTGTGTCTGTGTGTAAAGATGCAGAGACAAAGAAAACAAGAGCCTGCTGTCTCTATCACAGTAGGTCGGGCTCTCCTCCTTGGGCTTTTGTGATTCTGTGCTCACTGAGATCTCGTTCTATTTCTGCAATGTTCCTTCAGCATCTGCCTCTGTGGGTATGTCTTCTCTGCACAGTTAACCCAGACTCTTGCCTTCATTTTAGCCCAACCATCCTTACCGTCCATTCAGAAAAACCTCTGACCTGAGTTTAGAGATATTTAAACCTTGGACTAGTTTATATAGCTGGGTTGTAGCTTACTGCCTAAACTCCTCTTTAACTCAGATTGGAACCCACTCACATTGCAATGAGGATGCAGGCAAAATCACTCAAGTGCCAATAGTCCTCCAATGCCCTTCCCACAATTCCCCTCAAAGCAGTAGTGTCAATTCAGATATTTGGGAGGGGGGAATTCTGGTCCTTCCCTCCCTTCTGACCTCCCCCTAACCCCCAGCAAGGACCCCATTCTGGTCCCCATTTGTCCTCCTGCAGGGATGCTGCATCTCCCCGAATCGAGGAGTCTCCCATCTCTTATCCACATGGTACATGAGCCTGTGCTGCCACAAGCTGGGTTCTTGTTAGACTCCCCTGTGTTTCAACATACAGGAACAGACTCCCCATGCACCAGGTTGCAACACCATTTGGCCCAGCCGGCTTTCTGACTGGCCTGGCTGCCCCTCCATGTTTATGGAGGGACAGCTGAGTCAAATTTTAGTGGCATTATGTGGCATTATGACCACACAGCTGGAGCAATGCTCTGGCAGCAGCTGTGCTGATTTAGGACAGGACCACTTCTTAAAAGTGGCTGGGCCAGGGCCCCTGCTGGCTCTGCAGCCTGTGGAACTTCAAGCAAGCGCAAAAACGTTGGGGGTGGGGGCGGCATTAGCTCGCCCAGCACCTCCAAATTGATGACACTGCCTCAAAGGACAGACAAGTTTTCTGACGACTGACTGGGAGTGAATCCTAGAGTGTCTTGGCAAAAAGAACTATGGGATACATCTCCAGACACACATGGGTGAATGCAGAAACAGTGAGGACACAGTAATGAGGGTAGGCTTTGCTGTGGGAATGTTCACACCCAGATGAGCCTCACCTCGATGCCAGTCAGTCACCTTGGCCAGCTGTGCAGTGAAGACAATACCCAGTGACTCTTCTTTCTGTTGCCCCTCAGGATTCTGTCCTTTATCCCTGTCTATGTCTTTATCTGTCTACACCTGCGGCCTGTCAGGGTAATCTGCGGGTGGGCTGCTAGACAGTTTGTTTACATTGACTGTCAGCAGCTGCCAGTGGCTGTGGTTCACCGTTCCCGGCCAATGGGAGCTGCGGGAAGCAGTAGCCAGCATGTCCCTGCACCCCGCTCCTCTTCCTGCAGCTCCCATTGGCCGGGAAATGTGAAGCATGGCCACTGGGAGTTGTGGGCGGCTGTACCTGCAGATGGTCAGTGTAAACAAACTGTCTCCCAGCCCGCCAGCGGATTACCCTAATGGGCTGCATGTGCGTTGCAGGCTTCCCACCACTGCTCTACACCCTTATCCCTGTCAGACCCCTTCAAGCTCTTATGGTTTCATTCACCATCTCCATGTTGACTACTTCCAAAATAACCACACTTTTCAATATCTAGTCCCACCTCTCTGATAGCTCTTCCTGGGTGTTCTGTTGCGAGCTCAAACTCAACATGGCTAAAATGTGATGCTGATTTTTCCCTTCCTTCATTCCTCTTGGTAACAGTTGATGATGATGTTGCTATCCTCCAGGTCATCTAGGCTTACAATATTGCTGTCACTATTGCTAGACTATTGTATATAGTGTCACAGTGTGCATGGCATTTCTCACAGAGAATGAAAACATGGAGTGACATCCAGCCCCACTGAAGTCAAAGGCAAAAATCCTATTGATTTCAATGAGGCCCAGGATTTCACACATGGTAACTGCATCACTTACAGTCTGGGTCATATTTAAATTTCCTTTCCCCAACCAGTTTCTGTGCTTTTATTGACTCCTGCTGGTTCTTAAAACATCTCTAAACTCCATCCTTTTTTTGTCTGTCCATGGTCATCCTGCCTTAACCACTGGAAAACTGTCAACTTACTCCCCCTCCAGCACATCGAAAACTACTATGCTGGTAAAATTATCTTCCTCTCCCACTGCTATGCCCCTGTTTGAGTCCCTTCATTTGCTTCCCTGAACTTGTCTTCAAGGTCCTGCATGACTCCAGGCCCACTCACATCTTTACTTTTGTCTCTTCCCTTCTCTCCCTCTACTCTTCTTAAGCCTTCTGCTTGGTTGCTCCTTTTTGTATCCCTTCCCTTCAGTACTTGCCTTCTGCAGTGCAGCCCTGTGAGGCTTTGAATAGCCTCCTTGATCTTGTGTGTATCAGTCAACTGTCCTCCCTTCTTTAATACCGCTTCTTAAAACCCACTTCTCTGTGAAGCCTTTTGACGTGTCCACCAAACTTAGCTTATCTTCTAATAATCAACCCCAAGGAAACCACAGAAAACACACAGAAAAGGTTAGCTCTGCTGACCTGCTTTATGTAATAGGATGGTGGGAAAGAAAACAAAAATAACGAGAAATAACTTTGTCCCAAGAGCAGGGCTGCGTGCTGTCTTGTCTCATACCCAGCACGCTGTGTTCTGATTTAGTGTCCAATTAAGTGGACACATTGGGCACAGGAACAATGGAAATTCTTTTTGTGGAGTGGCTGCAGAATCTGGTCTTATGATCTTAAGCTCCAAGGAACCAGAGACCTTATCAATTTATTTGCTTGTCAAGTCCCATTTAGACTAGCATTTCTATATTAACAGACTAAATTGCTTTTAAGGGGGATAGCGTTAGGTCAATTTGGCCTAAAATTTAGATTCTGGAAAACAAGGTTTCACTACACTTTAATAATAGAAAGCAAAGAATTAAAATACATTCTCATGGAAAAAGGTTAATAAACATTCCCTACAGAATTTCCAAATGACACATTGCAGTAAATGCTAGAACATGAGAACCTACAGATGGATCCAGCCAGTCTGTTTTCACCACCTGCACTGAGAGAAAAATTACTCTTCGAATAACCTTATGTAGTGTTTGTAATAAAGGTAAGGACACTTGTTCCCTATTAAGGATTTCTAAATGCTATGTTTGAAGTGTGTCTCACTGAGGCATGTAGAATTATACCAATGTGCACAGTGAGTCTCTAGGTTGTGCAAATGGCTGCTTTCAGCCAGGTGATGCTATGCTTCTAGATAAGCCATGTTTCAGTTTTCCTCTGATCAAACCCTATGTGTCTTTGTTTTGACAATTTTACATACGCCTGCAAGGAAAAGTTGGGGATTAGTGGGGAGGCACTCACATACTCAGTGATGGAAAATGGTGTCTGAGGGTCCTCTCCCAAAACTTCGTGAAATGCCTTGTGTAATTTTCCACCTCCAAGAAGATTCTGAGGAATTTCAAAACTGCACATGTTAATTGGTCATTGATCTGGAATAACTATCATTTACAGTTAACTAAGTTACCAACAAATGATGAACACACGAAGTAGAGGGTCCCAAATGCCCTTGAGAATTATATTTTTAAGTTTTTGCTTTCTAAATCTGCCAGAGCTTACTCCACAGAAGGCTGCATGTTGTTTCCAGTGAGGAAGGTTGTCATTTAGCTTCATGGGGCCAGGCAGCATGATTTTGTAGTTGAGCTGGCTACCACAGGAGCATAGGAGAGAAGCTTGGGATAGTTTACAGCAGTTCTCAAACTTTATTTCAGAGTGACCCCCTTCTGACAACAAAAGTGACTAAATGAGCCCAGGAGGGGGGATTGAAGCCTGAGCTCGCTGCCCTGGGGGGAGGTGGGCAAAGTCCTGCCACCCCAGGCAGTGAGGTGTCAAACCCAAAGTCCAAGCCCCGATGCCCAGGGTTGAAGCCCTCGGGCGTTGGCTTCAGCCCCAGGCAGTTTGGCTTGGGCATTGACTTCAGTCCTGGGCCCCAGCAACTCTTATGCCAGTCCCAGCAATCCCATTAAAATGGGGTCATGACCGAGTTTGAGAACTGCTGGGATAGTAGCATAAGGCTTGGTCTAAAACACAGTTTTTTTTACTGGTATAACTATGTTAAGAGGGGGTTAACCAGTATGGTTGTATTGGTATAACCCCACTACTATGAATGGAGTTATACTGGTATCAGGTGCCTTATACCAGTATAGCTTATTCCTGTTCCTGTATGGAAATAGCTATAGTGTAATGGACCCTTTTATACCAGTATAAAACTGCATCCACTCTATTGGGGTTGTAGCACTTCAACCATAATAGTATAAAGTGGTACAACTTTTTGTGTGCAGACAATGAAATCTGCAAACTTGTATATGCAACCTGCTGTTGCAGCCAGTTGCAGGAGGAAGCCTCTGATAGAGCAGTGAGACCAGGTGGTGACTTCTGAAGACCTGCTGACTGCTTGTCTTCCTCTGTTGTGGGAGTGTATTTTCAGAGCAGGAGTAGATACGAGGCTATGCAGTCTTCCCCCTTGACTCCAATTTCTGTCTTCTGCTCTTTATTGCCCCACCCAGCATGTGAAACACTGAGGTAACCTTTGGGAGCTATACTCATGTGGTGAGTCTTACTGACCTTGATAATTGAGAACGTTTTCTTTTGGCGATGGTGGGGGCAGTCAAAATATTTATCTTTGATAAACTGAAAAGTTTGGCTGGTGCAGTGAAGGAAAGAATTCAAAGCTATGTGTAGGAAACTTGTTTTGGGAGAAAAAACATACAAAAGGAAGAGAGAAACTGCCTGTTCCAGCTAGTGATGTTTGCTTCCTTTAGGTTTTTGAACAAATAATTAAGGTCTTTATTCAAAAATCTTACAACGCTATAAACAGAAGCCCTAAAATATATCTGAAGTAACCAGGTAGCTTGACTATTTGGACCAGAGCCCAGTGCTATGAAGAAGTGCTAGAGAACTTCAAGGAGAGCTTGGATTAGTGTGCTTGGGTGTTTTTTGGGGGGTGGATGGAGTGTGTGTGTGTGAGGGGGTTGCTAAAGAAAAATATCTGCAAGGCAGTTCAGAGAGTATGCAAACAGGAGGATGTAGAAGTTGACAACTTCAGGCAGGATTTAAGGATTTTTGTCTCAATACCATTTTGTAGATGTGGTTTGGTGTTTTGATTCCCTCTCATGTTGCATTTTTTATAAAAGAAATAAAATACTTTCTTTTGAATGCTCTATATCCAGAGTTCATTACTTCAAAGTTAACATCATATGGTTTAATTTTGCATACAATATTTGTCAGGTTTGAGAGCATCTGTCAACTACTTTTCCAAAACTTGAAAGGTTATTGAGATTTAACTCCACTTGCTCAACGCTCAGTAAAGAGAGTAGAGATTTTTAGTGGTGATTCATTCCCTTCCAAGTTAATTGTATTGCATGTAAATTGGGCACATTGTGTCACAGACCACATAGCTGCCCTGATTTCCTGATTTGCTGCTATCTAAAGAATTGAGAGGAGGGGACAGAATTTAATAGTAATCTGAACTTCATAGTTTGCACCAGGCTGTCTGATTTTTCCCAAAGCAAAATACAACATTGTTTAAATCCATGAAATATTTCCAAATCTTACGTAGTTTTTAAAAAATAAAATCAAGCCACCTCCCGCAGGAATGGGACAGGAGATTGCTAATACAAAATTCTTCTTAAGGGAAAATATTATCGTTGTTAATGTCTAGAGCCAAAGAATTTTTAAAGCACGAATTAAGTCTTATCTCTGAAAGGTAAGTATTGGTTTACACATTTTAGAAATAGGGGAACTAGAAACTTAGGCCTTAATTGACTTGTTTGAGGTTGCTCAGCAACCAGTTGCAGAGGTGGGAATGGAACCTAGGACTCCTGTCTTCTTTAGGGTTGCCAAGCCTCCAGGATTGTCCTGGAGTCTCCAGGAATTAAAGATTAATCTTTAACGTCATGTGATGAAACCTCCAAGAATACAGCCAACTAAAACTGGCAATCCTAGTCTTCCTGCTCTAACTACTAGGTTATACTGCTTAATAGGCAATATCTATACTAGGAAAATTGAGACCCACAATTCACCAATAGAAGACAGCACTGCAATACTCTGTAGTTTAAGTAACTTCAGAGTGAGTAGGTGGAGGCTGGGGAAGGGCTGGGTGTCTTGTGGGCTTTTTTTGTTGCTGTTTTGTTTTTTAGTTGCTTTATTGTCTAATCTTATTTGGAGCAGGGTTAAATGGCAAGGCGGAAAAATGCCTGAACCCTATCAATGCTACAGCCTCCCCTATCGCCACTATCTGTGGAAAACTCTTGAGACCTAGTTTTCCTAGCACAGACTACATAGTCTTCCCCCGATTATTTTAGGAAATAATGCATTACACCATGCCACCATATGGCTGTTGCATCACCCCCCTTGCTTCAGAAGCTTGTAAAAATTCAGGATTGCATTCCATTTTTCAATGATCTCCTTTTTGGAACAAAACGTTACTTTCACCATAAATAAGAGTTCAGTTTGTTTTCAATTAGATTTATTTTCCCACAATGCTGTTAAATCCTTAGAACAAACATACTAACAAAACAGAAATACAACCAGAAACAAACTATGTTGCAACTGACATTAACAGTCAAGCAACTGTGCAGTCTCTTTAGAAAATAACTAAAACATTTGTTGCTATTAAAAAAACAAACAAACCCCAAACCAAAAAAAAAGACATAGTTGGGACACATGGCTGAAAGTTCGTATTTAGTCCCTCTTTAAACAAAGTACTGCATTTGTAGCCCTCTCACGGAGTTGTTAACATAGTGCTATATTTTAAAAATGCTTTTACAGTGGGCAGCATGGGTGACTGCCTAGGAGACCATGGTTGGGAAAAGCAGGGCACAGTGATCAAGAGGGTGCTGGCACCCGGGCAGAGTAACCCCTGCCACTTGTGGGTGGCTTCGTTGGCCCGTGCAAAGTCCCAGCTCAGCAGAGCAAGCAGGTGGATTGGGCCAGCTTCCAGGTTGGAGAGGGGGCTGAAGTTGCAGGTGAAGGGGTTGTTGCAACTTGCCTCTGGTGAGGGTCTGCCACAGCGATGAGCTAGGGGAGCCCTGATGAGCCCAGGGCAGTGCCCTGCAGGGCAGGCTGGAGCCAGGGCTGGCCTTCCCCCTGGGGCTGTGCCATGCACTGGTGTGGGGGGCCTAGGAGAGGGCCAGAGAAAGAGCTACTTCTTCCTGGTGTCTCCTGCACTCATGCTGGGCTGCCTGGTGCAGTCTGCCAGCCAGGGTAGTTGCTCACCTGCCCCCAGATGCCAATGGAGCAGGGGCAGTTGGAGTGTGCCCAGGCTAGTGACGAGAGCTCCTGGGAGCACACAGCAATGCCTGAAGTTGAGTGGCACTGAGGAGCGGAGCCGGTGGGGCTCCCTGGGGGGTAGGTTCAGGGCAGTTCAGGGAAACAGACCCTGTGATGGACGTGTGTGGTGCTAAGCTTCAGTTTGTGCCTTGCAGACCTGCCTTTCCCCCCACCCCAGCATGTCACACTGTCACTAGCTTGGCATTCTGCCCACTGGTGCCAGGCTCTGCCAGTGCCTTTTGCAGCGGTCTCTGTTGTAGGTGCACACAGTCCCTACGGTAACTTAAAAGCTTCTCCAGTAAACTCAAGGTATGTGATCGTACAGTGTATCTGTACTTAAACACAAAGAAAGGGAGCCAAAATACAAGTTTGTCCAGAGTGCCATTTTCTGTAAGGCTGGCCCTGCTTTTACTTGAATCATGTGGTAGCCTTCCTGGGGGGCTAGTAGTTACAGATATAGTAGTTTCTCAGCAGTGGCTCTCAACCTTTCTAGACTACTGTACCCCTTTCAGGAGTCTGATTTGTGTTGCGTATCCCCAAGTTTCACTTCACTTAAAAACTACTTGCTTACAAAATCAGACACAAAAATACAGAAGTGTCACAGCACTGAAAATATGCTTGCATTCTCACTTTCACCATATAATTATAAAATTAATCAATTGGAATATAAATATTGTACTTACATTAGGGTGATCATATGTCCCATTTTATCTGTGGCAGTCCCCTTTTTAAGCCCTGTCCTGGATGCCCCCCTTTTTTTGGCAAAAATGGGTATAGGGGGCGGGGAGGGGAAAGAGACTCAGGTCAGCCCCGTGCAAGCACAGGGCTCAGGCAAGCATTGCCACCTGGCAGCTCAGGCCAGTCCTGTGCAGTGTCCTGTTTTTACTTAGGGAAATACGGTCAGCTCTAATATGTAGAGCAGTATAAACAAATCATTGTCTGTATGAAATTTTAGTTTGTACTGACTGCTGGTGCTTTTTTATGTAGCCTTTTGTAAAACTAGGCAAATATCTACATGAGTTGATGTACCCCAGGGGTACATGTGTCCCTGGTTGAGAACTACTGTCTTAGAGGGATCACCTTGTGCAGCAAAATTCCTTTAAAAATACTAACCCAACTGAAAATCCAGGTGACTTGGTTTCTAAAGGATGTAAATCATGCTAAGACTTCATTTTGACTATAAGTGGAGTATATATTGGGGGAATTGATTTGGGTGGCAGTGGTTTGGTTTTTTTAATGTAACGATAAAATCTATGGAGGAGTTTATGTTCATCAAAAATAAACTGGAATTTCAAAATGTAAATTTGTCGAATGCAAAATGAAAATTCTTGAATGCTCATTACTCATAGACTCTAGGACTGGAAGGGACCTCGAGAGGTCATCGAGTCCAGTCCCCTGCCCTCATGGCAGGACCAAATACTGTCTAGACCATCCCTGATAGACATTTATCTAACCTACTCTTAAATATCTCTAGAGATGGAGATTCCACAACTTCCCTAGGCAATCTATTCCAGTGTTTAACTACCCTGACAGTTAGGAACTTTTTCCTAATGTCCAACCTAAATCTCCCTTGCTGCAGTTTAAGCACATTGCTTCTTGTTATATCATTGGAGGCTAAGGTGAACAAGTTTTCTGCCTCCTCCTGATGACACCCTTTTAGATACCTGAAAACTGCTATCATGTCCCCTCTCAGTCTTCTCTTTTCCAAACTAAACAAACCCAATTCCTTCAGCCTTCCTTCATAGGTCATGTTCTCAAGACCTTTAATCATTCTTGTTGCTCTTCTCTGAACCCTCTCCAATTTCTCCACATCTTTCTTGAAATGCGGTGCCCAGAACTGGACACAATACTCCAGTTGAGGCCTAACCAGCGCAGAGTAAAGCGGAAGAATGACTTCTCGTGTCTTGTTTACAACACACCTGTTAATGCATCCCAGAATTACGTTTGCTTTTTTTGCAACAGTATCACACTGTTGACTCATATTAAGCTTGTGGTCCACTATGACCCCTAGATCTCTTTCTGCCATACTCCTTCCTAGACAGTCTCTTCCCATTCTGTATGTGTGAAACTGATTGTTCCTTCCTAGGTGGAGCACTTTGCATTTATCTTTATTGAACTTCATCCTGTTTACCTCAGACCATTTCTCCAACTTGTCCAGATCATTTTGAATTTTGACCCTGTCCTCTAAAGCAGTTGCAATCCCTCCCAGTTTGGTATCGTCCGCAAACTTAATAAGCGTACTTTCTATGCCAACATCTAAATCGTTGATGAAGATATTGAACAGAACCGGTCCCAAAACAGAACCCTGCAGAACCCCACTTGTTATACCTTTCCAGCAGGATTGGGAGCCATTAACAACTACTCTCTGAGTACGGTTATCCAGCCAGTTATGCACCCACCTTATAGTAGCCCCATCTAAATTGTACTTTCCTAGCTTATCTATAAGAATATCATGCGAGACCGTATCAAATGCCTTACTAAAGTCTAGGTATATCACATTCACCGCTTCTCCCTTATCCACAAGGCTCGTTATCCTATCAAAGAACGCTATCAGATTAGTTTGACACGATTTGTTCTTTACAAATCCATGCTGGCTATTCCCTATCACCTTACCACCTTCCAAGTGTTTGCAGATGATTTCTTTGATTACCTGCTCCATTATCTTCCCTGGCACAGAAGTTAAACTAACTGGTCTGTAGTTTCCTGGGTTGTTTTTATTTCCCTTTTTATAGATGGGCACTATATTTGCCCCCTTCCAGTCTTCTGGAATCTCCCCCGTCTCCCATGATTTCCCAAAGATAATAGCTAGAGGCTCAGATACCTCTTCCATTAACTCCTTGAGTATTCTAGGATGCATTTCATCAGGCCCTGGTGACTTGCAGGCATCTAACTTTTCTAAGTGATTTTTTACTTGCTCTTTCCTTATTTTCTCTTCTAAACCTACCCTCTTCCCGTAAGCATTCACTATACTAGACATTCCTTCAGACTTCTCAGTGAAGACCGAAACAAAGAAGTCATTAAGCATCTCTGCCATTTCCAAGTCTCCTGTTACTGTTACCCCCTCCTCATTGAGCAGTGGGCCTACCCTGTCCTTAGTCTTCCTCTTGCTTCTAATGTATTGATAAAAAGTCTTCTTGTTTCCCTTTATTCCCATAGCTAGTTTGAGTTCATTTTGTGCCTTTGCTTTTCTAATCTTGCCTCTGCATTCCTGTGTTATTTGCCTATATTCATCCTTTGTGATCTGACCTAGTTTCCATTTTTTATATGAAGCCTTTTTATTTTGTAGGTCACGCAAGATCTCAAGGGTAAGCCAAGGTGGTCTTTTGCCACATTTTCTATCTTTCCTAACCATCGGAATAACTTGCTTTTGGGCCCTTAATAGCGTCCCTTTGAAAAACTGCCAACTTTCCTCAGTTGTTTTTCCCCTCAGTCTTAATTCCCATGGGACCTTGCCTATCAGCTCTCTGAGCTTACCAAAATCCGCCTTCCTGAAATCCATTGTCTCTATTCTGCTGTACTCCCTTCTACCCTTCCTTAGAATTGCAAATTCTATGATTTCATGATCACTTTCACCCAAGCTTCCTTCTACTTTCAAATTCTCAACAAGTTCCTCCCTATTTGTTAAAATCAAGTCTAGAACAGCTTCCCCCCTAGTAGCTTTTTCAACTTTCTGAAATAAAAAGTTGTCTGCAATGCAGTCCAGGAACTTATTGGATAGTCTGTGCCCTGCGGTGTTATTTTCCCAACATATATCTGAATAGTTGAAGTCTCCCATCACCACCAAATCTTGGTCTTTGGATGATTTTGTTAGTTGTTTGAAAAAAGCCTCATCCACCTCTTCCGCCTGATTAGGTGGCCTGTAGTAGACTCCCAGCACGACATCACCTGTGTTTTTTACCCCTTTTAGCCTAACCCAGAGACTCTCCACCCTTCCGTCACCTATGTCCTGTCACTTAATATCTCGCTACTAACGTTTTTGACAAGTTTCCTACATATAACTAACTGTATCTGAATTTTTTTTCTCAGCTACCTTGGCTTAAGACCTCGATTTAATGACTAATTTAAAAAAAAAAAGTTGTGCACATCATTTTAGGCAAAAGGGCCCCAATTCATAAAATCACTCGAACTCATGCTTAAATTCTACTGACGGTCTACAAGACTTAAGCTATGATTTGCTGAATCTGGATGCAAGTGCCCTTATCTGTTCATATCCCTACAAACCTGCATGTGTGAACTTCACTTCAGCTTCATTGGTTTGATCTATCACCTAGCAGAAATAAGGAAAATGGTGAACATTTATCACAGAGTTATTTAAATACCCTGGAAGAAATTCTGCCCTTAAATTCACTGAAGTCAGTGGTCTGAAGGCAGAATTTGGTCTTCCGTACTCTCCATTCTACCTCAGGTTCAGGTTTGTTAAGCAAGGACATGACAGAACTCTGGTGTGTTAGCTTGGTATTGGTATGAAGTCCTCCTATTCCTCTTTGATTAACAAGTAGTTGGGATACATATTGCGGTTTCCAAAGAGTTGTGTTCTGCTCCATACATTTCGGCAATATTTTCTTACCATGTGGCATAACTGTAGCCCTGGATATATTTGCATAAATTATGTATTTAAATAAAATTTTAAAAATCTTAGTTAACAGAAGGATAAACCATTCCTCAGCACTCTGCCCAAGCAGCTCTGTTTTCACATCCATCCCTATTTGACTCTCACATAAGTTCTGTGACCCAAGGAGCCATTGATTGTCAATTAGCTTCTGAAAGCTGTTTGCTAATTCAAAGACCTTGGGTGTTTCTTCCTTTTCCCTAAGAAAACAGCATAAAGAAGGAAGGGGCATGGAAGCAATATAAACACATTGTAGACTAGAGCCTTTCAGAAGGGCCTGAATCTATCACACCATTAGATATTTCAAAAGTTCCTGTTCCATCATCATGCAGGTCTGTAGCGTTTTCTCCATACTCACTTGGCCTTAGCACTTGCTGTGGGGTTGGTGTTGCAGTAACTTGTTCTCTGGGGCAGTGGTTCTCAACCAGGGGTCCGAGGCCCACTGAGGTTGGGGGAGAAGGGGGAGCATGAGCTGGTTTTAGGCCATCTGCCAAGCAGGGACGGTGTTAGACTCACTGGAGCCCAGGGCAGAAAGACGAAGCCCCACTGTATGGGGCCCCCACTAACGCTGAAGCCTGAACAACTAAGCTTTGTGGGGCTCTGTGGTGGGGGCCCCAGGCAGTTGCCCTGATTGCTGCCCCCTAATGCTGATCTTGGCTTTTATGTGCAGAAAACCAGATGTTGTGACATAGGTGGACTGTGGAGTTTTTGTAGCATGTTGGGAGGCCTAAGAAAGAAAAAGGTTGAGAACCCCTGTTCTGGATCGAGTTGCCTTCTTAGAAGAGAGATAAGAGCTGGGCAGGCTTGCACAAGCTGGCAAATGCTGAAGGGATTCTGTTAGTGTTTTATGAATGCATCCTCCCACGATTATGTATAACCAGTTTCCAGCTGCTCAGAAATAAAATCCAAGCCTTTCAGACTTGTGTGTCTGCTTGATGTATATATAAACTAGCTTGTTTTTGAAGTCGCAGCAGGTGCAATACTCTAATATCCATTATCTAATTTTATGTCTCAGTTGGCTCCATCAAGGGAAACTTCCTCTGTTATCCTAGAAATATGAATCATGGCTCTCTGTAACAACAAGGCTCTACATATTTATCTGCTATTTAATGGTACTTTGGATTCCCAAAGCAGCTTTCATCTGACAGTCTCTATAGTTTACAAACTACCATAAGTGATGACTCCGTGGGTGCTTAGCACCACTCAGCAGCCAGCTCTTCCCTCTCCCCCCAGTGCCTCCTGCCTGCCAGCAGCTCCACCAACCAACTCCTCCCCCTCCCTCCCAGCACCTACCGCCTGCTGCGATCAACTGTTCTGCAGCATGCAGAAGGCCGTTGGGGGGGGGGGGAGTGGGAATGGAGTGCACTCAGGGGAGGGGGTGGAACTGGGTGAGGAGTCCAGTGGCACCTTAAAAACTAACAGATTTATTTGGGCATAGTCTTTCATGGGTAGAAAAATGCAGATCCATGCATCTGAAAAAATGGGGAGGTTTTACCCGCGAAAGCTTCTGCCCAAATGATTGTTAGTGACACTTCTTTGGCCATCTGGACGGAACCCAAGTGTGTGTGGTTTTTGTTTTTAATGTGGGAGCCTTCTTGGCTGCCTGTCTTCACCATAAAGCTGCAAAAAAGGCCACAATCAAGTTCACTGTACCCCTTTGTAGGTAAATTGTAAAGCAGGTTTAGATTTTCAAGGCATGATCGTAAGAGAAAACGATTGGGTCTTTGGGACAAGGACTATCCTTTTGTTCTGTTTTATACAGTGCCTACCACAATGTAGGTCCTGGTCTTTTACTGGGGCTCCTAGGTATTACAATGATATAAATAATAAATATACTACACCCATCACCTGCGTGTTGTATATGTGGTCTATTTGTGATAACTTTGCTGTACAGTATCTGTTCGGAAGGTCCTACACCTTACATCTTACACAGTAAAACTAGTGTAGATACACCTCTTTATTTTACTTTTAATAAAAGTAAAATTTAGCTTATATTTTTGGAGCTTCTTGGCTTTATTGGCAAACACTTAAGAATGCATGCTCAGCTTTGCAGCGATATGGCCAGCTGGTCAGTTGGACAGATGTCACAACAGCTGCTTTCTCTTTTCTGGCTGAAGAATGTTTTTGTAATGTAATTTCAGACTAGATGCTAGAAAGAACTTGCTGCTGAACTTGTGTGTCTTTGAGAGGAAGGGTGTGTAGTTCATCTGCTTACAATTTTTCTAGGGTTCTGATGACCTTCAAAGTGCCCTGATGGTGAGCAGCTCTTGAGCTAAAGATGTTTCTACATAGCAAAGAGGGAAACTTAATTGAGCAATGACTTCCTTTACCCTGTGGCATGTAAGGAGGAGTAAATAGAGTCACTTTCTGAGTCTGTTACAGAAGCAGGAAGGAGAGAAAGCGTCGTAAATGGAAGCTTGCAATTTCACAGTAATTGTGCTAGCTAGTTGATCGTTTCTTCAGTTAGAAGATCAAGTATGACTCAGCTTTCCATATCCTCTGGGTTTTTTTTTTTCTGTGCTGCTTACCCTTAAGAACACCGCTACCCTGCTATAACGTGGACGTGGGGAGCCAAAAATCCCTACCGTGTTATACTGAAACCCCGCTATATCGCGGTAGGGGCAGCAGGGCTCTGGTGATGATTTAAAGAGCTCTGGGCTCCAGCTGCTGCAGGTAGCCCCAGGCCCTTCAAATTGCCAGTGGAGCCCCGCTGCCACAGCCCCGGGGTAGGGGCGGCAGGGCTCCAGCAGGATTTAAAGGGCTTGGGGCTCCCCGCAGCAACCGGAGCCCCGGACCCTTTAAAGCACCGCCGGAGCCCTGCTGCTACCGTGCTATACGCAAACCTGTGTTATATCGGTTTGCGTTTTAGCAGGGTAGAGGTGTATCAATATTGCCTTTTGCTTCCAATAGCAATCTGTTGGATATGTAAGAATATGCTGCAAATACATAGAAACTATCTTGCTGCTCTAGAAGTGCACACAGTTCAACAGGCAATAGTTCTCATATGATGTTTTGGACTTGTTCCAAATACATTGAAACTGTTCTATGCTAAGTGCTGCTCTTGAAATTAAGTGATTACTGTCCCACAGTTTACTTTACTGTGTTGTAAAATCCGCTAGCTGAAGTGGAGTCATTAGTGAAATCTCAGACCTATGAATTTGTGAAGGTTTTGATTGCTGATTTGAGTGTAATCTTAAATGTTCTTGGCACTTAGTTAAACCATTTGCAAAGTACTATTTGTGATGGTCATATGGGACATTTGGGAAATTATTTAAAATGTTTGTAGGTTTATTTCCAGTTAGCTCCTTTTGACTAATTATTTTTTGTATGTACCCGCTGACTCCCCTTGAGAGGAGAAATCAGGAATTGTAGATGGAGGATTATTTAAAAATTAGTTTTATACATTAAGTAAATATAACAAAAGATTCCAGTAGTTTCTATGGGGATCTTATGCAATTGTGAAGGGTTGTGGATGTGGTCTGTGAGATAGCAGATTGGAAAAGGAAGTGTTCATGTGGCAGTGTATGTTAAGATGAGGTCTGTAGTGTGAAAAGCTTTGCGAATCCTTGAGGCACTGTGTACTTCGCAAGTCCATGGCAGAGATGAGGAAACTAGAACAAAAGTTATCTTCACTTAATTGTTCCCTCTCAAGGAAGTAAATTTTAGTTCTTTTGTAGAGTTAGGAGGATATAGATCAAAATAACCTTGACATACGTGTCCCAGCTTCTCAATGAGATTAAAAATTAATTGGAGTTTTCATTATAGAGAGGTGCAGCATGACTTCCTTTTATGACCTGAGTAGCATGATGAGCGGCTTCATCTCAGCTCCTTCCAGCAGCCAAGAATTCCACCTCCATGCCTTTGACAATGTTCTACGATATTTTTTTAAAAACACCTGTGAAGTTCTTCAGTTGTTCCAAGTGTCATAGAATAGTCAGCTGTGGCCATATACCATGGAAACCATCCACCTGCTGTAGTGTGTTTCTGCTCTTAAAGAGAAATTAGAGCAAAATGATATCCTCAACCAAACCAATTTCAAGCACAAAAAGCAACTATAGAAATTAGGTTATTTCTGAGGTGGGAGAGATTTAACCTCCTGCTGAGGAATAGTTGCAAGTATAGATGTGAAAGACGCCACTGAGACTTCTTCGTTCCTTCCTACACCATTATGCCACAAGCTGTGGATTCTTTAATTAAAAAAAAAAACGCTAAAGGGCCTTGATTCAAGTCTTCAAGACTTCTAGAGTGTTAGGGCTTGTCTACATCACAAAGTTGCAGCGCTGGTGAGGGGGTTACAGCGCTGCAACTTAGGAGGTGTACACATCTGCAGGGCATCACCAGCGCTGCAACTCCCTGTTTGCAGCGCTGGCCGTACTCCCGTTTTGTCTCGGGTGTAGAGGATCCAGCGCTGGTGATCCAGCGCTGGTAAACAAGTGTAGACACTTACCAGCGCTTTTCTTGACCTCCGTGGAATAAGCAGGTATCCCAGCATACCTGAGGAAGCCTCTGGTAATCAAGCAGGTCTCCTTCCCTGCGGTTTGCTCTCGCGTTCCCCGAATCCCCGTGCAAGCAGGTCTCCTTCCCTGCGGTTTGCTCTCGCGTTCCCCGAATCCCCGAGCAAGCAGGTCTCCTTCCCTGCGGTTTGCAGGGAGGTTTGGGGAACGCGAGAGCAAACCGCGGGGAAGCAGGTCTCCTTCCCCGGTTTGCTCTCGCGTTCCCCGAACCCCCGTGTAAGCAGGTCTCCTTCCCTGTGGTTTGCTCTCGCGTTCCCCGAATCCCCGAGCAAGCAGGTCTCCTTCCCTGCGGTTTGCAGGGGGGTTCGGGGAACGCGAGAGCAAACCGCGGCGAAGCTGGTCTCCTTCCCCGGTTTGCTCTCGCGTTCCCCGAACCCCCCTTGAAGCCGCCCAACAGCGCTGCAGTGTGGCCACATCTAACACCACTTGCAGCGCTGGTTGCTGTAAGTGTGGCCGCTCTGCAGCGCTGGCCCTATACAGCTGTACTAATACAGCTATAACAACCAGCGCTGCAAAATTGTAGATGTAGACATACCCTTAGAGGAATAGTGGCTACTGTGAAACTATAGTGACACGCACCTTCTCCCCTGTTCGTGTATCATTTGCCTTATGTGACTTGAATGAAGTGAAGCTGGGATTTTGACTACTGTACACTCCAAGACAGGGGTCGGCAGCCTTATAGAAGTGGGGTGCTGAGTCTTCATTTATTCACTCTAATTTAAGGTTTTGCATGCCAGTAATACATTTTAACATTTTTGGAAGGTCTCTTTCTAGAAGTCTATAATATATGACTAAACTATTGTTGTACATAAAGTAAATAAGCTTTTTAAAATGTTTAAGAAGCTTAATTTAAAATTAAATTAAAATGCAGAGCTCCCCGGACCAGTGCCAGGACCCAGGCAATGTGAGTGCCATTGAAAATCAGCTTACGTGGCACCTTCGGCACGCGTGCCATAGGTTGCCTACCCCTGCTTCTAAGGGGTGGCCAAACTGCAGCTCATGAGCCATGTGCGGCTCTTTTACAGTTAAAGTTATGGCTCACAGAGCCCCCACACTCCCTCCCCTGTTCTTCACCTCCCAGATTGGAGAGTGTGGGAGTGTGGAAAGCTCAGGGCTTCTGCCCTGTGGTAGGGGTAAGGACTTCTGTCCATCAGGGAGGGGAGTCTCGTGGCTTCAGCCCTGCAGGGTGTGCCTGCTGGGGCTTGGGGCTTCAGCAGGAGCAGTGATGAAACCCTGAGCCCCGACAGTTGCCTCCTGCAGGGCTGAAGCCCTGAGCCCCGGCAGGCGCACTCTATTTCTTGAACTTCTGAAAATTGTCATTGTTGCTCTGAGGGCCAGAAACTTTGGCCACTTGTGCTGTAAGCTCTTGATTCAGGCAAGGAAGGCTCATGATTTCCCCCCGTCCCTTAGGGATTCCCAATCTCCCTTCCCTCGGATTATTTATTTATTTATTTATTCATTCATTCATTCATTCCCAGTCTGGAAGCTGGCTTCTCCCCTGGCTACACTGGCGCTTTATAGCGCTGCAACTTTCTCACTCAGAAGTGTGAAAAAACACCCCCCTGGGCGCAGCAAGTTACAGCGCTGTAAAGTGCCAGTGTAATCAGTGCCCCAGTGCGCAGCTCCCAGCGCTGTAAACTAATCCCCTTGGGGAGGTGGAGTACCTGCAGCGCTGGTAGAGCTCTCTCCCAGCGCTGGCGCCATGACCACACTCGCACTTCAAAGCGCTGTCGCAGGAGCACTCCCGCAGCAGCGCTTTGGAGTTTCGAGTGTAGTCAAGCCCTGAATGTACACTAGAAAATCGCCCTTGTTGTGAAATGTGTTTAACATCATTACCACCTCTGAGGACATAACGATGCAGCTTTGCATGATGGCACAACTTTGAAATATCTTGCAAGATACTGCCATGCTGAAACCTGAACAAATCTAGTCTTGTTTTTGAGGGTAGGAGTGCATGTTAAAACCAGCATGTGAGAACTTTGTGTTTCTAAGGCTCAACATGAAGATATAATCAAGTTAATCACTGAGAACTGTTAATTTAATAAAGCAGTAAAAACAATTATAGGCCAAACTATAAAGCTGAACTCAAGCTGTGAAAGTAAGTTTGCTAAAGCTGTCACAGTCAAACAAAATGGCTTTTTATTTATTTATTCAAGATATTTTCCACAGGATATATCCCAGTTAAATGTGACAACTTATTTACAATGGGTTCTTGCCCAAGGACTGAATGTGATGCAAAACTGACAAGAAACTGCTTACAAAAACAAACTTATTTCCAGCGCATCCTTTCTTTGTGTGTGTGAGAGTCTGGCTTTTAGGTTGGATGCTCTTTGGGGGCAGAAAATGTCTTTATTCTTGTGTACTGAACGCCACAGAGCACAGTGTTAATAACACAATTGTGCTGGACATAGTGAGAAACTAACTGAAGAGTGTATGTTGTGGTGGTGGTGGTGGTGGTGGTGGTGGTGGTGGTGGTGGTGGTTGTTTGTTTTCACTTGTTCACAAATATTCATCCAAGATGTGCAATACCTCTTTCATTTTGAAAGTGTCTAGAGCTGAGTGTGGAACTTGTGTTGGAGGGAATCATGACCCGATAGATGGGACTGCGGTGGATATTGGCCAGTGTTTTGCCCTAACAATTGGGAAAACTGGGGTCATTGTGGTGTGGTGGTCAGGACATGCATTAAACTGGATGCATAGTAATGTAAGTCTCAAAGAAAAGTTAGCCTGGTCTACACTGAAAACTTGGGTTGTACCATCTATGTTGCTTGGAGTGTGAAAAATTTACACCCCTGAGAGATGTAGTTAAGCTGATCTAAGCATACAGATTGGTTGCCAGAAAAATTCTTTTGTTGATCTTGCTACCACCTCTCGGAGGGGTGGATTAATGACAGTGACAGAAAAACCCCTTCCGTCAATGTAGCTGTAGTGTTTGTAGTATAGATGTAGCCGTAGTTTTTCTGTGGAATTTTTCCCACATTCCTGTTAAAATAAAACTATCACCTCGCTGCTCTTAAAATGCATCCTGTCATTATTGACATTGGAAACTTGCCCTGCTTCCCTCTCTCATTTGTTGAAATGTTACAGAGCAGAAGAGTAACTAATGTGTTTAAGACTTTTGCTTGGTTTTTCAGCAGAAATATTTCCATGGTAGTTAACTAGGGTGACCAGATGTCCTGATTTTATAGGGAGAGTCCTGATATTTGGGGCTTTTTTTTAATATGGGCTCCTATTACCCCCCACCCCATCCTAATTTTTCACACTTGCTATCTGGTCACCCTATAGTTAAGTAGGTGAAAGTTAGTAAAGGTACTGCATCGGAACACCTGTATAGCCTACAATGCAGTATCTGCCTCTGTTTTGTAGCCCAAAAAGTCACCCAGTAAAAATGCCATCACCTTACTCAGCACCTATGCACCCTGTGTGTGTTTGAGTCATATCTGCTGATCTTACTTCTGTTAGCTTGTAGCACCCATGGAGCTGTGGAAGAGGAGCCGGATTTTATTCTTCCATAGTTGTTAGGCCAATGTTTTTGTTCTGCAGACACTGTTACTGGAGATATCAGTCCCCCGTCCACAGACAAACAAAAACCACCAATAACACTGGCTTGACGTTCAAATTCTTGATAACGTTCTGGCTCATCCCGTTGTAGGTTTCGGGTTGCCACGCATTAGGAAAATATCATATTTGGATTTGTAAACTGAGAAAATTCTTAATGTAAGTTGTTGTGTCTGTTAACTTTCTAACTGTGTGCCGTATCTTGGTAGTTTTAAAGTGGGAGGACTAATGTTAATGAGTCCTTCTTTGATTAAAATATCTGGACAGTATCTTCCAGCTTGCTTCCTTAATGAAGCAAGACCTTGACAATAATTGCTAAATTTGCTAACCTTCAAAACTAACTTGAGACAAGTAAAATCTTTAACCTTTTTACTTTTAGCTGTGTTAGATCTTTCACATAAAAGTTAAATCATCTCTCTCTTTCAAATAACCTCTAGTTGCTTTCACTAAGGTCTGATCTATGTATAATATATTAGTTACTATAGTAAAGTGAGAGGTTGACCGATACAAACATCAGTGTGTTCAGTAGCTTATACCACATCATATTCAGTGACTTAAGGGAGTCTTTAGAATTCTGTAGGTTAAGTTGCTAGATAGCCTGGTGGTTCATCTGAATTTTTTTCTCATTTTGCTTAATTGTATCCAATTGAAATTATAAGGGGAAACTTTATTCTTCAATTTTACTTCTTCTCCTAGAGACACTTCTATAGCTGCATTTTGCAAATGGGTGAAGTGGTATAGTGAAATTAACACTGGGGTGCTAGTCAAGAGCTCATGAGTCCTTGTCTGCTTGAGGAAGTTCTGCTACTTGCACGAAAGGTGCACTTTTTTTTTTAAACCAATTTAGTTTTGGTTTAAACGAGGCTTTTATTGGTTTGGCTTAAGCCTATTAAAAATCTGTTTAAACTAAATTGAAATAAGCCACTCTTAAACTGAAATAAGTCTCCATACTGGTTTGCACCTGTTTAACCAAAATCAGTTTAAAATCACACCTTTAGTTAAACTATACAGATTTCTTGTGTAGACAAGGTCTTGATCTTGGTTCTAATCCTTGATATGTCACTGACTTGCTGTGTGGGTTTACCTTTTTGTTCCTCCACTTCCTTATCTATAAAATGGGAGGCAACAGCATTTACTCAAGCTGAGCCAGAAGGGAGGTATTTACCCATCATATTGGTATTTTGTTAGATCCACTGGCAGACTAAATTTGCCTCCTTACCAACTTCTTGGTTCAGCTGATGCAACACAACAGTATTTGAACAACCTTTCTTCCTGCAAAAGAACTATCATGTCTATATGGGGACACTCAGGAGATTAAGCCAAATTAACTGAAGGTGTGAATTTAAAGCGCATTAGTGAAAGTATCATGATTAAACCCCTGTGTGGATGCTCTCACTCAGAAAAGAAAGCAGTCAGTTCACTTTAGCTTAATTCTATGGCCACTTTCTTTTTTCAGTCAGAGCATCCCCTCAGTGGTCTAATGCACCTTAACAAATGTTCTTTAAATTTATACATACAGTTAATTCAGCTTAATTTTCCTGAGTATACATGCCCTAAGAGGCATTGATACACACAATTATGCCTCATATTTTCATGTCCTGATCATGACTAAGATAAGTCTACACTACAACCTTTTGTGGAATAGCTGTCTGTGTCAGTCAGGGATACGAAGAGATGAGATTTGTGACTGACATATCTGTACTGGCAAAAATCACTAGTGTGGACAGTTATACTGACCTATATTGGCAAAAGCATAGTTTTGCTATTTCATTTAGGGGACTGAATAAGCTATGCTGGCAAAAATGAAATTTTTCTGATACAGATAGTGTCCTCACTAATAGCATTGTGCTGTTACTATATCAGTATAACTATATGGCAAAGCACTCCTAGTACAGATTTGGCCTAAGTAAATGTCCCAAGTATTGACTAAGGGTATGGCTACACTTGAAACTTCAAAGCGCTGCCATGGCAGCGCTTTGAAGTGCGAGTGTGGTCGCAGCACCAGTGCTGGGAGAGAGCTCTCCCAGCGCTGCATGTACTCCACATCCTCATGGGGTTTAGCGTGAAGCGCTGGGAGCCGCGCTCCCAGCGCTGCGGCACTGATTACACTGGCGCTTTACAGCGCTGTATCTTGCAACACTCAGAGAGGTGTTTGTTTTCACACCCCTGAGCCAGAAAGTTGCAGCACTGTAAAGCGCCAGTGTAGCCAAGACCTAAGGAAAAGGAGTCTGAAGCACTCCATAGGGAAAAGGAGACTGAAAATCCCTGTTAGTGTTCTGTTTTCATGACATCTGCTGTCATGGGTCAATCAACTCTGTTAATGAAAACTAGGTTTGGTCAGCACTTAAGTTTAGCTATGAAAAATCACACCCTTAGCTGACAGCTGGACCAGCAAAAGAGTCTTTTTGCTGGTCTAGCTTATTTCATTCAGGAAACTGTACTAGCAAAACTGTACTCTTGCCCACATAAGCTGCATCTACACTAGGAGGATTTACCAGTATAAGTATACCGGAAAACCCTTTCTAGTGTAGATACAGCCTTAGTTTCCTCTGCTTCTTAATCACAAAAACAGTGATTGTGAGGCACTAAATAGCTACTCAGAGCATTAATTTCTGAAATTGTGTTCTGATCTAGGGGTTGTTTACACTGCAGTTGCTATAATGGCACAGATACTGCACTGCTGCTGTAGCACCGTAGTGTAGACTCTTCCTACAGCAATGGAAGGGTTTCTTCCATGGCTATAGTAAGGTCACCAGAAGAATTCTTCCATCCACTCTAGCTGCGTCTACACTAGAGATTAGGTCAACCTAACTACAGCTCTTCGGGGTGTAAATTTGCACATCCCTCAGCACGATAGCTAGATCAAACTAGTTTTTCGGTGTAGACCAGGCCCAGGTAAAAAAGCCTAGCCTTCTTGCATACATCTTTAGGTGAGAGTGACTGTGTCTGTTTTCAATAGTCAATGTTGGCCCTTAAACTGTGTAGTCCGTGTCATGTGACAAAGATGCCAATGGCTTATATAGAGTGTACAGCCCTTTTAAAGTACTTCACAAGCGAATGAGGGAAATTCTGTATGAAGTGAAGTAGCATTTGACTGGCTGATACATATATCTACATGTGGGATTTGTGAGTGTCAGGGGTGGTAAGTTCCAATTTTCACTACTGCAATGACAGAACAGTTCCATCCAACTAAAACTCATAATTCAGCAAGTTATTGTTTAACTCTGCAGAAAAGTACAAGAGGAAATCACCTCTTTGCTCTCTTCCCATTAATACTCCTCATTTTTTTGTCTGTCCTATGAATTATGGCTTTATAGGAAAACTGTCTGGCATTCTTCATACACAAGCAGATCTTAAACAGTACTTTTTGTGAAAATATTGACATGCCTCCAAGAGATAAATGCACAAACCTATCAGAACTCTTCCCAGAGAGGATAGTAACATATCCAGTTAGTTCTGAATGCAGAATGGAAGTAGAGCTCCAAGTTTTAACCTCCCCTTCACATTTCGTTGTTCTTTCTCCTGGCAGTCCTCTCTGTCTTCCTAAGCACTTAAGTGATTTTTACTGTCATGTTCACACTTCATCTTACAAATGACAAATACTCTAAACTTTACTGTTTTATTTTTATTTCTCTGTTGTTCCAAGAAGTATTAAATCACTATATCCCTTTCATGGTTGCTACTGCATAGATCTTGGAACCAACAACAGCATGACTTCTTAAGGACCTGTAATACTACAGGGAAAGGTGGGCAGCAGAGCAGGTTGTGCTAAGGCACAGGAGACCCTGCAGGCTGTCTTCTGCTTTAGAGGCTGAATCTTTTGCCTGTTCCATGGGGCTGGCAGGACCCCATCATGCTGTACAAGAACAGTGGTCTCAGTCCCAGTGTGAGGAAACCTGTCTGGAGTGAAACATGCAAAATTTTTGCCTTCTCTTACCATTCTGTATCTTTTGGTAGAGTAGAGAATGGTCTTGTCTTGTTAAAAAATTGGTTAGTTCGACCTGTTAAAGACTTGCCTTACAACAACTTTGAAACTGATTTCTAGCAATAAAGGTACCTCTTTCAGCCCTGCTGTACCTTCCAGCAGAGACGCAGTAGTTACATGATGTAAAGTAAAACTGAAAAAATGACGAAAGTGGCAACCCCCTAAGAGGCAACAGAGTCATGCACTGAAAGAACAACCGATATTTCTTATCTAGGAACCCAAATACAGTCCCACCTTTTTTTTTTTATGGTCATCCCATATGATAATTGTTTTTCATATGTCTTGTTTAGTACATTAAACAAGAAACAAAAATGCTAACGCTTTTTGCTTTCTAAAAGCAGGAGTGAGACTAAGGCCTGGTCTACACTTTTTTAAAATTACATTGTGCAGGGTGTGAAAAATCCATGACCCTGAATGACACCGCTGTGCCAATCTAACCTGTTGGTATACATGCAGCTAAGTCAGTGGAAGAACGCTTTAGTCAATCTAGCTATCATTGACTGGGGAAATAGCGTTCCGTCAGTGTAGGCTGTGTCTGCAGGTTCATGCCAGCGTCACAATAGCACCATAGCTAAGCCCGCGTAGTCCTGGTAGTGTAAATATAGCCTAAGAGCAGTAGTCTGGTCTCTGCTTCTCTTTTAAAAGGGAGAGAGGGAACAAAAACTAACCCTGGTTCTGATGCTGAACACCTTTACAAGGAAGATTATAAAAAAATCATTCTGGAATTCTTGTTGTGAGAGTTAAATCTCTTTTTGGAGGCGGGGGGGGGGAGAAGGGGTGTAGGGGCTGCGTGGCAAAAAAGGCTGGCTCTATAATTGCTGCAAATTTCACATGAATCTGAAGAAGGAATGCTAATATCCATCAGCAGAATCAAGCTAGAACTCAGCAGAGTGCAACTAAGGTTTATTGTTTACAAAGTGGGGATAATATTTTTCAGCATTTACATGTTGACTAAACATCTCTCCAACTGTTTCATTTGTAAACACACTATATTTTGAGTTTATAGGAATCTCTTAAAGTGGAAGTAATGAAATTGGTGTCTGTCTTGCCACAACAACTACGTAGACAACACCCTGCTCTTGTTTAATGTGTAGCTTGGGGATATCTTGATTTTTGTTTTTATTTTTATTCTTTTTTTATAGTTGCAATATATGCCTTGATTTTGATCCTATCTCCTTTAACAAATTAAAATATTTAGATGCAAACTTTCCTTAATCTCAGGACAGCTTTGTATTTTATATCAGCTATGTCCAAACTTTTGATAATGCAGAAGTTTGTACAAGTAAAGAATCATACGGGTTATCACAGAAAGAAATCTGCAGTTTGATTCTATTTTTTAATAGCAGAGGTTTATACTGAACTATCAAGACTTCATAAAACATTATCTATAAGTTTTGGAACCCCACTGAAACACACATCAAGAGAAGAAAATATATTTTGTGATTCATGCTCCTTGCTTTTTTAAAAATTTGCCCAAAGAGTTAGCATCTTGTAATGAGTCTCCCAGACAGAAATGCAAATGAGCAAGTTTCTATTGTGTGCTGTTTGTTTGTTTTTTATTAACTATGTTATTTCCATAGTGATGTGCCCAGGTGATTGACTTTCACCCTTTGGCCTTCCTTTGTTCTGATACACTTTTGTAACATTTTGGCAGCCCTTGCGGGAGAATTCCTGCATATCTTCGTAACATGCTGGTGGAAAGGTGTGATTGTTGGATGTTCCTTGTATGCTCTATACAAAGAACTTGCTCTTTGTTCCAAAGCTGTGAATAGTATTTAGCAGAAACTTTCAGAGCAGTCATCATCATGAGAATTTCAGAGCTGGAATGATTTGTTCCTCAGAATACATCACCTTTGTCTTATCCTCATTCTTTTGAGCAGCCATGCAAAACTCAATAAAATCGATCAGCCAGGCAGAAAATCCTACTCTCCTGTGGTTTACAATTGATAATGTTAACAACGTACTTGTCCAATGGAGGGCAGTGGGGAAATAATTTGCCATTGGTGAGTAGAACGTTTCAGAGCTCGTTTGGAAAATGCAACTGGATGATGAACCACAGAGGGGCCGTTTCACATTAAAGCAATAGAACTATTCATGTGTACAGTTAAACTTGAGTGTAGATGTTTGCCGAATCAGCTGAAATCAGTTCAGAACATATGCTGTCCACAAACCCAGTGAGGTGGTAATGCTTGGCTATACTCAGGATTTCTATTTTATTATTAACAGCATGTGCCATAGAGCAATATGAGCAATCTCCGCAAAGACATTTTTCCTATGGCATCACTCCCATATCTGTTCATTTTTAAACCATGCAGAAAGGTAAATCCAACATGCCGTATGACTGCTTCTATCATTACCTCTCTGCTTACTGAAGGACTGCAGTGGCTTATCTCAAAATGGTACACTACAAATTAAGGACCTTTAAATGGCAAATTAATATGAATTAAATGTAAAGTAATGCACATTGGAAAAAATAACCCCAACTATACATATAATATGATGGGGGGCTAACTTAGCTACAACTAATCAGGAAAGAGATCTAGGAGTTATAGTGGATAGTTCTCTGAAGACGCCCACTCAGTGTGCAGCAACAGTCAAAAAAGCAAACAAGATGTTAGGAATTATTCAAAAAGAGATAGAGAATAAGACCGAGAATATCTTATTGCCCTTATATAAATCCATGGTGTGCCCACATCTTGAATACTGCGTACAGATGTGATCTCAAAAAAGTTATGCTGTCATAAGAAAAGGTTCAGAGAAAGGCAATTGAAATGATTAGGGGTTCAGAATGGGTCCCATATGAGGACAGATTAAAGAGGCTAGGACTTTTCAGCTTGGAAAAGAGAAGACTAAGGGGGAATATATTAGATAAAAGGTGGTCCTCAGGAGCCAAAAAATCTTACCATGTTTATAGGTGAAACTGCATTATATCGAACTTGCTTTGGCCTCTAGCATCTCCGTTATTAATAGTCAGCAAATAGCCCAGCCTGCTTTCTGACCTCCACCTACTTCCTGCCCCCTGACTGTCCTCTCAGAACCCCCAACCCATTCAACCGCCTTCTCCCCCCCGTCTCTAATCACCCCCAGGACTCCAACACTGAGCCATGCGCCACACAGGGACAGGCACTAGGACCTGGGAAGCCGGCGCACGGAGGCATTCACACCTGCTTGACCACATCAGCTGGGGTGAGCCCCATGGGGGCGGGACAGAGAGAAGTGGCCCAGCGGCCGCTGCCCTGTCCACGGAGCACACCCAGTCTGGTGCGGCGGCTGAGCCCGTGAGGGGGAGCAGGGTGGGCAGCCTTGCCCAAGATGCCCACATGTGTCTGATCCCTACCTCATGCCCACGCAGTGCTGGGGGAGGGTGAGCCATCAGCGGGCAGCTCCTGCTGTGCATGCCCGCGCTCAGCCCATCTCTCCTTCTCCGCAGAGCCATGCACAGCCCATCTCTGGTGAGGACACTGCAGCCAGCTGCTCGCTGGGGCACATGGAGTCCCTGACTGCAGGCAGGTAGTGCGGCATGCTGTGGACCCAGAGAGCCTGCCCGGTGCTGCTGTGAATGGGGTATAGCCTGCCAGGTGGGCCCGCTGTGTGCCAAGCCCTCCAGCTCCGGGACAGGGGCACCTGCACAGCACTGTCTAGGACAGGCACCTCTCCCTGCCCTTGATCTGCAACTTCCCCACGTGGACCAGTCTTCCCCAACTTCTCGGCACTGTCTGGAGCCCGTGTGATGTTCCCCTGCACTGCAGTTACCCGCCTTGGGCTGTGGCTCCCCCCTGTCCCTTGACCACTTCCCCCAGGGCCCTCTGCCCCTTATCCAGCCTCTTGGCTCCAGCCCAGTACCCTTAACACACAGCTCAGAGCAGCATGTCGGAGCCAGACACGCTGATGCACTGATCTGCTGAAGCACGCAGCCCCACTCCCCAGAGCATTGCGTTACCACATTATATCCGAATTCGTGTTATATTGGGGTAGAGGTGTATATAAATCATGAGTGACGTAGAGAAAGTGAATAAGGAAACGTTATTTACTTGTTCCCATAATATAAGAACTAGGGGCCACCAAATGAAATTAATGGACAGCAGGTTTAAAACAAATACAAGGAAGTTTTTCTTCATGCAGCGTACAGTCAACCTGTGGAACTCCTTGCCTGAGGACATTGTGAAGGCTAGGACTATAACTGGATTTAAAAGAGAACTAGATAAATTCATGGTGGTTAAGTCCATTAATGGCTATTAGCCAGGATGGGTAAGGAATGGTGTCCCTAGCCTCTGTTTGTCAGAGGGTGGAGATGGATGGCAGGAGAGAGATCACCTGGAGTGAACTTAACAGGTAATCATCCTCTGGGGCACCTGGCATTGGCCACTTTTGGTAGACAGGATACTGTGCTGGATGGACCTTTGGTCTGACCCAGTATGGCCATTCTTATGTTCCCATTGATGGCAAAACTCCCATTGGCTTCAAAGGGCATACGGGTCAAGGCCCAAAACAGCGACGGAGTTTTTGACATCATCTTCTCTACTTTGATTCTGTCTTCAGACCAGCAAGAGAAAAGTTGTACCCGTTCGTCTTCTTTGTAAGTTTCATCTTGCCTGAACCTGCTTCCTTCTGTGAGAGGACAGAATTAAGCCAAGTCAGTTGGATTCCCAGTGGGTCTGTCTTTGTCTTTCTGTATGTTAATCTACCTGGACAGGCACATTTCCATTGGCAAATTGTGTGTGTGTGTGTGTGTGTGTAACATCCATCACTTAATAATACATCTGTGGCTTAAGTGCAGTTAAAATCCCCTCCTGGGACTCTTGTTTCTCAATTTGTGACTTCTGCAGTGTTTAAAGATTAATGAAAAGGGGGGTTTAGAGGGTTAAGTGACGGGAGATTCACTTACTCTCCGCCTGTTTATTTGTAATAAGATAATGTCCCACAGGAGAGTGTTTTCTTGTCAAGTCAATGATCGTTATTTCCCAAGATATTTTCCATTTCCTTTAAAATTCTCAGCCCTTGTTCTCTATGCCAAGGGACAAAAATTAAAACAAAAAAGAGGGAGGGCATTTATGTCTCAGGAAGAATCCTGTCCTCAGCTAGATTCACTACATTAGTGCTTCTTGTTCAGCTGTAATTTTCTGTGTGATAGATGGAAATGTCACAGAATTCCCCGAAACTTCTGTTCGCCCTCCTCCACCTACACACACTCTGGGAACAATACCAGCATCAGTCAGAACTGGTGGTGCCAGAATATTTTTATTGGAGATGCCACCTAACGCTGGTTGAACAAATAGTTTAGACTACTTTACAGTGGCATTGAAGGACACTGTCTCTCTGAAGAGATATAGATCCCTTGGAATTCATTGTATCTAAGTGCATATTTTATTTTAAGGAGCACCTGCTAACATGAACTCTTAAGGCAATTAGCACATAACTGTCTGATCTGGATGGGGTGTACTTTGCTCTTTTGTATTTAGACTACATAACTTTTAAAAGTATGCAGAGAATGAGCACGCTAGAAATTCCCAAGATTAAATTGCTCATCTCTTTGTACCTCGTGCATTTTCTCCCTAGCTATCCTGTGACTAACTCTGATTGTAAGCTCTCCAAGGCAGGAAGTTTATGTATAAAGCAGTGTCTCTGTGCATGCATGGTGCTGCAGAAATAATGTCTTAAAGTCGAATACAAAGTAGCTCTTCAGGTCGCTTCTGATGACACTTTTTAAGAATCAGTCACTCAGGTCTTGTCTAAACATGAAGTTATTCTGGAATAATAGATGTTACAAAATAACTCTGTCTGGATATTCCGATTCCAGAATAATGATGATACCTAGCTCAGTAGATATCAAAACACTTTACACAGGAAGTCAGTGTCATCCCTTTCTTACAGATGGGGAAACTGAGGTTGGGCCCAGCCCCGCACTCACCAGCAGCAGCGGCAGGAAGCAGAGTGACCAGGCCCCAGCCTGCTCCACCAGCTCCCAGCCGTGTTGCTCCGCTTCCCGCTGCTGCTGGTGAGTACAGGGGTGGACCTGACCCCTTCCTCCAAGCCCCCTCCCCCAAGAAAAAGGGCTGGGAGTTGGGGCAGCAGAGCGGGCTGGGGCCGGGTCGCTCTGCTTCCTGCTGCCACTGGTGAGTGCGGGGGCGGGCCTGACTCCTGCTGCCGGCACCAGGCCCCTCATTAATCCTCTGCACTGCCCTGGGCCTCTCTGCCCTGCTACTGCCCCCCACAGTTCCTGCCCCCGTGGCACTGTGGCCCTTGAACTCAGCTCCCCACCACCTGTGGAGGGCTCCCCCCGCCCCCTCCGCAGAGGGGTTGCAGGTGCTCGCACTGTGTAGGGAACCACCATAAATAGGAATGGCCCTGACTTTTTGTATATAGTTGTTAAAAACTTTTTCCTTAGTGTTAGAGTTAGTTGGTTAGCACCGGACGGTTCATACCTTTGGGACAGAGCATGCCACAGTCCCTGGGCTTAAAGTCTTGTGTCTGCTGCAAGACACTTATGCCAGCCAGTGATACCCATAAAAGCTGTCTAAAGTGCTTGGGGGAAACCCATGTGAGCGACAAGTGTCGCATCCTTAAGAGCTTCAGGCCTCGAACAAAAAAGGAGCACAACATTCGTCTTCCAGCACTCCTTACGGAGTCAACCGTCATACTGGCATTGGAGCCGACTAGACCAGACTCTGCTCCAAGCACTGCAGCCTCTGTGCAGAGGCAGCAACATCAGACCAGCGCTGATCCCTATCCCAAGTACCAGCTGAAAAGCAAAGAAAGACTGGGAGGGGGCATTCTCCTGCGTCCTGTAAAGGGAAGGAGGCAGCTGGAGGACAGCAAAGATCACGAGTGACGGCTCTTTTTCTCTGAGGATGGTGGCTGGGCTCCAGCACCTACTGAGCTGTTGAGCTCCCTTTGAGACCTACTCACCACCCTAGAAAGTGGCAGAGGCACTCGGCACCTGACAATGCCATCCATACCAGAGGCGTTTCAGGCTGCTAAGGACATATTGTCCCTGCCAGTGCTGCCCATGCCAGCTACTGAGGTGCCTCATTCAAGGGGAAAACCCGCCTAGGGACCCTTCCAGCCATATCCATCAGTGCAGCACCACTCCCCACCACAGGGAGTGTCCCGCCAACTTTCCACCCGAACAGCACCACCACCACCCGGAAGTGCGTCGGCTTACCTGCCAGAGTCCCCGGCGTTATTCCCTGCTCTCTAGGCAGTGTTCGCTGGGATCTCAGTGTCAATCGCTGGCTGCTTGGCACTGACCCTTGGAGGCGCGTCCCCAGAGGCCCAGTGCCTGGAGTGTTCAAATCTGTCTCCAGGCTCACAGCACCATTCTGGAGGGTTGATATGCTGTCCCCAGAGTCCCGTCTCCAGTTCGCCAGTATGGATTCCCACAGGCGTGTCGACGGTCTCCAAAATATTGATCCTTCAGCTCCCGTTCTCACTTCCAGTCCACGGAGCACCACCGCTCTCCTAGCGTGAGATGTCAATCGTCGGAGTACCGTCGCCAATCCGCTGAATGCAGTCACCTGAATCGCGGCACCAAGAGACAATGCAGCTCCCCAGCAGAAGTCCACAGAGCGAGCCAATGGGAATGGGTTAGACAAGTGACATCAGTCCTGTCCTGGTCCCCCAGACAAGCCTCTGCATCCTCAGGTTCTGAAAAAGTGAGTACGAAGAACTGCCTGTGGGCCAAGGCCACCTGTGGAACCCCTGGGCATTTCCCCAGCGGTCGCAGGGGCATCAGTTGGCCTCGGGCATCAGAAATATGGTCAGCCACAGTCCCCTGCCCGCCCCCGACTCAGAAACGGAGTCTGAGAAAGCTCCCCAGGGACAGCCAGCTCCAACCAAAGCTCCCTAGGCAGACGCAGTGAAGTTACCAGGCCCATCTATACCTGCCTCATCATCATCTTTCCTGATGAGGCGATAGTGAGGTCCTCTCACGCACCCCCAGGAAGATGCAAAAACCCACCTGAAGCTTTTAAAGAGGGTGGCATTGAACCTCAGACTGGAAGCCCAGGAGCTTGACAGAGCCCTTGGACTTCCTGTTGGATGTGCTTAGTGCAGCAGCCCCCTCAAAGGTGGCATTACCAGTCCACAAGGGAATTGTGAAACTGATCAAAGCCCTTTGACAAACCCCTTCCTCCCTGCCACCCTTCTCTAAGCAGACGGAGTGGAAGTACTATGTTCCCGCTAAAGGGTTTGAATACCTGTACACACACCCCGCCCTAAACTCACTGGTGTCAACAGCCAATGAGCATGATAAACAAGGCCAACCGGGATCAACCCCTAAGAATAAGGAGGCAAAGAGGCTCCATCTTTTTGGTAGAGAGATTTATTCTATAGACAGCCTCCAGCTAAGAGTGGCCAACCATCAGGTGCTATTTGGCCACTATGATTTTAACATTTGGCAATCAATGGCCAAGTTCTCAGAGTTGCTGCCTGAGAAGCCCAGGAAGGAATTCCTGGCTATTCTGGAGGAGGGCAGAGCAGTAGCCAGGACAGCCCTCCAAGTGGCCTCAGATGTGGTGGACTCTGTGGCACAGTCTATGGCTTCGGCCATTTCAATGAGGGGGGCATCCTGGTTTCAGTCATCAGGCTTGTCAGCAGAGGTCGAACAATCCATCCAGGATCTCCCCTTCGATGGCTTGATGCTGTTTGCAGAATAGACAGACACAGCAAGTTGCATGGCACTAAAAGACTCTAGTGCCACCTGTACATGCAGGCGCCTGCTAGGAAGAGGTTCAAGCTGCAACAGTCCCACAGGTTCGGAGGCCCTTCCCATTCAGAGCCCTTCCATAAAAGGGGCATGGGCTACAAGCACTGGCCAGGCCATCAGCCATCCGCCTCAGCTCACTCGAGTTCTACCCGTACCCAACTGGGTAATACGCAGGCATTTTGAGGGTGTGCTCGAGAGCGACCTTCCAGCGTCTGTCTTGGATCCAACATCCCTATTTATTTGCAACTGCTTGTCTCCCCTCCTCCCTGCCTGGGCCTCTAAAACATCAGACTAGTGGGCCCTCAGCACAGTAGCAGGGGGATATACCCTCTACTAATTTCTATTTTCCTCCCTCCTACTCTCCCTCCCAGTCCCTCTTCAGGACCTTTCTCATGAGCATCTACTCAGTCAGGAGGTGCAGGGCCTTCTGCAGGCGGGAACAGACCTACTCTTGCAGGATCACGGTCAGCTCTTGCACCCGAACCGTGCCTCTCTCCACCTCATGGCTTGGATGCTGTGTGGCTGAACCTAGTGGAACAAGCCTGCAGAGGCAGGCTGTCTTGGAGAGCAGAAAGCTCTCCACCAGACTTACCTGGCAAAGTGGGAGCATTTTCTCCTGCTGGATGTCAGAGTGGAATATTTTCCCAACCCAGACGTCTCCTCAGTCCATCCTGGATTACCTGCTTCACTTCAAACAGCAGGGCCTCACCTTTTCCTCAATCAAGGTGCATCTGGGTATCATATCGGTATTCTCACATGAGATGGTCAGTGTCCTGAAAGGCCCTGAAAGACTCTTTCCGCCGATCCGGGGCCCAGTTCCCCAATGGGACCTTAACCTGGTCCTCCTCCAGGCTTACGGGTCCACCCTTTGAACCTATGGCTTCTTGTTCCCTCTCCCACCTGTCATGGAAGATTGCATTCCTTGTAGTCATTCCTGAGGCAAGGCGAGTCTTCGAGATTTGAAGCCCTCTCTTCAGAGCCCCCATATACGGTATTATACAAGGACAAGATTCAGCCGTGGCCCCATCCAGCCTTGCTGCCAAAGGTGGTGTCGCACATCCATGTCAACCAGGATATCTTCCTTACGGTGTCCTCTCAGAGAACTTCAGACTGGATCACCACCTACATCTGCACTTGTTAGGAGTTGGCGCAGGGTGTGCCTCCACCGATTGTAAAGACTCGCTCTACTAGGGCTCAGGCATCTTCAGCTGCCTTTCTGGCGCATGTCCCTATCCAGAACGTCTTTAGTTCACACGTTCACCACATTACACCATTATCCAGCAGGCCACAGACGATTCTGGACTTGGCAGAGCTGTGTTGCAATCGACACGTCCATGAACTCCTGCCCGCCTCTGTAGGTACTGCTTGAGAGTCATCTACAATGGAACGGACAAGAGCAGTCACTCAAAGAAGAAAAACGATTACTAACATTTTGTAACTCCTGTTCTTCAAGATGTGTTGTCATGTCCATTCCATGACCCACCCTCCATCCCCTCTGTCAGAGTTCAGGCAAGAAGGAAGTTGGGTGGAGGGAGCTGGTGGCACCCTTTATAAGGGCTCATACACATGCCACTCTGGAAGTCACCAGAACCAGTCCCCTATGGATAGCACTGAGGGAAATATTTCTGGCACCGGTGCATGTGGCAAGCACACACACCTACAATGGAATAGACATGAGCAACACATCTCGAAGAACAGCAGTTACGGAAGGTTAGTAACCGTTTTTTCTGTCACTGTATTAACTGTCTACACTACAACAGCAGCTGTGCCACCGTAGCGCTTGTAGTATAGACCTACCCTGAGTGTCCCCATGCAAATGTGCTTGTGGTAAAATTTCAAAAGCACTTCAGTTTCTAAGTCCCATAAAGTCAATGGAATCTAGGAGCCTTTTGAAAATGTTCTCTCTGTAAGAGCCTAGAAATCTATCCTACCTTTGCAGAGGTGCAGAAGGGAAAGACTCGCTGATCTAGTGGTCTTTTCTACTCTGATTTGTACCATTCTGTTTCCAGGATTTCTTAAATAGGTCTTTTTCCCCCTCTTTCTAAGTGCTGTTGACAGTATTTTTCTCTTTAGACCAGGGGTGGGCAAACTATGGCCCATGGGCCACATCTGGCCCATGAGCCATTTTAAGCCATCCTGTGAGCTCCCACTGAGGAGCGGGGTCTGGGGCTTGCCCAGCTCTGGCACTCCAGCTGGGACACAGGGTTGGGGGCCGCACCACGTGGCTTGGCCCCATTCCAGTACTCCAGCCGGGATACAGGGTCAGCGGCCACACCACGCGGCTCCCAGAAGTTGCGGCATGGTCCTGATCTGGCTTCTGTGCACTCCAATGGCCCTTTCCAATGCTCCAATGGGAGCTGCAGAGGCGGTGCCTGTGGATGGGGCAGTACGCAGAGCCACCTGCCTGTGCCTCTGCATAGGAGCTGGAGAAGGGACATGCCATTGCTTCTAGGAGCCACTTGAGGAAAGCGCCGCAGTCACTTGGAGCCTGCACCCCTGAGCATCTCCCCACACCCCTGCCCCAGCCCGGATCCCCCTCCTGCCCTCCAAACCCCTCGGTCCCAGCCCAGAGCACCCTCCAACACCCCAAACTCCTCATCTTCAGCCCCATCCCAGAGCCCACACCCCCAATCAGAACCCTCACCCTAACCCCAATTTTGTGAGCATTCATGGATGACTATACAATTTCTATTCCCAGATGTGGACCTCAGGCCAAAAAGTTTGCCCACCCCTGCTGTAGACCCTTTCTTCTACACCACATTATGAATTATCTTTATGTTTATATGAGAATTTTGTGGTGTAGAGAGGGTCTTATGAGCAATAGAGGGGAGAAAAATATGGTATTTGGGGGGAGGGAGGATTTTTAAAAACAGAAACTGTTCTGGGTGCTGAGTATCAAGCTTATTACTTCATTTGTAACTGTTCCAGTAGCTGCAGTTCGAGAGGAACTTGATTGTTCTGCTTGTGAAACAGGAACATCTGCAGTAAAGACAGTGGCTAGAGGCAGAATCTTAATCCACTGTTTTTTGTATTTATGGTGTTGCATCATTGTACTTGATTTCTGAAGAGGGATTCAACCAAACAAACTCCTACCCATTTTCCCCTGACAGGTCACAGAGAATCAGTGTTGTGAACAGGAATCTCTGTAATAACCAGGAACATTCACTTTCTCTTGTTTAGAGAGGTTGCTCATTTGTTTCTTGTCAGAGGTTTACAATTTAACCAGAACAGGTGATCCTTAAAAAGAAGACTGGTTAATCAACCCCTTATCAGAACAAGTCATTCTCTTCAAGGGTGACCTGTAACTTATTAACCAGAAATGGCTAGTATTCGTCAGTCAAAGAAGTAACAAAAGTTTTCTTCAAATACAATGATGTAGAAATGAAAGGAGATTCCTCTCCTATATTTTTCTACTTGTTGTATAGACTACGCAAGCAGGTCTAAAGCTCAATGGAAATGCAAATAACAATGTCTGTATGAGGTTGATCCTGAAATCCTTTCAATAACTTTACTGAGGCTAGTGCTCATGTAGTCAGAGGCTGCAAGATGAAGTCCTGGACAACTGACTCTCATCCGTGTCTTCCTTAGTCCAGTTATGATATGTATCATAGTGGTTTTGGGCACCCAGAATACTCAAAGCCTTGTCAGTTGTTGGTCATCTCCCTTAGTAGTTGTTCACTCCTGTACAAAGCCCTGAAACTAACTTCCCCAGGACCACAATAACGTTAACGTTGGTGTTGCAAGAGCATAGTTTTTTTTTTCTTTCTTTCTTTTAATCCCCTGTTCTAGATAACCATGTTGATTTTTATTTTGGAACTAAACATGGCCTTCCTCAAGGCAAGGAGTGGGTGGTGCAGTCATTGAGGCAGAATATTTTTGCCATATCAAAACTCATCATTAGGTGTCTTAGTATCTTGCGTGCTTTGCTGTGTTTGTCATCTTGGGCTTCATGTATTGATGCTAGGACAATCTGTTCCGTGGTGTTCATTTTTTTTTTTTTCTGGCTAATCAGTGATTTTTTGGAAGAACCTCCAGCACTGATCCTTAGTCTCCCCTCCTAATCTATGCTTGATTGCTTTCCTTGGAACCTGACTGGTTCTAAAGTCCTGTGCAGTGAAAGCTGATTAGGCGTTCTCTTCCTTCTGCGAAACTAGCCAATCTGCTGATAAAGTAGTACTGCGAGGAGTAGAAATGGGGAAGGAAAGAAACAAAAAATCCCCATTAGTAGTTTCTAAAAACCCATAGGGAATTCTGAAGATATTGAGCAATTAATTAGTAGACCTAGGTTGTAAAAACAGCAGAAAAATAGTTTGGCCTGTCACCTCCCAAATGATATCTGGTTTGTTGTCCTTTTTCAAAACCAATATGCAAAGCAGCAACCAGGCATGTATTTACTTGCAGGCTTTAAATATCAGACTCAGGCAGGGACAGCTCTATATGAAGCTGGAGGCTCTATATGTGCTGGAGGCTCTATGAGGTAAGGAGAATTTGCTCACATTTAAGTCCTGGTTGTGGACAGAGTAAAGTTAGGAGCAATAAGTATAAGTAGCGTAACTTGGATCCTCCAAATATCTATGTGCAGAGCTGCACTGTTGCATAATTAGCATGAAAAGCCGAGAAACTGACTGGGCAAATAGAAAAGGAGCAACTTTTTAGCTTAACAACTTACAGGTGTTAGGTACCATGGAGCCAAAGTTCTTTGTTTTTATTTTTTATCTTATTTTGATAAGAGTTAAATATTTGATAACTAAATTGCATACGACTTGTCTAAGGGCTCATTAAAGCTTCATGTTCTGCCTGTAAAGATATCTGTGGTTTGTTTAAAAGAATTGCTAGTGTAGGTAGCAGGAAGTTGCTGCTTGTCTTGTTGAAACTTGTCACATCATGTTGACTTGACCCCTATTTAGAGAATACATTCCCGTTCCTCAGAGGATTGAGGAAAATTGAATAGGTCACATGCACACTTCAGAATTGTACATTAAAATGATGACACACCCATGACCGGATTATGTTTGATGCACCCTAAAGTAAAGCCTGTTAGTGTCCCACTGTAGTACACAAAGCTATACATTGAATAAGACTGGGAAAAGAGCAGTTTAAACTTAGTTAACTTTGCTTTTGGCCTGCTGTGGGAATCTATTTATTAAGATAAAAAAAATCAGTTAAAACAGTTGTTGAAATGATTGTTGCTAGCTGATATCATTTAATCACTGGTTTTGGCCCCATTGTGTCATAAACTATTCAATGCAATGATCATATGCTGCCGCTAGATGGAATCCTGCTAATGTTCTCCTTGGGAAGAACAAAACTACTACAGGAATTCAAGGGTCTCTGCATATCCTAGAAGTCTGGAGTGCTGGGATTAGATGGTGGGGAGGAGACACCTCTCAAAGCATCTTCTCTAACTGAGGGTCTGTTTACAACACGCTCAGTTGATCAGGAATTGAATTTGTGCTCATTTTAATAACTGGAATTTATTTCTCACTGGATTTATCACTCACCATCCTTCCCTCGTGCAGGTGCAATTGAATGCTGCTGCTGACTCATATTCTGGAGGCTTTGCCCCACACACCTCCTAACAGCTACAATCTACATAGATCATAAATGACAGTTAAACTCTCACAAGTTTGTACGGCACCAGGGTGTTGCCTGTTAGTTGGAGACAATGTGGTTAACCTGTCTTATTTTTCTTTCTACAAAAAAATGTCACAAACCATTCCCACAAAAGCAAACTAGGAAATCCAGGACTCTCCTAAAAAAAATTTTTTTTCTCATCTGGCATGGCTGTTATCCTGATGAACATCAGAATCATATTCCAGCCCCAGATAATGCTGAAAGAGAGGGGAAATGAAAGGTCAACCATCCTAAGTCCTGTTGATTTCCAGAGTCGCAGAGACACTTTATCAAGTGCCTGAGGCTTCCTGAAAGGCTCGCTTGCTTGGCTGTGCACACTGACCCTGGTCACATGACAGCATGTTTCAAGCAGCCGAGGACTGAGGGGCCAAGTAAACAATCATGATGATGCTATCATTATGTCTGAGATGGAAAACTGGGATGGGGAGTAACCAAAAGTGTGTGCTTTCCTGCTGATTTAGATCCATTTGGAAGGAGTCGTTGTCCTGTATTCCTGAGAATTCATACATTACACACATACCATGAACAACTTACCTCATACCAAATGACTGGAAGAAATATACAAAAGTAGAAGGAGAGTCTTAAAAGGGTGCAGCTGTTTTGTACATGGCTACATGTGGTTTGGTTCCTTCCTTTGCAGCTTTCTCAGCTGTCCCTGAAATCATGAGCTATAATCTCCCCCTTCGCCACCATTCTTGCATTTTTGCTACACAGACCTTCCATTATAACCTTTTTAATCAAGAGGAAAAAGGCAGAAAACAGTTTGTCTAAGTTTACGCTTCGATAAAGCCACTAATCAGATTATCACCTTCTCTTCCACCCCTAGCCCAAGAGATGAGAATATTTTTTACCCTGTATACTGTATCAAGTCACAGTACATAACAGTTCTCCTGTTGGCTTTAAATCCTTTTTTGTAGCAGGTCACACAGCAAAGGCTAGATTGTGAGAGTTCATAAAATGAAACTTTAACTGCTAAAAACTAACACAATGATCTCTCTTTGCAACACACAAGTGGGGAATGCTGTCCACCAGTACTGATACACTCAAGGTTTGTTGAAATCTTCAGACTTTAATTCCATCTTATGTAATGTGCCTAAACTCATTGACACTTACTGTGAATCTCCCAAAAGAAGATAGTCTTAGTGAATAACTGAACCTGTGAATCAGTTTCTTCAATATTGCAAAGGTCAACGTTGTTATATTCAAGCTGCTGAATGTATAAACTCTGATTATTTTCACTGCCAGACACTTATTATTTCTTTACTAGCATACAAAGAGCTTTGCATCCTTCTAATATTGTCTCTTGGTTTCTGGGCTTACTTATGTTCATTAGTTGCGCAGGTTTAATCCTAGGTGTGTCTTTAAACCAATGTAGTTCAAATTGTGCAAAATCCTGTGCCGACACTCTATTAATTCCATTTAAATTAGGTTAATAAACTGGTTTATATTGATTTTATTTTAATTCAATTCCATAAATAACACCTAGAGTTAAACTGGTGCAACTCTGAATATAGACTAGGCTTCTGTCTCTAGGTGGCTGGATATGAAGATAATGCAACATGAATTGCTTTCACCTCTACACATTGGGATTAAGTCTCTTATTGTCTGGGGAATGTGCATATGCTCACCTATATTAATATAGGACTTTCTGGAGGGGTCTGAGCAAGTGCTTTCCAAGTAAGTTTATTTTATTTTCCCCCCTCTTAATATAGCTCCCTCCACCATAGCCTGCTCCATCATTACCATTGCACCTCACTTCAGGTTCTTTTTACATGAATGCTTTTACTACAGAGACTTTCCTGACAGCCAGGGACAAAAAAGAAGAGGGATGGAAGTTCTCTTTCAATAGGTACAGGTGGAGATGTCACTCCCCTTGGACTGAGCCATTGCTACCCTGTGGATGCATATGTACAAGCATATCTGGCTCTTCCTCCACCCTGGGGCTCCTTCCTCATTTGTTGACTTGGTCTCTCTTTCCCCTCTTGAAATGGGATATAGTAAAATCAAAGACATGACTGCAGTGCCGATTGCCTGAGGATTAGTTGTCTCCTGCTATTTCACTCTGTTGCTGCTGGATTCTGTTTAAAATAAAAACTGCTGAAAGAGGAATGGCAGTATAAAGTTTCATCTGATTATAAATGCAAACCCCTTACCTCTGGACATTTTATTGTGATTGGCTAAATTGTTGGTATTGTATATACTCGTGATTAGATAACTGATCCACAGTGTTTTCTATCTTTAAATTTTACGTTCAAGACTCCGGATGTAGGCATGAAAAATGAGATCTCTGTTAAAATCTGAGGTACAGCAAGTAATGGAAAGAAACATGAGCAGGTTATGGGAATTCAGAGCCTTTTGGTGACTTAGGCCAGTAAATAGTAACTGAGTCTGCTGTAAAGAAGCCAAATACTAAGTGCATATTATGTAGAAGGTAGTTGATCAGGAAAAGGATTTGACGATTGCATACAAATCTTTAGATGCCTGCTTGGCATATGTTTCAGTGTTTGTTAGCTAAACGATCTATAGAATAGGATGCAATCCCAAGAAGCAATACTGTTACTGTACACATTACACTGCTCTACAGCCAAAATGCTTCTGAAATAAATGTAGTCAACTTTACTAATTCTGGGTCACCTGAGAACGAAAATGATGCTTAAAATTGTTGATTGGCTCTAGTTTTCAAGATATGCTATTGGGTCAGTATATACGACCCTTGACTTGGAAATGGCGAAGGATAAGTGAGTTATAAAGGGAAGGGATCTCAGTTTAAACCAGAAATGACTAAAATACATCTTTGACTGGATCTATGAATAAATCTATGACTGGGTTTGGACAGTACTTGCTTTTTAGGCAAAACAATGAAAGAATGATGCAATCTGAAGCTGGTATTGCATCATACATGATATGAATTGCGTCATGTTATTCCTAGAAGTCATGAATGATGCAATCATAATGAAGCTTACGTCACTCTGCTGAACAAATTGCCCTCTATCAGCTCTAGAAATCATACAGTGTCCTGCTCTCTTATTTGTCAGTGTTTGATTTTGCACAGAGACACACTTCTGTTTAGCCAAAGTGAGCAGAGATGCCTCGTACTTGTGTGAACAGTGCAGATAACTTCTGCTATGTTTGTGGTGAAGTGACTTTTGCATCACAAAAGCGCAGTATAACCACTATGGTTAAGAAAGCCTATCACCTTTTTTTTGGCTGCAAAATTGGAGATCAGGACAAGAGGTGGGCCCCACACATGCTGCAACACTTGTGCAACAAATCTTTGCCAGTGGTTGAACAGGAAAAGGAAATCTATGCCTTTTGCAGTGCCAATGATTTGGAGAGAGCCAACAGATCATACCAGCAATTGTTACTTCTGCATGGTGCCTCCAGTTGGGAAAGGTGTGTCAAAGAAGAAAAAGTGGACTGTGCATTATCCAAACATTCCATCAGCTATACGCCCAGTACCCCATGGAGAAGGACTGCCGGTTCCTGAGGCACCAGAATCATTCTCACTTGAGTCAGACGAGGAAGAGGATGAAACTTCAGGTCCTGAACCATCAATGGGCTTGTCTACATCAGAAAGTTGCAGCGCTGGTGAGGGAGTTACAGCGCTGCAACTTAGGAGGTGTACACATCTGCAGGGCACCACCAGCGCTGCAACTCCCTGTTTGCAGCGCTGGCCGTACTCCCGTTTTGTCTCGGGTGTAGAGGATCCAGCGCTGGTGATCCAGCGCTGGTAATCAAGTATAGACACTTACCAGCGCTTTTCTTGACCTCCGTGGAATAAGCAGGTATCCCAGCATATCTGAGGAAGCCTCTGGTAATCAAGCTGGTCTCCTTCCCCGGTTTGCTCTCTCGTTCCCCGAACCCCCGAGCAAGCAGGTCTCCTTCCCTGCGGTTTGCAGGGTGGTTCGGGGAACGCGAGAGCAAACCGCGGCGAAGCTGGTCTCCTTTCCCGGTTTGCTCTCTCGTTCCCCGAACCCCCGAGCAAGCAGGTCTCCTTCCCTGCGGTTTGCAGGGGGGTTCGGGGAACACGAGAGCAAACCGCGGCGAAGCTGGTCTCCTTTCCCGGTTTGCTCTCGCGTTCCCCGAACCCCCAAGCAAGCAGGTCTCCTTCCCTGCGGTTTGCAGGGGGGTTCGGGGAACACGAGAGCAAACCGCGGCGAAGCTGGTCTCCTTTCCCGGTTTGCTCTCACGTTCCCCGAACCCCCCTTGAAGCCGCCCAACAGCGCTGCAGTGTGGCCACATCTAACACCACTTGCAGCGCTGGTTGCTGTAAGTGTGGCCACTCTGCAGCGCTGGCCCTATACAGCTGTACTAATACAGCTGTAACAACCAGCGCTGCAAAATTTTAGATGTAGACATGGCCAATGTCACAGGACCCACATTTTCTCCCATCCTCCTCCTCTGAATGACACCTCATAACACAAGGTGAACTGAATGACCTTGTCAGGGATTTGGAACTACCCAAGAGTAAGGCAGAGCTGTTGGGCTCCAGACTACAGCAATGGAATCTCCTGGCAGGCTATCGGGGCAAATGGAGCCCATCAATGCTTGCAGACTATTGCTGGACAGTGACAAGAGATGCTCCATTTAATGAATACAAGAGACAAGCCAAGAAGCGCCGAGTAAACACTGAATAGGACTAAACTATGTACATAATAGTTTGTTGCCTTTTGTTTCATAATAAATTTTATTTATATAACCCTTTTGCTGATTTTTAAAGTGTTACATAAACAGGACAGGTGAAATATTATCATGTAAAGCAACCATAAACACATGAAAAGACCTAGGTTTACAGCTTATGATTAAAACTCTACTATCTACACAATATACATAGACATAAAATGTAAAATCTTAAATATCTAAGAAACAGTAGCCAATCAGTTGTTTTAATTGTCATATTTGAATTCAGCACATCAAAATACACAGTAAATATCACATTTTATCTCTGAAGCAGACGACTTCTCAAAAATTGTAGACCAGTGTTATCAGTTAGTTTCCATTTACCTTATGCTTTTGCATTTGTCTAGCATATTTTTACTGGAGGGTCTCTAAAGCACTTTAAAAACCTCTAACCTCTTGGAACATCCCTGTGGGCTGTCCTAATTTCACAAATGAGGAATATATAAAGTATTGAGAACTGAAGTAAAGTTTTGTCTATACTGTGCACCTTTAAGTGACACAGCTGTGCTGCTACAGCCATGCCACTACAAGGCATGCAGCGGAGCTGTTGTTTGTAGGCAGGAGAGAGCTCCTCTGCAGACAAAAAACTTCCACCCCGCAATGAGCAGCAGCAGCTTTGCTGGCAGGAGAGCGCTCCTGCCAACAAAGCATTGTTCACACCGGCACTTTTCTTAACACCCCAGAACAACATAAGTTTTGCCAACGAAGTTCCGGTGTCAACAAAGCCCAACGTTTTAGGGTCATTCAGTGTTGGGGTCAGAGCAGGCGACAGAGCAAAGGGCTACTGATGGGGCACATCACAACCACTGCTTTAACCAATAGAATGTGCTCTCAAATGCAGTATTCAGTACTGACCTCTGTGGCATATAGAGTAGATATGGTGATGCCAGTGTGAGAGTATAATGAAAGCTGACTGCGCTGATTCTAGGCTTACAGGATTCGGTTACTCTGACCTGCTCTGACTAAAGAGAATTATTTCATTAGGACAAGATCATTGTTCACACTGCGGAGTTTTAAAATGCCATGAAAGAAACTGGGAAACTTGGAGAACTGTTTTGCTCAATGAGTGCAACATAAAACAAATTGCAAGTTAAAGCCTAGCTGAATCTAATGGGTAAATGTAGGAAAGGATATGCAGAGATTATCTCTGCAACTGCCGCTGCCTTGTGTGATCAGATCTGTCCAGTGTGACTTGAGTGGGTTTATGGGAAGAGAGGCAATGCAGCTAATCTAAAGGGGGATCTAGTCTTTAGGCCAAATGGTTTCTTGCTGTCCTTTCCAGGCAGAAAATAAAGTACCTGTTGGGCAGGTGAACTATTCTGTCTTGTAGCATCCCTGTAGTTACCTACCATGTTCAGCTCTTCCCACCTGGCTAATGCTCAGGAAATCTCCTTTTCTGTTGCTTATGTAACCTTGCCCAGCCATTCCTTTCCAAACATATACAAGTTTACTTTATTTAAAAGAAAAAAGGGTAGGGGGGCGATGATTCCTAAAGGGTTAATGGGGACTGGTTCATACATCCCTCTCGTATTCCTTAACTCTTACTGTAGTATTTCTTACTGGGTATTCTACTTGCACTGACATTCAGTCAGCCTTGTGCCCAAGGACAGAGCGATAACAGGCATCACCTGGCCAAAACCTGTTGCTGCTGCTCTAACAAAGCAGATTTTTTTTATGTACATCTCATTTTTCTGCCTTATCTGGGCAGATTAAAATTTTGAATGTATTGACTTATCTTCAGATAATGCTGTGCTAGTTACAGCCATAACACTCCAATTAAAGAGCTTACCTGGATGGGAGATGAGCCAGAAAATCACTGCAGGTGTCTAAACAGGAGACAGTGTGTGACCAATGTCAATTTTTCTTCTCCCTCGTGAGGAGAGATGTAATGTGGATTTTTTCCCTAATGTATATGTGACCAGACTTTCCTAAAATAAAGTGTCCATTTGCTCCTGAATGGTATTCTGTGGTTGTAGAGGCCCGCTGTGTTGCAGAATTGACCACATTTGTTTAACAAAGTTGCATCTTATTGCTGTGGATGTGACCATAACTATGTTACATGTTTGGTTTGGTTTGTTTAAAAAGGAGAAAGAGGGCAGGGGGAGCCATGGATCATGTACAGGTTTATTTGCACAGACAAAATGTAAAAGTCTACTTTTTTTTAAAGTTTAAAAATAAGGGCTAAAGCAGCATGCTTTTTGTATATCTGGCTACGGTATGGCTCACTCCTATTCACACAGGCAGGGTCCAACTGTTGTAATTTAACATGGTCAGGTGACTTTGATTAATAGCATAGACAAGCCCAGGGGCTACTGTGGCCAAGTTAGCTTGTCATTCTACAGTTGTATTCTTCATCCAAGTCCCCACCATTCTCTTGCTCTTTTCTCAGAGGGCTGGGTGCATGCTTTCCTTTGCCCCTTTGCACTGATGCAAAGGTCTTGTCTACAGTACCATTTTTATTCAAATTTCCGACCACTACACTAACAGCAGGTCTGGCAAAGTTGAAACAGACCCACTGGCTGCTTTTGAACCACCTTAAAGACCTGCTCTGAGCATAATCAGACAGCCTGGAAGTTGAAATACAGGTGGCTTGTCCTTAGTGACACATTCACATCCTTGCTAGCACTGGAGCTGTGCTGATATTGCAGTGGTGGGAAATTTGAAAGGAAAATGCTGGTGTAGGCACAGGCAAAGTATATGCGTGTGTGGTTTGGTTGTTTGGAAAGGCTCAGCCTCCTTACACATTCTTGTTTTGCTATCTAAGTTTTCTTTCTCCCTCCTTTCCATACTACCAGAAAAGAAAGATGTCAGGAGAGAGATCCATCTATCCATCCATAATGTTTTTTCCTTACTCTTTTATCTTCCTGCAAACTAATTTTTTTAAGTGCTCTTTTGTTCTTGTTTGAAGTCCCTAACCTTATTTTGATTGTCCAGTCAAATACCAATAATAATAGTTTTGGTCCCTACCAAGAAACTTTCACGTTGTGCTATTTAAGGGACATTACTTCTATACAAAGTGAGGGAGGGAAGGAGAAGAGCATGTTTTATCTTATGCTTCTACAGCTGAGCTGTAAAAGGTGAATGTGCGTGGTGGCCTCACATTTACACGCAAGCTTATTACAGCCAAAAAGTACTAAGACAAGAATGAAAGCGGAGACGGACAGGCAAGACTGCAGTTAATAGATAATTGCATGTCATTGTGGACAAGAGGGAGGTGTGGCTTTGGTGGGGGGGAAGTCTATGAATCTAAATTATGAAGTGTTTACACAGCATTGAGAAGAGTTGGCCCTGTGTCTTTCTTAGGACACTAATTGAATCATTGTGAAGGTCACTAAACCAGGGGTGGGTTTCTGTTCCATTCTAGCTGCCTTCTTCCTTCCTCTTGAGCTATCTCCCCCACCACTTGCAGATAGTGCTCTTAACTGCTTTCATAGACTGGTAAACAGAGCTCCTTAGCTCAAGTTGAGGGTGCAATAATGTGGTATGATGTGATCGCCCAATGACCATGCAGACTGAAATTTCAACATGTAGGATTTAGTGTGTATTTTGAGGTCAGTTGTCTTGTGAGGAATTAAACTAATTTAGTATATTTTGGAGCATGGGATGTAATTGGAGAGTGAATGGTATTAGACCAACATCTAGTGCAGTTTTAATATACATCTTCTCCGGGTGATGGATGAAGGTCAGGCATCCATGCAGAGTTCCCCATATCTGACAGCTGCCTTGGACACCACTGATTTGTGAGGTTTGAAGCTATCTGCAGTCCCTAGCAAGAGTTGAAGCCCATTTTGGAATGGCTCCATTCATCTCCCCCACCCACCCCCCCAAAAAAGTGGGGGACAGAGGATTGTGTAAGCAGTTCATCTGTTCCAAGAGTTTCCTCATTCTGGGATTTCACTGAGGTTTTGTCTACACAGAGAAAGCGCACTTGTTGAACTTAAACTCATACAAAGCCCTGTATGGACATTCACTGATCTTGGTGCAAGAGTAGCTTATTTCAGTTAACTTAAACCTATTCCCAACTGACTTAAACTAAACAGAAAAGCCATTCTTGCATCAAAAAAGTGTCCATGCGCACGCAGTTTAACTACATCGGTTTAAACTGACACCTTAGTTTATACTAGGGTTATCATATTTGAACATTCAAAAAAGAGACTCCACAGGGGGTGTCGTCCCCGCCCACATTCCGCCCCCACTCTGCCCCAGGTCCTGCCCCCTCCCCGCTCGGCCCTGCCACCGCACCCCTCCTCACCCCCTGGCCCACCATTGGCTTGCTGCGTCCCTCCTCAGTCCCCCACCCACCGCTCGCCTCCTCTCACCTGCCACTTATCTCCTCACCCCCATGCCCACCTCGAGAACCCCCGCCTGCCACTGGTCACCGCGTCTTGCCTCCTCACCCCCACCCGCCTACCCACTCCTGGCTCCCTCACTGTTCGCCTCTTCAACCTCTGTTGGCCTCCCCCCCGCTCACCTACACACCCCTCACCTACTCAACCCTCACTGCTCACCTCTTCACCCCGCCCTATTCATCTACTCGCCCCTCCTGCCGCAGGTCCTTCTGGCTCCTAGGATCAGGGGCAGCCGAGGGGTCTGCACATGCTGCACCTGCCACAAGCGCAAGCTCCTTTGCTCCCATTGGCTGGGAAAAGTGCCAATGGGAGCTGCCGGAGCCGCGGGGCTTGCAGGCACTGGCAGCATGCAGAGAGCCCTCTACCGCACCCCGCCCCCCACCTGATCCTAAGAGCCAGAGGGACCTGTTGGGGGGGAGAAGTAGGGAGTCCTGGTGATGCTTACCTGGGGCGGCTCCCGGGAAGCATCTGGCAGATCCCTCTGGCTCCTGGGGTCGGGTCGTGGGCGGGCAGAAGGCTCTCTGCGTGCTGCTGGCGCCTACAAGCCCTGCTCCATGGCTCCGGCAGCTCTCATTGGTGCTTTTCCTGCCCCCGCAGCTATGATTGAGCAGGAGTGAGCCAGTGCAGCACGCAGAGACCCCCTCCGCCTCTGTGCCTAGGGTCTGCCCACACTGTAGGCTCCTGCCGGTGGGCGGGCGCCGGGAGCTGTCCAAGGAAGCGCCGCCAGCCCTGGAACTTTGGACTTAGGGTTACCAGACATCCGTATTTTCCCAGATGTTTTTAGATATTTAAAAATTCCTCCCAGATGGCGATTTAAGAACTAAAAAGCTGGACATGTCTGGGAAAATATGGATGTATGGTAACCCTAGTTTATACCAGTGCAACTTTCTCATGCAGGCCTTAGTTTTCCTCATTTCCTTCCTGCTCAGCATGCATATGAGGAGCGTATGGGCTGTCAGCTGGAATTCAGCTCTGCATTTCTATTTCGTATGATCTGCCTGGCTGCTGCCCTGGCTGCTGCAATTAGGGTGACCAGATGTCCCGGTTTTATAGAGACAGTCCCGATTTTTGGAGCTTTTTCTTACATAGGCTCCTATTACCCCCCACCGCCTGTTCTGATTTTTCACACTTGCTGTCTGGTCACCCTAGCTGTAATTGAAAGACTTAGGCCATGTATACAGTGTAGGCTACAGCAGCTTAACTGTGGCACCATGGCACAAATGCTTCCTACAATGAAAGAACAGGTTTTTCTATCACTGTAGGAGCTCCAGCCTCACTAACTAGGTTAATGGAAGCATTCTTCCCTCAACTTTGCTGTGTCTAGAACAGGGGTAGGCAACCCATGATACGAGTGCCGAAGGCGGCACATGAGCTGATTTTCAATGGCACTCACATTGGTTGGGTCCTGGCCACTGGTTTGAGGGGGTTCTGTATTTTAATTTAATTTTAAATGAAGCTTCCTAAACATTTTAAAAACCTTATTTACTTTACATAAAACAATATTTTAGTTACATATTATAGACTTATAGAGAGAGACCTTCTACAAACATTAAAATTTATTGCTGGCACGCGAAACCTTAAATTAGAGTGAATAAATGAAGACTCGGCATACCACTTCTGAAAGGTTGCTGACCCTTGGTCTAGAACACCTGCCTCTTCTAGGGGCACTTGTGGCTCCAACAAATCTGCCTATAGCAACACCCATCTTTGTGGTTTCTATAAACTGATAACAGTCCTCAGCAGGCCAGACCTGTTTTCTACCTGCGTCTCTAGCTATATAACCTTTAGCCTACAACAAATATTATGCACCATCTTGCCTGCTTGCCAAGCTTCCCCAGTACAGAGCTCTGTAGTTCCTTTATCCAGACTCCAAAGCTCCCTTCTTTTTATCTCTAAATGGTCTCCAATAGTGAAATGCATTTTTATTTTTTAAAAAATTGTGTTTCTCCACCACATACCTAATAAATGCACTCTGAGGACAATGTTGTTGCAGGAGGGGTAGTTGTATGTATTAGGGTCCAAAATTAAATAACCTGGAGTTTATTATATTTATTTAATTAGTGATGTGTGTTTTATTAATTGGGTTTGAGTGTCTGTGCTAAGTACAGTATCTGATCCACATTGGCAAGGAAGGAAGGGTAGGTGCATGGGTGAGAGAGAGAGAGAGAGAGAGACTTACCTGCATGGTGTTGGCCAGTGTAAGGAGAGTCTTCTCCTCAGAACACTCGTATATAATGTACTGAGCTATCCCTCCCCCATGTTGTCTCTGACCCTAGAAGAGATCATTTCTCTGTGCTTAGATTAGACTAGCCTACATTAAAAGTGCCTGGAGTGCAACCTCAGAAGTCCTAAATTGCATTTTGAATTGAAGAGTGAGGACTAACTAATCAGTTATGGATTTCTATTAAGGGCTTGTCTTCACTAGACTTCTGAATTAATTAATTGAGTTAATTGCCAATTAAGGGTAAAGAACAAACATTTATAGTCCGGATCAAATGGTGCGGGGAAGCTGCATGCCAGCTTTTATAAATGTGTTAACTACCTCGAATTAATTGCAGTCAAAAGTCTAGTGAAGACGTATCCTAAGGCCATATCTACGCTACCACTTTCGTTGGTATAATTGGTTGCTCAGGGGTGTTGAAAAACACACCCTTGAGTGACATAAATTACACTAACAGAAGTGCCGTGGAAGTGGACAGCACTATGTTGACAGGAGAGCTCTGTCCCATCGGTGTAGAGCAGCTGCACAAGTGAGCTTACAGCAGCGCAGCTACACTGGTACAGCTGTGCTGTTGTAAGCTCGCTAGTGTAGACAAGGCATAAGAGTGAACTGGGTAAGCAATTTCTAGTGAGGAAGGTTCAAGTATATATCAGAACTGTGGTCATATGCATTTATTTATGTATTTATTTAATTTATTTAAAATCTTGTAAACTTCTATACAAATTATCTGTTGCCACTGGGCTTTGGTGTTTCCAGTGCAGCCTCCCTGTGTTTCAGTTTGAGAAGCGCTGGGCTAGGCTAAAATACCTCCAAAGATTGTCCCCACAAATGTGAGGATTCTCCATGAGTCTTCAGTGCCCTGTAGGCCTGAGCTGATTTGCTAGGCTTTTGATTTGCTAGCTCTGCAAAGCAAAAATATTGACCTTTCCCACCACAAAATATTATAAACAAACATTTAGCATTCAAATCAGCTCAGTTAATACAAAGACATGTTATGAGAAAAAAAGCTGAATGAGAAGCAGGGCTGATTCAAGAAAATAGAGACCAGATAGTATGCAATAACTTGGAAAAGTTAAGCAAAGGAAAACAAACCAAAAGGAGCCCAGTTTTGTGCTGGCTCATCAGCCTTTGCCAGGGACAGCAGGCGAAATAGCACTTGCCTATGCTTTATTTAACTTGCCAAAGGATTCCATTAGGCCCTGTTCACGTCCAAGCTACTCTAGGCCTTGTAACAATGTTTGAAAGTTTTACAATTTGTTTGACTGTTTTGCAGAATATGTTCCCACTAAACCATATTCAGTAGCTGTGCTAGACACCAGCTGAATACTACTTCACCAACATAATGTGGGAGTTAGTTCATGAGCTGCATGGGGAACCATGTAACTCTAGCCACAGCTTATTCCCAAGTAAACCTGTTTAAACACTGCCGTGGTTTTGCAAAACTCTACTTGTGTGGAGAGAAGTTTAAATAGGCAAGAAAATTTTCATTAGTGGATTGGGGAAATCTGAGGAACTGTCCCAGATTGAGGTGTCACTGGAGGAGATTTTGGAAAAAATTGATAAACAGTGATAAATCATCAGAACGAAATGGTATTCACTAAGAGTTCTGAAGGAACTCAAATATGAAAATGCAGAACTACTAACTATGATATGTAACCTGTCATTTATAACAGCTTTTGTACCAGATGACTGGAGGATAGCTAATGTGATGCCAATTATTAAAAAAGGCTCCATAGGTGATCCCAGCAATTACAGGCCGGTATGCCTAACTTCAGTAACAGGCAAATTGGTTGAAACTATAGTAAAGAAAAGACTTATCAGACACATAGATGAACATGATTTGTTGGGGAAGAGTCAACATGGTTTTTATAAAGGGAAATCATGTCTCCCCAATCTACTAGAATTTTTTGAGGGATCAACAAGCAAGTGGACAAGGATAATCCAGTGGATATAGTATACTAAGATGTTCAGAAAGCATTTGACAAGGTCCCTCACCAAAGGCTCTTAAGTAAAGTGAGCTGTCATGAGATAAGAGGGAAGATCCTCTTATGGATCAGTAACTGGCTAAAAGACAAGAAACAAAGGGTTGGAATAAATGGTCCATTTTCAAAATGGAGAGAGATAAATAGTGGTGTCCCCCAGGGGTCTGTACTGGGACCAGCACTGTTCAACATATTCATAAATGATTAGGAAAAAGGGGTAAACAATGGAGTGGCAAAATTTGCGGATGATACAAAACTACTCAAGATAGTTGAGTCCCAGGCAGACTGCGAAGAGCTGCTAAAGGATCTGTCAAAACTGGGTGACTGGGCAACAAAATGGCAAATGAAATTCAGTGTTGATAAATGCAAAGTAATGCACATTGGAAAACATCATCCCAACTATACGTATAAAATGATGGAGTCTAAATTAGCTGTTACCACTCAAGAAAGATCTTGGAGTCACTGTGGATAGGTCTCTGAAAACATCCACTCAATGTGCAGCGGCTGTCAAAAAAGCCAATAGAATGTTGGGAATTAGGAAAGGGATAGATGATAATATAGAAAATATCATATTCCCTCTATGTAAATCCATGGTATACTGACCCCTTGAATACTGTGTGCAGTTCTGGTTGCCCCATCTTAAAAAAAGATATATTGGAATTGGAGAAGGTACAGAAAAGGGCAACAAAAAAATTATTAGCTTCCATCTGAGGAAAGATTAATAAGACTAAGACTCTTCAGCTTGGAAAAGAGATGATTAAGGGGGGCGTAGGATAGAGGTCTATAAAATCATGACTGGCGTAGAGAAAGTGAAGAAGGAAGTGTTATTTATTCCTCATAATGGAAGAACTAGCGGTCACCCACTGAAATTAATAAGCAGCAGGTTTAAACGAAAGGAAACATTTCTCCACACAGTCAACCAGTGAAACTCTTTGCCAGAGGATTTTGTGAAGGCCAAGATTATAATAGGGCTCAGAAAAGAACTAGATAAGTTCGAAGATAGATCCATCAATGGCTATTAGCCAGGATGTGCTACGATGCAAAACCACGCTCTGAAGTGTCCCTAGCCTCTGTTTTCTAGAAGCTAGGTATGGGTGACAGGGGATGGATCACTTGATGATTGCCTGTTCTGTTCATTCCCTCTGAAACACCTGGCATTGGCCACTGTCAGAAGACAGGATACTGGGCTAGATTGACCATTGGTCTGACCCACTATGGCCATTCATGTGGTTGGTTGTGTCTCCTTTCCCCCTTCCCCCAGTCTTAGCAAGGATGGGTGAGTAAACTTTGTACCTGGTGTCCAGTAAAATTTCATTACCATTTTTCAAGGTTGAACTAAGGGGAAGTCTTGACTGGTATAACTTTCTACTTCAAGCTTTGTGTTGGGCATTATGTCCAGATGATTTTTATCTATAAATTGTTTCCTTGTAGGTGGTGTCAGATGCTGCTGGGCAAGGGGTTGCTATCACTGGGAACAACACCTTCAACAACTGGAATTGGCCTAATGCTGTCATCTTTGCTGCTACAGTAATCACAACAATCGGTGGGTATTTAGCATGTAAAGTCTCCTGGCCTTTAAGTCCAATGGGCTGGTACCCTCTCTCTTGTCCAACTGGCTGTCCACTGAAGGAAGATTAAAAACTTACAGGAAGTGTATACAAATCAATAAAAACCTTAGAAAATGTATCTTTAAGGCACATTTGGTGAGGCGATCACAGTTTTTCACTTTGTGCCCACAGAACTCAAATCCTTGAAATACGTAATAGAAATATTTCCCTTACTGAGTAGTTAAAATCCTATGTGCTGACAAGGTGGGATTAATGTGTTCTTAGTTCAAATCAAGGCTTACACTTTCATGTCTGTGTGATATAAATTTAGCACAGAATGTTGCCTTTAACTTAAAGATATATTCTTTGGGGCCTGGCACATCCACACATGCATGAGATTTTGTGAAACTCGCCTATCCCATACAATCCCACACACTCCCAAACAAGCTGTTGATAAATGCATTGTCATTAGTGAAAGAGACAGATCAGAAGGCCTTCCTGTTTGTCTCCTGTATTTCTTGGAGAAAGCTGGGCAGATTGATGCACTCAACTTAATCTCACTGCTGATTTGTTCATGTGGAATCCTATTGCACTGTAAGGCTTATTCCTCATCTCAGAAATGCAAACAGACTGTGCTGCAGGACTTGCAAAATCAGCTGCTACCCTTTTGCAAAAATCTGCCTTTGCTTTTGCAGAAGGTCTTTGCTAATATGTCCAGAGAACTCTGCAAGATGCAAGAAAACATCAGGGGCATTGTTTGTTGTTTTTGTCCTGACAAGGAACAAACAATGTTTGCAATCACAAATTGACCAGGGGAGATGGAAACCTTACTGCGAAACCAAATACAGCATCATGTTCTGCTTGTTACTATTATTAAAAACCTTTTGGGGAAAAAAACCCTGACTTCATTGTTCTTTAACTTCCAGTAAAAAGTTCAAGAAAGCAAAAACTGGTTTAATCAAGAGAATTCTGGCAGAGGGTTTGAAATCTGACTAGTTGCCCTGCCTGGATCTGTGCTCAGAATATCTGCTCACCTCAGTTGCTATCAGAGGGCCAAAGCCCTCACCAAGGCAACTTGCTCTATCCCAACCTTTCCTCCACTTCTTCACTACCAGGCTTCCTTTATCTGCAGAAATAGGCCAAGGCGTAGATGTTCATAATGGTTCTCATAAAAGCGATGTCTTACCTGGGGTTTCTCGTACAGCAGATGTCTGGGAACAGTTCCCTATGTATATGCTGAACTGCCTTGAATTGTCATCTGTCTAAATGGTCTTTTATCTCTTTCAGGCTATGGAAATGTTGCTCCTAAAACACCCCCTGGACGTGTCTTCTGCATATTTTATGGGCTTTTTGGAGTTCCTCTCTGCTTGACATGGATCAGTGCTTTGGGGAAGTTCTTTGGTGGGCGTGCCAAGAGGCTGGGCCAGTTCCTAACAAAGCGAGGAGTAAGCCTGGTATGGATTTCTGCTTATTTTTCCTCCTGCAGGGTGTGGTTGGTGTATGACTTGAACTTCTAGTTCTTCAGATGTCTGCTAATCTAGGTAGTGTACTTGGCTATTAAGGACTGTATTCTGCAATGGGATTACATGGATTGAACTGAGAAAAGGACTCAGCCCTGTTTGTAAGTTTGTAAGAGACAGGATCCGTGACCACTAGAGTTTGTACAGCACCTAGCACAATGGGGCCCTAATTGGGCCCTCTGGGTTATATGACAATACAAACATTTGATGATATCGTAGTCACTATGAAGACATTTACAAAACATTGTTACAGAAATGTGTATAATCGGTATACATAACTGAGGCCTTGGCTACACTGGCGCTTTACAGCGCTGCAACTTTCTGGCTCAGAGGTGTGAAAAAACACACCCCTGAGCACAGCAAGTTACAGCGCTGCAAAGTGCCAGTGTAAACAGTGCCGCAGCGCTGGGAGCACGGCTCCCAGTGCTGCAAGCTAATCCCCGCGGGAAGGTGGAGTGCCTGCAGAGCTGGGAGAGCTCTCTCCCAGCACTGGCGCCGTGACCATACTCGCACTTCAAAGTACTGCGCCGGATCACTCCCGCGGTAGCGCTTTGGAGTTTCGAGTGTAGCCAAGCCCTGAGTGTTTAATGCAGTAAAACCAAGCAGGTACAGGAAACTATTGAGGGTGAAATACATGTATGTACACAAGCAGGTAAATAGGTTTTGTGCAGGCATTGGGGGAGAATGGGAAGGAAAGTGCTAAAATTCCCTCCATGTGTGCCATGAATTGCAGTGTGTGTGGTGATCACTCTTATGGCTACTCCAGCCACAACATCCCATCTCTTCAGCACAGAGCTTAAGCGCTGTGGGGACCACGTTCTGCCTCTCTGTATCAGGATGAGTTTTGCCTATAGAGAATTAATAGACTGATACGGATTACAGGGCTGATGTTCTCTCAAAGTTGTTAGTGGTGTCACCTACACCTTAGTGCAGCTTGAGTGGGTTGTGTAGTTCTCAAAACCCTTTGATAGAAATGAAGCCTAGGAATTCAGAATACTGCAGGTTTAGTTCATGTAACATGCCCTGGCTCTCCTTTTTCTCTTGAACCCTCCAGTGCTATCTCCTGTCAGTCCCATAGTGCTGCTTCACTGATCACTTGCTCCTCTTCTGTCAACTGTGCCTCTACCTCCACTGGCCTTTTACAACCCCCTTCCTTACTACCAGAGCACTCCTTATCTTTTGCTCCAGCAGCCACTGTGCAGGGTTGGTGATATGATCATGGACTTCAGTATTTGGGCTAACATTGATGGACACACTGTAAAATGCACTGGGGTGGAAGAAAACTTGACTTGTGTTTTCTGAATAATTTTTTTTCTTTATCCTTCACAGCGAAAGGCACAAATTACATGCACAGCTATTTTCATTGTCTGGGGAGTCTTAGTCCATCTGGTCATTCCTCCCTTTGTCTTTATGGTGACTGAAGGCTGGGACTACGTTGAAGGTCTCTATTTCTCATTCATCACAATCACCACTATAGGATTTGGAGACTTTGTTGCTGGTCAGTTTACTTCCTATTTTATTATTTGTATATTGCCTGAGGTGTGTCTGTCTTCAATGTAAATATCAGTGCTTTGGTGTATTTACTTAACTTCCTGAGGTCTGGGTGCATCTGGAGGCTTTTGCGTTACTGAAGCTTTTATTAAAGATCAGCAGTACTCCAAGAGACTCTGGAGCTGGCCCTGCAACTTCTCTAAATGGCACTTCCTAGACCCTGAGCTCAGTGCTCTGCAGAGGTTGTGGGAAACAGATAGGCGTGGGGAGGTAAAGAGAGTTGTCTCAGCACTGTGGAGTGGGAGACGCTGCTCCATTCCTGCCCTTGCTTCCACTGGTCCTAGCAACCACAAGATTTTGCTAGTATCTCCTCATGTGGGAGTGACCCAGAGGGCTTGTGACCTAACCCCATCAGTGAAAAAGTATTAGGTAAGGCCAAAGCGCTGGGAAACCATAGAGCCCCTAACTTTTCAAGAAAGTCAATTGAATTCTTTATACCTGTCTCAATAATCCTAATTTGAGTTAAGTATTCTCTCTCTCTCTCTCAAACACATACATACATACATACATACATATTTAGAGCAAATAAAACTTTTAGAAACAAGCCTCATAGCATCACTGGGGTAAGCACAAGCATTGTCCCTGTTTCTCAGATGGGAAAAATGAGGCACAGAGGTGTTGAGGCCTAATCTTTAAGGAGTTACCTTTAATCTTGGGTGCCCAACTTCAGCCAGCTAGGCTCTGCTTTGGTAAGTTGTGTTTGTTCCCCAGAAGTGCCAAGCACTCATAACTTAACTGAAGTCAGTGGCAGCTGTGGGCGACCAGCACCTCTGAATATTGAGCCCAAGATATCTAGAGTACAATGCCCTAGATTAGAGAGCACTCCTGAAAATTTGGGCATAGCTTGTCCAAAACAATGCAGGAGAGTTTGAAACAGAATCCGGCATCTTAATTACTGACCTCTGCTTTGATAACTAGATTGTCCTTTCTCCCTAACCAATTTAAAAAAAATGTTTTTTTTAACGAAAGATCATTCAGATGCAGTAGCTCATTCTAGGAGAGTTTAAATGCAAACCTCCACATGTTTTCTATTTCAGCTTTCCTCTTGGAAGGCAAGTATGAAAATGGTGGTCTGCAAACTCTTGAAGATTCTTCATTGGACTTCAAGTTATATCCAGACTAAAACTTCCTTAAACTTTGTATATACTTTTTGTTATATAACCTTTCTTGTTTTGAATTCATTATAGGTGTAAACCCGGACGTGAACTACCATGCCCTTTACAGATATTTTGTGGAGTTATGGATCTACCTGGGCCTAGCTTGGCTTTCACTCTTTGTCAATTGGAAGGTCAGTATGTTTGTGGAAGTCCACAAAGCAATCAAGAAACGGAGGAAAAAAAGGAAAGAGTCCTTTGAAAATCACTCTCCCTCTAAAAAAGCCCATCAGATGGGCAGCTCCAAGGATGTGAACATCTTCAGCTTCCTTTCCAAGAAGGAAGAGACATACAATGATCTCATCAAGCAGATTGGGAAGAAGGCTCTGAAGACAAGCAATGACAAAATGATTAAAGCAGAAAATGCAAAACCAAATATCCAGAATGCCAACAGGGATGCCCTGGTGACATATACAAAGAGCAAATCATTCGATTATGACAATGTTTCCCTAGGACTCAAAAACGGTCACATCATGAGGCACCTAAATGACAAACGCACTGGAGACAGCCCCCTGGAGGGCACCGTGTTTATAAACCAGCTGGACCGGATCAGCGAGGAAGAAGGGGAAGTTTGGGACTCCAGGGATTACCGACCCTTAATCTTTGAGAGTGCCAATATAAATTTTGTAAATGAGGAAGAAGATGATGAGGAAGATCTTTCAGATGATGAAGAAACTTCGAAGTCCTCCATGGATGACAATCTTGCAGAGGAACCTGAGACTCCCAAAAAACTGGTGAATTTCCCGTCCTCTGATGAATCTACCTTTACCAGTAATGAGTCGGAGATTTCTGTGCCTTATGAACAACTGATGAATGTGTACAACACAGTAAACAATGTAACAGCTACAACGTGAAGCAGCACACATTTTGACAATGGTTTTTTGAAGGTGGTTAATACTGTCTATTCAAAATTTATGCAGGAGGAAGGCAGATTTATTGCTAGCACCTCCTGTCTCTAACACCCAAACCAAAAATCTCCTATGTCTTAATATCATCAACAGTTGTTTGCTTTTTGGAGTCCAATCAGCTTTGCTTGTCTATATTAGAACAGTTGCAAGATGACAATTTAAAGCTTGAGGCATCTTGCTTCCTCTTGGGACTCTAGTTCTTGAAGAAAGTGGGAGGAAATGACTAAAGTTGTTACACTGGACCTTTTTTTTTTTTTTTTTAATTTTGCTTTTCATGGGAGAATTCATTTGGGTGTAAAACTGTACAGTTGCAAACAAACTGGTTTAGGCATATAGAACATGTTAGATTACTGCACTAGCCTTCACCTCTGGAAAGCTGGATTCAAGTCCTGCCTAGTTCACAAATGAAAACAAGTGTGTGGTCTTATCCTAGCCACACATCACCAACTTGCTACCACTAGATGTGGCATAACTGGTAGTCTCTCTCCAAGAGAAGCTTGGGATTGGAATAGCAGGATGTGCTTAAGATCAGAGTTGAGGTGCATTGGCAGTGGTGAGTAAAAAAGCTTCAGAGCTACCATGGTGTTTGTCTGGGTTATGCCAGTGCTATTAGTAAATGGTGAGCAGTGAATTTATGAACAAAAATATTAAATCAAAAAAGCGCCAAAGGAGCTGACTTAAAGAGAGCCTGCTTAGCAAACAAGAACCTACCTGGGACGAAATCATCCTTAGGGACATGAAAAGCACTTGTGGCTAAAGTTCACTGTGTCCAGCAGCCAAGACCTGTGCAAGACGAAGTTGGGGGGAAAAGCCACCGTGATCAAAATGTAGAGGAGCACAAAGGATATGACAGACTTTTTACATGGAAAGTGTCCTTCCACTGTCCATATTTTAGAGAAAATACTTGAATACACTTTGTCTGTACAGATGAAGTTTTAGTTAAACTGTCCTTTTTGAGTAAAATCACCTTTTGGGTATCAAATCCTGTCTGAATGTTGCAATACCTGTCAAAGGGACCTGAAGAGCTGTTACAGAAACCTGTACGGTATGATCACTATCTCTGGTTCAGAAACTCTTGCTGTACCTCCCCAGCTTGATATTTCAGATTAGACTTGAAGTTGAGATGGTTTTAAAAACAGTCACATTTTGAATTTTTTTTTTAAAGCATGACCTCCTTGGGTATTCAGTGGTTATTCTACCCCACTTCCAAGAAGGTTGTGTAATCGTAGACGTGGGTAAAATTTTCAGAAGTGCCACTAACTTAGGGATTGTCTACTCAGAGTATTAGTGCGCAAGAGATAAGAATGTGAATCGACAGTGCACTAGTTTGCTGCATGCTAACTGGCTATGTGGATCCTGCTACCATGCACTAAAATCTCTTTAGTGTGCTTTGACATATTCCCATATGAAAGCATACTGTGGAACTTTTAGTGTTCTAGCAGGGTCCATTTGGCCAGTTAGTGTGCACCAAGCGAGTGCACTGTAGATTTTATACCCTGGCTTGCTTCATGCTAACTCTCTGTATAGACAAGCCCTTAGGAGTCTGAGTCACTTGGGCTCCTAAGTTACTTGGGCATATCTGAAAATTTTATTTCTTGCCTCTAATTAGAGCTTTTGAGTGGTTGTGGGGCACATGAGCTGTTTTTTGAAAAAGTTAACCCCAGATGTTTTGAGTAAAAAGAAAACGGTAATATATTTTTCTTCCCTTTTTAAAAAAAAAGATATCCATGCATACACCATGTAAAACCCTTTCAAATGAGCTCTTAATTACGTGTTGGCAAGAGGTGCTGCTACTCTGGAGAGTGGGGACACTGCGGAAGAGGGTATGCTGAGGGAGGGGAAAGGACAATGTCCCAGTATCCAAAGTATTTTTAGAACATAGAATTGTCAAGACCTTCGGACTTAAAATGGCAAGTTTTTGTTTTTGTTTTACAGTATCTAAATCATTCCAAGATGCCCTAGAAATGTTGAAAGTTCAGAGAACAGTTAAAACTGAAATATATGGATTTGGGAAGGAGAGGGGTAAATATTGCTGCGTCTAGAACTTGATGAGAAGGATTGTGTGGAATTTTGTAATACTAATCTTGAATGACTACATGTACTAATAACTGTAAATATTGGCCGCTGCTTGAATTATGGGTGTCTCCTTACACATTAGGAGGAGAAACTGTGGGAGCCCAGCACTCCAGTTAGATATCATATTGACAAGAAGTTCTGAAGCCACCTACTGTAAAACAAGGAATGTCTGTTTTGATTGCTCTATGGAAACTTGTATTATGTTCATGAAGGTGTGTAACCTAATTGTAACAAAGGACAAGATCCCGCGCTGTTAAAAATGTTGGCAAAAATGTGGAATTAACTTTATTGGTTGCAGCGGTTATTCCACCTTTACAATATTATAGCTGAAGAGAGAATCTAACTCAGTGTAATTTCATACTTTTATTGCTTTTTGGAGTCTTGGTAACTAGGTGACCAGATTTGCAACAGGCTGGAATGAATGAGTGTCTGTACTAGAAAGGTTCTGATGAGTTCTAATAAGGTTTTCTTTTCACAGCCTTTCATCATGATTCCAAGCCCCTCAGGTATGCCTCCTTGTGTAGAGGGTTTTGGATGATAACTATTTCTTGATGCCACTGTTTTTTTTTTGGGGGGGGGGGGGTTCCTTCAACCATAAGAAATGGGAGGCAGTGCTCCATTTATAGAGGTGTGACTTTTACTGTGGCAGATCTAATATTCTCATTAAAGAAATGCACATCACTTAAACAAAACAAAACACTCCAAAAAACTACTCTTGTTCTCCAGCTTGTCTTCCATTGTTGACACACAGATCAAAATTTTAGTGACAGTTAATGCAGTGTTAGGGTAAGGCAGAAAGGCACACTGAAAAAGATGGAGAAAGTAAGTCCAGCTTGGTATTCTCTGTTAAGTAGAGAAGAGGAGCATCCAAAGTGTGGTCCGTGAAGCTTTAGAATGTGGCTTCTCTTTAATACAGAAATTACATGACCCAGATACTTCTCTTGGCTGCTCTGACTGAGATGGAATGTTGCACAATCTCCATATCAAACTGCAGCTGTGTCTTTAAAGATGTGGAGGGATGTAATCTGTTTCATGTTATCAAGTTAGGTGCAGCTCTCTGCCTTCTGCCAAGCTGCTAACGTGGCCCTCAGTTGGACCTTCCCAACATAAAATATAAAAGTCTACATTATAAACACCATAGATGTTCAGGTACTGATTAACTTTCCTGGAACTAAATGCAGAATTCTTTTTTTGAGACATAAACACATCTCACTCAAGACAACCCACCCATGTGCCTTACTGTAATGCTACTGGGCAAAATTCACCTCTTTGCAGTGGGCCAGCACAAGGGCTGTGCAGCAATTAAATCCTGCTTTGCACTCAAAGATTAATTGGGATTTAATTGGTACATTGCAGAGGGCCAGCACAAAACCGAAGAGGTGATTTCCTCCTCCCCCGCCAGTATTTTTCAGATCTGGTGCCATCTCACAATTGCTTGAGTTCTAAGCCAACTAGCCCTCTTTGTCCACCCGTCTTCCACATTTTAAGAAAAGCAGCAACCTGGGGCCTTAACTAGCATTGTCTTCTTGCCCTTTGATTCTCATGTAATGAATCAGAAGTGTGTCCAGTATTTTAGCTCTTCAACATAAAAGTGCCTATAGCTAGTTTCAATTCCCAGATGCTGCTTGGGGAAAATTTTTGTATAATGTGAAGTAGTTCAAGGAAACTTAAGTTTACTGTTTGCCACCATTTAGAATTTCACTGGGGTTTGTGAACTGGGGCTGTGGTTTATTCCTCAATAATTTAAATTTTATAGGTGGGATTGTGTGGATCGGCTGCGAACTTTAATAACAAATTTATGGCAGATATAGACGTGGGGGTGAGGAGGGGAGAATCCTTCCAGCTGCTAACCTATTTCCAGCCATTTCTGGGCCATTAAATTTGAGCATGGTTTCCCCTTTCATGCCTGATTTCCATTTGCCAAGACGATCCAATGTTGTAAAAGGCATTGGCGGTTGCAACCAGGTCTTTATGTTGTGTTTTTAAAATGTTGTTGTTCCTACATCCAAATTAAAAAGACAAGGTGGCCTCATCTTCCACTTTGCTCTCCCCTCTGTCTTATGCCAATTAGACTGGCTTGAGGGTGACTAAATGGGCTTCAATGGTGTGTGTGTGTGTGTGTGTGTGTGTTTTGTGGCAGGCAGACTAACAAATCTGATACATTGGTACGAAACTGCTGAGTAATAGAAAAAAAGAGCCGTGTTCTTCCAGTGCTGGGGGTTTGTGTGCATCCATTGCTGCCAATGAACGCCACAAAACTTAAACCAAAACCAGTGCTTACTGACAGACACCTTGTCATCCTGCATAAGATATGATATTTTTTTTCTCCATTTGATTTGAGTGGCACAGATAAAAAATATACCAACATTCTCAGTAAAATAGGAACAAAAAAGTTATACAGAAACCTATTGACCTTAATAGGAGCCTGGGAGCTCTATCTTTTCTATACTCTTCTTGCCTTCTAGGCTTCAGTCTACTAATTTGATGCATTTAACTTAAAAATTATAAAAATATGTAAAAGAGTCCCTAATTTTTAGTCTGTACAGTCCTGGTGATCCACTTCTGTCATATGAACAGATACAACATCTGTTTGTTCTTTGTTTGGTGATTGTCACTGGAATCACAATGTATGTAAATATTGGATAACTCTGTGTCAAATGTAATTTATTTTAATATTTTGCAATAAAACGTGAAATGTACAAGTTGTTTTCTCAAGTCATAATGGGGAGGGGGGAGTGGAGAGGTATCAAGGAACTGAGTCTTATTTCTATGACACTATACGTTTGTATTGCAATTCACAGACAAGGCTGGTCTTGTTTCAAAAAGCTACGGCCCTGATACAGCAAGTTGTAAGTTAATACACTGCACTTTGAGGGAGCAAAGTCTGTGAAAAAGACAGGCATGTTAGAACAGAGGTCAGCATTTGGAAGGCTAGCCAAAAGGTCATATGGATATGCTTGTGTACCCACAACCGCTCTCCAGATCTTTCACTCCACAATGTCTGAATGGGAGGTAGATGACCAAAAAAAAAACTGTATTAAAACTGTAGGAACAATCCTACAGTGGCCATTGAATGTGCTAGAAGACCTAATGGCACTTTTCTGTCTCCAGCAGTTTAATGTACGGAGCACCAGGAGCTCCCATAGAAATCAGTGGGAGATGGGGTGACCGACTCTTGAGGAAAAAATCAGGCCACTTACTGTACATTCCTAACTTTAGGCACCCAAGTCTGAACATAGTCTGATAGCTATGTGTATGATATGTACATACCCAATGGCACACTCCGGCTATTTAACACCTAGCAATTGATGACGGGAAGTGCCAGACTGGGATACTGTTAAGTTCTGACTCGGGGGGGTTAAGTTTTACCCTTTGGAATCTCAGACACAACTTCCTGTAATACCTGGCGATTTCCTTTTGAGTGCCCTCCCCAAAAGGGCCTAACCAACCTTGAGCCTGAAAGTTTGGGGATGTGCTCCTGTCAGTGTTTGTGGTGGCATCCCTGCTGCTATGAGGTAGTATTGTCTAGTGGCTAAAGCAGGGCCAGGGATCTAGTTACTATTTGTTTGCTGCTGACTCATCATATATCTTTGAGCAAGTCACTTCACCTCTTTGCCTTAATATTTACACTCCTGTAAAACATGGATGATATATAGTGCTGTAAGACCCCTTGAATGAAAGGTTACTATGCAAGTGCAATATTTTTTAGACTTTGCCCCTCTCTCTTGCAAACGGGTAGAATTACACTCTGAGTCAGAGTGTGAATGAGGTTTCTGATCCTACATACCATGCCTGAACTCTGTGTAACTACGGAGGAATGTGGTTTTATTTTGGTTACATACATGGTGAAAAGAGGGACATGAGAGCAAAATTTAACCCTGTCCATAATAAACAGAGATGGCAGGTGTCCTGTATGGCCTGTGAAACTCTCACATTGGACAGCCTTCTCACAGCTGCCTGCATTTCAGCTGGGTTCTCTGGCATGCATCCATCCAGCTGAGCTATGGGCAGGCATCAGGCTTGTGGCTGTGCCTCCTGGCCACTTGGGGCCATTGTGCAGATATTCATCTGCCCTTTGTGTCTCAGCTCCGGTGGCTCCCATGCTGCAGCACAGCCAGGAGGGAACAGCTGGGAGGAGATGGTATTGTAGTGGTGGCCCAAGGTGAGGAGCCCAGTACTGACCCCAGGCTCCCTCAGCTCCCCAGGATTTCCCATCACAAACTGCCAGGCATCTAGGAGAGTAGTTGGGGGTTCGTGGGTTTGTTATGAGGAACAGGCATCCAGGCTGCCTCTTTTCTGTTTCCTGCTACTGCTCCCACTTGGCTGTGAGGAAGAAGAGGTGTCTGCTGCAGTGTCTCTCGCTCAGGGCAGGTTAGAGGTTTCTTTCACAATGAAAGAAAAGGGAATGTGGTATCACCTACCCCAACAGTTCAAAAATCACAAGTCAGACCTTAAATCTTGAAACTTACCAAAAAAAAAAGAGGGGGTTGGGTCTGTCTTTTTATTTTCTGAACTCCTGTGGCCCGTCCCCAGCCTGTGTCAATTAGTGTTGCCAACTCCCCCAAAAGGTGATGTTGATCCCCTAGGGCAGAAGCTGTCGCTCCCCATCAATCCGCCTCAGTTTCCCCCACTTCTGTCTCCTCCTTGAATACTATGTACAGATGTGGTCTCCTCACCTCAAAAAAGATATTCTAGCACTAGAAAAGGTTCAGAAAAGGGCAACTAAAATGATTAGGGGTTTGGAGAGGGTCCCATATAAGGAAAGATTAAAGAGGCTATGTCTCTTCAGCTTGAAAAAGAGGAGACTAAGGGGGGATATGATACAGGTATATGAAATCATGAATAATGATGAGAAAGTGGATAAGGAAAAGTTATTTACTTGTTCCCATAATACAAGAACTAGGGGTCACCGAATGACATTAATAGCAGCAGGTTTAAAACAAATAAAAGGAAGTTCTTCACGCAGCGCACAGTCAACTTGTGGAACTTCTTACCTGAGGAGGTTGTGAAGACTAGAACTATAACAGTGTTTAAAAGAGAACTGGATAAATTCATGGTGGTGAAGTCCATAAATGGCTATTAGCCAGGATGGGTAAAGAATGGTGTCCCTAGCCTCTGTTCATCAGAGGATGGAGATGGATGGCAGGAGAGAGATCACTTGATCATTGCCTGTTAGGTTCACTCCCTCTGGGGCACCTGGCATTGGCCACTGTCACTAGACAGACACTGGGCTAGATGGACCTTTGGTCTGACCCGGTACGGCTGTTCTTATGTTCTCTCTACTCCTCTTGCAGCTCTAGAGTTGCTTAACCCCCCTCTCCCAGGTCGGGGTCGGGGGAGCTGCGGGAGGGGTAGAGGGCCTCTGCCCCTTCTCAGGATGGGTGTTGCAGGGAGGGAGGGGAGAGGAGCTGTCCCTGTTACTCGCAGGAGGGAGAGGAGGGCTCTTTCTGTTCCTTCTTGGGTTACTATACATCTGGGTTTTCCAGGATATAGCCTCTTTTTTGAGCCTCTAGCTAGGGGAATTTTTCAAATAACAAGAAATGTCCAGGGTTTTCGCAGAGCAGAGGCTGCACCTCAGAAAGAGCCCTGATTTGGTCCCTCCCCTGCATTGGCATCAAGTCCATTTCCGACAACCACAGCTGCTGGACCCCAAAAAGCTCCCAGCCCTAGGGGGAGGATCTCACAGGGTGGCGCTGACTGATGGCTCTCACTGTGTCCCGGGCTTGCTACCGTGATAGGGAACAACACTGCCCCCCTGACCTCCAGTGAGTCCCCCTCCCTCCCACAGTGTCCCAATCCTCTCCCCTCTTTGCCTCTGTGAGAATGGTGTTGGCTCCTGACAGTGGGGGATGAGGAGGCGGAGGCAGGGGCTGTGGAGAAGCCAGCCAGTCAGAGGGGTTCCCCCCCTCTTCTCGACCAGTGCTGAAATGCTCCACAGGGCTGGAGCTTCTGGTGTCCTCACTGGTCTGGCTCCATTCAGCCCTTGCTGAAATCTTATACTTGCAAAGGTATCCTGAGAGTTGGTGACACTATAAATGAGGGGAGCATCCCCTGGCCTCCTGACACACTTGCTCCTGTGACATGTAACTTAAGGAGCTGCCCTACCCTTAACAGCCACGAATATAGGTGGGAGGAAAGGAAGAATCTATAGACCCTATCATTCCTCTCAATATTAAGGCAGCAGGGATCCTGTTGGCGGGGCTGGGAGGCCTGTGGGGAGGAGAGTTGCAGAGCAAACCACCCCACGCTGCAGGAGCTCTAGTCCTGCCAGACTGGCTGGGCTCAGCTCCCTGTTCAAGGCATTGCGACCCGATGTATAGGGGCACAGGACATACAGATTTGGCCTGGCCGCAAAGGGCAGCTGAGCTTAGCCAACCCTCCGGGACAAGAGCCACTTCAACCGAGACAGGGAATTTTGTGGGTCAAAGCAGGACCGTCTCATGAAACCTGTGACTTTTGGGAGGTCTGCCCTACCCTGTCATAGTGTACATCCCTTGATGTTGATAGGCTTTCAGACCCTCTTTTTCCATAGGTCCTTTTGGCTGTCTACCCTGTGGTGAATAGATTAAAATATTAGCTGTAGACCTTGCACAGCCTGGGATGTTTAAAGTATTTGGGGGAATGTTGTTTAATTTCCATGTTGACAGACACCAGCCTGCCTATGGCATCTGGCACCATTTCTGCTGACGCATGTGCAGGCACGCTCCCAGAAGAACAGAGGTTGCCTTTGTAACATTGCTCAATTAGGTGTTCCTTTCTCCCACTCTTGCCCTAAACTCTCAAGAAATCAAACTGAAAGAAGTCTCTTTGGCCAACTTGGGGGAGAGAGGAGTAGAAGTCCACCAAAGGGGGTGGGGTGGAGAGAATATTAAAAGTCCCATCATGTAATCAGCACCAGGATGAGCTATCCTTGTTTCACATCATAACTAGAGAAGAAACAAATCGTGTCTTTAGGGTATAGTATTGTGCCTAATACAAACCATCTATAAATGTATACAAAAACCAGGCTCAGGGCCCATAGAAATTAACAATTCTAGATAAAAAGGAGTAAAAGATAATCCCAAAAGCAGGGCTGGCTCCAGGCCCCAGCGCGCCAAGCGCATGCTTGGGGCAGCATGCCGCGGGGGGCGCTCTGCCGGTTGCCGGGAGGGAGGCAGGCGGCGCCGGTGGACCTCCTGCAGGCTTGCCTGCAGAGGGTCCGCTGGTCCCGCGGCTCCGGTGGAGCATCCACAGGTATGCCTGCAGGAGGTTCACCAGAGCCGCGGGACCAGCGGACCCTCTGCAGGGATGCCTGAGGGAGGTCCACCAGAGCCACGGGACCGGCGAGCGGCAGAGCGTCCCCCCATGGCGTGCCGCCGTGCTTGGGGCGGCGAAATGGCTAGAGCCAGCCCTGCCCAAAAGGAAGAATGGGAGCAGAAAGAGTTCAGAGAGAGAGAGACCATCTTCCAGAAATAGAACTTTGAAAACAAGTTGAGTCACTCTAGGCTGGAAGCACTTTCTCTGATGATCACATTCCCAAACTGAGCTTTACTTCTGGACAGAATCCTGTTGACATACAGGACTGCAGGTTTACACATGTTTTATCTGCTGCTGGTGTAAGCTACTCCAATGCAATAGTGTCAAGAATGGTATAAGATTCCAGACAAGACAATATTCAAAAAACGATTATATTTTAAAAATATTGATCAGACTAGTTGTAGGATAATTATTAGAGAGAGTCAAAAAACAAAAACTTGACTGAAAAACTTTTCCATCAGATTTCAGAGTGGTAGCCGTGTCAGTCTGTATCAGCAAAAACAATGAGGAGTCCTTGTGGCACCTTAGAGACTAACAAATGTATTTAGGCATAAGCTTTCATGGGCTAAAACCCACTTCATCAGATATATGGAGTGAAAGATACAGTAAACAGTATATATATTACAACAAGCTTATGCCCAAATAAATTTGTTAACGTCTAAGGTGCCACCAGGACTCTTCGTTGTTTTTCCATCAGAAAATGTAGTTTTTGTTGACACTGGCATTTCTATAGGAAAATTTTGATGAAATATTCTTATTTTCTTACTAGAAAAGTCTATAGTAGTTTGGAGTAACTGTATAAATGTGAAATTCAAAACTTTTTTTTTCAATTTTGAATTGATGTTTTGAAATTAAACACATTTGAAATTTCTTTCAGTGTTTGGAAACCAAAAAAAATCAGTTTTCCATTTTCAGGTTTTGGATTTTTGGGGGAGAAGCAATCTGAAAAGGTAAAACCAAAATCTTTTGATTTCCAAAAATTGAAAAAAAATTCATTTTGACTTAATGTTTCATTTTAAAATGTTTTTAAAATATCTCACAGAAAACAACTTTTTTACTGAGAAAATTCAAATAGATATTTTTCCCCATAATTTTTTGTGGGGGAAAGATGTTGATTCCCCCCACCCCAACCAACTCTAGTATTTTTGAGAAATAACAAAGAATCTCCAAATCTGTCTGTCATTCTGCCTTAGCCTGAGTGCATTGCAGTACAGTGCACTCTACCTTTAATTGTACTCAATGCATCACCTCTTCTTTCAAAGGAGCACAGGCCTACACTGAAAATAAGAGTGCCAGTCTACACTGATCAGAGTCCTTACTTAGTCCTATAGCTTTAGGCATTTGCTGATTGCATCTGTTTACACCTTTCTAGTCAGTTTCTGGGTGTATAAGGAAATATTGTAATTAGTTTCTAATGCTTTTCAGATCACAGCTTTAAAAACTCTTGTGCTTATTTATGGGCTGAGCACTGCTTATACTTATGCTTAAAAATAGGCTGCGGTCAGAGAAGCACTTATCCCAACCATGCACCCTGTCCATGGATGGGACATAAAAAAATATGTATGGCGGAAAGCGTGGAGAAAATCAATTTGTTCCCCTGCATGCAGGCCTACAGAAAGAGTCTCATAAAAACTAAAAAGCAGCTATTAAAAAAAAAAAAACAGAGACCACCTAATGAAAACTTCCTCTTTGCCTTCCTGCATGTGGCTGGCTATATTTTTACGGTCAGAAATGAATGCTGTATTTCTCAAATTGGATTTAATTCCCACACCCTGTGAGGTAACATTATAAGGTTTCATTTACAATGCCAAGGCTGTTCTTCCCATACAGCCCCCAGACCTGTTGCATATCCACTGCATGTTGGCAGTCAGTGGAAAAGTGGGGGCGCAGCTCAAGACTCCAGCCTCCTCCAATATTTTTCTATTCCTTTCAGGCTGGGACCACTGCCAGCTCCATCTCTGGCACAGCTGGAAAAGAAGGCAAAATTAGTAAGGAAATTGACGTGATTTTTAATTTATGACTAAAATGGGAAATGAATGAAAAACTAGCAAGATGCCTTGTGCATTTGTTGGGGAACACTGCCTACTGTGACTAATTTTATGGCCATCTGCTGTTATAAAGCGATACAGCAGTTGTGGCTTACCCTAAAGAAAATCAGAAGGGTTCACAAGGAGGGTTCTGATAAAACAAAGCAGTGATTTATGAAAGACCTGCTATTCTCTTCCATCGTTTCCCAAAGGAAAGTGGAAGCCGCATCCTTTGAGTCATAGAACAAATAAACAAGAAAAAAACAAACACTTAGACTGGACTAATAAATATACCATGCAGAACAGTTCAGTATTGGCAGGTAGATGGGGTAGATCACAGGTTCTCAAATCACATACCACACCATGCTTGCTGATCATGTGATTATGACTTTTCTTTCCTATAGTTGCTTGCCTGTCTGTCTGTCTGTAGAAATAAGCAGTTAAGGGGAAAGCCTAGCAGGGAATGTGGTAACCACCAGTAGGAAAAGAGACAGGAGGTACTTGAGGAAGCAGAAAGGAGTGAGGAACAGGAGAGTAATTCATGAGATCAAAGACCTGCTTTCCTGTCTTTAGGGCTTGTCTACATCACAAAGTTGCAGCGCTGGTGAGGGGGTTACAGCGCTGCAACTTAGGAGGTGTACACATCTGCAGGGCATCACCAGCGCTGCAACTCCCTGTTTGCAGCGCTGGCCGTACTCCCGTTTTGTCTCGGGTGTAGAGGATCCAGCGCTGGTAATCAAGTGTAGACACTTACCAGCGCTTTTCTTGACCTCCGTGGAATAAGCAGGTATCCCAGCATACCTGAGGAAGCCTCTGGTAATCAAGCTGGTCTCCTTCCCCGGTTTGCTCTCGCGTTCCCCGAACCCCGAGGAAGCAGGTCTCCTTCCCTGCGGTTTGCAGGGTGGTTCGGGGAAAGCGAGAGCAAACCGCGGCAAAGCTGGTCTCCTTCCCCGGTTTGCTCTCGCGTTCCCCGAACAAGCAGGTCTCCTTCCCTGCGGTTTGCAGGGGTGTTCGGGGAACGCGAGAGCAAACCACGGCAAAGCTGGTCTCCTTCCCCGGTTTGCTCTCGCGTTCCCCGAACCTCCGTGCAAGCAAGTCTCCTTCCCTGCAGTTTGCAGCGGGGTTCGGGGAACGCGAGAGCAAACCGCGGCAAAGCTGGTCTCCTTCCCCGGTTTGCTCTCGCATTCCCCGAACCTCCGTGCAAGCAGGTCTCCTTCCCTGCGGTTTGCAGGGGGGTTCGGGGAATGCGAGAGCAAACCGCAGCAAAGCTGGTCTCCTTCCCCGGTTTGCTCTCGCGTTCCCCGAACCTCCGTGCAAGCAGGTCTCCTTCCCTGCGGTTTGCAGGGGGGTTCGGGGAACGCGAGAGCAAACCGCGGCGAAGCTGGTCTCCTTCCCCGGTTTGCTCTCGCGTTCCCCGAACCCCCCTTGAAGCCGCCCAACAGCGCTGCAGTATGGCCACATCTAATACCACTTGCAGCGCTGGTTGCTGTAAGTGTGGCCACTCTGCAGCGCTGGCCCTATACAGCTGTACTAATACAGCTGTAACAACCAGCGCTGCAAAATTTTAGATGTAGACATACCCTTAGTCTGTACTCTGTGGAGCCTTTCCTGATGGGCCACAGAATGAAAGCTGTTCTAGAACCAAGAGGGAGGGAATTGAGAGGGGTTGTGTGCAACGGGGGAGGGTATGTCTCACATGAAACTGTTCATGGAAGTAAGCTGTCAGAGAACCCCTGCTATAAGCCCAGCACAAAACATCATCGGAGATTTAAAGGAAGCTGATTTCTGAGCTGAGGAAAGGTGGAAATATAGCTAAATAGAGTAACTAAAACAGAGGAAGAGCAGGCAGAGCATCAATGGCACCAGGTCCACAGATAGAACCAGAGCCAGTAAGGGGACCTGCCTGGAGACTGACAATTCACACTGTGCTGGCTGACCTCCTGCAGGAGGGGTGCATGATTCAGGAATCAGGACCACCGGATCCGGCAAATGATGCAATGACTCCTTGCTCTTATGAGCCTTGGAACGCACCCCTTCTCTGTGGCCGGAACTCATGGAGGGTGCAGTGTCTTTCTTGGGTTTGGAGGAAGATTTACTGCCATACTTATGTACATCCTTCCACAGTTCATGGCCAGACCTCAGGATGGGGTCCATAGTGCTCGTACCGGCAGAACCAAACTGGGACCCCGAGGTAGGAGTGCACTCCTGGATTGCTCAGGCTGATGTCCAGAGGGGATCCCCTGGCCGGGATCTGACTGAGGCCTCATGGCAACCTCCATGAGGTGCTTCTTAAGGCATAGGGCAGGGAGGGAGAGACAGATACTGCACCTGGATGTGACGTGGGCTTCCCCCAAGCAGTACAGACAGTGTTGTTGCTAGTAAATGAGTGAAAAAGAGTGAGGGCATCAGGGCAGGAAGTGCAGACCTTGAATCTTGTCGTCATAATCCAGTACCCAGACACCGGTGCTGGGTAGGGATGGTTGGGTGGGACTACTAAAGTGATGTCCCAAAATCTTTAATCGTACAAAAATAACTATGAACACTAAATCTACTACAAAATCAGTAAAATTCTAATTACATACAAGAACAAAAACAGTTTTTCTGTAGAGTTTGGAAAGTGCATCACCAAGGACAAGAGAAAAGCGAAAGTTCCAACTCTGACCATGCAGCAGTGAGAAGGAACTGAAGATGTGATTATTATTACTAGTTATTACTTGCATCATGTGTACCACATATTATTCATAGTTCCATATAGTGTGCACAGTGCTTTATAATACAATGAAGAGGAATTCCCTGCCCCCAAAAGTTTACAATCTAAGTCAAGACAAGAAGAACAGGGAGGAACATGAGAAAGGGAGGACAAAAGAGAAGGCCATGTTGAGGCCGTCATACGGGAGGCTAATACACAAATCTAGAGGACAGTGATGCAATGCTCCATCTTGATAAGGTTAGCCTTCTGCATGGCTCATTGCATTCAGAGAACAGTATTCTCTGTGCACATGGTCCTCTCTGTTAAAGATGGAGGATGGTTGAATTCCACATTTTAGCCAACTTGGCAGTTTCTCTGCAGCTTGAGGTCTTCAAACCACAATTTGAGAACTTCAATAACTCAGACATAGATTAGGGGTTTGTTATTGAAGTGGATGGGTGAGATTCTGTGGCCTGCATTGTGCAGAAGGTCAGACTAGATGATCATAATGGTCCCTTCTGACCTTAAAATCTATGAGTCTATGTGATCGGTCCCCCTGCCCTTTATCACCTCGGGCAAAACCATGAAGCAATGCAAGGGCGCATATGTGGACCTACAGACACTACTACTTTGAAAAGGTCCAACTCCAGCTGCATGGCACATGCACATTAACCCTCAGTGGAATACAGTAGGGACCATCACTCGAAGAACTATCAAAATCAGATGGGACATCAAGGAACATCACAATACAAAGGATTGGTTAATGGCTATCACACCTTGGAAATGCTATGTGCAAGGAAGCTCATCCTATGCATTTGAAGGCTAAATAAAAGAAATAAAATAGACACAAGAACATTTCCCATCTCTTTGTTGTGTGAACTCTCAGGGCTAGAGATTCTAAACTGATGCAGAGATCCCCAAAGGTTACCCCCTGGATCTGCCCTGAAAGACATCTTGAATTGATAGATTAACACATCTGTCACGTTTAGGAATCAGAGATGTGTTTGCTTGCTATAACCTGTAAATAACTCTTCCTTTTTCCTAGTTATTAACCTTTGTTAGTTTATTACAGGAATGGCTATACAGGTGTTGTTTTCGTGTGAGATCTAAGATTCAAATTGGTCTGGGGTAAGTGAATGGTGAGACTATTATAGTGATTAAGGAGTTCACATTTGTTACTTGCTTGGGGAAATCTAATTATAGAACATACCATCACTGTGGGGTATCTGCCCTGTGCTAGGCACTCGTAGTCGTGAGCCATTCTAGGCAGCGTGACACTGCCAATCCCAAAAAATGCCCAGGCAAGAGAGACATTGTTTTCTATCTCAAAATACTTGATCTGTTACAGATTTTAAATAGGGGAAAAAATGGATTAAAGCTTAAAATTTGCTGTCCTTTATAAATTGCTGCCTTCCGACCCAATATGTGACCTTGTGCATTCATACAATGTATCGTCTTGGAAATGTTTGTGATAAACTTATCTTCCCTTGGCCAAGAGAAGGAGAGGGGGAAAGGGAGGAAAAGGCTCAGAGATTGGCGTAGTTTATTTACTTTTAAATGTTCATTCTTTCAAAAATCACAAGACCTAGGACTAAGAGGTCAGTGTCCGCTTCCAAAAGCTATATTACATGCAAACTTTTTATGCAGTAATCACCCAGGCTCTTCTTTAAAGAGGGATATTACTGCTGTCAACTGCCCCTGTCTTTTTCTTTTAGCTCCTACTGATATGTTCCCCTTGCCTGTACATCCTAATTTCTCTTTCCTCTGCTGAGCTACATTTGTCCTATCCTATAACAACTCCTGTGACCACATAAGTATGCCGCACTTGTCCCTATGCAGTGTAGTTGTAGCCATGTTGGTCCCAAGATATTAGAGAAACAGCTTGGTGAGGTAATATCTTTGACTGGACCAACTTCTGTTGATGAGAGAGATGAGCTTTCAAGTCACCCAGAGCTCTTCTTCAGGTCTGGGAAAGTACTCTGAGCATCACAGCTAAATGCTGTGGACCAGATTGTTTAGCACAAGTAATTAGTGCGTATTGTGAGGGACCATTCAAGGCAGAATGGCCCGTTAGCACCTCTGTGGTCATAAGACAAAAAGAGAGAGTTAGTGCAGGGGTTCTCAAACTGGGGGTTGGGACCCCTCAGGGGGTCACGAGGTTATTACATGGGAGGTTGTGAGCTGTCAGCCTCCACCCTAAACCCTGCTTTGCCTCCAGCATTATAAAGGTGTTAAAATATATTTAGAAGTGTTTTTAATTCATAAAGGGGGGGGGTCACACTCAGAGGCTTGCTGTGTGAAAGGGGTAACCAGTACAAAAAGTTGAGAGCCACTGGGTTAGTGGACTACAGATTGTTGTAACTCACACTAATTGTGACCCACTCACAACCTCTTTTTAATCTTGTCTCTGTTACCAACAGAAGTTGATCTAATAAAAGATGCTACCTTACCCACCTTGTCTCTGGTAGCTGTCCCTATTATGCAGCCCACCATGGCCACTTGGCATTGCACACTGACAGCGGAGCCCATACTTGGATTCTCTTGTTCTAAAAGCACAAGGCCTTACTGCTTGAATCAGAGGCTACTCTCTGTTAGCAATATGCGGCCCATGCCACACAGCTGAACAGTTTTGGGGTTCTCTCCATTAAGGACACCGATGCACATACACGTTATTTTATCCATTATGGGTTTGATTCTGGGGTCTCATGATTAAGAAAAGAGACCACAGACATATTCTGACTATTTGGACCCTATGTACACTGGGCCAGAAACTGGGTTAAGGACACATCTAATAATTTGCCAGTGGGTCTGGTGTTAACTGAAATGGCTTTCACAGAAGGGTCTTGCCTATTTTGAGTGAATTACAACTGCTTCTTTTTCAGCCCCACTTGCCCCTGCTCCTTCCCACTGCAGCACCCATCTGCCACCAAACCTGAACTCCTCACCACCTCTCTTTCACAGGGTTCCCTCCTCCCACCACCTCAGCCCCAAACCTGAGAGCCCCAACCTGGTTTAAAGCATAGTTCCCCTTCTGCAGTGTAGACAAGACCTCTATTTTAAGAATCACACTGAAGCTCAGAAAAGGGGTACACTAAAATACTTTGTATTCAGATCTGCTGACATGATTGCATTTGTAGTGTGGATGGAATCTAAATTGGTGTCTTTGTAGCACAAAATAGGCAGCTAAAATTGTCACCTGCACAAACAAACCTTTGGCTCCAAATCAGCAATTCAACAAAGGAAAAGAAAATGAACGGAGCAAAATGTGCCTGCTTATTCACTGAAGACAGGATGACCTAGAGAATGAAAACAAAGAGAAGGGATGAGAGTCAGAAGCAGTCAGCATTACCCAGTCAGTTTGCACTGGGCTCTTTTATGCTATGAAATACTGGTGGTAGAATTCTATGCAATGCTTGAAAACGCCACTGATGCTTCCCCTCCACATTGCATTTATTTCTGATAAATGCCAAGATGACAGGTCCTTTAGAGATCCCCGGGATGGATGTCAGGAATTTTGTGGTTTGTGCTACATAAGACACTAAATTTAATCCTTAGGGTGAAATGAAAATGATATCAAGCCCGCATTCCTGTGCTGAATGTCTCCACTAACCAGACTTCTAACTAAAGGCTGAGTTGCATGCTCTTCATAGAGGATGTACCTTCCTGTTGTGGGGGAATCAGCAGAGTTAGAGTCCTTTGGCAGGGGGCTCCAGTGGGTTATCCAGTCATCTCACCTGCCTCATGGCAGAACAGAGTTCAGTATCCCTAAATAAGGAGCACAGAGCCAGGTCAAGTATATCCCTGGAGACCACCTCATTTGGGGTCCTGTTAAGAAATGGTTCTTACCCCATCCTCCTATTTTATAATTCAAATAGTGTCTTATTTATTTAACAATAACACTTATAACTTCCACAGATTAGGTCAGGTTGCCTGTGACTGGGGAAGAGAGAGGGTGCAGGGCAGGCTGGGAAAAAGGGCAGACATGATTGAGGCGAAGCTGCCTGAAGGGAGGGGAGCTCTGGGACAGGAACAGAAAGCAGCAGGTAGCATGAAAATAGTGGTTCCTGAAGAGCTTCATATCAGGTTCAGTATGAAGTGGCCAAAATGGGAGTGAGCCAGAGGAAGCAGCAGCAGATGGTAAGGGTGCGGAGGAGCCTGAAGAATGCCTGAAAAGGAGGAAGTAGCTGGGAAGGGCACAAAAGAAACCCCCAGTAGGGAGAAAGTAAGGCAACAGGGAGCCATAGAGGAAAGGATCCTGATTCTCACCACTACTTCCTAAAGCAAAACATCAAATTATCTCCTTCCCTGCAGCCACTTCCTTCTAGCCTGCTTTGCATCTCACTGGTGTTGGCTGGAGACTTTCTTAGGCCAGGTCTAGAGTCTAGACAGGGTCTGGGAACAAGCAGACTTGGGGTCCAGGAGGTGTAGCACAGGCTCAGTTTCCTCACACTGTGGTGGTATGGGACTTGGAGGAGTGAGGAGCATGTGCATGCTGTCTCTCTGTGAGAGACCCCTCCCCAGCTCACAACCCCTTGCAACCAGGGGTTCTGTCTGAGCTGGCTCTGACCATGAAGGTGCAACCTTAGCCTTGATTAGCTCCAGTGATGGTGTTTCTACCTTGGCAGGTTTTTCCAACAGGCATAATTGTTCTTAAGTATTTTCTAATAAGTAAATGCCATTTTTCTAACTGAAGTTTATTTTAATTACCATTTCCTGACTTTGTTAGAGAGGGGAAATAATTGGTTCTTGTCCTCATTCTTATATCTGTCAGTTTCTGGCTGCCCAGTCCTGGAGTTGTCGGGGCACCATAACAAGAAGAAACTAAAAATAGAACTCATCAAAACAAAGCAGCATGGTTGAATACAGATCCCAGATCAGGAACAAGAAACCCTTCATGCTCCAACCCTCTGTCCTCCAATATACAATGTGGATGACTCAGGTTCTTAAAAGAAAATAAGATGTCTTGTGCCCAGGTCTGACAGCTAGCTGTGAGGTCCTGTTGTGTAACTTTAACGTTCATTAATGTACGTGTAGGCAATTATCAAGTTTGCCCTCAGTACATTTCAATCTGTCTAAGGCTAGGTACTCACTGGTTAAGTGATTGTGGGTTAGTCAATATGCAGTTGCATAGTTGACTTTAACATAACCACACGGTCGATATAAGCACTCTGCTGTTAGGTCTTTCATCCACCCTGGTGCTGTATGTGGCTGGGATAGGCAATACAGCTATCTGGGTGCATCTCCTGAGATTCATAGTGCTACAACTTGCTATATCACTCTCTGTTCGCATTCACAGGGTGTTGTGGGGCAACTTGTCTGCCCAGTCAGGAGATTGAGAGAGAAAATAAACCAGGTACAGGAAATTCATTTCCTGGCAGGACCCAACTGGTGTGGTGGTATGCTGTTATGTGTCAAAGGAATGGTTCCTGCTTGCCCTAATAACCCAGACCAACAGCTGCAGCTTTTTATGAAGGCAATTATTCTTTTTTTGTGCCTTCACGGAAGCTTCTGCCAAGAGATAGTGGAAGGTTTTTCAGAGGCTGCTTTTAGACTGGAGAAGATAGAGGCAGCAGAAGCACAATAAAGGATGGGGACCATGAATAGATGACTGAGCAGATGCAGTTTCCCATGGCAGATGCTCCCAGCGCAGACCACCTCTTCTGAACCAGGTGCACAAGCACACAGTAGTGGGACTACATTGTGATGGAAACATGAGATGTACAGCAGTGGGGCCAGAACTTTTGCATAAGAAAAGCCACTCTCTTTAGATCTATGTAAGGAGCCTGTCATAGCCTTGAGCAGCAGAGCTTCCATGTGCAAGAGTGGCAGCCAATAAGGATCCAGAAGTGTGTTGCTACCACTCTGTGGAAGTTGGTAACCCCAGTCTGTTACAGATCTGCCAATAATCAGTTCATAGTAGATGTATACATGGTGATGGAGGTTTGCAAGGCAGTTAATGCTGTGCTTTTCCCTAGAGTGGAAAAAAATGGAAATAATCCTGAAATAATTTGGGGGTTTGAACAGATGTGATTGCAAGCTATGTAGCGTGATTGATGGGGCTCATATATACCCATCCTATGCTCACCATGTCAAGGAATTAAATACATTAACAGGAAAGGATACTACTCCTTCATTATGCAGATCCTCGTAGACCACTGCAACATATTCATGGACCCCTACATTGGATGCATAAGGATCCATGATCTTCTGGAAGTCTGGACTGTTTCAACAAAGAGATCCTACTATCTGGATTCACCCCCATGGCTCATGGGCCCAAATAGTCTCTCAGATATGTCCCTTTGAAACTCTGTGTCTTGCTCTTTCATATCACAATCATGGTGGAGATACTCTGCCAGCAACTTCTCCTCAGACTCCTTATTCTCCTTTTTTGTTTTTCTTCCAACTTCTTATTGCTTCTCCTTCAACTCCATAGATTTTTCTGATCAGATGGAGCAGTCCTTTTGCACTTCCATTATTGCATCATCTCTGGCCCTCCTTGATGTTGAACTCAATTTCTGAAGCCTGTCACTGAGTGGTCTTTTATCTGACCTCCCATCTCTCAATGAGACTATTTCTGTCTCACTTGGTACTGACCGAGGAAAGAAAAGGCTGTGCGTGTCCTTGACTCTCTATATTCATACTCAGTGTACACAGCCACAACTAAAAAGTAGCAACGGTTATCTCAAAAGAATGCCATTCTTTTTGCTGATTCTTACACCCAACAAACTTCTGCAAGCTGTGAATCTTTCTAAAGGAGTTTTCTCAAGAAATTAAATGAGGAGTTGATTTTATTTTCCAAATCTCCCAAAAAACTCTTTTTGGGAAAGGGGGATGGGTGGGCACGGGAGAGAGTACCATGTCCTGGCTGACAGAATGCCAATAGGGATTATATTAAACCTCTTTCAGGCAGCTGCAACCTTACAAGACATCATGCTGCTTCAGATTACAGAATAGAAGAAGGACCAGTTATTCCAGGCCTTAGGGAGAAGACTTTCTCTAGATACAAAGGAAATCTTCCTATATCTTGTGACAGATGAACTGATAAGTGACTGGACAGAGATTGCAAGTTATAATGGTGGTAGAGGGAGGCTTGCTTTACCAAGGAATCTCAGAGACTGCCTGTAATATTTACTGATCGGGGGGAAAAAATCTCCAGGAACGGACCAAAAGGCAGATCAGCAGTAAACTGGCTTCTATGCTAGTGGGAATGTGCCTTAACATGCAGGTATATTTGGATGGTAGTTTGTTCTGGCAAGCTACATTTTGCCTGGACTTAGGTACAGCCAAGAGGCTTTTTACTTTCATATGATTGTTTTTTCATTAAGAAAATATATTGCATCCAGCTGCTATAAGATGCTGGCTTGCAGATGGGTTTTAATCCACTTGCACACCATTTTAAGCAGCATAGTCAGGATGGATGGATGGACAAGTGTAATGACAGCATTTGCCCCCAGCTGAAGCAGCAGCTAGGATTAGAGGTAAAACCCACCCAAATATTTTGTAATATCCTTCATAACGACAGAGGTGGCTGTGCCCATCTTACTTGGCAGAGAGACTGAGTTCTCTTCTAGTTCTTCTGATGCCTTTTGCAGTGGGGAAAAAGCTAGGCTGACTGGGGAAGCAGCCACAGCTGGGGCCATGCCCAAGCAGGCCATAGCTGGCCCTGTAAAAGGGCTGTGAGCTGAGTGAGTCTCTTTCCAGACTTGGAGGGAGAAGGACCTAGCTGCCTGGTGATAGGGTACCTGATACAGAGCAGGGCTGGGGAAGGCAAGAGGAACTGGGGTGCTCCAGCCTGGCAACTCCCCAGGCTGAGGCCTTGATAAAGGCCTACACAGGCACTGGGGCTAGGAGGTGCAGCCCGGGATAGGTAGAGGCAGCTGGTCCAACTCCCTTGCCAGTGATGAGTGGCCATTACAGACTGCAGTTTGCCCCAGTGAAAGGGGGCTAGACCACGACTGGCAGTAGCCACTGAGGCAAGGAGGACCAGAGAGTTGGGGGTTCCCCTGGGAGGGGAGACAAGACCCTGACTGTGGGTGTACTGCTGGGGCAGAACCCTGAGGTAAAGGGCACGAGGGTCCAGGAGGGACACAGGGGCCTGAGGCAGGTGAGACACTGCCAGCAGGGGACACTCTGGAGCTGGAATCGAGCTAATTCCCAGACTGACCAGCAGGAGGCGCCATGGCAGTGAGTGTGATCTGCTACTCCTTTCCACTCCACTGTGCTCTTCCTGGTCCAGACCAGGAAAGAGTTCCTGTGATTCACGCTTGAGATCATCTCTGAACCTAGTGTCATTAGCCACCCACCGTTTTAGAGCTGTCTGGTGGGGTGGAGCATGTCTTCTCAGACATCTAAGTTCTAAACATACACCCATCCTGGTTCCACAGCTAAGTCCATGCTGAAATCAGGCTCCATACCTGACATGCTTCTCAGAACATGGTCCAGTTCCTCATGAAATAAACATGCTGTCAGGTAGTCCTGGACTGGCCTTCTGGTACCACACCTTGAGCCCTTTTATATTCTCCGTGCACTGCTGTCTGGTCCATTTCATCAGCCAGCAGCTGCTGAGATATACCCATCATACAGTCTGAGGTTCTTCTTTGAGGAGTTAAAAGTCATGGTTTTGGTTGCTTCAGCCCAGATATGTATCAACATTCTGGTCTGACTCTCCTGCCAGGTGACTACACACTGATACATGGGCTTCTGAGTAAGCACTGTTCTGTTGTATTAAACACTGCAGATGGATGGAGCCAGAGGATGGTGAGCAGAGGCCTATGAAGGCTGACCACTTCCAGTCAGGGGTCAGACCACAGGCAAAATGCAAAGATAGTACGCAGGAATGTGTGCTCGTGGGGAAGCAACTGAAGGACCATGAAGTATCTTTTTTTGTGACTGGCTGTGGTTGCATTTTCCCTGCAGATATCTCAGGTTAGCAGTATATGGAACAAGCTCACTCACCTCAGGGCATGGTGAGTGCCTTTCCATGTGGTACAAATAGAGGCTTGTGGATGTGGGAGAGTGGAGCATGTTTAACAGTGGGTTTTCTCCTTAACTCTAGTTAGTCCTGCAGCAAAGACAAGGCCTAAACTGAACATGCCTAGATTTTGCAACTGTTCCTGCCATTATATTTTTCCAACCACTGATAATTTTGCTTCTCATCTCTTCAGAGCAAACCTTTTTTCTTTAATGTGGTGCCAAGAGTTGAATGCCAAGGTCCAGTCAGGGCCTACCTAGTGCAGACGAATTACCTCATTGTTTTAATCATAGAATGATAGAATTGGATTAATACCTCACTATTACTCCTAACTCACTAATAGTTCACATTTCAAGTTCATCGTCAATGAACAAAAGTTACTATCACTAGGAAAAAGAGAATCCAACTTCCCTTTGTGTAGTAACCAGCTACACTTCAGTGCATTTATTATTTGTTTTTGGTAGTGCCCACGATTAGCAAGGAACTTTCCAAATAAAAGAGAGAACATAGCGCTCTCCCCTCCCCCCCCCCAGGAGATTACAATCTAAAAGACAATGAGACAAACACACATAAGGTATTTTCATCAGTATGGTTAGAATTAGAGGGCCAGTCCTGCAAGCACACTGAAGTCTGCAGGAGTTACACAAAGAGGCTTTGAAGAACAGCATGAAATGAAGGACAACGGTACGAAAAAACATTGACAGTTATTTTTTAGAGGTGGCACTGCCCAGTGTTTTTATTCATAGTACAAAATCAGATTGTTACATCATAGTGAATGAACCTTTGCAGGAATGTTGTTTGAAAACATATTCTACTTTTCAGCAGATCTAATGTTTTTTTTTAATAATTCCCTACCAGAATCTGAACAGAATGCATCAAACAACTGATGCCCCTTTAAATTAATGCTCACTCTCTGCTAAGTAGGATCAGGCCCTAGATTAGTGTCCTATGATGTTATAAATGTTGTCATAAAGTAGGTTTGTTCATTCTTATAATACTAACTAGAGGTTGATGTTGGACTTTAGCTCATGTAGAAGTTCCCATGAGACATTTGTACTTTAACATGAAACAAACACACAGCGAAATATGACTATTGCTGGTAAGTGTCAGGATATTCCAGCTGTTTTAGAGACAGACCCAAACCAATACCTTAAGTCTGAACACCCCAAAATTCTGAGCTGTTCAAAATCCAGATCTGCACTTTGCCGCTTGAGCTGATTCTTGAAGACGACTGAGCTTTAGGAGAGGCTGCCCTCTCCATACAGTGCTGTGCTCTCTGTTAAAGCACTGGAGAAAACCTTCCTCAAGAAACTGCTCGCTGCCCAGATTTGTCAGTTTCACCTGTCACAATAACTTTCTGGAGCTTTGGAGAATTTTCTAACTGGGTGGCAATTTTTGCAGGGTAGGGGAAGGAGAACTGGCTGGATTTTCACACAGAATTCAGATCCATCTCCAAACTTCACCAACTTTTATGCTTCTGTCATCTTTCTGGGAAAAAGTAATGCCTTCCCCAGAAAAAGTGATCCCTTCCATGTGATTCTGTTAGACTGAGAAGATAACTCATGTGTTTCAATTTTGCAAGTAAACGTGCTCATCCAATCATGAAGAAGAGCTCTGTGTGGCTCGAAAGCTTGTTTCTGACACCAACAGAAGTTGGCCCAATAAAAGATATTACCTCACCCACCTTGTCTCTCAGTCTCATATAAAGGGTAAACTCTTCCCTTGGAACTGTCTGCCCTCCTCTGGAATCCTATGTAACTACAAGAAGCACTGAGAGCAATAACTCCAATATTTTAGCTCTTCAAAATCATGTGTCAGAGAGAAGGAGAGAGCAAGGAGTTTTAGAGAGCTGTCCACTATGAGACCAATCTCTCAGGATCCTGAATGACAATCCTGAGAAGAAAGCTTGGTTCAACTGGTGTGATGTCCTCAGAATCCTGGCACTTGTTAGAGCCCTTGTTCCACTTCCTTGTAGAGGGATGGAACACGGAAGTTTTTAACTGCTCCTCCTCCAACCCTGTTCAGGTTTCGACAAGAGGAAAATTGTGGGCCTTCTTTTGAAATAGTGAGGTCTGATTACAAGCTAGTTATGAACAGATCATTGCTGGATGGTGAGAGGTAACTGCCAGTCATATTTCATACTGTTTCGTTCCTTTTTCTGCACCATGTATTCCTACTGGTTAAGGTGATGGTAAAACATAAAGATCTGGGTCAGTGACCTGCATGGCTCAAGATGTATGAGAGAACAGATCAATAATTTTAGACAGCACTTTTTGTCCTGAAAAATCCCAACGTGCCTTAACAAACTGTACACTTGGATCACTGCATTCACAGCTGAAATGAAGTGCCTAGAGTAGAATGCAGCTGCTATTTAATAGCCTGCAGCAACAGTACACAGCGGGTTAGGACTGAAAGCAAAGATATTCTTATCCATGTGAAACAACATGGATAATTTAGGTTGACAGTAGAATCGTGTGAGTTTATAAAACAGGGGTTAGGGCACTTTTTTGTGAAAAGCCAGATCCCAGTTCAGATTTAAAGCTCTGTCCATTCCCACCCTACAGCAAAGTTTGGAAGGGTTTCTGGATCCTAGCTTTTGGTTTGGGGCCATCTCTACTAGATACAATTCCCAGATATAAGATATGCTGTAAAAAGAAACAGACTATGGCATGGGACAGTTTGTTAGTATAAAATGTTTGCAACAGCGAGAAGCTAATGCCAGTTAATTCCCTAGTTATTTACTGTAATCTCATTAATTTAAAAAAAGAACTCATCTGCCTTGGATGTAACTATGCAGCATTATATGGTTTCCCTTAAGACGATATTTAAAAAGAAATAAATAAAGTAACAGTTTTTAGAAAAATTATGTAGTTTTCTTCATCCCCTTTATCAGCACTGATTTGTTCATTTCCTGCTTGTTCATTCCCAATTGATTTCTCAACTTTGAATGAACTAGTCATTGAACTGAACTAGTTGAACAAAATTAGATGAAGAAAATATTCTCTGTGCCTGCAGAAGAGGCTAGGTCTGTCAAAATCATGGCAGAACACAACTTTGAGGAGTCACGGTAACTAGCATGTTGTTACATTCAGTGTAGACAGGGACCACTGTGTCTAACTTCATCTCCCCTGGACATAATTCAGATGTCCTGATTTTATAGGGACAGTCCCAATATTAGGGGCTTTTTCTTATGTAGGCACCTTTTACTCCTCACACCCTGTCCCGATTTTTCACATTTGCTATTTGGTCATCCTAATCATACCAGTTCATGTCATGCTGAGTGCCATGTTGTGTTTAACATCCTTGTCATTATGAGAGCTTCTCAAGATTGTGTTCTAGCCCAATGCAATTTCACTATGTAGACAGGCCCTTGGAATGAGTGTGGCTCTGGACATGGGGCAGCAGGACTCAAGCATGGTAATACCTTGTTGAGGCAGCCTAGGGGCTGTGGAAACAGGCGGTAACAGAGAATGCGCAAGAAGGAGGGATGCTGATGCAGAGAAGGCTAGGAGGACTGCAGGTGCTCTTCTAGAGATCTCTGTGTATTTTATGGCTATTCTTGGAGGGAAGTGCCTACACAGAACTCATGACAGCATTACTAGAAACTAATGCTTTGAGTAAAGCTGGGAACCACAGAGTGAAATGTGTGCTGATGCTAAGAATAGAGAAAGCAGGAGATACTCATAGTAAAACGTTGCATAACTAAACACTTTACAAAAGTGGGCATTGAAACTGAGGCACAGAGGTTAAATGTTTTGCCCAAGGTCAAGCAAGTTAGTGTCAGACCTTGCAAAAGAACTTAGATAACATTACCTCTCAAGAAAAGGCAAATTTATCATCAAATAAAAATGTACAGGTAATTCAGGCAGACTTTTGCAGTCATCTAAGTCAGGATCCCATGTACTCCATGATTTTGTGGCCATTTGCTGCAGAATTTACCCCTTGCCACTGAACACGCTCCAGAAGTTAAGCTTTCAATTTTTAAAAAATTGTTTCTAGCCTTTATGGTTGCAAAGAAAACTTTCCAAATGTCAACTGAGTATAAACTGTTTGCCTGAGTCTGCCAGCCAGAAAAATAGTTGTCAGGGTGGTGAAAGCTGCCTAATTCATCTCAGAGGATGTTGACTTTGGAACTTAATAACAAGAAAGACACCATTGTGGTTTGTTTTTTTTTTTTTACTACTGATCACTTTAACAGCAAAATTCAGCTAATGTGTTTATCGCACAATCCCAATTTGCCTCCCATGCCTCCACACGTGCCAAAAATATCATTTGTCAACTACACAGCTGCCAAAGCCTGTAGCTGTACTCTAATAACTTCTGCAATGGGGTTATGCATTTTCAATACAAAACACTTTAGCATGCTGGATGTTTTAAAATGAAGGGGCAGTATAAAACCAATTAAATATCAAATTAAATGACCCAGGCAATATTATATTCATAATATCCATTTTCATTTTTCAGTAAAGATCTCCAATTTTTTCAACTGATCTGCAAATGGATTTTCTCATCTATTGCACTGGTATGCTATAGAAATCAGGCACTTGGCTTCAGAAATTAGATTCTGCTTGTGGCAGAGTGCACACGCCCTTGATCTAAATAAGTGTCTGCCACTGGTTGCAGTGCTAATGTTTTAGGGCTTGTCTACATGGAGCCATTCAGGAAAGTTCAGATGAATTAAATAAAAGTGTGGAAGTTCAGGCACATACATTAAAGCGCATTAAAGCCCCGTGTGGACATTCTCATTCAGAAGTAACATGCCTTTATTTACTGAAGTTTATTCTTCCTCCAGGAAGCACTCATATGCAAATCAGTAGTAAAATACTGAACTTCAATGGCAATTAAAAGAAGGCTGATGTTTCCTCCACCACACCCAAGACACTCACTGTAAGGAAACTGGCAGTGCTGTGTAATGAAAGCATTTAAAACAAAAGGAGTGGGGGGAGGGGAGAGAAAGACAAGCCTCCAAGTAACCAGGGCCATCCCAAGCCATTTGGGTGCTCAATGCAGCCCCTCCATGGGCGGGGGGACTGGTGGGGCCCCAGGCCTCCCCCTAAGGGTCTGGGAGGCAGGAGCTGTGGGGGGTCCACTTTTGGGGGCCCTACAGGCCTAGAGTGGCCTGGGGGATTAGTGGATGGATAGAAGCAGCCCGCTCCACTTCCCTCGCCCCGGCCCAAGCCGTGTCACTCGGGGAAGGAGGTTTGGGGGAAGGGATCCCTCACTAACTGGCAGCAGTGGGAAGTGGAGCAGCCTGGCCCCAGCCTGCTCTACTGCGCCAGCTGCCAGCCACGGTGCTCTGCTTCCCACTGCCGGTGAGAGCCGGAGGTGGTCCTTTCCCCAACCCAAGGAACATGACTGGGGCCGGGGCAAGGGAAATGGATCAGGCTGTGGCCACATCTCTCCACTTCCCGCTGCCAATGAGTGTAGGGATGATCCTTTCCCCACACTCACCACAGGCAGGAAACAGAGAGCCATGGCTGGGAGCTGGCAGAGTAGAGCGGGCTGGGGCTGGGTTGCTCTGCTTCCTGCCACTGCTGGTGAGTGAGGGAGTCGCTGGTGGAAGAGGTGGAATGGGGGCAGGATGGAGGTGGAGCAGGGGAAGGGTAAGATGCAGGGCAGAGGAAGCTGTCCAGGGCCCCACACCCCCCTAGGGATGGCGCTGCCCCTTGCAGGGAGAGTCAGCCGAGGGATGGGGCTGGTTACCAGAGCCGGTGCTGCAGCGTATGCAGCACACAGCTGCCTAGGGCACCAAATTTCATTGTGCCTCAAATTTCATGGTGCCCTAGGCAGCTGCATATGCTGCGTATGCCTAAGGACAGCCCTGCAAGTAACCACTGTGAATGACAGATTTACTTAGTGATGAGATTATCCAACAATTTCATCCCCCCCCCTCAAAAGTAAAAACAATTACAGATGTAAGCAGAGTCAGGATGAGCTCTATCCTGATATCTGATGGTGAATTATGGGAAGTGTGGAAAGAATTTCAGGAAGTGTGAAATCTCGGGTATTTGTATGGGCACGCCCAGCATAGCCCAAGGCAGCCTGGGATGGTTATTTTGACAGCACTGGGATCCCCAATTTCTTTGTTATTGGGGCAGGATAAATAAAATGTTGCCACCTGATTATGTGAATTAGGAACTACGAGACTGCTTTATGACAAAGATGTCTCAATATAAATTAAGTGACACTTGCTAGACAAGGGACATGGGTTCCAAAACCCAGTGAATTGAGAGAGGTTGGGAACTGATGTGTGTACCTGATGGTATGGGCCCCTTTTGAGGGCCTGGAACACCAATTGCACATCCTCTCTCCACTGTTAAAGAGTAGAGTTAATTTTGATTCCGTTAGGAGTCCATCTAGAGACTGCTGCGCTGATTTCATGTTGGGCCAATGGTGTACCAGCACCAGGGCTCACCTACTAAGAGCTGAGTTCACTGAGTACTGTGTTAACTAGTGGGGGAGCCTGAAGACCTATCGTTAAGTGGCTGGCAGAGCGGAGCAGTTTGCAGCATGTTGGAGCAGCCCATGGAACAGTGAGCAGAGTGAAGCAGTTTGCAGGGACTGGTGGAGAAGCGGCACAGCTAGTGTAGTGGAGCTGGTTGTGGTGAAGGCTGCAGCAGAACTCCATGGAGAGGGGGAGCAGTTGGTCCTGGCCCACGTAAGGTGCCCCTTAATGCCTTGTGTGGACTCCCCCCCATTTCCATCCAGGCTGGGGGGGTAAAACTGCAGATAAACTTTTGAATTTTGGGGTGGCACTGATCAGAGACTTTTGGGTTGTTGGACTCTGGGGTGATTGGGTTTAAGACCCTAAGGGAGAAAGGACATTGCCAAACGTACTTGGAGGTGGGTTTTTGCTTATGGTTTGTGTTATAATCCTGTTTGTGGTGTTTCTCCAATGGGATGCTGCATTGTTTCCTTCCTTTATTAAAAGGATTTTGCTACACTCAGACTCCGTGCTTGCGAGAGGGGAAGTGTTGCCTCCTAGAGGCGCCCAGGGGTGTGTGGTATGTGAGTGTCCCAGGTCACTGGGTGGGGGCTCGAGCCAGTTATGCATTGTGTTACTGAAACGGAACCCCTGGATACTGAACCTGGCTCTTGTTGCTGCCAACTCAGAGGGGCAGAAGGGTTACACAACTATTTCTGAGGGAAGAGGGAAAAATAATGTCATTGAATGATCCATTTTAGGGGCTCTGCAGTTCAGTCAACAGCTTCTCACCCTCCCAAAGTAGCATTTCCAATATCCTCTGCTTCTGGAAAAGCTGCTTCATTCAGGTACCCTGAAGGGAAGCAACCAGTGTATTGACATCAGCCCATAATGGATTCATCTAGTATATCTTTTCTTCTCTCCTGGGAATATTTCTAGTTTGATGAGGACATTGGCTCCCATACCCAAGAGAAATCTTCAATTCTTCATAGAATCCTAAGACTAAGATAAGGCTCTTGGAACTAAGGATTCAGCTTTGACTTTCTTTAATGGATGCTCACTAGCTCCTTATCAGATTTTGGATGCAGTTTGTAAAATATTAGGAGGAAGCGACTGTCAGAGAGAGTGAGAGCACTAATGGGAGAGTGTCTGAGATGCTGATGCTTTGTCTTCACTGCACACTAACCTTATGCTCAATCCTGGCTTTCCCCTTTAACACAGCACATATTCGTACATGCACATGCTGCTGTCAGTAGCACATGGTGAGGCAGCTGCCATGATCTGAGCTATAGTGCAGAACCATGAGGGGTTTTTGTGTGTGTGTGTGTGTGTGTGTGTGTGTGTGTGTGTGTGTGTGTGTGTGTGTGTGTGTGTCACTCCCATAAGGGTAATGTGATGAACATGTGCAGCCAGGAGTACTCACAACCGAGATATCATGGTCCCTTAAGCCCACTAGATTGCCACTCCTTTGCACTACCTTCCCATCTACCTGTGCTTCCTGCGCCGTGACCTCTGACCAAGTGGTTATATCCCTTTGTTTGATGTCACAGTCCCACCCTGCCTGCAGTTTCTCCCGGCTTGGCCATGTCTAGTAATTGAAGCAGCAGAACAATGGCCCCTGATAAGGCTGTCTATCATTGTGCATCCACCTGACTATAAGAACACCAGAAAGTTGGGGCAACTTTGAGCCAAAGTGAGCACAATCCATGATTTTAACAATACAAAGAATTGTGGGAAGGTATATCTAAAAAGCTGCAGGAAGAACATGGGATCATGTGGACATGCACAGCATCTCAGGGAGAGGCTAAAGGGCTGAAGGTGAGCTAGTAGAAGTCCAAGGATAAGCATAAGAGAATCAAGGGTGCCCCAACAACTTGTTTCTTATATGATGAATTGGACTGTGTTCCGAGCACCCATGAGCACAGCGTCTCATTTCAGTATGGACTCATCTGTGAAGCTGAGATGAGTGTGGGTTAAGAACCTGGATGTCTGCACACACCCAACCCAGGCTGCCCTGGACAACCAGCAGGGAGAGGGAGAAGGAGAAGAAAGGTGGAAGAGGTTGGGGGAGGGAGTAGTGACACTAATCACAGAGAAGAGCTCATCCCCAATTCATAGGAACTGTTCCCCTTTATGACCCAGGCAAAGCACGGTATGGAGGAGGTTTCCCAAACTGAAGAAGCAAGGGAGGACAGCAGCTCAGGCTAGTAAGATGGAGGCTGCTATCATTGTTGTTATTATGAAGGATATTACAAAATATTTGGTCAGACTCTTACCCTATAGCCCTAGCCACTGGTTCACCTCAGGATGGAGGCAGCACCATTACAGCTCTCCCTGCTATCCCCCTCTCCCAAGTGATCAGTTCAAAATGGTGGACAAGACGAGAGGAAAAGAATCAAAGCGGTGCTTTACAGCAGCTTTAATTAAAAATCATGAATGAGAAAGGTAACTATAACCCATATTCCAGCCAAAATATAAATGACCATGAAATTATGCTTGAAGGCACTCATTGCTATTGTAAGCTACCAGCATGTTAACACACCCTGCCACTATCATAATTTCAAGTGTAGACCTAGCCACACATGCATGAGCTATCCCAAGTTAAAATCACAGGGAAGACAAGGCACTTTTATCATGAAGTAAAGTCACCGAGGTTAACTCCAGCCTGACTGCTAACAGGGTAAACTAGCTAATGTTATGCACAGAGATAGGCCTGAGCCAAAACACCGGTTCCTAACCCCCTTCCCTTTAAAGTTTGATTTGGATGGGTTAAAATCTGGATAATAACTTTTCACTCGACCCCTATCTCTATAACAGGATGAACCAACCCCCTCCCCCAACCCCCAGATCCAACCCCCCCGAAACACTGGACTATTTGAAATCCAGATCTGAATTTTGCAACTTCAGTTCTCTTGTGGCACTTCTAAGGCAACTAGTCATAAACCTATCTGACAGGCAGCTTAAGTGACTCCCCTTCTCCCCACAACCCCTGCAGTAAAAAACAATTGCCACCAGGAAAAATAAAATTTGTACTGATGTTTTCTTCCTAAACTTTACAAAAATAACAGTTCAGTGTTTTAATGGAAAAAGTTTTTGCATTGGAAAACGATGCAATGGAAGGACCAAGAAGATGTATATGAGAGGTTTCCATTTGTTTTGCTAGAGATGAGAGGAGCAATATGTGTTTTGCAGGGTAGACAGTATCTCCTGTTCGAATGCACTTCTCCCCTGCCCCTTCTGCGACTCCTTTGGAAGAAGAAGTTAGAGCATAACTACCGCTGTAATCTTAGTAATACAATGGCAATAGATAAATATCATGTATGCAATATACCTTTTTTCCTCAGTATAGAATAGCCTCCTTCAACTCACTAATTACTGTAGAGAAACTTGGGACACACAAACCTCACTCCCTTCCAAGGAATATTAATTCCACCAAGATGGAAAAGGTGGTTGTTCTGTGGTGAGGGTGATACACAGCACGTTGACAGCGCAATGTGCCTTTTGATCACTAGTTTAAACAAAGACAAGTCTGGAAGTGGGAATACTGATATTTCACACTGCAGTGGAGAATGTCTATGGTTAACACAGTGTTACCAGACCCTTACACAAAGTTTTCAACTCACTGATGTAACAGATTTATGCCTGGTGCAGGAATTTTTGCAGAAGAGAGAGAAGATGCAAAGTTCTTGACTGCTTTGACTCTATCACCTTTCATTTAAGGATGGACAAGTGTTTTACAAACATTCATTAATGAATCTTCAGAACACCCCTATAAGTAAGCATTATTAGTCCCATTTTAGAGTAATAGAGACACTGGCAGGTTTCAAAAGTTACACAGTGCTTCAGTGCCAGATCCAGGAGTGACACCTCCCTCTCCCGCACAACCTCTGATCTAACAAGTGGCCAACTCAAAAAAATGGGGTAAATTCATCCCTAGTGTAACTCCAGTGACTTTGTTCAAGGGACTAAGTTCTGTCAGCCAAAAATATCGCGATCAAGCTTTTTAAACAAAGACCAGAGTTGTATCTATTTGGAAGAAAAGCCATTTAAACCTGAAATAAAACTAAAAGATGGAATAGCTGGAACTAGCTTGAAAAACAGTTTTCCAATCCTATGTAAATTTTTGTGATATCAAAAAAATGTCCTGTCCTAATTCGGGATGAAAAGTCAATCTCAAAATTACTCACACACTGAAAATCTCGGGGAAAATTAGTAGAGGCCAAATGAAACATTTCATTCCAGTCATTTCAAAATGTGTACTTGTAATTTCATTTTTTAAAAGAAACTATTTTAGCTTAAATTCAAAACAAAATTATTTTGAACCAGAAAAATGGATTTTTTTTTCATTTTGAAAACTTAGAAACAAAACACTGAAAACTTTTATGAGTTGAAATATTTGTTGAAACTGATCATTTCCCATGAAAAGTTTTGATTTTGACAAACTGGCATTTTCTGATGGAAAAACCCTTTGCCAAATTCCCAACTGGTTCTATTTGAAATGTGGTTTTACTGTGTGAACATCCACATGGAATGAAGAGCTCAGAAAATATTGCTGTCAAATTCTGTCAGAATTAGGGAATGAATGTAATTTGCTGGACCCGTACCAAATAATTAGGCCAGCCTGGAATCAGAATAAGAAAACAACTGAAATAGTCTCTTTTAATTGATTATTCCTAATCTGTTACAAGAAAAGCTTTGAGTCATAAAAAGCTCAAAAAGAGTAAGTGCTCTGTCTTTAGATGACTCTTAAAAGAACAGTTGTATGAACAGTATGAAAAGGCTGAGGAATCCAAAGGCAGGATATGTCAACTCTTCCATGAGAGACAAGGTAGGGAAGATAATATCTTTTATTGCATCAACTGAAGAAGAGCCCTGTGTAAACTCAAAAGCTTGTCTCTCCAAAAAAGTCAGTTCAATAAAAAGTATTATTTCATTCAATTTGTCTCTCTAATATCCTGGAGCCAGCACAGCTAAAAGAAGACTGCATACAACTCTTCCAGGTATCACCTTCAGCCAGGAGCGGCACCAGGCTTTTTGGTGCCCTAGGCGAGGGTCCTTCCGCGCTCCCGGTCATTGGCGGCAATTCTGTGGCTGGGGAGTCCTTCCGCGCTCCCGGTCTTCAGGGCACTTCAGCAGCGGGGCAAAATGCCGGCCCCCTAAATCCTGGTGCCCTAGGCGACCGCCTAGGTTGCCTAAATGGAAGTGCTGGCCCTGCCTTCAGCAGACGAGAGCCCTCTCCACCATTAAGAACTCGAGAAAGAAACCTGTATTATCTTTTCAAAATATCTAGGAAATTGAAGTCACCCAGAATACAATTCCTCTAAAAATGGCAAGTCTGAAAACTCATCTCACAGGAAGTTACGCAGGGTTTTCATTCAAAGTGTCTATTGCTGAAGACGGCTAAATGCGCAGAATGATGGTTGTGCACCCTGAAGAAGTTGGATTATACTTTGCACTGAAGTGATCCAAGCAAGCCCACTGTTGATGAAATGCAATGGCTGAGGAAGGCTTGGAAAAGAAAATGTCAAATGCTACTTAGTGATGGGGATAATTCAACCTTTACAGTAAGAGCAAGTGGTCCAGGAATAGTCTATGCTAGTTCTTCACCTTTTGGGACAACAGTGCAAGTTCATTATACTAAGAAAGCCAGTGCCCACCATTCCCTATTTAATTGTATATGTTTTGTCCCACATCCTCCAACCGCCAGTCTTGTGATCAAACATCACTGAATGGAGGTGGGCAGCAGCTGAGTACCACTAAACATTATTAGGGTCCTGACTCATGAGGAGTAGTACTCAGACATGAGGCTGGGAGTAAGGATGGTAGTGTGGGATGCCCCAAACCCTGAAACATCAGTCCTCAAACCCTAAAATATTAATGTAAACATGCAAACACTGTACTTGTAGCTCATGGAGTTAATGAGACTGTTCCTCTATTGCTCTTCATTGCTAGTTTTTGTTTTTTATTGGGCAGTTATAGATTTGGTCCAAATATTGGAGGATCCCTTCCAAGGTCTTGTCCTGTTAGGTGCTTAGTGCCCTCAGGCACTATTGACTTTAGTGAAAGTTGAGTGCATTCAATAGCTTAGAGAACTGGGTCCCTAAGTGAGAGGCATCTGATGCGGGAATGACTGAAATGCTGGTTCTGTCTCAGATCTGTAAACACTGACTGTTTTTGAGTGATTTAATAGTTGCCTTTTACCAATGTTGCACCAAATGCATTAAAGAGACAGACCAAAACATAGTGGAAAAAATTAGCTAATAATGATTCATCACTGCATCCTCAGCATTGAAATGGCAAGGATATTAGGTTAAAATTCAAGCATACAAGTTTCTGGCTGAACAATATGTTCCCAATGAATGCTGTTATTCATGAGTTATAGTTGCATAGCAGTAATATACAGTGAGGATCCAGCACAATACAGATATATATTTCTTTAAAATTAGAGAGATTTGGTACAGTGCCTTCTAGGAGGTATAACCCAGGGAGTGGAGAACAAAGATGATTTATGACCTCAGTCTATCTTGGGCTGTTGCACAGAATCTTCATAACACTCAGCACTATGAACACTCTGTGGTTCTGTCTCTGACATGCTCCCTACAGTGGGGTTGTGAGAGGACAGCACAGGACTGCAAATAGCAGCTCTAAATTTCCCCTGCATGGAGGAGAATTCCTATATTTACCACCAGAGCAGGACAGAGGTACAAGGGCCAAAACTGGCCTCTTTAATTTTTATTCAAGCAACTCACAGATTAGTAATGTGGGAATGGGTTTGATTAATGTTCTTTAGAGTTTTGCATGCATGGAAAGTAAAATAATAAAATGAGATGTCCTTGGTATATTTTGAGAATAGTCTATGCACAATATGGTAGTATAAATGCTTCTTCCTCATCTATTCAAATGTCCCCTCCCTTTCAGTAATAAACCGATCCTGATTAAAATTTCTTTTCTTAGGAGTTTTAAGTGAGTTCCATCTTTTTGTAATGAACGCATTATTATTGTTTGCAGTTTTGTTGTGGTCGTGCTGGTCCCAGAATATTTGAGAGACAGGGTGGGTGAGGTAATATCTTTTATTGGATGAACTTCCACTGGTGAAAGAGACACTTTCAAGCTACACAGAGCTTCTCTCTTTCACCAACAGAAGTTGGTCCAGTAAAAGATATTACCTCCCCCAGGGCCGGCTCCAGGGTTTTTGCCGCCTCAAGCAGCAAAAAGAAAAAAAAGCCGCGATTGCAATCTGCAGCTCTACCCCCACCGCTTTAGTCTTCGGCAGCAATTCGGCAGCTGGTCCTTCGCTCTGAGAGGGAGTGAGGGACCCGCCGCCGAATTGCCTCCAAAGACCCAGATGTGCTGCCCCTCACTGTTGGCTGCCCCAAGCAGCTGCTTGCTAGGCTGGTGCCTGGAGCCGGCCCTGACCTCATCCACCTTATCTTTCTGCTTTATCAGTGGCAGTGTACTATAGATAACTGGATCTTCAAATAAGATCAGAACAGTCCTGTGAGGCCAAGATATCTATGATCTCAACTCTCTGTCAATGTCTCTTCCATTACTGAGTCAGTAACTTCTCTATGTGCTCTAATTTTCCCTAGTCTGGGCCCAACTACGCAATGGGATATTCCATGAAACTTAATGACCCACAATCTCTGCAACATCTGAGACATTTTCTTTTCAATAGTAGACAATTTTTACAGTGGGAGATTAATCTTTACTCTATCTGTTTGAAGCTGGCACTAGTGCCACTATAGCGAATACGTAGGTCAGAGAGATGCAAATACTTCTCTGAAATCTGAGTTTTCAACTTTGGCTCCCCTCTAGCTTCATGGGGCTTGTCTACTTAAGTGGCACAAACCCAAGCTGTGCAGTTCAAAGAAAACAGGACATCAGCTTTGTTAAATCCTCTTGCAAATAAGAGAGTGCTATGAGCTAGAGCTGGTTGGAAAACAGGAGTTTTTTCCACTGACAATTTAAAAAAAGGTTTTGTTGACAATCATTTTTATTAAAATGAATATTTCAGCTTTTCATTTAAAAAATCATGAGAACTTTAGTTCAAAATCTGAATGTTTTTTGGTTTAGAGCTGAAAATTTTCCATGGAAACCAGACACTTCTCACACACACTTTTTTTTGTTGTTTGTTTAATCAAAAATCCAATTTTCCATCAAAATTTTTAACGAGCCCTACCACTATCCCCATTTAATATAAACAGAGCCAATTCCTCTCCTAGTAGCCGTTGTCTCAGGATCCCAAGCCTACATAAGACGAATGAGCTCTCATTAGATATTAATGCCACAATCCCCATGAGATCTTGGCCCTGCAAATCCTTGCATGGTGCACAGCGGGGTTGTACTCTGGTATAGATGTGAATGGAGGAGATGTGTGGAAACATAAAACTAGAGTGCTACTCATAGTCCTCCAACTGCTTAACAGGTCTGGCCCTGGCATGCCTGCCCCTTTACTTACAAGTGTCTAAGGTAAAAATCTGAGGGAGAAGAAAAAAAGACCCTCAAACCATTGAAACAGTCTCAGGGTTTCTATGACTAAAAACTGCTCCTTGTGTTGACTTTGGCCTCGACTCCTGTTGGTCCTTGCAGATAAAAAGAAAACTCCATCTGCTGTTTGTTTACCTGCCCTTCTCCTCAACATTTCTATGTAATTTGCAGGGCTTTGCAAAGTGACAGCAGGTAAAGCAAACAAGAATCCCCACTCCAGACAGTTTCCTGCTCTGTTCCCCTCTGATCCTAGATAGAAAGTGTTTGCAGCAACAGTTCCTGTTTACTGTGGGAAATCAGACAAGCTCCTGACTGAGAGGGAATTTGCCTGATTCCCTTACACACCAGAACAAGTTCTCACATAATGCAAGTGACTTCTTCATAGGCAAACTTTATATCATTGCAGAATTCTTCAGGACAAGATGGCTTTCCAGTCTCCAGCATGCCCACCCTTGAGGATTTAATTGCCTGAATATTATTTCCTGACATTGTGCATGTCTCCACATTTTCACAGGGGCTTTTTCCTCTGTTGAAATGATAGGCTCATTTCGGAAGAAGATTGTAGCTTTTCTCTGCTTTGTAGGAGAACAAAGTGTGAAATACAGCACGTTTTGGAAACTGGGTAGTAACATGGTATAAATGCTGTCTACTGTGATTCTGATACTTCTGGGACCAAGATCAATTTTAGCCCCTCAGGTCCATTGAGGCAGAATCCATTTATGAAACACATTTAGCTTTCATGTAACTTCGTTTCAAACTCCATGAAGGTGGAAGTTCACAGAGCCCAGGCTCCACCCTGAGCCCAAATGTCTGCACCAAAATTTTACAGCCCTGCCAGCCCAAGTTACCCAACACAGGCCTGCCACAGGTGTTTAATTGCAGTGTAGACATACCCTTACTGACTGAAGGATGCTGGTCATTCCCAGAACAGGTAGATCATGAGTATGCATTCTTTGAGTATCTCTTGGAGATAAAAATGAAAACTATGTAGAGCACTGGAATGTTACCGACATCACTGTAGGCAATGTGAAGGTGGAAAGGAATGCAAGAGTCTTTTCCCTTTGTAGATCCCTTTTAACTTCTTGGCTAGAAGCGGTGTTCCCTGCCACAACCTTAACTGTCTCTAGCTATGGTCTGTGAATATTTTTCTAAGCTTTCCTTTAGTTTTAACCCCATAGGTTCCCAAAAATCATGCTGGGTGTGTCTCCATCTCTACTGTGATGTGGCAGAATTCACTGTTCTGTGATGTCACAGCCACCATTAGGCCCCACTGTAGAAAGGAGCCAGTTCATAAGGGTCAGATAAGAGGCCCTTTTCTTTTTTAACTACATACCTTGGTTCTGAATATTTTAAATTATTGTTTAATGCCCTTTGGTTGAGTGATGAAGTTCACAAGCTCTGGTCTGACCAGCCTTATTACAGACTTTCTCAGCAGCAATAAAAAAGAAATAAAAAATCCCCCATAAAGAACTTAAGCTCCATGATCCTTATGAAGGCAAAACTCTCACTGAAGGGGAGGGATGGGACTGAGGAAGGAAGATTGCAATGGGAGTTTTGCCTCCATGAAGAAACACAGAATAACGCCAAGAGCAGATTATTGCTCAAATAAACCAGAAAGATATTTTTTGCTTGTGAGTTTCTTTATAATGTGATGATATGCTAAGTCAGTCATTTCTGTTGAAATTATTCTACTCCATTATTCAAGACAGAAATCAGCACTGAGCCGTAAGAACACATGACACATAATGCTGTGGACAAACTTTCTGACAGAAACAGAAGCAACCAGTTTGAACATAACCCAGGTAAGTAGTGACTGAAAGCACTGACTCTTAACATATGTCCACACAGCCTAGAGCAGCGAGTTTCCCAGCCTAGGTTGACAGACTTGGCTAGTGGGACTTGTGCTAGTAATGTGAAAATAGCTGTGTAGACAGCGCTTTGAAGTTGTGGATCAGGTTCAAGCTTGGGCTCTGAAGCCTAGGGTGTGGGCTGGGCTTCAGAGGCTGAGCTCCGGCCCAAGCCACAACTTCAAAGCTCTGTCTGTGCACCTATTTTTACAGCGTGAGCACAAGCCCAAGTCTGTTAGTCCAAGCTGAGGTTCACTGCCACGGGCTGTATACACATACCCGTAGGCACCCTGTGTGACTGAGTTGGTGGTTTTAATCCAGTCTGTGGTGGACAAGTGATCAAATGACAAAACTGATACTAATTTGTCCCCTGGTTGGCCATCTCAGAAGAGGATTAAAGAGATATGGAGTCTAAACTTTGAACTGATCCCTCTGTGATAAGGCACATTGTGTCAGAGAGAGAAAGAGAAGCTTGCCCTGCTTGCCCATGGTCTACCTAGTCTCTGGACAGGGCCGCCCAGGAGATTCAGGGGCCCTGGGGCGAAGCGGGGGAGCTGTGGCGCTTGTACTCACCCAGCGGCAGTCTGGGTCTTCGGCAGCATTTCGGCAGTGGGGGACCCTTCAGTCGCTCCGTGTCTTCGGCAGCACTGAAGGCCCCCCCCGAAATGCCAAGGACCTGGAGCAACTGTAGGGCCCTCTGCTGCTGAAATGCCGCTGAAGACCCCAGACCGCTGCCGGACCAGAGCTTGCGAAGCCCCTGTGGGGCCCAGGGCCTGGGGCAAATTGCCCCACTTGCCCTCCCCTCTGGGTGGCCCTGTCTCTGGATGACCAGAAGCCTTCATTCTCCAATGCTATCAGTTCAGCAGCTTTCACCAGCAGTAAACCACTAAGAAAATCTATTTTTGAAGTGTTCAAGAATTATATGCAAATTCAAGGTCAGCTGCTTGAAACAAGTTCTGATGTGATGGGGTGGTTTGGAAGAGAGCATTAATAAGAAAAATTTGTGGGTGTTAGATTGTTTCTGGATGCACATGTGTGGGATGCTGGTAAGGTTTGAGAGGGAACCACAAATAGTTTTGTAAATTCTGTGGGGGCAAAAGGAGGAAATGACTATTTTAGAAGCCAAACACATCACTAGCAGGGAGGAGCAAATTAAATACCCACACTGTGGAGACTTTTAGTGGCAAGAGGTAGAAAGGGGAAGGGCTGCAGAAGAAAAGACAACAAATAGTCCAAGAAGAACTGTAGCTGCAATTGGTGCCCTAGAATATTTTGGTGTCCCATTCATATCAAGAAGGCAGGCTCCCAACCATAGGTCATTTCCCTTCTCTTCCCTTCTCCCTCACTAGAGCAGGGAACTTGCTTTCTGAATGGCTAACTTCTACCTACATCCCATGCTCTCGGCATGTAGTCCAGGGCACAGAATCTTCTGGCCCTTCCTCTTCCAGCTCTGGAGAGTAGCTCCAGAAATACATAAATCTTCTCTGTTCAGCTGGTCCTTATTCTGCTGTTGGCAGGGATCCTCTAGCTGGCTGACTTTCTCCTGCAATGGAACTCTTCTCAGTCATGCCTCCCGCACCCCAGATTGAGGTACATTAGGCATAGGCTGGGTGGAGGCTACCCAAAGTCACTTTTGAAGGTGGCTTTTGTTAAACAGAGCCTTCTGGAATGTCATAGTCATAGAGTTTAAGACCAGAAGGGACCACCAGATCATCTAGTTCAGTGATTCTCAACCAGGGGTACGCAAAGGTCTTCCAGGGTGTACTTCAACTCATCTATCGGGAGTAGCTGTCTTAGTCTGTATCCATGAAAACAAGGAGTCCGGTGGCATCTTAAAGACTAACAGATTTATTTGGGCATAAGCTTTTGTGGGTAAAAAACCACTTCTTCAGATGCATCCGAAGAAGTGTTTTTTACCCACAAAAGCTTAGGTCCAAATAAATCTGCTAGTCTTTAAGGTGCCACTGGACTCCTTGTTCAATTCATCTAGATATTTGCCTACTTATACATCAGGCTATATAAAAAGCAGTAGCAAAGTCAGTACAAACTAAAATTTCATACAGACAATGACTTGTTGATGTAAACAGAGTCAGGATAAGCTCTACACGGACATCTGGTGGAAAGAAGTTCAGAGAGTGTATTTGCATAGGCACGCCCACCCTATCCCAGACTCCCAAGCTGTGGGATTGCTTGGTGACAAATTGCTCACCCTCAGTTGGGTGGTACTGGCTAGACATGGGACATGGGTTCCAAAACCCAGAGAATTGAGAGAGGTTGGGGACAGGTATTTGTACCTGGTGGTGCAGTTGCTGTGTGGAGTCAGAAGCACCAGTTGCACCCCCTCCTCTCTCCACTGTGGAATGTCAGAGTTGATTTTTTTTATTCCCTCAAGAATTTAAATACAGGTTACTGAGCTGAAGTCACTTTGGGCTAATGGTGCACTAGCACTGGGGCTCCCCTACTATGAGCTGGAATCACTAAGAGCTGAAAATCACTAAAAGCTAAAATCACTGAGCTGAGAGCACTGAGTACGGTGCTAACTAGTGGGGAGCCCAAAGTTATACTGTGGAACAGAGCTGCTGGTGGAGTGGAGCAGTTTGTGGGGACGGCTGGAGCGGATCACGGGACGGCTGGTGGCAGCAGAGTGGCTGACAGAGTGGAGTAGCTGTGGGACAGGTGGAGCGGCCCACAGAGCGAGCGGAGCCGAGCAGTTTGCAGAGAGAACCGGAGCAGCTCATGGAGCAGAGCAGCTGGTGGAGCGGAGCAGTTTCTGAGGATGGCTGGAGGAGCAGCGTGGAGCAGCTGGTGAAGCGGAGCAGTTCGTGGAGAAGGCGGAAGCAGAACCCACGGAGAGGCAGGGCAGTTGGCCCAGGACCACGTAAGGTGCCCCTTTCTATCCAGGCTGGGGGGAGGGACCTCTACAGATGAACTCTCGAACTCTGGCGTGGCATTGACCAGAGACTTTTGGGTTGTTGGACTTTGGGGTGATTGGCCTTAAAACCCTAAGGGGAAAAAGGACAGTGCCAAAAGTACTTGGAGGTGGGTTTTTGTTTATGGTTTGTGTTATAACCCTGTTTGTGGTGTTTCTCCAATGGGATGCCGCATTAATTCCTTCCTTTATTAAAAAGATTTTGCTACACTCAGACTCCGTGCTTGCGAGAGGGGAAGTATTGCCTCCTAGAGGCACCCAGGGGGGTGTGGTATGTGAGTGTCCCAGGTCACTGGGTGGGGGCTCGAGCCGGTTATGCATTGTGTTACTGAAACGGAACCCCTGGATACTGAACCCGGCCCTTGTTGCTGCCAACTCAGAGGGGCAGAAGGGTTACATTTTTGGGGGCTCGTCCGGGATACCTGGTTCAGTACCCCTCGCAAGCACCTGTTGAGTGTTCCACTGTAATGGGAAATAATTGTGTTTATATTTTGAGGGAACTACTGTTTGTATAATGGCTAATATGTCGGGTTTGTTGGGCTCCAGTCCTGCAGCCTCTAGCTCAGGGGCGGCAGATTCTGCCTATGATTGGGCAAAAGCACTGGGGCATATATTGGAAAAGATTGTGTTGGCCTATGCTACGTCGAACTCTTGTCGTAAGTTAAGGTTATTTGATGGGGAAGAGGAGTTTGAGCTCTGGTCGGAGCATACTACTGAAATGCTGCGGGATTGGGCCGTACCCGATGTAGAAAAGCGACGATGTCTAATAGAGAGCCTTAGTGGCCCAGCATTGGATGTAATTCGCACCCTGAAGCTCACTGACCCTGAGGTCAGTGTGAAGGACTGCCTAGAGGCCCTTGATAATACCTTTAGGAGCGTAGAGGGCCCTGAGGACAGTTACTGTAAATTCATTAATTCCCAACAGCAAAGGGGTGAGAAAATTTCAGCCTATATATAGAGGCTGGAGAGACTACTTCAGAGAGCTGTTATGAGGGGAGCAGTGACTGCTGAGCAGATGGATCAGACCAGACTGGCTCAAATTGTAAGAGGGACTCAGTATCAGAACCCGATCCTACTTCACCTCCGACTAAGAGAACGGCAGGAACATCCCCCAAGCTACTCCCAGCTGATAAAGGAGGTCAGGGAAGAGGAAGAAAGGCAGGCGGCCAGTGAGTGTTGGGAAGCCCAAACATTGGAACCAGCCAGCACGACGCCACCGCCAATGGCCAGTGTACTGATGGTGAGCACCACAGAGGAACTTGCCCAACAAATGCAGGCCCTGACAGAACGGATAGCTGAGCTGCAAAGCATCATTGACCGAGCTAAGATTTCCAGGAATAAGGAGCCTCAGACTGTGACGATAGAGAAGTCAGTATCTAGAGTCACCGTCCCACCTCGCCGAATGGGGAAAGCACAATTCTTTTGCTACCGGTGTGGTCAGGATGGGCACAGTGCTGCTAACTGCCATAATGAAGAGAACCCCTCCTTAGTGTATGAAAAGCTGAGGATTAGTTGGAAGAGATCCAGTAGCTGTCAGAAGGTCCGGGGACAGAGACCACCTAGGCCTAGAGGATTTGAAGATTCCCCCAGAAGAGACCATCCAGCTGGGATCCCTGCAGGACTGATAGGGCCTCGAGCAGAGGTCATGGTGAGGATTGAAGGGGCGGAGTGTAAAGCCGTGCTTGACACTAGATCTCAAGTGACTATTATATTTCAGTCATTCTACCAACAGATGCTTAGGCACCTGCCCATACAGCCACTGACTGGCATTGGTCTGTGTGGCCTCAGCATGGATGAATACCCCTATCAAGGGTATGTCATAGTGCACCTGGAATTCCCAGAGGAGGTTGCTGGGGTAAGGCAAGAGGTAGACACCGCTGCCTTAATATGCCCTGACCCGAAAGGGACCTCTGATGTGTCTGTGCTGATAGGGACCAACTCCAGCCTCTTTAGGATACTGGCCGATTACTGCAGACAGCAAGCAGGAGACCAATATCTGAATACCTTGGTGATACACACACACTGTGCCGCGGCTTACAGAAAAATTGAGGACACAAGAAAAGTGATGCCTGATTTGCCAGTAGGAGCACTGAGGTATGCGGGCCCGGTCCCTTTAGTGGTGCCTGCCATGTCAGAAAAGGAGGTGATTGTCAGGAGTACCTGCCTAAAAGGCAGTAAGGGAACATTAGCTGTGGTAGAGCAGCCAACCAAGGGAGGGCTCCCAGAAGGAGCGCTGGTTCTCAGTGGAGTCATAACCCTACCTGTTGAAGCCCAGGAGGAGGTGACGATACTGGTTGCTAATGAAACACGCCGTGATGTGTTTGTAAAACCAGGGCAGAAGATTGCAGACATCTTTGAGCCTGAAAGCATTGTGAGACTCCAGTGTGAAGCTGAAGTTCCAATAATAGATCCTGCGAAGTTTGACTTCGGGGACTCACCGCTGTCTGAGGAGTGGAAGGATCGTCTGAGGAAGAAGCTTTGCGAGAGATCCAAGGTGTTCTCACTACATGAGTGGGACGTGGGATGTGCAAAAGGAGTGGAACACCATATCAGGCTACAAGATCCCCGACCCTTCAGGGAGAGGTCTAGGAGGATTGCCCTCTCTGAGATGGAAGACGTGCGCCATCATCTTCAAGAGCTGATCGCGAATGGTATCATTACAGAGTCACGAAGCCCCTATGCCTCACCCATTGGGTCGTTCGTTAAAAAGAGTGGAAAAATCCGGATGTGTATTGACTACCGCACTCTAAACAGGCGCACTACAGTTGATCAATACACCATGCCTCGAGTACAAGATGCCTTGGACTGTTTGCTGGGTAGTCAGTGGTTCTCTGTGTTGGATCTTCGGAGTGGATACTACCAGATCCCTCTGGGAGAAGAGGATAAGGAGAAGACAGCCTTCATCTGCCCGTTAGGGTTCTACCAGTTCGAACGCATGCCACAAGGGATTTCTGGGGCCCCTGCCACATTTCAACGACTTATGGAAAAAGTCGTGGGAGACATGAATTTACTGCAGGTGTTAGTTTACTTGGATGACCTGATTGTGTTTGGAAGAACCCTGGAGGAACATGAAGAAAGACTTCTTAAAGTGCTCGATAGGTTGGAGGCATACGGTTTGAAGCTTTCAATCGATAAATGCCAGTTCTGCCAAACCTCAGTGAAGTATGTAGGTCACATCGTGTCCCAAGAGGGTGTGAGTACTGACCCCGATAAAATAGAAGCACTCACTACCTGGCCACGTCCCAGTAACTACAGAGAACTCAAGACGTTTCTTGGATTTAGTGGCTACTACCGCAGATTTGTGAAGAACTATGCTACGATTGTAAAACCTCTGAATGATCTTACCAGGGGATACCAGTCCAACAAGAACAAATCTAAGACTCAGAATAAGCGGAGGCCTCCAAAGCCTCCTTTGCAGAGACACTATGGCCCCTTCGAACCATTTGGGCCGCGGTGGGATGAAAGATGTGAGAGGGCTTTTCGGGAAATCATTACTTGCCTAACTCATGCTCCCATCCTAGTCTTTGCTGACCCAAGCAAACCGTTTATCCTGCATACTGATGCCAGTTTGGAGGGTCTGGGAGCAGTACTGTATCAGGAAGTGGAAGGCAAACGCAAACCGGTAGCCTTTGCCAGCCGAGGACTGTCTGACAGTGAAACTCGCTACCCCATCCACAAGCTGGAGTTCTTGGCCTTGAAATGGGCCATCACTGAGAAATTTCGAGACTACTTGTACGGTGCTCAGTTCCAGGTGTGGACAGACAACAACCCACTGACCTATGTGTTAACAAGTGCTAAATTGGATGCTACAGGCCAGAGATGGGTGGCCGCCTTGGCTAGCTATGAGTTCAGCATTCAATACCGATCAGGGAGGAGCAATGTAGATGCAGATGCCTTGTCCAGACGTCCGCAGGCACCTGATGTCGCTGTGATACCCACGGATGGCGTGAGAGCTATCTGCAGTGTGAGTCGCCGAGAGCCGGAGGCCCCTGAGAGCCTTCATGGATGTGTTGCTGAAGCTTTGGGCCTGCCCCCTGAATGCGTGCCTTCTGCTTCAGTGAACTATATTGCTTTGGACCAATCTCCTTTGCCCATGCTCAATGCAGCTGACTGGCAGGAAGCCCAGCTGCAAGATGTTGACATTCGTGATACACTACTTGCCAAAAGAGAGGGGCGAGGCCCAGCTGCGGTTGTCCCACCTACCCCAGAGGGTAAACTACTATTGAGAGAATGGACTAAACTGAAACTGATTCAGGGAGTGCTACACCGCGTGACCACAGACCCTCTACAAAAGCAACGGAATCAACTAGTGCTGCCAAAAGAGTACAGAGCCCTGGCCATGAGGGCCCTGCATGATGACTTTGGACATTTAGGGATGGAGAGGACCCTGGAACTTATCCGCAGTAGGTTCTATTGGCCTCGGATGGCCGAAGATGTTCGCAGAAAATGTGACACCTGCGCTCGATGTGTTCAAAGGAAAACTCTGCCCACAAGGGCCGCATATCTGAAGAACATCACCAGCAACAAACCTCTGGAGCTGGTTTGCATTGATTTCTTGTCCTTAGAAGTAGACAAGAGGAATATTGGGAACATCCTAGTAGTGACCGACCATTATACGCGATATGCACAGGCATACCCCACACATGATCAGAAGGCCACTACCGTCGCTCGAGTACTGTGGGAAAAATATTTCTCAGTTTATGGATTCCCAGCCCGGATACACTCAGATCAGGGACGAGATTTTGAGAGTCACCTTCTGAAGGAGGTGCTGAGGATAGCAGGTATTAAAAAGTCGAGGACAACGCCTTACCACCCACAAGGTGACCCTCAGCCAGAGAGGTTCAACCGAACCCTATTGGATATGTTAGGGACTTTGCGGCCAGAGCAGAAGGCAACCTGGAGCCAACATGTTGCATTTCTGGTGCACGCCTACAATGCCACAAAGAACGATGCTACGGGGGTCACCCCATATCTCTTGATGTTTGGGCGAGAACCAAGACTACCCATAGATTTGTGCTTTGGTGTATCAGAGGATGGCGATAGCTATGAAACCCATCAGCAATATGTATCCCGACTACGAGAAAAGTTACGGGATGCTTATCACTTAGCTACGTCTGCAGCTCGGAAGAACGCAGACCGCAACAAACAGCGATATGATGCTAGGGTGCGTCTGCAAGAGCTCCAGCCAGGGGACAGAGTCCTACTGCGAAATTTGGGAATTGCTGGCAAGCACAAGATAGCTGACAGATGGAAGGCAATACCTTACTTAGTGATGGAAAAGCTAGGAGACCTGCCGGTCTACAAGATCAAACCTGAAGAGGGTCCAGGGCAGACCAAAACCGTGCATAGAAACCTTTTGCTTCCTGTGGGAGAATTGGTAGGCAGCCCTTATGAGATGGGCCACAACAGGGCAACTGGGCAGAACGAAGGTGCTGTACCAAAGCCGCCTTCCAACGTGGACAGCCGTCCTCCTGCAGCTAACCTACCCCTACTCAGCACATCTGACAGTGAGTCTGAGGAGGAAGACACAACCATGGTGTATCCTGGGATCAAGACAAGATTTCAGTCTCGATCCGCTGAATCAGAAGAGAGCACATCCTCTTCCGCCCTAAACCCTATGGCAGAAGTATTTAGGCCCATTCCTGACATCCCTGAGCCACTGGTGGGACCACCGTGTAATGACTTACACAGACTATTGGACAGTGGTGACATACAGATGGAGGATGTCCAGAGCACCTGCGACCCTCCACTGTTAGAACTAGAAATGCAGGGGCCTATGCCAGTACTCAAGGGGAACTCACAGGAAACCTCCCCATCCATCACTCAAGAGGATGTCCCCTCTACCATAGCAACAGAGATTCTCAATAGGCGAGACAGGGTAATAAGACCAGTGAAACGGTTAACTTACGATGCACCTGGGGTGATTAGTGAGGAGCCTATACATTTAGCACACAGGTTTGTGAAAGCTAAAGTGGGCTATCTAATGCCTTTTGGAGGGGACCAATAAGTTGGTATAGTAGGGAATGTGATTTGTCGGGACGACAAATTCTTGGCTGGGGGGAGGATGTAAGCAGAGTCAGGATAAGCTCTACACGGACATCTGGTGGAAAGAAGTTCAGAGAGTGTATTTGCATAGGCACGCCCACCCTATCCCAGACTCCCAAGCTGTGGGATTGCTTGGTGACAAATTGCTCACCCTCAGTTGGGTGGTACTGGCTAGACATGGGACATGGGTCCAAATCCCAGAGAATTGAGAGAGGTTGGGGATAGGTATTTGTGTTTGGTGGTGCAGGTGCCTTGTGGAGCCAGAAGCACCAGTTGTACCCCCTCCTCTCTCCACTGTGGAATGTCAGAGTTGATTTTTTTTATTCCCTCAAGAATTTAAATACAGGTTACTGAGCTGAAGTCACTTTGGGCTAATGGTGCACTAGCACTGGGGCTCCCCTACTATGAGCTGGAATCACTAAGAGCTGAAAAATCACTAAAAGCTAAAATCACTGAGCTGAGAGCACTGAGTATGGTGCTAACTAGTGGGGAGCCCAAAGCTATACTGTGGAACAGAGCTGCTGGCGGAGTGGAGCAGTTTGTGGGGACGGCTGGAGCGGATCACGAGACAGCTGGTGGCAGCAGAGTGGCTGACAGAGCGGAGTAGCTGTGGGACAGGTGGAGCGGCCCACAGAGCGAGCGGAGCCGAGCAGTTTGCAGAGAGAACCGGAGCAGCTCATGGAGCAGAGCAGCTGGTGGAGCGGAGCAGTTTCTGAGGATGGCTGGAGGAGCAGCGTGGAGCGGCTGGTAAAGCGGAGCAGTTCGTGGAGAAGGCGGAAGCAGAACCCACGGAGAGGCAGGGCAGTTGGCCCAGGACCACGTAAGGTGCCCCTTTCTATCCAGGCTGGGGGGAGGGACCTCTACAGATGAACTCTCGAACTCTGGCGTGGCATTGACCAGAGACTTTTGGGTTGTTGGACTTTGGGGTGATTGGCCTTAAAACCCTAAGGGGAAAAAGGACAGTGCCAAAAGTACTTGGAGGTGGGTTTTTGTTTATGGTTTGTGTTATAACCCTGTTTGTGGTGTTTCTCCAATGGGATGCCGCATTAATTCCTTCCTTTATTAAAAAGATTTTGCTACACTCAGACCCCGTGCTTGTGAGAGGGGAAGTATTGCCTCCTAGAGGCACCCGGGGGGGGTGGTATGTGAGTGTCCCAGGTCACTGGGTGGGGGCTCAAGCCGGTTATGCATTGTGTTACTAAAACGGAACCCCTGGATACTGAACCCGGCCCTTGTTGCTGCCAACTCAGAGGGGCAGAAGGGTTACATTTATACTCAGGCCTGCCGACAGTGGGAGGTCAAAGGGGGCAATAGTCCAGGGGTCTGGGTGATTTAAAAAGGCCTAGGGGTGCCCAACCACCACTGTGGCAGGGGCCGGGAGCCCCAGGCCCTTTTAAATCACCCAGGCAGGCCGCAGGGCTCCTAGGCGTGTGTGACCGCTTTGGGCCCCGCACTTTGGGGTGCCCTGGGGGCCGGTACAAGCAGCCCGTGTGGTCCATCTCAAAAGTGACGGATTTGTCACTTCTGCCCCGAGCCCCTGAAATATTTAAGTACAATATTTATATTCCAGTTGATTTATTTTATAATTATAAAATAAAAATGAGAAAGTAAGCAATTTTTCAGTATTAGTGTGCTGTGACACTTTTGGATTTTTATACCTGATTTTGTAAGCAAGTAGTTTTTAAGTGAAGTAAAAGGGGTACAGTAGTCTGGAAAGTTGAGAGCCACTGATCTAGTCAGATGTCCTATATATCATAGGCCACTAACTCCACCCAGCTACCCGCACACTAAACCCAACAACTGGAATTAGACCAAACTGGTTAATTTGGAATGGGGGGCTCAGTAGGGGTGATGGGCGACGGACTTTTTCTAAAAGTGTGGGGGCGGTTCTGAGACCCTGCCCCCTCCAAAGCCTTGCCCCTCCTCCTCCCCCTGAGACCCTGCCCCCAGACTAAGTTGAAAGCCAGAGCCGGGTTGAGGAGTCTGGGCCCCTCCACCTTCCGGGGGGGGGGGGAAGGCGAGAGAAGCAGGCAGGTGAAGGGTTGGTGGCTCTTACCCCAGCTTGGCTCTGGCTTCTGGCTTGGCCTGGGGTACGAATAGCCACAGCCAGGCCATGGTAAGAGCTGCTCAGGCAGCTGTAGGGAGCCAGGGACCCTCCATCTGCCCTGGGCAGGGGACCCAGGGGGTGAGGACACAGATCGGGTGCTGCTCTCGGGGCCCTCCAACCCAGGCATGTGAAGGGTCTGCACCTCTCCATAGCTGTCTGGGCTCCCTGGGCTGCTCTTACTCAGGCCAAGCTTCAGCTTCCAGGCCAGGGGGCGAGGCTCAGGGGAAGAGGAGGGGCTGGAGGCTGGACCTGTGGCAAAAAGTGGACAGGACAGGCCCATCCACTTTCAAAAGTGGGAGGATCATACCCCCTTCTCTCTGTCTCCTCCTCCCCCACCCCATCCCATTCCAACACTCCTGCAACTTTGTACAAAACCTTGGAGGTAGATACCACATTAAAACAGGAGGGAGGGAGACAGAGAGAAACCACTTAAGGGAAGCTTTGCTGGGCTTGGTAAGTCTGAAAGGAATGGGAACTGCATTTCCTTTGTCTCATAGACTCAGAGCTTAATTTGTTCAGGGAGTTTGCCAGGGCTGAGCATCGGCATCTCTTTTCATGCTGGAAATGTACCCTGGCACCTTTGCTGTCAGCGGCATGTATGTATGCAAGACCGTGCTGTGGAGAGGATGCCATCTTTATTGCTTGATCCCTGGCACCTCTTATTCTACACTTTAAGAACTGAAGACTTTCCTGCCGAGTATCACTTGTATTTACTTCATTGTTCTTACATTTACCTACCAATGGTGAAGGGAACAGCAGTGAAACTAAATTTAAATGCACAGAAGTCCCTTTCTGTTAACTGCATGGCAGAGCCTGCACAGGAAGGCTTTGATTGGGCTTTTACTACTGAGTCTGCTGTAAGCTACGTAAAGAGTGACTTGTATCTGAGATCAGTTTAGCACAGCTTCTACGGGCTTGGCAAGATGGAGTCTTCCTTTCCGTTCACCTGGCAGAACTTGTGGACCTTGTATGGCATATAGTCTATAGAAGTCTCTGCTGCAGTTAATGTGCAGGACACCTTCAGAGGGTCTAGCTGTAGGAGTCAAAACTCCCTTCATTAGTTATAGTCTCTCCCCCAACTACAGTGTCAGACCACCAGCTGTCAATCCCATTTATTTCCAGTAGATCAAACCAAGAATATACTGCAGAGAACAATCCTACAATGGCAGGGGACAGACAACACAAGGGTCTTTCTTCATTTCTATTTTATAGGATTCAAACAAAAGACAATTTGAGAGTGAACAGGAAAATCCACAGGAACTGAGTAACAAAATCTGTAAATGTGGGTGCGTGGTTTTGTTTTGTAATATTTTACTGATAAGTCTGAAGAATTACATGGTACATCAGTTCTGAGCTGCTGGAAATGTCTAGCACCACTAGGTTTTCTATTATCTTTGGCCTTAAAAAAGTCACCTACAACTCTGCTTCCTGCTGGGAATGGATAATGCAGCTGAGGTTTTCCTATACCAGTTAATCTATTTTATTGATTCCATTTTGGAAACCCAATGTACAGATGTGGAACACAAGAGGCTGTTGTCTACGCGAGAAAAGCATGTGAGTGGGATGGAAGGAACAAATAAAAAAAACAAAGACATTGCCAGGACCAAATCAATAATGACAAATATAAATGTAAGGCCCAAGACTGGAACAGCAGAGAGGGCCTCCAACCAGGAATATCCTATAGGGAGGAAGAGCTCTGTCCGATGGGATGTGCTGTAGGTTAAATGATCCAGATCATGTGACTTGCCAGAGTTAGAACAGAATAAACTGCATTAACACATGTGCAAGTGAGCAAGGCTGGAAGCAGAGATGCTATCTGTGATGAGGGCAGAGCTGTCACATCACTGTACTCTAACAGCAGCTGCCTTTGAAGCAAGAATGAATAATGTGGATTATGAACAGTGGTGTATGGTCACTGCTAAAAAGGAGAGATTATGTGAGGGTTAGTGCTATAAATAGTAGTGCTGAGACACTCCCAAATGAAATGACATATTGCTCTGCAAAATCAGGACTGCCCTTCTCTGTAATGTGCCGCTGAGGACAGAGATGGACAGAAAGTCTTTTCCCAGCCCTGAAGCAGCTCAAGCCGTAGCTGGTTAAAGTGCTTCCCTCAGCTTGAGTGCATTTATACAACTTTACATATTAAATAAATTAGTTCTTCCTTGTCTGCCTCTGAGCCTGGCTGCTTGATTTAAAGAAATGTGCTGAGTCACAGAGTGGGTCCTCACCCTGGTTTGGTTACTCTTGACTATCCTTTAGTGCAGGGGTGGCCAACCTGTGGCTCCAGTGACACATGCGACTCTTCAAAAGTAAATATGTGGCGTCTTGTATAGGCACCAACTCCGAGGCTGGAGCTATGGGTACCAACTTTCCAATGTGCCGCGGGTGCTCACTGCTTAACCCCTGGTTCTGCCACAGCCCCTGCTCCCACTCCATTCCTTCCCTCCCTTGGCCCTGAGCCTGAGCCTTCTGTGCCCTTGCTCCTTCCCCTTCCCCCCCACCAGAACCTCCTACACACCACGAAACAGCTGATCGGGAGGTATGGGAAGAGAGGGGGAGGCGCTGATTGGCAGGGCTGCTGATGGGTGGGAGGAGCTAGGAGCCGGGGGTGGGGAGGGAAGCTGATGCGGGGCTGCTGATGTATTACATTGTATGTACATTGGTAAATATATGTACATTGGTAAATTCTGGCTCCTTCTCAGGTTCAGGTTGGCCACCCCCGCTTTAGTGAGTGGTTCGGATTCCTCTCCTTGCACTAGCCTGGACACCTTCTCCTCAAAAGGATTCAGCCTGAGGGAAGGCAAGAGGTGCTTCTCACTCTGAACCCTCGATGAGTAGGGCAGCTTTGTTTTCTACCTGGGATTTCCTAAGAGTTTTGCCTAAAGATGTGATGAAATAGCAAAAGTATTGCTATGTCCCTTCCTGGGCAGGGCTGCATCATACCCCTCAATGGGTTGTTAGCAGTAGGGTTCAAACCTTGGTCAGGTGAATTTGAACACACTAGCCTCTACAGCAGAGGTGGGCAAACTGCAGCCCGCAGGGCCCTCTTGCCCAGCCCTTGAGCGCCCAGCCAGAGAGGCAAGCCCCTCGCCCCTCCCCTGCTGTCGCCACTCCCACCTCCCCCACAGCCTCAGCTTGCTGTGTCACCAGTCCTCTGGGTGGCAAGGCTTTGAGCTCCTCCTGGGCGGCAGGGCTGGGAGACCTGCTGGCCTGCCCTGGTGCTCTAGACTGCTTGGTGGCATGGCTGGCTCTGGCCAGGCGGCGCGCCTGCCAGTCCTGGTGCTCTGAGCAGCATGGTAAGGGAGCGGGGGGTGGGTAGGATAAGGGGGAGGAGGTTCCTGGGGCAGTCAGGGGACAGGGAGCAGGGGGTGGTTGGATGGGGCAGAGGTTCTGGTAGGGACGGTCAGGGGACGGGGAGGGGGGTTGGATAAGTGTGGGGCTTCTAGGGATGTGGATAGGGGTCAGGGAAGTCAGGGAAAAGGGAGCAGGGGGGTTCGATAGGGAGTGGGGTCCCTGGAGGGGGCAGTCAGGGGCAAGGAGCAGGGGCGGTTGGATGGGTCAGGGGTTGTGTGGGGGCAGCCAGGAAGTGGGAGGGGGTGGATGGGGGCGGGGGCCAGGCTGTTTGGGGAGGCACAGCCTTCCCTACCTGGCCCTCCATACAGTTTCGGAACCCCGATGTGGCCTTCAGGCCAAAAAGTTTGCCCACCCGGCCACCCCTGCTCTATATTCTAGGGTGACCAGCTGTCCCGATTTTATAGGGACAGTCTTGATATTCAGGGCTTTTTCTTATATAAGCACCTATTACCCCCCACCCCTTGTCCTGATTTTTCACATTTGCTATCTGGTCATCCTACTACACTCTAAGCTAAAACCCTGTTTGCACAGGCTCATCAACCTCTCTATGTGGCCCAGCCACAGAGTGTGGTTTGCAAAGGCAGCATTATATGGTGAACAGCTTTCCACCAGTCTCCTCTTTCATTATCTGCAACTGAGCCTGTAATGACAATCAGGAAGTAGTTGTTGATTTTGAAAACTCAGACTTTTTCTGCCTCTTCCTGAAAGGGAGGAAGCCCCTGTTACTTCTTTCTCAGACAAGCCAGATTTCCTGATGGAGGGACACACACAGAGAAAGGGTTGTTTATGCCATGGCAGCATGGGGAGAAGTGTAGAAACTGAAATACTGCAGCAATTTGAAGAAGCGAGAGCAAAGAAAGGACAGGTAAGTCTCAGCCACTCCCCCACCCCCCATCCATATCAAATTGATAAGCAGAAAGGTTTCCAGAGCTGAAGAGGCTACTGTGGAAAGGGCACATCCCCCAGAGTCCTACTAGGGTGACCAGATGTCCTGATTTTATAGGAACAGTCCTGATAGTTGAGACTTTTTCTCATATAAAAACCTATATATATACCCCCACTCCCCACCCCTATCCCGATTTTTCACACTTGCTGTCTGGTCACCCTACTTACTACAGCCATGTCAGAGGGGAGATGGCAGGAATCTCCTCTGCTTCTTGCTCTAATACTCCCCGAGAGTTGTCCTCCCCCTATCAAGACCCCACAGGCATTGAAATAAAAAAAAACTTTCCTTGCAAGAGTCAGTCATATCATGTCAGAAGCGTTTCTCCTAATGTTGTGCAGCTCAGAGAGAAGGGACTGTGGGCCAGAATTGTCCCTAGATTGAGTCTTGGTTTTGCAAAACTAGGTCTCCTCAGCCCATTTCTAATTTGCATTTAAAAGGAGAAGCCAGATCCTCAGGACCAGCCTTTTGGTGCTCAATGAAGTTTGGAAGTGGGGAAGATTGCACAAAGGTGGCTTTAACTCTAGCCAGTCTCCAGGCATAATACAGAGCCATTCCAGCCCTCAAGGAGCACTCCAGCCATACCCATTTCCCCCTGGACATGATCCTGCATGGGGTCAGGGCCATGGCACAGAGCTATATAATCTGGGGATTACCCTGAGCAGGGAGGTGCCCTCCTGGAGGCAAATATGCATGCTTTAGGGATGCTTGGCACTGCCGTAGAGGGACTGAGGCTCTGGCCCAGAAATTTTTTGGCTTCATCTTCTCCAGCATGAGAGCACAGTCACTGTGCAACTATCCCTTGTTTTGGAAAGTGAGTGCAAGTTTGTGGTGGCAGACACTAAGCTCCTGTTTGCGGTGAAGCAGCTTTTAATAACTGCTCTGGAGTCAATGCCAAATTGCACTTCATGTGGCTATTGGGTGGTTACAATCTGTTTCTTGCCATGTCGCTTACAGCAAATAGCATCAGGTGCCATGTTCTTATGACGCTCTATATCAATTACTGCTACTGGGGCTGCACATTAGCTGTTTCCATGCTCAGGCCCCACGTGGGCACAGCACTTAGACACATGAATAGGCCTGGATATGATCTAGGGCCTGAGCCAGTGAGGTTCTGAATGCCCTCAACTCCAAGCCCTTACTGAGTGCACTTATCTGGAGAGACGCAGCCTGCCCTTGACATTCCAGGCAGTTGAATGGCCAGTCCACAGAGCTGTTTGTAGAACTGTTGTCAAAACCCATGCCCATACCAGTGGTAACGAAGGGGTAAAATACCAATTAAAGGGCTCAATCTTGCGGGTTGCTGAGCACCTCCCTGAGAGATGCTGAGTGCCTTCAACTCCCTTTGAAACTAATGGGAGCTAAAAATGCTCAGCGCTTCTCAGCATCAAGCCCAAAGGGTTTAAATTTATCCAAGAACAAACAATGACTATCAAGCCCTTGTTTACTTTTGCTGCCTTTGCTGAGAACATTGAGTGGGAGTGATTCTGTTTGTTGGTGCATAAGCTTTTTCTGCTTGTATCTGTGCTACAGTGTAACACCAAAAGCATCCACTATCTGCTTGTAGTTGATCCAGATGGCTTTAAACAGCAACTATTTTCTGTATTTCAGGAGACTCATTGCAAAACCTTCCAAGGATGTGCAGAGACTGGCACTCTTCCATCAATCCTATTTGTTTGGGTGGCATTGATACAGTGGATCAGACTCCAAGAGTAAGTCTTGACCACTATGTGCACAGCTTTCTTTTAGATGGGATCTTAAGGAACATGTGGTGGTTTATGGGTTTGGGATGTGTAAGATTATACCCCTGGACCTGCAGAGATTGATTATAAAATTGACCACTATCAAGAGAGTATTTTGATTTACTGGCAACATGTTATATTTTAAAGACACGTATAATTCCTTGTAAAATGCGACTGCAGAATTCTGAAGTCCTGTCTCAAAACATAGCAGCTTACAGTAGTGACAGTGCACTGTGATATCTGCAGAGTACTGTAGTATTTCCTTTTATAAGGGATGTTTTATGCCTAAATTTAATCTTTTACTCACCACCTCATTTCCTCAAGTGTTTGCAAAACATCATCTCCTAGTCAGTAAGAGACCACAAGAGACAGTTTCAAGATCTTTACAGTCCTTCAATTATTCTGCGAGCAAATTGCCATCGTTCCTTTTCATGTCTCCTCTTTCTGAGACACACACGTCTCTTATCATCAGCTCTTGATCTAACAATGCCATGTCCATCCCTTGACTACTGTACAGTTTGATGTGCTTGGTGCCATTAGAAGTTTTGCTTTAAACCGACACCAGAAAATACTGAAATTTGAAATTTTGTTTTATATCCTATTACAATTTGAGCTGCCTTCATGGTCTAAAAAAAAGCGACAAAGAGTCCTGTGACACCTTATAGACTAACAGATGTATTGGAGCATAAGCTTTCATGGGTGAATAACCACTTCGCCAGATGCATGTAGTGGAAATTTCCAGAGGCAGGTATAAATATGCAGGCAAGAATCCTGAGCTGATGGTGTCAAACAAAGACTATGAATGGCTAGCCAACTACAAAAGTAGTTTTTCCTCCCTTGGTGTTCACACCTCAACTGCTAGAAGAGGGCCTCATCCTCTCTGATTGAACTAACCTCATTATCTCTAGACTGATTCTTGCCTGCATATTTATACCTGCCTCTGGAAATTTCCACTACATGCATCTGATGAAGTGGGTATTCACTCACAAAAGCTTATGCTCCAATAAGTCTGTTAGTCTATAAGGTGCCACAGGACTTTTTGTCACTTTTTACAGCTCCAGACTAACACGGCTACCCCTCTGATGCTTGACTTCATGGTCTAGTAAATTTTACTAAGGTTTCATGGAGTCCATCAGGTTAAAGTGTTTAGTAGTGCCTGTATGTCCATTAAAGCAAAAAACTATATTGGTTACACACACATGAGGTGATGGCAATTTTTTTTTCTTAAAGCCATTGCATGTCATTTGGATCCTTATCTGAAAGTACCTAGGGATCTAATATTTGTTAAGAACACAGACACTGTAGTAGTATCAATGACAGGCCAATTCAGCTCTGAAGCTGAAGTTGTTAAAACAGTGAGAGGAAGTTCAAATTAATTAGCACAATATCCTTATGAATGTCCTCTTGATTTAATAATTAAGCTGCGGTTCTCAAGAAGGAAATGGAGAACGCACTGAATCTGATTTTATAAAAGATGTCCTTTGGCTCCGCAGTGGCAGTTCTTCCAACCACAGTGAATTCCCAAAGGAGATACAAGTTTTTAAATAATAATAAAAACAACAAAGAGGAAGGATCCTGCATTTTGATTTTTTTTGACCGGTCTCCAGAAGTTACCAGTAAATTTAAACCAGATGATGTTGGTAAAACCAATCAGGCAGTTGGCATAGTACATAGTAATTTGTACTGAACATTGTATAAATGAACTTGGACAAATTTGTAGCCTCTCCTGGAAATGTGTAGAAAAATGTACCGCAGAGCACCCAATGTGGAATCCTGGGAGCGTCCAGAGAAATATGCTTCCTTGTCTTCTTTCCTTTTCCCACGGGACTGTTGCATTGTTAGATAGAAAGAGCCCACGCATCCCACCAAGGCGTAGTTTTGCATTATGGCTCAGTAAACCTGCCGGGGCGGGGCAGGGGAGGGAGAGGGGAGAAATAAGCTAGAACTTCCAGTTATTTTTCCCCCCTTCCTCCCCCACATCCTTTTTTCATGTTTGAATCAGCTTGGGACATTGTACAGCTCTTCTCCCACAAAATGAAAACAGCTTTGATTTATCCACCTGTCTGCTAATGTATGGGGAAGGCTAGTTAGATGAAATCCTATGAGTAGGATTTGCATTTCATTAATGCTTTCCTTCTAGGGATCTCAAAGCACTTTACCAGCAATGCGGAGTTAAGCCTCTTTATTGAGAAACAGAGGCACAGAGTGGGGAAATTACATGCAAACACACAATAGAATAATAAAAATGTAGGCCTAGATATGATCTTAATAGGTCATCTAGTCCAGTCCCCTGCACTGAGGCAGGACTAAATGTTATCTAGACCATCTCTGACAGGTGTTTGTCTAATCTGTTCTTAAAAGCCTCCAAAGATGGAGATTCCATAACCTCCCTAGGTAATTTGTTCCTGTGTTTAACTATCCTGCCAGGAAGCTTTTCCTAATATCTAACCTAAACTACTCATGCTGCAGTTTTAGCCTATTACTTCTTGACTTGTCCTCCGTGGATAAGAAGAACAGTTTATCCTTCTCTTTATAACAACCTTTTACATACTTGAAGACTATTATCATGTCCCCACTCGGTCTTCTCTACTCCAGACTAAACAAACTCATGTTTTTCAATCTTTCCTCATAGGTCACGTTTTCTAGACCTTTAATCATTTTTGTTGCTTGCCTCTGGAGTTGCTCCAATTTGTCCATATCTTACCCTAAGTGTGGTGTCCAGAACTGGACACACTACTCCAGGTGAGGCTTTATCAATCCTGAGTAGAGTAAAACAGGGGTTCTCAAACTGGGGGTTGGGACCCCGCAGGGGGTCACAAGAGTCTTACATGGGGTGGTCAAGAGCTGTCATCCTCCAGCCCAGCCCGCCCTTTGCCTCTAGCATTTATAATGGTGTTAAATATATTAAAAGTGTTTTTAATTTATGAGGGGTCGCACTCAGAGGCTTTCTATGTGAAAGGGGTCACCAGTACAAAAGTTTGAGAACCACTAGAGTAAAAGAATTACTTCTCGTGTCTTGCTTACAATATTCCTGCAAATACATCCCAGAACGATGTCTGCTTTTTTTGCCACAGCGTGACATTTTTGACTTGTATTTAGTTTGTGATCCACATTAAGCTCCTGAAACCAGCCAGGCAGTTATTTCCCATTTTGTATTTATTCAATGGATTATTTCTTCCTAAGTGTAATACTTTTTTTATTTGTCCATTTTGAATTTCATCCTACTTATTTCAGACCATTTCTCCAGTTTGTCAAAATCATTTTGAATTCTAATTCTGGCCCCCAAAGTACTTGATATCATCTCCAAACTTTATAAGTGTCCTTTCTATGCCATTATCCAAATCATTTATGAAGATATTGAATAGAACTGGACCCAGGACAGATCCTTGCAGGACCACATTTGATATAGTCTTCCAGATAGAGTAGTTATCAATGATTCTCAGTCAGAGTACAGTTTTCCAGTTATGCACCCACCTTATACTAGGTTCATTTAAACTATATTTCCCAAGTTTGTTTATGAGTAGGTCATGTGAGATAGTATTAAAAGCCTTACCAAAATCAAGATATCACATCTACTACTTCCCCCTAGCCACAAGGATTGTTAGCCTGTCAGAGAAGGATATTGGGTTGGTTTGACATGATTTGTTCTTGACAAATCCATATTGACTGTTCCTTATCACTTTATTTTCTTCTTGATGCTTACCAATTGATTTTGTTTATTTGATTTCATTATCTTTCCAGGTATGGAAGTTAAGCTAACTGGTCTATAATTCCCTGGGTTGTCCATATTCCCCTTTTTATAGATAAGTACTATATTTGCCCTTTTCCTGTCCTCTGGGATCTCTCCCATGCTCCACTAGTTCTCAGAGATAATCACTATGGCTCAGAGATCTCTACAGCCAGTTCCTTAAGTATTCTAGGATGTACTTCATTAGGCCCTGCTGATTTAAAGACATCTAGCTCGTTCTATTCCTATTTTAGCCTCAGAGTATGTCTCCACTAGCAATGTTAAAGCGCTAAAGTTGCAGCACTGTAAAATGGCAGTGTAGACAAGGCCTTAGATGGTACCCCATTGATGTTCAGTATCTTTATTGTTGGACCCCTGCTAACCTTTTTGGTGAAAACTGAAGCAAAAAAGGCATTCAACGCTTCTGCCACTGCTGCATTTTCTGTTTTTTGTCTTTCCCTCCTCACTGAGTAAAGGGTCTACCCTGTCCTTGGTTTTTCTCTTGCTTCTAATGTATTTGTCATTAAAAAAAAAAAATCTTTTATGTCCCTAGCTAGTTCAATCTCATTTTGTGCCTTCGCTTTTCTAATTTTATCCCTACATGCTTATGTCGGTTTTTATATTCTTCATTAGTAATCTGACCTCGTTTCCACTTTTTGTGTCACTCTTTTTTGAGTTTCAGATCATTTGGGGATCTCTTGGTTAAGCCAGGGTGGACTCTTACCATGATTCTTATCTTTCCAGATAGTTTGCGCATGTTCCATTAGTAATGTTGCGTTTAAAAAACTGTCAACTTTTCTGAATGCTCCTACCCCCTCCCCCTTAGGGTATGTCTACACTACAAAATTAGGTCAATTTTATAGAAGTTGATTTTTTTAGAATTCGATTTTATACAATCTATTGCATATGTCCACGCTAAGTGCATTAAGTCGGTGGAGTGTGTCCTCACTACCGGAGCTAGCATCGACTTACAGAGCATCCCACAGTTCCTGCAGTCTCTGCTGCCCATTGGAATTCTGGGTTAAGCTCCCAATGCCTGATGGGGCAAAAACTTTGTTATGGGTGGTTTTGGGTCCATGTCATCAGGCCCCCCTCCCTCGTGCCCTCCATGAAAGCAATGGCAGACAATCGTTTTGTGCCTTTTTTTCTGGGGTCCTGTCCACTGGACCCACTCAGCTCGCTGTCTGCCTGGATGATTGGAACCCCAGGCAGGCAGCGGGCTGAGCGGGGCTGACTGATGGAGCCCCCGACTAGCAGCAGGCTGAGCCGCTCAGCCTGCTGCAGGTCTGGGGCTCCGTCCGCCGGCTCCTGCCAGTCTGGATCCCACTCAGCCCTACTCAGCTGGCAGAACTCGGTGAGCTCAATCAGGGGTGCCTGGACAGACATGGCTATTCTCCTATTAGAGCACCAAATGGGAATGACTCCAGGTCATTCTCTTAAGTTTTGTCTCATGGAGATTCAGTCCTGCCTGGAATATCATGGTAGCTGGAGGCTTCTGCCTCAGGCTGCTCTCCCAGCCAGCAGCACTGTGTGGTCACACCTACCCCAGCCTGCCTCTTGCTCCCATGGCTCATGAAGCCTGGACAGTAGTAAGGAGCAGTTCAACTTGTGGAATGACAAATCCAGAATGAACGATTGCACTCTGTGGGCCACGTTAAGATTATTTCAGAGTCCTAGATAGCATTTAGTCTCTATAAAAGGCTTCCCCCGCCCTTAACAAAAATGTTAATTTATCAGAGCAGCTGAAAGGGTAAGGAACCCGGGACTATAACTTAGAGAGAGCTTCCATATTATTTAACTCATAATTGATATAATTCAAAGTAAAATTTCACAGTGCGGTCTGTTCTAAGACTAAAAATGTAGGAGGGGAGCCAGAAAAAGGAACAGTGACCTGTTTCTGCCTGGTTTCGAACGAGGGACATTTCAGGTGTTAGGTGAACATGATCACCACTACATTAAGGAACTTTTGTGTGTTAGGTTAATGTGAGAACCACTACACTACCGGGCTTCTCTTTTTTCCCCCACAGAGAAATGCCAAATGCCGAATGCACAGGAATGTTTTCTCTAACTACAGAAGCTACCTAATGAAATGTCTATATCTATGGCCTTCCTGCTCACAAAGTGGTCATGCCCCCACCCAAGGCTGACACAGCGCAGAGTGCATGTGACAGAGCAACCTGACTCGGGCAGGATCACTAGTGAGGCATGATACTTTTGCTGTTAAGCAAACACAGCAATTCTTTCCTGGCCTCTGCCACTGAATGCATTACACTGTGCCCTATCAGTGCGGGAGGACTGCATGAACTCGGAAAACATGTCATCGCGAGTGCATTTTTTTCACCTTCTAATCTGCAATAACCTCAGGGACGGAGGTGATAGGGGGAGCGTAGAAACATTCTCGGGGGGACTGCATGGTCACCTGTGCTGCTGAGTTTGCCAGGCAGGCCAAACTGGAAATGAAATTCAGAAGTTCCTGGGGCTTTTCCTGTGTACCTGGCTAGTGCATTTGAATTCAAAGTGCTGTCCAGAGCAGTCACAATGGAGCACTCTGGGATAGCTCCTGGAGGCCAATACCATCTAATTGCATCCACACTACCCCAAATTCGACCCGGCGATGACAATTTCAGCGCTAATCCTCTCGTCGGGGCAGAGTACAGAAATTGATTTTAGGAGCCCTTTAAGTCAACAAAAATGGCTTTGTCATGTGGACGGGTGCAGGGTTAAATCAATCTAACGCTGCTAAATTCAACCTAAACTCATAGTGTAGACCAGGGCTTAGACTTGCCTTCCATGGCATCTTACCTACCAGTTGTCTGAGTTTGCTGAAGTCTGCCTTCTTGAAGTCCATTGTCTTTATTCTGCTATTCTCCCTTAGAATTGTGAACTCTTATTTCATGATCACTTTTGCCCAAACTGCCTTCCACCTTCAAATTCTCAACCAGTTCATCCCTACTTGTCAGAATCAAATCTAAAACAGCATCTCCCTAGTTGCTTCATCCACCTTCTGTAATAAAAAGTTTATTTCAATGTATTCCATTAACTTGTTGGATAATCTGTGCCTTGTTGTATTATTTAAATACTTGCTAAAAACTCACTTCATCCCTATGCCCCCATGTACTAAGTTCATAATAACAAATTAAAGTAATTGTTCCTCCTTCTTTGGATTACGCAATGTGCTCTGTCTCCTCTATGTTTGTATGCTTGACTGGAAGATCTTTGGGACAGGTATTGTTTTGGTCTTTGCATTTTGAACAGCGCTACACACACTGCTGGTGCTAAACAAAAAAAATAAGGCCAGCATCCTTCTTTCAGAACCAGAGTGGATCTCAGCTCCAGTTTTTTGTCTTCCACATGTGTACTTTTATCTGAGGCCATGGCTAAACTGGAAAAATATAGCATGTTTTAAAACCCATTGGCTCTCACATCTTAACTTTGCATCTAATGTAGGTAGGATAAATTGTCTTTTAAAAGAGTCAGCTGGTCTTGATCAACCCCCTGGGTGCATAATCTTGTGTAAATCACGCTGGGTTAAAATGTGTTTGCTAACACATCTTAAAACACAGTTTCTTTTCATAGTCTAGGCATTGGCCTGAAAGGCATGCATAGAAAGCAGAATTTACAGCTGGGATCTACCATGTAGATTTAAGATGTGAATTTTGTCCTAACTTGGCGAGGAAAGAGGAAACTTAAAAAAAAAAAAAAATGCAAAGCCCTAACTAAGGATTTTTAAAGTATTTATTCCACTGTGGAATTTCAAGTGTATTGTACAATATTATTAAACAGGCTTCTAAAAGTCCTGTGTCTGCAGACGTTGCTGGCACTATCTATGCACACAAAATTGTCTTGAATTTGTCCATAAAAATAGAACAAATATTGATTTGTAGGCCTTTGTGCAAGGGTTTACATGAATGGTCTGATTTGCTTGTAATTTTTGTAGTACATTTTTAGAAGCAAGTTTGAGAATGTCTTCCTCACATTCCTGGTAATTCAAACCCATTTGTTCAGGGTTTGACTTCTTGGTAGAGCAATGTTCACAAGAAATGGCTGTCATTGTCTTTTCTATAGCAGTGGACTAAACCACACACCTGCATAAACTGGAGCTGTTCCAGTAAAGTCAATGGAAATACTTTAGATTAACACTGGCGTGACTGAGAACAGAATTTGCTCCTTTTCTTATATATAATGTACATAGCAGCAAATTTTGCTTTTAGATGTGTACTTGGGGCAGCTATAAAAATCAATGGATGTTTTGTCACAAGTGATGGAAAAGCCACGTCACACTTAGTAAAAACCAAAAATGATGAAATGCAAATACATAGATAGATCTGTAAAGCAGACCCTCAGCTGCTACAACTTAGCTTAGCTCCATGGAGCTGATTTGCACCAACTGAGGCTCTGGCTCCATGAGTCTATTAACTTCAATGCAAAGGCATCCATAACGTTAGCATAACTGAACAGAGGATTGGAATAAAGGGGCGTTTAGCTCTCTGGGGGAAGGTACAGGTCACCAACCTCATAATATGCTGCAATAAACTTCTGAAGCAAAAAGTGTTCAAGAGGATAGGTTTTCCAAGACCTTAATCATCAGGCTAAAAGGGAGGGATAATGGACAGTGGTGCTGAATTCTTACATTGAAGAATCATGAAGTGGGTCCTCAGGTTCACTGTTACAAACAAATAAACCAAGGGCCAGTGTGGAATTGTTCCCTCTAGTGCTTTTCCAAGCAGTTTTTTGAACTGTTTAATGAAAAATTACCTTCTTACCACTCCATGAATCTTCTAATGCAAGAGATTGTCCTCTGGAGACTAGCCAGAGTAAAGGCATTGTGGTGAAGCCACAAACTGACTTTTGCTCTCCTGGATTTAGACTCCAATATTACCCTGTGTTAGGAAGGCCAGGTTAGAAATGACCCATAAGGGAATGTTATTGCCATTTTTCTTTAAAACCTCATTAGACAAAATCAGTCATGATGCACTTTGTAGCTTCACTTGTGTTTTCACAGTGACAGTTCTTATCTCTAAACATTTGAAGGTTCAGTTTAGAATAATCTTCAAAAGCGGAAGTGCTACCCTTCCTTCTGGAAATGAGAATAACACAACATAAGCCTTTTGGATTTTTAGTCAAACAACCTCCAACCATTCTAATATTTGCCCAGTAGTAATGGTCTATGTATTTCCTTGTGACTGAAGTAATACGTGGAGTTTGAGGGCTGTTCCACATAGAAATCACTTGTGTGTCTGTTTTAGTTTTACCCTCCTCTTATAAAAGATGCATTTGATACTATGGGTAGAGAAAAGAAATGTGTTTGAGGGCTTCTTGGTTCTACTCTTGGCTCTGCTGCTTCTGGTTTACTGTAAATCACTTCAACTTTTTCTGCCTCAACTTCCATTCCTTTCAAATGGGGATCATGAATGACCTGACCAGGAGGAGGGATTGACTTGTGAGTGTTTTCAGCTCTCTGGATGAAAGATGCTACTGAAATGCCCAGTATTCATAGTCTGTTGTTCATGGCTTGTTGGAAAACAAAGTCTGCTCTTTTACCTAAAAATTAAATACATAAAATTAAACATAAGCACCTTTACTACAGCAAGATAGACTACCCTGTACTAAGCGTGTGCTTCAACTTGACATCGTCTTTGACACTGTACGTAGCTTTAAGTCAAAGCCAGTTTTGTCCTTTGATATATTGTTTCCTGTAGGTTTAGTGGAGTAGCTTACATACTAACTGAAATTACCTTTGTGTGACACTAAGATGGTGAATGTGTGGTAATAGGTAATGTTACTGTTTTTGAATATCCAATGTGCTCTTAGTGAGAAATTAATAATTTGAAGGAACATTTATAAAACATCATTCGACACGACAGGAACAAAATGTCATGAATCCTTCCACCCCCGGCAGCAGCAAACATTCCATCAGCATATTTTCCATTGAAGTTAACAGCATCATAATTGGGTGAGATGTTTTGGGTTTGGTCCAGTGTGTATGCTGCTTTGAAGAAGTCTTAAGTATCAGATAATGTTTATGATGGGACTAAAAGATGGTCCTTTCCTGGATATTTCAGTGAGTTTGTGATGACAAAACCAAAAGAATGCATGAAAATGTGTCACACGTGAACATTGCACCTGATTCTCAGTGACTCCATTGCTGTTATTGGAGCAGGGCAAGCCACTGGGAGAGGAGTGTGGGGCAGGGCAAGCCACATTTGCATTTCCTGTATTCTGAGGCCATGCAGAGGCCTGTCTGTGCCCCAGTAAAAGTTAGAACTGCTTTAACTTAGGCTGGGTCTACACTGCCATTTTCAGCGCTAAACTTTTGTCCAGGCATGTGAAAAAACATACACCCCTAAGTGACAAAAGTTCTGGCACTGAAAAGCACCAGTATAGACAACAGTGCTCCCGGCAGTAAAGCTACCACCACTCATTCAGGGTGGGTTTTTGTAAATTGCCAGGAGAGCTCTGCCCCGGTGATAAAGCATATCTACTCTGCCCACATTGAAGCACAGCCACGATGTAACTTGGGCAGTGTAGGCACCTTTTCAGTCTGCATCCTACAGCCCTATAATCCTGAGCAGCAGAGAGTAACTATAGTGCTTATTGCCCCACCCTCAAGCTGTCCTTTGCACTGAAGGCTGGGAATGGGGCCAACAGCGTACAGACTTTATGCCAGTTCTACACAAACTAGGGAGGCCTTTTGTGAGGAGAGTATTCGGAGGGGGTTTGTTCTTCCCTCTGGAAGGCCCCTTATGTTGCCTGCATGGCAAAAAGCGGCATTAATGTAACTGAGAATCAATCCCTTTATCTTCAGCACCAAATCTACCACATAGGAAGCAGCTAAATCATGTAAGACTGTCTCAAAAGAAAATGAAATGGATTATTTCTCTTTCTATATAGAGAAACTAAAACTCCAGAGGAAAAATCCATTGATAGCCACCCATTGTAAAACCAAGATTAGAGTCCAAACAAAGTTTGCTTTATGGTCACAGTTATTCTTGCTCTCTAAACAGGAAAGTTATCAGCCCACACAAACTGTTCCACAGAGAGTTTCTAACCAGGTAATTAAGAACCAAACACTGCTTTCAAGGTTTTGTCATGTATCACTCCCTGTTTGTTTTTATTGTGCAAGCTCAGTTTGTGCAATGATAAATTGTTTTCTCTATGGCCTTGCTGTGGTACATGGAAAACTTTCCATGACTGAATTGCTATAGAACAGAAATAGCCAGGCATTTTCTAAACAGCTTTGTGAAAACCCATTTTGGATCCTGACGAAAAGGGGATTGTTCAGAGGCTCATCAAGGTCCCGACTACCTTACAACTTAGCTGTTTTGCACCACTTCAGATCTTTTTTTAAAAACATGTAACAGATCAAGGGGTATATTTTTCTAATACAGTGTAATACTGTTATACTAGGGAGAATGGCCTTTTGAAACTAAATATTCTTTTGCTGCTTCTGAATATCCTGCTGTGTTGAAGTAACAGTGTCATTTTTTCCCTTTTCAGAAATTTTTTTTATCTGGGCTGAGGGCAGCTGATACACAGATCTGTGTATCATAGGGTCTGAGGCCCAGAGATTTAGATATTTAGGCACTGTGCTCTCAGCTTTGCAAACCCTAACTGATTTAGGAATCTGAATCTTATTTTCAAATATTATTTAGGCACTTCAGATCCTAAATCCCATTGACAGTTGATGGGATTTAAGCTCTTAAATCCCTAACTCCCTTTTGAAAGTGAGATTTAGGTTTTAAATCAGTTTGGCATTGCAATGGCAAAAGCAGCAATGGCTAAATATCTTTTAAAAGCTAGACCTTGGAGCTTACATTAATTTAAGAAAATGCAGTATTTAAATTGATAATCCTCATTTAAAGTGTACCCACTAGGCAAAATTCTCTCTTAAATATGCAAGGTGGGTCATGATGCCCACATTTTCCTCTTCCTCATGAGCATTCCTGACACTGAGGGGAGGAACTGTGTTGTGAACAGGAATGGGCTTATGGTTAAGCCACTGGATTTGGATTGGGAGATTGGGGTTTATTTCCTAGCTCTGACACAAACTTTGTCTATGACCTACCCTCTTTGTGCCCCAGTTCCCTGGCTGTAAAAGTGGGATAATGATGCTTCCTTCCTCTGACCCTTCTGTCTTTCCTATTTACACTGTAAGCTCTTGGGGGGGGGGGAATGGCTGTCTTCCTATGTGTATGTACAGTACCTGAAGGCTTGATCTGAGAGGAAGATTTTTGTCCAGAGAATTTAAAGTTTATGAGGAAAGAAAGTAAACTTCTGGATCCTGACTGTGTCTGCACTTCAAGGGTCTCATACAAACTGATTTGCTACTGTGACAGGATCCAGATAAGAATGACAAGACTTTAGGTGAAGAGAGAAAGGATAGTTTATGGTAAAGGATCAGGAATAGGAGAGTGACTAAATTCTAAGGTCTGGCAGATGGGTCAGCACTCTGATCACTGTAGCCTCAATTAGTTTCCGCAGTAACAGCTGATTAAATAACTAGCTAATCAGAAGGAGAGGCTAGGGAGGTAAGCCCTCAGCCGGTCTATCTGAGAAGGAGCCAGGAAGAAAATGTTAGAGGGAGCAGGACAGGGCTAACTGAGCCTGAACTAAAGGCACTCCCTAGAGAGAAGGAGGCCTCCTCTTCTCCTAGGGCCTTAACAAGAAGGGCTGAAAGAAGTAGAAATTAAAACTGAGGTTGCATGGTACTGGTGTTGGAGGATGGGTTTAGAATAAAATATAGCCTGCCCTCAAGACAAAAGTGGGTCAGAGCAGTTTATGGGGCATCAGAGGACAGGAACACAGTGTGGCCCCATCACAAGGAGTAAAGAGGACTTCTCAGCTTCCCAACTCTTCCCAACTTAAGTTCCATCCAAACTGACAAACTTTTTCAGGGTCTCTTAGCACTAGCTTCACTAGCTTATGATATCAATAATTTAGAAGAATTAAAAAGACTCTCAGTAGATGGAGGTCTGTGAGGAACACAAACTATGGTTCTAATGCTATGGAGTGATGAGCACCATTAACACCAGTGAGATCACACTGTTAAGGCTTAAAAATGACAAGTGGCAGCAATACCATCCTGCTTTCTGATGTTCCCCTCCATTCTTCAGACAGCCGAGATTGCCCCTAAAGTTAAATGTTCCAGTGCCTTTTGTCTTTAAAAAAATAACCCTTTGTTATCCGGGAGTGAGGGTAATTACTGCACATTTCCTCCTTTGGGTCCTGTTGAAATTTCTCCAGCAGTATTCCTGCCTGTTTAATAATTATCCATGGTTTTGCAAATTGATTGTGAGCTGGAACATTAAATCCCACAGAAATTATGGTTTTGCACGATCTATGGAGGCTTTTCTAGCAACCTGAGCGATTAAAGGTTGAACGTGACTTTTTTTCTAATGTAGATATAATGTAAATGATTTCCAGAAAAGGGTTAATCTCAGAAGCTGAGCTTTAGTCAGAAACAGAACTTTAGGAGGACTAGAAGGTTCAGACCTTGGTAATGAGATAAGGAGCTGTACACTTATAAGGATCTGGTTTGAATCTGGTGGTGGATTCAGTATCTGCAGTAGGTAGATGCCAGTATCACAAATCCATCCTCATAAACGGTCCCCTTGTTGATAAGCTCAGCAGAGAGTACAAGGCTTGGACAGATGATGCCTTGGAGGCTAAACTTTCCCTTTCAAGTGACTCCTCCAGTGCCAAGTTGAGGTGCATTGGCAGGGAGAAGTGTCTGAGAAGCTCATGTATACCCATTCTGAGTATGTCTGCCACATACCAGTTCTCCTGCATGCTGTTCATCCATCACACCACCAGGTCCAAAGTCCTTTCCTCAGCCTCCTCCTGGCATTAGCCAAAGTGGCCATCTATTAGTCCAGGAGGAGGAAACAATGTGTTTTTTTGTTGTTGTTTTTTGCAGTGATGGGGCCTGTGGCAGTTTATGCATACCCAGTCCCAAAAAAGGATTTCAGGGGGTATGTGGACATCTCCCTTAAGTCTGCTTGTCCATCTCTGACGTAACCACTCCAGAGTCTAAGGACTAGGGTAAAGGTAATAGCCTAGTGGCCAGAGTCAGTAGCGCAGCCCTTTGGCAGAGGGGCCTAGCAGCCAGAACCCAACGTGTCACTAGCAAAGGGGGGTTGAGGGGGCTAGCAGCCCAGGCAGGGGGGCTCAAGCCCACCCAACTCCTCAGGGCTCCAACCCAGGGCCCTAGCAGTGGCAGAGCATCCAGCAGTGGCAGAGTGGTCTGCCACTGGGTCAGTGGGGAAACGCACCAAAACAAGCTGAGGTTACCTAGGTGGGAGATACCACTCCATTACCCTCCCTGGGTCACTTTCTATCATTGTCTCTGGTGTGGCAGTCCATGAGACTTTGGGGTCTCCAGGCTCCACTGCACAGGTCACTTCCTGGGGCTCCATTGGTCACAGGGGTCCAAGCCTGTCCTTGGGTCCTCTGGTCTCTGCAGATAGGGGCTATAGCCAGTCCTCAGTAGGACCACCTAGCACAGGTCCTTTCCCTCCAACATCTAGCCCCAAATGATCTGGGCTTCCTCCCTTTATACGGCTGCAGCATCTAGAGCATGCCCAGTCCTGCCTAGGGGGCAGGACTTCTGCTGTCCATAATGAGGGTTTAACCCTCTTGGCTAGTGTGAGGTATGCACACCCCATCACAGGGCCTTTTTCCCCGCTATTGTTTGTCTGTGCATACATCAGGGCATTTCCTCTGTGCTGCATCCACTTTCTCTTTGGACACTTTCTTATAGTAGTGAGTGTTATCTGAGGTTCTCTGCTCAGTGCTCCCTTCTGGTTCCCTCATTTTGGTCCTGTGACCTGCACTTGTCCATGCTGTTCTCTTTTGTCCCCCGTACTCTGTTAATGTCTGGGTTCTGTGGTCCTTCCCTCACCAATCTCAGTCATGAAATACACTGACACCATTCACCAGCACTTCACAGACAGTCACAAGGAAAAACATCTTTACTCTGAAAACTGTAAAGAACATAGAATCATAGAATATCAGGGTTGGAAGGGACCTCAGGAGGTCATCTAGTCCAATCCCCTGCTTAAAGCAGGACCAATTCCCAACTACATCATGCCAGCCAGGGCTTTGTCAAGCCTGACCTTAAAAACTTGCATGGAAGGAGATTCCACCACCTCCCTAGGTAACCCATTCCAGTGCTTCATCACCCTCCTAGTGAAAAAAGTTTTCCTAAACCTTCCCCGCTGCAACTTGAGACCACTACTCCTTGTTCTGTCATCTAACATATTCAATGCAGTAATAATAAAGCTTTGCCTTTGATTGTTCCCAGCATTAGAGCTGGAAGTGGGCTACAGTCTCTGATGCTGATCTTTCATAAAGAGATGCCATTAGTATGGTTGCTTTCACTGCTAGCAAACATGCCAGTTTTGATTTCTAGAAATCCCATCTTGATATCAAATTCTGTTCAGAATGTATCCATGCAAAGACAGGCTTTCTCACCAGAAAAACCTCAAGCCAACTACCATAGGTGGTTTCCTTTCAGTGCAAACTTCTTTAGCAGTGCAGAGCTTTTGAACTGACAACTCAAAAATATTTTGTTATGATTGTTTCAAGATTTACCAGCTGTGACATCACGACCCCTTGTTTTATAGCAGTGATGTTACTTCATTGGATAAAAACAACTCTCACATCTTTCCACAAAAATGTAGTTGTTTTAATTTTATTACATAATCTTTTTTATGCATCATTGATAAAATGCTAGAATTCTGGGACCATGGCTCTGAACTCAGAGCCAGCCCAAACCTTCCTGATGTCATGTAAATTATTATTTGGTTCAGGTTGTGTGCACCTCTCATCAGACTCTGCAAAGTCTGTCTCACTCTTCTGTCAGCAGTCACAATGTTAGAACTGCAGTGTGTTGCCATTCATAAGTGTCTTTATGCTTCCGAGTGGGTTGGCAGAATCTCCAAGGCAGAGGGCTATGGGAGGAGATGGGAACCTCTGATTAAAGAATGAGGGAGTGCCACACCGGACTGATTCCAGATCAGAGTCCTGTTCCCAGGGAAATATTCCTTAACTTTAAGTGAGGTGTTTTGCAAAGGGCTTGGTGGAAAGGCCTACTGGAAGGCAGGATACCCTGCCACCCTTTTCCAGATAAGGAAAGAAAGGAAGCGGCTGTCTTATAAGTTTTTGTTTCCTTAATAGCCCTCCATGGAATTCAATGTTTGTTAAAAGTAGATAGAAATTCAAATCCTTCCAACGTGGATTCTTAGTGTCTCAAACTTCTGAATATTTATCTGGCTTTTAAGTACCATTTTGAGTGGAGAGGGAGGAAAAAATCATTGTAAATTTGTTCCTTTGCCTTAGAACAAAGAAAAAGTGAAGTTCTGCTTTATTACACTGGTACAAATCTGGATTAACGCCACTGAAGTTGAAAGGAGTTACCCAAGATTTCCACTGTACTGTCACTGTGGTCTCAATCTGTTTTCACCAGCACGTGCTGCTTTTAGGCTGGATCTTACAAATAGAAGAGAGACGCATGATAGACAAGTCCCTGAACTGTGAGTTTTCTCTGGCAGTGGGTATGCCTGAAGTTGATGCTACAGAAAGACTAGAAGCAGTAGTTTAACCTTTCCTCGCAGTGTTGGGTAACAGGTTAAATGAAAGAATGGTCCCAGCCAGGAAAAAGTGGCAAAACAAGTCAATGAAGCCAATGCACAGGGAGAGAAAATTATATCAAGACCCGAGACGTTAACAGTGAACTGCAAAGGAAATATCCAAATGAAGTTAAACTAGATTTTTGTTCAGAATGCCCCCCTCTAACCTGACTTCAAGGGGCATTCACAATGAAAATACCTTAAAGGTTAGTTTAGAAAAAAAACAACCCCTCCCTCTATCTCTTGAAGTTTTCCGGTTCTGTGTGTCCGTCTTCTCCTAAAGGCATGCATTAGATAATGGCCACAAAATACATCATTCCATAACATTAAATTTTGGGTTTTCATGAGTGAACCAGGAAATACCAAGAGAAGCCCTTACTTTTTTCTGCACCCAATTAATAATTTTCCTGCACCTTGTGCAGTCAGCTATATCGGTTCAAAGCAAACCATTCTGATTTGTTAGCCTCTTATACCCACTTTCTTCTGCACCTGTATAGTCATTTACACTAGTGCAGAGTGCATACAATAATGAACTAGGCCCTCTATGTGCAACTGAGAGCCATGCTGCCAGGATCTTGTGCTGGCTGAGTCCACACTCTGTGCAAGTGAAGAGGAGGAAAAATCCCAGAGGGTCCCTGTAAGGAGGTGCCCTGGCTCCCCGCCGTGCCTGAGAGGGACGAGCCAGAGCAGGTGCCTCAGTGGGCGGAGCCACCGCCGCCTGTCCCTGCCCTCAGGAAGTCAAGGGGCGGGACAGGAAGTATAAAAGCCTGGCCCAAGCGCTCAGTTGGCGGCCAGCTGCTGGAGAGGACAGACACTGGATCCTGAGCTCCCGCCGGGCCCAGCCTACCCTGTGCTCACTACCCGGAGGAGCGCTGGCCTAACCTGCCTCGCCTCGGTATGCGGAGGAGCATTGGCCTGACCTGCCCCGCCCTCACTACCCGGAGGAACGCTGGACGGACTTGCCTCATACCCGGTACCTGGAGGAATGTCGGCCTGACCTGCCTTGTGCCCGGTACCCCAAGGAGTGGCCTGAGTTTCCCTACGACCGGTATCCCGAGGAGCGATCTGAGCTTCCCTACGACCGGTATCCCGAGGAGCGATCTGAGCTTCCCCACGACCGGTGCCCGGAGGAGCCCATGGTCTGGGACCCCCCAGACGACGCTGGCGAGAGACAGGTACCCAGAGAGGGGGAGGTCGGAAATGGCCCGGGAGTAGCCGACCCTGGTTTGGCTTCTGAAGAGTCTCAACCCATGTCAGTGTGTTTCGGCCAGGATCCCCACTGACAGCAGCGTGCCTTTGCCGCTGTTAGGGCCCCGGGCTGGAACGCAGTGGAGTGGGAGGGCCTGCGTTCCCCCTGCCACCCCTCCAAGGGTGGCAGACTCCCCCTCTCCCTGGCCTGAGGAGGCCTTCTGTGTAGCCTTCTGGGCTGATATACTGTTGCTCAGCCTGCTGAAGGCCTGAGCCTGAACTGCTACTGCCCCACCCTGCACAAGGGCCTGGGCTGATATACTGCTGCTCAGCCTGCTGAAGGCCGGAGCCTGAACTGCTACTGCCCCGCCCTGCCCAAGGGCCTGGGTTGATACTGTGTTTGCTCAGCCCCTGCCTGAGAGTCTGAGCTTGAACTGCTTACTGCCCGCCCTGCCCCAGGGCTTGGGCTTATGTACTTTGTGCTTACCTGACCCGGCTGGAGGGCCGGGACTCTGCCTTGTTTGCAGACCCTTTATTCCCTCAATGCTTGCTGAGGGGTTAGGCCTACCGGACTGCTGTTTGTGTAAGGAGGCGCCCTGGCTCCCCGCCGTGCCTGAGAGGGATGAGCCCCGACACCACTGGCTTACAGAACCATGGTGGGGGTGAGTAGCGAAACAGGGTAATCATGTTGGCTGAGACAGGAAGTTAGAGATGGAAGGAAGAAGTGAAGGAGTTGGGGGCAGGGGAAGGGTGAAAAGATTTGAGATACAGGACATTTTTTAAGTAATCAGGGTTTTTAGAGGCTGCTAATGATTAATAGTCTAATTTAATATTAAAGTTATTTTCTCTGCCCTTTTCCTGTATGGAGAGAATTGCCTCAAATTCACCAAGATGATCATAACATTCCTCTCCCCATTGCATCTGGGAACTTGCAGCCAGAGCCACCTCCAGCTTTTTTGCCACCCCAAGCAGCAAAGCCGAAAAAAAAAGATAAAGCCACAATAGGCGGCACTTCAGTGGCAGCCCTACTGCGCCGCTTCACTCTTCAGCAGGGCCGGCTCCAGGCAACAGCTCAGCAAACAGCTGCTTGGGGGCAGCCAATGGTGAGGGGCTGCATGTCTGGGTCTTCGATGGCAATTCGGGGAAGTCCCTCACTCCCTCTCGGAGCGAAGGACCTGCCACCAAATTGCCGCCGAAGACTGAAGCGGCAGCAATGGAGCTTCAAATCGCGATGGTGGGTTGTTTTTTCTTTTTCTTTTCTTTTTGCTGCTTGGGGCGGCAAAAACCCTGGATCCGGCCCTGCTTTTCGGTGGCAATTTGGAGGCTGGTCCTTCCCTCTGAGAGAGACTGAGGGACCCGCAGCCAAATTGCCGCCGAAGACCTGGACGTGCCGCCCATTTCCATTGGCCGCCCCAAGCACATGCTTCCTGCGCTGGTGCCTGGAGCCGATCCTGCTTGCATCCCCCCAAACCACATATTATTTAAAAATTGTCCCTGAAAATATTGTCTTAATGGGACCCCTGTGTGTAATCCTAATCAGGGCCGACATCCTCTTATGACTTCACATGAATATGGCAGCATTTGTGATACCTACAGGATAGGGTGAACATTAATCTCTGCAAGAGGCTGTGGGGATTGTGGGCAGGGGCAGCTAATTTAAAGGACTTCTTTTCCTTGGATAGGTTGAACAAATGTGCATCCAGGATCTCATCCTGAGAGATGCTGAATACCTGCAGCTCCCTCTCAAGTCAACCAGGGTTAGGTACTGGGTACTACACAGAATGAGACCCTCCATTTGGAAAGTCTTGAATTGTATATTTTGAAGAAAAATGCAGCTTCTGAGCTATTGTAAAGACAATGGAAAACTACCAGCTTACACCAGAACGATACTGCAACTCCAAACAGGTGCCGGGTTGGGTGGGGATGAGGGAAATGAAAGTTTAACCTTGAATGAAATTATATCTAAGGATGTTGTTGATATTCTGCAGCAAAACTGATGTCTTTTATGCAGTTAAAAACAGATGGTCAGGAAGCTTTCTCCTTTGGAAAAGTTTTTTTGCCTGGAGCTATTTTCTTTTGCATACAAGAGGAATAACCTTTTTTTTCCCAAAGACGAGAAAGTCACAAGAAATATTTTGAGACATTTTATAGTGGGCTTAATTTTCAGAGCTGCAGCCATGGGGTCACACGCTCCAGTGCTGTTACAATTAACCTCTTCTCTACTGCCAGAATACACATGAATCTTGACAGCAAGGTTTTACAATAATGGCCACAATTGGGTTGCATGTGCCCCTTTATGCTGCTCCAGTGATCGGATACCAGCCAGATCATCACAACAGGGAATATCTCCAGTGTAAGGAGGTTCCCTGGCCCTTTGTAGGGCTAGTAGAATAGTTGTACGCCACCTTGGTTGTGCAAAACAAGCCCAAAGGAGAGAAGGAGGACATTGAAGGAGGGAGGTATAATAGTTAATGCTAACAAACATTGTGGAAGGGACATTAAACCTCATCCTTCAGGGCTTAAGCCAATCTCTATTAGAGATCAGAATGAGACTTAATGTGAGGAGCAGATTAACCCATAGCTGCCTATTGCAGATTTCTTACACCCTCCTCTGACCATCTAGCATTGTCTTTAAGGTGCCACTGGACTCTTTGTTGCTTTTTGTCAGAGAGAGGATACTAGACTAGATGGACCTTAGATCTGATCCAATATGGCAATTCAGTATGGCAGTTCCTGTGCTCTACTAAGTGGAGTATGACTGCATCATAAGAGACAAACTGGGCAAGGAAGGAGTGCAGAAGAGAAATTACTGCATTATAAATTTGTCGTTACTTGTTTATGTGCTGAATCAGACACAATACACTGCTAAATGCCGAGGACTGTTTATACTTTAAAAAAAAAAATCTCTTCCTTGAAGTCAGAGGGCCAAACTCTGCTTTGGCTGATGCCAGTTTACTCCAAATTCAGACCAGTCTTAGCGAGAGCAGAACTTGGCCCATAAACTCTGCTGAATTTGCTTAGTTGATTTTTCAGTGGGATATATCTTGTGGCAATGTGTGAGTATGCATACGTGTCTTGCAGCAAATGCACCTTTTTCACACTCAAACTCTTATTAGAATGATGTGTCTTTTTTTGATAACAGGACAACATTGAAATAACATCCCACTGGTGTTGTTCTGAAAGAGACAATTGAACTAAGTGAGAATTATGCCAACTTCTGTTTATTGCAGGGCTGCCCAGAGGATTCAGGGGGTCTGAGATATTCGGTGGCAGGGGGCCCCTGCCGCCAAATTGCTGCCGAAGACCTGGCACTGTGGCGCAGGATCCTTCAGCCCCGGGACCCACTGCTGCAGAGCTTCGGGGCACTTCAGCAGTGGGTCCCGGAGCGGAAGGACCCCGCGCCGCCAAATTGCTGTGGAAGATGCTCCGGGGGCCTGGGCCCCACAAGAGTTTTCTGGGGCCCCCAGAGCGAGTGAAGGACCCTGCTCCATTTCTGTGAAGAGGCTAATTTATTTAAAGAGTTCTGTGACTTGATTTTTGCTTACTTAATTTAAATCTTTTATCAATCCAGCTCAAAGGGGACACACTAATGGAGACAAAACATTAAAACTCTGAATTCGTAATGGAAGTTACCCCATCAAAACATTTGTTAGGAATATACATCTGAAATCCCTTTCACTGATGGATCAAGATCAGAGAAGACATTCAGGACTCCAGTTTCACTTCAAACTAGGAACTACATTTTCTGAAATTAAAAAAAAATAACCTTGTTTTTCTTTTAAATGAAATTAGGTCAAACACTAGAAACACTCTGACAAGTGGAAAGATTTCTTTTTTTTTACCCATTTTTAATTTAGTTGCTATTTCACACTGCATGCAAACAGAGGACTTCTTCCTACCCCTGAATCCTGCAGTACCTCATTGTGCCCATGCAACCATCAGCAACTAGTTTTTTGATGATGATGATGATGATTGATGATGCACAAAGAACAATCCAGCTTGCTCTCCCACATCACTTTGAAAAGCAAGGACAGTAAACTAAGTAAATCCTGCTGCTCTGCAGTTGTGCAGGCATACTCAGTTAGGCAAATGGAATTTGTGATTATATTAATGCCTCCTTGAATGAAGGTCAAGTTGACTGTTCAGTTCATTGTTTGTTAATCAAGGTTGCAATTTGGTGATCTGGTTAGACGAACAGGTGTTTTTAGATAAGAGCATAAGAATGGTCATACTGAGTCAGATCAATAGCCCATCTAGCCCAGTATCCTGTCTTCTGACAATGGGTAGTGTCAGATGATTCAAAGAGAATGTACAGAACAGGGCAACTAACAAGTGGTCCATCCCTGGTCATCCAGTCCCATCATTTGGCTATCAGAGGCTTAGGGACACTCAGATCATGAGTTGCATCCTTGACCATCTTGGCTAACAGACATTGATGGACCTTTCCTGCATGAACGTATCTAATTCTTTTTGACCCCATCCCCGGCAACGAGTTCCACAGGTTGACCCTGCATTGTGTGAAGAAGTACTTCCCTACGTTTGTTTTAAACCTTCATTTGGTGACCCTGGTCCTTTTGTTATGTGAATGGGTAAATAATGAGTTATTTTTTCAATACTATTCATGTTTTTATAGACCTCTATCATATTCCGCCCCCTACAAGTCATCTCTCTTCCAAGCTGAACAGTCCTAATTTTTAAATCTCTCTTCAGATAGGAGCTATTCCATACCCTTAACCATTTCTGTTGCCCGTCTCTGTACCTTTTCCATTTCTAACCTATCTTTTTGCCAGAAGCATCTGTGGTCACTCTTTCCCTTCCCCCACCCCCATCTATGTGGGGCCAGCAGAGTATGACCTTTTCCCTCAGATGTGGACCTTGAACCATCATGCATGCTTTTAGGTTAGACTATTGCAATGCACCCTACATAGGGTTACTCCTTAAATTGATTTGGAAGCTTAGACAGGGGCAAAATGCAATTGGCCCTTTAACTACGGTATCCCACTCTGATCTGCCTATCTACTGGTTTCCAGATAGAGCTTGAGATGTTGGTTTTGGCACCAGCGTACCTCAGAGACTCTCTATTTCCCATGCCTTTCTGCCACAGACACAGTCAGTGAAGGTGCTTGAGCTGGAGCCTCCTGAGTTTAAAAAAGTAGGCACTTTCTGCAGAGCACTCTGCATGAGGACCCCTTGACTCTAGAGTTCACTTCCCACCTTGGTCTGAAATAGCCATCATCTGCTGCCCTGACATGTAGAGCTGGTGAGGGTAGGGAGAGAATAGATTCTGCTGTATGATGTGGGACTTCTATGGTTTGTTGCTTTGATTGGATTGATTATTTTTGTTGGGGTCTTCTGAATGGAATGTCTCTTTAATGCTTTTTTAAAAAAGATTTTAATTGGCATTAGGGCCTATAGGGCAGCGGGGAGAGGCACTTTGTTTTGATTTCTGAATATAAATAACAATTTTTTAACTGCCAGAATTTGATCACAATACTGTATGTCTATCAGTAACTCCATCCACAAAGAGAAATGCCCTTTCTTCCAACCCAAGAAATCCTAGGGGAGTGAGTCTCCTGTGGAATACATGTCCAGCACTTGGATCACAACAGACCACTGAGTATTGCAATGCAAAACATTAAGCTCGTGACTGAGTTAAATGTTACATTGACTGGTTAATGAAATAATTTTTCCCAAGAATTATTTTTCGTTTGGTAATTACTGTTGGCTGATGAGGAAAAAAAACAGAGTATGGATACAAAAGACCAAATCTCAGAAGACTTACTGTATTTGTCATATTACAGATGGCTGTGTGTTCTTTTATAGTTAACTCCTTGCTTGGCTGCTTTCTTCAAAACTGCATACACTTACTCATAGACTCATAGACTCATAGGTCAGTAGGGACCAATCTGATCATCTAGTCTGACCTCCTGCACAAGGCAGGCCACAGAACCCCACCCATCCAATTTTATAACAACCCCTATCCCAGGACCAAGTTATTGAAATCCTCAAAATTGATTTGAAGACCTCAAGCTGCAGAGAAACCACCAGCAAGCGACCCGTGCCCCACGCTGCAGGGGAAGGCGAAAAACCTCCAGGGTCCCTGCCAATCCGCCCTGGAGGAAAATTCCTTCCCGACCCCAAATATGGCGATCAGCTAAACCCTGAGCATGTGGGCAAGAGTCGCCAGCCAGCACCTAAGAAGGAATTCTCTGCAGTAACTCAGTTCCCATTCCATCCAACATCTCCCCGCAGACCATTGAGCAGACCTATCTGGTGGTAATCCAAGATCAATTGCCCAAATTAACGATCCTATCATAACATCCCCTCCACATACTTATCAAGCTTTGTCTTAAAGCCAGGAAAGTCTTTTGCCCCCACTACTTCCCTCGGAAGGCTGTTCCAGAACTTCTCTCCCCTAATGGTTAGAAACCTTCGTCTAATTTCAAGTCTAAATTTCCTAATATCCAGTTTATACCCATTCGTCCTCGTGCCTACATTAGTACTAAACTTAAATAATTCCTCTCCCTCCCTAATGTTAACCCCCCCTGATATATTTATATATAGCAAGCATATCCCCCCGCAGCCTTCTTTTGGCCAGGCTAAACAAGCCAAGCTCTTTGAGTCTCCTTTCATAAGGCAGTTTTTCCATTCCTCGGATCATCCTTGTAGCCCGTCTCTGAACCTGTTCCAGTTTGAATTCATCCTTCTTGAACATGGGACACCAGAACTGCACACAGTATTCCAGATGGGGTCTCACCAACGCCTTGTATAACGGTACTAACACCTCCTTATCCTTGCAGGATATACCCCGCCTGATGCATCCCAAAATCGCATTTGCTTTTTTAACAGCCGTATCACATTGGCGACTCATAGTCATCCTGCTATCAACCAGTACCCCAAGATCCTTCTCCTCCTCCGTCGCTTCCAACTGATGCGTCCCCAACGTATATCCAAAATTCTTATTATTAATTCCTAAATGCATAACCTTGCACTTTTCACTATTGTATTTCATCCTATTTCTATTACTCCAGTTTACAAGGTGGTTCAGATCTTCCTGAATAGTATCCCTGTCCTTCTCCGTGTTAGCAATACCCCCCAGCTTCGTGTCATCCGCAAACTTTATTAGCACATTCCCGCTCTTTGTGCCAAGGTCAGTAATAAAAAGGTTAAATAAGATCGGTCCCAAAACCGATCCTTGAGGGACTCCACTAGTGACCTCCTTCCAGCCTGACAATTCACCTTTCAATACGACCCTCTGGAGTCTCCCCTTTAACCAGTTCCTTATCCACCTTACAACTTTCATATTCATTCCCATCTTTTCCAATTTTCAATACAACTTAAGATGTATTCTTTGATATTTGAATGTAAGGAAATGGAAAATTAAAAATAAAACTGTAGGAAATTCCCATTAGAGAACTCTGGTATATGCTTGGAGCACCTTTAATTGTTTTACTGCATGTTACTACCTTAAAATATTGTGTCTACAGTTGGCTCCAAGTGGTAAGATTGGAGTTGGTATTCTGTTTTTTTTTTAATTCGGGACCATCTTTGCTTCCATTCATGTCAATGTTTTGGGCCTGAAGGTGGTTGACCTCTGTAAAAGTGCACAGTGGAAGAAGAGGAAGCAAGAAGCCTGCCCTAACACCTGCATCCCGCCACAATGGCCACTCATGGTCCCTGCTCCATTCTGAGCACAGGAACTGGTCCTTGCTGGTGCTCCTGGGGCACAAACCATCCCGAAGGAGGGCCATAGCCTTAATCCACTCTCCACTGGCCATGCTGGACGGTTCTCCTGTTAAAGCTGTTCCAGTTTGTATACATAATTAAATAGCTGTTGGATCAGGGTCTTGAATGTGGGTCTCCCACAATGACTGTTTAATGATTTACAAAGTGGAACAGCTTCAACAGGGGAGAGATGGAGAGAGCTCCTCCCTAGAATACTCTCTAACCCCGTGGTGAGGCCACTGTCCTGAAATATGGGAAACCCAAGTGCAAATGCCTTCTCTGCATCAGGCAGAGAGGGGAAACTGAAGTGAGGTCTCCCACATTCCAGGTAAGTGCTCTAACCATTGAGCTAACAGTAATAAAAGGAGGTCACTGCCACCCAGAAGCATCCATTCAGGGTCAATTCATTTGACCCCATATGGATTTATTTCAGTTTGCTAGATGATTTCTTTTTTGTAACTTTCAGATTTGATTTGGGTCAAACTGAGCTTTTTCAAATTTTTTTTTGTCAGAACTGCCAGAGAACCGAAAAATCAGTTATTTCTCCAGCTCTGGGTAATAACTACCCTTCATTCAGAATAAATATAAAAAGGCAATTATGTTCCTTTATGGAACAGATAGCTGAAATATTAGGAGCCACCACGCAAAACACAAGCCACATTCAAGGCCATTGAGGGATCTTAGCTATGTGGGTGGAGGTTTTGTCTGGGGGCTGAATACAAATGCTGGGGGTGGGATATTGTTGTTTTATAGGGATGTGTGAGTGAGGCAGCATCACAGAAGCACACACAGAAGGAAACCCAGGGACAGCCAGAGAAGCATTTATAGCATGATGCTGAGAAACCATTGACAAAGAAAGCTTTTGAGTAGAGTGCTGGCTGGAAAGAGGCTTGCAACTGTGAGCAAAAAACCCGTCTCCTGCTGTATGACTCCTACTGTGTTCCAAGAAACAGGACTTTGTGTATATTATTTGTAAATAAACAGGACTGCATCGAAGAAATGCCTGACTCCAACAACAATTTCTCTTCTTACTGGAAACTTGCAAAATCTTGATTATTGGCTAACCACTTGGGTTGAAAGGGATAACAGGTGCAACAGAGGCACACTTCATTTGTGAACTAGCTTGCTCTAAGTGGCATTATGCTTCCCAGGGCTCTCTTTCAGGTGGATTGTTCTGCATCATCCCCAAAATAAGGCTGTAGTGAAAAGCCACAACAGAACCTGTGAGACTATTGGGTCACTACCTGTCTGTAGGTCATGGACAGTTAGGTATCTGCATTCATTTCAAAGCAATGCTTTGCATCCCATGACACATCACTTTTACTTTGCACTGTCATGTTCCAGAAACAGGGAGTGTCTGAGGTTTGAGAGACACACAGCTAAAAATTTATTTCCTGTCCTTCTCTGCATTTAGTTCAATTTCTCTGGTAAGTCCCTGATTGTTAATCTTTTTGAGGGGTGGAAAAGCTACATGTTTCTCTGGAGAACCTCGTGAGTTGCAGCATATGTTTGAAGTTAAGTGGAGTTTGTTTTACAGGAAATTTGCTTCTTGTGTTCTATATATTAGCATACTTACCAAACAACGACAAAAAAAAAAAATCCAAAAATGAACAGTCCAGTTAATCATGTTATTCATTCCTTACTGGAATACAATACTAGGAGTGTGTGTATGAGCTTGGTGACTGGCAATCTTTAGTCTGCATATTTGATATCCTATAAAATGAGCTCTCTCAATCTTTGATCTTGTGTTGGGGGCATTCAAACAATATCACTGGGTTTTTACCTCTTGTGCTTTCAGGAATTCCTATGACTTTAATGTTTTTCTTCCTCCTCAGCTGTTCAGATTTTCTTGTTTGTCACACATTTGTTTCATCTGTGACTTTACATCCCTGGCTATGTCTACACTGAAGAGAGGGGAAAAAAACAACTACTCAAAAAACAAAAACCTGCAGCAGTCAGTCTTAGAGCCCAGGTCAACTGACTTGGGCTCACAGGGCTTAAACTATAGGGCTTACAAAAGCCCAGGCTCTGAAACCAGGTGAGTTGGGTAGGTCTTAGAGTTTAGCCTCCAGACCAAGTGAGAACATCTACACTGCTATTTTTAGCCCCATAGCCCAAGCCATGCAAGCCCAAGTCAGTTGACCTAGGCTCTGAAACTAGCTTCCCTGTTTTTTGCTGTGTCAGTCTCATTCCAGTGTAGGATCTTTAAGGCAGACACTCTCCATTCCACATCTCTCACAACTGTTAAAAATTGAGTGCATGTTTGCCTTGATTTTTTTCCCCTCAAGACTTTCTAATCTTGGTTCAGATCCTGAATGGATATAAATTGGTGCATCTCTGGGATCTGACTCACTGACTTAAATGGAGTTATGCCAATTTACACACCCTCAGAATCTAGTCTCGTGTTTTAACACTGTACTGAGGTTCATGACAATGTTCAAGATCCCCACAGAGATGGTAGCTAGCTTCTTTGGAGTCTCTTGCTTTCCTTTTATACACTTTGAACAATGCTGTTTCTCTTACCCGCTGAATCATCTCCACTTGTCCACCGAAGCTCAGGAAGAGAGACAACAGCTATCAATCCCTGAGCCAAAATGTCAGCGCAAAAAGTTTTTGGTTTAATTTTGGAGCCAGGGTATGTATGAGCCCTTCTTTGCCATACTCTCCCAGTGGCTTTCCCTGTCCTGTGCAGACAGAGGCATATTCATTTCCACAAGCTGCTTTGGTGGTCTTGCAAACTAGGAGTGGTCTGATTTACATAACTCTTTAGTGCAGTCAAGACAGCAGCGTTCCTGTGTGTTTTGTCATCTACCCTCTTAAGCGTATTGTAGTTAGATGGAACGAGCTCGGTTGCGAACTGACTCAGAAAGTCAGCTGTCCCTCTTAATATTTTCCCTAACTGGGGAAAGGGGATCTAATACAAATCCTACTGGTGACACAAATCTCAGAGTTCTGCACTTTCCTCTCATTCTGTATCATTGCTGTGCCCGCTGAATGCTGCAATAATTGGAATTGTCCCAACACTGCTTTTATCTAGGGGATAAAAAAGGTATATTTCCTTCTTCTGTAGCTGGAATAGCCACTTGTTTGTTTGAAGAAATGATTACCTCTTGGCAGTTTTAACTTGTTTGCTTTCCCCACCTCCTAACTTACATGCAGCCACAAGAATCTCTCCTATTGTGAACCACTAAATGTTAATGCCCCATTACCCAGCGAGTCATGTACTTTTGTAATCCTTAAATCTTGTGAAATAATTTAATCAGGCTGTGTGCTAATCACACATTCAGTGTTGACTTTACAAGGTGGCACAGAATACCACATACATCTCTTAAGGGTAGGCCCACAATGGAGCAGAAAAAGCACAATGGGTGCTCAGAAGTGCTATTCAATCCCAGATTAGCTGCATATGGGGTGGTTTAGTAGTTTCAGTTGGTTCTTGGATTCAGTGTCTAGCACACTTCTCTTTGGACCAAACTCTCTTCCGACTTACGTTTGTGCAACTCCATCAAAGTCAGTATGGTAGTGTTCATATAACTGAGTCTAGGTCTACACTACAAGTGCTACAGTAGCACAGCTGTAGTATAGACACTTGATACAGCAGTAGAAGGGATTTTTCCTTTGCTGTAGTAAATCCACTCCCTCGAGAGGTGGTAGCTAAGTCGACAGAAGAATTCTTCCACCAGCCTACCACTGTCTGTACCGAGGCTAAGATTGGCTTAATGATGTCTCTCTCAGGGTGTGAACTGTTCACATCCATGAACAGTGTAGCTGGGTTAATATATATTTTAGGTATAGACCAGGCCTCAGAGAATTTGGCCCCATTGTCTGATAGCTTCATGAGTGCAGCATGGTTTCCCTCTAGTTTTTGTAAAATGTTACCACTCCAAAGCAAATTAAATATTTTATTTCTAGACACCAATGTCACCATGTAAGTGCCTGGGGCACTGAACAATATTACAGTAAAGACATCAAAAGGATAAAACATCCCCAAATGCAAGAATCCCAAAGTGGAAAGTCTCTGTCTGGGAAGGCTTCAGCAGCTCGAAATGACCACAACCTCCCTTCCCCCAGGAAAGTCAGTGCATCTGTATCTTTCTTTATAAGAAAAGTTATGCCCGGGTTTTTTTGTAGTCTCTATTTAGTGGGAGAAGTCTTTTTGCCCATTGTGAGGAAAAGAAGGTGTGAGAGGATGATCAAAGAGGGAAAAGTCCAAATCTTGGGAGCTATGTTTTCGAAGCTGGCCTAGTGTCTCTGGCTCCTCTTGTTTGATTTTTATTCCTTCCTTGCCGTATTTGTAGATTTAGAATGTTCCACAAACCCATTTCTCCCTATGCAGAGATGAGAGTCAGGACAGCCATTCACCATCCTCTACAATGCACTTCCTAGGCTATGTGTGTATTTGGATCTTTGGAACAGTGCAAGAAGCTGAGATCTTGATCATTTCTTTTCCTTTTCTTCAGAAAATAGTTGGTAATTCAATAGCATTTCCCATTCCCTGTTTACACAGATGATTTACTTCTTAAAAGACTATTTATTTTATTGTTTGGAACATTTCACGAGACACATAATTGTTTATTAAGTAAAGGTCTGGGGCACAATTTACCAATTTACATGCTGTACTAAATACAAACAGCTTATTTTCATTCAGTTATTTCTCTCTCCAACATTCTGAAAGTCTCATCAAATGATACCATGGGAGAAGAACATTCTCTGGGTTCCTTAAATATTCGTTGTATCCTAGCATTACACAATCATAATGGCAGAAATTCTTTGAGTAACTGTAATAGCACTTGCATCTGAGGAAGTGGGTATTCACCCACGAAAGCTCATGCTCCAATATGTCTGTTAGTCTATAAGGTGCCACAGGATTCTTTGCTGCTGTAATAGCACTGTGATTGACCATCTTTCATAGAAAATAGAAGGAAGGGGCAGAAATAGTTAGTCTATACTTTTCCTCTCTAGGTGCTTTTTTATTCAGCTTTTCATTTTTACCCAGTGAAACTCAATGATATTTCGTAGAGCTGCAATCAGCCACTTATCTACCAATTTATATAATCTTAGTAATCCATGACCAGTTTCTTTTTCCTATAGAGACAACTGGTTAAAGTACTTGCTTTGGCCTGCTAGTGTGTGTGCTCGAGGCTCAGGTAGGAAAATTCATTGCTAGCTACCAGGAGGTTTTGTTTTGTTTTCACTTTATTTTTCTCACTTTGAGCCTATATATTTTGAACTGTTATGATTATACTCTTGCAAAATTCTATGCATCCATTTAATCCAAACAAAAGTTTGGTTGGTTGGCTTTTCTTGACAAGCGAGTAAAATAGTCCAGGTCTTAAAGACCCTGACACAGGTAATAGCGTTTCGTTTTGTATTTGTATTGTGCCTAGCACAATGGGGCCTTGATCCAAAGCTAGGGCTCCTCCGTGCTTCCACAATACAAATAATAAATTATTTTGTTCACTATCTTTATCCACCTTAATGTGGTCATGTCAGTGTGTGAGTGAATAGATTTGATGCCAGAAAAAATTGGGAACCATTGGAATAGAAGAAAAACAAGAGCACTCTTGCAATATAGTAGCTATCTAAATTTCAGATCCATGAACATAACATTAACTCTGGAGCTGAGTTGCATTTCTCTGTCATCTGTGAATTTTACAGACAAGGAGACTAACTTGTTTATGGAAAGATTTTGTTTTTCATACACATCATCTCAGGTGACAGAATAACCAAGTGCCCAAGTTCTTAGTTGCACACATTGATGCTACTAATTTGGTTTCCCACGTGAGCTTTAACTACATGGTTCGCATGAAACTAAGCTTTGAAACCCATCATCCAAAGGGTTGCAAAACCTTACTGTAGGAGCCAAATATTTCCAGCTGTTGTTGTCTTCTATTTATTTCCCACAGCATCTTGGCTTAGGTCTGCTAGTGATCTTTCTTCCTCAATGGCATGAGATATTAGCAGAGTCATTGTTTATGCTGCACAGAAGGATATTCCTCAAGCCTTACTTCATTAACAATTTTAAAAGCTTGTTAATCTGATTTATCTTTAAAGAATGGAAACTTTTTTTCATGTGAAATAAGGGACAGGCTTTCTGTCGATTGTGATAATGAGGTCAATTGAATACCAGGAGGCAATCTCTGTTATAAACTTGGAGATGTCATCCAGTCTTCAGTTGCTTTACAGTGTTAAGAGATGAGAGAGATTATTCAATATATTATATATGTTTTAAAGCAAATTTACATCTGTTTTCTCCAGTGCATTGAGTTGTTTAATGTACTTTTCTTTTGAAGATTCACCAGAATCTTCAAAAGAAAACAACCACAAAGAGGTTAGTCGATGATAGTCGATGATCAGAGTGGTCACTAAACTACTGAGAGCATTTTGGTATAATATCTACCCAATCAGTGGTGTGACTAGCTTAAAACAACCATGGATATCTTGGGATCAGCTATTTGCTGTCACAAATCTTTGAAAATGGTGCCGATGAAGTACATATGAAAAGCAATCACATAAAGTTTAATTGTATGAGGTTCTTATAGATCAATCTAAAGTACTTTCTTAAACAGATGCTGTCACGTTAAAAGCACTCTTAAAAAAACAATTTCTTCTCTACTTCAAACAGCCTTCAGATTAGGTTATTAAAATGGAAGGATTTTTCTACTAGTTATGCTGTTTGTTTACATTTTGCATATTTTCCAGTTTGGGCAATGAAAATAGATGTCAGTCCAACTTTTGTTTATAATGATCATTTATATAGTATTTTATAATTAATTAATTTTAATAGTGCCACACAAGGTGGATGGTATTTTACAAATGGGGAAACTGAAACATGGCCACATGGTGAGCCAGTAGCACAGACAGGATTTAAATATAGAATTTTCTGATTTCCATTCTGATGCTCACTCTAGTTTACAGTCAGTTTCAGTTTGTGGTTCTCATGCAGTAGCCCAGGGATACTAGGTTTGCCAATTTTGGTTGGACAAATTTCTGAAGATTTCATTACGTGACATAACCTTTAATTCCTGGGACTCCAGGACAATCCTGGAGGGTTGGCAACCCTAAGTGTTACAGTACTGGAACTATTGCAGGGGATATATAGTTTTGTTTTTATTTTAAAATCTTTTTCCATTTCTATTTATTTCCTTTTGCTCATGAAAACACTTCTATTGGTTCTAGGTTTCCTGAAAGCTTATTTTTATGCAACTGAAATGTTAGCCCCAATTCTGTCTGACAGTGAATTTTCTTTAAAGCAGGACCAAGATATTCACTATAAAGGATCAGTTACGTAAGTTAAGCTCTTATGGGTTAAAATGTCCACCCCAGGAACTAGATGTGGAGGGCATATTCCACTCGTGGATTTCCAGCTTCTTGTGTGGAAGATCTCTCATGGCACCTCCTACCCCCAGAACCTGTGCAGAGTCTTTCATGGGATCATATGCAGAGAAGAGACAGGGGCAACAGAATCAGGAGGGTTTCATGTCCTCTTCTCCAAGCCTAACAGGGAATTAACCAAAAAAATTAACGCAGCCTCAGGCCTCATTACATGCATCCTTTAAGGTCCTATGTGCCTGCTAGAGGGCCAGCAGGGGTTCTTGGAGCCAGTATAGAGACACACAACCTTTGCCCAGATGTCCTGTGCCTCAGAGTGATCACTGGGGATCCACATAGATTTGGGAAGGGTGGGGAAGTCCAACATCATGCATATTCCATGGAGTTGAATGGAGGAAGCTCTGTAAGGAGAAAGTAGTGGCACTTGCCTTATTACTGATAGCTATAGGCAGAGCCTGCAAGAGTCAGAGCAGGATGAGAGTCTCTGTTGTATTCTCTGGCAGTGAGAGGTTGAGGCAGGAAAAAGTAGCTCTCCAGGGTAAGGTACATGATCAACTGCTGAGTGTGAAAACACAAAATACTGCTGCTATTTAAGCTCGCTGGCCTGGAGAGATCTCCAGGGCCTGGATCCCCAGCCTGGTCTTCACCTCTTCAGTGCCATTGACTATACTACTCCTGACAAATTACACCTGGGTCTGTTGTTTCCCTGGCTATGTCTACACTATGGGATAATTTCGAATTAACATAAACTGGTTTTATAAAACAGATATTATAAAGTCGATTGCACGCGGCCACACTAGGAACATTAATTCGGCGGTGTGCGTCCATGGTCCGAGGCTAACATTGATTTCCGGAGCGTTGCACTGTGAGTAGCTATTCCGTAGCTATCCCATAGTTCCCGCAGTCTCCCCTGCCCCTTGGAATTCTGGGTTGAGATCCCAGTGCCTGATGGGGCAAAAATCATTGTCGCGGGTGGTTCTGGGTACAGCCTCACCCCTCCCTTCGTGAAAGCAGTAGACAACCATTTCGCGGCTTTTTTCCTGGGTGAACTGAGCAAACGCCATACCACAGCAAGCATGGACCCTGCTCAGATCAATAGCACAATTGTGGACGTTGTAAACACCTCGCACATTCTTGTGCTGTCTATGGTGAACCATGAACTGCAAAGGCAGGCGAGGAGGAGGCAGCTATGGCAGCGCGGCGACGAGAGTGATGAGGACATGGACACTAAATTCTCCCTAACAGTGGGCCCCTGCACTTTGGAGCTCCTGCTGGTAATGGGGGAGGCTCTACCCATTGTACGCTGATTTTGGGCCCGGGAAACAAGCACAGACTGGTGGGACCGCATAGTTTTGCAGGTGTGGGATGATTCGAAGTGGCTGCGAAACTTTCGCATGCGTAAGAGCACTTTCTTTGAACTTTGTGACTTGATTTCCCCTGCCCTGAAACGCCAGAATACCAAGATGAGAGCAGCCCTCACAGTGGAGAAGCGAGTGGCAATAGCCCTCTGGAAGCTTGCAACGCCAGACAGCTACCGGTCAGTCAGGAATCAATTTGGAGTGGGAAAATCTACTGTGGGGGCTGCTGTGATGCAAGTAGCCAAAGCAATCATTAAGCTGCTGCTACGAAAGATTGTGACTCTGGGAAATGTGCAGGTCATAGTGGATGGCTTTGCTGCAGTGGGATTCCCTAACTGTGGTGGGGCGATAGATGGAACCCATATCCCTATCTTGGCACCGGAGCACCAGGGCACCCAGTACATAAACTGCAAGGGGTACTTTTCAATGGTGCTGCAAGCACTGGTGGATCACAAGGGACGTTTCACCAACATCCACATGGGATGGCCAGGAAGGGTTCATGACGCTCGCGTCTTCAGAAGCTCTACTCTATTTAAATGGCTGCAGCAAGGGACTTACTTCCCAGACCAGAAAATAACAGTTGGGGATGTTGAAATGCCTGTCGTTATCCTGGGGGACCCAGCCTACCCCTTGATGCCATGGCTCAGGAAGCCATACACAGGCAGCCTGGACAGTAGTCAGGAGCTGTTCAATTACAGGCTGAGCAAGTGCAGAATGGTGGTAGAATTTGCATCTAGCCGTTTAAAGGCGCGCTGGAGCACATTACTGACTCGCTCAGACCTCAGCCAAACCAACGTCCCCATTGTTATTGCTGCTTGCTGTGTGCTCCACAATCTCTGTGAGAGTAAGGGGGAGACCTTTATGGCAGGGTGGGAGGCTGAGGCAAATCACCTGGCTGCTGATTATGCACAGCCAGACACCAGGGCGATTACAAGAGCACACCAGGAAGCAGTGTGCATTAAAGAAGCTTTGAAAACCAGTTTCATCACTGGCCAGGGTACAGTGTGACTGTTGTATTTGTTTCTCCTTGATGAAACCCTGCCCCCTTTCTTGACTCATTCCCTGTAAGCCACCTCCCCCTTTGATCACAGCTTGCTTTCTAAGGAAATAAAGTCACTATCATTTAAAAAGCATGTATTCTTTATTAAAAAGTAATTATAAAAAGAGGCAGAGAATTAACAAGGTATCCCAGGTGTGGTTTGGGAGGAGGATAGGAGGGAAGGAAAAGGCCATTAAGCACATTTCAATGTAATGACAGCCTTTTGTTTGGACTGTCCATGGGGGTGGAGTGGGCGGGTGCACAAAGCCTTCCCCCACTGGTTCTTACATGTCTGGGTGAGGAAGATATGGAACATGGTGAGTGGTGAGGGTGGTTACATAGGGGCTGCAGCGGCACTCTGTGACCCCGCTGCTCTTCCTAAAGATCCACCAGACGTTGGAGGATATCAGTTTGATCACGCAGCAGCTCCAGCGTTGCATCCCGCCACCACTGATCTTCCTGCCTACACCTCTCACCTCAAGCATCTCTCCTATCCTCACGTTCCCTGGCATCTTTCCTGTATTTTTCTACCACGTCCTTCCACTCCTTCAGATGAGCTCTTTCATTGCGGGTTACTTCCATGATTTCAGAGAACATTTCATCTCGCGTCCTCTTCTTCCTCTGCCTTATCTGAGGTAGCCTTCAGGATGGAGTAGGGAGGCTTGAAAAATGTGCAGCTACATGAGGGAGGGAAAAAAGAGAGAGAAGTATTTTAAAAGATACATTTTACAGAACAATGGTTATACTCTTTCACAGTGAACAACACTATTCACCTTACATAGCACATGTGATTTCACTACAAGGTCGCATTTTGCATCTTTTACTATTGAGTGTCTGCAGCTCTGGTGTTACAGATCTCACAGACGCAGGTCCGGGAATCACAATTCAGCTTGCATGCGGCCACGGTAAGCCACTGTCTTTCAGCTTCTCCAGCCTTCATATACACAGTGCCCTCTGATGCTTCTTTCCTGTTAACAAGCAGCAGCAGACGCCAACCCCTCCCCTCCCCAATCCAATTCTCTAAAATTGCTTTACCCCTCCGTCCACTGCATGGCTGGTATAATGGAAGATCACTGCTAATCACCTCCCTTTCCCCCCCTGCCACCGCGTGGCTGCTAGCTGGGAAGATTCCTGCTGGTCAAACGCTAAAAAGCTCAGCGCCATCCTTCCTCCCCTCCCCCCGCTTGGCTACATGTAAGGAAGGATTTCTTTTAAGCAACAGCCCAGTAGGAAAATGCTCATTTCTGTCCCCTTAATTAAATTCCTTAATTTCAGCCAGGTTGCCATGAACGATATCACTCTGCTGAGGATAACAGAGCAAGATAAAGAACGGATGTTTCTTGAATGCCAGCAATCACCAGGACCATACACAGCTATGCTTTGTCATGCAATGATACCCAATTACTTGCTACATGCACGGCGTGGTAAAGTGTCCTACCATGGTGGATGGAACAAGGCTGCCTTGCCCAGAAACCTTCTGCAAAGGCTTTTGGAGTACCTCCAGGAGCGCTTCATGGAGATGTCCCTGGAGGATTTCTGCTCCATCCCCAGACATGTTAACAAACTTTTCCAGTAACTTTACTGGCTGCGACTGCATCCCAAGCCCTCATGGCAAATCAATCATTAAAAAATGCTTGCTTTTAAACCACGTTTTATATTTACAAAGGTACACTCACCAGAGGTCGCTTCCATGGCTTCACTGTCTGGGCTAGTGGCTTGGGAGGACTGGGAGGATAATTCCATCTGGGTCACAAAAATCTCCTGGCTGTTGGGGCTAACGGAGTGCTGTGTGCTCTCTGCAAGGTCGTCCTCCTCTTCCTCTTCCTCCTCCTCATCTTCCCCCTCCGCTGAATCCTCAGCCATGGTTGAGATTATAACTCCCACCTCGAAATCCCCGGAAAAAGGGGGGGTAGTGGTGGCGCAGCCCCCTAAAATTGCATGCAGCTCAGCGTAGAAGTGGCATGTTTTCAGCCCTGACCCGGATCTTCTGTTTGCTGCTTTGGTTTTCTGGTATGCTTGTCTGAGCTCCTTAACTTTCACTCTGCACTGCACTGAGTCCCTGGTGTGGCCTTTTCCCATCATAGCCTTGGAAATTTTTTCAAATATTTTTTCATTTCGTCTTTTGGAGCGGAGTTCTGTTAGCACTGAATCCTCTCCCCATATAGCAATAAGATCCAGTACCTCTCGTGTGGTCCATGCTGGTGCTCTTTTTCTATTCTCAGGAGACTGCATTGTTACCTGTGCTGATGAGCTCTGCGTGGTCACCTGTGCAGATGAGAGCTCCAAGCTGGCCAAACAGGAAATGCAATTCAAAAGTTCGCGGGGCTTTTCCTGTATACCTGGCCAGTGCCTCTGAGTTCAGATTGCTATCCAGAGCAGTCACAGTGGCGCACTGTGGGATATCGCCCGGAGGCCAATAACGTCGATTTGCGGCCACACTAACCCTAAACCGATATGTTAATATCGATTTTAGCGTTACTCCTCTCGTTGGGGAGGAGTACAGAAATCGATTTAAAGAGCCCTTTAAATCGATATAAAGTGCATTGTAGTGTGGACGGGTACAGCTTTAAATTGATTTAACGCTGTTAAAATCAGTTTAACTGAATAGTGTAGATCAGGCCCCTCTCTCCTTCAACAAACACCATTTGGCCTACTTGCTAAAGTTTGATTAGTTGATTGAAACAGGTAAGTAGGGGAAGAGGATGATTTTCCAGTTATGTATGTGCATGCGCATGCACACACACACACCCCTCAACCTAGATGTAGGTGAATGAAATCTAAGCCTCAAAAGTTTTTGAGGAGGTAGTTTGTTTGTTTTTGTTTGTTTAATTTATTTATAGTATTCTGCCATCTTCATTTAAAAGCTATGTATTTTTGTGAAGTAACAGTGCCAACTAGTGGTCACATAATATATTCACTTTGTGACAAACTGTTTGTGGGGGAAAGCCAGGCCTTGTTGTTAATAAAAACGTGGGTTAAACATAGTGGAAGTCCATGACAACACAGTCAGCTTGATTTTATTTAAATAATTTGTTTATTGATAGGGAAAAGACTTTATTGACATTTCTGGGCATTTACAATAAAATATTTGTTACATTTTTGTGACTTGTATAATGGGCCAGTTATTAAAAATTAACAATATTCTATATTGACCATATATTCTTATATCATTTTCCTTTCCCCTATTTTCAAATTATTTAAAAAAACAATACTTTGATTATATGCACATTTAAACATTCACAATAACTTTTTAAAAATCTTTGTTGTGAAGGAGGGGATAGCTCAGTGGTTTGAGCATTGGCCTGCCAAACCTAGGGCTGTGAATTCACTCTTTGAGGGGGACACTTAGGGATCTGGGGCAAATTCAGTACTTGATCCTGCTAGTGAAGGCAGGGGGCTGGACTCAATGACCCATCAGGGTCCTTTCCAGTTCTATAAGATAGGTATATCTCCATATAGTATATTTTCAGGGAAAGATAGGAAGTATGAAAACTTAAAGGAAGGAGGAGGGTTTAATTTGGTTATGTCCTCTCTGTATGCCCTTCTTGATTATTGTGTCCATATCAAAGTATATCAATGACTTCAGTATTTCTACTATGGTGTTTTTCTGTGCAAAGTACACTATTATTTTTATCCTTTTTTGCATGTGGGAGAGAGTAGGGGGAAGTTTGTCTGGCATTTTTCTCACAAAACTTGTTAAGCCTTTCATTACTGAAGAGTTCGCTAACAGTTTTTTCCAGGATCCAGAGTAAATCCTGTTGCATGGGTCCACGGATTTGCAATTGTTGCTCATTTTCCCTCCCTCCATTTCCCACCCCCATAAAGAGCAAGAATAAAAGTAGCTTCCTTCTTCCCAGCTCAAATCTTTTTTTAATAGACCAACTCCCAATACCTAGGTTTTTAAGTCTTGTTCAAATTCTATCCCGTGCTTTTTATTTCTTTTAGGAGGGATTTCCAAAATGTTTCTACCATCCAGCATTCCCATGTCATGTGTATAAAAGCGGATCTGGCTGTGTTGCATTTTATACAAATATCTGGGCAATATGTATTTTGATTACACAGAAATGGAGAAACATACATTCTGTGAACCAGATAGTACAGCTCAACAATCTTTTGTTCAGTATCTGAAGGGTAGCCATGTTAGTCTGTATCCACAAAAACAATGAAGAGTCCAGTCGCACCTTAAAGACTAACGGATTTATTTGGGCATAAGCTTTCATGGGTAAAAAACCCACTTCTTCAGATGCATGAAGAGAAATGCATCTGAAGAAGTGGGTTTTTTTACCCACAAAAGTTTATGCCCAAAAAAATCTGTTAGTCTTTAAGGTGCCACCAGACTAATCTTTTGTTGTTTTCATATTTGCAGTCTTAGCCTATAATTTAATAGCTTTATGCAGTTTGTCTTTAAAAAGATAGTCATGAAATTATACATTCTAGACACAATCTTGATTGCTGAAACTTCAAACCCTTGTATAATGTTTTCTAATGCAGGTAGTTTTGTTTCTTTTCTCGAAGCTTACGTAAAATGAGCAATCTGTGCAATATAAGTTTTATATTTTTATTTTAATATATTGCTTACATCTGCTTTAAGATTTTCCAACCTTCCTTCCACTTATTATAGTGGTATTTGCCCTTACATTTTAATAAGTCCTTATTTAGCCCAGGTATGAAAGCACTATTATTTCTTATTTTTGATATTATTATCTGCTTTTTTTTGGTTGGTTGAGTGCCTCGCATATGTCTAATTAATAATTGCACTTGTAAGTAACGTGATGTTTCACAGGGTTCAGAATTTTGGAATATGGATCTAACATACATTTAATTGCATAATTACATAATTGGGTTTGCCAGTTTCTATTCTCTCTGTATGCACAATGGCTTTTCTCTACTGGGGATCCATTCCAGTACTGGTCTGACTTGTGCCATGCTATAGTATCTCTTGAAATCTGGTAGTACCTGTCTCCCATTTCAACTAGATGTTACAACCACTCTGTTTTGATTCTTCCAATTTGACAACAGGAATCTCTGAATAATTTTAAAAAATTTCTTGACAGTTGGCCCCAAGGGAATCATAAGGAAAGGACGGAGGACCTGGGCAGGACATTCATTAAGTACTACTAATTGATGTCAATGGTAATGTATTCAGTGTTATTGTTGCTGTCAGTCCCAATACAAGATCAAACAGATATGCTAAATTATTTAGCTGAGACAGTCTGAGTACCTTCCTCAGATCTGAAGGAGTTCTGTGTAGCCTGAAAGTTTGTCTCTCTCGCTAAAAGAAGTTGGTCCAGTAAAAGATATTATCTCACCCATGTCTCTCTAATGGCAATAATGTCCTCCTGTCTCAATCATTGTAAATAGCTTTCATTAATGGCTCAATATTTAATTTAAACAGCTTCCCTACCACAGGTGATACATCAATGCCTAAGTACCTAATTTTATTATCTGTTACTTTCAGTAGGCATTTATCATCTTTTAAGTATCTTTTGGAGCTGAGCCATAATATCTGATTTCAGAGTAGTTTAGTCTGTACATTGATTCCTGACCAAACACTTCAATTATTTCTTGTAATAATGGCTATATTTGATGTATATCTTGTATAAAAAGCATAAATTGTCAACATAAAATGAAACTTTATTTTCTATTCCCAATATACATATTCCCTGAATTTTTTCAGTGTCCCTGAACTTTTGTGATAATGGTTCAATAATTCAAAATAAATAACAAAGATGATAAGGGACATGCTTGTCTTGTTGCTCTGCAAAGTGGTATCAGCTCAGTTTTTTTGTAATGTTTCCCCAGATACATGCATTAGGATTTTTTATAGATTACTTTGATCCACTTCTGAATGTGTTCCCAACATTCTGAATAGAAATGGGTGTTCTTCTGAGTTGAGAGCCATTTCTGTATCCATGGTTAGAATGTAGGTCTTGTTATTGGTGCTTCTGGGGTGCTTACCACATTGTAGAATTTTCTGATACTACTTAAGGGGCATCTTCCTTTTATAAAGCCAGTTTGATTTTGTTTCATCAGTTTAGGCATATTGTCACTAATCTGGATGCCAGTATTTTAGTCAGAACCTTACTATCTATATTTATTAAAGAGAGAGAGGCCTATAAGATGTTGGATCTGGTAAATCCTTATTTGGTTTAGCTGGCAAACCTACAGCTGTCTGATAAGCTGTCTCATAAGTACTCTGTTGCCTCAAACTGAAGTGCACTCACTAATGAGGGAATTACCTATGTTTTAAATACTTCACAGAATTCAGAGATGTATCCATCCTGTCCAGGACTGCTCCCTGATTTCAATAATGAAATCACCATCTCTCTTTTTCCTTGTATTGATGGGCCATCTAGCAGCTCTCTTTCATTACGAGAGAGTCTGGACAGTTTAAGATCCTGCAGTACAGTGTTCTGTGTTTACATATCAGCTAATTCTATATCTCCTGAAAATATGTAGTTAGTATCTTGTAAATTCTTTTTATTTTTTCTTGGTGGTGTTTTTTTGAATAGCCCATGGCTGTTCTGGGTCTTCTATTAGAAATCAGTCTGGTTAGTAACCTGCCTGACTTGTGCCCCCGTTTGATTCCTAGACTCCAAGGCCATAGATAGGCCATAGAACTTCCCCAGAATAATTCCTAGAGCAGATTTTTTAGAAGAACATTTAATCTTGATTTAAAAATTAACGGAGAATCCATCACAACTCTTGGTACAACCTTTCTTTGGCAAATAGGAGAGTTGGCTGGGCTTTTCTGTTATCAGTGGGCTTTTCTGTTATCTATTTTCACATTTGTAATCTCTTGGCGCAAGTCTGCATTATTAGTCATGTTGTATTACTTCTGCAAACCAGAAGTTAGTTCCTCTAAGGCTGCCTGGTTTTTGCCTTTGGTCCCTCCCTCTACCCAGCCAAATAACTATTGTATGAGATAATGTTGCTTTGCTACTGTTTTAAAGACCTCCCACCTAGTTCCCTGGGATATATCCCATAAGGGATTGTTCTTAATATAATCATCAATATGGTTTTCCATTTTATTCCCAAAATATTTGTCTTCTAGCAATATATTACCAAATCTCCGGCCCTTCTCTCTTCATCCTGACTTGGACTATCTTTTTGTGAATATAAGGCATAGTCAGAGATATGTATTATTTAAATTCCTACATGAAAGATTTTGTGTAGAAGACTCTTGATTTAAAAATCTGTTTTTGTTGTATTACTGTAGCAACTATTCAACTATACGTTTTGGCAGATGGGATTTAAAGAGTGAAGTCTGTCCCAGCAGAGTGTAGCAAACCTCCAAATAGCCATTGTGTCCTGTTCTGTATTTGCTGATTCCAGTATTTTAAGCTCTTTCTTTTTTTTTTTTAACCTGGAGCTTCTTGCCTCTCTGGTAGCCCATCCTACAGCAGACTAAGTGACCTACCACTGTTACCCATGAATTCTGGGCATCTACAATCGTTCAAAAAATAATATTGAAGAAAAAGGTATCCTTCTCTTTTGGGGCATATGTCGTATAATATAACAGACTTGCACATCCCTGCAACAAACCATGAAGCCCTCTACATCTCTTTTGATCTTTCTACATTGCCCTGCTACTTGTTTACTTATTAGTATACATACGCTTCTCTTATGGGAACTGAAAGATGTTCCGTACACATGGGATGCCCATTCCCTTTTAAGTAGGATTTTTGTTTTGTTTTAGGTTCCCTGAAGCATTGTCATTGATACGTTCTCCTTTTTTTATTTTTTAAAGCAGTTAGCATCTTTTACATTTTATTGGGTGGTTTAGTCCCCTAGAGTGTCTACACTGCTTTCTGGAGTGAACCTCCCAGACTTGTGCTAGCGCTCTAGAAACAGCTATATAGACAGTCCTTTGAAGTTATGGCTTGGGCTGGAGCTTTGACTCTCAAGCCTACGAAGGAGGTTGGACTTCAGAGCCCGAGCTCCAGACTGAGTCGCAACTTCAAAGCGCTGTCTATACAGCTGTTTTTAGAGTGCTAGTTTGCCCTGCTAGCCCACGTCTGTTGACCTAGGCTAGGAGACTCACTCCAAAATGCTGTGTTGACACAATCCAAATGTTCCAGGAGCACCAGACTGTTCCTGGTTCTCTTTTTTTTACCCATTTCTTAGAATATTGATATTGTCTTCACCATGTGATATGTTCCACGTCTTCCCCCCATTCACAGCCCCCAGATATTTGAATCTATAAAATATTTCAGCTTCCCTACAATTATATTCAATATCTTCTCTAATTATAATATTAAACCATTGTAAACATTCTGATTTTCACTTTATCTTATACTTTGTACTATATTTTCTGATATCCTTTATTAATAGACTTTAACGTTAAATTATGTACCATGATTGGTTGAAAACTATTGTGTTATACACTTAACAAAAAATGATTGTTTAAACTTCTGCTGAGGCAGCATTTGTCTTACAACACATAATCATTCTATTTTCATTCCTCTTCCCTGATTCTTAGTTAGCTCTCAGCTGAGGTACACTTAAAGTGAGTCTCATCAGTCTAACTAGTTTTTGGTCTACTTAGTTTTGGTTCAAGTACTGAAGTCAGATACATCTGGGTTTCCCCAGCATGTAGAAAGTGTGGCTTGACTTGTTTGTTTGTTTTGTTTTGTTTTGTTTTTAGCAATACTGGGAATATTTGTGCAAATCAAAGTTTCTTATTCCTGTGGAGCTGCTTGTGGACTTCTGCAGTTCAGCCCTTCTTCTCTGTACACTTATAAAGTAAGCTTGACATGAGAATACTTTGGTTATTTTCCACTCTTATTCTTTCAACTTTCTGGCTGTGTCAAAAGCACAGTCAATCTCCTTCTGCCACATTGACAGTGCATTCAGGGAGGGAGAGCGGGAAGGAAGCGTGTGTGTAAAACCACTGCCTTTCACTATATCAGTGTTAGCAGCTCTGCTGATTTCTTTGTGAGCCACAAGATTTCAGGTGGGGTTGGAGTCAAGCTCACAATGATGCAAGAAGCTCTGTTACCCGGGTTTTTTTTAACCCAAAGCTCTTGGTAACTTTTACTCTGTGTGAGGTGGTGTTGGGAAATAAATCAGGGGAGACACGGCCGTCCGACCAATAGATGGCTGGCACAAAAAGGACAACACAAGAGTGCTTTCACTTAAAGCTAAACTTTACTTAGTGTCAAGCACTTACAGATATCTGTAACGGGTTAGTAAAACACCCCCAATCCTTGATAATTATCAAAGGTGAGTGTGGCCCTTGAGTGACACAGCGGCAGGCTTCTGGTGGCCAAATTTTCCATCTGCCGGTGGGGACCACAAGACATATCCAGAGAGAGAGTCCAAACAAGTCCCAGAAGAGTCCAACTACCTCAAACTTTTACCCTTATTTATACATTAGTAATAGAATGACATGTCCCTTAAATAAAATTTGTTAAGTAAGCAGTTTCAATGGTCAAGCAAGAGGTTCCTTCTGATTATTGATTAACCAGGTGTGGGTTTCTCCAGAGTTTGCAGCCTTGAGGCTCCAATAAACATTTCTGGGGCACATCCTGCTTTCCTAAAATGCACATATTAGCAACTTCAACACAATTTGTATTAGGAAAGACACAGGGTCAAGCTAACCTTTCTGTGGCACCCTCAAACCCCCTCCCCTCCTGCCGTGGTCAAGCTGAGACTGCTGACTAGGCTGCTTTTAGCAATAAGCCATTGTGGTTTTAGGCACTTTACTGATTTGCCAAAATCTCCCTGTACAACTCCAGCCTTCTGGCAAATTTCAGACCTGCCTGGGAGAAAGACCCCTCTGATTGGCTGCTTTCCCTATTGTTTGGCCTCCTGGGGAAGAGTAGCCAACCAAAGTTACTGCAGTAAATCAGGCAGAGCTCTAACCTTTGCCCTCAGGAGCTGACACTATTGTCACAGGAGGGGATGAGGGAAGAGGGAGCAGAAAAAGCCCTCTTAGGACAGTTGCACTTTCCCTCCTGTTCTGTTCCTCCCATGTCCCTGCAACCAGTGTTCCCAATCTTTGGTGATTTTTGCCAGTTAGGCTGCTTTTTGAAGGCTTCAGCAAGAAAATATCTGGAATAGACAACAGGTGACTTTTGGGGCTGAAAATTGGTGCCTCTGCCGAAATTAGGAAATTTTTAAGGCTTGTCTACTCAGTGGCATGGCAACAAAGTGGCTGTGTGTGTTAGAACACTCTATGTGCCCCTCCGTAATGTGCTGCTGCCCTGTTTAGACCCTACTGGTGTGCCATAAGGGTACCATGTTCACCTTAACACAACATGTCCCTTTACAGCACACCAGCAGTGTCTATAGGGGACAACTACAGTGCAGCACCACCTTAGAGTGTAGCCTGGCCTGCACCATGTCTGACAGAGTGCAGCAGAGAGCAGAAGTGAGTAGTGTGTTGTCTCTGTGCTGATGGTGAGAGGTGGGGTGGCAAAGCCAGAAACAGCAAATGAGCTCCTGGAGCACATGGTGGATATTGCACCCCCCACCCTTCTGTGGGATCCTGGACTGGTTCGTTAAGGGGTTTCATCATGTGATCTAGGGATAACCCCTTCCTATGGGCCACATCCTGCTGACATGAGGGGGCTCAGACTCCATATGCCACTTGGTGCCTGGCCAGGGACAGTGGGGTGACAGTTAAGGCACACTGTTGAGAGTTGGCATTGGGGAGCGCCCAGAGCTCCCTGTTGGGAGAGAATGTGGGAGCTGCTGAAGTACAAGTGGGGACCCCTGCTTGAGGGTTGGTGTTGGGCAGGGTGGCCCTGCGGGGGAAACGGGGGACAAGGGTGGGTACTGGAGGGTTGAGGAACATTTGTCAGGGGGGCTGCTGGGGAGTGATTTTGGGAAGCAGAAGGACAAGGAACTCCCCTCACCCAGTGCCAGGGGTTGAACAGAAGCACAGATCAGCTGGCCCCTTTCCCTTCCTCTCACTACAGCCCCCTGCCTGGGGCCTTTCCCATGACAAGGAAGAGCATGAGTTGTCAGTAGCGGTGATTTAAATGGCTGCTTTGTCAGGTTACATTTGCCTCCAAATGTACATTTCATAAAAGAAAGCTGTTTATAAAACCTGAGGTGGATAGAAATATTATTGTTGGTTTTATGTTTACATTTCCAATATCAGTATTTTACTTTACACAAATGAACACTCTCCTGCTGGATAGTGTCTGGAACACAAAGAATGTGAAATGGTGAAAATTTGGGCTGTTTGACCCAATCAGTCATTTGGCTAATTTGGTGTCTATTTTTCTTATGCAATCAGCCAAAACTCCAGCCTTGAGGTTGGCAATGCTGCCTACACTCCCATCCCTGTAGGCTTTGAAGAGAGGTGAAGAGCCCCTGGAGCTGCAGGAGAAGAGGTGAGGCTGTGGGAGCAGAACTGATGTGGGGAGCGGGAGGATAGGCAGATATGAGGGTGAGATCTCCTGCCATGGGGGCCAAAATCACCGTAACACATTTGGGAGCATTGGCAACGCTAATGGCCACATGCATACGCTGGGATGGACAGGGGGAATTCAAACATCAGTAGATAAGATTATTGTATGTTTGGTTCCTTTTTTTTTTTTTTTTTTTTTTTTAACTTTCATGAGTTTTCAGCCTTTGGGGTTGGCAATACCGCTATGTATACACCAGTTATGAGGGGGATGGGCCTCTCAGCCAGCCTGCTTCTGACCCTATACCCAGAGTGGGTGGGAGGCGCTCATCAGCTTCTCTGCTCCTGGTCCCCTGCCTTATTCTTACCAGCTCTTTGCTCTTTAGGGATAGGGCAGTAGGGGGAATAGGGTCTAGTTGGGGGCTTCATTGTAAATCTTGCAAGTAATTTAAGAAGAGGAGAGTGAGAGGTCACCAAATCCATTTCCTCACTCTGCCATGACAGGCACATTGCCAGTCAGTTTGATATATTAGTAAATGCATGAACACACATGGGCAGGCAGCATAGTCTAGTGGATAATGTACTGGGCTAGTACTCAGAAAACAGCTGTGCCACTAGTCCCAGCTGTGCCACTGATATGCTATGTGGCCTTAGGCAAGTCTCTTCCTCTCCATGCCTCAGTTTTCTCTCCCAACCATTGTCTATTTAGACTGTAAATTCTTTGGGGTAAGGACTATCTCTTACTGTGCATTTATGTACAGCACCTAGCACAATGGGGCTCTTATTTCATTTGGGAACTCTACATGCTACTGTAACCTGTTGTGGTTCTATCAATATATTAAAGTTTGATCCATCCTGGGCAGATACTTCTGCACAGATGGTTCAATAGCTGTTGGATTGCTCAGTCACCAAGAATTCAAAACATCTCTGGCATTTTAAAAGTATGTTCAGAGATTGCATTAGCGATGAGTCCCTGAGGCTGGAAGTTCCAACTGTTGCCCAAGAAAAGCATTTGGATGCACAGTGAGCTACTATGCACTGGAAGCAACCCCGGGGGTAAGGGCAGATTGAAGTAGGATCCTTGGGATCCAGGCCTCAAGGTTAGAGGGGCCCTGGAGTGAGCCCTGAGTCAGAGACTGATTATCAGACAGCAGAGATTGCAGCAGGCTGTTTAGCTGCCAGGGTAGAATAAGTGGCTTGATTCACGTGGAAGGAAGATTGAGGATTTGGTAATGGAAGAATAACAAGGGTCCCCATAGGGGGTGGGGGGATTTCTCTCCAGAGGGGAATTTTGAGGAAGGGTTTGAAATTATAGTAGATCCAAACCCCCACCCTGTTTAGCCTTAATCTGTCCTCTTGCTTAGTTTCAGCCTGTGGGAGTTCATGTTATCATGGGGAGATGCTCAGTCTTCTGCTAGTGGGAGCAATTTAACTGGTGCTTATGCCTATTTTTCCGAACAGCTTCAGAAGTAAATGATGAGCACAGAGGGTAACTGAGGTTGTCATGAGGAAAACAGCTGTCCTCATTGAAAGGCTAAGTGAAAAATGAGACCTCACTTAATTAGTCTAATCTCCTGAGTTCCTCCCTGGGAATGACAAGATTCTTTTTGGTTTATGTCTTTATTTGGGACAATGTATGTTTAGAAGCCTACTTTCTTTGGCATATCAAGGAAACAAGGTTTTAAAATTACATTGAAATCAGTATCTCATTAATGCTAGCAGCAGAGCGTATAAATCATATTTATTCTGTAATGAGCTGGTAGTGAGTGGCTGCCCTCTTTGGGTTAGATTCAGAACTACATAAATGTCAGCCCTTATACTGCAAGTAGCTAATGGAGAGTCTCTTTTTGCTCAAGTGGCATAAATGGGGTTTTGGTGTCTACAGTTGATTTGTTTTGAACAGGAGGATCTGAATTCTATTCACCCTGAAGTTCCAAGTGGACATGATAGGTGCAGAGGGTCAGTTGTCAAGGCCTAGTAGCAATGTGCTATTCATATCTTAGATTATTGATGTTTAGAAATTGAATTTCATTTTCACCATTTTGTGCTGTTTGTTGACAATCTGCCTTCCACTCAGCTGGGCAGTATAACTAGTCAGTTCCACTTTCTGGTTTTCCAGGCCTAGCATCATGTGGCAGTGTTTGTGTTGCATACGCTATGGAGAAATGGTTACATTTTACAAAGCTGGGTTGCAGTGCTGATCTTTGTTAAGTGATCTCTGGTGCCACTGTTTTTTGCTAACTTTTTTTCAGTAAAAACCTGGGCCAGAGATTGCAATGTTCAGTTTTGGATCTGGGTCCAAAATTCACCAAAGGTCTGGGGATTTTAGGTCCATAGTTCTGGTTTAAGTTAATCTCTGCCTCTTCAGATAGAGATTGTTACAGGCAAGCGGGAAAGCAGCAGAAAGATTCAGGAGAGGCTTGTGAGGTGGGGAATAACTGAGTAAAGTACAAGCTTTTTGAAGCCCAGCGTCATGGTAAATCCAGAACTAGCTCCTCAAACTTCATCAACCTTCCAAGCAATGTATGAGCCCAACCTGCTTCAAGGGCTTGTCCACACTGGAGATTTTTCCACCAGTGTACAGTGCAACCCCTAGCATAGATGCCCTGCACCTGTGTAAAAAGTGACTTGTATGGGTAAGTCATACCAGTGCAAGTGACTTATTGCACCGGTGCGGTGCATTTACACTCAGGGTCACACTAGTGTAGCCAGTGGTGTAGTACATTGGTGCAAAAATCTCCTGTGTAGGCAAGCCCTGTGTAACATTACTGCTGCCTGTGAATTGAAGAAGTGGCAATCTGGGAGAAAACAAACAAGACTTTGTCAACACAAACTAGACCTTTATGAGAATGGGTAAACAACCCCAGAAAACATCTAGAGTCTTTGGGGAAAAAATGTTCATCTACAAAGTAGTTTTGTTCATTCAAAAAGATTCAGAAATAGGATCCTGTCATTCAAATACCTCTTGCTGCCTTCATGATAGTTAACAGAGAAGTCTGTAAAAATGGGGCTCACTGAACTGTTCCTCAGCATTGACTAATATGCTGAGGACGTTTGGCTGATATCTCACTGGATCTCAGCCATTTTCAGTGGTGGAAAGGTATCCCAGAATACATTAAATATTGCATTATACTAGTGGTTTTCAACCTTTTTACATCTGTGGACCCTTAACAAATTTCAAATGGAGGCATGGGCCCCTTTGGAAATCTTAGATATGGGTCTGCAGACTACAGGTTGAAAACCACTGTTCTATGGTAACAACAACCTCTCACGGACTCATTAGACATAGTTTATGGACCCCCGGGTTCCACAGACTACAGGTTGAAAACCACTGCATTATACTGTTTTAGGATGCTAGGCGTGGAATGGTTTCCCATCACTATCGTAATATCCTGCAAATAGGGTTGTGCTGTTGAAAGTACGATTTTCCTGAAAACAATGCATCAACTGTTTGCAAGCTGTATGAAATCCCAAATAGAAACCTCCTTACAATTACAGTTCAAGCTTTTAGTAGCTTTTCTGTGTCCTGTTTGATAAAAAGCTGGGGCCTGAGTGTTTCCTTTGTTTCTGTGAGTGGACAGAACCAAGACCTGGCACATCTGAGCTATGTGGAAGAGAGGAATACATACTCTGTGATCCTCTGGAAACCCCTCTAAGAATGTGTTGCAGATTTCAAATTCTAAGGGTGTGGGAATGGCTGCTCTGAGACATTATCCCCCACCTTCACCCCTGGCCTTGGCTCTGGGGGTGGGGTAACTCACATAAGATCATGCTGACCCAGACAACATCTTTTTGTATTGTATCCTATTCTAAGTAAACCCACCTGAGGAGGAAATTGGGGGCAGTGACTGTTAAGGACCACATGAGAGCATGGCTCCTGAAGCAGTGATGAGGTACAGGCCCAGCGTTCCAAGACCTGTAGAGGGCAAAGCAGCATCCTCACCCTCTCCAATAAAAAGATATGGCGAAAGCCTGTGAATTGAAGCTCATGGAGTTTCTTGTCCTCGATTCAGGTTTTTCCTGTGTAAGGGAGAATTTGACCCCTGATCATTAGCACATTTTTTTCAAGCAGGACTAAGGCTTTGTACACGTTCTCTGGGATGTGGTAATAATTCTGAAGCACTTTCTGTAATCTCAGTCATGATTTCTTGTTTCTAAATATAAATTCTGGTCGCGGTACAGGGTAGATAAGAACATTTCACTCCAGGTTTGTGTACATTCCAATGTTATTTGTCTTTACTGGAGGGGCAAATAATACTTCACCTAAAAATAAAGTTGTTGTATTTTGTTGAGGTGTCTCTTAGTAACTTAACCTAGCATGTGTTTCAAGGAGTCCCAGAAAAGAATATGATAGAAATACAGTAACTGCTGAGCTCTACAAGAAACCAAAGCAGGCATAGATACTCGGTTATGTGACTCTGTCAGGTCACACTGGGTAGCAACATTTCAGTTTTGTAAAAACAAGATTTTACAAAACCTAAAACTAATAGGAATGGTTTTTTTCATCCCAACAAACTTTTAAAAAAATAAATCAATATCCCCCTGCAGTATTCGGATCCCAAGCATGACAACATTGGGTTATGTGATGGGGTATATAGTCCCATCCCGTCTTTAAAAGGGGTTAATGTGCGCTGAGAGGCTAATTAACCCCTCTCGCTAAACCTGGAATATGGATCAGCCTCAACTAAAGGTGAGTCCCAGCTGGGAGAAGAGCTGTGTGGTTACTATAAAGGCAGGGAGTCTGGGTCAGAAGGGGGCTATAGGGGGAGAGGGAAGAATTTTACAGTCATGCTCTGGGACTAGTATTTGGAGAGACGTGTGTCAAAGAAGTAGCCTAGGGAAAGTTGGCCCTGGAATCCTCTCCTGCATAGCAAAGTCTGGCAAGAAGCCAGGAGAGTCATGGAGGAGCTGTGGCGAGAGCTCTGGGAGGCATTCAGCTGAGGAATAGAAAGGGATGAAATGGCCAGCCTGACGGGGGGAGAAATTGATTTAAGGTTATACTTTTGATTTGGGATTTATTAGGGGATTCCTAGGGTAAGCCCCATGAGTCCTAGCCCTGAGAGAAGGATTATCATAACCTTAGTCCCAGATTTGGACCTTAGCGTCCAAAATATGGGGGTTAGCATGAAAACCTCCAAGCTTAGTCACCAGCTTGGACCTGGTACTTGCTGCCACCACCCAAAAAATTAGAGTGTTTTGGGGCACTCTGGTCCCCCCGAAAAACCTTCCCTGGGGACCCCAAGACCCAAATCCCTTGAGTCTCACAACAAAGGGAAATAATCCTTTTTCCCTCCCCCCCCTCCAGGTGCTCCTGGAGAGATACACAGACACAAGCTCTGTGAATCCAAACAGAGTGACTCCCCCTCTCCGTTCCCGGTCCTGGAACAAAAAGGACTTTCCTATTCCCCCAGAGGGAATGCAAAATCAGGCTAGCCACTTCAACACACACAGATCTCCCCTGATTTCTTCCTCACCACCAATTCCCTGGTGAGTACAGACTCAATTTCCCTGAAGTAAAGAAAAACTCCAACAGGTCTTAAAAGAAAGCTTTATATAAAAAGAAAGAAAAAATACAAATGGTCTCTCTGTATTAAGATGACACAATACAGGGCCATTTCTTAAAAGAATATTGAATAAACAGCCTTATTCAAAAAGAATACAAATCAAAGCACTCCAGCACTTATATTCATGCAAATACCAAAGAAAAGAAACCATATAACTTACTATCTGATCTCTTTGTCCTTACACTCAGAAACAGAAGATTAGAAAACAGAACTACTTCTCCAAAGCTCAGAGAAAGCAGGCAGCCAGAAAACAAAGACCCCAGACACACAATTCCCTCCACCCAAAGTTGAAAAAATCCAGTTTCCTGATTGGTCCTCTGGTCAGGTGCTCCAGGTGAAAGAGACATTAACCCTTAGCTATCTGTTTATGACACGCCCCCCAAATTGCAGACAGTGGGGAAGCTCACTGGCGGCGATTTCCTTCTAGAACTTGAAAATAAACAGATTAATACAACACATGCACCTTTACATATACTACTAAGTATATAACTAACAGACTGTTACATTTTAAGAACACTTTTTAACTACTGGATTCTGGGAAACTCTCACGGGAGAGTGCATCAGCAACTTTGTTAGAAGCTCCTGTGATGTGTTAAATTTCAAAATCAAAATCTTGGAGAGCTAAACTCCAACGAAGAAGTTTCTTGTTGTTCCCCTTGGCAGTATGAAGCCACTTTAGTGCAGCATGGTCAGTTTGTAGTTTGAACCGCCGTCCCCAAACATATGGGCGTAGCTTTTCCAGGGCGTACACAATGGCATAGCATTCCTTTTCACTGACTGACCAGTGACTTTCCCTCTCAGACAGTTTCTTGCTGAGAAACACGACAGGATGGAAGTTGTGATCTGTTGCTTCCTGCATGAGCACTGCTCCTATACCACGCTCAGATGCATCTGTGGTTACTAGGAATGGCTTGTCAAAGTCCGGGGCCCTGAGCACAGGGTCAGACATGAGCATCGCCTTAAGCTGGGTAAAGGCCTTTTGACACTCATCAGTCCACTTAACTGCATTTGGCTGGGTCTTTTTGGTCAGGTCGGTCAACGGGGCAGCGATTTGGCTGTAGTGTGGTACAAATCGCCTGTAGTATCCGGCCAAGCCTAAGAAGGATTGGACCTGTTTCTTTGACCTTGGGACAGGCCACTTTTGGATAGCATCCACCTTGGCCTGTAGGGGGTTTATGTTTCCTCGACCCACCTGGTGCCCCAGGTAAGTCACTCTGTTTTGGCCTATTTGACACTTTTTGGCCTTAACAGTTAGTCCTGCCTGCCTGATGCGCTGAAAGACCTTTTCCAGGTGTAGTAGGTGTTCGGGCCAGGAGTCTGAAAAAATGGCCACATCATTGAGGTAGGCAACTGCAAATTCTCCCAGTCCAGCTAGTAGACCATCTACCAGCCTCTGGAAGGTGGTGGGTGCATTTCGAAGGCCGAAAGGAAGGACATTGAATTCATACACCCCCGCATGGGTGACGAATGCTGACCTCTCCTTGGCAGGTTCATCTAGCGGTACTTGCCAGTACCCCTTGGTTAAGTCTATTGTAGAGATGAACTGGGCACGTCCCAACTTCTCCAATAGCTCATCAGTGCGTGGCATTGGATAGTTGTCCGGACGAGTTACCGCATTTAGTTTACGGTAGTCCACGCAAAAGCGTATTTCCCCATCTGGTTTGGGTACCAGAACCACTGGAGATGCCCATGCACTGGTAGATGAGCGGATTATACCCATCTGTAGCATGTTCTGGATTTCCCGTTCTATAGCAGCTTGGGCATGAGGAGACACCCGGTAGGGTGGGGTTCTGATTGGGTGAGCATTACCTGTATCAATGGAGTGGTATGCCCGTTTAGTCCGTCCTGGGGTGGCTGAGAACAATGGGGCGAAGCTAGTGCACAGCTCCTTAATTTGTTGCCGCTGCAGACGTTCCAGGGTGGTTGAGAGGTTCACCTCTTCCACGCCACCGTCTTTTTTCCCGTCGTAGTAGACACCGTCAGGCCACTCAGCATCATCTCCCTGGACTGTAAACTGACAAACCTGTAAATCTCTGGAATAGAAAGGCTTGAGAGAATTAACATGGTACACTTTAGGCTTTAGTGAGGAATTGGGAAATGCTATGAGGTAGTTTACAGTTCCCAGGCGCTCTTGGACCGTGAATGGCCCTTCCCATGATGCTTCCATCTTATGGGCCTGTTGCGCCTTCAAGACCATAACCTGATCTCCTACCCTGAAAGAACGTTCTCTGGCATGTCTGTCATACCAGGCCTTTTGCTCTTCCTGAGCATCCTTTAGGTTCTCTCTAGCAAGGGCTAAAGAGTGTTGGAGGGTGCTTTGTAGGTTGCTTACAAAGTCCAGAATGTTAGTTCCTGGAGAAGGCGTAAACCCCTCCCATTGCTGCTTCACCAACTGTAATGGCCCCTTAACCTCGTGACCATACACAAGTTCAAATGGTGAAAACCCTAAACTGGGATGTGGTACAGCCCTGTAGGCAAACAGCAACTGCTGCAACACTAGGTCCCAATTATTGGAGAATTCGTTGATGAATTTTCGTATCATGGCCCACAAAGTTCCATTGAACCTTTCCACCAGGCCATTGGTTTGATGGTGGTACGGGGTGGCAACCAAGTGATTCACCCCATGAGTTTCCCACAGTTTTTCCATGGTCCCTGCCAGGAAATTAGACCCTGAATCTGTAAGGATGTCAGAGGGCCAACCTACCCTGGCAAAGATGTCTGTTAGGGCCAGGCACACAGTGTTAGCCCTGATGTTGCCTAGAGCTACTGCTTCTGGCCATCGGGTAGCAAAGTCCACTAAAGTCAGTACGTACTGCTTTCCTCTGGGCGTCTTTTTTGGGAAAGGGCCCAGAATATCCACAGCTACTCGCTGAAATGGGACCTCAATTATGGGGAGTGGCTGGAGAGGGGCCTTGACCTGGTCTTGAGGTTTTCCCACTCTTTGGCATACCTCACAAGACCGGACATACTTGGCAACATCCTTGCCCATCCCCTCCCAGTGGAAGGACTTTCCCAACCGGTCCTTGGTTCTGTTCACCCCAGCATGGCCACTGGGATGATCATGGGCTAAGCTTAAGAGCTTCCCCCGGTACTTAGTTGGAACCACCAACTGTTTTTGCGGCTGCCATTCTTCCCGGTGTCCACCAGAAAGAATTTCCTTGTATAAAAGTCCTTGGTCTATAACAAACCGGGATCGATTAGAAGAGCTGAGAGGCGGTGGGGTGCTCCGTGCCGCCGCCCAAGCTTTCTGAAGGCTGTCATCCGCTTCCTGCTCAGCCTGGAACTGTTCCCTTGAGGCTGGGGTCACCAGTTCTTCCTCAGACTGTGGACTTGGGCTTGGTCCCTCTGGAAGCGATGTAGGTGATGGGGTTGTTTCCGTTGCTGGTGAACCGCTCTCCGCTGGTGCACCTGAGGTTATTTCAGGCTCTGGCTGAGCCTTTTGGGTATGGCTGTCTGTTGCTTCTGCCAGTTTTGGCTCGCTGTCGCCCTCTGGCGTTGAGTTTGAAGATGTGGTTGCACTTGCTGGTGCTGGTTGCTGTTCCAGTTCCGGGCCTGGGACTGGAGATGCTGTGGCTGTTTCAGTGATAGGCATGGAATCCGGGTTCACTACCTCTGTCTGGGTCTCTGGTAACACAGACGGGGCGTCTGTGGACGGCTCAGGAACAGGAATGGGTCTGGAAGCTTGCCTGGTTTGGCTACGTGTAACCATTCCTACTCTCTTGGCCTGCCTCACCTGGTTGGCCAAGTCTTCCCCCAGTAGCATGGGGATAGGATAATTGTCATAGACTGCAAAAGTCCACATTCCTGACCAGCCTTTGTACTGGACAGGCAGTTGAGCTGTAGGCAAGTCTACAGCTTGTGACATGAAGGGGTAAATTGTAACTTTGGCCTTTGGGTTGATGAATTTGGGGTCAACGAAGGATTGGTGGATAGCTGACACTTGTGCCCCCGTGTCTCTCCACGCAGTAACCTTCTTTCCGCCCACTCTCAACTTTTCCCTTCGCTCCAAGGGTATTTGAGAGGCATCTGGGCCTGGGGATCTTTGGGGTGATGGTGGTGTAATGAATTGCACTCGCATGGTGTTCTTGGGACAGTTGGCCTTGATATGTCCCAGTTCATTACACTTAAAGCATCTTCCATCTGATGGGTCACTGGGCCGAGGTGAGTTACTGGAGACTGGTGAGGTTGAAGGGTAGGGTATCTGTGGCTTTACTTGGGTGGTATGTGGGGTCTTTGGCTGTCCTCGGTTGTAGGGATTATGGTCTGTGTGCCCCCTGGGGTAATCGTTCCCCTTGACAGTAGCTTTCTTGCTTTCTGCCAGTTCCATCCATTTGGCTCCAATCTCCCCCGCCTCAGCGATATCTTTGGGTTTTCCATCTTGTATGTACCGTGTTATGTCCTCAGGAACACCATCCAAGAACTGCTCCATTTGTATGAGGAGGTGCAGTTCTTCCAAGGTTTTAACATTGTGTCCTGATATCCAGGCCTCATAATTTTTCCCAACGTAGTAGGCGTGTTTGGGAAATGACACATCTGGTTTCCACTTTTGGGTTCTGAAGCGCCGACGGGCATGATCGGGGGTGATCCCCATTCTGTATCTGGCCTTGGTTTGAAAAAGTTTATAGTCATTCATTTGCTGCTTAGGCATTTCAGCTGCCACCTCTGCTAAAGGTCCACTGAGTTGTGGCCTTAATTCTACCATGTACTGGTCTTCAGGGATGTTGTACCCAAGACAGGCTCTTTCAAAATTTTCAAGAAGGCCTCGGTGTCATCACCTGCCTTGTAGGTGGGAAATTTCCTGTGCTGTGGAGCAATAATGGGCGATGGGTTGTTAGGATTGGCTGGAGTCTGTTGCTTAGCCTTTTCTAATTCCATGGCCTGTTGGTGGGCTTCCCTCTGGAGTTATATCTGTCTTCTGTGGGCTGCCTCTTCTTCTGCTTGTTTCCTTCGGTGGGCCACCTCTTCTTCTTCTAGTTTTCTTTTGTGTGCTGCCTCTTTGATTTGTTCTTCTCTTTCTTTCATCTCCATCTCTTTTTGTTTTATTTCTAGTTCCTGTTTGTGTTTTTCCATCTCTCGCCTGTGTTCAGCTTCTTTGAAGTGCTCTTCAGCCTCCATTTTTGTCTTGGTAGACATGGTTCCTGTTTTCTTGTGTTGGGGTGCCCTCCGGTGTTTCTCTTCTGAACTGCAGGCTCTGTTGCCTCCTGAAGTCTGCCTAGCAACAGTGCCTTTAGCTAATCTTCAATGTTAAGTAAACCTGAAAAACCACTTTATTTGCATTTATATAGTGCTGGCATGACTCTCAATGGGAGTGCTATTGTGTGACAAAAGACTCGTGATAGCCCTTAACGACTTCTTGCTTAACATGCAAGCCACAAACTGCCAGAGAGAGCAGAAAAAAAAAATTCTCTCTGGTTCCCTTTTAAAACCAAACTGTTTCTCTCTGCTAAAAAGCCCTTAGCAGAGAAAAGAAAAATATAATCTTCCTACTGGCTTCTGGATTCTGTCTAGATCCCACCACTGCTACACCATATCATAACCTTAGTCCCAGATTTGGACCTTAGCGTCCAAAATATGGGGGTTAGCATGAAAACCTCCAAGCTTAGTCACCAGCTTGGACCTGGTACTTGCTGCCACCACCCAAAAAATTAGAGTGTTTTGGGGCACTCTGGTCCCCCCGAAAAACCTTCCCTGGGGACCCCAAGACCCAAATCCCTTGAGTCTCACAACAAAGGGAAATAATCCTTTTTCCCTCCCCCCCCTCCAGGTGCTCCTGGAGAGATACACAGACACAAGCTCTGTGAATCCAAACAGAGTGACTCCCCCTCTCCGTTCCCGGTCCTGGAACAAAAAGGACTTTCCTATTCCCCCAGAGGGAATGCAAAATCAGGCTAGCCACTTCAACACACACAGATCTCCCCTGATTTCTTCCTCACCACCAATTCCCTGGTGAGTACAGACTCAATTTCCCTGAAGTAAAGAAAAACTCCAACAGGTCTTAAAAGAAAGCTTTATATAAAAAGAAAGAAAAAATACAAATGGTCTCTCTGTATTAAGATGACACAATACAGGGCCATTTCTTAAAAGAATATTGAATAAACAGCCTTATTCAAAAAGAATACAAATCAAAGCACTCCAGCACTTATATTCATGCAAATACCAAAGAAAAGAAACCATATAACTTACTATCTGATCTCTTTGTCCTTACACTCAGAAACAGAAGATTAGAAAACAGAACTACTTCTCCAAAGCTCAGAGAAAGCAGGCAGCCAGAAAACAAAGACCCCAGACACACAATTCCCTCCACCCAAAGTTGAAAAAATCCAGTTTCCTGATTGGTCCTCTGGTCAGGTGCTCCAGGTGAAAGAGACATTAACCCTTAGCTATCTGTTTATGACAAGGATGAACTTAGAGACTGTTGGAGAGGCCAGTTCACAGGCTTGGTAGAAAGGAGGACAGGAAGGTAGCAGCAAGGAATCGGGTGGAGTGAACCTTGACTGCTCATCCTGGAGTCCCTAGGCTGGAACTCAGTGCAGAGTGGGCCTGGAGTCCCCTAACACCCACTAGTAAGGTGGCATGAAGACCCTGAGAAGGATGTGAAGTCCATGAGGTCCAGAATCTGGGTGAAAGATCTTTTGTATGGATGTCAAATTATTTGTTGGACTTTCTGTTACCCTGGAAGGACCCAAGGGCCAAGTCATACCACCATGGGATTGGACTGACCATCCGCAGGGGGTGACAGAGACTGGGGCTGCAAGGCCACACCCAGCTATGAGGTAGCATGCCAGTGATGAGTCCACCCTTCTATATGTGAGAACTTGCAAGTGAAACTGAGTAAAGACAGAACAGAAACAAAACCAACCAGAGAATAGCAAAACAAGAAAATGAAAAAGTAAAGCTTGAGGAGAGAGCACAGTATATGTCTCTCCTGAGAGTCTAGCCTAAACTGAAAAGAAAATGGGAGCTTGTCACGGGTACACAGAATGAACTTGCCTCTCTCAGCCTTCCTAGGAGGGTTCTCCTTTAAGTGATAGGCCTGCACTTTTTGCAGGTGGGGAGTCTGCTACTCTGAGACTGGACCTCTAGCTTCAGCACTCCTGTTTCTTTCTCACCCTGGCTCCTTCAGTGAGTCCAAAAGAGCTTGAATCCCTGTTGGAGACTTTACCCCTTTAGAAGCAATGCAATCAACAGATGTTTCCCATGATAGAGAACAGCCTTTGTAAAGACGACAGCATTTATTTTAGTCAACTGGAATACAGTATGTAGGTTTCTCTGCTTAGAATGGAAAAGGAAATCTTATATGTGGCTACATGCTGGCAGCACAACCTGCCTCTTTTGCCCCAAAATGTCTAGGATTTAAAAGTCTGCTCACACTTCAGTTCTTTGTTTCAAGTAGCAATCGCTCTGGTTTCACATATTCTGTCTCTCTCGGCTGGCAGTTATTTGTGACCAGTCCTTAGTCTTCTACTGTCTCTCCAAGTTACCTCCATGTACATGTTCTTGATAGTTCATACCAACCCAGACATGCCTATTTGACCCAAACCCCTCTGTAGCAGAGTGGGTCTCTGCTCCAGCCCGGAAGGGATTAAAACAGCCCTGGATAAGGGCTGGGGCTGGAGAAAGCAGCCTTTTAGGCTGGGCTGATTGGGGAAGTGGCAGCAGGTGGGGCCACGCCCCAAACTAAGCAACAGGCCTTTATATAAGGGCAGAGAAGCCAGGAGCCCAGAGAATCTCTCTTTGTGTTCAGAGAGAGAAGGGCCTGGTTGCTGGAAGCTGAGATAAGGTACCTAGGGTGAAGCAGGGTTGGGGAAAGGCAGAGGAGCTGGGGAGCTCCTACCTGGAAAGCCTCAGGCTGTGGCCTACAGTTAGGCCAGGAGGTACTGGGGTTGCAGGGTGAAACCCAGGGGTAGGCCAAGGCAGAAGGTCCAACCCCCTTTGCTGATGATGAGAGGCTAATACTGCAGTCTGCCCCAGGGTGTGGGGCTAGCTAAGGACTGGACAGTTGCCAAGACACTGAGGCAAAGTGGAGATAGAGGGTGAGGGGTTCCCAGGGAGGGGAAACCCCTGAGGAAGGGGTTACTGCTAGGGAGCAGAACCCCACATAAAAGGGGCACTGGGGCCAGGGAGGGACACAGGGGCAGTAGCCAAAAGGCAGATCACTGGCCTGCAGAGGGCACTCTGAGCTGGAATGTGAGCTAATTCCCAGAGTTACCAGCAGGAGGCGCTGGGTGGTGAGTCCCAACCCATGTACACCCTCTTATTTCTGTCCCTGGAAATACATTAACCCCTTCAATCATGGGCAACAGATGCTCCCTGAAAGTGGGGGATCATGGGTGTCTGAAAAAGTGATGGGGCCATACCCCTCTAGCCCCCCCAGTTCCAGCACCCTTCCCTTCAATCCCAGCAGGTAACAATTCAAAAGTGAGTGAGTGAAATTGAGTGATGCCTATTTTTCATAAAAACAATACAGATTTTCCCAATGTTCTTCACATAGCCTGTCTCTGCATCAGACCTTCCATCTGAGGATCTCAAAGCACTTTATGAACTAAGTAATCTTTCACATTTCTAAAGTGCTCCCAGTATCACACGTTGGGGTGTTGCCAGAATTGGGATCCAGAAACCCTGATTCCAGTCTCTGTCACTAGACAATTTGCCTTTTTAAAACAAAATGTAGTCATTGATGTAAAAATACAGGTAAGATTTCAATTATGTGCTCTGAGGTAAAACATATTGAATGTCTCAGTATATATCTGAATATATAATGTCACACTAAAGGTCAGAATGTTGCTAGGGGAGACAAGATCAGATATTCAAGATAGCTGTGTGCAAAATTCTCAAACCACCACCCCCTAAATCTTCCTAGTAAAATTCTCATTGACTTCAATGCAAGCAGGATTTGATTTCACAAGAAAATAAGTATTTTGGAATTTTCAATAATCTGAATAAAAAGAAAATCCCATGTCACTAAAATAATTATCTTTAATCTAATTATAGTTTAAAAATTAGGTTCAGGCTAAGTCCTCAACACAGAAATTCAAAGACCTTATGCTTTCACAAAGTACAGTAGAAAATGAATGCATTGCTGCCCAATTCTGCCTTCAAATACACATTGTGCAACTGAAGTGAATGGAAAACATTGAAAAGGTAAATTACATAGAGCTCAAGATGTTTGCTATCAAGATGGAAATGTTGGGCAAGCAAACAAATGAGCAAATTACCTTATGGTAGGGAGATTGAGGGAGGAGTTAGAGCAAAGACACAGTAAAACATATGAGGAACAGGATCAACGCAACAGCACAAAATTAGAAAAGTCCAAAAAAAAAAAAAGGCGGTGAGATGGGAGGGAGGGGGCAGAGAAAATCACAGAAGGGCACTACCCGTCACCTTCAGTCCCCTACTAAAATCTCTCCAGCGCATCATCAAAGATCCGCAACCCATCCTGAAAGATGATCCCTCACTCTCTCTCAGACCTTGGGAGACAGGACCCCCCCCAACCTGAAGCAAATACTCACCAGCAACTGCACACCATACAACATAAACACTAACCCAGAAACCTATCCTTGCAATTCTGTCCACATATCTAGTCAAGTGACATCATCATAGGACCTAATCACATCAGCCACACCATCAGGGGCTCATTCATCTGCACATCTACCAACATATGTACCAGCAATGCCCTTCTGCCATATACATTGGCCAAACCAGACAATCTCTAAACACAAGAATGAACGGACACAAATCTGACATCAGGAATCATAACATTCAAAAACCAGTGGGGGAACACTTCAACCTCTCTAACCACTCAGTGACAGACTTGAAGGTGACAATTTTACAACAAAAAAAACTTCAAAAACAGACTCCAAAGAGAGGCTGCTGAACTTGAATTAATATGCAAATTAGATACAATTAACTTAGGTTTGAACAGAGACTGGGAATGGTTGGGCCATTACACTAATTGACCATATTTCCCCATGTTAAGTATCCTGACACATTCTATGGGTCATCTCGACTATCACGTCAAAAGTTGTTTTTCCTCCTGCTGATCTCAATTGATTGGCCCCTTCAGTTGGTATGGCTATGTCCACCTTTTCATGTTCTCTGTATGTATACATATCTTCTTGCTGTATGTTCCAGTGTATGCATCCGATGAAGTGGGCTGTAGCTCACAAAAGCTTATGCTCAAATAAATTTGTTAGTTACTAAGGTGCCACAAGTACATCTTTAAAAGCACAGTCTCCAATACCATATCTTCCCTTCCAAGCCAAATGTTAATAACAAGAACACTTACAACGCCACATAATTACGAACACTTTTATAACCAGCCCAATAACTAACTGCATTAACAACATTCTATTAGCCTTCGAGGTGCCCTGAGCTATTGCTTGGACCTGGAGGGTTGCCCTGGAACCTCAGCACTACTGCTGTTGGGATGCAGCAAATCCACTTGTTTTTGTGGTTCCGTGTCCCTCCGTTACCGCACCTGCTGTGGTGGTTGCTTGTCTGAGACTCTTTCAGGCAAAACAGCAGACTCAGTGCCCCTTATCTCCCTCCCTTCTGGGATCTGGAGAAGGTGATGCCTATTCCTCCACAGTATGTCTGTGTCCTGGGTGAGAGCCTCATATAGCCACAGGGCAACCTCTTGTGACACCATTGCTGTTAGCAACGATTTTTTACATCAGAGAAGTACACAGAATCATTTTCATGAAGCGGTGGCAGCTCCTGGTATCCCAAATTATGTTGTATTTTTTTATTTTGTTTTATCTGTCCCTTTATACACCTGTAAGTTCCCAATGACTGCAACATCAGTTTCTAATCATGCAGGCAATCTTGTGTTTTCAGTTTTCTGTTGAACAAAATGTCAGCAGGTGACAACCCATGTTTCATTGGTGCTGTTCTATAATTTAACAGTGCTAAATATGGAGCAGGCTCTGCCTTTTGCAGTAGGTGCTTTATTATTTTGACAGTTTTCTACCAATCTATTTAATTGGGGATAATGGAGACTAGTGGTTACATGTCTAAACCTGTTCTTCACTGCAAACTGCTTAAACGCATGCCTACTGTCCATTTTTAGACATCACTGGGTCAGGTATTCCATATCTAGCAAAAATAGTTTTGATATGCACAATTACCTGCTTAGCCGTACTACCTTCTAGTAGGGCTATCTCAGGAAAGTGAGAATAATAGTCTAGGACAGGCACATAGATTTGTTTATACTGGCTGGAACAAACTATGGCTACTTCGCTTCTTGGGGGAGGGGGGAGGGCATTTTTTCCTGTGCCACCAACATGGGCTCTTTCATTTGACTTATTTTTGGCATATAAAACAACGTCGCTTCCTCAACGTTGCTGTTCATTTGAGACCAGTATAAAACATCTTGGCCCTTCTCTTAGATTTTTTGAATTCCTAATGACCTTCCTTAAATTGATAATAGGAGCTGGGAATATCCTCTCTCGGCCACCCTATGCTAAAAAGCCTTCATTACTGTCTGTGGGGTCTCAGCCTGAGCAGCAGCTTTGGCAATCACAGTCTACATGTCATCTGAGCCTGGACTGGTTTTTCCTCAGATTAATATGTACAAAATGTAGCTCTGGACTCCTTAAATGCTCTAGAGTGTGTCTGGAACCCCCAAATCTCTCCTCTGAACTAAGGCCTCTTTAACGCCTTCAGTTTCTCACACATTTTAGTATCCTCGTCCATTGGAGATCTTTGCACAGTAGTGCACTTGAGTTGCTTGTTTGGACAAATAGATTAGGCACAGATTTCCCTACATAGGTCACCATTCCAAGGAATCTTTGTATTCTTTGCTCGTCTGTTGGGGCAGACATCCTGGTGATGACATTAACCTTACTGTGATCGTCCTGTACAACATGCGGTGTTAACTTGTCTCCCAGGTATGGTATTTGCATTGCACAGAATTTTCATTTTTGTTTCAGCATTTCAACCCAGAGCCTCTGGTATTAGTCTCCTACTATTTTCCCCCAGATCAAAAAGTCATCAATGTAAACTTTAGTATCCGCTATACCATCCAAAGTCTGTTGTATTTTTCCAGTGAAACCTTAGGTGGCAAACACAAGCTAAATGGCAGTCTCCAAAAGGGCATGTTGACCATATATAAACATGTGCTCTGGTTTTTTTTTTAGCTTGGCACCTGCCAGAAACCTGTTGATGCGTCAAGCATAGAAAATCCCATGCCAAAACACTACAGTATCACACAGTTGAGGTTACTTGGTGGTATGTTGTCCTCTGGCAGAACACTGAGCTAAGAAAAGCTCAAACTTCTGAAAACCAGGAAATGCACAGTTAAGGATGCCCTCTTTCACCAATGCCCCAATACGTCCCATTAATATACACACATACCTTTATTCTGCCAACCCCACAGGTACTAGAATGTACAAGCCCTTCACGTCCTTTTACAGCCCATTCACTCTCACCCACAGGCTGCCATCCAATATTATTCCAGGACAGAATGGGGGAGTGGGAGAAAAGGTTGCCCATGCCACCTTCTCTCAGGTCCTCTGGAGCTGGAAGTAGCCAACAGGAACCACCTGCATACACTCCAGGTACAGTCAGTGTGTTAGGTGTACGTACACTAAATGGAGGAGGCAGTAGTTGGCATTGCTTGGTAAAGGTGTCTTTATGATGAGTGTGGCCATACCAAATTCACAGTCCAGTTTCATAAATTTCACAGTCCTAGCATTTAAAAATGTTGAATTTCATGATTGCAGATATTTAAATCTTACATTTCATGGTGTAACAAAGCATGAATATGTATTTAAAAATGGCAAAATATAAACATGTAAAGCCCATGACAACCCCCTTCAAAGTGACGAAGCCTCCCCCGCCCCCATGACAGCCACCGTTCTCTGGCCAGGCAGTGCAGAAGTAAGGATGTCAATACCAGGACCACCCTAAAATAGCCTACTGACCTCCTTTTTGGGTCAGGACCCTCAGTTTGAGGAACACTGCTATAGGGTAAAAGTACACAAAAGACCAGATTTCACAGGGGAGACCAGATTTCATGGGGGAGAGCAGATTTTACAGTCCGTGACAGGTTTTTCATGGCCATTCATTTAATAGGGCCCTAGATGGGGACATGTGTGGCTTTCTTTGGGCTGTGTGACAGAGTTGCGATTATGATCTGAGGAGATCTGTAGTTTACACCCTCTGATGCGTGTGACCTTCAGGATCTAGTATGAATTATTTCAATGCAGAATTGTATATGTTGTACAATCAGCAGGACATAGGGGATTTATTACAAAGGAGGTTGTCAGTAGCACGCTCCCATATGAGAGCAGTCTAAGCATTTATTGTCTCATGAACTCCAGGTAAATGTGTGTGTTCTGTGTCCGGTACGGAGTAGTGGAGACAGTGGTTACTACTTGGTGGAGGTATGTTTGCAGGATCTGTGGATTACTTCAAGGTATGTAACAGAGCTGTGACTGTGATCTGAGGAGATCTATGTTTTGCACCTCACATGTGTGACAGAAAAGAATAGATGCATGTGTACTTTCAGGATGCAGCATGCATCATTTCTAAATGCAGACTATGTTGGTAGCAGGGCATAGAGCTTTTATTAGAAAGGTTGTTGTCAGCAGCGAGGTGGACTATGAGAGGATTCTAATGCGCTAATGATGGTTATGTGAAAATGTAGGCTGAGATGGTATCGTTTAAATAAGCGCAAGGGGGTTGTAAAAGTCTGTGGTGTGATTCTTAAATTGTACACGTGTGGTATTATTTCTCAGGAGTTGGCTAAGTGGGTAAGGGAGTGTACAGCAGGATCTGGAACCTCCTGAATCTTATAGTGCCAAGGGCCACTGTGATTATGTGCAATGCTTGAAGAGAGCAGAGGGAAGGTAGCATGAGCCACCTTTTTTTCTCCTTTAATAATGTGAGATGGAATCCTTTGGGCAAGAGCAAATGAGATGTAAAAGGAAGTGGAAAGCTTGTGCATTTCAGCAACTATAGGGTTGGCAGAGTGAAGGTGTGTTTATGGGACATATTGGGGCATTGCTGAAAGAGGACAGATTTACAGTTGTATGAGCCTTCAAACAGAAGTTGTGATACAAACTTAAGTATAGTGATGCAGTCCCTGCCCCAAAGAGTGCACAGCCATGTGAATTGGTGGATAGGAGCAGGGTTTGTGCATGGGCTGGAGTGCACTGGCAGAACTGGAAGATACAGGAAGGTGGGGGCTCAGGGGGCTTGTGGTGCACACGGACAGAGCTGTGGTGTGCAGGAAGGTTGGCATGCACAGGCAGATCTTGGAGGTGCAGGGGACTGGTGTGCACAGGCAGAGCTGGATATGCCAAGCCTCCCTCCCCTTCCATTCATCCCCACAACCCCTTTCTACAGTCCCAAACCCAGGAAACGCTCAGATGTCTAATTTTTTTCTCCCCAAAACTTTGATTACATTTCCCCCTCCCCAAATAAAATTGCCATCCATGACTCACAAATTTTAGCAACTTCCAACAATTATGTCCCAAACTCCTTTTGTCTTAGATGGGAGTTTGTGATTAACTTATCTTTAGTTATGTTACTCGAAGGGTGAGTTCACAGCCACCGGTCTGATTCATCCAGTCTTTGGTACCTCTCAGGTTAATAGTTTGGCCTGTAACTCAGGAACCCCTTGGTCAAATGACCCAAAATGTAGCTCACTAATGCTATCCCACATCCCCACGAGGCACGCTAAATTCCAAAGTAATCCAATTAACCATATAGATTTTAGAGCATTTATAAGAGTCAAGCTTTAAAGCATATAAAATGGTGAGAATGGAAACTTTCTGGCCATTTTTCCATATTGGCGCATAAACACTGTAAAATGTACATTTTCTTAAATACCATTCTCAATGTGCCCCCTTCCCCCAAAGATTTATTGGGTGCCATGGACCTTCTTGGGTAAAACTTGACAGATTTAGACCATTTTGACCCACATTACATCAATAGTTCGACCTCTAGCTCTTCGCTAAAATAATAGAAAAAAAATCTAGAAACTGGGCTTATATCTTTCCAATTTCTGCATCGTCACCCCAAATTGGGTCACTAACCCTACCCTGCACCCTTCTGAGGCACATCAAATTTCAAAGGAATCCAACTAAGCACGTCAATTTCAGAGGACTCAGAAAGGTCAACCTTTAAACAGAAGTCATGTTGCAACCTTTAGTATACCGGCCTTGCTGAGCCGCTATATTTTTGCATCAGCCATCTCCCCAAAAATGTCTCCCTTTGTAGGTAGTGGGAAATGTTCTCTTTTTACATATTAATTTATTTTGGGCCTATACATGAAGCATTCCTCCCCAAAATACAATGTCCAATGAGTGTACTCTGTCGGTTCTTCCACTTGCTCTTATTCCCAGACCAAGGAGCCTATCCAGCACCTCTTTTAGCTGTTGCCTTAACAGAAAGGAAACTTTCCTAGGGGCATGGATAAGGGGACAGTTGGGCTTTTCAGCTCTATTCTGTACTCCGACAAGCGCTTCTCTATTCCCCGGAAGATGTCCTCAAAAGCTTCCTCAATTGTTTTAGTCCCCTGGCCCTTCAGAGAGTGCACCCCTTGATGAGACCAAAGGGGTGACATGCTTTTAACCCAATAATGGGTGGTCTTTTTCCCTGGCACATCACAGATTATCTTTTCGTTCATGAATGGGAGCTCAAGGACTTCATCTTCTGCAACATCTCCCAGACAATATAACCTGTTTCCTTCTATTGGACAACTCCGTCCCCCCCACTAGTAAGACTATAACCTGGTTTTGAACACCTAAAGGAAACCCCCCTTCAAACCAATGGTGACCACCTCCCTCTTCCACCTCTCCCTCAAAATTTCTTTTCTAATTGCCATCACCTCAGCAAGGCAAACGGAGGAGCTGGGAGCACTTATGGTGGACCCACACCATACGCCACTTTCTACAAAGACAAGGCTATAATATGTACCTATCCTCATTTTTTCTCGAAGGTCTCCTTGGAACATAACATTAACTACAAAATTCACCTACCAGTTTTTTTTACCCCAAACACAAGCAGCTCTGAAATTCTGTGAGATACTCTTAACTAGACTTTCCTTGCCAATAATATGCCACCACTGCCACCTTGTGGTCATACATATTGTAGCAGCTGTGAGACCTAAAGGTATTTTGCTGTACATAGGAAGGAAAACAATCTACAGAGGTTCACTTTCACATAGTTCCTTTTCTGTGTAAGACTGTATACAGCTGCTGCTGACTTGGTTAGAAGGAGTCTCAGCTGGGCCCTGATCTTGTTCTTTTTACTATTGCCATACTTCTGCTCTGATTTTTTTCAGACCTGTTCCTACACATAAGGAAGAACTGCATAAAGAGTGCTCACTCTTAAATGTTCCACTGGCCAAAACATGGGGAGCAATTGCAAGCTTTCATAACAAGGTAGTATTTTAAATCAATTTAGTTTGGTACCTTGGGAGAAGACCATGGGACAGTTCCTCTGAATTTATATCACCGAGGTAATGACCTACAGTAAACCATGGTTGTGTCAGACACACAGTAAAAGCTGTTCATTTTCTTCAATCCGCAAATTTCCATCAGAGTCACGAATCAACTGAAGTTTTAATTCAGTGTCTTGTTTTGGCTTTAAACGTAAACTCTGAATCAGAATGTGTCAGGGCCAGATTCTCAGAGGGTGTAAATTGGCTCCTCCAATGTCTGTGGAGTTGCACCAATTCATTCCGGCTGAGAATCTTGCCCTCACTGTTTGTTTTAATTTGCATTTTGTTTTCTTTTTATATCACAGTATATTAACAAAACAAACTGGAAACACAATAAAAAGAAATGACATGAAGTGGAAATAATACTGAAACAACTCGGTTTACTTTTTCTTTTAGATAAAATTCTATTTTATGTTAGTTTTAATATTTAATATCAGTATTTGCTTTTTAAAATTATAATTAACACGTATTCAAATATATGACATTAATTTTTTAATTGCTTGACAGCCCTAATATTTATCACGATTAATTGCACTGTTAATAATAGAATACCATTATTTAAATATTTTTGAATGTTTTCTACATTTTCAAATATATTGATTTCAATTTTGACACAGAATACGAAGTGTACAGTTCTCGCTTCATATTTATTTTTTATTACAATTATTTTTCAGTGCAAATACAAGAAATAATATTTTTCAATTCACCTAATACAAGCACTATAGTGCAATCTCTTTATCATGAAACTTGAACTTACAAATGTAGAATTATGTACAAAAGAAACTGTTTTATTTTTTAATGCAATGTAAAATTTTAGAGCCTGTAAGTCCACTCAGTCCTCCTCCTTGTTCAGCCAATTGCTCAGACAAACAAGTTTGTTTACATTTGCAGGAGATAATGCTGCCCGCTTCTTGTTTACAATGTCACTTGAATGTGAGAACAGGCATTTGCCTGGCACTGTTGTAGCAGGTGTTGCAAAATATTTACCTGTCAGATTAATTTAACTGTGGTTGTTTCAATCGTGATTAATTTTTTGAGTTTATTGCATGAGTTAACTGCAAGTAGATTTCACCAACCCAAGTAGGGCTGTTGACTAATTATAAAACATACAATCAGTTTGGGGTTTGTACTCTGTTTCTTGACAGTCTGACCTGAGGTTGGCTCTTACTGTTGTGAGCTACTCTAAACAGCCTGACAATGACATCAAACGAGATCTCAATGATGCAGGCAACATATGGTGTTCCTTCCAAAGTCAGATCATGAATGATTCTAGTTTTGTTCACTGTTAATGTTACAATAATCAGCAGGAACTTGAGGCTATCATCTTCAGCTTTTCTGCTTGTCTGTGATTATGCTGTGTGTGATATGATAGAACAATATTCTTGGATGATGTCTTGCCATATCAGAGCCAGATCCTTTTCAGAAGCTCCACTCCTCCAAAAACCAAGAGTTTATCTTTTTACCAAGAAGGTTTGCATAGCGGTCTTTGTATGCGTGAAGCTGGTTGTAGGAGAATGCTAGAGTGGCAGATCAGTGTATGTTTGTGCAATTGAATCAACTGGAAAAATAGACAAACTGTAAAAATTGACTGTCATCCCTCAAAAATCAACAGGGGACTAAGGGGGCAGATATATAGTACATTAAATGCTCATTAAAAAAATAGCTAAATTCAAGTTGGTGTCCTTTTAACAAAAGACTTCTGAAAATTGTTTTTTGATAAAACCCACATTGTTGCTCAGCCCTTTGTTTTCAACCTACAGTATTTTTTCATGTGAATACTTTGCACATGTATAGCATTTACTGTCTCCAGAGTCAGCAAGGACCATAGAAGAGACATGATCTAATGGTCTAAACATGGGGCTTGGAACCAAAATCTCCTGAATTCTCATGCCTCTTCTGGTGCTTGCTCCCTTTGCGGTTTTGGAAGTTACCTGTCCTCTCTACCACCTTTATTTTCCCCATCCGTAAGGATCAGGGATGCTTTGAGGCAGCAATTTGAAGCTGAAAGCCAGTAATATTTGTTGCTATGCTTGTGACTGCAGTACTTGTAATGGTAGGAGGTGATTGGTCCACATGATGCAAGAAGGGGCCTTAACATAACAACCAGAGGAGAGAGTCAAATGAAAAAATTCATCAGCAGGGAGGGAGATGGGGGGGGGGGAATGGAAGGTCTCAAAAGGATGATGGGTCCCAAGATGGCTGTAAATTTGTGTATGTTCAGGGATCATACCCAACCTTCTCCTTTGGGGTATGATGCAGCAAGTGCTGTACTTCAGGGATGTTGCGTGCAGTGGGTATTGGGAGTCCACACTGCTGGACTGTGAGGAGGAAGGAGTGGAATGCTGCAGGTAGAGAGTGGAGGTGAGGAGGTTGATAAGAGTCTGTTGGTGGTGTGTGGGGGTCACATGGGAAAGAGGTTTGCAACAGTGGCTGCAGGGGAGGGTGGGTGCGGAGCTGCTTGGTTTGAAGAGCTAGTATTGCCTGGAGCGTGTCCGCTTGGCGCTCCATAATGGTTAAGAGACGCTCCCTGGCTTCTTTCTGGTGTGCCGCATTCTCCTTTCATTCTCTTTTCTTACTGTCCCACCACTTCTTTAATTCCTTTTTCTCAGCAGCGAAGTGCATCATAACTTCACACACAAAGTCCTCCTTAGTTCTTCTTGGATGCTTTCTAATTCTTCACAACCATTCTGCCGCCGATAACAAAGAGGGAGGCTGTGCTCCCAAGGTCATCTCTGTGAAGTTTAAATGCAACATTTTACAGAAGCAGTATTGTTTGCAACACAAACACTGTTTCAATGCTTTAAAACACAGCCAGTCCTCACACACCTGTCACTAACTGGCTGATCCCAGGTAAGCGCACACAAGCCACAAGACCCCCAGAATGGTGAGTAGCCACAGGGGTAGGGTAAATCACTCTTCCCGGACCCTGCTGTACACTGGGCATGTGGCTCTTTGGCATTTGGGAAGAGCCAGCCCTGTAGCAGGGGCCTGACAATCATTCCTGTCCCCACACTTTCCACAGGAAGTGATCATTATGGAAGATACCTCGCTGCTGAGGGTGAGCAGGGAATCAAGTGAGGGTCTTCTCCAAGCCTGCGGCATCCACCCTGGTCTCTATGCAAGTAGCCTGTGTGCAGCTGTGGTCCCGTCCCCCCACACCTCTGTGACGGCAGAGTGGCGAGGAAGAGTTACCGTTAATGGGGCAAGAAACAAAGCAGCTCTGCCAAGGAACCTGTGGGAGCAGATTGCCCAGTATCTCTGTGAGAGTTTCCAAGAGATCTCTGAGGGAGAGTCAGGTGAAGTGAGGGAGTTAATCAACAGCCTGTTCCGCCGCTCAAACTAGGCATTAGGTGGGAGACAAGCCTGCTTTCCGTAACCCTCCTGCCCCCAACAACTCACTTCAGCAATTCCCAAAATCAGATCCACATACCAGGGGCCTCCTCTCCTGTTTGCACTTCACCAAGATCAGACTGCTGTGACTGGCAAGGCTCCTCCAGGATAGAAAAGAGCTCCTGAGTGCATGTATCTCTGGCCTCCAAGTCATCCTCTGCCTCTGGCTCCCCCATCCCTCACTTCATCCAAGATTGCCTCCTCCTGGCTTGGTCCACTCTTGACTGGCAACGAAGTATCCACAGGGGACTTTGCAGTGGAGGTGCGGTCACCACTGAGTATCACATCCAGCTCTTTGGAGAAGAGGCAGCTTGTGGGCGCAGCACTGGAGTGGCGGTTTGCCTCTCATGCCTTGTAGTAGGCGTTTCTTAGCTCCTTCCCTTTGACCCTGCACTGCAATGTATCCCGGTCATGGCCCTTTCCTATCATGCATCATTAAATCTGTCTGTAGGTATCATAATTCCGACGGCTGGAGCACAGCTGTGACCGCACAGCTCCTCTCTCCAAATGATGATGAGGTCCAGCAGCTCCGCATTGCTCCAAGAAGGAGATTGCATGGAGCAGGCATGGCCACCTGGAAAGATGTGCTGAGACCACTGCACGCATCAGGAAGGGGACTTTCAAATTTGCAAAGGAATTTATGGGGTGGGGTTGACAGTTGGTCACTTAAGGGCAAAGCAGTAGAGTTCAAACCAATGGCCAGAGAACTGAGAACAGGCATTGTGGGACACCTCTTGGAGGCCAATCGCAGCACTGTAGTCACCAGTGTCTATACTGGCACCGCAGTGCTGTAGCCCCAGTGCCAGCGCTACGCCTCTCATCAAGGTGTTTTGTTTATAGCGCTGCATCTGCGCAGTTTCTATGCATTAAGTGGCTTGGCAGTGTGTACACCTCGAGAGTTAGTGCTTAAAGCTGCTTTACTGTGCAGAAACTTGCCAGTGTAGACGGGGCCTAATATAAAAGGAACCAAAATTTAATCTGTCTCTTTAAAAGTTAATTCTCCAATACTTGAATTTTAGGAGGAAAAATTAATCTAAATTACAAGTTTTACAAAACAAATGTCTCTTCTTTCCATTTACTAATCAGCTCTAAATAACATAAGCAAAAACCTCTGTAAGGAATTAGATAAGTCCAAGTCTACCCACTCCATTCCATTTATGACACATTTTCACAACCCTCAAAAACTAAAGCTACTGCGGACTTTTCTCCCTCAGCTCCATAGAACTAATAAAGTCAGATCATTATACTAATTATCAGTTGCCTTTGCCTGAATTAATGGCACTTAGCTTGTCCGCATGAGTGGATGTTGATGTTATGAAAGAGAAAGTTCCTATCAATTAATTAGAGGAATACATCTGTACTCAAGAGAATTAATAGAATTTGATCATCAATATTATTTCAGAATAATATGGCATGCACAAAATTGGATAGAATTCACACTTTTTGTGAGGCCGAAAGAGCTTTGGAGAAGCATTTCCATGAAGATTTGACTTTTATTGGACAAAAGATCTGATTAAGGCTTTATTATTGAAGAAATGCGTTGCTGGTGTGGTGGTACCATTTTAGTGATGTGCCAATTTCAGAAAGACCAGATCTAATATGTGCATAGGGGCTTTCTCCATCCCTTTAGGCCATCTAAGTTAGGATGGAAATTTTTAAAGAAGCGGTTTCCTGGTAAAATTTCTATTGCTTCCTGCTTCCAGTCATCTCAAAATACCTCAAGAATAGCCTTTCAACTAGCTTTTCAGCCCTTCTGCTTCCAGAAGGAACTAGAAAATGCAGACTTGTGAAAATGAAAAAAATAATTGACCCTTGTGCAATCACTAAAAAAAGATTCATTTTACATTTTGGACACAAATTGGAATAGGTTCTTATTTTGTCAATCCTTACATCACTCAGTTTATTCCTGCTGTCTTGCAGATTGTATATGATGTCCAAAGCCAGTTTTAGTTTTAAAAGTTCTTGAAGAGGGAAAATGAAGCAAAATGCAGCCTGTGTCCCACCTGTTCTAATGATCTGTATGACTGATTTTTCTAAAGATTATTTTATATTGTAGCTATGAAGATGTTCACACTTGGTTAAGGGCACAGGTATCCTGCAGAATTGCTGAGAGGTGAAAATGTCTAAAGAATAAGAGTCTTCTTTATTTCACTTGTTTGTTGCCTGGACAAAAATAAATCAGTCACTATGCTGCTGTCAAGGCTGAATCCCCACTCTGTCACTTTGAGTACAGGCAGTGGGGACCCACAAGGATTTTAAAAATTAATACTTGCCACTCCAGGCTTCTATTAAACTTCCAAGGTTACAGCTTTTCTCTGGCTTTGGCTTGGTAAATGCTGTCACCAGCCAAATGCAAAAAACCCCCTTGGACTCAGGAAGGAGCACTTAGGAATTCCTTCCCCTGGCATATCCTCGACCCCTTTCACACCCCCGCCCCCTCCAGGGAAGAGCTGTGAAAGAAAATAAAGGAAACTAGCTGTTTCTACCAGCTAATCAAATAACATGCACCAACCTCTTAGGACACCAAAAATCCAATCCTGTTCTTAAAAAAGGTAAATTTTATTAAAAACAAAAAGGAAGAAAATACATCTGGAACTTAAGCTTTTGTGAGATTTTTAAAAGAGCAATTCCAAAAATTAAGCACCCAAAATAGCTTTCTTAGGAGTTAGCTTAAAGGTTACAAGCAAACAAAGGCATCTGGGGTTAGCACAGAGGAGTCCACAAGCCTTTAAAATTAAAAAAAAAAAAAAAAAAAGGAAATAATCCTAATTGCGTCTTCCTAAACATTCCTAATTTACTTACATATTTGGGTTATTAAAAGTAGTTCTAGATAGGATCTGATGGTTTTCATATCTGGTTCAAACTTTACACAGCATTCCTGCTGCCTGTCTCTTCAGCCCAGAGAGAACAACAGACAAAGGGAAAGTTTCTTTCCCAATTTTAAAAGTTCTACCTTCCCATTGGCTCTTTTGGTCAGGTGTCCAGTTTCTTTTCTTTACCTGGGGGACTTTTAACCCTTTACAGGTAAAGCAAGCAGAGAACAGCTACCAAGAGTGATTTTACAGCTAACTGGCTGGCTGGGGGTTCATCAAAGGGAGCTAACCCACCTCTCTCTCTCTCTCTCTCTCTCTCACACACACACACACATTTCATTTATCACAGCTGCTTTGCATTTATAAGACACAGCAGTCATGGTTTGGCATAGAGCTAATTAAATCCAAATTCTTACAATGATCTTACTCCTGTTTTTGAAAGCAGATGGACTGTCATATATTATTGTAGCTGTCAGCGCTGTCTGCAGTGTCTCACCACTCCAAGCACCAATCTCAGGTCAGATGTCAGAAAACAGGGCAGACACCCTAAACTGGTGGTGTAATCTATAATTAGATTTCACCAAACCAGTAACAAATATGCACTCCTGGATTACTATACCAATTCTGCCATAAAGTCATAGACAGTGCCCTTAGACTCTCCATTCTGCCAGCCAGCCAGCCTGGACATAGTGATAACAGTCACATAAACCAAAAATCAAACCACATCAGTTTTCTTCCAGTCCCAAAGGACCAGTCACTTACCCTCAAATCAGTTGGTACTCTAGATCTCAAACCAAAGACAATGCTGGCAACCAATTCTCTAGTAAACCAAAGGTTCATTAGCCAAGAAAAACAAATGAGTTATTGAGAGGCTATAGCAGGTACATTAACAGGTAAGGCAAAGATTGTAAGTCCAAAATGGTAACACAGATGTAGTAATCTGCCAGTTTCCCCAGAGTCTTTTCAGGGCTACCCAAAATAACTTCAGGGATCTCTGTTTTCTTGTTCAGTTATTCTACTGTGTTAGAACCCACACAGTCCAGAGATAAAGAAACTTTTTTAATCAGTATTTCTAGCTTCTTTTCACAGACAACAATCTGACAAGTGTATGTACCCACACAATGGTCAATGGCTTTGAATTTAGCACTCCTCTTCATTTGCATTCAACAAGTTATTTAATCACAGGGATACACATAATGGAAATGCCTACCATTACATTATAATAGGAATAGATAAGTGAAAACAATACAAGTAACATTCCATTAGTTTTCACAAAGTTCTGACTCCTGAATACACTCTTACACTATCACAAACTTTGATCTAGGGTTATTTAATTACCAGGCATGCATAATGTAAATAGAATAGTAAACAACAGGATATAGATAGGTAAAAACAATACAATTAACATCTCCTTTGAGCGCTTATTAACATACAAGTGAATTGGCCTGAACATATACTAATATATTTAACTCCTTTGCTATTCACATACAAGTGAACTGGCCTATAGGGATGGGCTTGAACTGGTCTGTCCATGTGATAGTAGCTATAAGAATGACATGCCAAAGATAAAAGACATGAACAGGAGCCAAGAAACTGAGTTAAAAGCAGATCCTTTTATCGCAGCAAGAATAAGAGATACTTGCCTCACTTTGAACTAAATCTGCCATAGCCTGATCATATCTTGCCATGCTTGTGTATGTGTGTGTGTAGAGCATAAACATATTTTGAAAACAATATAATATTAAGCAACTATTCTTAAGTCTCTTAAAGCAGTGACCTTTTCAAATGCTGAGTTTACGTTGAACAGCTAATCAGATGATGTTTATAAACATGTTGTACTTTAACTGGAAACTCACAAAGCTCCCAGCAACAATGGGAGTCTACGTATCAGCTGCTTGCTTTAAATGAAACTGCCTGAGGATCCAGTGTTAAGGCTTGTTGGGCTACACAGGCCATATGGTCATTATAATTGTAGATAGAGGTTGCCCAGGTTGTTTTGCCATGGGGACTATTTTTAAGCAGTTCTTGGTCACATTGAAGAGATACTTAGGAATGGTCACTTAGTGTGGGTGGACACTAATACGGTTTGAATTAAGTCTCTGTGTTTGTAATATACAGTTAAGAATGAAGTTACAATTGCACCAAAGTTAAGACATTTGAAGTTAAGGTTCTCATAGCAACCTTTCTCTGCCCTTAACAGTCAGAAAAGTGGGTTGCCCCAAACCACAAGAAAACAGCATAACAAATATAATATAGAGACTTTGAGAAGACTTTGACAGAAATAATAAGTTCAATACCAAACTAATAAGTCATATATACAGATAGTGAAGATTAATTATAGGTCTTTCTCATACTAACCACTGTTGATGTATGTGTGGATTCATCTCTTTAAGTGCTCATGTTTTTGTCCAAACCTCAGTACGTCAGGTGTGCGCTATTTGATATGTTCATCAGCACCAGAAGGACATTTTATCCCGCATACTAGATACATCAGGCAGCAAACCAAGGTCCTATACATATTTTAAAACATTTGGAATTTTATTTGAAGACCACCTTTCTTTAAACAAGGCAAAAATTTTGATTCTGCATGGCACAGGTGTCAGGCTTAATGTTTAAAACAAAGTTGATCTGTAACTGAGTGTAAAATATGCAGCTGAGAACTGTCTTAGTTGAAAAATAAAATTTTCCCCCACCCTAAAGTAACTGAAAAACAGCACCATGGATTTGTATTTAATTTTCCAAACACCAAGCATGAGAAATTTCATTCCCGACCCCACTCCACTCCCATTCACCCAAGGTAATTTCTGAAAGAGCTATAAGCAACTGGAAACTGCAGAATAGAATGGAAGTGACATCTCATTGGTAACAGAGCATTACTGCCACAGAGATGATAAACCCAGAGCCACCTACTGTAAGATAGTTTGTATTTCAGAGGTGTAATGACAGCAGCAGAAGGTTGAAATAATGACTGAACCAGCTTTCCATGCTTTTAAGTTGCATTAAAAAAAAAAAAAAGCTAGTTCAATTTTACTAGGTCTAAAAAGTGAGTTCGTAGATGGTGCTAATTGGTCTTTGTAATCCCATAGGCTTCCGTGACTTAAAATAGTTTTGCTGCCATTTATGCCAGTTAAGCATAACCTGCATGCATGGGTGGTGTGTGACTCCCGCATTTGGGGAGACTGGGCCTGAGGGCCAGAAGCTCCCTAGAAGGGGGTGGAGGTGACCACCAGCACCCAGACTGTGGCCCTGCCCCCTGCTCCACCCTGAGGCCTGCCCCTGCTTGGCCTGCTCCCCCTGAGGCCTTGCTCACATTCAACCTTAGGTCCCACTTAGGCTGTGGTGCTCCATAGGTGGCAGGCTGGTGATGTGCATCCAAAGGGAAGTGTGCCACATCCTGCGTGGGCAGGCTTAGCCTCCCCATGCCTATTATACCTGCGTCCATGCCTATATGCTGCTTTCCATCTTAAAAGCCATGTTTCAGCCTCTGTTTTTGAAGCAGTTAAAGGGCCTCTCTTTAACATCTGATATTACTACAAGTGTTTTTGTTTCAGTATCCACCACTGCTATTAAATTAACATCTACTTCTTACTGTGTTTCTCTCTCCCTTTGCCATGATCACTTCCAGTCATTTAAGGGGAACTTCTCATTAGATCAGTTCTTTCCAAACTCTTTTTTGTTAAGCCCCTTTGGAGATTCATGTCCCCTACATGCCCCCCTCTTTCTAAGAAGGCCTAGGCTAGAGGGATGTAGTACCTGTGCGGGCACTGGAAGCAGGAGAGGAGCAGAAGGCTGCATCCCCTGAGCATCTGTGCTCTTGCAAGACAGCCTAGTGGAAGTGGGCTTGCTTTTTTTTTTTTTTTAAGCTGCTTTAATGTTTTGAATCAAGGGCTTGTTTTATTCGGCAGTCACTTATTGGTTTTTTTGGTCAGAGGTGTCTTGAACATAAAGTTATAGTTTAAAAATGGCTGTAGGAGTATTTTTAGTGATTGACTGGAGGTCAATGAACATGCACATCTTTTGCATTTTAGAATCCTCCTACCCCTACTCTGTCAATTAAGAAAACACACCTAAATTTGTGAACTTTCTGGCCTGCCCACTGCACATAGCCTATGTTCCAATTTTTTGTCCCACATCAGGATATGCTTCAACAGTTCAGCATGGAATGTAGCACAGTGAATTAACAGAGACCCCTGAGGATGGAGAGAGAGACGATGATTTTTTTATACTATAAGTACACACAATTATTTTAATATTTTTATGTGTAACTTAATGTTGTATGCAGCAAAACTAAACTACTAAAAGAAAGTGGAGTTGGAAAAGCATCCCCACTCCCCTCCCTCTGAAATAGGTTGGTCCTTACAAAAAGAAAGGCAGGGGCCAGCCTACCATATGCCTTGTCTCATACCCCAAGCCCAGAGACCAATCAGTGAAAGGCAACAACTGTAAAACCCATCAAATGACCCAGACCATTAGAGAGCCAAGCCTAACCCAAGCATGGCGTTCGCACTCGCGCTCTCTGGCACCGAGGCAAACAGCTTAGTCCAATTCAAACCCTGATCAGAGCTGCAGGCGCCCCCTCCTCCTTGCAAAGGTATGGGGCTGAGCACCAGCCCAGCCCCTGTGGAAGAAGGGGATGGGCCCCACCTCTGGTCCCATCCATCCGCCTCCCCTAGGGAGGGTCCTTCATCTGTGCCATTCCCGGGGCACTTAGAGCCCCCCCTGCCGGTTTGTGGCTGGGCCTTAAATCTGCCTCCATTGAGGCACCAGCCCTTAGCTCTGACCCCCAGCGACTCAGTCCTGGTTCTACCCCCTTGCGTGAAGGGGAGAGACAAGGAATGCCCGCCCCTCCCCATAGCTCCGCCCCTACTGCTGGGGGCGGGGCGGCGGGTGGCCCCTCCCCCGAGCGCTCAGTGACGTAGAACGGGCTGCGGCGGGATGTGCAGGGAGTGCGCGGGTCCCCATGGAGCAGAGGCTGGCGCAGTTCCGAGCCGCGCGCCGCGCCCCGGAGCCCAGGGCGAGCGAGCAGCGCGCGGGGCCGGAAGCAGGCCTCGGCCCGCGGGACCGCCCCGCCCAGGTGAGGGGGAGGGGACCAGGGCCTAGACTCACTCTGCCCCGCCACTCGCGGGGTGGCGCCGGGACCACGCACCGCGCCGCGGCTCGGCCTCCTGGGGCTCTGCAGCGCGGTGAGCGCTGGCCCGGCGGGCGGGGTCCGGAGGAGCGGGGCAGCCCCGCGCAGGGCGCAGTGCCCCCCCCCCGCACACCCACACCCCGCTTGCTCTTGCCCCCCAGGAGGAGACGCGCAGGTCGGGACCCCCGCAGGACGTGGCTGCCGGTGCCCCCGCCCCCGCCCCGTGGGGCGCCCGGGCTCTCCTGAGCCACGTGGCCTTGCTGAAGTTCCTGCTCTGGCTGGTGCTGCTGGGGCTCGCCGCGGAGCTGCAGTTCGGGCTGCCCTGCTTCGTCCTGTCGCTGTTCTACTGGCTCCACGCCGGCATGCGCGGCCCGGGCGAGAGGCGGCCGGGGGAGCGAAGCGCCTACTCCGTCTTCAACCCGGGCTGCCAGGCCATCCAGGGCGCGCTCACCGCGGAGCAGCTGGAGCGCGAGTTACACTACGGACCCGCCGCCGGGCGGTAGCGGCTGCGCCAGGGCTCTGTGTGCGCGCCTCTCCTCCGGGAGCCGGTGCCACCTTGCGCTGCTCTGGCTGCGCTGCCGGGCCTCAGGCGCACCCCTCAGGTGTGGACTAAATCCTCCTCTCACTGCCAAACTAACTGTCCTTCGTGGGCGGAGCCTCTCCTCGCCAAGGGAGTGAATTCGAGCCAGCTCCGTTCAGGTGAAATGCCTTAATTGACGGCTACTGGCTTGAAGTTATGGCCACAAAGTGGTGCTAATTGTAATGTACTGAGATGGGCTTGTACACAACTTCTGGACACTAAGGCTTCTGGTACCTCAGAGGGCAGGGCAGTCTGAACCTCCTTGCCTTTATTTTCTTATGCTGCTGGCCCACCAGTGAAAACAGTTAACCTGTTAAGATTAATATTAAGCAGCCTAATGAAGAATCCTAGCCTGGCTTTCAGAGTCAGGATCCCAGCTACTCTGGGACCAAATTTCACAGCACTGTTAACTTAATTCTACTGCCCCTGAAATACCCTTCATTCTTGTTTCTTATCCTCTCTCCCCATACATATAACTGTGTCATAGCTGAAAATATTGAAGGATTTAAAATGTGTTGTATTTACTATTGCCAACCATTTTTTATGAAAGTTTTTTTTATTATGCTGTGCAGTGGGAGAGGATGGGATTAAGGGGGCCTGAACCCAGTCTCCTGGCCTCTTCTCCCACCTAAAGGTAAGTGGGAGCTGAGTGACCTGCTGCCTTCCTCTATGGGACAGTGCAGGAACATGGATTATAATTCAGTTACTTCTCTCTTGTGGGGAAAGCTGAAGATCAAGAGGCAGCTGCAGGCATGTCCTATGGGCGCCTGGCTGCAACAGCATAGCAAATTCCACAACAAAAACGCTGAGTGGGATATAGTGGGAAAAATTCCAAATGATAGGACAGCAGAGTCCCCAGGGCCCTGATTGTAATGAATGGGGTAGTTTACACCTCTGAGCTATTGTCAGACTTTCTGTACCCCTACATTCAGTTCATGTTTTCAAGGTTCTTTCTGCCAGAAACCAAATGTTTTTTAAATGAAATTTGGGACACAGTTGCGCAGCAAAGGGTAAATTTAGCTGCTGGGGAATCTCAAACAATGTCAATAACAACAGACATTTTATTTAGCTCCAGCTAGCCTTTTAATAGTATGATTAATAACTCCTTATCACTGTAATTGCACTTCGGCAGGCTGCTATTGCTGCCATTTATTAAGGGATGATGAGGGAAAGTCAGTTGACTTGGTACCAATAACTTGCTATAACATTCTTAATTATGCAGATTAAGGAATAAACTCTTCAACAGAGGTGGTATTGAGCCCAGCACCCCACACATCCTGTGAATGCCCATGCAAATGCAAAGGCACCTAGCCTCCTTTGTAATGCTCCATGGAGGATGGGTTATACTCTGCACTCAGCCAAGTTTACAGCCTGGAGCATGTTTGATTTTTTTCCCATTTTACTTAACCCTTATGGGAATGTGATTTATTATAAAATAGTTATCCTGCTTTAGAATCCAGTCCAAGAGTTACTTATGGTTTCAAAGTAAAATTTAGGCTTCAGGAGATGAAAAATAACTATTAGGGCTTCAAGCTCTGCCAAGACTGCCTACGTAATGAGCGATGACATCTTTATAGGTATTGAGCTGTTCACAACTGTAGGTGGGTGAGATCTAATACAGGAAAAATACAATAATGCTGTTTTGTCCTGGTTATTAAATATGCATAATCTCCCATTCCAAGAAATCATTTTGGTTTCTGGCTGGACAGAGACAATGTGTATCATCTTTGGGCATTCAGCTTGAATTGTTGGCGGTCCTTGCCTCTGGCAGATGCTGTACTTTACTATCCCTTAAACAGGGAGAGGTTTCTCTAGTACAAGTCTCCATGGAGGAGTTTACTCCGATAGTATTGCAAAGCCATGGCACAGATTGACTAATGTTAGTATGTTTGCCTTGAATCTATTGTATCATAATGGGACCATACCCATAAAAAAGAAAGTCAAATGTTTTAAATGTGATTGGAATTTATTCCCTTTGTGTAACAAAGATATATAGTATAAATGACTATTTGCAGTCCAAATTACCAGCAGGCGGTGGAAAGGGAATAGAGAAAAGTGCTTCAAGGATTCTTGTTTGTAGAAGATAGTGAGATGCTCTGAGTGGAAAGACAATAGTAAGGATACTAATCGCCCTTGATCTACTGAGGCTCTTCATGCATCTCTCTAGCTAGAGATTAGACTTACTTCTAGTTTTGGATTGTTTGCTTTGATAATTAGATTAGAAATTTTAGTAATTCTTTCTAAGAGACTGAGGTATCAACATATGCCAAGCAAAATATCTTTTCTGATTTGCACACTTTTGTTCAAAACACTAATTTAGATGTCCAGTCTGATTCCAGTGGGGGTCCTGTGGTTCACCATGGTAGCAGAGTAGCTGTTGCTACAGAGAGAGCAGGAAAGTTACTAACACTGCAGAAGATGATGATGTTTTTATGCAAACCGCTTGAGGACATAGACTTTCAATAAATGATTTAATATCCACTATATAAAGGTTTTTCTGTTTCTTTGAGAGACTCATAACTTGTGTGTCTCTTAATTTTCCTTGAATATTCCACCAAAAGGAGCCAAAAAAAAGAAACACACACCAGTACTAACAGATTTATGTGACAAGGGAATTACATTCCAAGGAAAAATAAGTAAACTACACATCCATTTAATGTGCACAGGGAGCTTATATGGTCAACATGTACTACAGCTATAGCTGCCTTTCTGTTTCTACATGCGAAGAAATCACATTCAAATACAAATTAACATTTAAACATTCATGAAAGAGTACACATTCTTTGTGGCAGCAAGAATAGACGAAGTTTTCACTCACTAAAAACCCTTAGTGACATCATCGCTATATGTGCATTTAAAGTCTTATTTCAAAGTGTTTGGAGCCAATTATAATCACAGTGAGTAAGCATGTTGATTCATGTTCAACTATAAACTGCATGACAGTAGAGACCTCCACTTCCTTTGAATACTCCCACCTCAGAAAAAAGTCTGAGCAAATATATGGGCCTTCCAGCATGTCCTGAGCTCAAAAGACTCTGCTTTCTCTCTCCCTCTGCTTATCTGCAAACCAGAGTCTAAAGGCTAGATTCACAGAGGACATAGGTATCTAACTGCTACTTTAGGTGCCAATGGCATTCACAAACCTCCTGCTCAGCTGCTATCTGAACTTGTAAGTGCCTAAATTCCCCTGGTACCTACCAGTGAGCATGTACAAAACACCCTAAATCATGACACAGCTGAGCTGTTTGAGAATCCCACCAGGGTTAGGCATGAGCTAGGGTGTCAAACTAGGTGCATGCCTACCGGTTCAGGTCTTGTATAAAAGAGAGCCAACAGTTCAAGCATTGTTGTGGCTGCCAGGCATATTTGTGTGTCATTATACTAAACAGACCAATGGATAAAGATGTGGGAGACCCAGCTCTGAATCCCTGTTCTGCCTGATTGTAGGTTTCAAGTCCCTGCTTCAAATCAATGTGGGAGACCTGGAAAGCGCCCTAACCACGAGGCTGTTGGATATCCTGGGATCAGTCTCTCTCAATCTCTCCTGCTGAAGCTGTTCCACTTTGTATTATTAAATATTACTGGAACATAGTCTTGACGCTGACTCTCTTATTTGCCATGGACATGGCTTAACCAACTACTAGCCTATTCATTCTCTCAGAAATTCATTCTCTCACTTTTTCTTTCTCTCTGGCTCAATGACTAAGTATTTATACACAGTGGAACCGCTTCAACAGAAGAGACAGAGAGTGTTTCTACACTAAAGTCAACCTTAGGTCGACTTACAGTCACCTCAGTAATTACTGCAATGGTGCATGTCCTCACCAGGAGTGCTTCCATCGGCCTCAGCTCCACTGGCAGCTCCTTGCTGGGAGCCCAGCTACCTACCCCACATGCTCCCAGGCTACCGATGGGCTGTGGGAGAGACAGATTTTATTTCTTCCCCCGCCTGATGTGTAGCAGAGATTTGAATTCGAGTCTCCCACCCGAGTATCCTAACCACTGAACTTGTCTTATTGAAGCTGTTCCACTTTTTAAATAAATGGCCATTGAACCAGAGAAAGAATGACTATATATCCCAGTGGCTAAGGCACTCTCCTGGGAAGTAGGAGTCTCAGCTTCACATCTCAGCTCCACAGTTAAGCAGAGTGGACTTGAACCTGGATCTCCAGCATCCTAGGAGCTCTAACCACTGCAATAAAGATTATGGGAGGCTGGTTCTACTATTATTACTACTTTTCGTCTTTGTGACTCTAGCTCAAAGATTGAGATGGCCCTGCCACCTGCAGGACATTTACACGAGATACATATTAGTTTGGGTACCTTGGCTGAATGTCACTGGGAGTAAACAACATGAGAAAGAGGCAGGCCTCTAAGGTAACTAGGAGTCAAAGTTTTGGTCTTAATCAATACAACCAAAGCTTATTTAAAGACAAAGAGAGAGAGAAATACCAGTCAGAGTGATATGTAGGGGGAATCAATGTAGGGAGAGGGGAGTATTTTGCTAGAAATACAGCATGAAATAAGTCATTAGACTATTTGAAGCCTATAAACAGTGGACCTCATCCTTTGGTCCTTATACATACAAAGTTCTAAGTCTTCACTGGGCAGTTTGCTTGAATAAGGACTACAGGAGTAAGTCCTTTCACACTAAGGGCAGGTCTACACTACAGAGTTGCATTGGTGCAGCTGCATCAGTGCTGTAGCGCTTCTGGTGAAGATGCTCTAAGTGGATGGGAGACAGCTCTCCTGTCAGCTTAATTACTTCACCTCTGCGAGAGGCAGTAGCTATGTCAGCAGGAGAAGCTCTGCCGCTGACATAGTGCTGCCTACATGGGACGGGTGGGAGGTGAAGGTTGTTAGAATTATGTTGCTCAGAGGAGTGATACACCTGAGCAAGGTAGTTATACTGAAGTAAGTGTGTAGTGTAGATCTGGCCCAAGCAACTGGAGCGAGGGTTAGATAGCTTCTCTTACTGTTCTTCTCATGTATGCGTCGCCCTTCACAACACTGAGCACTCTCAGCTCCTGTTGACTTCAGCAGGAGTTGAGGGCAATTAGCACCTTGATTGGTCCTCGGCTGGATTCATTCATTTTTAGAAAGAGCTTTGAGTTTACATAAATAGTTCCTTTCGTCTTGCAACATTGTAAGTGGTGACATTCTAAAGGCTCATTAAGAGCATAAATTTAAATAGCTCCAGCACAGAAGAGAAAGTACAGCAGAGAGCTGTCCTCAGTGCTGAAAGTGCAGTTACTAAATAAACTCAATTAACAATATTTTCGTTCCTGGCATCATGAGAAAAGAACCTTGAAGATACATCATGCCAAAAGAAAATAAACAAGGCAAGAGACAAGGAAACTAAGCGAGTATACTAGAGAACTCCAAGAATTCTATTATTTCAAAGTGAAGAAAATGTTGCAAGTTGCGTAATGATCACAATATAACTTTTGCATGTTTGTACACCCAAGAAACAGAGCATACCATCCACAGAAAACTATCCATGGTCAACCACTTACTCTGAGGTGCAACTCATGACTTCCGTCCATATTAATGTGTGTGCAGCCAACTGACAATGCAGAGTGCTGTGTAAAAGCTTAATGTTCAGGTGTTACACTATCAATGTCAACGTTAACCCAAAGAACACATACTCAGTAACGGGAGGTTAGGCCCCTAATATACACAGAACGTACTTCTCCAAATGAAGCTTAAAAAAAAATTCAGGAGTGTGCACATTACTGTTTCCAGTTATAGGCTTTATGGATGCCCCATATTTGCCCCTTCGCATCAAGCAGTTAAGCACACCTCCAACCTTGATTTTGGGATGCTCTTGCCATTTAACTGTTGTGGCCCAGTGACTGTGCCATGAAGAAATATGTTCAAACTCCACTAATGTCTCTTTCTAAAAATAGTGAATATCCGCATCACCTTTCCCAGTAAAAGTACAAACATGGTTTATTGTCAGTAGTCATGTTCTGTATTCTTGTAATTTAATCAGTGGATCTCAGCTCGCCCACCTACAGTAATAAGCCATTGACCCTATGGTTTGTGACTGGATCAATGCGCTGCTTAAGTTTTGGACACCTGGAGGCCTCGTGCATTAACAGGAACAAACTCTTTAAACTTACTTTAGACATGCTCAATTTATCCTCTCGTGTGTTGATTATATTAGCAGACTGCTTTCCTTAGAAAACCTTGTCCAGCTGCCTACAGCAATGAGCAACAGAAGGTTAAGTATCTGGGTCCAGCAGACATTTTTAAACTGCTTGCCTGGGTATTTGAGGGTCTTCAGGTGCCTTCTACAGTTCAGTTTGGGTAATCTGGCTCATCTCTATTTTCATCTGTAGAAATCCTAGCTGAACGTGGCTTGGCAAGTGGCAGCATAGACACTGCTGCCCACTGTGCCTCCACTGCTTAGGCTGTTGGGTGGACATTTCAGTGGTTTCATACTGCTGTCTCTCTGGACATAAAAATGTTCCAGTCTCCAGCGTTCCCAGCTTTTCCGAAACTCTGTCTGAACCTTACACGAGCAAAGGAGGAAACAAAGGCATTTAATATAGAAAGAATCAAGTCTTGAAATAATCCCATTTTGGGACAGGAAAAAAATTTAACATCACATTATTGAAGGCCATTGGCAAGGTTTTAAAGCTCCCTTATTATTGCTTCAAATGGTCTCCCTAATTACCTTATTGGTCCATCACACCATTATTTCATAAGTAAAATAATGACAGCACTTACTCTTATCTCTATAAATAAACCTGTTTATGCTATGCAGCGGGCACCAGCAAACCTAGTCTATATTACCTTGCTCCAAGCAGTGCTCATCTGCAGTTCTGAAACTGTTCTAAATATGGTCTGGCCCTGTCTGCACCTGCAGTTAGTTTTTAGCTCCAGTTCAGCAGCAACTGTTGCACATACCCATTCTCAGCAATGAATACATTTTCCTAATGCAAACACAGCCAAAGTGTCCAAGGTCTTGTCTATCCTTACAGTGCCGCTGTAACGCTTAGTGAAGACTCTACCTTGGTGTAGGTATTCCACCTCCCTGAGAGGCAGTAGCTATGTTGATGAGAGAAGCCCATTGACACAGTACTGTTTACAGAGGAGTTTGGTCGGTATAAGGGGTGTGGATTTTCCACACCTCATAGCAATGTAGTTATACTGACATAAATCCGTATTGTAGACCAGGAGCTAACTTTCCTTCCATGTTTTAAACTGAAAACACCTAAAGATCTGAGATTACATTCATCCCTGTGTAATTCCGTTGATTTAAATGGTATTACATCTTGGATGAATTTGGCCCTTTGGATTTTCAACATGTTCATTCCACAAGGCAAAGAAATAGCAACTATTTACTTCAGCAAACAGCAGGCTCAAGAATTGCATCAGTAAAGGATAAATCCAATAGAAACCCTCATCTAAGTTTTGAGCTCCCGATAGGTTCTTGACAATAATAGTGAGTTAAAGAAAAATGTCAGTGACGAAAGATACCTTGACAGTGTCCTTCCAAACAGCATTACACCAGATATTGAAGGACATTACACAGTATCTTTGATTATGCAGTGCAGTTAAGCATAAGAATCTATGTGCATAAAATAAACCATTGTGCTTAGTACCTTCATACATCAGTTAATTGTCATATCTTAAATTGAAGCATGGGACCAGAATATGGCACATCCAGATGTGGAAGCTTAGCATGCATGAAACTCGCCATCCCATGTCTGCTGTAATGGACTAATTTTGACTAGTGTGTCTGAGTGAGTCATGTCCTCTAGTTCCTGGGCCACAGAGAGGATAAGAAACCTACTAGAGGGGTTAGTTAAAAGAGTTGTTCTCTGAGCTACCAACTGCGCCTTAACTGAGTTTTTGGAATTAAAAGGCAATGGTTCTGGTTCCAAGTTCCTCAGAATAAAGCAGAGATACTGTTTAAGGCAAACTGATGGGGTCAGCTATAATCTCTTTCAAAGACATCAAACAAATAAATTTCCAGCACTGAGTTCTACCGGATCCACAAGGTTTCTTATGTATTATTATATAATAATATAGAACAAATGGAAGAAAGGGGAAGTTGATAGTAATGAATAATAAATCAGAAGCTAGGAATTGTAGAAAATCAATAAGAGAAGCAAAGGGACACCAGGAGACATCTATGGCCAGCATTCTTAACAATATCTTTCTTATTGTCCTTAAATATAATAGGAACAAAAAGAACCCTAACAATGATATTAGTCCATTACTAGATGAAAATGATAAAATTATCAATAATGATGCAGAAAAGGCAGAAGTGTTCAATAAATATTTGAGGGGGGAAAACAATGTGATCATATCATATAACACTGTTTCAATTTCACTAGTAGCTGAGGAGGATGTTAAACAGCAACTACAAAGTTAGATATTTCAAAATCAGCAGATCTGGATAACTTGCATCCAAGAGTTTTAAAAGAGCTGCCCAAGGAGCTTGCTGGACCATTAATGCTGATTTTCAATAAGTAATTTCAATAAGAAGACTGGAAGAAAGCTCATGTTGTGCCCATATTTAAAAAGGGTAAACAGGATGTTCCAGATAATTATAGGCCTGTCAGTCTGACATTGATCCTGAGGAAGATAATGGGGCCGCTGATTTGAGACTCAATGAATAAAAAATTAAAGGACAGTAATACAATAATATCTTTTTTGATTGGATTACAGGTATGATTGATAAAAGTAACAGTGCCAGTGTAATCTATCAAGACTTCTGCAAGGTGTTTGACTTGGTGCTACAAGACATTTTGATTAAAAAACTAGAACGATATAAAATTAACGAGCCTCATATTAAATGGATTAAAAACTGGCTAACTGATAAGTTTCAAAATGTCACTGTAAATGGTGAATGACCATTGAATAGTTGTATTTCTACGGGATCCTGCAGGGATTGGTTCTTGGCCCTACACTATTTAACATTTTTCTCAATAATGTTGAAGAAAACAAAAATCATCACTGCTAAAGTTTGCAGATGACAAAAAAATTGGGAGAGCCGCAAATAATAAAGAGGACAGGTCACTGATAAAGAGCAATCTGGATTGCTTAGTAAGCTGGGTGCAAGCAAATAGTGTGCGTTTTAATATGTTTAAATGTAAAACTACACATCTAGGAACAAAGAATGTATATTATACTTACAGGATGGGAGACACTATCCTGGGAAGCAGTGACTCTGAAAAAGATTTGCGGGTCATGGTGGATAATCAGCTGACCATGAGCTCCCCAGTGTGACACTGTGGTCAAATGGGCTAATGTGATTCTTGAATGCATAAACAGGAATCTCAAGTAGGTGTAGACAGATTATTTTACCTCTGTATTTGGCACTGCTGCAACCACTGCTGGAATACCGTGTCCAGTTCTGGTGTCCACAATTTCAAGAAAGATATTGATAAATTCCGAGAAGAGCCACAAGAATGATTAAAGTATTAGAAAATGTGCTCCACAGTTATAGATTCAAGGAGCTCAATCTATGTAGCTTAACAAAGAGAAGGTTTAGGGGTGATTTGATTACAGTCTTTAAGTAACTATGTGGGAAACAAATATTTAACAATGGGCTCTTCAATCAAGCAGAGAAAGGTACAACACAATCCAATGGCTGTCAGTTGAAGCTAGACAAATTCAGATTGGAAATAAGGCATACATCTTTAACAGTGACAGAAATTAACCACTGGAACAATTTACCAGTGGTCATGGTGGATTCACCATCTCTGACAATTTTTAAATCAAGGCTTTGTTTTTCTAAAAGATCAGCTCTGGGAATTGTTTTAGGGGAAGTTCTATAGCCTGTGTTATACAGGAGTTCAGACTAGATGAACCTATGAAAAGGTTGCATCAAAGAAACTTGCAGGACTCTGCCCACAACTATCCCTGAATTATGTAGCCTGAAACATTTCCCATAGTCTGTGTGATGAGAAATCACCCTCTAATTTCCTCCAGTGGGTCATTACTGTATGCAGGAACCCTAGAACAAACCTAAACTGATAGAATTAATAGTTCAAGACCATTTTTGATTTCTTTTTTCTGCAGTGGATGCTGATATGGCAAGCTGGAGCTGGTCTGGTATCTCTCTTACCTCATTGTTGATAAAGCAGTAGAGAATCGCCACCATAAGTCCCTGAAATCCAACAAGACAATAGAACAGCAGTCAGAAAAACTGCCCACAGAAATGCTCCAAGTTTTGCTAGTCAAACCTGCAGGGGGAGGAGAATCTCATTCCAACATGGAATGCTCCATAGTTAGAGGAAGAAACAGAAAAGTGGATGAGAGTTTATTCCTCTCCGCTGAGAAAAATCTTGATGACATAACCCCAAACAGTTCTCACAGGACAAGCATGTTTTAAGTTCCTCCAACCCTTGCTCCTTAAAACTCTCCCCTTTCCCTGACCGTGGCCTATAATACTCCATATATCAGCAATTCATGGGGACATTGAAATGCAGGTTGTAGGTGGCTGTGGGAAGTTTAGAAGAATAATGGCCACCCACCACAAATGGGGAGATTCCTATAAAGTGGTCACATGTGAAACAACAGCTGAAAAAGAATATTACAGAATCCCCCACATCCTTTCTATCCATATTCCTTAACTACCTCTCCACATGCACAGTTACAGTCAAACAGATGTGCCTTTCAAGGGCCAGATTTCCAAAAAGGTATTGTAGCAGCCATATAATTTGCCCTGGGTGACACCATTACAGTTTCCCAGGAGACCATAGGAAATTTTTGTTTTTAGGTTTTGCATATAAAACAGAAATTAACATGTGGATGCAAGGGTCAGATCACTGCTGGAGATCTAGAAAGCACTAAAAAGGAGTGTGTGTGGATGCCAGGACCGGGACTCTGGCCACCTGATTTTAGCACTCTGGCTACCCTACTTCTCCTAGGTTCATAATCATCTAACATCTGGAGCTGAATTAAGAGAGAAATTTAGGGTAACCGCCATGAAAGACAAACTGGTCTCCAGCAGCATTTAACAAACAAACTGGGTTGAATGTGTGTTTCCTGGGTGTTACCTGGAAGGAGTTGAAGGAGAGTTCACAAAAGAGCTTCACAAAGCGTAGCATTCCTCTGGCATGCTCATCAGTAACAAAGGCAAAGATGACCTCATGGGTCCCCAGCAGCGGGATCAGAGTCAATGTAGACTTGGCCAATCTAAAGTAATAAAGAAAGGGAAGTCATAGCAGGCAGTATAGCGGCTACGGATTTAGCACAGAAATCTGGAAGTTAGGACTCCTTAGTTCTGTTTCTGACTCGCTGAGTCATCAGGTGACCTCAAGCAAGTTATTTTACCACAATGTGCCTGAGTTTTCCCATGTGCCGAGGAGAAAATGTTTCCACGTGACAATATGGGGTTGTGAGGATTAATTCAATAATGTTTCTAAAGCACATTCAGATGGTTGGCTCAAAGGCACTATGGGCATGAAGAATACTATAAATTACTGTATAAAGAGGAGTGCTGACATTGGATTATTTAGTATTCCTTAGCACTTACATAGCACATGACATCTTCAAAGCACTATAGCTAACATTAACTGTAAGTCACTGAGCTTTGTAAAATGAGAGACGTGAACTTAAAGTAAAAGGGAATGATTGCTGACACTTACAAGGCAAGCTTCAAAGACCAGGGACCTCAGTAGTGAGGGAAAAACCTAAGTAAAACATCTCCCAGTGCAAGGGCAATGAGCAGAGATATGAATACACAGGAGAAGAATGCTTCCAAAATCAATGGTTCTTAACACTGATGAGGGGAGTAAGGCACTGAGCAACACAAACTGGTAATGAAATATGCCAGATCCCTAAGATGGGAATTCCTAGGCTGCCTGGGGCCAGAGAACCAGCTCATATGTTATCAGCATCTCATGAGGAGTTGTCATCTGCAGACAAGATGCAAGTTGTTCCTCGAGGAAACGGGAAGTAAAGGCTTCAATGGAGTCTCAGGGCTCTCAAAGTCTACTGAAGGCAGGCTCTCAATTAGTTTGGCACCCTGGATGCTGTGTTTCAAAATGATATGTAAGCAGAGAGATGGAGAACCAAAGCAGCTATTTACATCAGTGTGCACTTACAGGCAAGCGGGAGATGTAGGAGCACCAATGGACCTAGGCAGAGGATTCCATGAAGTGGCTGAGAGGGTGGTTTAAAAAGGAAATCTAGCAGCCACACTTGTCTTGCAATTGGGGCTCTGCACTGCCGCCTGAGGAAGCCAGGGTCAGCCTCTTGCCTCCTTATATGGCAGAGACTCAACTTGCTCTGGGACACCCATGGGGGAAAGGGAGAGGCGCCCCATGTGGCTGTTCAGCAACCCCTCTGGTTGGCACATCAACAGTGCTAATAGGTTCAGAAGGGAGTCCCAACATGGTTCTATTCAGCTAGGAAGTCTTGCAAAAGTGAGAGAAACACCCTTGCGGGGAATAAAAGGCCAGTTTCCCAAGATTCTCCCAAGATTCCCAAATTCTCTGGGGTAGGCAAGAAGTTTCCCAACAACTTCAGCCCCTCCACGCAGGAAAAGGGTTTTGCTGCCATCAAGATCTCCATGAACAAGAGGGGTGGCAGGGAGGAGAAAAGAGAAAGTACTGAGAGAGACAAGGAGAAACTACCTTGCCTGACACCAGCACAAATAGGCCCAATTGCTTTTCAAATACTCTTGAATCTAATCCAGTGCATTTCTAGGGCACCTAGCCTTGGTGTATTTAACTACCAAACAACAGCTATAAAGAACACAGCAAAAGTGCAAGACCTTTCAAACTGCATCAATGCCTTTCACTCCCTCCCCACCTCCTCAGGAAACGTCAGAAAGGAGAAGTTACCACTAACTTCTTGGAGAGGAGTGAAGAGGAATCCCTGGCCTCCAGTTTTGTTTTCATCATGGGAGTCAGTCTGATCTTTCTAGGCTCTTGGAGTGAAGATGGAACTTTTCAGGGCTCCCACCTAACAACTGTCAATGCCCCTTCAAACTGCAAGGATAGGCTACAGGACTTCAGTATTCCTGGGTGAAGACGAGGAGCTCTTTTGCTAGGCAAGTCTTCTCCTGTTAGAGTGAAACTCTGCTTATAGTGAAGCTTTTTGGGGTGTGTTGCCACAAAACCAAACATCACTCAGAGAGGGCCCCACTGTGTCAAAGTTCAGGATCCGTCAACTTCCCTATCATGAGGGTCACAGAGGTTGTGATAGCGAGAGATAATGTGGACCCACATCCATCTTCTCTCTCTTAACCCTCCAAAATGAGTCCCTTCTCCCAAGCTGAGCACCAAATACCCATTAGACAGCCATGATTTCACGTGCAAAGACAGGCTGGCAGCACAGAAAGAGATTAACGATTGCTATGGTGAACTGTTATAACAGAGAGAACAAAATGTGATTAGAAAGGGCAAGGTCTTTAATGTTCTCTTGGTCCTAGACTTAGCCACTCATCATATCAATGTTTAGAGAGTCCTCTATAGAGTTTTACTATTAAGGTGTCGGTGACATATCAGGGCAAATCCAGACTAGTGGGGGGCTGGTCCCTTGTTTTGGGCCCTTGAATAGAGCGTCATGATGCTGCATCAAGATATCATACTGTTCCACCAAAACATGACAACAGTGGGTCACAAGGTATTGTGATGACCCAAGTTGTCATGCACCAATGCAGTATCATGATATGCACATCATTAGGTGGGACAAGTTTGTGTGCCTCCCAAGATTAATCTGGGGGAAGGATCTTAAAGCCCCAAAGACACAGAAACCAAGGGCTGAAGAATATGCCCATGAATGTTGGTGGTGTAAACAGCTGTCCAGGTGAGCCCAAACAGTCCACATGTAAAGAAGTCTGCAAGGTAAAAATTAAACTCATGCAGTAAGCCTTACATACTGTACTAGACAAAAAGTCACATAAATATGCTCAGAAAACTGAGGACACATAGGTCATGATAAGAGGGCACAGTAACTAGTGGAGAGGGAAAGTAAGAGCAGTGATGGAAACAAGGACAACTGTGTTTTTCTCTGTGTTTCTTAAAAATAATTGTCAAATGGATTTTTTTTTCAGTGCTCATGGTAGGTTCTAGATTGACAGCCGCAGAAGACTAAGTCCTCCGTTTAATCCATACAGCAGGTACAACAAAGGCATTGATAGGGCAGGTTTACCACAAGCTCTGTACCCACCAGTAGGCTTCATCTGTGGTCAGTTCTGGACTATCATAGTTACGTACAATGCCTTCTACATGCCACCCAGTGCTTGAAATCTTTAACCTCCTATGGCACTCCACTCCCGCTTGTCTCTCCCTTTTCAAAAAGCACAGCAAGTGCTAGCTCACCAAATAACTTACCTGCATTTTGTGTCCGTTTTGCACATCAGATTTGCTTGCAGCTTGGAAATGATGATGCATATAACTCTGATAAAGATCAGGAAATTCACCTGGAGAAAAGAAAGAAGTAGCTGACATTGTTATCAGGAAATATATGTGCAAGACAAGACATATGAATGAACATACGCAGTGTCAAGGTGTCTATAGACAGGGTCCTGTGTATTCCATGATTCTGCAGCTGCAGAATTTGCTATGGAATTCAGCTCTTGCCACAGAACCATGCTCCAGAATCTGTTTCTAGCTTTTACAATTGGATAGTTCACCTTTAATACGTAAGCTGAGCATAAATCAAAGAAGTGATGTCTGCCTGAGTCTGCACACAGCTGAAATCAGGAGTTCTAAGTGGTGTAAACTCTCTTATTCATTCCAGTTCGTGGCCTGTGATCTCCACAATTCTGATTGAGGAATCTGGCATTTTTCTAAAATACCATGGAATTTGTCATTTTGCTTCAGACAAGTGGTCTGGCACTGTGTTTTCAGCCAGAAACAGAATTGGTTTCACATGATCATGTTTCTGAACTGAAATGAGGACCAGGAACTCCTCAGTTTTCCTATAGGACAGTGGCCAGTGGGCATCACCCATACATCTTTCATACTGACTCTCACATTTTGTCTCTACCATTAACCCATCCCACCATGCAGTCTCTCATCTTTGGCTCCCAAACCCTCCTTATAGTTTCCTCCCCATTATTACATGTGAAGAGAAGAGCTGCTATATAGTAGCTTTGTTAGCAAAAGCATATCCTCCAGCATTGAATGCTCCGGTCTCTCCATTTGTCTTATTACATGTATACTGGATCCCTGTATCTGCTCCTGGTCACTCACCCCAATGGCGATTAGAATGGGCAGTCTGATGATCAGCCAGTAATTCATGTTTTGGTTTCTGGTCCAGCAACTGGGGAGGTTAAACACAAAACAAAAAGCTAAGAATATGCATGAAGTCTCTTCTCTCTCATCACATGTCTCAGCAATGCAGATGATGAGAACTAGATAGCAGAAAGGCACATCATGATGACATGGAAACAGATGCAGCTACTTGTGGTTCTTAGAAACATCTGAATGCCTCACGCTACATTACAGCACTCAACTAGATGCTGTTAGCTTGTCTCTCTTGCACTCTGATGACTAATCCTCCTACTTAATTTTCTATCATTGTGAAGATTTACAGCATTGAATCCATGGTCCAAATGTGTCATCTGGCTGAGCAGGAATTTGTTAAAAATCAAATATTTTGCTGCATGGTAGCTACCCTCATCTTTCCATTCAACACTTTTCTTTAAAAAAATTAAATCTTAAAAGTGTCAAAGTAAAGTCTTCTTGTTACTTGGCTGTTTATGAATATCCTATACAACACTGTATCTCCAACAGGGGTCCGCCGGTCCCACTGATCAACTCCTCTCCTTCCCTCAGCTCCTTTCTCCTCCTCCTTCGTCTATCTCCCAGAGGCTACTGAAGCCAAATGGAGATTTTAGGCGCTAAAAGTCCAACGGTGCGGCAGGGCTCCTCATGGCTCCCAGAAGTGGCTGGCGCATCTCTGCAGCTCCGGGGAGGGAAGTGCCAGGAGTGGGGCAGAGGGTCTCTGGCACCCCAAGCGCCAGCTCCACAGCTCCCATTGGCTGGGAACTGCAGCCAAAGGGAGCTGCAAGGGCGGTGCCTGCAGGCAGGAGCAGTGAGCGGAGACCCCGACTTCCCCTCCTAGGAGCCGCTGCCAGGTAGATGTGCCGGTCACTTTCAGGAGCTGCCCGAGGTAAGCGCCGCCTGGCTGGAGCCCACTCCCCAACCCCCTGCCCCAACCCAAACTCCTTCCTGCATCCAAACTCCCTCCCAGAGTCCGCACCCCCTCCCGTGCGTGCACACCCTTCTGCACCCCAACCCCCTGCCCCAGCCTAGTGAAAGTGAGTGAGGGTGGGGGAGAATAAGCAATGGAGGGAGGGAGGATGGAGTGAGCAGGGGGTGTGAAGAGGTGGGGTGGCAGTGGATCCTGGGGAAGGGATGGAGTGGGGTCAGGGCCTGGGGCTGAGCGGGGGCAGGGCTTGTGGGGGGTCTCTGAAAAAAAAATTAAAAAAGTGGGTGCTTGGGTTGCTAAAATGTTTGAGAACTGCTGCTATAGAAGGGAACTGTGTTTCATTGGTCAGATTTCCAGTCTCTCTCTCACTCCCCCCAGTGTTAAGATTAAGCATCTATATTTAAAAAGTACCTGTCTACTCACTACAACCTGGGCTATTTAATGGAGATCAGGACAAAGGGCATATTCAGTTCTTTCAATATATATGTTGGTTTCAGTCCCAAAGAAATTTTCAAGAGAAAGTTATGAGCAAGTAGCATGCAGGATTCCTAACATTTTCATAAACTGGAGTTCATAACTTTATTAATCTATCAAACCAATCAACATTATTAAAAGGCACCAGTTCTTATCAAACCCAACAGATTAAAACAAGGTGTTTCTACACCACACTGTTTCTGAGATATGACAAGCCATAAAGAGTAAAAAAAATTTCCCAATAGATTTTACACTTGACTTCTTTTCAAGTCTCATCTGCCAAAAACTATAGTAATCTATTCACCCTGCATTAGCCACTTCATTTATCCCTGGCACAAGAATATGCCAATTACATTTTGGGTGGTATTAGTGGGGGTAAGAAAAGGAGACTTGTAATGGGAAAGCTAGCTTCAACTTTAACCCTGGAGATCCTAGCAAACCATAAGATATGCAGTTGCACCTAGATGTCACAGTGATGGAGACATTAAAATACCACATAGAAAAGTGAAGCAGCTAAGCTTGTAGCATCACAAATGTCTGTATCTGGCAGATCTCTGCTGTTTTTCAACTATATTTCATTTTGGTGCACACAACAAATATATTTTTTCAGCCTCTCGGTTCTACCACCAGACCCTGTTCTACAGTACTTTAGCCACTGATGAATAGCAAGTGTGTATTTTGAGAATAGTCAGTGCAGCTTAACTGGAACTAGGTTAACAGGAGAACCACTTCATTGCCATGTGTGAGCGGGAACCAACTTCATGTAGCCTTTAAAATTAATTTTATGTGGATACTTCTGAGACATGCTGGATAACAGGCATGGCTGGAAGCAGAGTTTTAATTTCTCTTGAGTAGCTGCAGTAGAAACAGAGAATTTTTAAGGTTCCTAGTAGTGACAAAGACTGAGATATGGTTCTTTATATTAACTCTGCTACATTTATACGTACATTAAATTGTTTTCCACAGCACAGATCAGCTTTAACTATTTTTAAATTTATACAGATTTATGCAATTAAAATGCCATTACAATGCAATTAGCGTACCAGCACAATTAAAGCGTCCAGAAAATAAACTGACATCTGTATGTGATTCCTTGTCTATTTGTACTTTCTGGAGATGTTACAGTAATAGAAACATCAACATCTATCGTGACTTCAATCTATTCACTGGCAACTGAGTATGCTCACAGCCTCTCAGGCCATGTTTAGCAACTCACAGCATTTGGTCCCTAGTGGGGAAGTGATCCAACTAACCGAATACCACTGCAAAAACTCTGCTTGTGTGTCTCAAGTTTGTATTCCTTTAAAAAAAAAAAAATCTTCAGTGCACTTCTGTCTTGGTTTGGTGCAACTGAACAGTCTGATTTTTAAAAAAGCTGCAACCCAGTCCCTGAATTTTGCATCCGCAATTAACTGATGGTGCAGATGTGGGAGTGTGGGATGAATGTAAGTACTAGACTTGTGGGTGCACTCCTATAATTAAGAAACATAACCTGTGTTCACTTCCACCCACATAAAATTGGACCCACAAAAACAGAGATAGATTTTAAAAAACAGGGGAACTGAAAATGTCTTCTTTTAATAGATCAATTATTTTTAATGAATGGCAGTTTTTAGGGGAACTTCACAGTTGTAGCCATAATTGTGGCAATCCTAGTCAGGCGGGAAGGAGACAGTTTGCAAGTAGATCTGTCCTTGCAGGCTACAATCCTTTATTCTGAGTGGTTACATTCTCAGGATTGCCTAGAACATTGAGCCATTGTAGCCCTGACCTTATTTATTTCTAGTTATGCCTCATAACTGGGGAGATAGTTGAGTCACAAATGAAATTTACAGCCTTCTGCACATCCACAGTGGCAGCACTATGGCAAATGGCATGAAAGATATCCCTAGACGCACTAACAAATGCCATCCTGAGGCCTGAGGCACAGAAATCTTGCCCTTCAGAGAGGAAACTGCACACGGTGATTTATTACAGTATTTTACAAATATTTATAAAAGATTTAGAAAACCTAATAAGATGCAAAATTGCCCCTTTTAGGGTCTGCTGAAGGCAGCCAGCAACAGTTTTCTTTAATAGAAATCATAAGTCAGCTCTGAGCATTGCATAATGCAGAAAGCTGAGGGAGAGCACTTTGAATACATTTTCCACACCAATAGAAAGTTAGGCTGTTCAAGCTCTTTAAAGCTACAGATCTGCCCAGAGGATTCAGGGAGCCTGGGGCAAAGCAATTTCAGGGGCCCCTTCCATAAAAAAAAAGTTGCAATACTATAAAATACTATATTCTCATGGGGGCCCCTGTGGGGCCCAGGGCCCAAGGCATATTGCCCCACTCCCCCATCCTCCTCCCCTGGGCGGCCTTGTAAAGTTATACTAATCATTTGGATAAAACTTGCAACAGATCATTCTTATTACAGAATACAGTTGAGCCAGACCTGGACAGAACAGTCAGAAAACCCTAGGATTACTTTAGCCTGGAAATGAGAAGAGTTAGAGGTGACTTGAGCAAACCATTTTGTAATATGAAAGACAAATAAAAACTGATTCTTGATATCCCATCCCTTGAATACTCGGTCAAGTGGAGAGTCGATACAATGTTGGGCCCAACTACAGTGAATGTTCACACCGTATTGGTACCTGCCTAGGAAAGGACTGTGTTTAAACAAGGTTTTCTAGGAAGGTGCAGCGGGGAAGGTACACTGAGTGGCAACAGGGCCCAAAAGGTGGTAGGCAGAATTAAAAATAAATAGTGTATAACTGTTTATCAGTGCAAAGGACATTGGCCATGCATCACATTATTTCTATGCTCCCAGCCAGTCCCTATTAGAGCAAAGCTGCTACTAGCCTGTTGCTAGAAATAAACTTTGGTAAAATTAAATGATGTCACTGATTTTTCAAATCAGCAGCTATGGTGAAAGTTAACAGAAAACAAGTATTTCAAGTTCTACAGCATTTCCTTATGCAATGTAGTCAACCTGTGCAATTCTCTGCAATGCAAGGGCAGCCAGACAGACAACATGGCTGTATTTTATAATGGACTGAATAATGGAAGCTAAGACAAGAATGGATAATCAGATCTCTGCTGCAGGGCATAAGCTGATCACTACAGGGGTCAGGAAGGAATAACACAGAGAACTTTGTGGGAGGTTTTGGCCTTCCTCTGAAGCATCCTGGAGAGGCTATTGCCAGAGGCAGACTATCAAAGATAGTCTGATTAGGTATGACGACCTCTACAATGGATATTGTACCTGCTGAAAAACAGATACAAATGTACCTCTCTTTGACCTGCAGAGGAATAGACAGACATATGGAAAATTCTGACCAGGAATGAGCTTGTGTGTCTTTCAGAAATGTTATGCAAGGGCTTCATACACAACATAAGCAACTACATGGGATTTCAGCACATCAGCCATTGCCAAAACAATCAAATCAAACCAAAAATGACCCCCCCCAACACAAAACACTCCACAAATGAAATATCAGCTAGATATTAGAACTGAACCAACCCCTCATCTTCATAAAGGTACTTGACAATTCCCCAGGGGATAACAAACAGCATTGGTACACCTGAGAAGAGAGGAGACAAGATAGATACTGACAATCAGAAACAAGGAAAAGCAGGAAGGACTAAAACCTCATATGACTAAGAGCAACATAATTAGCCAGTGACAAGTTTGCAGCACCTATCCAGTGTACCTATCCATCACTGTTCCAGGTCAGCAATGCTGCTAAGTTACCATCATGCAGCTATTTAGTGGTTTATATAAAATGAGTTAGGGGGATCAGTCTAGTTCCGAGTGGACAGGTGTTTGTGTGACAAAAACCACCTCCAAAATTGGCACTAATTGGAGCTCCTGTTGGCAGCTTTCATTGAATGGGCCCCGGAGACCAAATTCGGGAGCTCCAACTAAGTCAGAGTGAATACAGAGTGGGAGGTGTTTTCTGGGGGAAGCTTGCAGTGCTGTTATACAGACTCAAGGCCATCAATCCAATGCCTTTCACTTGCATTACATTTACTCACATTTAAATATACACTTAAAAAGTGCATCTGTCAACTGATAGTGCTGGAAATGTCCAGAAACAATGCAAAGGGGGAAAATGTTTCATTAGACAAAGAGGGATGAAACACTGTCCCAAGGATGAATAAGGTGTCACATTTCCATAATTTCTCTGTGAATCTGTCCCTCCTTGCACACCCTTTCAGGTTCTTTACCCACATTAGTGCCAAGTAAGGTGGTGTATACATGGAATGTATTTAAAGGTGGTGGTGGGGAAGAGTAACAACAGTGTTATGATTCGCAGTGGTCTGAAAATCTCAAAACAGTATCTGCAATGTGAATTATGCTGCAATAACTTTCAGTTGTGTTGTACTGTATTCTTTCCCAGCCACCAGGAGAGCGGAGTGTTACAAAGAGACAAAGGTCAGTTACCCTCCCTTGTCAGTAAGGACGGAATGAGAAGTAACAAGCAGCAGCAGCAGCAGCAAGGAAACTTTCTGAAGCTTTCTATAACTAGAGTAATCATAAGGACAATGGAGTGAGCCGGCCAGGGGGAGGTTGCCGAATCACCATCACTGGAGGTATTCAATCCTGAGATTGTGCAGGCATCTGTAAGGATGGGCTAGTGAGAACGGTCTATGTGGCCCCCCCAGTTTGGGCTACAGAGCACCTCCTAGACGACAGGGGGTGAATTACAGAGTGCACTAAAATGCTGCCCTGTAACTTCCCCTTATGGACGCTGTGGGCACAAACTCAAAGTACCTGGTTTGCATTAATATAGTCGTTGTCAAACAGGACTGCATTAATGTAAGTTAGGTACCTGTTATTTTGCACCCACAGCATTCATATAGGGAAGTTACAATGACGCACGCTAGGATGCGATGCAATTAACACCCCCACTGTCTGAACTGCAGGGCCAGGTAGACAAGTCCCCAGTTGTGCTAGGATGCCTAGGAAGTGGCTTAGGCGACCCACTGCAGATCACTTTCAATCCCAAATGAGTCTTTGATTCATGGAAGCTATTAAATTAGTCTTTGAATTTTTCCCTTCTTGACTTTACAGGGAATTAAGGCTGGATTAAAAGTCACCCTAATATGAAATTTACAAGATGAAACATGAACACTCTGAGAGAACAAGATATATTTCAGTAAAGGAACAGATGTTTAGAGTGATAAGTGCTATGATTTGTGGAGATCTCCATAGCCTGGATACATCAGAAATCTCTCCATATTTAATTGCATTACTTGATTTTTTGATTTGGTGAGATTCAAATTATTAGTGATATATTTTAAAAGGGCCAAGCTAGACAAAGCCTGTCATGACTGAACCACTTCAGTATTCTGATTAGAAAGTACTCAATTAATTAAAGGTAACATGGTGATTGGCATCTCCTCCTCCTCCTTCCAGTTGCTATCCAGTGCTGCTACATCAGTCATGTCCCATGTCACTGCACTTTAATCCAAGGCCCTGAGATTTGACAGTATTGTGGAAATTTATGAGTTTTAACTGATATTGTCTGTACTGCTTGGATATACATATGCAGCACTGACCAAACTTCAAAAGTTCTGTTCCAGGAGGTGCTGGCTCAGTATATAATCTAGGACAGACTCTCGGTGTAACAGGGCTATGAGGGATAGAGTCTCTTATTGTTCTAATGTCCTGGTCAGGGTACGTCCCCACGATATTACTTAATCCACATAAATCTGGTTTACAATGGACTGTTTAATCTGAAGCAGTGTTTCTCTTGTGATTTATAGCACAGAAAAACAGTAATGTCTCCAGCCTCTCCTAAATGAATTAGTTTTCAAAGATCACAAAGGCTTTGCCTGGACAAGAGTTTGTGATCCTGGTCTTGATTGCTAATTATCTTGAGTTAATTTACATGATTGTGACTGTTAGTCTAGACACGCCCCAAGCATGTGTGGTTTGCTCGAGGACTCAGTCTAGGGTAACTTTTGTTTAATGTACCAAGAGTGCATGTTCATAGGAGGGAAACCTTAACTTCACATGATTTAGAAACAAACCCACAATGTATTTTGGTGTACGTATAGTGGTTTGGCTAGACTATGAAACGATGTCAAAGTGAGTTCATGGCTTGCCAATGTATTAGCAAAGGGAACAAAGCTTTTTCTCCCTCTCCTTTTCCCCAGTATGTTCATTGGAATCAGAGATCTAGAAGTTGCAGAGCTTTAATTCTAGCCACACATTTCTAAGATTACATGCATCATAGTACACCATGGACGTAAGTCAACATTTACCAACTATCTATTCTCAGTTCAGAGGAAAAACTATGGTATCTCTAATGTTATGACTTTTTAAGTGGCAGCCACAGGATAAGATGACTGAAAATTATATTAAAAAAGAGATAACAAGATCAATGGTATCTTTTATTAGATTCATAGTTACACTTTACATCTGCATTGCTACAGACCCAAAAGTTTTTCTCCAAAAATAGACCTCATAATTTGAATCACATTTGACACAGTTAATTTTTCTTTCTGAACTGTTTCCATCAATTTGGTGCTCATGAAACTGAGGGTTTTATAACACTGGGTTGAGTATTATTTATTTATATTACCATATAGCCTAGGAACCCCAGTAATGAAGCAGGTGCCATTGTGCTAAGCGCTGTAAGCTAGGAAAACTTCTTACACACAGTTCCACCAATGCACTTTCAGCCTGACATTCCCACCCACCCCAGCTATTCTATGCCTGGGCTCCACATGCAGTTCTGCCATCGTACCTTGTCCCTTGCCAAGGCAGGCTTTTCAGTGTAGCCGTGCCTTTAATCTAAAATAAAGGCCCTTCTGATATAAAAAGTTTGCAATTACTCTGTGTAGAGGGAAAAAAAGTGGCTGAGAGTTTCAAAGTCAACCAGGGGATTTAGAGAGACACAACTTCAGTGTGTCTAAATCCACTAATCTGTTTGGAAAGTCTGAAGCAGCAAGAGTAATGGTCTAAAATGCAGCATCTTGCAACTGCAGGGCTTGAGGCCACTAGTGTAGAATGCTGCAGTATTTTTAATAAGGCTCTTGATATCCCTGGTTTTAACGAAGTCTTTTACTTGAAGAAGCAAGTTTAAAAGGAAATAGCTAATGGAATAAACATATCTAATTGCTACACTGAGTCTAAATAACACTTTCTTTCAAAGCGTTCTTCCTGGATCTCTTCCAAACCCATCTTTCTTGCAATCTGGCTTTAGACGCTGATAGCTTCCTTCCTGCAGTTCTTTCTTCCTTGGAGTAGGTTTCTGTTGTCAACTTTTCTGAATGGCAGCTTCTCTGCTGTGAGCACAGCTGGGTGTAAAATCGCTGCAGGAGCTCAGAGAATCTGTTTGGCTTTTTATTAATATATTCTTGTTAGTCTTTAGTGCTGCTAATTGCCTCATTGTGTCATTCTCCCTGCACATAGCAATTGTGGGATGTTGCTCGGGCATCATCATTTTCCTCCTCTTCTGAATGTAAAATGTTCCCTGTTCCAGTAACTGCTGGTGGGCGTATGGATGGGTTGAAGTGTAATCTGCTGTTCTCATAGACTATTTTATACAGTGCTGATGTAGTTAGTCGGGGTGACTTGGGTTCAGTGTCTGCTCTCTCAGACTCGGACTACAAGAACAAGTCTTGCTGCCTTGAATGCTGTAACTAGGAATAATCTATGTACTTTAAGAAACAAAAAAACAAACAAAAAATACCAATGTGTCACCATCCCCTTAACCATTTTATATTTGGTGTTCCTTTCCCCCTGCATTCCATGTCTGTTTTGTCTCTGGTGGAGCAAGAGCGCTTTGGGGCTCTTATGTCTGTGGAGCATTCAGCTCATTGTGGGCGGTATCAGAAATAAATAGCAACAACATTCTCTTTTCCACTGCAAATGAGCCTGTTGCTTCTGAGCCAATATTCTGCTTAGCTACAGCTGTGCTGCCTTCTAGACTGAAGGGAGTAACTCATCTACCTGCCTCGCCATTTGCTCATTCTGGCCCATAAGAGAGTTCTTTTGTTGTTGCTACTGCGTCTGTTCTGGATACAGTATAATTTTTCTAGCAGCTTTGCACATGGTAGTGACAAGGGGAAGATGTGGGCTTTGGTTTACATAGCATGCACAATACATTACATGCATGCATGTGTGAAATCACAAAATGTTTTGCACAATTCAAACTGTAAGCCCACTGGGGTGAGGACTGTCTTTTTGTTCTGAGTTTGTACAGCACCTAGCACAATGGGGTTCTGGTCCATGACTAGAGCTCCTTGGTGCTAAGGTAATATAAACAATAATAATTGATGGAAACAAGCAAAAATATAAGACTGCCCTCTCCACGTATTCCACTTTTCCCACTATTTTCTACGCCATAAATAAATAAATAAATAAAATGGAGATTCCTGACAAAAAATCCAGTGATTCTTGTGAAATCTTGTGAATATAAAAGTGATGTTCACATAAATGACTCCTGATTTGTGAAATGGGGTGAAAATTCGCCTTGCATTATTTTACTTACATTTTTTCCAGTTTTGGTATATGGGTATTTGTTTTATAATAATAAACTGAACAGAATTTTTAAAAATCAATTACTTATTTCAATAGCCAAAGAAAAATAAACTCAAATCTGCATTGATGTGAATGGAGCACACTGTAATAAATAAAAATAGTAACAATAACAACCATCAATTATTAACCTTTTGCTAACATGCATTTGGAAAATTCTTTTAAAATATTTTGTAATTTAGCATTTTACAGCCTGTTATTTATTAACCTTGCCAAGAGGCACAACAGAGAAACACCCCACTGAGATTGCTTTTTTTCACCCCATTTGGAAAGCATTTTCACCCCCTACATTTTGAACAGAAACTGAACGAACATGGTAGTTTTATTTTAACCACCGCCTCTTTGTATTATCACCCAGAAATTGCATGGGTTTCAAATCATCATCACTGACTCATGTCAGTACATCTCTGCGAACAATGTGCATTTGTTAGCTGCTGCTGTCCAGCTTATGACAAATTTTAACAAAGCTCAGCATTTAGGTCTAAAATCTGGGCCAGATCCACTACAACAATTTACACTAGCTGAGGATCAGGCCCCTAAAGTGCCAGTCAAATTTATTTAGGGTGTAAATTCTTTTATCTTCATATACATGAGGGTGAATTTGGCCCAGCCTATTTAGCTCTTATTTGTTCTGTGACTTCATGCACAGCACTTGCCAAGCACAAGAACTACAGCAGAGCAAATAGTGCAAAAAAGAGTATTTGCAAACATTCAGGGGCACAAAACCAGTGAGCTGGATTCAGTGGTTGCTCATAAACACTCCAATGGTTCTGTTCACGTGGATGTCTGGGAGAAGCTCAAACATATATATATATATATATATATATATATATATATATATATATATATATATATATATATATGTGTGTGTGTGTGTGTGTGTGTGTGTTTGAGCTTCTCCCAGACATCCACACATATATATATATGTGTGTGATCACACACAGAAAAATTAGTGTTATCCAACCAGGAAGCGGAAACAATACCGCGAGACTTCTGTGACTAATCACGTGGCTCAATTATAATTACAACTAAAAAAAGGGAGAAGTAGTTCATAAACAAATTTTCACAACAAACCAAAATTTGATGTAAAAACATTCATCTAACAATGGCGAGTGGTGAAAAAATTAGTGGAGGTCAAGAAATTATTCAACCAGCTCTGGTAAAAAACAGCAGGTGCTTGTTTTTTGGTTCAGCTTTAATCAGGTGTGATTTATCATATGCAATGTGTACTGTACTGCTAGATAATGGCAACCTTTGAGATCCTTGTCCTCAAGGCCTTTGCATGTCCATGACCCATGTCCATAACTTCCCATTGTTAGATTGATGACATGAGGCACTAGCAACTGAACACACATCACTTTTATTTTTTTTGTTTTTAATCCACTAGTTCCTCTCTGTTGCTAGGGTGATCTTTTAACAACTGATAAACTATGTCAAGCTACAGGACTCTTTCACCTAGAACAGGAACATCTTGTCTCGTTGGAGCAAACATGAACATTACATTGAGAAAAATCAGTCTACTCTGAAGACCTTCTGAGCATTCATGGCATAAAGAGATCTGAACCAGGGTTACATATTCATGAAGAAAGAATAATGCACAAGGCAGAGAGACAGGAAGAAAATCTATTCTTGCTTCATTTTGCCAGTAGTTACATTCACAATCATTAAGCCTGACACAGGAATGAGTTATGAACACTTCTGAGGGCACTTTCCAGGATAGGAGCAGTAGAGGCTGCTATATTTGAGAATGAAGGTGCATTGGCAATGCTATGTACAAGTACCCAGGGTTGGAATAGTAAGGGACTCTGCAGGTTAGGCGTCAACAGTGCTGGCAGGAAGTGTGGATGATGCCTAGACATTGAATGCCAAACTCTGGCACTGCCAGTCATTTTCACAAAATCAAAAATTAAATAAATTGACAGTAGTAAAACTTGAAAGATGAGGGAGAACAAACAGGACTGTGTCATTTTTCTTCATCATTTTCATCTTTTGTTCTTGTCAGAGGCTGAAATGCAAGCAGACTTTTTTCAGACAAAATACTCTCCCTTCCACACACACCCCGCCCCACTATTTCTTATACAGATTTTTGGCATTTTTGAAGAATATAATTTTGTTTTTATTTCTGTTCTGTTTTGCTCCCTGGTGAGTTGGATGCCTTATAAGTTTTATAAGGGGCAGGACTGCTCATAGGATTTGTATGATATGTATGATTTTAATAATGATTACACAGCATGTAGGTTCTGTTGCTATGCACACTATATAAGATGGTAAAGAAAGGGATACAGCAGCACTGTTTTGGCTAGCACATTCCAGCAGAGATTTGTTATTCCTCATATTTATTTATTCCCATTAACACACCAGAACTTTCACCTTTCATATATCACTGTGTATTAAATACAGGTCAGTTAGTATTTTGCAATGGATCATTTATATGAATCTCACCAGTCAACACATTGACTAGCATATTCACAGAAGGCAAATACAGAAAATGGGAAAGAACGCAGTCTTCCAGCAGCAGTTGTGGGAGCAAACAACCTAATTAGTTTTAAGATGGAGCTTGATAAATTTATGAACAGGAGTACACGATGGGGCTGCTTGTGATAGCAAAGGACTGGACTGGACTCAGGGACACAGGAGATCCCTTCCAGTCCTTTGTTCCTATGTAACACAATTAAAACTATTGATAAATTGGGGAGAGTTCATAGAAGAGCCACAGGAACGGTTAAAGAATTAGAAAACAGACCTTACCAGTGCCAGACACAAGGAGCTCAATCTATTTAGTTTAACAAAGAGAAGCTTAGCTGGAGAGTGAAAGATTCAGAGCTTTAGCATTTCTACTACAGACAGCTCGGGCTCAAGGGACTGACACCCAGCTCATCACAACCCCTAATCTTGCTCATGCACATGCACAATAGTCACTGAACATTTCATTATTTTCCAGAAGATAACCACTTGTTCCACCCATACAGTAGAGCTGACCTATCATTACCTTCATTTAGCAGCCCCAATAATATTCCACACAGATGTTGATTGCATGAGCTATAACCCTGTGTTGTACATACAAGGAAATCCACTCGCTTTCACCTAGGAGTGGCGAGCACTTCCTCCTGGAGGTGCTGCTGTCTTCAGATGACAAACAGCTGTTATGTAAAGCGAGATGCTTGACATGAGGGCTATTCTTGATTGCCCTGTTCCATCTTGTTACAGTTATATAGCATAAAGATCTTTCACATCAAGCAACTAACATACAGTGATAAAACATTGTGCATCTGTCATCCAGTTTATAGAAGTTTGCGGGTGTTAGTAAATTTTGCAGGGTCTTGGTGAGTTCATGGAGTTATATAGATGTCCCATGAAGCCTAATGTATGAATTTACGAGATTTATGCATAGCCATTGTTTTCAGCTAAAGGCTTTCATATAAGAAACTAAAACAGTGTAATATCTATAAAGGATTTTAAAAGCATTAGGTCAGATATTAGGAACAGAAAAGGAATGGGAAGCAGGATTTGAATTCAACAGTTACAGAAGAGAATATGTGTAGACAGACAGCTTTTTTTATTTCACCTGTTCCAAAGCATGAGATAGGGTAGTCACCACAGTGACCGTGTAGGCAAATGCACTCAGCAACCAGTAGATAATATGAGAAAGAAAACAAGAGACTGACTTACCCCAGCCAATGCAGAGATAAAGCCGAAAAATTCTCTGTTCAGAAAAGACTGACAGGACCAGCAGTGTGTACAGGTACATGCCTTCCACCAACAGCCAGTAGTAGTTTGCAGCCACACAATACTGCATCATCACAAAAACCAGGCGGCAACTGAGTGACTCCTGAGAGAGCAGAAAATACAGGTCAGTGAATGTAGCAAGGGTGGTGAAAAAAGGAGGCAGACAAAAAAATCCCCAGAAGTTCCAGTAACATGAAGAGAAGAACAGAATTAACTGTACATCCCTCTTCCTAGTCAAAAAATATCTTGACTAAATGGATCACACCTAACCACTGGGATAACAAAGGGTCAGCTACTGTACTTCAAAAACACAGCATGTGAATTCCAAAGCAAAGAACTGTATAAAAACATTTACCCTTGTTTCTTTACACATCTACTGTTCTGAATATTCCCCCGTGTATACCTTAAGTGGTAGTTTGCCAGTACAGTATAAGGAGAAGGGAAGAGAAGAGTAGCTACAAGAGTGTCTCTAGTTACTGAAATCAGTCACTGAAAAATTTCAGGTCCACAGATACTATATTCTACAGATAAGAACTCCACTTTTCCAAAATACACAGTTGATGCCACAATGCTGCCAATTCTTCAAAGGCAAGTGATGTGTGATACCAGAGCAGTATTGTCCTGATGCATCATATCTGATTGCAAAACCCTCTTGGCCATTTCTCTGAATTTTACAACTGTTCAGGAATCCAAACAAATACAATTAACGAATTCATTTGCCCATCAAATCATGAAACAAATCTGAACTACACAGCACTGTTTACACACTAGGCAGAAGTACTCAGCCCTCCCTGCTTGAAGGAAGGGACTGACTGACAATCCACAAGGTCATTGCCAATCTTCACATATAATGATTTTATATCAGCTTGTCGGTGCACCCCAAAGTCTGCATGTTACAAATCACAAGAAACTGATCATCATGTGGGATGCACCCATCTGGTCCCAACAGGTGATCCCTGTTCAGTGGAAGGTAAAAAATGCCTAAGATTCCTATCACAGTGCTCAAAGAAAGATTAAAAATTCTTCCTAATTCTTCCATTTTCCAGTGCCTTTAACCTCCTGCATATGACCGAGAATCACAGCCGATAAGTATCTACTCCCATTTAATTTCCAAATCACTGTCTCCCACAACTTGGTTATATTTTATATATCAGCTCTCAAGGGGGAGAGAAAGCAGTTCTCTGTTTTTAGTATCATCACAGAATATTTACATACTTTCTATATTCAGACTAAAGATGAAGTGACATGTTACTTTAGCTCCTCCCAGGTTTGGACTCACATTCAAATCAAATCACCATAGTTAGCAGGACTATACAGTACTCCAAGAATGACCAGCTAACTGGGTCACCTGATTGGCTGGACAATGTCACCTGTTGCAATGGAACCTCTGTCAGAATATTCTGTTGTCATCACTGGAAATGGTGAGTGTGGAGTGGGTGGGGGAGGAGAGGTATGGGGCATTTACCAATACAGGGGGGGAGGGGGAAAACTGCTCTTGATGTTTTCTCTGCCCCATGGGGATAAACCTTCAATAGGATAAGAAACACAATGAGGTAGCAATTATTCACAGGTAACAATACTGGGATTGCATGACTAGAACTGTATGAAGTCTGTCAAGGGAGTCAAAGGAAAACTCTGTGGAAGTGAAGAAAATATTTTGGACAAACCTCAGTACAAAGTGAAAGTTTCATGCAGATGATGAACCACTGACCTCAGAAGCAACATGACTCCTGCCCCTACCTGGTAGGAGATGAGTCCTTCCCACTGGTGTTCAGGCGTAGCTGTTTTGTACATCCACTTCACCACAGAATCCTTAATGAAGACAGATACAGCACGTAGGATAAAAGAAGTGAAGAGATTCAGGTGAATGTAATTCCTAGTGCAGTGCAAATGCCTGTAACAAGAAAGCAAAGCCTGAGTCAGTGAGCGTGAGTAGGCTGCAATGATACCATGGGTATCGGTGAGAGTGAAATTGATAGATTCTGTTAAAAAATCAGTGGCTACCGATGCAGATGAGTCACTGGAAACTCATTACTTGTGAATGGCTGCGGGGATCTGAAACTCTCTGCAAGAAATATTCACCTTTAGGAAGAGGCCTGACCTGAAAAATTTCCGCCCAAAAGGTGAATATTTCAGAACAATTGGAGTGTGTGAAAAACAGGGAGTTATAATGAAACACAATTTACAACTTTAATTACAGTGATCACAGCTGAGGAATCTAAAGGACTGGACTTTTTACATAATGCTGCGTCTAAACGATTTAAGTGATCCTTCAGCAAAGAAAACAAGAGTGCAACAGGAATACTTTGGAAGGCTTCATGTGCTAGTGCGCAGCACAGCAGCAGACTATATTAAAGTACCTGTCCCCGTGAAGGGAAATTATCATACATATTAATTATCATAGACACCAAGAGAAGACTACATTCATCAACAGCATCCTGAGAGGATCACAAACACCTTCCATGAGTCTAAAAGAAACACGATGTTCACCTTTGTGGTGATGATAAAAAACAATGATGGAAGATCATCCTCGTGAATTTCAATAGCCAGCTACACAGACAACAAAATTGCTACCTGTCAAAATGTGTTTTGGGTGGGCAAAGGAAACGGGAGCTGTGTAATTGAAACTCAGCAATGAAGTGCTGTCAATATTTTACCAAAGTTTTCCCACTAATATTTCCTCCCTCAGCTTGTAACAAACTCTGTGTAAGCAGAAGCACACATGTCGCAGAGGGAAGAGATGGGGAACTCTATTAATTTGTTTTTCCATGTAAAAAAAAGACATTCTCACAACTATGATCAAGAAAGTAGGCAGTGCCACTTAGAAAATTCATATTAAGCTACGCTCTGCTGGAAGTGATTATTTTTCATTTCTGAAAAATATACTGAGCATATTATAGAGGAACAGTTGTTACGCCTATATTTTAAAGTCCTAATTTTTCAGCTCTGCAATGTCGGCTTGAAAAACAGATTTGGCCTTAAATTTTCTAGATTTCTTCAGAAGGCAAAGAAGAATATTTCTGCAAAGTTTGAAAAAGATTCATTAAGCCACTTTTAAGTTACAGGTCATTTAACAATTTAACCATGTTTAACTTTGGTCGCCCTCTAGCTCAAAACTAGCTTGTTGCTACCCCTTCAAACTTTCCATATTCTTAAATGTGTTTGAAAAGTCATACACCAACTATACACATTACACACACACACACACACACACACACACACACACACACACACATGTGCATGAAGAAAATAATTTGTAAGTAAATACAGTTACTGATTATCTGCATTGTGGGTAGTTTAGGTGTCCGATACTGCTCCCATTGATTTCAATGGAAGGTATGGGGACTATCCTGTTTCCATTGCTAAGCATAAAAGGTTTCTACCATTGACTTCAGTGGGAGCAGGACTGTACACTACTTGTTTGTGAGCATATTGCCCTCTGTTGGCTGGCTGCACCTTAGAATTAATATAAAGGATATTCTATAGCGAACAGAGATCTTCCTTTAGTTCAAGGTGGAAAAATCTGTGGTTTGAAACCACGTTTCTGCTCCCAGCTCTGTAAGCACGCAAGATTGCTGTGGATAGTTAGAAGCTGAGGCTGCAGTCAGAGTCCAACAACATGCGGATGTTAATTCCAAGGAAAAAGTCCTTCTGACAACTAGAATTCGTCCTGATAATTATGAATAAAGTTGAATAAACATATTTTGAAATTTACAGACTTTAAAATGGCTCCTTTTTATGTTTTTGTGAAGCCTCTAACATAGTTGCTGTTCAGTTTTTCATTTTCTTATGTTACAGTACTCAAGTTTTATACATGTTGCAAAAGGCAAGTACATTTGTCACTTAGCACATTAACTGTTTTTTGAAACTGAAGTTATTTGTTCTTGGATTGACAGCAGAACACAGTGCTCAGATGGAAAGATTTGAACTGTGGTTGGGAGTTTTGGACATCTTCCTCCAGAAAGATTTTGAAAACACCTGCCATGTTGGCTCAATCTGCAACATTTCAACAGCAAAATAAATTGCTCTTCAGGAGTATTTTTATGAATTCGGGGGAGAAGTCATCTCTGGCAGGGGTGATTTAGTGGTAGCCAGAGAGCAGTGACTCTGAATCCCTAAACTGTACTAATGCCTAAACATGTGAATCATCATAATCCTCCCATGGCATTGACAGAGGCAGAACCTGTCTTTCTGGGTTTCCCACAAATTTCAGCTCAGCTGTGATCATTTTAAGCTCTCTTTGAAACGCGAAGAGCAGTCACTAGAGTCCCATGTTTCTCAGCTGAAAAAAAGATAAAATACAATAGACCAGGATCAAATATCTGCATTTCCTGCCCTTTCTACATGTTACTCTGAATGCCCCCATATTTGCACCTGCTGTGCTCAGTACCCCCAAAATTCAGACAAACCAGGCTAGAATCAATGAAATTGCAGCAGACATGCATGGTGCATTTATGGAAAGATGTAGGATCTAGGTCAGGCTGCCAGCACTTTTTTGACCAAACCTAAGCAATATAACATATGTTCCAGGGTCCTTTCAATGGCTTCTCAGTCACCAAACTCTGTTAATTTCTATGCTCTTCCACAGAATTTGATGGAGTCATACCTAGAAGAAACTAATACATAGAGCTGACTGGAGGATGGCAATTCTGTTTCACGGTACTGTTAGCAGATTTGAGGTTGAGGGGAATTGTTCCACAGTGGAACAAAAATTTCCAAATATTTTGGCAAAAATGGAATTGCATTAAAGTGTCTGTTTTCAGATCAAACCTTGAGGTGTTCATGTGGGGAGGCTGGTCTGGCAGGTTCGAGTCCCTGATTCTGATCTCATTTTGATCTGGATGAAAAACTCTGCTCTGAAACAGGCAGAGCAGGGACTTGAACATGGGTTTCCCCCACCTCCGATGCCAATCTCCTCACCACCCTAGTGTATGATAGAATCACTCTGTCCTCTCATCCCTTCCAATGAAAATTTTGTCAAAACCAATACACCTCCGCAAAGCATTTCAGCTTCAGAGAAACAGCATATTTTGACAAATTTTCATTTTGTCGAAAATATTTCAACCAGCTCTCCTAGTAGTTTAGAAGCAAAATATGTTTGGAAGAGATAAGGTGCAAGAGGGGAGCAGGGAAGGGTGAGAGGATGAAAGGAGTAGAACAGGGAGATGGTAGAAGGGAGAAGCTGAATTTTTCTAAGTCTGATGCTGTTTAGACTGGAAGAACAGCGTGGCTGCGTCCACTCTGTTTTGAATTACATCAGGATTACCTGAATCCAAGAAGGATGGCAGTTGCTATTACCAGGGCAGAGAATGAAAGAGCATATCCAATGGTGTAGATGACTGACACGTATAGGAGTTGTTCCTCTGGTGCGTCCTGACAGCATAAAAGGAAAGAAAAGGCAGCACTCGTTGGACCTGTTTCTCTTCTCCCATCTCCCCATTACCTTCCCACCAACCCTACTTTGATGACACCTACTATTTTTCCATCCCTTTATTAAGTACTCAGAGGCACACATTACAAATCAGAATCTTCCACCTTTCCCATTCCCCAAATAAACAAAAATCCCACCTCAACTCCCATTAAATACGCGAGCTTTGCAGCAAGCCCAGAAAGTCAATATAACGGGACTATTACAGAACAAGGCTGAAGGGAGTGGGGAAGGGAGTGAATTCCAAATACAAAGGACACTGTCCTTCCTATCTATACCGTCATACAGATAGACACATCAATTCTGCAATAGCAGATATAAATTCTGAAGCCAGCATTTTCAAGCAAGGATGCCTAAAGCTATGTTCCTTAATGCCATATTTAAGTGGCTTCTTTCATATCCAAGTTTGAAAATTTTGGTCCATGTCTTGGGGAGAAAAGATTTTTGCAGAACATGCAAAAGCAAGAGATAGGCCTGAATCATGATGTTTGGGTTGTGGGGCAGGATTTAGATCCTGTATTCTGATTCTGGATCATCTCTAATCACAAACCTATTTCCAAGACTCATTCATTTTATTTCTCCACTTTGGGTTGATGACACTAAAAATACTGAGCAATGTGCACTGTGCTGTACAAAAGACAACACTCTTCCTGCTTCAGAAATAGATAAAAACATTCAGAGGCACACGGCACAGCATGTAAGGGTTCAGACTGAGTGCAGAGGCCATCACTGACAGGTTTTGTGGAATAAGAGTGTTTTTAAAGGAAGGATTTGAAGACTGCTTAGTCCAGGAGGAGAGACTTTGTCAGGGTCACAGCCTGGCACAACTTCTGAAACTCAACAGTTTAAAAAAAAAATCAATGCAGCCCAAACTGATGTTTAATATTTAAAGGACATGATGCCTCCTCTCTCATCTTGGAGGATGTTACATTAAAACAAACCTTAGGGTAATGGCAAAAAGCTATCAGCTTGTGATCTTTGTGCAGAGCCTCCCTTCGACATTCCTAGTAGGTTTGTGTTTGGGGGATGCCTACAACATGACAGTGATTTTTACCCAAACTAAGCCCTTGGTGGTTGGATACATGTTGTGATAATTGGGCCTAAAATTTACCTTAATTGGGAGCTCAACTGTAAAAAGTAAATAGAAGTTCATAAGATATCACAATAATCTATAACAACACGTACTGATGGGAAAAGGGATGAAAGGGAGACAGAAAGACTGAATTAGTCCAAACAAAAAGGCATAACAATATAACTCAAGGATTGTGTTAAGATCATCCCTTGTAAACAAGAAAAGCATGGAACCAAAAATCAGTGAACCAAAACTCATGTTTCAAAAACTAAGCCTAATTCATGAACAAAATAATGAGGGGATAGGCTTTTCCACCGGTGGGTCCTTAAGAGACTTTGGGGAGAAAAATGGGTTACTGGAGTGAACTTCACCATCACCACACCACCACCACCTTGTGGGACCCCATGCCTTCATCATCCTGATCCCGAGAGATATTTTGACCAGACTGGGTTCGAGAGAAGGACTCAGATGACACTGCCGCCCTTACCAACTATAGCTGAGTCCCAAACACCATCTGATATGAAACCGGACTGAACTTTAACATAGACCATAAGAAAGGCCATATTGGGTCAGACCAAAGGTCCATCTAGCCCAGTATTGACCAATGCCAGGTGTTTCAGAGGGAATGAACAGAACAGGTAATCATGAAGTGATCCATCCCCTGTTGCCCATTCCCAGCTTCTGGCAAAAGTGAGGCTGGGGACACCATCCCTGCCCATCATGGTTTAAAGCCATGGAGGATAGGTCCATCTATGAATTTATCTAGTTCTTTTTTGAACCCTGTTACAGTCTTGTCCTTCACAACATTCTCTGGCAAGAAGTTCCACAGGCTGCGTGTTGTGTGAAGAAATACTTCCTTCTGTTTGTTTTAAACCTGCTGCCTATTAATTTCATTTGGTGACCCCTAGTTCTTGTGTTATGAGAAGGTGTAAAAAATTCCTTATTTACTTTCTTCACACTAGTCATGATTTTATAGATCTCTATTATACCCACCCTTAGCCATCTCCTTTCCAAGCTGAAAAGTCCCAGTCTTTTTAATCTTTCCTCATATGGAAGCCATTCCATACCCCTAATCCTTTTTGTTGCCCTTTTCTGAAATGTTTCCAGTTTCATTATATATATATTTTTTGAGATGGGGTGACCACATCTGCACATAGTATTCAAGATGCAGGAGAATCATGGATTTATACAGAGGCACTATGATATTTTCTGTTTTAGTATCTATTCTTTTCTTAATGATTCCCAACAGCAACAGCAGCTCCAGCCCATCTCAACTAACTTCTTCTCTTTTCCCCAGAAGGACAGTTATTACCACCTCTGATACTCATTAAGAGTCTGTCAAACAAAAGGAGTTTTCCTTCTAAACACTCTACAGCTACACAGAAAGGAAACAAGGGATGTTGTTAAAATAAAAGCCTTACTTAATACTTTACATTTCAAATGCCTTAATTGTTTTTCCTTCTTTTCTTTATCTTTAATAAGAGGTTAAGATGATTTTTAATTATGTGTTTGTGGGGTAATAAGCAGACTGAGGTCTCTGTAAACCAAACCCAAACCACCTTTAACACAGTTTAATGTTGGACAGTGACTGGGTTATGTTAACACCTTTAGCCCATATATTCCATCTACTTTAATAAAAATGCATAAACATATTTGAAAAGCAGGTAATTAGGAGTTCTGCATCTGCTAAAGTGGAAAATAGAAATACAAATCGCAAGCTATTTCCATATCAGGAGGTGACACAATGTATTTAGGGTTTAACATAATTGCCCTCCCCCAAAGCACTGTATTTTATGGAAACAAGCTATGTACCAAATGGCCAAGTGCTGCCATAAGGCATTTGTCTACTTGGCAGCTCTCAATACATAGTTAAGGAAGAAGCCTTAAACTGCAAATGGAATTAAAAATGACCAGGCATGCAGTCTGTTAGGCTAAAGCTGTCTCTCGATGCCACAGAGCTTTGAAGGAGTGGGAAAAGGGATGGGGCTGCAATTTAGGAGACCATTTACATTTCCTAAACTTTCCTTCAGATGTATTGAATTTCTCTTCTTCACTTTCATAATCCTTTCCGATTTACAATCTTCCTGCTCCCTATGAAGGGTTGTGGCATTGCAAAACAGGGAGTTCTGGGAGAACAGGAACCCCTGATAGTTTTGGGGATCTTCTATGTCTGGACTGTTTGTCCATGTCTATACTAGACCATGGAGCTCCTTGAGACAGGGACTATGCACTCAATAAATAGGTCAGAGGCAAAGGGCTAGTCCTAGAGCATGCTGAGAGCTCTTAACTTCTCCCAAGGTCTAGTGCATTACAACCAGGAAATGAAATTGACCAGTCTAACTTTGTTGCCCAAGTTCAGTTAAAGTAGACAAAGAGCATAAATCATAGAAATGTAGAAGTGAAAGGGACCTCAATAGTCCTGCGTGGAGGCAGGAATAAGTATCAGACCATCCCTGACAGTTGTCTCATCTGTTCTTAAAAACCATGGAGATTCCACAACCTCCCTAGGCAATTTGTTAACTAACTTTACAGAATTTTTTCGTAATGTCTATCCTAAATCTCAATTTAAGTCCATTATTTCTTGTCCTGTTCTCAGTGGCTAAGGAGAAAAATGTATCACCTTCCTCTCTATAACAACCTTTTACATGCTTGAAGACTGTTATGTCCCCTCTCAGTCTTCTCTGCTCCAGACTAAACAAACCCAGTTTTTTCAATCTTTCCTTGTAGGTCATGTTTTCTAGATCTTTAATCATTTTTGTTGCTCTCTTCTGGGCTTTCTCCAATTTGTCCACATCTTTCCTGAAGTGTGGCATCCAGAACTGACACAATACTCCACAGGAGGCCTTATCAGTGCTGAGTAGAGGTGGAAGAATTACCAGGATTTCTTGTGTCTTGCTTACAACACTCCTGCTAATACATCCCAGAATGATGTGGTTTTATTTTACAACAGTATTACATTGTTGACTCGTATTTAGTTTGTGATCCACTATAACTCCCAACTCCTTTTGTGCAGTACACCTTTCTAGGCAATCATTTCCTATTTTGTATTCGTAAAATTGATTATTCTTTCCCAAATGGAACACTTTGCTTTATTATCCTTATTGAATTTCACCTTTTCTTCAGTTTGCCAAGGTCATTTTGAATTCTAATCCTGTGCTCCAAAGTGCTTGCAACCCCTTCCAGCTTGGTACCATCTGCCAATTTTATCAGGGTACGCTCTATCTATGCTGTTATCCAAATCATTTATGAAGATATTGAATAGAAGGAGATTCAACACAGATTCCTGCAGGACCCCACTCAATATGCTCTTCTGCCTCAGTTGTAGCTCATTGATAACTACGCTCTGAGTACAGTTTTCCAGCTAGTTGTTCACCAGCCTTATAGTGGTTCATCTAAGCTATGATTCTCTAGTTTGTTTACAAGAAGGTAATGTGAGACAATATCAAAGCCTTACTAAAGTTGAGATATATCACATCTGCTGCTTCCCTCCTATCCACAAGGCTTGTTCCCTGGTCAGAGAAGGATATTAGGTTGATTTCACATGATTTGTTTTTGAGAAATCCATGTTGAGTGCTATTTATTACTTTATTTTCTTCTAGGTGCTTACAGATTGAGGATTTGCTCCATTACCATTCTGAGTATCAAAGTTAAACTGACCAGTTTATAATTCCCTGGGTTGTCCTTATTCCTTTTTCATAGATAAATACTATATTTGCCCTTTTCTAGTCTCTCTCATCCTCCACAAGTTCTCAAAGATAATGGCTAATGGCTCAGAGATCTCTTCAGCCAGTTCCTTAAGTATTCTAGGACGTACTTCATCAGGCCCTGCCAGCTTGAAGACATCTAACTTATCTAAGTAATTTCCTATTTTAGCCTCAGATACTACCTCATTTACACTGATGTTGCTATATTTGTCATCCAATCATGGGTAACTTTTTTAGTGAAAACAAACAAAAAAGGCATTAAATACTTTGGGCATTGCTGTGTTTTCTGTTATTGTCTTTCTTCATTAAACAATGGGTCTACCCTGTCCTTGGTCTTCTCCGTGCTTCTCATGTGTTTGTAAAATGCTTTCTTCTTACTCTTTATATCCCTAGCTAGTTTAATCTCATTTTTTGCTTTGGCCTGTCTAATTTTGTCCCCACATGCTTGTGTTTTTTTATATTTATCCTTGGACCTAGTTTCCATTTTTTATATGACTTTTTTTTTTTTTTAGTTTCAAGTCACTGAAGGTCTCCTGGTTAAGCCAGGGTGGCCTCTTATCATACTACTTAACTTTCCTATTCATTGGTATCATTTGCTTTTTGTGCCCTTAATAATGTCTCTTTAAAAAACTACTAATTCTCCTGAACTCTTTTTCACCACCCCTCCCCAGACTTGCTTCCCACTGGATCCTACCAACCAATTCTCTGAGTTTGCTAAAGTCTGCCTTCTTGAAGTCCATTGTCTTTATTCTCCTGTTTTCCCCTTAGAATCAAATTCTGTCATTTCATTTTACCCACCCTGCCTTCCAACTTCAGATTTTCAACCAGTTCTTTCCTGTTTGTCAAGGTAAATGGCGGAAAGGATTATTTTTTAACAGTTCAGTTAATTTTAATCATGCAAGCTGTTATTAGCAACACAGGAAAGGACATTATTTTTGCCCTGACAGCGTTCCCTTGTGGGAAGAAAACAAAAGAGATGAACATTAAATGTCTTCACCAGAGTGAGTTAACACTACTGTATTTCATCCCTGTGCAGAAAACTAAAGGCAACTCAGTTCTCTCCTAAGGCTTTGCAGCTCCTGGCCTTGTACCATTGTGTGGCTGAACTGAGCATCTGTTTACTGGATCAGCATTGTGCGTATCTGCATTACTTCTTCCAATGCTCTTATCTACACCAAACACTAAGCGAGATTAAATGGAGAGCCTTAAAATTTCTTACTGTTAGACTCACTGGGGCCAGTTAGAGAGATCAGGTTGAAAAAGCTGATTTCAGTAGGAATAATACATAAGTGTTGACTTATTTCCATTTTTTACAGGCAAAAATATCTTCTCTTTACCCCGTCTGATGCCTCACATTCAGAAATGTTCTTCCATGGCAGGGTGGAATTCTCCTTCAGCAGCCAAGTGCCCTCAGGAGTGCAGAAGCGGTAAACTTGCCCATGGAGCACTGCCAACAACAAGGAGGGAAAGAACACACTTACTGGGGAGAACAATAGAACAACTGCGAAGCTTAGCCTACCCTCTCCCCCTCATCTGTCGCCTTATTACAGCTGTTCTTCACCTTGCTCCTTTCCTGTAACAAACACTGCAATTCATTCATTCTCACAGCCAACTGTGTACAGCTTCCAAGAACAAAGAGTACTCCAAAGACCGCTCCAACTGTTCAGCAGCAACAACCCACAAAGTTTGTGGCTGAAAACAAACCCCTCTTTGGTGAGGAAACTGCATGTATTTTGTTAGGAGAAGAAATGGATCTAAACTGAATGCCCAGATTCCAACACCCCAGGACTTTAGGAAAGTTTGATCCTGAACTTTGTGACTTAAGCCCATCTGTAGTATGTATGCATATGTGCAGGTTCCTGCCAAGGTCTCCCTGTAAGCTGAGCCAGTATGAAGTTGCCTTACCAGGAATGTAAGCAAATACTCAGATTTGGTCAGGAGATGGAACAACACAAAAACCACAGATCCCCTCCTCTCTTTGCCTATATTAGTCCCAAAATTAGTAACAGTGATAACAGGGAACACTCAAAAAGGGTATACTAAGATGCGCACACAAAAATGTGGATGCTTGGCCAAACCTCTGCTCTAAAAATTGAGCCACAAATCTCTCCAAGCTGCCCACACATTTTTTACTCATGCAAAGAGTAAAAACAACAACAAATGAAGAGCCCTTCAGAGGCTGTTAGAAGCCTAGTGTTATGAGATAAGACTAAAAGGCACACGATAAAATAGAAATATACTGAACCATCAAAATAAAAGTAGGAAGAGGGGAGAGCTTTCAGATACACTGCAATAAAGGGAACTTTGTGCTGGTAAAAGTATTATCCATGTATTTAGAACAGACTCTCTCATTATGGTATGAAAACATGCTGGAGACTCAATGCTTATCCACAAAACAGGCACAGCAGCAGTGCAAACTGCTTCCCAAACACTGCAGCTTGCTAACAGGCCTCAGCCTCAATCTAGACCACCTCTTGGTTGAGAAGGTACCATAGTTTGATCACCAGGGCCAATTCAGCCCCTGCCCTTTGCTGAGACAGCAGTGCAACATGGACATGGACCCACTAGAAACTGACCTGAGAGCATTAATTCATTTTACGTAAATCAAAGACCCTTTTGATTACAGCTTTCACTATCAATCTGATCTAGATTGAGCCTATATCCTGTTGTCAATATACCAAGCCAACCAGTCCTGCTTACTACAAACTAGAGCTGATTGAAACTTCAAATTTCTGTTCTGTGGGAAATTCTGACATTTAAAAAAGAGAGAGTTCCAAATCGGAAAATAAAGTCAACGTTTTCTGTAAAACAAAATTAACAAAAACAAATCATTTGGGGTTAATCAAAACATTTTGATAAAACCAAAATGTTTCAATTTTCACTTTTTAAATTTGATTTTAAAATTAGGGTTTAAAAATTATTTTAAACTTATAATACAAAATAATGTAATATAGCGATTGCACTGCAATTGGTTAATTGCCTTAGTAATTGATATTCTAATCAGCATTTAGTATTGTAACTGGTATTGAAATTGGTAACTGGTTTACTTGTTGGTAATCGGAGTTTAGTACTTTGTTATTAGCATTATAGTTATAATAAAATATAAAATTATAAGCTAGTAGAGAATTTTCTTCAGTAAGTGTGAGTCTCTCTCTATGTCTATGAAAGAAAGAGAGGCAGCCTGTGCATGTAATATATTTCATATTCATTAACCTCTTTGTTTGAATGCTTCGTCATCCACTCCCTTTATTTATAACCTGTGAAAACTGTAGGGGATATTGCTGCATTACCAGAGATTGCTTGTTAGGTGAACAGTAGTGAACAGAAAGGGTTAATTTTCGTCAAGATTTAGTGGATGACACATTAGGCAGGTGAATTGCTGCAGAGGACATTAATGTTATAGCCACTAAATCTACTCCAGAAGTCAGAATAATGGCTGAAATAAAGGAAAGCACTGAATCTACACAGAAAGTGTTAGTAACCTTGGATTGAAATGAAAGGCCATCTTAGCAGTTCACCTTTAAGATGCTATAAGTTTATTTTTAAAATATTACAAAACAAAATGCAGTAATATGCCAATCTGGACCATACAACTCTTCATATTTTAACAGCAGTGTGTCTACTTCATTGGCTTATTGCAAAACTTTCTATCCAAACCATTTACAAGATGAGGAGTTAAAATTTGGGATGATCAGGATGCATCCACAGGCCAAAGGAGGCTAAGTATCCTACAAAGAGGCCCAGGCACCTCTTGTTTTTAATACCACACGCTGTGGGATGCAGAGACTATGAGACCCAGCATGTAATGATCAGCCTTGACCCAAAGCTCAGTACACTATCTTTTAAAAACGTTAGATCTAAATGACAATACCTTATTATTTCTTCAGGGTCCATTTTTCTGTACTGTAATTATATAGAATTTAGATCAACAAGGGTATGTCTACAATGCAGCTGGGAATACACTAAAAATAGCAGTGGTGGCACTGGTGATGACATGGGCTAGTTGGCTGCATCCAAGCCCACGCAAACCCCTGAATCCAAACTCAAGAGGCTACCTTGATTGGCCACTCATGCCACAACATACTCACTGCTAATTTTAGCATACTACCTCAAGCAGAGCTCACGTGAGTCTGTCTACCCAGGCTTAGAATCACACTTCTGAACTGCAGCGTAGACCTTCCATGTTTAAACTTCCACAAAGAATGTGACATTCTAGAATTAGCCAGTTTCATTAATTCCCAGTGTTCTGGAAAAGGTAACAGTTTTCTCTCGAAGGCAGCAGTGACTCTGTAGTGAATGAGTCACAACAGAATGATTTGCTGCCACAGATTGATGTGATCCCTGATCAGGTGACTTGACCTTCAATGGGGAAGTCAATACATTTTAATGGAGGAGTTTCTCCTCTTTTAAAGAACTCGTCTCAGCTCATTCCTAGCTGAGTTTATCATTCAATGTGGCCTGAGTGCACAGCTCGCTGGATGTGTACATGCAGTCAGTTCTTTGCTGGGGAAGTTACTCTTTAAATGTCTCACTCCCATACTTGGTTTTCTTTGCAATAAACAAGCACTAAGTCCAAACTGCAGCTGGCAGCATGAAACCCATGAGCAGTCAACTTGCTGGGGAAGAGGGGCTCCTGCTTTTACTGCAAACCTATTTAACCAGCTATATATTTACAGTGGGCTCATCACCACAGTAGCCTAAATTATATTCTTAGCTCCTGCACCAGGGATATTTAAAACCGGGCAGAACAGATGCTGAGGAACAATCTTCCACTGGTCAACACAGGTGCAATTGATCGTATAATCGATCAGGAATTTCCTATCACGTATTTCTGGCTTTAAATATCAAGTAAGCATTTGTTTTCCCTTGAATCTTGTATTCTATTTATTCTGTCTGTGTATTGTAAAATTCTGCTCTAAAGGGGTGAGTGATAGGCAGAAAGGAATCATGCTGCATAATCAAGAGGCATTTGCTGCGGATAGGATGGCAGCAGTGGCTCCTCCACAGTTTCATGGAGCTCCATGCTTAAACATTCTCTGTTCTGTGTAAGCTTCTAACTGTACTAACCCTGTTCCCCATAAATGTGGCATCAGATTCCCTTTATATTAGGGAATATTATATGCAGTTTTGGTTCCTCAGTGGATCCTGTATTTTATATGTGCATACAATATTTATTATTATACTCAAAAACTACATTAAAAGGTAGAAAGTCAAGCACTCCAAAATTAGGAAATGCCAGAATTAAAGTCGCCAATGCAATGTTTTAATTCAGCCCCCTTGTCTGTATATCTCATCATACAATTTTTAATTACATGATCATTCACTATTTTTCCACAAGGCCCTCTCTGCCTCATTCAGTGCCCCAGATGAAGAGTGCTCATGAAATGGGTCGCTATTTCTTTTATCCTTACAACTCAGTGTGTGGCTCTAGGCCTTATTTAACCATCCCATACAACCTCTGCACTGAACACAGAATTAGTAATTTTCTCATGGACTTTTTTGTGGTGCTCTCATTTAGTATCTTAGTTCTTTACAAAGATCAATGCATTAACCTTCACAATACCCCAGTGAAGTGAGGTTGCATTATCTTTATCCTATTGGGGTACCCAGAAAATGAGTGGGCACCTGTGAACATTTTGGCTGAAGTGACTTGCCAGCATCACCTAGGAACTCTGTGGCAGAGGCAGGGATAGAATCCAGTTCTCCACTGCAGCATTCAACTGCCTAAACCAGTTCTCCCCTGCCTCATTCATTAGTCACCTTCCAATTTCTGCAGCAGTCAAGGTAGGGTCCTAAAGACAACAGTTTCCTTCACTGCACAACCCTGATTTAACTCCCAGAATACTATCCATCATGCATGTTGAAGAAGGCAGAGGTCTCATGGTCTGTCACAGGATCAGCAAAAAGCACATCTGACATCAGGACAAAATACCTCTTTCCAAATTTCAACTCTATCCTCCAAAGCAGGGAGATGCTAAAGCTTCCGACTAAAAAGCTTGTACAGATTTTATTTTTAATAGGGGCAAAACACCATTTTCCTTAATCTCAGTCTGGGAAGATGCTGAAGATTTTTGGCTGAAACTTCCAAAAATAATTCAGTTTTATGCAGACTCTCAGCATGGAAAATTTCAACTCGAACAGTTAAAGTTTGGCAAAGTTATAAACAATTGAATATAGGATCTTAGGAAGCATCAAGCAGCTTTAACAGTAGGTATTGCTACCTTTGCTGACTACCGTTATGGACGATACTAACATCTATTACAAACTTAATTTCCAACCCAACTTTACTAAACTCAAACCTATCTCACTAAAGGTTTCCATCCCATAGCCTCATCGTAAGCTTGGAGTCTCCTACAAGATACTATAATCAGTGTATCCCACATTCTTTGCCTTTCCTCTCACGTGTTCTTCACTGTCTGTAGGTAAAAAGTCTCTTTATGGCTTTGAGAGCTCCTCTTCTCCTGTTCAGGTTAAAATACACTCTTTAAACATCAAAATCCACAGCTAGTTGACTGCTCATGTGTATAAACTTGGAAGCGCCTGTTGTCACTCATCCACAGTGAGGATGAGGACAATCTCACAGGAGTCTCTGCATTTGTATTCACTTGGCAGAGATTGTTTCCCCACTTCAACAAGCTCTAGGGACAGTCATCAAGCAGGTTGTGTGTAGGCAAGCCAGTTTTTGCTGAAAGACCAATTCTGCTGATTGAACACTTGCTCCTGTTCTTCCCTAACTCACTTCTTGTTATACTGATTGTCAGAAAGCAGAATAAATTAGCGCCGGAAAGGGAAAATGAGCCTGGCAACAAGCCAGCACCACTGTCATTATCTTCATGGAAGGAGCCATAAAACTAGGTTTTCTCATAAACATGCCACCCATAAGGACTTTCTTCTTTTTCAAACAAAATTTAAGGTGATGACCACAAATTCTAAAAGTCACCATTTGGAGTGTGTTTGAGGATGAGTCTTTATTTGCCATAATTCCAGAATAAGTGATAGGATCTCTTCGGTGTGAGGGGGGCATGGAGGATTTTGTCTATCACAGAAAACTCTCAGTGGGAAGTTCACAGCAAAATATTAGAGGGAAACGGTACCAATGCAGATTAATAAGAGAGTCTGTGTGCGAGATTAAAGGAAAACTGCAACCATTTTGCACAGTCTAGCACTTTTAAAGTTAAAACTGTGTTTGTGAAACTGTTTTGAAAGGAAAGGAGGATGGATTTTTATATATATTGTGACAAAGTTCCTCCTCTGCCTTGGTGTGTCCTGCACTTATTGGCAGATTTGTTCACCTCAGTGATCTTCCCCACAGTCTGGATCAACTCCTCCTGTTTGATCAGGAGTTGGGAGGTTTGGGGGGAACCAGGGCCCGCCCTCTACTCCAGGTTCCAGCCCAGGGCCCTGTGGATTGCAGCTGTCTATAGTGCCTCTTGCAACAGCTGCATGACAGCTACAGCTCCCTGGGCTATTTCCCTATGGCCTCCTCCAAACACCTTCTTTATCCTCACCACAGGACCTTCCTCCTGGTGTCTGATAACGCTTGTCCTCCTCAGTCTTCCAGCAGCACAGCCTCTCACTCTCAGCTCCTTGTGCCTCTTGCTCCCAGCTCCTCACACGCACTTCCTCTCATCTGGCTCCTCCCTCCCTGACTGGACTGAGCTTTTTTAAACCCAGGTGCCCTGATTAGCCTGCCTTGATTGGCTGCAGGTGATCTAATCAGCCTGTCTGCCTTAATTGGTTCTAGCAGGTTCCTGATTACTCTAGTGCAGCCCCTGCTCTGGTCACTCAGGGAACAGAAAACTACTCATCCAGTGACGAGTATATTTGCCCTCTACCAGACTCCTGTACCCCACTGGTCTGGGTCTGTCACAATATATAAAAATAAAACTATTACTAGGATGTCCTAGACTGCCTGTACATATACGTCTGTGTACATCTTTCTATGAAAAGTGAGATTTTGTCTCAGAAAATCTTTGTATTTTTCAATAAATATTATATACTAATATGTAAGGGATCCAAAAATTAAGAGGAATAACACAATAAATAAAAAAGGCAAAGAATTCCAAACTCATTCAATCCTGGCAATCTATATTCACAGGGGCTCTGATTCTGTTCTTACATGTATGTAACTCTGCCTGATTTCAATGGGCCTACTTCTGATTTACACCAAGAGATCAGAATTAGAATGTGTGTGTGTGTGTGTCTCAGAGGAAGACAAACTCTTAGAATTCAGTAGGGAAACACTGCTGATAAATACTAAGTTTACATAATTTAAAAAAAAATCTAGTCTTTGGGGCTTGGAAAGTGAATCTTCCAACTAGCTGGTAACTTTCAGATAAGGAAAATGGATATTTAGATAATAGCCTTAGTCCCTTTTTCAGCAAAGCACTTGCTATATAAAATTAATGCTTAATTCAGAACCTTAGTTACTAACTAATGACTGGATTAACATTCTCTTCCATCAATACCTAGCAAGAGCATACTTTGTTTCTATTAAAAGATGTAAAGTTGATTGTCTCCTGTAATGAGATGCTATATATTTCTTCACCTAAGACTTCTAATGAAAAAACATCTTGGTGGAGCAGGGCCGGCTCTACTGTTTTTGTCGCCTGAAGCAGCACACTGAATTGCTGCCGCGGATGGTGGGGGCAGTCCGTGTGCCGTTAGGGCGGCATGTGCGTTTCTGTGGCGGCAGCAATCAGGGCCAGTGCAAGGATGTTTTGCGCTCTAGGCGATACTTCCACCTTGTGCCCTCCCGACCTCCCGTGTCCCTGCCCTGAGACGCCCCCCTTGCGGCAGCTCCCTCCCTCCACCCTGAGGCGCCCCCCTTGCGGCAGTTCCCCACTCTCTGCCAACCAGCTTAGGCACTGCAAGACTGGGAGGCAGGAGAAGTGAAGCAGCCGCGGCGTGCTCGGGGAGGAGGCGGAGCAGGGGTGAGGAGTTCCCCTGCGTGCCGTCCCCTCCACACTTGCTGCAGGAGGCCCTCCCCATGCTCCCCTGCCCCAGCTCCCTCCACCTAAATGCCGGCAGCGACCGAGGCGACCGAAGATCCGGCCACTGCAGTCACTGCTGAAGAAAATGGTGCCCCTCGAAAACCTAGTGCCCTAGGCGACCGCCTAGGTCGCCTAAATGGTTGCACCGGCCCTGGTGGCAATTCGGCAGCAGTTTGTGTTTTCAGACAGAAGACAGAAGCTGCCTTGGTGCAGACAGCTGAACATAGAAGTTGCCACCAAATTGCCATCACTGCGGAAATGTGCGTGCTGCCCTAACAGCACACAGACTGCCCCCGCCATCCACTGTGGCAATTCAGCACGCTGCTTGGAGCCAAAAATGCATGGACTGCCACCCCTGGCAGACTGCTGCCCCAAGCACCTGCTTGGAATGCTGGTGCCTGGAGCCGGCCCTGGTGGGGAGTTGTACTTCTATATAATATAACAACTATAATATATTTGTATTTATTTTAACTGGAAAGGCCACTCTGACAAAAAAAAGTCCTGGATAACACCACAGTCCTACCAAGTATATAAGAAAGTATTGACATCTCAACACGTCCCCATCCCACACATACAAGCAGTTGGTGCAGTTGCCATGAGCTGTGACACATACATCCCTCCATTGTATCTCTCATAACGAAATTTCTGACTGTTTATTCCAACAGTCCATATTTCTGTCCTTGAAACAAGAGTGGCATATGTTCTAGAGTTTATCTTATAAACAGATGTAGTTGATAAAGTCAGAGGTAAACGTCCTGTCAGCGAATGAGCTTTCATATTATTTGCAAAGTGAATTTGTTGATTAGACTGAGACAACTTTTAGTCCAGGGAAGGAAACTTAAAATTTGAATTGCTTTACAGGGTTGAAAAATGCAAATTAACATCTCTTCTAGGGAGATAACTTGATCTCAAAAGGGGCCAGATTAACATATTTGAAAGCCTACTACAAACTTAATTTTGGTGTAAGAGGGAAAGAAAGTGTAGTGAACCCTCTACCCACCTTTACTTTATACCACATTTTACATGAAACTCCTTTTAGAGGGTGTTTTTAAAATAAAGGAGATCTTACTGCTGTGGAGGACTAAACTAAAGAAGCTTCTGGGGGAAAATATCCTGCTCCTTCCAATCCCACAATTTGGAATCTGTTTGGTCTCTACTGCATAAAAATGTTCTAACAGGCACTGTGTGAGAGTTCTATTTTTATGCTATCATCTTGACTCAGAGGTCTCCAAACTGGCACGCGCCCCCTAGGTGGGGAGCAGAGGAACATTCAGGGGGTTGCGGCAGGGTGCTCTACCCCCACCCTAGCCTGATTCCCAGCCCTGACCATGGCTCTGCTCCCTGCCCTGGGCCCTGAGCATAGCTGTGGCTTGGCCCCTGGCTCCCAGCTCCCGACCACAGCTCACAGAGGGAGGGCAGGGGCGTGGATAAATTCCATTACTGGTAAGGGTGGAGTGGGGTGACAGAAGAAGTTTGGGGACCACTGTCTCGACAGGTTACAAGGCCACTGCAGAGCCTGCTGCTACTGGGCAGCCCACTGAATTAAATGAAAGTTATCCAGGATCATAGTAGATTAGGAGGTCACCTGAATCAGACAGCATAGCTAGGGATGGATCCTCAACTAAAATCCTGGATACAAACATCCACAAACTTCGGGGGAGTTTGGCACCGGATCTGAATTTTGTGAGCTGGTGTCATCTCTATTTATAACTACTAAATGTGTGTATCAGTAGTAACCAAAGATCTTGGACATGGTGTTTCCTTATAATCTACTTAATGCTTATGTTTCAAATAATGTAATTTAAATGAACAGACACATACCCACAGCCACTAACTTCTGAGCTACCTGAAACAATAAGAAGAGAGGGAACACATTAGCTGTCATATGGTACTCAGACATGGCTATGCTCCACCAGGCTGCAGCTAACCTTTATGTGCCCCAGTATACATAAAAAACAACTGATGTGGTTACTGTGCACATAAGTCGTGTTTGGAACCACTATCTCTGGAAGAGTTTCTATTTAAGAGGATTTAGTGCCATTAAACAATAAAATATCAGAACCCCAAAGGACATAAATGTAAAATGAATTGTACTTGCTGCTCCAAGCTTTCCAGGTCCATACAGCATTATTGGCAACTGGCCTTAAATTTTAAAAAAGTAACAATACTGAGATGCATAGCCAGTGGCAGTAACTGGAAGTGGATGCTTTCTCTAAAAGGGCACTGCTATTTTCCTGTAATATTCCTAACTGATGGTACATCAAGGTACAGTGTTTCCCCCACAACTGCACCCATTCAAATGCATTGACTTCAGTGCCTACAAAAAGGTCACAGTATCTTCAGCCATATTTTATGGTTACCAGATTTCTGTAGGGTTACTTTTATGTAACTGAGTGCAAAATGTCACTCTGTAGGTTTACTAGTGATCAAATCTCAAAAGCTTTGGCTCAGACAGAAGTTTCTCTGAAGCCTTTGTGTTCACAAAAGACCTGATCCAAAGCTTTTACCTTGGCTTCTCTGGACTTCAGAGTTGGTCTAAACGTGGGCTGGAAACTTCATGGGAACAGGTCCTCTAGAACATTCCGTCAGGACTAAGGGAAGCCACAAGAGAACTTGTTCAACATTTCCAACCCAGCCCTGTCTGAGACCAGAAAATGCAGAGGCTACGGAAATAAAAAAACAGAAAATTTTATCCCAGGGTCCTCAAACTTTGAAGATTAAGTTTTGAGCATCAGTTCAGGTTAGGCTTTATTTTATCTGAAATAGCTCTCTAAGCATTGTGTTACTGGGCTCCTGAGAAGATGAACAAGTTGTGTTCACGAGCACTGAAAATGAATCACAGGAAGGATGGCCAGTGCTTAGGGTGTTAGGCTGGGACTTGAGATACCTAGATTAAATTCTCTGCTCTACTCAACTTTCTGTGTGACCTTGGCTTCCCTGTGCCTCAGTTCCTCATGTGTAAGATGGGGATAATAGTCTTTCCCTGGAGTACAGAGGTATTGTGAGGATAAATCCCTTGGAGATCATGAGGTGCTCAGCTGCTACAGTGGTGGAGCAAATATAAGTACGTACAGCAGATAGGAAATGGAGATGGCTCTGGGTTACCAAAGCAACTTAACAGTTAGGTAGAAGGACTCCAATACGGTGTCAGGTGGCCCAATCTGAGCTTCATGCAGCAGGAATATAAATGTCCTGCTTCATGTAAATCAGACGAACATTTACTACACAGCCTCAACAGGAAAAAAATAGTTTCACGTCATCTGTAAAGTAATTTGATTGAAATGCTGCAATCAGCAAATTCTCCCTATAGCAGAATGCCCTGAGACTTGCCCACAAGCATAGAAAACAGAGAAGCATCCCCTAAAGTACATCTTGCCATCATTGCCAGACGCAGTCTCGGAAACATTATCTAGACAACTGCAATACACACACAGTGCCAGCTTGTGCTGAAGTACCAGGGGACGCAGATGTTTGGTACTTCACATAATGAAGACGGAAATAAGGTAGTACTTTAGTGACTGGTACGCTGGCCTGCTCATCCCTACTGTGATGCTGAGCCTCTCTGCTGGAATGTGGTACACAGCAGCTGCTCACCTCCTACTCAATATGCAATGAAGCATGAACTGCTCTAAACCACAGTCTGTCTAGCTAAGTTACCTGTATGGCTTCCGTCACCACATCTGATCCCCTCACAGTCTAATGCATTTTATCCTCACAAGCATACTGGGAGGTAGGACAGCACTACTATTCCCATTTTACTGATGGGGAACTGAGCTACAGAAACACTACAGCCCAGATTCACTAAGGTACTTAGGCATCTAACTCCCAGTTTTAGGCTCCACTGTGATCCAATATGCCCCCTGCTCACCTGCCACCTAACCCTGTAGGTGCCTACACTCACTTGGCACCTAAATTCCTGCTGTAGAAATTCCCTAGGTGCTTACGTTTCTGCCTCTCAGCATGCACATGTGCACTGCTGCTTTACTCTAGGCATCCAGACACTTGTCTCCCAGCTAAGCTCAAGAGCTATGCACAAACCAGGGGAAGATAGGCAGGCAAACGCCTACATTCCCTGCGGGACTTGGTCTGGTAAGTGTGCCCTGAGCACCTACTGGGCCTGGGCCATTCAAAATGCAACCTGAGATGTAGGAGGTGGTGGTAGTGCCCTCCTTGCAACCTAGTGGTTAGAGCACTCAGCTAGGATGTGGGAGATCTAAGTTCAGTTCCCCTTCTACCTGAAAGGGAGAAAGGACTCAAACAGGAGAAGCCCACACCTCTCAGGAGAGTTCCCTAATCAACTGACGTATGGGATATACTGACATAGGGTCCCTCAAACTCTCTTGTTTAAGTTGTTCCACTGTGTATCAATAATTAAACAGTTCCTGGAGCAGATGAACTGGACCCTGGGCCTCCCACCTCCTAGATGGGTACCCTAACAACTAAGCTATAGAGTCATTTGCACTCTGTCTGGCCCAGTGACTAATTATTTATCCAAAGTGGAACAGCTTCAACAGGAGAGACTGATGGAGCTCCACATAGAATCAGAACTGGAAGGCACCATGAGAGGTCATCTAGTCCAGTCCCTTGCACTCGTGGCAGGACTAAATTATCTAGACCATTCATCACAGGTGTTTGTCTAACTTGCTCTTAAAAATCTCCAATGATGGAGATTCCACAACCTCTCTAGGCAATTCATTCCAGTGCTTAACCACCCTGACCGTTAAGAAATTTTTCTTAATGTCCAACCTAAACCTCCCACATCAGAATATCCCATAACTCAGTGGTTGAAATGCTCTCATTACAGGTGTGGGAGACCCCTGTTCAAACTCTTTCTTCCACTTCTGGCAGACAGTGGGGAATTGAACCTGGATTCACCACTATCCCAGGTGAGTGTGCTAACCCCTGGGCTAAAGTCACAAGGCAGGCATCACTAACCCCCTCCCATTTCGTATGGCATGATGCAGTGCCTCACTCCTTCTCCCAAGAAACTACTTAGACACCTAAGCCACCTGATTCTAGGAGAGAGGTTTCTGGGTGGGGATTGAAAGCAAAGATAGGTGCTTGGACGTAGGTGCCAAACCCTGAGAGGTCCAGGGCTTGGGACATACCCCTCTTGTTAGCATCTTCTAGTGGCTAGCTTAGGTGACTTCCCACCTAGCATGCTGGCTATGGTGGATTGCATTTTTAGGTGCCTATTTCTTCCCATTCATCATATAGGAACCCCAGGCTTTGCGGATTGCAGCATTGTACCAGTGATCTTCTAGGCACTGCAACACTGGTGTCACAACACTTAAGTCCCTTTGTGGATCCATGCCTGCATGACTTGCTCAAAGTCACACAGGATGTCTGTGGTTGAACACAGACTAAACCCCAGGTCTCCCAAGTCCTTGACTAGCACTAAACCCTCGTGCCGAGTGCTTCCTCCGGTCTCAGGCTCATGAGTGACAAACCCTCACTATGGGTTACAGCAGATTCAGCCAGGACCTTAGCTGATCAACTCACATGTCAGCCAGACAGGCTGGGACTGAAAACTCTGGTCTAAATCTAGCAGCAGGCAAAAAGCTGATATGGAGTGTGGCTCAGCACTTCTCAGATTCAGGCCATTGTTGTTTAATTCACTGGAACTGGTATCCTAATTCTCTTCAGCTCCTTTGAATGTTCCTGGCTTGGTGTCTAAATATGGATTTAAGTACTTAATTTCAGGAACATGGATTTGAAAATGCAGGCCTTTGCCTCCCCTTAAAGATGGGAGAATTTTCTCTGACTCCCCTTATTTACTCTAGAATACAACAGAGGCCTGTTCAGACCCTCCCTGGTCAGGGCACTATAGTATAGGCTACCAGTTTGATGCAGGCAGTTTCAGAAGCTACCATGCTGTGGGACACAGGCCTGGTCTACACTACGCGTTTAAACCGATTTTAGCAGTGTTAAACAGATATAACGCTGTACCCGTCCACACAACGAGGCCCTTTATATCGATATAAAGGGCTCTTTAAATTGGTTTCTGTACTCCTCCGCAATGAGAGGAGTAGCGCTAAAATCGGTATTACCATATCGGATTAGGGTTAGTGTGGCTGCAAATCGACGGTATTGGCCTCCAGGCAGTATCTCACAGTGCACCATTGTGACCGCTCTGGACAGCAATCCAAACTCAGATGCAGTGGCCAGGTAGACAGGAAAAGCCCCGTGAACTTTTGATTTTCATTTCCTGTTTGCTCAGCGTGGAGCTCTGATCAGCATGGGTGGCGATGCAGTCCCAAATCCAAACAGAGCTCCAGCATGAACCGTATGGGAGATACTGGATCTGATCGCTGTATGGGGAGACAAATCTGTTCTATCAGAGCTCCATTACAGAAGACGAAATGCCAAAGTATTTGAAAAAAATTTCCAGGCTATGATACAGAGTCCACAGCACAGTGCTGTGTGACAAGCGTAACGGAAAGCCAAAGAATCAAATGGACGCTCATGGAGGGAGGGGGTACTGAGGACTCCAGCTATCCCACAGTCCCCAGCAGTCTCCGAAAAGCATTTGCATTCTTGGCTGAGCTCCCAATGCCTGTAGGGTCAAACACATTGTCCGGGGTGGTTCAGGGTATATCTCGTCAATGTACCCCCCCCCCATGAAAGAAAAGGGAAAAAATCATTTATTGACTTTTTTCAATGTCACCCTATGTCTACTGAATGCTGCTGGTAGACGCAATGCTGCGGCAGTGAAGAGCAGTATCCGCTCCCCTCCCCTCTCCGGTGGTAGATGGTACAATATGACTGCTATCCATCCTTATCATCAGCCCGTGAGTGCTCCTGGCTGGCCTCAGGTGAGGCTGGCCAGGGATGCCTGGGTAAAAATAGGAATGATTCCTGGTTATTCCCAGTAGATGGTACAGAACGGCTGGTAACTATCCTCATCATCGCAACTGGGGGCTGAGTTCTATCAGCCCCCTCCCTTTCATGTGTAAAGAAAAGATTCTGTACTGCCTGGACTATCATAGCAGCGGGAGGCTGCCTCCCCCTCATTTCATCTCACTAACAAGTCACTGTTTCTTATTCCTGCATTCTTTATTACTTCATCACACAAATGGGGGGGGGGGGGACACTGCCACGGTAGCTCAGGAAGGTTGGGGGAGGAGGGAAGCAACGGGTGGGGGTTGTTGCAGTGGCAACCCCCATGAATGGCATGCAGCTCATCATTTCTGCGGGATCTGACACAGAGCGGCTGTGCTCTCTGGTTCTCTGATACACTGGTTCTCTAGTACACTTGCCCCATATTCTCCTCAGGACTGACTATTTTTAGATACCATAAAGGAGGGATTGACTCAGAGAGTCATTCCCATTTTTGTCTTTGTGCCCTCGGCCAACCTCAGCCAGGGGCACCTATGACAGCAGCAGATAGTACAGAACGACAGATAACAGTCATCTCCTCACCAATTTACAATGGTGCAGCAGATGGTACAGAACAACTGATAACTGTCTCTGCTGTCATGCAAAGGCAAATGAATGCTGCTGTGTAGCGCTGCAGTATCGCCTCTGTTAGCGGCATCCAGTACACATACGGTGACAGTAAAAAAAAGCTGAACGGGCTGCATGGTTGCCGTGCTATGGAGTCTGCCAGGGCAATCCAGGGAAAAAGGGCACGAAATGATTGTCTGCTATTGCTTTCCCGGAGGAAGGAATGACTGATGACATTTACCCAGAACCACCTGCGACAATGATTTTTGCCCCATCAGGCACTGGGATCTCAACCCAGAATTCCAAGGGGTGGGGGAGACTGCGGGAACTATGGGATAGCTATGGAATAGCTACCCACAGTGCAACGCTCCAGAAATCGACACTAGCCTTGGACCATGGACGCACACCACCGAATTAATGTGCTTAGTGTGGCCGCGTGCACTCGACTTTATATAATCTGTTTTACAAAGCCAGTTTATGTAAAATCAGAAAAATCCCATAGTGTAGACATACCCACAGTTACACCTCCCTGAGAAAAGTCGGTGCCTGCAGACAGAGGGAAGAGGAGACTGCAGACAGCATCAGGGATTGGGCTCATGGCTAAGTGGATGAAAAGAATCTTCACATCATTTTCAACTTCCTGTCCTGCTAGTCACCATGCAGAGCTACATCTGCTAGCAAAGCCATGAGTCAGGCTGGTGCTAAGACTGATAGACCACCAGAACAGAGTGAGGGAGAATGGGACCTGTGAATGAGAAAGACTGAGTAGCTGCTCAAATACAAAGCTAGCCAAGTCTGCAGTATGAACTAGAAGAGTTCCTGCATTACAAAATCTCTCACTGCAAGCACTCACAGTGTGGGGTCTTTTTCCAGCCCTCTACTCCAACTGGCACCAGTTCAGGCTTGTTAATGTAACTGGCTAAATGGAATCTGAATACCTTTTAACACAAAATGATCATATTAAGCAATTACTTGAAAAAATACATATATCCCAAGCCCTAATGTGAGAACTATCCAGGTCAAACAGTACTGCTAGTTTTTTTCATTTACTTTGCTTTCTATGTTCTATCCCCAGCAGGAGCAGCATTCACACTCTCCATAGCATCTGCAATGGATACAGCTTCACTTCACAAATTGGGAACATAGGAATTGCTATACTAGATCAGTAGCCAATAGCAGATGTTGAGAGGAAGATGAACAAAATCCTGCAGTTGACTGAGCTGTTGACAAGAGATGTTACTTCTTAAGGAGTGGTCGACACTGAAAAGTTACATTGGCATTGCTACATCTCACAGGGTGCGAAAAAAAATCACATCCTGAAAGACTTAGTTAAGCTGACTTAATCCACCTTCCTGAGAAGTAGTAGCTAGGATGGAAGAATTCTCCCTTCGACCTAGCACTGTCTACATTGGGGGTTACTACAAGGACAGAAGGGGTTCTCCTGTCGCTGTAGTTGAGTGTCTACACTGAAGCACCACAGCTGTGCTGCTGTAGCATTAAGTGTAGGCTTATCCTAACCTCCATCAATGGGATGACCCCCAGGCATAAAGTCAAGCATATTTTTAAGGCCTAGTCGACACTAAAAAGTTAGTTCAACCCAGGGGTGTGAAAAATCCACACTCCTGAGCAACGTAGTTAAGTTGGACCTTACCCTCAGTGTAAACAGAACTAGGTTGATGGAAGAATTCTTCTGTCGACCTAGCTACTGCCTCTTGGAAAGGCGGATCAACTATAGTGATGGGAAAACCTCTCCCACCACTGTAGTGAGTGTCTATCCTGAAGCACTACAGGGGCACAGCTGCAGCACTAGAGCTGTGCTATGGCAGCAATTCTAGTGAAAACATAGCTTGAGTAACACTTCTCAAGCTATGGTTAACTGTTGCACTTCCCACTCAGTAACATCACACCTCACCAAAGAGCCTTTCGAGATGCTTCCTGAACAAAGCCTCATTCATAACTTCATTGTCTCCCTTCTCAGCATGTGTAGAATAGAAAATTAGGGGTCCACACCCAGAAGTGCTGGAGCCTATTTTGGATTTATGGGAATGCATTATTATGTAAGAATAAAAAATGAGTGTGGTTCAGTGGTTATAGAAGGGAATTGAAGGCCCAATTCACTGTTGCACTGCATCTTTTGAAACATTTTTCTCCAGGGAAAAGGAAGCATAAGCACACTGCTCTTCTAGTCTGGCAGCATTTTACCCCCACCTGGCAGTGCTGTAAATGACTCCACAAGGTGCAGCGCAGTGATGAATCAGGCCATGTGAATTCAGACTCCTAGGTTACATTTTCAGCTCTCACAGTAACTTTTTGTGTTATTTCTTTGTTCTCCCTTCCTTCCCCCAACTCTGTTATGTCAAATGGGGATAACCAGCAATGAAGAGGGAAGGAGATTGGGAGGCTTAATTTGTGTCTAACGTCCTTTTGCCACCCTTTTGTGCAATACTCTATAGAAGTCCAAAGCATTGCTATTTTTTTCACTCAAATACTCTTTCAGAGTAATTCATTTTTTATTTATTTGCAAAAGTATATGAAAGATATTGCACATTCTGATAATTTATTCCCCACAGTATTGCGTTAAATTCTGACTCTTCTTGCAGTGATGGTTTCAAGTACGGTAGCAGTCAAATGACTGCACATAGAGTCTTAAAGATTGAAAATAAATGGGTTTGCTGGAGGGAAGGCATTTAATCCTATAAGTAGGTTATTAGATATCCAAAAAGATTAAAGCTATTAGAAAGAGTTCTGGAGCATCTGAGGGGCTTTTACGTCAGGTAACTGGAAGGTAAACATTGATTCTGTGCATTAGTAAAAGAAAATCTTTAAACAGCTTGAAAGGTTTAATATCTTTATTAATGATCTGGAGGGGATAAACAAACAGCATATTAATTCACAGATGATACTAAGTTGACAGTTGCTACCAATAGCAGAGAAATACTACAAAAGTGCTGCAGGGAAATCAGAAATATAGACAGAGTAAGAATATGGTATTCACCTTGGACAAATACAAAATAAACATCTTGGAAAAGATTATCTCCAACATGAATATTTAGTGTGAGCGAGGTACTGGTAAAGGAGTAATGTGAAAAGTGTATGGGTCATTGCAGACAGCAAGGGAAAAAGGAGTGAGTAGCTGTGACAGAAAATCTCTCTCCTGTAATAATCTTGGTATAAGGCATGCCTTTTAAGGTATCATCTGAAAACTCAATTTGCTGATCAGTGTTGTGCTGGTAAAATAGGTGTGGCAGCATCATATGTGAAGTTATAAGATTCCCCTTTATGATGTTCCAAACCCCAAGCCTCAGCCAAACAGAAGCTGGTAAACAGGTCTGTCCTAAACAAAGGAATGTGTGCTCTACTTAATTTGCATTTAAGCAGTAAACAGTCATCATCATCAAGCAGGAGGAGAACACAAAGGAAGTTCAAATAGGTGAAAAAAAAAAACAAACAAACCACCACCAGCAGGGAATATCCTTATACATGGACTCTGACTCCTGGTTCTCAGCTAGAAATGTTTTTCTATGAGGGGAACTGACACTATAAAAAGGAAGGACATACACCCCAAGGGACCCCCCCCTCTACTTATCGTATTCACTGCACCTGAAGAGACAAAGGAAGCAGGTGTTGGACTCTGGGGGAGGGGGTCCTGACAAAGAATTTGGTCAGTAACACTGCTGAAAGCATGTGGTGAAAAAACGGCTTTGTTTCTAATGTAGTTTGTTAAAAAGAAAATGCTTACTGTGCCTAATTTATTTTTCTTATAACCATTTCTGACATTTACACCTCATTACCTTTACTCATTTAAAATGTCTTTGTAGTTAATAAATTTGTTTTACTGTTTTATCCAATCGAGTATAAACAAGTTGAAATATCTGGGTAACTCCCTTTGGGGTAACCACATATACCCTTAAAGGAATAATGGATTTAACATATTCGTACTGTCCAGAAGAGGTCTGGGCAGTACAGGACATGCGTTTCGTGGGGAGGGTAGATCTGACACTGGGACTGTGTTGGGTTCACCCTGTGATAACTTTTATGGCTGCTAAGAACCAAGGTGTGGCTGGCTGGCTACAGCACACACACAGATAGGAGTGACTTACATGCTGGAGGCTGTTTGAGAGGAGCAAGGCATTGTAAAGGGCACCCCAGGTTACAGGGCAGGGGTGACAGCTACTCATTACTCTGGATCGCACCTCGGTATGCCACAGCAACCCACTACATGGCAATAAAATAATTTGCGACTCTGGGCTGTTCAGGCTAATGGAATGGAATCTGGTCATATCTCCCCAGCTGAGGATTTCCCCCAGAGAGTGATGCAGTCCCCCAAGCTGGTGCATAGCAGTGCAGCCAGCTCCTATATCACCACCTTGCAGCCCCAGTGTAGGATACACTAGGGACAAGCAGGCGTGCAAGCCATGAACCAGCAACTCCCAGCTGGTAGATGGCAGTTTCAGAATTTACCTATGACAGAATTTAAGGCAGATCCCCCAATTACTCTAAATACCACCAGAGATGGCTTAAAACTAGACAGAGAATCAGAGAGATACAACAGTCTCCCTGTCATCTTTTCTCACAATCCATTGCATACAGAATCTGCATTTTTTTTAGTATCTTACCTACAGTACTTAATTCAACAGAAAAGATAATTAATTATTCGAACAGACTATCAAGGAAGGTGGTAAGTTCCCAACATTTGGGCTCTTTAAATGAGAATTAGAGGTCTTTCTAAAGAGACATGCTCTGCAACTCATTGGGCACAATACAAGAATCACTGGGTAAAATTCCATGGTCTGAGTTATGCAGGAGATGAGACAACATAATCATAATGGTCCCATCACAGATTTTTAAGGCCAGAATTTTCCCAGTGACCACCTCTTCACAGACCACATTCTAATAAACCAGAGAGCAATGAATCCCAGAAATTAGTGCAAAATGAAGGAAGGAACATTAAAACACTTTCTCCCCCATTTCAATTTATCTTTCATCTTAACAACTTTTATCTAGGTTTTTAGATTTGCATTTAGAGGCATCACATTTGGTTCTGGTTAGTATAAGATATTACTTGATTCTTAGCTCCTTGCCATTCAGGTACCCACACATTGATTGGCTCATGTGTGCCAATCACAGCATAACGCCACCCTCCTCTTCTACCGCCTACCACAAAAGGAAAATGGCAAAGTATTTAGCTAGGAAGTTTAACAGGCTGCTGTGAGGCAAACATCTCACATTTGGGGTTGGATTTGCCCAGAAAGGACAGGTCCTTACCTGTGCTGGCCCAAGGAAGATACCAAGGGCAGCTTACGTTGACATAGGTCCCAGGTAGCCCATCAGGCCAGCAGGCATAGTCATCCAATGTCCTGCTGCAGAACTTGCCTTCTGCAGAGAGATGGAGAATGGGATCAAGTATTGGCCTTGAACCATGATCACTGAAGAGCAACCATCGGAAAACAAGAGGAATGAAGGCGAAGCAGCTGCACCACATAACTGTAAAAGGTTTTGTTTTATTTTAGGAAGAGGAAGTAAATACCATTTATCCTCACCCCTTACAAGAATAAAGGGAAGTGACTGAACCTCCCAGGCTGCTCTTTCACTGAACAAATGGACAGGATGATTGCGGAGGTGACATCGCAAAGATCTCATGCCATGGTGCCACAACACCTGAAGCCAGAGGCTTCCATCCTGCCCCGGTGCCAGGTATTCTCCTCATCTCTCTGCCTTTGTACAGCCCAGTCTCTCACATTGGTTCTCTCAGCAGCTCATATTCTTGTTATGAATGCTGTATATAATCTCTCTCTGAGAACTGGTTGCTACCATGATGTTGTGAATTCTAAACTAATACATTGATACATTGCTGATATGGCCACACAAATTACCATAGATCAGCATTACAGCTTATTCAATGTGCTAACGCTACAGTTTCATATTTATTAAACCGTCAGTCTTGGAGGTGATCACTCTGAGCATGATGGAACAAGGGGAGATGAATGTCTCCCTCCCACTACTGCTATGACTATACACTCCATAGTAGCAATACAACTAACAGAGGCAGCTATGGGGAAACGAACAACATTTTTAATAACAGTATTTTATAAATGTAATTTGAGACTCGCGTGGTTCTTTTCAGAGCTTTACTGTAGCACAGAGGCACTCTAGGAGCTCCCATGGCGTGTCCAATTGTGGGCTGTATTATCAGCAAGTCCCAGCAATTTGCCAAGCATAACACTGAACAGATTGCAGCTGCCCTCATCTTCAACAGAACATTTCAGCCTATAGAGACCATGAACTGCATTCTCATTTACACTAAGGCCCCTTTACACCACTCTGACAGATAAAGGGCCCTTAAAGTGGGTGTATATTAAGGGGACCGAGTGTAAATGGAATATGGCCTTATATGTCCAATGCAGGACTCTCCTTGAAGATACCTGTAGAACACTCCTTGCTAGGACCTATCATCTCCCTTGGGCTGCTCCTCCACATGAAAGGCTGCAGGGCACATTGCAGAACTCCATGGGTGGCATTCATCCTGCAGGCAGCACTGACAATACCACCTGCCTTGGAACCAAACATGAGCCATGGCACTGCAGGATACTTTGGGCCATGGAAATGAATGGTTTTATAGCACAAAAACAACGAGGATTCCGGTGGCACCTTAAAGACTAAGGGATTTATTTGGGCATAAGCTTTCGTGGGTAAAAAACCAACTTCTTCAGATGCAACAATGCAAAAATGTGGGGGGGGGGGTTTACCCACGAAAGCTTATGGCCAAATAAATCCCTTAGTCTTTAAGGTGCCACCAGACTCCTTGTTGTTTTTGTGGCTACAGACTAACACTGTGGTACCTGACACAATGCAAGGTTTTATATCAGAACCGTTCCATGTAATCTCCTCTCCCACAGCCTGCATGGAAACCTGTTATCCCAGGAAGCAGCCCAACACAAGCAGTGGGCTGGAGAGAATGAGAATGGAAATGTAGTTATGGAGAGGGAGGACTTTGTGTTTCCTTGCCACAATTAGCAGATGTTTTATAAAGTAAACATCCCATTCCTGCTAAGCATTACCTGCCACAAGAGGAGGTGACTCATACAGATACTTCAGGCACTGGAGCTGATATTCTTTCCACTTCTGCATCACTTCAGAGAGGGACCCATATGCACTCTGTAAGAGAAAAGTCTCAAGTACTTTAAGAGCCAAACCAGCTGCTTCACAAACAGCCTAGATAAATAAAAACACAGCTGTAGCCCAGTTAGATCTACCCTGCAAGTACTAGAACAGCCCTGTCAAGGTCCCTATATAAAGAGGAAGAAGGAAATACAGAGTTTCATCAGGCCTGCCCAGAAGATTCAGGGGGCCTGGGGCAAAGCAATTTTGGGGGCCCTTTCCATAAAAAAAGTTGCAATACTATGGAATACTATATTCTCGTGGGGGCCTAGGGCAAATTGCCCCACTTGCCCTCACCTCTGGGCGGCCCTGAGTTTCATGATCATAAAGAGCCTCTGTTGCATGTTAGTCTCAGGACAACCAAGGAGATGACCAATGCAAAACACACAACCTGTCTGACACGGTATGGAGATTTTCATGAAAAGGTTATGGTCACAAGTGATGCTCATTTTCTGACTCATTACCTCCAAACAAACCTTTTCAATGAGCAGGAACATCAGTGAACCTTCCTGGAAAAGGACTTCTAGCCAACAGCAGCTTCTATGATCCCAAAATTGAGGCCAAGAGAACCCAGCGTATTCAGCTGACATGATCCGAGTGCTCCTCCAAAGCAAGGGGTGAAATTTCCCCTCTAACTGTCTCTTCTGGGTGGCAGTTGCTCCAACATGTAGCACACGTTCCTGCCTCCCCCAAGAGACCTGCCTCTGCACAGACACCTACTGCCAACTACTCAGAGTTTCAGGAAGAGAAGTTTCTACATTTGGTCACTGATGATTAATGTGACAATAGTGAAGCCAAGTGAATTGAGTAGTAGGCATCCTAGGTGGCACTGACAGGCCCATCTTGTTGCCTGCATTTTCCCTTGTGGTCTTTTAAAAACATCAAACTAGCAAAAGCTGGATTATGAACATAAGAACTACCATCCTGTAAGTAACCAATGGTCCATCTAGCTCAGCATCCTGTCTCAGAGAAATGGTCCAGCATGGATGCTTCAGAAGGCATAAAACCAGCAGCATGAACCTAATCGTGCAATACTCTAATAAAGGGTGGGGGAAACATCATCTAACCCCAGCTGTTAATCAGTTTATGCTTTAAAGCATGAGGATTAAATAACCCTTGTAATTTTACCCTGGATGCTTTAACAATCCTTTGTTTTTTAATCCCTTCCCATATCCAAATCTTTTTTGTGGTGGTGGGGACAAGCCAAGGGCCTGAACAGTATCATTTTAAACTGGCAAAAATAAATATGAAGCCGTTTTTAATTACACAAGAGTTTAAAAAACACTGGGCTGGATTCTTTTCATTATATCAACGCGACTCATCAATTGCCCTGCATTTCACATGAGTGTAAGCATGAACAGAATCAGACTCTACATTTTTAGAACACGGCGCTTTAAGGTTCCCTCTGCCAGCATTGTACTCTTTCCTATGAATTCGAAACATTTAAAATGTTTGTGAAGAAAAATTTGCTCATCAAGCCTCTGCCCTGAGCAACTAACCCACCCAGAATAGGGGTCACTAATGGGAGCACATCACAACCAGGCTCAGACATACAAGCATGACAATATTGCTCTCATAAACATGAGCTATGTGAGGGCCTGGGGACTTTATTGGCCAATGCATGCTTCCAAGTGCTCCTCTGCTCTTGACTAACATATTAGTAATGCTCGTGAAGATCAGCGCTCACGACAAAACCCAGCAAAACGCTGATCAGGGTGAGCTTCTGATGACGAACAAATGAGTTACTCTCCTGTGACAAATGTCCCAGAAGCCCAAATGAGCAGCCAGTAAGGTGATCATCATTATGTTCATTAATAAAGATGCTCTTGGGAGGCATAATGAGGAGTGGAACTGACTTGCCTAAACACAACATAGACATTTCTTAAGTGCCTGTATTTAAGTGTAGATTTTAACAGTGGTTATCGTCTTTGTCTAGTTGATACAAAGCACCCTGGTCTGCATCTTGCCAACGAGGGCTGCATTGCCAGTCAGATTTTACCCATAGTCCTCACAGAAGGCTGCTGGGAGCTTACATGCTCTGGATGGCAGGGGGAAAGAAAAAACAAAACAAACAAAAACAGCACGAAAACCACCACACCACTTATTTGGGTGCCTAAAGTTAGAAAAATCTGGCCTTCTCCTTATTAGGTTAGAAAGGCATTCACAAGCCAGAGCTCATTTTCTTCAATTGGATTAATTGTTCCTAAGTATTCATCAAATAATCTGCTGAACGAGTCATTTTCAGACTATGGGTTGTTTAGGGTTGTTCATTGTGACCAGTCACTATCCTCCTTGTATGCTTGGCCACCTAAGTCACATGGTATTGTTTCATCTCTTTCCAACTGCATGGGAAACGTTTTAGAAACAGTTTAAAAAAAAAGCTGCACATCTAAGATAAGCTTTTGGACAATAATCCTTTGCCCTAAATTTGTGGCACCACTAGGATTCACAAAAATTTTCATGGAATATTTAGTAATCATCTCTACATATGACCGCCCCCCCAAATCACAGCAAACCAAATTCACCCCTTTATATTGTATTGAAAAATGTGTGCAAATCATTTTTAATTGAAAACTAGCTGTAGTCAATTATATAAACCCAAGATTATTCACATTAAGGTCATTAGATTTTCCAGAATACACTAGTTTAAAAAAAAATATTTTGGAAAAGAAAAAAAGTATCATTTTCTGAATAGATTTAAATTGTCATATAGGAATAACCACCTTTAACAATGACTGGGCAAACTGAAATCTCTATCCATCTGTTTAATCAGCAGTAAATGTTCTATCTGCAATGATTTCTCATCCTGTCCTAAGACAACTCTAATACAATTATTAGCAAACTATTATTAGCAAAATAGGAAAATAATCAGACATTTTCTCTTTAGGGAAGTGGACTCATTTGGGGATTTTTTTTTTTTTTTTTACCAATATCCTGCTGCCAAAAAAAAATAAATCAAATATAATCAATTGTACAGTATCTTTATCGTTCTATGCACTCAGCAGTTTATAATTTGATTAATCTGAATACCATTTCTTGTTGCTCAGATGAATACCAAATTAGTCACTGGATGTAAATTTTATACATTCTATCTACCCTTTTACAAAGGGACTTCATAGCAGGTGAACAATAATCAATATGATTTGTATAGCACTATAGATGTGCAATGTAATTACTCAAACTAGAGAAACTAAATTAGTGAATAGATTACTATTATTTGTACAGTGTCAAGTGTGCTAGACACTTTATAGACAGGTAAACATGACAAGGACCCTGCTCCAGAGGGCCTACACCTAAACAGACAATCTATAGGCAAGAGGAGGAGGAGTTATGGCAGGCAACAAGTAACTCAAACAAATAGCATAGTTAAGCACGTTCTGTAAGTATCATGATTTTCATCACTAGTTTGTTGCCATCTTACAATTATTTTCGGTTCTTTGCTAAGTACTGGGCAATGAGAGGAGAAGCACTAAAAAGGTAGATCGTCTTTCCTTAGTACACATCTCTCTTGCTGGGAGGCTGAGGAGAGGACGGAGGCATGGCAGATTAGGTCGAGGTGGTGGGGTTTCAAGGCATATGAGGTGCTGCGTGAGGCATAAGTGGGAGAAGCACAAAGGAGGCAAGCAGTGAGGCAGCTTGGGTGGCATGAAATGGATTTAGGAGAATTAAGAGAGACAAGTGCAATGAGCTATTCATTGTACTAATATAATTAAGTGCAATTAATCGCTGGTGATTAATTATCCCATTCAGAAAAGTCTGAGGAAAGAATTCTTTAGAAATCAGTGACACCTTTACATGAAATCCTTAGCATGATTACACTATGTCTTAGCAGTTTTCACTACACAAAAAAGCACTTTTATCATTTTCCTATATCCTGGAGGTTACCCAGGTAATTTCATTTATTTGATCCCAACACAATCCTTGCCACACAAGTGCAGTTCCACAACATAAGAGTCTGAAACTGAAAGGTGCTCAACAACTTCATTTCTCATTGAAGTCAATGGAAGCAGAGGCTGCTCAGAACTTCACAGAACTCACGCGTCATCTTGCAGGACAGGGCAAGTTCTCTCCCAGTCTCTGCCACAGCTTGGAAAAATGTGGCCTTTTCTCAGAACCCTATTGAGCTCCCTCTCTTCTTATCCATGTATTCCCTGCCCCAGCCTTGTGTGTGAAAACAAAAACTCTCTTTCTACATTGGCTTCAGCTTGCCCAACCCATTCAGTTGTGTCCCATTCCAGTATATGTAATGTCCCCAATTCATCACCAAGGACTCAACTGCAAACACATGATCCAATGGCTGGAAGCTAAAACTAGACAAATTTGGATTGGAAATAAGGAGTGAAATTTTAACAATGTAATTAACTAAAGGAACAACTTACCAAGGATCACTGTGGATTCTCCATCACTGACCATTTTAAAATCAAGATTAGATGTTTTTCAAAAGATCTGCTCTAGGAATTATTATGGGAAGGTTCTATGGCCTGTGTTATATAGGAAGTCAGACTAAATTATCACAATGGTCCCTCATGATCTGGAAATCTGATCAACTGTGATGACAAAGACTAGGAGCTAGGAACTGCCAAATTCTAATCCCAGCTCCCAAAGTGACTCCCCAGGTGACACTGGCAAGTAAGTTCATTTTCTCTATCTGTGACACAGGTACAATACCATACTTACATCACTGTGGGGTTGTGTAGATCCCTATAGGATTATGCTCCTACAGCTCTTTGTAGATGTGAAGTGCTAATAATAATCAGTAGTAATACGACTACGCTTACAGTAAAATGGTCAGAAAAACTGGTTCCCAGCAAAGCCTAATTTCCAGGCGATTTTGCTCTGGATCAGAATCCCGGTCTTGGGGGAACTCAGGATCTTATCTGAAAGCCATTTAGAGAGATTGGCCTGTTACTAGTTATGTTTTTAGAAGAGGCAAAGAATGACAGGCCAGAATAGAGTCTAATGAAAGGGTCTCTACACTAAGTGTCTGCATTAGAGAAGCTTCCACTTCCCAGGATGGGCAATTTGATTCTATTAACAACAGATATAGGCTTGAATTTACAACACTGAGTTTTGTCTTCTGATCATAGCCCTAAAGGAGCAGAATACAGCACCGAAACCCCAGAAAGTCCTCTGTATACAATCACCACCTTGTATCCAACAGGGGGTGAGAATCTCCTCTCTCCGGAGGGCAGTTCTCAGGTTTCAGTGAATTTGGTAGTGACAGTCCCTCAAGCCACAGACCAGGCTCAGACACATCAGCATTAGTGCAAACGTCTCTCAAAGTGCTCTTCATTCAACAATATGCCTCAGCCCAGACCTGGACACTGCTTCTTCGAGCATGAAAGGGATTCATCCTCTGGTCCTTTTTGGTCTATGGCTTCTCAAATAACTGTCACGGTACGTGTCCACTGTAACAGAGCAACAACTCACCGGCGCAGCACCTCCTGATGGTAGTCCAGGGAATTAGCTTTCCATTCTCCGGAGTGCCCTCTCTCACTCGCTGTCTCGCTTTTCGCTAGCCCCCATGTCCCTCCCGGACCCCGGTGCCCCTGTTGGGTCTAAACTTTTGGTGAACTTTGGAGCCAAAAAAAACACCCAGACTGGCCGTCTCTGCATAATCCTTTCTGAACCTTTTTTTTGAACAAAGCACTGACCTGCAAACTACTCATGACACCCCCTTCCTCAAGTAGCCATTAGCCTTTATCTCTATGCATTTACTTGTTAAACTTGCTTTTCCTGTAAAATCTTGATTGATTATGCATGACCATTATCTTTTATTAATCACTTTGTTTACTTCTGTGTATAAATATTGATGCTCACCCCTAATAAAGGGGCCACACTTATTCTAAAGCTTTTGGGGTAGTGTGAGCCCGTTGATCAACGCATTGCTGTCTGGTCTCTGACAGAATTGTGTGCCCAAATTCCAACTCCGCACGAACTTGGGTGTTGGAGAGGTGAGTGAGGACTTGCTTTATTACCTAACAATTTGGGGGCTTGTCCGGGATTCCTTCTGGTGCGGTACCTCTGTCCAGTGGTCAGACCACTCATATATGAATTGGCAAGGCGCCACAGGAGATTTCTCCCAGCCAATTCAATATTGAGGGGTCGTGTATTGGACAGCAGGGTAAACGCCAGTTGGAGGGCTCCTGTCAGACACCATGGGTCAAGGGACTAGCGTGCCTCTTGAGAGTCCGTTGGGGATTGTAAATAAGTTATGGAACGAAGGGAAACTCCCAGTACAGACAGGAATGTCTAGGAAGAAGTTGTACACACTATGTGTAAGGAATTGGACTGGGTATACCGCGGTATTGGCCGACTCGGAGATGAGGTGGCCTTCGTATGGCTCTTTCGAACAGGCTGCCTTAAGAGGAGTAAAGAGCCAGATCGAAAAAGACCATCCGGGACAGTTATGTTACTGGTTTTGTTGGGACACAGCAGCAGAGCTGTGGAAATCTTTAAAAATTATGGCAGTCAGGTACTCTCCCGAGAGTGAACCCCCTCCAGGTTATTTCGATGAAGGGTGTAGACCACGGCGTGTTTTGACTCATCAGCTGGTCCCCTCTGCACCTGCCCCTATTCCTCCGCAGGGGGACTCTCTCCTTGTAGCAGAGGGGAATCTGCAGGATCCCAGATTGGAATTTGTGCAGAAGGATGAGGAGGAATTGGAGGGGCAAACCTCGGGAGGAGTAGTTACTAGGCTTAGGTCCAAGCAGGTACAGCAGGGTGCATGCCCCCCCCCCTGAGGATAGCCCAGAGGATGTCTCCATCAAATCTCTTGCGAATAATAAAAGTATGGTTATAGAGATGCCTTTACAGGTGCACGATCAACCTTATATGGGCAATGATGGACGATTGCAACATGCTAGTATTGTGGAATATAAAGGATGGCTAAAATGGGATTTGAAAGAGTGGGGACAGTTGTCAGGGTCTTTTGGGGAAAATCCCCGAAAGATCATAGAACTTCTAGAAAGATTGTTTTTAAGTTATAATCCTACTTATACGGATGTGGATCAGTTGTTAAGTAGAGTTTTGACCGGAGAAGAACGTAGTAGATTGTGGATGGCAGAAAGGACATGGGGAGATAGCAATGCAGCTAATTTTACTTGGATGGATAGGCGGGATCTGGCCGCTGGCTGGAATCCCCTAGACTGGACTCAGCTAAGGCTGACTCAGCTGCAAACAGACCGAGAGCGATTGTTAGAGAGACTCAAGGAAATGGCTCGCCGCTCGCCTAATCAGGCTAAGTTCATGCAGATTCGGCAGGAATCTGATGAGCCGCCCAGAAAGTTCTGGTCGAGGCTATTGGAGGGGGCCCGAATGTTCACTCAGATGGATCCTGAGAGAGAAGCAGACCACCCTACTCTTATTTCATTTTTTGTGAATCAGTCGGTGCCCCCTGTAAGGGATTACTTCTTAAAGTTTCGCCCTGGTTGGGGAGGTGAGTCAGTCACTTCAGTGTTGGAAGTAGCTGATTTTGCCTGGGAGAAAGAAAGGGAAAGTAGTAAAAAGAAAGAGAAAAAGGAAGAATATAAGCTGATGGCTTTAGCTTTTCACGGTGGTGTTCGAGGCAAAGGCCGTGGCCGTGGCAGGGGATTCCAGGGTGCCCGGGGAAGAGGGTCCTGGCGACCCCAGCCATCAGGAAATTGTTTTCAGTGCGGACAGCCTGGTCACTTTAAACGTGAATGCCCCTGGGGACGCCCAGAGGGTCTGGTTGCATCCGCAGATGCTTATACAAGTGAGGAATACACCCCTGCACCACCAGCTCAGCCCATCCCCCAGGCCTGGATCAACTACGGGAAACAGCAGCAGCCGCAGCAAACTCAGCCTCCTCAATGACGGTACCCCGGGGGCGAAGGCAAACAATGTGATGGTCTTATTTCCTTAATGTCTTTAGCCGGCTCCTTTCTCACTTTCTCCCCTCCCAGCAAAGAGCCTCGTTTAACCCTTTCAGTCCAGGGACTGCCTGTCTCTTTCCTCATTGATACTGGGGCTACTTTCTCTCTTTTAAATCATGCCCCCTCTCCCTGGCTATCCTCTGAGGTTAAAACTGCGACTGGGGTGGAGGGCAACCCACAGTCTCTGGGACTCACTTTGCCTTTGAATGTTATTTATGCTGATAAATGTTTTTCTCACCGTTTTCTTTTTTCCCCAGCTTGTCCGATCCCTTTGATGGGCCGGGATTTACTCTGTAAGCTTGAGGCTACTTTAACCTGCACTCCTGAAGGGGTAGGATTATTGATGACAGTGTTAGGAGATTCGGCCCCTACTCAGGGTAATTGGGAAACACCTCTCTCTCTCTCCCCTGACCTCACTGACTTGCCTTCAACCCTCTGGGGAATTTCTGACACTGATGTTGGCCTGCTCCTTTCGGCAGAGCCCGTAAGGATTCAGGTAAAGCCTTCCTTAACCCCCCCGTCAGTCCCTCAATACCCCCTGTCTCTGGAAGCCCGGGAGGGCATCCACCCCATTATTGAGGGATTCATTGCACAAAAGCTAGTCCGCCCTCAGCGCACTCCCTGTAACACCCCTATACTGCCTGTCAAAAAGCCTCCTAAAAAGGACGGAGACCCTGTTCGTTGGCGCTTTGTACAGGATCTACGAGTTGTTAATCAGTATGTGGTCCCTCTTCATGCAGTAGTTCCTGACCCAGCTACTATCATCAGCCAAATCCCCTGGGATGCTGAGTGGTTCACTGTTATTGACTTAAAATCAGCTTTTTTCAGCATTCCTGTGCACCCAGACTCTCAGTATCTCTTTGGTTTCACCTGGGAGGGACAAAGTTATGTCTGGCAACGACTTCCTCAAGGCTACAGAGACAGCCCCACGATTTTCAGCCAGTGCCTCCGCCACGACTTGGAAGGTTTCACCAGTCCGCAGGGATCCACATTGGTCCTATACGTAGATGACATCCTATTAGGTAATCGCGAAGAAGCTGCCCTCCGCATCGATGGTAAGGCACTTTTATTATACCTACACACCAGAGGCCACAAGGTAGACCCTAAAAAGATTCAGTGGGTCTCACAGAAGGTCCGATATCTGGGCTTCCTGTTAATCCCAGAAGGAAGACAGATGGACCCAGCCCGCATAAAGACTATTCAAAACTGCCCTCTACCGAACACCAAGAAACAACTTCGAGGTTTCTTAGGATTAATTGGCTTCTGTCACCCCTGGTTGCCGTCCTGCGGGGAGTTAAGCAAACCGCTCCACCGACTCACTGCTAACCTTGCTCCTGACCCTTTGCAGTGGTCCCCGGACACTATTCAAGCCTTTCAGTTACTCAAGGACAGTGTGGCCTCCTCCATGTCTCTCCGCCCCCCCAATTACAGCAAACCCTTTCACCTTTTTGTCCACGAGAGGGGCGGAATTGCTAGTGGTGTCCTTACCCAGCTGAGCGGGCCCCACCATTTCCCGCTTGCTTTTTACTCTCAGCAAATCGACCCTGTCGCTCAGGGAACCCCATCCTGCACCCGGACTCTGGCAGCAGCTGCCCTGCTGATCACAAAGGCAAAGAGCCTAACCCTGGGTCATTTTACCACAGTTTGGACCTCTCATGCCTTGTCAGCCCTTCTGCGTAGGGGCACAACCCAAGTCTTTTCGGCCCATCGTCAGCAACAGCTAGAGGCCGAACTCTTAGAAGACACTAACCTAATTTTTGAAAGGTGTGGACCCCTTAATCCAGCTGTCATAAACAGATAGCTAAGGGTTAATGTCTCTTTCACCTGAAACACCTGACCAGAAAACCAATCAGGAAACCGGATTTTTTCAACTTTGGGGGGAGGGAAGTGTGTGTCTGAGTCTTTTGTCTGTCTGCCTGTTTCCTCTGAGCTTTGGAGAAGTAGTTCTATTTTCTAGTCTTCTGTTTCTAAGTGTAAGGACAAAGAGATCAGATAGTAAGTTCTATGGTTTCTTTTCTTTGGTATTTGCATGAAAATAAGTGCTGGAGTGCTTTGATTTGTATTCTTTTTGAATAAGGCTGTTTATTCAATATTCTTTTAAGCAATTGACCCTGTGTTGTATCATCTAAATACAGAGAGCGCATTTGTATGTATTTTTCTTTCTTTTTATATAAAGCTTTCTTTTAAGACCTGTTGGAGTTTTTCTTTACTTCAGGGAAATTGAGTCTGTACTCACCAGGGAATTGGTGGGAGGAAGAAATCAGGGGAGTTCTGTGTGTTGGATGGCTAGCCTGATTTTGCATTCCCTCTGGGGGAATAGGAAAGTACTTTTGTTCCAGGATTGGGAACGGAGAGGGGGAATCACTCTGCGTAGTTTCACAGAGCTTGTGTCTGTGTATCTCTCCAGGAGCATCTGGAGGGGGGAAGGGAAAAAGGATTATTTCCCTTTGTTGTGAGACTCAAGGGATTTGGGTCTTGGGGTCCCCAGGGAAGGTTTTTCAGTGGGACCAGAGTGCCCCAAAACACTCTAATTTTTTGGGTGGTGGCAGCAGTACCAGGTCCAAGCTGGTAACTAAGCTTGGAGGTTTTCATGCTAACCCCCATATTTTGGACGCTAAGGTCCAAATCTGGGAATAAGGTTATGATATGGTGTGCAGCGTTGTGGGAAAGATACAATCCAGAAGCCAGTAGGAATATTATATTTTTCTTTTCTCTGCTAGGGGCTTTTTAGCAGAGAGAAACAGTTTGGTTTTAAAAGGGAACCAGAGAGAATTTTTTTTTCTGCTCTCTAGCAGTTTGTGGTTTGCATGTTAAGCGAGAAGCCATTACCAAACTGTTAAGGGTCTTTTGTCATGCAATAGCCCTCCCATTAGGAGGCAAGTACCAGCACTTATTTGCATGCAAATAAAGTGGTTTTTCTGGTTTCCCTTCATTGAACATTAGCTAGAGAGAGAAAGGGAAAAAAAGTACTGTTGCTAGGCAGACTCCAGGAGGGAACAGAGCCTGCAGTTCAAAAGAGAAACACCGGAGGGCACCCCAACACAAGAAAACAGGAACCATGTCTACCAGGACAAAAATGGAGGCCGAAGACCAATTCAAAGAAGCTGAACACAGGCGACAGATGGAAAAACACCAACAGGAACTAGAAATAAAACAAAAAGAGATGGAGATAAAAGAAAAGGAAGAAAACATGAAACTGGCAGCCTTCCAAAGAGAACAGGCAGCCCAAGAGGCAGCACACGAAAGAAAACTAGAAGAAGAAGAGGTGGCCCACCGCCGAGAAATGGAAAAACAACAAAAAGAAATGGAAAAACAACAAAAAGAGAATGAAGAGAAGGAAAAACAGAGAAAACATGAACTGGAGTTGGCAAAAGCTGGGCTGCATGTGCCAGCCAACCCTAACAACCCGGCGTCAATTATTACTCCACAGCACAGGAAATTTCCCACCTACAAGGCAGGTGATGACACCGAGGCCTTCCTGGAAAATTTTGAAAGAGCCTGTCTTGGGTACAGCATCCCCGAAGACCAGTACATGGTAGAATTAAGGCCACACCTCAGTGGACCTTTAGCAGAGGTGGCAGCTGAAATGCCCAAGCCGCAAATGAATGACTATAAACTTTTTCAAACCAAGGCCAGATACCGGATGGGGATAACCCCAGATCATGCCCGTCGGCGCTTCAGAACCCAAAAGTGGAAACCAGAGGTGTCATTTCCCAAACACGCCTACTACATTGCAAAAAACTATGAGGCCTGGTTAACAGGAAACAACATTCAAACCTTGGAAGAAGTGAACCTCCTCATACAAATGGAGCAGTTCTTGGATGGTGTTCCTGAAGACATCACACGGTACATACAAGATAGAAATCCCAAAACTATCGCTGAGGCGGGGGAGATTGGAGCCAAATGGATGGAACTGGCAGAAAGCAAAAAAGCTACTGTCAAGGGGAACGATTACCCCAGGGGGCACACAGACCATAAACCCTACAACCGAGGACAGCCAAAGACCCTACATACCACCCAAGTAAAGCCACAGATACCCTACTCTTCAACCTCACCAGTCTCCAGTAACTCACCTCGGCCCAGTGACCCATCAGATGGAAGATGCTTTAAGTGTAATGAACTGGGACATATCAAGGCCAACTGTCCCAAGAACACCATGCGAGTGCAATTCATTACACCACCATCACCCCAAAGATCCCCAGGCCCAGATGCCTCTCAAATACCCTTGGAGCGAAGGGAAAATTTGAGAGTGGGCGGAAAGAAGGTTACTGCGTGGAGAGACACGGGGGCACAAGTGTCAGCTATCCACCAATCCTTCGTTGACCCCAAATTCATCAACCCAAAGGCCAAAGTTACAATTTACCCCTTCATGTCACAAGCTGTAGACTTGCCTACAGCTCAACTGCCTGTCCAGTACAAAGGCTGGTCAGGAATGTGGACTTTTGCAGTCTATGACAATTATCCTATCCCCATGCTACTGGGGGAAGACTTGGCCAACCAGGTGAGGCGGGCCAAGAGAGTGGGAATGGTTACCCGTAGCCAAACCAGGCAAGCTTCCAGACCCATTCCTGTTCCTGAGCCGTCCACAGAGGCCCCGTCTGTGTTACCAGAGACCCAGACAGAGGTAGTGGACCCGGATTCCATGCCTACCACTGAAACAGCCACAGCATCTCCAGTCCCAGGCCCGGAACTGGAACAGCAACCAGCACCAGCAAGTGCAACCACATCTTCAAACTCAACGCCAGAGGGCGCCAGCGAGCCAGAACTGGCAGAAGCACACGACAGCCATACCCAAAAGGCTCAGCCAGAGCCTGAAATACCCTCAGGTGCACCAGCGGAGAGCGGTTCACCAGCAACGGAAACAACCCCATCACCTACATCGCTTCCAGAGGGACCAAGCCCAAGTCCACAGTCTGAGGAAGAACTGGTGACCCCAGCCTCAAGGGAACAGTTCCAGGCTGAGCAGGAAGCAGATGACAGCCTTCAGAAAGCGTGGGCGGCGGCACGGAGCACCCCACCGCCTCTCAGCTCTTCTAATCGATCCCGGTTTGTTATAGACCAAGGACTTTTATACAAGGAAATTCTTTCTGGTGGACACCGGGAGGAATGGCAGCCGCAAAAACAGTTGGTGGTTCCAACTAAGTACCGGGGGAAGCTCTTAAGCTTAGCCCATGATCATCCCAGTGGCCATGCTGGGGTGAACCGAACCAAGGACCGGTTGGGGAAGTCCTTCCACTGGGAGGGGATGGGCAAGGATGTTGCCAAGTATGTCCGGTCTTGTGAGGTATGCCAAAGAGTGGGTAAGCCTCAAGATCAGGTCAAGGCCCCTCTCCAGCCACTCCCCATAATTGAGGTCCCCTTTCAGCGAGTAGCTGTGGATATTCTGGGCCCTTTTCCAAAAAAGACGCCCAGAGGAAAACAGTACGTTCTGACTTTAGTGGACTTTGCTACCCGATGGCCAGAAGCAGTAGCTCTAGGCAACACCAGGGCTAACACTGTGTGCCTGGCCCTAACAGACATCTTTGCCAGGGTAGGTTGGCCCTCCGACATCCTTACAGATTCAGGGTCTAATTTCCTGGCAGGGACCATGGAAAAACTGTGGGAAACTCATGGGGTGAATCACTTGGTTGCCACCCCGTACCACCATCAAACCAATGGCCTGGTGGAAAGGTTCAATGGAACTTTGGGGGCCATGATAAGAAAATTCATCAACGAATTCTCCAATAATTGGGACCTAGTGTTGCAGCAGTTGCTGTTTGCCTACAGGGCTGTACCACATCCCAGTTTAGGGTTTTCACCATTTGAACTTGTGTATGGTCACGAGGTTAAGGGGCCATTACAGTTGGTGAAGCAGCAATGGGAGGGGTTTACGCCTTCTCCAGGAACTAACATTCTGGACTTTGTAAGCAACCTACAAAGCACCCTCCGACACTCTTTAGCCCTTGCTAGAGAGAACCTAAAGGATGCTCAAGAAGAGCAAAAGGCCTGGTATGACAGACATGCCAGAGAACGTTCCTTCAAGGTAGGAGACCAGGTTATGGTCTTGAAGGCGCAACAGGCCCATAAGATGGAAGCATCATGGGAAGGGCCATTCACGGTCCAAGAGCGCCTGGGAGCTGTAAACTACCTCATAGCATTTCCCAATTCCTCACTAAAGCCTAAAGTGTACCATGTTAATTCTCTCAAGCCTTTCTATTCCAGAGACTTACAGGTTTGTCAGTTTACAGTCCAGGGAGATGATGCTGAGTGGCCTGACGGTGTCTACTACGACGGAAAAAAAGACGGTGGCGTGGAAGAGGTGAACCTCTCAACCACCCTGGAACGTCTGCAGCGGCAACAAATCAAGGAGCTGTGCACTAGCTTCGCCCCATTGTTCTCAGCCACCCCAGGACGGACTGAACGGGCATACCACTCCATTGATACAGGTAATGCTCACCCAATCAGAACCCCACCCTACCGGGTATCTCCTCATGCCCAAGCTGCTATAGAACGGGAGATCCAGAACATGCTACAGATGGGTATAATCCGCCCATCTACCAGTGCCTGGGCATCTCCAGTGGTTCTGGTACCCAAACCAGATGGGGAAATACGCTTTTGCGTGGACTACCGTAAGCTAAATGCTGTAACTCGTCCGGACAACTATCCAATGCCACGTACTGATGAGCTATTGGAAAAGTTGGGACGTGCCCAGTTCATCTCTACCATAGACTTAACCAAGGGGTACTGGCAAGTACCGCTACATGAACCTGCCAAGGAGAGGTCAGCATTCGTCACCCATGCGGGGGTGTATGAATTCAATGTCCTTCCTTTCGGCCTTCGAAATGCACCCGCCACCTTCCAGAGGCTGGTAGACGGTCTACTAGCTGGACTGGGAGAATTTGCAGTTGCCTACCTCGATGATGTGGCCATTTTTTCAGACTCCTGGCCCGAACACCTACTCCACCTGGAAAAGGTCTTTCAGCGCATCAGGCAGGCAGGACTAACTGTTAAGGCCAAAAAGTGTCAAATAGGCCAAAACAGAGTGACTTACCTGGGGCACCAGGTGGGTCGAGGAACCATAAACCCCCTACAGGCCAAGGTGGATGCTATCCAAAAGTGGCCTGTCCCAAGGTCAAAGAAACAGGTCCAATCCTTCTTAGGCTTGGCCGGATACTACAGGCGATTTGTACCACACTACAGCCAAATCGCTGCCCCATTGACCGACCTAACCAAAAAGACCCAGCCAAATGCCGTTAAGTGGACTAATGAGTGTCAAAAAGCCTTTACCCAGCTTAAGGCAACGCTCATGTCTGACCCTGTACTCAGGGCCCCGGATTTTGACAAACCATTCCTAGTAACCACAGATGCATCTGAGCGTGGTATAGGAGCAGTGCTCATGCAGGAAGCAACAGATCACAACTTCCATCCTGTCGTGTTTCTCAGCAAGAAACTGTCTGAGAGGGAAAGTCACTGGTCAGTCAGTGAAAAGGAATGCTATGCCATTGTGTACGCCCTGGAAAAGCTACGCCCATATGTTTGGGGACGGCGGTTCCAACTACAAACTGACCATGCTGCACTAAAGTGGCTTCATACTGCCAAGGGGAACAACAAGAAACTTCTTCGTTGGAGTTTAGCTCTCCAAGATTTTGATTTTGATTTTGAAATTCAACACATCACAGGAGCTTCTAACAAAGTTGCTGATGCACTCTCCCGTGAGAGTTTCCCAGAATCCAGTAGTTAAAAAGTGTTCTTAAAATGTAAAAGTCTGTTAGTTATATACTTAGTAGTATATGTAAAGGTGCATGTGTTGTATAAGGTTATGATACCAGCTACCTTGCTTCCTGACCTGCCAGTCCCCCAGGACCAGCACGACTGTGTGGAAGTAGTTTACAGCATCTTACAGATAAGAGACAACCTGTTTGACGTGCCACTGGACAACCCCGATTGCATCCTCTTCTCGGACGGAAGCTCCTTCTATGTTGATGGCAAGCGTTTCACTGGTTATGCTGTCACCTCTGAATGGGACATTCAAGAGGCCGCCTCACTGCCAGGCAACTGGGGAGCCCAAGCCGCTGAACTCTATGCCCTGGCCCGAGCTTGCCAGTTGGCCGCTGGTAAGACCGTTACCATTTTTACTGATAGCAAATATGCTTTTGGAGTTGTGCATTGTCATATCCACCTCTGGAAGTTTCGAGGTTTCCAGACAGCTGCCGGTAAACCCATTCAGCACCTCCCCCTCATCCACAAGCTTTTGGACGCCCTCCAAAAACCCTCTGTCCTGGCTGTAGTTCACTGCCGGGCCCATACTAAAGATAGCAGCCCCATTACCCGTGGGAATGCCCTGGCTGACGCTCCGCCAAGAAGGCTGCCACCTTACCTTTAGCCATGCCCACATTGGCTATTGCAACCTCCTCCTTTACTCCACTGCACCCCGTACCAGTACCCGCTGCTGAACTAAAATCATGGGAAAGCCTCGGGGCCACTCTGGTCAAAGGGACCTGGCTTATGCCAGATGGCCGAGCCTGCCTCCCTCGCTCCACGTACCCCGTGGCAGTTCGCTGGCACCATGATAAAGGGGGTCACTACGGCACGCACGCCCTCGTGGACACTATCGCTCGCTTTTGGTATGCTCCAGGCATTCAACCCTATTGCCTATCAATAGTGAAAGCATGCAGCACATGTCAGCGTAATGGACCTGCTCCACCTCTTAACAAAATTAAGGGTGGAAGACCTCCGCCTGCTGCTCCATTTCAACATCTTCAAATTGATTTTGCAGATATGCCAAAGGCTTTTGGGAAAAAGCACCTCCTTGTTTTGGTTTGCCCTCTGACTTCCTGGGTCGAAGCTTTTCCTACTGCTAATTGTACTGCTGCCACAGTGGCGAAGATTCTCCTTAGAGATATTGTACCCCGTTTTGGCATCCCTCTTGTGCTCGACTCAGATCGCGGACCTCACTTTACTGGTCATGTCCTTGTCCATTTAGAACAAGGACTGGGCATTTCACACTCCTTTCATACACCCTACCACCCCCAGTCTAGCAGGAAAGTTGAGCGTATGAATAGGGAACTTAAGTTTACATTGGCTAAATACTGTCAGGAAACAGGATTGAAGTGGCCTCAGGTACTTCCCTTGGTCCTGTTTCACCTTCGTACTCGCCCAACCCGCGCATTGGGATTATCCCCCTTTGAACTGCTCTATGGACACCCCCCTTTCAAAGGCGGGGCGCTACCACGTGCTGATGTTTCACTATTGGGAGGGGATCATATGACTGCGTGTCAGTTTCTCTCCCTACAGGCTCGCCTCCGTACCCTTTGGAAAGCCTCGCAGTTTTCCCAGACCGTGCCGCTGGAGGAACAAATCCACCCGTTCCAACCAGGGGACTTCGTCTGGGCCAAAAAGTTCGTTCGTGACGACACCCTCCAGCCAAGGTTTACTGGACCCCACCAGGTTCTTTTGACAACCCAGACTGCAGTGTTCCTGGAAGGACGCAAATCTTGGATCCACCACTCCCACGTCAAGCCAGCCGTAGTGGACCACAGTGACGGACCAGCAGCTCTTGTCACCACTGAGGACACTGCCTTCGACCAGTGGACCAGCTTACCTCTCTCAGACATTAGACTTAAATTAACTCGAAAAAAATGAGAGGACCCTTTATTCTGACAACTGTATGTTTTTTATGCTTTTTTAGTTTATTTTCTGCTTATGAAGATAATGCTTTTATTAGATATTCCCACGAGGTTAAAACTCGTATTTTAGGAAATAGAAGTGATTGCTGGGTATGTACTCAATTTCCAGTAAATGCAGCACAGGGACTCCCCTTCACACCCATTCCCCTAACCACTGCTAATATGACTTGGATGCCACCGACTAGAATAAAAGATCCAGTCCAACCCAATCTTACATGGGACAAAACAGAAGTGCCAATTAACAAATATCTCAGGGTAACCAATCAAACAGGATCACTGTGTTTTGTTAAAGAAAAAGGGTCAACTTTTGTGGGAACAAGTAAATGCAACATATATTTTAATGGCACCGCCTTTAGTAAAAATCTTGGCTTCAAGCCTTGCGCATCCCACTTATCCCATATGTGGATCCCTCACCCCGATCCAACCTTTTCAACTTTTTCATGGAGGGGCAGGTTTTCAGAGTCAGTTTTTAAAAAGCCCTGCTCAGATCTCGAGGGTGTCCAACTAATTGTTAAAGGATACACAATTGCCTTCTACAACTGCTCAAGCAGTACTACACTGCCCTTTGAGGACAACACTACCAAATTGTGCCTCTGCAGTTCACACAACGACCCCTCTGCGTTACCGGGGGAACAGTGGTACAACGGGTGGTGGGTTACCTCCTACTTTGAGAAATGGAATACCCAAAACGCATTATATGGAACATACTGGGTGTGCGGGCCCAAGGCTTATTATTTTCTCTCCCCTGATTGGGCAGGGTCATGTTATTTGGCATGGCTAGCACCGCCTTCTCGGATCTCCCTCACTCCCCCTCATTTTCCCCACGTTCGTAACATCCGTGAAACTGACAGAGATATTAATCTCCGTGATGGTTTGTCCTGGCAGCGGTGGGCTGGTCACACTAGCTTGAAGGGTGCCATCATCCGTCTACAGGGACTATTAGAATCTTTGACCAATGAAACTGCAACCCTATTTGAGAATCAGGCCGGGGAAATGTCCCAGCTGCGCCAGTTGGCTTTGCAAAACAGAATGGCTTTAGATATGATGTTAGCAGCCCAGGGAGGAACTTGCGCCCTCATAAATGAAGAATGCTGTGTTTTTGTAAATGACACCTACTCTGACACTTTTCAACATACCAAACACCTAAGGGAAATGGCTAAAAACTACTCCTCTGGCCAGCCACCTTATGATTGGTGGGGAGCCTTATGGAATTGGCTGCCCGGATTTGGGTGGGTTAAAAACCTCTTGGTGGGTGTTGTTGGGGCCATGGTAGTCCTTATAATACTGTGTTGCTGTATTCAGTGTGTCCCCTCCCTCATAAACTCATGTAAGTCAGTTTATTCTTTTCCCACTTCAGCTAAAAGCCTTACTCTCTTCGAATTGGCCCAGGCTGAAATTGCCAAGCGGCCCTTGAGATCTTGAAATAGGGTGTAGCTTTTTGATTAATAGTTATCTCAAAGCTACAAATGGAGGAATGTTGGGTCTAAACTTTTGGTGAACTTTGGAGCCAAAAAAAACACCCAGACTGGCCGTCTCTGCATAATCCTTTCTGAACCTTTTTTTTAAACAAAGCACTGACCTGCAAACTACTCATGACACCCCCTTCCTCAAGTAGCCATTAGCCTTTATCTCTATGCATTTACTTGTTAAACTTGCTTTTCCTGTAAAATCTTGATTGATTATGCATGACCATTATCTTTTATTAATCACTTTGTTTACTTCTGTGTATAAATATTGATGCTCACCCCTAATAAAGGGGCCACACTTATTCTAAAGCTTTTGGGGTAGTGTGAGCCCGTTGATCAACGCATTGCTGTCTGGTCTCTGACAGAATTGTGTGCCCAAATTCCAACTCCGCACGAACTTGGGTGTTGGAGAGGTGAGTGAGGACTTGCTTTATTACCTAACACCCCTTTCTCTTGGGGGCTGCCCCCTGTCAGTATCCCCACAGTTTCTGGGTCTCCCCACCCAGGGGACCCCCAACCACTACCTCACCTCAGTATAAGGCTACTGCCAGTCACCATCTAGCTCCTGTTCACTGGGGCAGACTGCAGTGTACAAGCCACTCATCACAGGCAAGATGGGTTTGGACCTGCTGCCTTTGCCTACCCTTGGGCTGCCCACTGCAACTCCAGTACCTGTTTGGTCTTGCACAAGGCCAGCAGCCTGGGGAGTTGCCAGGCAGGACCTCCCCAGCTTCTCTCACCTTTCCCCAGCCCTGCTCCATCTCAGGCACCCTGGTATGCTCCCCAGCAGCCAGGCCCGTCTCCCTCCACAGCTAGAGGAGACTCTCTGAGCCTAGCAGCCCCTTTATAGGGCCAGCTGTGGCCTGATTGGGGCATGCCCAGCTGCGGCTGCTTCCACAATCATCCCAGGCTCACTGCTTTGCCCTGCCATAGCCCTCTCCCAGTGCTGTTTTAAGTCCTTCAGGGCAGGAGTGGGTGACCACCCCGCTACACCATCTTGTGGGAGGTTTCAGAGTAGCAGCCATGTTAGTCTGTATCCACAAAAAGAACAGAAGTACTTGCTGGCACCTTAGAGACTGACAAAGTTCAGCATAAGCTTTCGAGGGCTACAGCTCACTTCTTCGGATGCACAGAATGGAACACACAGACAGGAGATACTTATACATACAGAGAACATGAAAAGGTGGAAGTAGGCATGCCAACAGGAAGAGTCTAATCAATTGAGATGAGCTATCGTCAGCAGGAGGAAAAAAAACCTTTGAAGTGACAATTGAGATGACCCATAGAAGGTGTGAGGACCCTCACACCTTATATGGGTCATCTCAATTGTCACTTCAAAGGTTTTTTTTCCTCCTGCTGACGATAGCTCATCTCAATTGATTAGACTCTTCCTGTTGGCATGCCTACTTCCACCTTTTCATGTTCTCTGTATGTATAAGTATCTCCTGTCTGTGTGTTCCATTCTGTGCATCCGAAGAAGTGAGCTGTAGCCCACGAAAGCTTATGCTGAACTTTGTTAGTCTCTAAGGTGCCAGCAAGTACTCCTGTTGATCTTGTGGTAGAATTTTGTTATGTGTCTGTCTGCCCAGAAGGACATGGACTGACACCCCTCTTCACTCCCCCAACTCATTTCACACAGAGCACAAAACAATCTCCAGCCAGTAACAGCTTTTAGTCACTACTGGGATGGAATGGATTAAATCCAGTGGTTTGAAAGCAAGTGTCAGCATGCCATTATTAGTTCCCTGAGTCAGTCTCTGACCCAGTTCTCAGTTTCTCTCTAATGTGGTGGTGTGTCTTATAGACCTGAAGATAATTATTTTTCTCTCAAGATTTTTAAAACTATTTATCTGAAAGAGAAATCAAGGTGTTGGGTTCTTTTGCGGACACTGTAGTGACAGCGTAGGTAAGGCTGAACTCCAATTTCAGTAATAAGGCAGATTTTGCCTCCACATCTTTACCTTTCATGAAAAGATACCCAGAATCCATGAGAATTGGTTAGGGGGCTCCTTTGCCAGGGTATAACAGGTCTTGAAAGTCTGAGAAAAACCAAAAGAGGCAATGACCTGGAAAAAACATAAAATCTTCAAAGGTAAAGTTTGCAGACACAAAAATTGGGGGAGTAGAAGTAAATAATGAAGAGGACAGGTCACTGATTCAGAGAGATCTAGTTCGCTTGGTAAACTGGGTCAAGCAAACAATATGCATTTTAATATAGCTAAACGTAAATGTATTCATCTAGGAACAATTTAACTTAACAAAGAGAAGGTGTCATAAACGGATAGTTAAGAGTTAATGGAACAGAAGGACTTCATATCTCTTTTGCCTGTAAAGGGTTAACAAGAACAGTGAGCCTGGCTGTCACCTGACCAGAGGACCAATCAAAGGACAGGATACTTTCAAATCTTGAGGGAGGGAAGTTTGTGTGTGTGCTGTTAGTTTTTGGTTGTTGTTCACTCTGGGGGCTCAGAGGGACCAGACTTGCAACCAGGTTTCTCTCCAATCTCTCCGATACAGGCTCTTATAAGTTCAGACTAGTGAGTACTAGGTAGATAAGGCAAGTTAAGCTTATGGTTGTTCTCTTTATTTGCAAATGTGTATTTGGCTGAAAGGAGTTCAAATTGGTATTTTGCTGAAAAGATTTTAATTTGTACTTTTATACTTAGGCTGGGAGGGTATTCCCAGTATCTATAGCTGAAAGACCCTGTACCTATTCTATTTTTTAAATTTACAAAGATAATTTTTACTGTTTTTCTCTCTTTAATTAAAAGCTTTTCTTGTTTAAGAACCTGATTGTTTTTTTATTCTGGTGTGAGACCCCAGGGGACTGGGTCTGGATCCACCAGGGAATTGGTGGGGAGAAAGAAGGGAAGGGGGAGAGAGAGAGAGAGGTTATTTTCTCTCTGTATTAGGATTACTTTCTCTCTCAGGGAGAGTCTGGGAGGAAGAGAGAAAAGGAGGGGGGAAGGTGGATTTTCCTCTCTGTTTAAAGATTCAAGGAGTTTGAATCACAGTGATCTTCCAGGGTAACCCAGGGAGGGGAAGCCTGGGAGAGGCAACGGTGGGGGAAAGGGTTTACTTTCCTTGTGTTTAAGATCCAGAGGGACTGGGTCTTGGGGGTCCCCGGGCAAGGTTTTGGGGGGACCAGAGTGTACCAGGCACTGGAATTCCTGGTTGGTGGCAGCGCTACAAGTACTAAGCTGGTAATTGAGCTTAGAGGAATTCATGCTGGTACCCCATCTTTCGGACGCTAAGGTTCAGAGTGGGGGATTAGACCATGACAGAAGGTTAAGTGGTGACTTGATTAGTGTCACTAAGTATCTACATGGAGAACAAATATTTAACAATGGGCTCTTCAATCTAGTAGAGAAAGGCACAACACAATCCAATAGCTGAAAGTTCAAGCTAGACAAATTCAGACTGGAAATCAGGTGTAAATTGTTAGCAGAAATTGGACCAATTTACCAAGGGTCATGGTGGATTCTCCATCACTGAATTTTTAAAATCAAGATTGGATGTTTTTCTAGAAATTATTTTGGGGATGTTCTATGGCCTGTGCCATACCAAAAGTCAGACCAGATGATCACAATGATCCCTTCTGGCCTTGAATCTATGAATTTCTAGAAGTGATATTGGGGAGGGCAATACTTTGGCCACTTTGCTGCCATTCACGGCACTTGTTAAATGCAAAATTTCACATTCCTTTCGCAGATGGAAGGTGAATCACAGGTGCCCTATAGACACAGGCACAAATTCACTATAGGACTTTCCATTGATAAAGTGCAGCTTTTGCGTGTTGAAGAGCTGCTTTGTCTGAGGACTACGTTGTCTCTCCATTTTGGGTGATGATATAGGGCCGAGTTAAGGGCATTTGTGAGACTAACTGTGGTTTTCCATGCTTTCATATACTTTTAAAGCATATTTTCCTTTTAGAAACAGTTTTCCACTGTTTATTATTTCTCCTTCTTCCCCAAGTTATGACATTCCTTCAGTTTTTTTTCCACTTGGAGTTATGATGCCCAATTTCAATTTTCACTCCAATTTAATGTAGTCTTGATTTAGGCAAGACGCAGTGCCTCTCTGAGATGAAGTAATTATTATTACCCTGCCTTGGCAACTGCTTCACTGATCAAATGAGCTCGGCTTAATTATGCCTCCCAACTCATATTTTACAAGTTACTTGGTTGGCAGCTGGGTCATTCTGGACAAACCCCTCGGAAACGGCAAGCACTGAATCAGAGCAGCCCTTCATTCAGAGAAAAGTCTTTATTACCAGCTTTCAAGAATGTTTTACACAACATTTCTGGTTCATTAGTGACCAAGGAAAATTACTCCAGGAGCTGGAGAGCTAATTTTTTTTTTCCCCCCAATGTTCTCCCTTTTTAAGTTTCCTCCCTTCTCTCATTGGGAGTAGTAACTGATGAACACATGTAGGGGCGGCTCCAGGCACCAGCGCAGCAAGCACATACCTGGGGCAGCAAGCCGCGCGGGGGGCGGCCTGTCGGTCATCATGAAGGTGGTAGTCAGGGAGCCTTCGGTGATGTTTCTGCAGGAGATCTGCCAGTCCCGGGCTTCAGTGGCAATTCAGCGGCGGGCATGCCGAAGGCACAGGACCGGCAGATCACCTGCAGAACTGCCGCCGAATCCGCATGACCAGCGGACCTCCCACAGAAACGCTGCCGAAGGCTCCTTGGCTGCCGTGCTTGGGGCGGCAAAAAAAAGAGCTGCCCCTGAACACATGGAGGGAAAACACTGCAGGAGTTACTGAGATTTCTGCAGCAGTTTCCTGCACACATCTGCTGTTTGGCCTCTCCAAGAGCTCAGCACTTCTCCAGCATTTAGTCTTTTATTCTCTCTCCAAGCACACTGGGCCTCCATGAGGTATCCTTTTCCATGGGATCTATCTCCGGATCCCAGATTAGTTGGTCGATCAGGGACAACGCATCTGGAATGCTAAGGCTCTTGACAAAACAAAAAGCAAACAAACCAACATTCAGTTTCAGTTTTCAGCATGGTTCTTATTTTACCTGAACCAGTTTGCTGGGCCCTAACTGGCATGGCACATCAGTAAAGCATTACCTTGCTAAGTGCCCTTTCAGTTTCAGCACAGTCTAGAATTAAGAGAGATCCTCTAGCAATCGATGCATGGAATGCTTCTCCTCTGGTAGGTCAGGCGGGGTAAGAAGGCTCTCCTCTCCTACGTGGCTTTGTACTGGGCAAGTGCCATTTTCTATTGCACCTATCCTCAGTGACAGATAGGGCTGGGATGGAGAAGAATTATCAGCAGTCCTTACTCCTGCTCCTTGAAATGTCCTCCAGCATTTAGGTCAGGATGGAGCTCTGCCCACTGGTCATTGTGGGAACCAGTAGTCAATATCCTTACAGCTCAAGTTGAGATAGATTTAGTTTGACAGCCATTGTTACCATCAAATGTTCTTTTCATTACAACTTCTTTCATCTGTTCTGACAAATGTTCCTACCCAGGACTTATTGCCTGGGTCAGTTACAAATCCAACACGAGAAAACAACTATGCTCCTAAGCAAAGGCACAAAGAAAAACCCCCTTCCTTGGGGGACTCTGGTGACAAAAAGGATCAGGAAAAAAAAATGAAGCCACAGCTATAAGAACTCCAGATCAGAAAGTAGCCCCATGATTCTAGCAGAGTACTGGACAATTCTGTGGCACTCCTCTCAAAAGGGGAATGAGACCAAGATGATACACTTTTCACTATTAAAAAATAAGATAGATGCTACTGCCAAGTGCAGCTCAGTAATGCTATCCACAGACAGAGTGTATAGAGTACTTTACCAGCACTGTAATTCTTATTTTAAATCAGTTGCATATTTTTTCTGGCCCAAGGCTATTGCGCTAGCAAAACTGTGGAAGGGCTGTCAGAGGTTAGGAGAGCTGTAATTTAAGTCTCTCTCACAAACACACACCAGAAGGAGGTGAACCCAGCCCTCGATCAGAAGAAGGGTTGTTATAACATGGAATCTTTCGGGCGGGGGAGAAGGAAAGAGGGAAAAAGGGAAAAGATTGACAACCATATGAGGTGCATCAGCGGTGCTGTGAAGTGCAACGATCTGTGAAGTAGAGTCAGCGGCTTCATGTGATACAGAGAGGGAAGGATTCACCTAATAAAGTAGGATTTTTGTTTCTTTTTGCTGTGGTTTAAAAATGCATTGAGTCAAATTAACCCCTGATGACTTCTGTGGACATATGTCAGGGAAATATCTAACCCAATACCTACTGAACCAGGTACATTTAAAGCACCTCACTTATGGACATAGAAAAGCTCTATGCTGATAAGTTCATTTGTACAGTGATACAGGCAGGCAGGCCAGCAGGGACTAAGCAAAACAAGAACAGATAAGGAAAATATAATGATGTGCTGCAGGTCACCCCCCATAGTTATCAAACTGGGACATCAGGTGTGTGGTGGGGGGAGGGATAGATTCCTTGAAGACATTTAAGATTCAAGATGAAAAGAGCATCTCCTTTAGGAGACAATGTGCATCTCAGTTTCAAGAACTGAGAACTTGCTGCCATGCAGCAGATGCCTAAGTTGATTTAGCAGAACAAGGGCCCTCAATTTATTTACTTTTTGCCCTTTGGTAGCACTTTGCATCCAAGAGTCTCAAACAATCTAACAAACCATTAGCTAAGTCTCACAAATACCATTGTAAGGTAAGCAATATCCCCATTCAGACAGATGGAGGAAAGGAATGTACAGAGGTTAAGTGATTTGCCCAAGATTGTAGCAGCAGAACCAGAACCAGAAACCAGGTCTCAGTCTTTTACTGTTATCTCTAGACATTTATATCCCTAGTGACCAGAAGAAAAAAAAAATCAAGCATATCAAAATCTTAACACCCCTCTTCCATCCTAAATATACACCCCACATTTGTCATAAGAGCTGAGTCACCAGTTTTGATAGGAACACTTTATTCTACCTCCATCGTTGCTGTTTGCTCAGATACGCTGATATGAACTTAGTCTCCGATTTAAACAAGTGATTTGAGACAGTACAATAATAATCACAAAGCTATTAAAGAAATCTCTGGTACATAATTTCATGGCTCCTGCATCTCCTAATCACAACTGATTTCAAGAGAAGAATGTGATTGCCTCTCTATAGTTTTTAAGAGTTCCAGCTGAGGGAAGCTAGTTATTTCTGTTTTAATTAACAAGTAGCAGAGAACTCATTAACAGCTCATTGCCACCACATTCAAGGTCCACTGTCCAGTTATCTGCAGTACTAATTTTTCCCTGTTAAACATCCCTCTCCCAAGACTGCCTGTATGCAATGGCTTTGTAAATTTTTAGCCAAGAACACAGCAATTACAAGAAAGACTTGAGAACTGAGCCTGCAGGACCAGATATCTCCAAACTAAACTCATCTCAAACTCTTGGTTCTATTAAGGAGAAGTATCCCGTTGGATGTTTCCACTGTACTTCTCCCCAGTGTAAAAACAGGGCAGGCCAGCCATTGCAGCATAGAGTGACATGGGTTTACTGTACTTGCAAGCAAGGCAGAAGAGCATTGCAGACTCTTGGCTAGGCTTTGCATACGCTGGAGCACGTACACTAGATTTCATATGTTTGGATGCATGCAGTGTTTACAATTTACAGGCAAGCACATACATTACACTATGCAGCAGCAACCCACGTGGCTACAGTGTCTACACCCCAAAGACTTGTGTTGTCAAAATTAAGACAGCAGCAAACTCAATCAGGATGAAACACAAAAAGAGCCCTCTATGCCAGTTTGCTTCACAGCTTCTGCATGGTCCCTCCAGCCTGCAACACCCTTTGAGAGCTCCTCTCACTGAATAAAGTGGCTTAGAGGAAGGATAGATAAGTCAGAATGGACCCACAGGCTTTCCTCACTCTGGGACTTTACATGCAGCAGGTGTTGGGCGGCAGCATCATAAAAGGGACCATGTGGGCTTTTAGGACTTGTGAGAATTCCTATCTCAAGGCATTTTACAAACAGAGAAGCCTCACAATACCTTTGTCAGATAGGAATAATATTTATCTATTTCATAGAGGGCTAAATTAAGGCACAGAAACATTAAGGGAATTGCCTAAGGCATAGAAACATTAAGGGAATTGCCAAAGATCACACAGTGACAGAAATGGGAATGGAATTTGGGAATTCTGATGCCCAAACCCCTATTCTGTGTTTGTTCCTTAAGAGATAAATGCAACATCAATTCCCTGAAGTCATTTAGAAGAAAAACTTTTATGTATATACAGATCTTAAAGAATACTTAAATACTCTGTTTCAAATGATAAGCCTTAAAATAAAATCTTTCTATCAAGATAGCTTCTCTTGGAATCTGTTTTCAATCTATAATCTAGTTCAAAAATAGGAAAGTAGAAGAATTTGAGATTGTAATTTGTATTTTCTGGAAAATAAGTTGTTAAACTTCTGCTTATCAGAATGATCTGTTAATGCCTGTATATCATCATCATCATCATCATCAGTAGTTTGGGGTGGACAAGAGAGGGAGGAAAGGGTTAGCCACCATTAAGAATTGAATTTTAAGAAGGAAGCTGGATAACTGTCTGAGTTTGTGGTTTAAACATTAGACAATAGTTAGGCAAATATTTGAATATCAAAACCAAAGTTCTAGAGTTCGTTGATTTTGGTTGTAAATCCCAACTAAAGAGTTTTAACAAACTGACAGACAGCTTTTTAGAATCCATCTAAGAATATGAGGATAGATTTTGTATTAGTTTGATGATTTAATTAATTTGACCATTTAATTGGATGATTTAACTCCAATCTAACATTGAGACTCACCCATTTGATTTGATCTTGATTAGATTCCCATTTGACAAGGCTTTATTTTTAGTTGAATATTAATAATTTAGCTTTGGTAAGATGTTTTCTTGATTTGATTTTATGGGGTTTTTTTAAAAAGAGAGTTTTAGTAAATGTTGTAGATGTTTCGTGAAGTAGTGTTTTTTCAATAAGCAATGTGGGTCTAGAGCAGTGGCTCCCAAACTTTAACAATGTGTGAACCCCTTTCACTAAAATGTCAAGTCTCATGAACCCCCTCCTAAAAATGAATATTTCCAGGGATTTTCTCCTTTACCTGAGTATAAGTTATAAAAGCAGTGATCTTGGAAATATTAATTTTGTTTTTATGACATGCTTATTACACACTATTTATTATTAATTACTTATCATTCCAGTACTTCTATTACATTATGAAAATGGCATCACTCTTCCAAGATCTCACTTCCGTAGCTTGTATCACTTTGAATAAGCCTGTTATAAGACAAGGCACCTATGTTTCATCAAGGGGTATAAGATGTGAAACAGCATGAAGGTATTTAAGAAGCCAACTCAAAGAGTTTCTCCTACACAAGCATTCAGATCTTGAGCAGTCCAGGCAAACAATGCAAACAAAGCTTAAACTTGTTCTTCATAATAATTTTAAAAACAACACTAGCTGCCTATTTCATTTGAAAAACAGCAAAAAATACCCACCTCCCTTTCCATTACTTATAAGCAGACCTGAAGTTTAAAACTCCTCAGTGTGATAGATAGGTTTGCTCTGATCTGCTTAGCTCTTGGAAGTCCAGGCGCTCCAGGCTGCTGGTCCCATGCTACCCAGTGTCCCTAGGGACAACTCTGTCTGCCATTAGGGAATTTTTCCCTCAGAACCCCCTGTAACATTTCACAAACCCCAGTTTGGGAACCATTGCTCTAGAGCCTTTGAGGGCCTGGGGTGGAGGATACCATCTGCTCAACCTAAAAGTGTGACTAGCTGCTCCTACATTGGGTATGTCTACACAGCAATAAAAAACCCAAGGCACCAAGTAGTAGAGCCCAGGTCAACTGATTCAGGCTCATAGGACTAAACACAGCAGTGTAGACATTCAGTCTCAGATTGGAGCCCGGGCTCCGTTACCCTTCCTCCTAGCCAGACTCCAAAGCCTGGGCTCCACCTCAAGCCCAAATGTCTACAACACTATTTTTAATCCTACAGCCTAAGCCACATGAGCCCAAGTCAATTGACACTGCAGGTTTGTCTGTGCAGTGCAGTCGTATGCAATAATTCTATAGTTCTCACATCATCCATCCTAGCTACGAATGCCTGAGTCAACATATTCTGCAACAAGCGCGCCTCAAATCTTTCATTTCAAGGTGTAAATCCAGCAAAAAGACACACTCCAGTTGTCAATATACTGTATTAAAGTTAGCTGCCTACCCCACAAACCCAACTCCCAAAAATCTCCTGTGTGATGTTACCTCAGTGACCAATCACCACAACTGCACCATAGCTATGCATATACAAAGATAGACATTACTGCTTAGTTCTGTCCTGTCAAGTAATCCTGGCAAGCAATGCGCAAGTTGCATTATCATCCAGTGATAACGTCCACTGAGACGCTGCAGATTGATTCCTGCAAAGTAAAGTCCAGAGCCCTTGCCATGCTCCTGTGTCCTCCTGCCTCTCTCAGTAATCACACAACTGAGGAAACTACAATACAAAGTTGGATCAAGGGGTAAGTGTCCCTTTATTAAGGAACAGTGCAAGGTTAAATCTGATTAGGCAGTTACTGTGTGAAGCATGTGGCTATTGTGCAGGAACTGAGTGCAAGTTTAATATCCTTCCAGCTACTGATGGAATAGAATTTGTCACAGTAAGATATGAATACATCATCTGCCTTCTTTCCAAATACAGAACGGAAATATTTATTAAAATACTTCTTCCTTTTCTATATCACGACTGACAATTTTGCCATTGTCTGCATTTCTTAACTGCCAATTAGTACTCATTGTTATCAACTTCCCCATCATTCCACTGTTGTATCAATGGTTCTCAACCAGTGGTATGCATAGCCCTGGGGATATGAAGAGGTGTTAAAGGGGGTACATCAACTCATATAGATATTTGCCTGGCTTTACAACAGCCTCCATAAAAAAGCACTAGCTAAATCAGCACAAACTAAAATGTCATACAGACAATGACTTGTTTATACCACTCTATATACTATACACTGAAATGCAAGTACAATATTTATATTCCAGTTGATTTATTTTTATAATTATATGGTAAAATGAGAAAGTAAGCAATTTTCCCACTAATAGTATGCTGCAATACTTTCATAATTTTATGTTTGATTTTGTAAACAAGCAGTTTAAGTGAGGTGAAACTTGGGGGTACGCAAAACAAATCAGACCCCTGAGAGCCAGTGTATTATATATTGAGTTTGTAAAATTAATTTTAGTCGCTACTTTCACTTCACTGCTCACCCTGGAAAACCTTTTTTAAAATGTACTGTATGTATATATATAAAAATGAAAGAGTGCGTTTTTTGTTTTTAACCTAGGCAGCCTTCTTATGAGATTGCAGAATTCTGGGGCATCTAATAAAAGTATTCTTATAACAATGAACAATTATCATTGACATTTTTATATTAAAATTTTTCCTCCCAGTAAATTTCACTAATTTTCTTCCTTCAGTTTTACATCATCCGATGATGGCTTGTTTTTCCTTCAGTATATCTAGTACTTTCAGTGATGTGAATACATGACATTCTATAAATGACAATGTGATACTGGCCCTACATATGATCTCTGGGTCCAGACCTCTATAAAAACTTTCATGGATTAGGAGATCTTCTCAGCAAGTTGAATGACAACTCCTCACAGTTAGGGAGATCATGTTCAGTGGCAGACTGTAGGCAATCTGGAATATAAAGCACTTTTCCACCTTTGAGCACATTTTGGTGGTCCTGACAGGGGTAGAGGTTAGCTTGTAACAGCTGCAATATAGACTTGGAGAAATTCTTTGCACTTCCCTCTGCCTCAGCCCAGTTTTTTCCACCATTGATGTTCTAGTCCTTATCCTCCTCGTTTCACCTGAAGAATGCAAGTCATTCATTAACCATGAAGACAATCAGCCCCTCTTTCCCAAAGAAAAATGGCAGATTCTGCTTCATACTTTTAGATCTATTGCTGATTTAGTCAGAAAGTTCCATTTGGTATTACTGCTAGCTAGCACAGAAAGGCACTTCCAGGACTTCAGTTGCCAAATTACCCAACATGTTTTATTCACCCTGACAACAGCAGAGGCCATTAGCTCTATTCACACAAAAGCATTAACACTGAGAAACTGGTTCCATCATCAGGCTGGAAGTCTGCCAGGACTTTATTACCAATTCACTGTGTGACTCTGAGAAAGTTACATATCTGTGCCTCATTTCCTCTATACATATCTGTGATATTGGGAATAATATTTAGCATGTGTTATGATGATTATTTCACTGGTTGAGTACTATAAACATGCAACATATATTATTCTGAGAGAGAGAAAAAACTTTCCCACAAGTGTCATATACAGAAACACAGACCTCTTGCTCTAGTCCTAAATTGACTCTCCAACTCTGGCCTCAAGATTGATCCCCATTGAGATGTCTGGGAGATGTCCTTGCAATATGATTGAAAGCTCTTTAACTTAAAGCAAACAAAATAATTCACTTGTACAGCTTCTCTCTTCCTCTCATTACTCTGTGTCCCACTGAGCCTGTACTTTTGCTTTCAGCCAGAGAGCTAGTCAGGAATATTCCCGGACCTATTTGTTATGTTTAATCTCTTTAATACTCGAAGGAAAAATCCCAAATATTTCATCCTGGGATGGCTTTGATAATAGTTAATATGGCTTAACATTTAGAGATGAAACCATTTGGTTATCTGGACCAACCCACACCAACTTTGGGGCAATTCAGATACAGACATCCTGAACTTCATAGGCCAGGCCTAATTCCACCAAGAATGAAACGCAGGTAGTAACAGAGTGTGTTTGTGTGTGACGGGAGCGGTGGGGGAGAGGGAAAAAGAGAGGGAACTGACCAAAAACACCCAACCTGCTATTCACAAAGGAGCCGATATTTCCAAAGTAACATACAAATGCCTCTGTATGGGAATCCTCCTTCATACCCTGAATGTTCTTTAAACATTTAGACAACATTACAGGAGACCTCAAGCACAGGAGACAGAAAGATGTGGTCAAGAGCCTCAGAGTCTACGCCCCATTTTACAATGTACAATGGAAGCAACAGGTGGGAGAAAAAATAAGATATGCTTTCAACCCTTAATGGAAAAGCCCATGTTCAGATCATCTTGGAAGAATATCAGCAGTAATGGAGCATAATGACGATCATATTATTAAATGGACAAAAACTAATGTCACTGCAACAATAAGGTCAGATAGTTAACACAACATCTTTTCACTTCCAGGCTTTAACGCTGCTGTTGCAATCTTCCACATCACAGATATGGTTTATTATTAATAACAAAGACTATTACAGTTGGGCTTAGAGGCTCTGAGATCAGGATCTCATTGTGCTAGTGTGATCGAGGCACCTCTTGGTGCCAACTGGCAAAGGACACCGAGGAACACAGGGGTACAGGGATCCCTTGAGGGTGGTCTCTACATTGTGTTGCCCATGGCTGGTGGAGTTGGGGAGCTGACTTGTGGCAGGCACAGACAAAACTTCCTTGTATCAGGGCAGGCGGTAACAAGATGTCTCAATCCTGGGTAAAATCACAATGAGGCACTGTACAAACTCATAGTAAGCATCAGTCCCTACCCTAAAATCTTATATCTAAATTACATGTGTGGGGAAACAGGAAATTCTTTTATGCACAAAGTGTGACATTTCTAAAGCATTTTTCATTCCAAATAGCAACAAAAAGTCAGAAATATGAAGTTTCCCACAGAATTGGAGTCTTTCAAAACATTCCAGGCAGGGAGCTGGCCTGCTGATGGGGGAGCTCAAGCAGCCTACCTACTGGCTGGCTGAAAGTTTCAATTTTTAACAGAATAAAGGACTGTTTCTATTCTGGTAACTAAGCATTTTCCAAGAGAGAACAAACTCCCTTTAAAAAGGGTGGGGAAAGGAGGAGCTCAGGATCTATAGACTAGTCAGCCTGACTTTGATACCTGGGAAGTTACTAGAGCAACATATAAAACATTCATTTTGGAAAATACCTGGAGGATGAAGGGGTGATCACTCGTGGACAGCATGGATTTACTAAGAACAAATCCTACCAAACCAGCTTGATATCATTCTTTGACAAGGTAACTGCTTTGTGTCTAGGGGAAATGCGATGGACATAATATACCCGGACTTTAGCAAGGCTTTTGACGCAGTCCCACATGACATTTTAGTAAGTAAGCTGGAAAAATACAAGCTCAGCAGAACTACGATTAAGTGGATATAATTGGTTAAACAACTGCAAAGAAAGAGTAACTATTAATGGAATGATGTCAGATTGGAAAGAGGCCTCAAGTGGGGTTCCACAGCCATCTGTTCTGGGTCAATGTTATTTAACATCTTTATTAATTACCTGGATGTGGGAGTAGAAAGCATACTGATCAAATCTGCAAATGACGCAAAGCTGGCAGGTTGGGGAGTGGGAGAATTTCAAATACTTTGGGGGATAGAACTAAAATTCAAAGGAATCTTTGATAAATTGGAAAACTAGGCTACAGACAACAAAATTTAAGGTGCTACACAGACAAGAAAAACCAAATGCACAGATACAGAATGGGGGATAACTAGTTCAGCAGCAGAACTGCTGAGAAGGATCTGGGAATTGTGGTGGATCACAACCTCAACATAAGTTAACAAGATGCTGTTGCAAAAAGAAGCAAATGCAATTTTGGTTTCATACTCCTGGGTGAATTCTTTGTTTCTGCACATGTGCAGAATTAACGTTCCCCACAGATTTATTTGGCTTCCCCACAGAAAAATGACTTCTGATAGGGAAGCAAAGGGAAGCCCACAAGAGCAGTCATGTGCCCCTCCCTAGCTGTGCAGGCAGGTTGATTCAGGTGCCTGGAGCAACCACTAGACACGTAAATCACCACTGGGAGGGAGTGGAAGGGGCTGGGCAGTCGTGCGTGTGAGAGGGAGAGACACGCTGTCCCTCTTGCTCGCTATTGCAGTATGCTTGGCGTGGAGAGGCAGGGCTTTGGGATGTTTCTAAGGAGGTAGGTGTGTGGCAGAGAAGAATGTAGCAGCCTGCCTGCCTTAGTGAATTGTTCCCATTCTCTTTGTGCATTCCCCCAGGACTATAAGACAGGTGTAAATGTTTTAAGTCTCCTTTATGTTGCCAGAGTGGTGTAAAGCAGTGGTTTTCAAAACTTTTTTCCTAGTGACTCAGTTGAAGAAAAGTGTTGATGCCCACACCCTGATAGAGCTAGGGATGAGGGGTTTGGGAGGGGCTCAGGGCTGGGGCAGGGGGTTGCGGTGCAGGGGTGAGGACTGCAGGGCGGGTCTTGGGATGAGGGGTTTGGGGTGCAGGCTTACCTCAGGTGGCTCTTTGTCAGCGGCACAGCGAGGGTACTATGGCAGGCTTCCTGCTTGTCCTGGCACAGTGGACCAAACTGCACCCCAGAAGCAACCAGCAACAGGTAGGATTCCTAGGCAGAGGCTCGCAAATGGCTCTGTGTGGCTCTCGCCTGCAGGCACTGCTCCCCAAGCTCCCATTGGCCAGTTCCTGGCCAACGGGAGTGTGGAGCCAGTGCTCAGGGGTGGGGGGGGAGCAGCACGCAGAGCCCCATGGCCCCCTCAACTAGGAGCCGGATCTGCTGCTGGCTGCTTCTGGGGTGCAGCACAGTGTCAGAACAGGAAGGGACTAGCATTCCTTAGCTGACCAGAGCTGCCGCAACCCAGTGCCTTACATTCCACAACCCAGTACTGGGGTCACGACCCGCAGTTTAAAAAGCACTGCTGTAAAGGATAGTATGGCCTTATAAATGCTTATGGTGCTTTAGTGATTATAACTGGTCTAAATTTTTGGACTGAAAAAAATTCCTATCAAAATGTGCTCCATGAACTGTTTGGTATTTACCTTTCTGGAGACAGTCAACAATCAATATAAATTGTGAGTTTTATTCCTCAGCCATCACTTGCTCTTCAGTTGCCTATGATGTAACACTGAGCATATGGATGCATATATTTGTTGACTAATAACTAGAAATAAAGGGTCAAACCTAGCTACATTATTATTAGACCAAGCAGGTTTGAGGATTTCTTCCAATGCTCCCCACTCCCATTCTCCATCCATTGTATTGTAGCTTAAATAAATTACCAAAATAATTGAAACTGGCATGATTGCATTATTTTGACAAAATAAAATGTGCAGAATTTTAATTTTTTGGCGCAGAATTCCCCAGGAGCAGTTTCATTAACAGAGGCATAGCATGCAAGTCACAGAAAGTGAAGGCAATGATAGTACTGGTTAGGCCTCTGAATTGGTCACTGCTGTATAGAAAGGTCGTAGAGAAACTGGAAAGGATCCAGAGGCAAGTGACACATATGATCAAAGAGATGGGCTGCAAGCCATATGAGCAAAGCCTGAAGGAACTAGGTATGTTTAGTTTGTAGGAAGGGAGATTAAGGCCTTCAGATACTTGAAAGGCTGCCATAAAAAAAGATGGAGAAAAATTATTCTGTCTTGCCACAGAAGGCAAGACAAGAGGCAATAGGTTCAAACTACAACACAACATAAAGTCTCAGCATAGTATCTCAGGAGAAACTTCCTAACTGTAAGAACAAACTGCCTAGGGAAGTCCTGGAAGCGCTGTCACTGGAAGTTTTCAGAAGGAGGCTGGATAAAGCATTCAAGACAGATGGCTAACAACAAATCCTGAATCTTGGTGGGGGTGAGACTAGATGACCCTTGTGGCCTCTTCTAACCCCATGCTTCTATGATTCTATGACTCTGCTAATACATTTCAAGGCCAGAACTATTGTGATCCTCAAGTCTGACCTCCTATATAGTGCAGGCCACAGAACTTGCCCAAGGTAATTCCCAGAGAAGAGATTTTAGGAAAATATCCCATCTTGATGTTAAAAGAGTCAGTGATGGAGATCCCATCACAACCACTGGTAAATTGTGCCAATGGTTAGTTACCCACACTGTCAAAAATTTACACCTTATTTTCAGTCTGGAAGTTTTTTGAAAGTTTATGATCAGCTATACCCTAAATAAATATGGCAGAAAAAGGATGGAAGGAGTACAAAGAATCACAGAGAGGTAAAGTGGCTTGCCTAAGATCACACAGTAATGCTTTCCAATCCTGGTTGTATAGATTATTTCCAATGTGCACCATAAAACACACAGCATGCACCACACAGCTGATTTAATGCTATAGTTGGAACCCAAGCATTTCAGTTCCTACCAACATGTACTTGACAGTGTTCAGACACTGAACAAGGTTTGTAGCAGCAACCTTCAGATCTTTTCAGAACCCAGTACAGTAACTCCTCACTTGAAGTCATCTTGGTTAACGTTGTTTCATTGTTACATTGCTGATCAATTAAAGAACATGCTTGTTTAAAGTTGTGCAATGCTCCCTTCCAACCTCGTTTGGCAGCCACTTGCTTTATCCACTGCTTTGCAGGAACAGCAGCCTGTTGCAGCTAGCTAATGGAGGCTTTGAACCAGGGTGGACTGGCAGCCCCCCATCAGCTTCCCCTATCAGCTCCCTGTTCTCCTAAGTTCACTGCCTGCAGTCGCCCAGCAGGCTATTAATCAGCAGTTCAGCTATCCCTCCCCCCCCCCCTTTTGTGCTGCTCCTGCCTTGGAACTGCTCCCAGAGACTCCTGCTTGTTGTGCAGAAAAGGAAGGGGGGTGGGGGGGAACTAATGTCAGGGTGTCCCCCTCCCCCCTGCTCCTGCACCCTGCTTAACCCTTCTCCATATAGAGCAGGGAAGGGACACGGAGGGAGAGAGACAGAGAGAGCTTGGGGCAGCAGCTACTGTATCGACTTCCTGATCCACTTAAAAAGACAATGCACTTAACAGTGGGTCAGCTTACTTAAAGGAGCAGTGTGCATCTCTCAATCTCCCCCACACACAAGGTGTATATCTGTCTCTGTCTGCTATGCTGTCTCCCCTCCCTCACGTTCGTCCTCCCTTGTGTGAGAGGCTACATTAACAACAAAGTGTTAACCTTTGATGGTTCAGCTGAGTGCTAGTTCATCATTTAACAGCAAGGCATTCCCTGGGAAATATCCCTCTCTTCCACCCTCTAACTTCACCACTTCAACCAAGCTTCACAATCATCATAGCTGTGAACAGTATTACATTGTTTGTTTAAAACATATACTGTGTGTAATATCTATATAATATATAGTTTTTTGTCTGGTGAAAAAAGTTTCCCTGCAACCTACCATCACCCTATTTACATTAATTCTTATGGAGAAAATTGGATTTGCTTAAAGTCGCATTTTTCAGGAACACAACTACAATGTTAAGCGAGGAGTTACTGTACAGCAAGCAGCAGCTTCTCCAGTCAGGACCAAAACTTTTCCTCTGTGGTGATCCCAGTTGTTCATTGAGCAGGCACACAATCTTAACAGTGTAACAAACAACTGTTGTGTTCACTTCCAACAGCTGCTTTTCCCCAAAAAATTTCAGCAAGGGGCAGGAGGTAAGAAGAGGTAAGTCAGGATGTAGTGATAAAGCATACACAAAGGCCACCTATTATTCCTCTCATTATTTGTATTATGTAAAGCCAGGATCAATACTCCAGGACCAGAATCCCACTGTACAAGTCACCTAATAGCATCACCAAGCAGATGACCATTTTGCCTGGGTGCAGCATGAGCAAGCACTAGATCACACTCTCTTGCAACACAGGTCAGGATTCCCAAGTACTCTTCCCAGCTCTGCCAATGACTAGCAGAGATATTTAGCCTCTCTAGCTCTCCACAAAGTTAGTACGATATCTATGTACCTACCTCAGAGGGCTAGAGGCTCGTTGTTTGTGAAGTGCTTTTAGGTGCTCTGATTTATTTTTTTTTAAGTAAAGTATTACACAAAGCAATCCTGACAGAATGGGAGATCCTAGATGAAAGAGGACTGGCAGGAATGCTTCTGGGCTGGGCACAAGCAGTTGCATGCTTACACTGTTCCAGACAGATTGAAAACGATAGCTAGAGGGGTTCTCATAACAAATTTTTTGATGGCCGTGTCATAAACAAATAGCTAAGGGTTAACGTCTCTTTCACCTGGAAAGAAGTAATCTGAACCACCTGACCAGAGGACCAATCAGGAAACAAGACTTTTTCAAATCTGGGTGGAGGGTTTGTTGTGTGTGTGTCCTTTGTTCTTGGTTCTTCTGTCTGCCTCTCTCTCAGCTTTGAGAAGTGATTTCTGTTTCCTGCTTTCTAATCTTTTGTTTCCAAGTTGTGAGTACAGAGATCATAAAAACAATAAGGGTTATTGTTTTTCTTTTGTATTTACATGTCTATAGTTGCTGGAGTGCTTTGATTTGTATTCTTTTTGAATAAGGCTGTTTATTCATATTTCTTTTAAGCAATTGACCCGGTATTTGTCACCTTGATAGAGAGAGACCATTTTTATGTATTTTTCTTTCTTTTTATATAAAGCTTTCTTTTTAAGACCTGTTGGAGTTTTTCTTTAGTGGGGAACTCTAGGGAATTGAGTCTGTGCTCACCAGGGAATTGGTGGGAGGAAGAAGTCAGGGGGAAATCTGTGTGTGTTAGATTTACTAGCCTGACTTTGCATTCCCTCTGGGTGAGGGGGGAAGAGAGATTAGCTCTTGGTAATTCTGTTCTCCAGGCTGGGAACGGGGAGGGTGGAGTCCCTCTGTTTAGATTCACGGAGTTTGCTTCTGTGTATCTCTCCAGGAACACCTGGAGGGGGGAAGGGAAAAGGTTTATTTCCCTTTGTTGTGAGACTCAAGGGATTTGGGTCTTGGGGTCCCCAGGGAAGGTTTTTTGGGGGGACCAGAGTGCCCCAAAACACTCTAATTTTTTGGGTGGTGGCAGCAGTACCAGGTCCAAGCTGGTAACTAAGCTTGGAGGTTTTCATGCTAACCCCCATATTTTGGACGCTAGGGTCCAAATCTGGGACTAGGTTATTGACAGGCCGCACTGACACTTTCTCCCTAAAATACTTAATTACCTATAGGAAAACAATTAAATATGCACAGATTCACATCCAAATAATTGTAATGTATATTTGTAGGGTTTTTTGGCAGACTCAATAACAAAAATAATGCTGCGTCCCCCTTCCACACCCTCATCCAAGGCTTAGTGGGTCCTGGGGCTTGCTGTGAAGAGAAAGTTACTCACCTTGCAGTAACTGAGGTTCTTCGAGATGTGTGTCCCTGTGGGTGCTCCACTCTAGGTGATGGTGTGTCCCGGCGCCGTTGATCAGAGATTTTCAGTAGCAGTGCCTGGTTGGAACTCACGCACCCAGTTGGTATCTCCCATCTTGTTGGAACCTTCCTGAGTGCATGCGCCCCACACCCTCCTCAGTTCCTTCTCTACTGTGGAGAATCATACGAGTACTCCAAAGTAGAGGGGAACAGGGCAGGGAGTGGAGCACCCACAGGACACACATCTCGAAGAACCTCAGTTACTGCAAGGTGAGTAACTTTCTCTTCTTCTTCGAGTGCTGTCCCTGTGGGTGCTCCACTCTAGGTGAATGTGTAGCAATAGTCACTATGGTTGGTGGGACTTTGGAGATGCAGCAGGGAGTACTGTAGATAGTACTGTATTGTCAACTATGGTGTCTGCCATGGTGTCTTGCATGAGAGCATAGCGTCTTGCAAACTTGTGTTCAGATAACCCCATAGCCGCTTTGCAGATGTCAGGAATGAGAACATTGTGTAGGAAGGCAACGGATGTCAACATGGCTTGAGTGGAATGAGTTCTAATGCCTTCGGGAGGTTGAAGCTTTTGAGCATGGTAACAGGATCTGATGCAGTTAGAGATCCACTTGGATAGATGTTGTTTAGAGATAGCCGTACCTTTCGATCTTTCGGTAATGGAAACAAAGAGTCGTGGGGACTATGAAATGGTTTAGTCCTGTTTAAATAAAAGGTGATTGCTCGCCTGACGTCGAGACTATGCAGGGTTCCCTCTTGTGGAGTCTTGTGAGGTCTGGGATAGAAAGTAGGTAAGTATATAGGTTGGTTGAGGTGGAAGGTCGATACCACCTTAGGAAGAAATTTAGGATGTGGTCTCAAAGTGACTTTGTCTTTGGAGAAGATTGCATTGGGAGGGTGGGCCATCAAGGTGCTCATTTCACCAACTCTCCCTGCTGATGTTATGGCAACTAAGAAAGCCACCTTCATGGACATATGGAGATGAGAGGAGGTAGCCAAGGCCTCAAATGGCGGTTTCATGAGAGCATGAAGAACGAGGTTAAGATTCCATGCAGCCGCTGTTGAGTAAATTTCAGGGTAGAGATTTTGCAGGCCTGAGAAAGCGTTTTATGGCGGGGTGGGTAAAGAATGAATAACCGTCTAATAGGTCATGGAAGGTGGTAAGCACCGCCAGGTGCACTTTGATGGAGCTGAGCAAAAGTCCATCCTGTTTTAATTTCAGGAGGTAGTCTAGAATGTTAGGAAGGGTCATGTTATTGGGTGCTAAGTGAATACATTAGCATCAGAGGGTGAAACGCTTCCACTTCTGCAGGTAGGTTTTATGAGTGGAGTCTTTCCTACTGTGCAGGAGGACATATTGGACTTGCTCGGAACAGGCTAGTTCATGAGTTTGGAACCATGAAGGAACCAGGCTGTGAGGCAGAGCTTTTGGAGCTGGGGGTGAAGAACCAGTCTATTGTCCTGGGAAAGTTGGTATGAGATGTTGGGGAGAGCCCGTGGGTGATGGGAGGACATGCAGAGTAGGTAGGGATACTACATCTGTCTTGGCCAAGGATGACCTGGGCCTTGTTGTCCACAATCTTCCAAAGAACCCTGTGTAACAGAGGGATTGGTGGAAGGCGTACAGGAGGGAGTTGTTCCATGGGATGAGGAATGCATCTCCTAGGAATGCAGTCCCGAGTCCCACTTTGGAGCAAAATGGAACATTTTCGATTCTGGGTCGTGACAAAGAAATCTATTGACGGGGTGCCCCAGAGGGAGAAGAGCTGTTGGAGTACTGTGGGGTGCAGTTCCCATTCGCATTCTGTCAAGAAGTGCCTACTGAGTGCGTCGGCAGTAGTGTTGTGGCAGCCTGGTAGATAGGAAGCGATGATTTGTATTCGATGTCGTATGCACCAATTCCATAGTTGAATGGCTTCCATGCAAAGGGAATGGGATCAGGCTCCCCCTTGTCTGTTTATGTAGTACATGCATGCTATGTTGTCTTTTAAAGCCCAAAGAGATTTGTTCTTTATGAGGGGAAGAAAGTGAAGGCATGCTCGCCTCACTGCTCTGAGCTCTAAGAGATTTATGTGTAGGTGCGTCTCAGATGCGGACCACCAGCCTTGTGCCCCGTGCCAGCGTTGGTGCACTCCCCAACAGATTAGGGAAGCGTCCATGGTGAGCATGAGCGTTGAGGAACATTGCTGGAAGGAAACCCCTGTGCAGAGGTTTTTTGGACTTGTTTACCAATGTTGGGAAGCTATAACATTGGAAGGAGGAGTTAGCAGCATCCCTAAGGTGTGTCTGTTGGGTTTGAAATTGGAATTGAGCCAGCCCTGGAGACATCTCATGTGTAGTCTGGCATGGTGAACCACAAAGGTGGTGGCTGCCATGTGACCAAGGAGCTGTAGGCAGAGTCTTGCCTGTGTCCTGGGACGAATAGAGAGCGTGCATTTGAGCTGCGTGATAGCGAGGAATCTGTGATATGAGAGCAAGGCCCTGCTCTGGATTGAGTCGAGATGAGCTCCGATGAACTCTATCTGTTGTTTAGGTGTCAGGGTGGATTTTTGGATGTTTATTTGGAGGCCTAGGCTGTGGAAGAGGGAGATGGCAAAACGGGTAGCTTGAAGTGTCTCGCCATAGGAGTTGCCCTTGATGAGGCAATCGTCCAGATAGGGGAACAGCGTGACCCTGTGTTTGCGGAAGTGAGCACGACCACAGCTAGAGTCTTGGAAAAATCTCTCAGTGCTGTGGTGGGTCCAAAAGGAAGAACTCGGTATTGAAAATGGTTGTAACCGATTGTGAATTGTAGGAAGCGTCTGTGAGCTGGAAAAATTGATATATGAAAGTAAGAATCCTGTAGGTCAAGGGCTGTGAACCAGTCCCCTTGATCCAGTGCAGGTATTATTGTGCCCAGTGTGACCATCCTGAATCTTTGTATTCTCACGAATTTGTTCAGTCGGTGTAGATCTATTATAGGCCTCTCTCCTCTGGTCTTTTTCTGAGTTAGAAAGTAATGGGAATAGAAACCTGTCCCTTGATTTTGCGTCGGGACAGGTTCCACTGCACCTAATTGTAGAAGATGCACCACTTCTGTGCGAAGTAAGTGGTCGTGAGGAGGATCCCTGAAGAGGGATGAGGAAGCTTGTCCTTATCAAAAGGGAGATCCTCCACTTTGGTCTGCAGTTTTTTGGGGATGCCAGATGCAGAGAGCCATGAGGATCTGCGCATAACCACAGCAGTTGCGTTGTACGGGCTGCTGTGTCCACCGTGTCTAGAGATGCCTGTAGGGGCCATTCTGGAAATCAGTTGGCCCTCAGTCAGGATTGATTTGAAGTCTGCTCTCCTATCTTCTGGAATGTAGGAGGCAAATTCAAAAGTTTATTGTAATTATCAAAGTCGTAACTGGCGAGAGGAGCAGAATAGTTTGCAATTCTGAATTTTAGTGTGGAGGACGTATAAACCTTGCGGCCCAAGACATCAAGGTGTCTAAGGTCCTTGTCTTGCGAGGTGGGTCAATATTGTGACAGTTTCATCCTCTGTGCAACTGCATCCATGACAAGAGAGTTCGGTGGTGGATGAGAAAATAGGAAGTCAGTGTCCTTAGCAGGGACATAGTATTTACGTTCGGCCTCTCTGCAAGTTGGTACTAAAGAAGCTGGGGTTTGCCAGAGAGTGTCATCTGGCTCCAGGAGTGCTTCATTTATAGGGAGCACAATTTTTGAGGGCGCAGACGGTTGACGGATTCTGAGGAGTCTGTGTTGTGTCTCTTGAACCTCTTAAAAGGTGATATCTTGACTGAGTGCCACCCTCCTGAAAAGTTCTTGAAATGGTTTACAGTTGTCCACGGCCCATGGAGGCGGAGGGAGGAGGGCTCCGTCCAGGGCTAATGGAGAGTTAGGAGTCAGTGAGTCAGGATATGGTGCATAACTTGCATACTCAGGAGGGGGTCAGGCACCTTAGAAGTGGACAGAGCAGGAGACTGAGGCACAGGAGGAGGATGATTGGTAGGACGATGTTGCCAAGGGTACCACTGAGGCCAAGGCATAGAGTAAGAGAACCCAGGTGTCGCCCATGGGGAGGGGGCAAAGTAGGGAAACTGAGGCTAGTGGCCTTGAGCCGTGACCTGAGGTGGCAGAGGTGCCTGCGGAGGAGAAGCAGGAGGGGAGAACTCCGCTTGCTGCTGTAAATCAAGTTCACCGTCACTGAAAACCAGTTCAGGTGGAGAGAGCGGTGGTTCAGAAAATGAGCCCTGTGTATCTAGGAGTGGAGAGCGAGGCTCAGGTGGCACTGAAAGATAACATTGAGTGAGAAACTGTTGCTCCTGCTCCCTGGGCTGAGCTGAGCCCGCTCTCTGCTCTAGCTCATTAGCAGGGGAAAGTGAAAGTGACAGTAGCGCTGCAGACTGCTTGGAGGTGCCCTGCAGGAGGTCTGCTGCTGGTGCCCGGGTGGAAGATGAACGTTGGCACCGAGCCTTTCTCCCTACAGGGGAGAATTGCGTTGCCGGCACCGCAGCCGTTTGCAGTGCCCAAGAGCGGCGCGCTGCCGGCACCATGGCCGTTTGCAGTGCCGAGGGGACCGGAGCCACAAGGACTTTCCTGACATGGGAGGTCGGGTCCCTGCCTCTGCACTCTGTCAGAGGTGCAGCTGAGGCATTAGAAAAAGCTGAGGCACCTGCCTTTGGTGCTGTCAGCACAGAGGGTAGGGATCTCATGGGAGACCCCCTACCCTTGTTAAAGTCTCTCCTGTGAGACTGTTCTGCTTCTTGCCTCCGCTCCAGGGAGGGTGAAGCAACGCTCCCCACTGGTTCTGATCTGGCTGGGAAGCATGTGGGAGAGGGTTTAATCTTTCCCGTCTCCAAAAGTGGCTGTAAGGATTTTTCCATCATCAGCATTTTGAGCCGCAGATCCCTGTCACGACGAGCTCTTGACTTGAGGCTCGCGCAATGGAGGCACTTCACAGGGACATGGGTGTCGCCGAGGCACTTCACACAGTAGGAGTGCCCATATGTCTGTGGCATGGATACCTGACAGGAAATACACCTTTTGAATCCTGAAGCTCCCGGCACTATGAATTAGAGATGGCCGATGAGAGTGTCTCAACAGGAGACAAGCCTGAGGGGCTTTTTTTTTTTTTTTTAAACTAACTATGTAACTACACTAAAGGAAGGGAAACAACTGGGATGTAACTGATAATTATTTCTATGTTCTTTGTTACTGTTTCCTATAGAGACCAGGGAAGAGAAGGCAGCACTGTCCCGAGTTCCGTCTTCAGCCGAGGACGGTTGAGAAGGAACAGAGGAGGGTGTGGGGCGCACGCACTCAGGAATATTCCAACGAGACGGGAGATACCAACTGAGTGTGTGCGTCCCAACCAGGCCCTGCTACCGAAAATCTCTGATCAAAGGCGCTGGGACACACCGTCACCTAGACTGGAGCACCCATAGGGACAGCACTTGAAGAAGAGTGTATTTGTATATTTGTAAATATCACAGTACTTAGAAGCTATGTGGGAGGCTATCAAAAGTGATATTAAACATACAAGTATCGCTTTTCACAGATAGCTAGTAAGTCTGCTGTGAAAAGTGATACTTGCATGTTTGTTAATATTTTTCTCAGCAAGATCGGGACGCATTAAGCCCTGAATGGGAAGGCCGAAGCAGGAGGCAGCACAAGCCAGAGGCAATAGTGGGGAGGCAGTGGGGGCCTGGGCAATAGTGGGGATGGATGCAAGGCCAGGAAGGGGACAGGATCTGGGGCGGGGGGGATATCCGCTGCCATGAGGCCAGGGCTGGGGCTCAGTGCTCGCGACCAGAGCTGGGGCCAGGAACAGCATGGCTGGAGCCAGTGACTGGAGCCCACTGCCATGCAGCTGGAGCTGTGGATCAGTGCCCGGGGCTAGTGCCTGCTCCCACATGGCCAGAGCCCAGGAGTGTGTGGCTGGAGCCAGCTCCCACCACCATGTGGCCAGGGCCAGCTCCTGCCACCACATGACCAGGGCCCAGGAACAGAGCTGTGGGTTGGCACCTGCTGCCATGCAGCTGGGGAAGGGGATCAGCACCAGAGGCTGGGGCCGCACAGCTGGAGCTGTGGGTTGGCGCCTGCTGCCATGCAACTGGGGCAGGGGATCAGCACCAGGGGCTGGGGCTGCATGGCTGGAGCCAGGGGCCAGCTCCTGCCACTGCACAGCTGGAACTGGGGCTGACTGAAGCTCCGCGGTCAGAGCCAGGGGTCAGTACCCACTGCCCGGCGATCGGAGCCCATAGCCACGTGGCCAGGTTCCTGAAGTCCTGCCACTGGAGCCTGCCACTCAAACTCCCTCCCTCCCAATGTGGGTCAAGAATTCACCTTGCTCCTGAAGTGCTCTGCCGCACCTCTCTCCAGAGGCGGTGCAGTGTCCCAACCAGGAGCAACAATGAGGAAAGGGGAGGGGGAGGGGCCACTGCCCCCCCCAATCACCGCTCAGGAAGCTATTGTAGCCACACAAAAAGGCCCTGACGGCCACATTTGAGCAACATTGAACTAGACACTATAGTGCAAAGAGAGCCACCACATGAGAAGATGTGGAACTCTGCAACAAAATCCACTGCCAAGGGGCAAAACAGGAAAAGAGAGGTGAAGACAACAATAGAGGATTTTCCTTCTGAACTACAAAGGGTTTTTTATATTTGTGTACTTGTATAGCAGTAGTGGAGGGGGGAAGGGGAAACTGCATTTGGAGCAGTGCTTAGCAATTAGTTGTTTCCCTGTTTAGGGGTTTGCACTAAACAAGAGCCAATGAATGCTGTAGGGGATAGTGAAATATTCAGAACTGCTTCCCGAGGATGGATTTGGAGGTTTTTTGACTCACTAATTGTTTGACTTCACGGTTGGGAGCAATGTCAGAAAACAAGCCAGGAGCTCTTTCTTGCCCTGACTTAGCGAGAGGAGGGCCCAGTGCCCTCTGCTTTCCTTGATCTAGCTACCAGGTGTTTCTAAGGCACCTGTCACCTTGGTAGCTAGGCACTGAACAGTCACGTAATGTGCACACCACCACCACCATCCTAAAGGTGTTATCCTGTCATCAGTGCAGCAGGATTTCTACATTTTCATATGCACACACTCTCTCGGTCCTCTCTCTCCCTGCAATCCCTCCCCTTGTTTTTAATGCTGGAGAGAAAAACAAAAAACCGACCATACTCCCTCTTCCAACCAGGGAAGGAGAAGTGATAACGTCACCTTGAGTGTGTGCGTATGTTTTAAGTGTCTAATACATGCCCTCTAACATGAGGAAACAGCTATTGCTGAAACATGGTTAATTTTGGCCCGGTTAGGCAAGAGTCATGGAACAGTGTGTGACTCTCCAGATCTCATTGTACCAGGAAGCTCAGGCAGAGCAAGGATGGATCTTGAGCCTCTCCTTTGAAGTTTCTTGCCATTATAGGATTGCTGTTCCAGTGATGTTCTCATGCGACCTAGCCTTAAGTGAACTAGGGCATTAGATGGAGACTTGGCATGCACACAAATCCTCCAGTCATGCTCTGCTTCCTTCCACACTCTCTGTACCATCTCCTCCTCTCAAAAGGGAATCCCTATCTGCTCTGTTGAGGGCAGTGATGGGGTAGGGGTGAAACCAGTTGGATAGAAGCTGCTGGAAACAGGAGAGAGAATCAAATGGTCTTACAAGCAAACAGCCTTGATGGCCCCAGTGTTACTGAGGAGCCGCTTAGATGGAACCCTAGGCAGCTGCTTCTTTGGTTATCCCACCTCTCTCACTGAACCATCTGTAAGAGTTACAGGTCTGCACCTATCTTTCTACTCAGGGGGTCTGGGAAGAGCTTTAGCAGCTGCCTCTTAGGATGCTCTATTACATTCTTTCCCCTCCTCTCAGAGGGCAGAAGCTGGGCCTGCCACCCTTCCCTCAGTGCTCTTCTACAGTCAGGCCCAGCAGTCAGCCAGGAGCGCTCTCTCACTCCGCCCCCCACCCCCGTCCTGCCAGTGCTGAGCTGTCCATGGCGCTGCACTTTCCTTTGGCAGCCAGGAGCACCTGCTACTCCTCTGACTCCAGCAAAGAACTGACTCTGGTCTGCACTGCAGCTTCTTTTATACTAGCCTGCAACCCTCTGATTGGCTGTTTCCTGCTAGCTTGCAACCCTCTCTAGACTGCTTGGAGGACTTAGCTCCACTGATCCGGAGGCCTCCAGCAAGGGGCCTCTGGGCCTAGTCCATCCAGTCATAGTGACTAAAAGGTCAGGAGGTACTTTAATGTCTATGGTTACATACTTCTCTCTCCTTCTTTATAAGTATATGCTACAATACTTTGTAATTGTCCCAAACAGTGTCTGTGACACATGGCCAGAAAGGGTTAAGCATCCTGCAGGATAATTGACCTAAATTCAGCCTTTAGAGACAGTTTGTGTGTGTTTATTTTATATATATATATATATATATATATATATATATATATATATATATATATATATATATATATATATATATTATATATATATATATATATATATATATATATATATATATATATATATATATATATATATATATATATATATATATATAATAAACACACACAAACTGTGTACAATATATATACACATATATATAATCTCTATATATAGTTAGAGATTGACAGTGTAATCAAACAGTCCTGTTTATGCTGTATTCTGTTAATTCTGAGATTAAAAGGAGATCTTAACATTTAAATTAACTGTAAATATAGTGATATCACTGTATTGATTTCTCTTTGAAGTATACAGCAGATCACCTGCAAATGGTGGAAAACAGGCAATTGCCTCATGTTAATCCATGTAGCTAATTACCGATGATGCTTAGGAAATAGGTCTACTTCGAAGTCTAGATGATTGTCTATTGTTCGCCTAAGGACTTTGTGCTGTCAGGAGAAGGCCTGGAACTGTATAAAAGTCGCTTGGGTCCTGATCCATTGTACCTCAGATCTGTTTGATACAGGGGAAGATTGAGTCATAAGACTGAGAGCTCCAGTCCCGTCTGGATCACCCTGGATATGAACATTGGACTATAACCTATGGACTAATTCTGAAAGAACTCTTTGTAACCACAAAGCTCACTATCTCTACTATGAAACTGATCTCAGAACTGGACTCATGTCTGTATGTATACTGGTCTTTTAACCAATACTCTCTCTTCTTTTTAAATAAAATTTAATGTAGTTAATAAGAATTGGCTGTAAGGAGATATTTGGTAAAATCTGGAATATTCAATAAATTGGGAGGTAATGTGTCCGATCCTTTGGGATTGGTAGAACTTTCATCTTTGACTTGGCTGTCTGCGAGGGAGCCCAAAGACTGCTTTTAAGGGAACTGTGTTTTGGCTTCTGTATAACCAGTAAGGTATTACAGAAGCTGTTTTGTGGCTAACTGGGTGGGTCTAAGTATTGGACTAATGACTAGCTTTGGGGATTGTCTGCCCCATTCTTTGCAGTTTGCCCTAATTGAGTTACCTCAGTGTGCCCTCACCCCTAGATCCTGGTCAGAGGGTCATTGCAGAGTCCAAGGTTATTTACACTCAGAACACTGTAGCATTCACTGTGAGGGTGTGATGAGCCAAATTAGGGTTTGGGGGTTGTGTGCATAAATTAAAATCTTGTTTTTCAGGACATCAAACAGGACAATTCTCAGGATACATTTAAAATTTGATTAATTTAAACTAATTGGATTGAAATTAAATAAAGCAATATGTGGTATAGTAAGAGAAGCAGCTTCAGTTTCCAGACTGGAACATAACACAAGGAATGAGCAGAATACCTGATGCTGTGCTACCTGGGCGTAACAGCATGAGGCAATCAAAACCACACAGTGCCTGACTCTGGCATGTTTCAGTTGTCAGCATAAAGATAATGTAACAGACAATTGCATTTCATTTTATAGGGCATTTTGCCAGCAGGAGGCCAGATACTCCAGACAACTATCACCCTTTAGGGTATGTCTACAGTGCAGAGTTAGCCTGGGCTCATACTCAAGTGTTGCCCCTTCCTTCCCCCATATCCAAAAAAAATACCTCTTAACCCAGACTAGCCAGCACAGCTAGGGAAACAGGTTAGAGACCAGGTTCCACATATCAGCCTGAATGACACTCACCCACTTTGCAGTGTGGACACAGGCTAAACCACTCGGCGCTGACAGTCCTCCATTCCCTTCCCACATTTCCTCCCTCCAGCCAACATATGCCCAGAAGACAGACAAGTTCTCCCACAGTTCTGTGGGAAAGAATCAGAGCCCAGCTTACAGCAGCACTAAGAACTACAAGGTATGCCCTAGAAGTCCCAGTGACATATACAGGCAAGTGCAGCACCAACAAGATAGGAACTCTGGTATGGCTGTGCAGTGTGGCAGCTCACACCCAGGCATCAAGCACCAAAGCTCACTCTGCAGTGGAGTCCTTCATGAGGTAGACCAACTCCTTCTGGGACACATCCGGCACAACTACCACACCAGAGGCTCAGCCAGCAGCAGCTCCAGCAAATGAGCTTCCTCTTGGCTGAGCTGCACTTCGCTATCCTCAGCTGTAAGCCACATTCTGTATGTCTTATGTAGCAGAGCAATATAATTGCATTAACAGAGCTCAATATTACAATGCCTAAATCAGTTTGGGATGTGTGTGGAAGTGAGTGTGGCAGTAGAGAGGCAGCAAAGAACAGAGAGGTCTAGACACAAGTGGGAAAACTATGAGGCAGATTACGTATGAGCGAGGGATAAACAGTAGCAATGAAACGTAATCAATACAAGGAGATAGGAGTCAATTCGTAGCAAAGAACAGTGAACAGGCAATCAGTAAGAAGCAATCAATCAATTAATGGTTAATTGCAGTAAGACTGTACTCAAATGGCAATAAATAGCCATCTCAGGCTGCAAATTTGTATTTAAAATGAGGGTAGCTGCAATCTACTCCATTGCATGCAAAATAAATTGACCTCTGGCTTGTGGCAAGAAGCACCTTCAATATTGGACTGGGCAAAGTTTGTGTGTTCTTGTATGGTCACTGAAGACATTACAAGTGGTATATGCAGAGAAAATCTGGCATGCAAGTCTTGAGGTTAGGCCATTCCTCGGGCAGCAGAGTTAGGAGAAAGCTGCTGAATTTAACTCTGTTCTATCTGATTCTGTAATTCAGCGACACTCACTAACAGGTAACGCTGGATGTCTCCGAGATGCAGTTTTTGTTAGCTGTTGACTAGGTTAGTTTTCCTAGCAATAATGAACTCAGACAGGAAAATGATTAAAGAAACCAAAACACCGTGTCACCTGTGAGTGAACACTTTTGATAAAGTGATCACTCTATATCTGACCTAGAAGTCCATATCCTCAAAGGAAACCTGCACAACACTTTCAAAGGACAAGCCTGGGAACATAAATTCATAACTTCATTAGATGCTAAAAGTCACCGTCTTAAAATCCAGTGTCCCTATTACAACAATCTATAACCCACTAACCCCTTTTTGCCGTAAACTACTGGAGTGTTAACAGGCCACTTTACCTTGAATGGTCCCTTAGTTTAGTATAGGTAGTTAGCATACATTCCATTTGTTCAATCTTGTATGTAGCTGTGACACTCTTAGGGTGTGTCTACATAGCAAAGAAAAACCTGCAGCTGGCCCATGCCAGCCAACTTGGGATCGCAGGGCTGTTTCATTACTATGTAGATTTCTGGTCTTGGGCTGTAGCCCAATCTCTGGGACCTTCCCACCTCACAGGGTCCAAGCGTTTGGAGCCCAGAAGTCTACACAGCAATGAAATAGCCCTGAAGACTAGCCCCACAAGCCCGAGTAGGCTGGCATTGGCCAGCCATGGATTTTTCTTTGCTGCATAGACATACCCTTAGTACCTTTCCCAGGCATGAAGAAGAGCTCTGTGTAGCTTCAAAGCGCATCTCTCTCAACAGATTTTAGTCCACCAGATTTTGGTCCAATAAAAGATATTACCTCACCCACCTTTTTTTTCCTAGCAACAAGGCATTTGCCACTGTGTAACGTTACTTGCATTAAGCCTAAGACTAATGGAACTAATACTTTGCCTCAAGATAACATGCATGGAGACAACCCTATTAATAAAGTTTCCATACCCCTGTCTCTATTAAACCATTATGTGTTTATAAACACTGAACACAAAGAGATGGAATACTTTAATTCATTGAGTTGGCAACCTAGGACATTGCAGAAGGAAACATTCCCTTTTCCAAGGACTGCCCTGAGCAATAAACAAATAAAGATGCCGTGATGTCAGAGATAACAGCTCCTACTGAATAGCCAGCTACTTGGAGGACATAACATCAACACAGCAAATTAAAGCTTCATTTAGCTAGTCTGGTTCACAGGAACAGGATGTGATACAGTACTATTTAAAACTTAATCAGTCATCAGTAACCAACCCCTACACAAGTCCTGTAACTCAGACTCAGTTTGCTTAGCCAACTGTATGGCAGCTGAAACTACAGTCTCTTCCCAGAGCAAGAGGTTTCATCAATCAAAACTCCATTTCCCCATAGCAATTCAGAAAGAATCCCTTCCCTCAAATACATACCTCCTATATATGAGGGCAATATCCATGTAATCCATTGCAGAGCCTTGCAGAACATACATTTATAACCTGTACTTTGCCCACTAGTTCATCTCAAACAGGACTACTTCTAACATGTCCAACTCTGAACAGCTTTAAGAACCTGTCAATTTACATACAAAGCACTTGCTACTTCTTTCACTCATACAGATCCAAGTAGCAGGATGGGAAATACAGGTCTGAGCCTGTGACAGATTTAAAGTACAATAACTTGCTACTCATTATGACCAGAAATGGGAGCTAGATAGCAACAGAAAGGAGCAGTTCCGAGATCTCCCACAGGAAACACTGCACTTGCTTCTAATCCTTGTAGGGCCCCAAGATATCAGGAGTTTCTTTTTAAAAAGTCACAATAGAAAAACTATTTCAGGCAATTTCAGAAATTTCTAAAACGTAAATTATAATTTCTCTTTGAGGCCTACACAAATTGAATTTGTGGTTCTTAAGCACCTGGCTTCATGGCACAAAGATACCGTTGGTAATTTTTTTGTAAAGTCTCCAAAACATCACTAAAATATAGTTTCTGTAAAATGTGAGATACAGACTACATTAAGGTTCAGCATAAAGATTTCAGTTAACCCTCTTTCAGGATGCCATGCATTAACTCACTTGTGGATTTGTCATTTGTAAGTAGCAGTGCCATCAGATTAATACTGACTAAAAATGTTATATAAAATATTTTTAATGTGAAAGAACGTTTAACTCTCAAGAAAGTGCCCGGTTCCAAGGAGGAACATCAACCAGGAACTGGCTCTTTAGATATAGATAGGTAAGAAACAGGACATGAAAGTAAAGAGTATCAGAGACCTTGAAACACTAATTAGATAATTGATTTTAATAGCATTTTGTATCTGTACTTGCAGGTATTTTCCTAAAGAAAGACGGATTCTCTCTGGTTGGTAACCATTAAAATCTATTGGTTTATAACTAAAATAGCCTTTACACTAAACTTTAGCTTCTTTTTGCTAGCCAGGAGGAAACACTATAATCATATTCAATTATTTGGGCAATTATATAGCCTTGCTTACATTTATTTAGATTCTTAATTTTTACTTTTTTTTATTGTGTTGGAAAATGGTAAATGATGCATTTCTTATTTACTAGATGAGACAAAAATCACAATTTAACCATCAAGCTGTATTTGTATATTCAAATTCAATTACATATTCACAAAAAAAATTGTTTAAATTAATTAAAACTACCTTAAATGTGGACACAAGAAAAAAGTATGTTTATCAAAACATATTTTGCATTTAAAACAAATTGATTTATTAAACAAAAGCAGTATTATCTGTCATTAGTGAATTGAACCGATTGTTCCTGGTCACCGTGCCCTTCAAGATTTAGAACTAGCATACCTCATCCTCTCAGGCCTAGTTTTTATTTATAGATTGGAAGAGGATAAGTTTTCCTGCTTTTCCAACTCTTAATTGGTTTCTTATTGTGAATGATCTAGCCATTGAACAGAACTAGCTGAATAAACTTAAATGAACAAAGTATAACCTGTACCCGTGTAATTCACTACCGATGGTTTAGCACTTCAACAAACACTGGTTCCAGTTACTTAGTCAGTGACTTCCATCAGTTCAGTGGTCTGACTCTATTACTTGGCAGCAAACTCGTACTGGTTAATATTATTTTTGTATTTAAGTTAAATGATTTTAATAGATTAGGGTAAATGTAGGCCTTTACAGAAGGTTGATTTAAAAAAAATAAACTTGTATTTAAAAAAAATGAAATTTAAAATTAAAAAAGATACTTTTAAAAAAATCATTAATTTTTATCCACCCTGCCTGGTCCACACTAGCCTTTTTCTTCAAAACTTCCCCACTGTTGCACTGCCAGCATGTAGCTCTACTGGTGGTAGCAACTAGGGAAGCACTGTTGTAGACCAGTCCCCACTAATTAAGGCACTGGTTACCAGTGTACACTAGCACTCTCACTATTGCTAGCACTAGTGAGGCTGCAGTGGGAGAGCTGAAGAAAAATGCTAGCGTAGATACTGAAGTGTTTCTGGCCAAGGTGGAGACAGGATTGGTCAAGGCTCTCGTCAGGAGCAAGTCTTGCACTTTGTCCCTGCTCCTGGAAACCCTCTCCTCATCTCCAGCCCATGTACTCCAGCTCCCTGTTACTGGTTTTTGACTAGGTCATCCATCCAGGAACCAGCAGCGGGAAGGAGTGTGTCTTGCAATGAGAGACGTTTACTTATCCCCAGAGAGAAGGGAAGACCCCTTATCCAGTTCTCAGGGAGGGAAGGTAAATGTGAATGTGACAGAACACAGAACTAACGCAAGTGCACAACTGGGATTTTTGCATCAAGTGTTGCCCAAATCAAATCCCAATGTAACTTTTAAATAGCTTCATTAAAAGCTGCATCTCTGCCAGCGGGATGTCAAGATTTAGAGAAGGGATGCTCATAAAACCTACCTGCTACTAGAAACCTACGATGCAGTTAAAGCTGAGATGGATGGTGCTCACTGGGTTAGCAAGCTGTTGGATCCTAGTTTCAAAGGTGGTCTTTAGGGGGATGAGTGGCAAGCACTAACTATTTCTGCACCCGCTATCAGTCACTTCATGGAACCATACTGATGCTGAACAGCTGCTGCTCTGTCCTCCAAGCCAGACATCAGGCTTAGAAATTCCAGGAGCTGCAGAACAACAGGTACCATGTGCACTGTTTTGACTTACTAAGGCAAGGTGGAGCTTGATACTACTAACACAGCATGCCTTCCTGTTTCAGCATAAGGAGCCTCAGGAGTAAGAGCAGAGAAGATCTGTAACCTTTCACTTGAACTACACTGTGTGTTTACTTGCATCTCTCCAGGAGTTTACAAACAACACATTTAAATGTTACAAACACAGATGCCAGGATGGGTTGAAGTGCAGAATCACTGACCGAAAAGGACAATGAAAAGGATTACTGTTAGTGCCACAGTTTCCCCTTCTGCTTCCCCAAGACATTTACTTAATATTCTCACTTCATTTCTTTGATCTAGCCCTGCCCAGAACCGAGAGCATCTGTCGAATACATACAAATGGGAACTAGTGTCCAGGTCCGAGACCCTCCCTAAAAAAGCCTGGCTTTGCAGTATAACCCTCCTGCCCTGTCCCCTCCCCCCAATCTGGGCTCTACTGAATCTACAAGTGTGTGCCAGAGTCAAAGACACTTCCCTGAAGATGCTCTGCCACCAGCCCTCTAAAGGACTATTGGCTTCATCTGGTTTTATCTGGGGGGAGAAGCAGGTCTTTGAAGGGCTCAGGACACAAACTATTTGTGACTTTATGAATCTGTAACAAAACAAAGCTGCTCAGACCACAATGACCTTTAGAGGGTGCAGGCTTGTACGTGATAGCAAAGTGGCCACTCGCAGCAGAAGCTCAGTACCAGCTCCTTTCTGTTTCACTACATTCAATGCCACAGAAAAAAAGCAAACAGGTCTCAAGAATAAGATGGTGAGAAAGTGTTTAGGGTAGTGGACAGGCTTCCTCTCTGTTCTTCACTATGCTATCCCCCTTGTTCCTTCCTCTCACCTTGCCATTTATCTGATCCCCTCTTAACAAAACCCCAACCAAGAAGAGTTTAAAAAATAAACAATGGCACTGCCATGATGATTGAGCAATGTGATGGTAGCAGTCTCCTTACCCTGTGTCTGTCTTGTCTATTTAGGTTGTAAGCTCTTTGGGACTGGCACTGCCTACTACTCTGTCTGTACAATGCCTAGCTCTCTATGGGCACCCCTTTTCAGTCAGTCCCTAGGGACTACCAAAATTAAATAATTGAGTAATGGGATGGAGTTAAAGGGAACACTTCCACTGAACATCAATCAGGAAAGACTCATGGCACGAAAATATTAGGAAGTGGAACAGTCTGCCAAGGAAAACAGTGAAAGCCACACGGTTGTGGACATTTAGAACTGGACACAGCATGAGGAAGTGTACAACAGGAAATATCCTGCATTGCCCTAGGGACAGACCAGATGGAACCCAATAGGGCTTAAGTTTTTAACATTCATGTTTTGATAGACAATATTACTATGATAAAAACTGAAGGGCAACCAAGAGGAAACCAGTGATACCTCATTTCCCACACTGACCCCGTTTCTTTCCAGACAAATGAGAGTTTGTTCCGACTCTTTCTGCAGGAGTCACACATCTCTGTCTTGCTCACAAGCTCGGTCTTGCCCTGCGGCACTACAAGTTCTCCCATTTCTCAGAGTATTGCAGTTATGCACTAAATTCCCTCATCCTGTACTACACATGCTGGCAGCAGCCAAGTACTGTACCAAAATTAGGAGGATTAGAGAGGAAAACTAAAGTTCAGTTGCTACTACAGATTACAGAGGAAAGTCATAATACACTCTGTGTTTATATACAGTGTTTCATTAGGGGGATCTTAAATAATGGACAAGATAATCCAATTGCTGGGGTGGCAAGAGAATTATTTTGCACTGAGCTTTCAGTTCCTGCTTTGAAGAAAAGCCTCACATTTAGTTTGAGTAGCTGCGGTAAATGCATACATCTTCCATCCCAAAGCATCTTCCTTACTTCTATTCTTCTCCACTTTCTTCCTTATCATGAATGCTCACAGTCTCATCTTCTTCATGTCCTCTTCCGCCCATCCAACCTCTTACTAACTGTATCCCTTATGTTCCTACTGCTAACATGCCCTCATTCTGTCACCTGAATTACTGTAGCCTCTTCTCCCTGGCCTCTCCTCCCCACTCTGTCATCCCTTCAACATGCTGCAGTAATCTACTCTGTCCACCACTTCAATAACATCACCCCCTATTTCCTGCTCTCTTGTCCCACCACTTGCCTCATTTTATTATGCATCCTATTAATTCCTCATCCATACTTTCAGGGTTCTGCATATTGCAGCTCCTGTCTACATCGTGTCTACCACAGTGCCTAGCTCCAGAGCCTGCCCCAACTACTGTTCAGAGCTGTTCCACGGAACAGAAAGATTAACATGATTGTCATTTTCACAGCTGCACATAGCATTCTAAACATCAGCAGCAAAACTAGACAGAACTTCACTCACTCCACTTTTCTGATGCCAGAAGAGAAGCTAGAGTAATTTGACTGAAAACTCAGGAAGACAGCATTGCATCAGGTCAAATTGTCAGGTCTCTAACATAATGGCTACACTTTTTTAAAAAGAAAAAAAAAGTATCACAGGTCCAGTGCCACCATTAGGGAAAGTTTCCTACTTGCATTTTCCAAACCCTTCAGTGTAGACAAGCCTAAATCTTTGTCTACACAAGTACTTTACATCAAAACTTTTGTCTGTCAGGAGTGTGAAAAAAAATCCCCTGACCAACATAAATTTCACCAACAAAAGTGCTAGTGTGTGTGGACAACACTATGTTGGTAGGAGAGGCTGTCCTGCTGACATGGCTAACGCCGCTCGTTGAGGGTGGTTTAATTATGCTGGCAGCAGAGCTCTCTCCTGCCAGCAAAGAGCAGCTACATAGGAGACCTTACAATGGCACGGCTGAGCTGTTGCAAGGTCTATAGCATAGACATAATGACTTAAGCTCTGAGTTAGGCTAACATATATTACAAGGCACCATTCAAAGTGAAATGGTCTGTTAACACCCCTCCAGTCCCAGGGAGGAAAAGAAGTGGGGGGGAGCAACTGGGAGGCATTTCTAGAGGGTTACAGATTGTTGTAATAAGCCATAAATCTAGTCTCTCTATTCAGTCTAGCAAAGTAAGAATTTAAACTCTCAGGTTTGTCTTTTGAAAGTGCTGTGCAGATGTTCTTTGAGGATGAGGACGGATAGGCCAGATGTACAGTGATCACTTCGTGAAGAGTGTTCAGCCACAGGTGATAAGGTGTTTTTGTCTTAATTTCCTGTGTGAGTTCATTCAAGACCATAGCGATTGTCTGGTTTCACCCTACGTAGTTGCTATCGGGGCATTTAGAAAGCTTGTCTCTCTCATGAACAGAAGTTGGTCCAGTAAAGATATTATCTCATCCACCTTTGTCTCTCTAAGGGCTTGTCTACATTGGCACTTTACAGCGCCACAACTTTCTCAGAGGAGGTGAAAAAAAAAAAACAACCCTGAGCACAGCAAGATTCAGCACGGTAAAGCACCAGTGTAGACAGTGCACCAGCGCTGGGAGCTATGCTCCTCATGGAGGTGATTTTTTTAAGAGCGCTAGGAGAGCTCTCTTCCAGCACTCTGTCACAACTACACAAATCAAGTTAAAGCGCTGCTGTGCTAGTGTAGACTAGTCCTAATATCCTGGGACCAACATGGCTAGAACACCATAGATGATAATCGTATCTTTCCAATCCTAAATATAACTTAAATCAATGTTGTTACCTACTTAAGTTACACTGAAATAAGGCTGGCATTCTTAATCTGAAATAAGAGTGTCCATACAGAGACTAGCACCAAAATAACTAGAGGTGCAAATTACAATTAATTTAATTGTTTCAACTCCAATTTGCTAGACAAGCTCCATGAGACCGCTAAAAGTTTTCCTCCATTGGATAACAGAGTAGAATATTCCTTCTCATCCTCCTCCAGGTCATTCCTTAGTCGCCACGCTTAGGTCTGTGGACGCAGAGCACATGCACATCCCAATGCACACAATCACAAGGAAGAATGTACAAAACTTGATGAAAAGGCAGCTCTGGACAAACCAAGGGAGTGGTGAATAAGACAGAACTGAGCTAAGAAGCAGAGGGGTCAGGTTTCCTTACTATCCAACAGCTGAAAGAAATGAAGTAGCTTGGCTGTGGCTTCTCCTGAGCCACGGGGCACCAAGCAGCTGGGACAGGGTTGGATTTAGGGGCAGGCGACCATCTAGGGTGCTGTGGGGGGGGGGGGCACTGGGTTCAGGGTGCTGTTTTTGTTGTTAGCGACAAAAAGGAAATGTATCATCTTATATGACAGAGATAAAACATGCATGAAAATCATGCATCAAAGCCATGAAATGGGCTACAAATACAATACAAATACGGTATTTAAAAGTGTAACAAATAGTGGGGGGCACCATTTGGTCTGGGGCCAGCCCTGGGCTGGGATCAGGTACCATATGCAGGGCAGGACCCTTGACTCCGTGTATACTCTCAGGCAGTTTAGCAAAGAGATCGGACTGAAGGCAGAGCCCCCCACCAGCTCGCTCCCATTGACACACCACATGCCCCCCAGCAAGTCGCCGCTCTGAAGCCGGGACCACAAGAGGAACTGGGAAGAAACGGTAAGTAAGCGACTCCCTCAGGAGCTGGGTCCCCGAATACCGGGGCGGGGGGCGGGCGCGTGAGCGCCGAGAGCCCCCGCGCTATCCCCGCGCACCCCGCCCCAGCCGGTGGGCGCCTTGCCCGCAGCGCGGACGGACTCACCTGTCTCCTGGGGACCGAGTGCCCCGCGGCCAGGAACAGCAGGAAAGTGAGGGCGAAAGGAGCCGGCGCCGAGGAGAGGCTCATGTCCCGCAGCAGCCAGCCGGGCCGGACCTGGGCGAGGGCTGAGAGGAGGCTGGGGGTGGCGGGCGGACCCCGCCGGGGAACAGGCGACAGGAGCGGCGCGCCTGCAGAGTGAGCCCCTTCCCGCCGCACGGCGGAGAGCCACCCGGCCGGGGGAAGGGGGCGGCTCCGCAGGGGGCGCGGCAGAGTTTGATTGAACTTTAGCGGCGGCTGGAGCGGGAGCGCGGGGAGCCAGTAGCTCGTGCACTGCTTTCCCCAGCCCACGCGCACCCAGCGCCCCTCTGCTCCCGAGTCCCGGCTCGCTGTGACTCTACTGGATGAAGGGGAGGGGCGCAGTGGGCTAGGACCGCGAGTCCATCCAATAGCCTGGGGAGGCCCCGCTTGGTTTTATTAGCCTGGGCTCCCCAGCGCGCAGCCAAAGAGTGGTGTTCGTGGGTGGAGCATAGCAAAGCCAGGAGGGTCGTCTAATTAACCAGAGGGATCGTTTTATTGTAAAACACCAGAATAAATTATTACTCTAAACCCTTCCCTTTCCCCTTCACCTTGTAAAAACAAATCTCCTCCCACTATTCCGAAACTCTGTCCTTGCGGTGGCTGGATTGGGCGTCTTCGTTTGATGGTCATCACATTATAGCTGTGTTAGGTCTGAATTTTGTACAGTATATGTGATAACTGGTTTATTATATGGACGACTGGAGTTATACTTGTATCCTGACCTAGGGTTCTGATCCTACAAAGTCTCAGTCACAAACTGAACTTTAAGTACAGGAGTAGTCCCAGTGTATAAGTCTTTGCAGACTTGAGTTTTGTTACCTAGCAGAAGGGTGATCTAACTTTCCTACACATTATGTTTGAATTTTTGTCATTACCTGTTCTGTTTGCATTGACTGAGAAGACAGAAAAAACCTGTGTTGTTCTGTGAGACGTGCTGCACATGTCCATTCCACTTCAGGTGGCTCCCAAGCAGTCTGACAAGGTGGAGGGTTTCAGAATCTACCTGGACAAGGACTGCAAGACAGCTCTCCCAAATCTGGCATCATCTCTTGAGGCTTGGGAGACAGCACATTGTTAGGGAAAGTACCAATGACCAGGTTACAGTCCTGAAAACATCTCTTATGGGCACTTGACCCAGAATGTTTGTGTTCTTGTAGAATGTTCTGAAGCTCTCTGTTGGAGGAAACCTTAGCAATGTCACAGCATAAGAAGATACAGGATGTAATCCAGAAGGATATTCTCTGAGGAGAGAGGGCCACATTTGGCCATGATGAGTTGCGTAAGGGTAGCTCACCCCTTTACAGTATGTCTCACAATCATCCTGAATTGAAAATGACGGTTTGACCCTGTTCTAGAGAGAATGATGAATTCAGGGGTGCTTTGTAGGAATGTCCTGAACAGGTGGGTGCAATGAGGCTAAGTCAGCTAGGCCTGGATCTGGCCATAAGAGCTCTGGAACTCAGTCGGAGTTTCTCAGTGGTAACTTAGCCAAGCGAGATACCAGGGAAGCATGGGAACTGGTGACATGCCCCACATGGGTTCCAGAACGTCCACTGATAAGGTACTGGACCCCAGTTAAAAATATCCCATGGGCCCTTGTCTCTAAACTTGCTCCCGAGAGAGTGTTGGTACCGAGCTCTAGATCTCCACCAGAGGGATGGTGAATTATGAGACCTCCTATAACAGTACTGGGTTGTGTACGATCCCAACTCTGACTCTAAAAAAGAGTAGGAATAGTCAGAGGGCTATGGAGGTGCAATGCCAGGCTATGTAGAACGAGTTGGCGATTGAGATATGTAATTAGATATGGTGGGTACAGGGAGAAGCATCAGAGGTTTATCCAGGGCGGCTACCAAACAATTAGGTTGCAGCTGCACATAGGTCTTGCTCATTGTTGGTACTGACATTTGCTGCACCAAAGCCTGAGTCAAGTGGTACAGCAGCAAAGATGTAGACAGTACTGGAGTTTTTGAAGAAGTAGCTGAAACGGATAATTCAACCTCCTGTATAATCAGGGAGTTTGGGACTAAAAGGCAAAGTAAGTCTTTAGCTGCTGCCATGGGTGGAGAGTTATATATCCACGTGGTGCCCGGGCACCAGCAATATTCAGAGCCCAGGGGCCCAGCTTCACCAATGTTTGGGTCCGGGTTCCCCCCGCCCCGGACCTGAGAGGAGCCCTAGGAGCACATGCAGTGATAGTGGTGGGGGTGAGTGTGCTGCTGGGGGGATTGGAAAGGGGGGGCTCCTCCCCCAGAGCTCGCTGCTGCCAGCAGGGGAAAGGCTGGGGGGAATCCTCCTCTCTGGCCCCTGTCCTGGAGCAGCACCCTGCACCCCAAACTCATCCCCAGCCCTGCCTCACCCCAGAGCCCATACTCCCAGTCAGAGCTTTCACCTCCCCACTGCATCCTCAACCCTCTGCCCAAGCCCTGAGCCCCTCCAACACCCCAAATACTTATCCCCAGTCCCAGCCAGAGCCCTGATCCCCCCACACCCCAACCCTCTGCCCCAGCCCTGAGCCCCCTCCAACACCACAAACCCCTCATCTCCAGCCCCAGACAGAGCCTTCACCCCCTACACCCCTACCCTGGCCCTGAACCTCTCTCACACCCCAATCCCCTCGTCCCCAGCCAAAGCCCTCATCCCCCCGCACCCTAGCCATCTGCTCCAATCCTGAGCCTCCTCCTGCATCATGAACCCCTCATCTCCAGCCCCATCCCCACACCCCAAGCCTCTGCCATAGCCCTGGGCCACCTCCCAAACCTCAAGCCTCTCATCCTCAGCCCCACCCCAAACCCAGCCCTATTCTTGCACTCCCTCCCTCCCCCAAACTCCCTCCCAGAGCCTGCACCCCCTCCCTCCATACCTCATCCCATCCCCAAACTCCCAGAGCCTGCATCCTGTACCCTTCCTGCACCCCAGACCTCCTCCTCCACCCAAACTCCCTCCCAGAGCCTTGGGCAGATGGGGGACAGCGTTTTGGGGGAGTGGAGTTTGGGCAGGGGCGGGTTCTGGGCACCACCAAAATTTCTACAAACCTGCCACCCATGGCTGCTGCATATGTTTCCAGCATCGGTATCAAGAGCGCCATATGCCACATGCTGGAGTGATGATGTCATAGACAGCCCTGGCAAAGTCTCAGCGGTACTGAGGACAGTGCTGGAGAGAACTACTCTATCTGAGCAGCCAAGGAAGTATGTGGTATTGGGCAGTGCCTACCTAGAGTTGGGGCCCTTACTCCTGTACATGACTTACTCATGGAAGGACCCACTGGGGATCAAGGCTTGTTGACAAGGAAAATCTCTTTGACTTCAAAGCAAGTGGATCATCTGGTTTTTCTCTCTCTTGTACAGTACTGTGAAGGAAGAATTATGCCTCCTTCCTGAATCCCCCAGATATGGGGAAACAGCAATGTTCACAGACATGCTCCGTCATGGAGCAGAGCCCATGGGTCTGCACACTGTGCAACTAGGTCCAAGGGAGGCCACAAGGTAGCTTCCATCCATATATGATGAAGGCTCACCTCTCTAAATTTTTTGGTCCTAGTCTTGAATCCCCTGCAAATTGGACACCTATCTCAAATGTGCCCTCACCCAAACACTTCAAACAATGGAAGTGAAGGTAATTGACTAGCACAGACTTATTACAACCAGAACAGTGCATAAAGCCCAGGGACTTAGGTATGTCTCGGTATCAAAGATCAATGGTGCTAAGTACAAGTCCAACAATCAAAACAAAAAATTATAAAAAGTGAGTACTGCTATCCAAACTAACACTAAAACAGCTAATCTAACTATTTACTAAGTTTTATAAAGTTTCTGTAAGAGAAGAAAAGATAGATTGAGCGAGTAGGCACACAGGTTCCAACTATTGCCCCTGGGCAGTGAGAACAAACTGAGGAAGGGTCAGCGCAGCGCCACCTCTTTATACTATTGGCTAACAGGATGAGCATGTGGAGGGCGCATGTGCTGCCTCAGCAGATACCAATTTGGGAAAAAGATCTCTGGCTTTGGTGCTCTGAGCATACACATTCCTAAAGTGGACATAGGTGCAATCACTTGAAGAAGCAGAAACCATTATTGACTCAGCCAAGTTTGGTGTGATTATTTAGATTGATTTAGTTGGGGATTGATCCTGCTTTGAGCAGGGGGTTGGACTAGATGACCTTCTGAGGTCCCTTCCAACCCTGATATTCTATGATTTCATGATTTACTTAAAAGAAAAGGAATAGAGCATTCAAAAACTAATAGAAATCACAAGGAAACTCTGAATATTGTTTGCATAATGGGGCCCAGATTCTTCTCAGTGCTACTGCAATATAAACATACATAAACTAATAAATTATAAATAACAAAACAATTGCTGTTGTATATACACATTTAAAATAAATTAAAATATCCATCAAAAGATCACTTTGGAATAATCCAGTTTTCCAGCTATACTGATAAAATTTCTGATGTGATAAATGTGATTTTGGTTGTTCTTGGAGATGTATGTGGCGTGTACTTGGAGAAAAAACATCTTTTCATCAGCTAGGAAAAAAGGGATCTCTACAATTAAATTAATTTTCAAATAAGGTATATGTTGCTGGAGAAACAGTAAATTTTTTTCCATTTGTCAGCATTTAGACTACATAAATGAGTTATTTGAAAGAGAAAGGAATTTTATGAATATTTATTGTTGGATAATGGATATCCTTTAGGAAAATATGGAGAAAATAGGAAAATGATGTGGAAGATGGTGTAAGGAAAGATGACATGTTTTGACTTAGTTAAAAGGATTATTTATAAACATTAAATACTAACAGCTACATTTTATTATGTCCATTAAGTAACCCTTATCCAATTTCAGAATACTGCACAAATCCAGGTATCTTAAATCACCATGGTACAACAGAAGGTGTTTTCCTACAAATGGTAAGGAACCTGTCCAATAATTAACATCTTTTGGGAGGCAGTGATGAAAGACATCTCTAAAGGGGTGGGAGTAGATGTTTCTGTTAGAGCTTTGCTTCATTTATTGTTGGATTTATTAATGTTAGAAATTTAACTTAATCTCCCACATCAGAATTATTGCAAGGGGAAGAAGAATAACTTTATTGAGGAGCTCCAACTGAAGCATTAGAGATGATGCATTGTGCTGTGCTGGGAAAAGTGATACAGAAGATTGATCAAAATATCCAAATGAAAGATGAGGTGGTCCTTTCCTAGTTTTATTTGAGAAATATGATCTAATAATTGAAGCAGTTTGGGCAGATGCAATATTTTCCCTCTTGAGTGGAATATTAAGTTAGTTCAAAATTCTTAAGATTTATGATGGGACGACGGTATTGCTTCAGTTTTGCGCCAATGTTAATGTCTTCGGTTAAGAAACAACTGGAAAGCAGTTGTAGGTGTTTGTATCGGAAAAGAGTAAAATCTCTAACATTCAAATTAAAACAGAGTAAAACTCAAGACAGCTATGCTTTGTAAGGAAAGCAGTTCTTAATCTGGTGGTTTAGTCTTGCCTATATATATGCCTGAGGGATATAAACTCTGCTGATCCGTCTGAGATTAGGTCTTGGATCAATATCTGGGAATCCAGTTCAGATCTGTGATAATTAGCAAATCCTCATTTGCATTCAGTAACAAAACTGAACACCTAGTTGGCTGTAAAACTGCTAGAGAAACATCCTCAAATGTCTGGAGCCCTTTGACTCAGACTGTACCTCCATGACTGTGATGGTCAACAACTGTTCTTTCATCTTCACAGAAGCCACCTTAATGTTACATAGGGCTCGGGCCTGTTCCCTATCTCAGATTTATAGTCCATTAAAAACTCAGGGACTGCCCTCTCTTATTCACTATTTACATGGAACCATTGAGGAAGCTGGTAACAAAACACAGGCTGAAATGTCATCTGTGCATAGTCTACATTTCCTTTATGTCAGACGGTAGGCTGGTGCACTGATTTCCCAGCTAACGAAATAAAAGAGTCAGGCCGGCTTCAGTTAGTTGTGGTCCCTTCTTCCCAGGGTCATCTTTTTGAGAATTTATAAAGAATCCATAGAGAACAAAACCAGCAGAAACAAAACACAAACAACAACTGCAAAAGACGGTTACTCACCGTTGTAACTGTTGTTCTTCGAGATGTGTTGCTCATATCCATTCCAGGTAGGTGTACGCACCGCGCATGCACGTTTGCTGGAAACTTTTTACCCTAGCAACTCCAGTGGGCCGGCAAGTCGCCCCCTAGAGTGGTGCCACTATGGCACTAGATATATACCCCTGCCGGCCCGCCCGCTCCTCAGTTCCTTCTTGCTGGCTACTCCGACAGTGGGGAAGGAGGGCGGGTGTGGAATGGATATGAGCAACACATCTCGAAGAACAACAGTTACAACGGTGAGTAACCGTCTTTTCTTCTTCGAGTGATTGCTCATATCCATTCCAGGTTGGTGATTCCCAAGCCTTACCTAGGCGGTGGGGTCGGAGTGAGAGGTCGCGGCCTGGAGTACTGCAGAGCCAAAGGCCGCATCATCTCTGGACTGCTGAACCAGGGCGTAATGGGAAGCGAATGTGTGGACCGATGACCAGGTCGCCGCCCTACAAATCTCTAGGATTGGGACGCGGGCAAGGAAAGCCAGCGATGATGCCTGTGCTCTGGTGGAGTGAGCAGTCACACGGCCCGTCGGGACATGGGCCAGGTCGTAGCAGGTCCTGATGCAGGAGGTAACCCAGGAAGATATCCTCTGGGAGGAAATCGGCAGCCCCTTGACCCGGTCCGCTACCACCACGAATAACTGGGGGGACTTGCGGAATGGTTTGGTACTGTCCACATAAAATGCTAGCGCCCGACGGACATCTAGCGAGTGGAGCTGTTGCTCCCTGCGGGACGAATGGGGCTTTGGGAAAAAGACTGGGAGGAAGATCTCTTGGTTAACGTGGAAAGCTGAGACCACCTTGGGAAGAAAGGCAGGGTGAGGCCTCAGCTGTACCTTGTCTTTATGGAAGACGGTATACGGTGGGTCCACTGTGAGGGCCCTCAGCTCTGACACTCGTCTAGCTGAGGTAATGGCCACTAGGAAGGCGGTCTTCCACAAGAGGTAGAGCAGGGAGCAAGCAGCTAATGGCTCGAATGGAGGGCCCATGAGCCGAGTTAGGACCAGGCTGAGGTCCCATGAAGGGGCAGGAGGGCGGATTTGTGGATAGAGCCGCTCCAGTCCCTTCAGGAATCTCACCACCATAGAGTGGGAGAAGACAGAACATCCGTCCACTCCAGGATGAAACGCGGAGATGGCCGCTAGGTGGACCCAGAGGGACGACAATGCCAGACCCTGGGTGTTGAGGGACCAGATGTAGTCTAAAATAGTGGTGACGGGAGTCTCCATAGGGCGAAGACCTTTCTCCGAACACCAGCAGGAGAAACGCTTCCATTTAGCTGAGTAAGTAGCCCTGGTGGAAGGCTTTCCACTGCCCAGGAGAACCACCCGAACCAGGGTAGAACAGCGTAACTTGGAGCCTGTCAACCACGCAGGAGCCATGCCGTAAGGTGTAGAGACGGAAGGTCCGGGTGACAGAGCCTGCCGTGGTCCTGGGTGATCAGGTCCAGATGTAGGGGCAGGGCAACTGGGTTGGCTACTGAGAGGTCCAGTAACATGGGGTACCAATGCTGTCTGGCCCATGCTGGAGCTATGAGAATCACCCAAGCTCTGTCTCTGCGCACCTTGAGGAGAACCCTGTGTATCAGCGGAACGGGAGGGAATGCGTAAAACAGGTGGGTTGTCCATGGGATCAGGAATGCATCTGCTAGAGACCCTGGCTCCCGACCCTGGAAGGAGCAGAATGCTCGACACTTCCTGTTCTTCCTGGACGCGAAGAGGTCCATCCGGGGACGACCCCACCTCTGGAAGAGTGAGAAGGCGACGTCTGGACGGAGGGACCACTCGTGTGAACGGAAGGATCTGCTCAGCCGATCCGCTAGAGTGTTCCGCACTTCCAGGAGATAGGAGGCGGAAAGGTGAACCGAATGGGCTATGCAAAACTCCCAGAGGTGCATTGCCTCGAGACATAGGGGAGAGGACCTGGTGCCGCCCTGATTGTTGATGTAAAACATGGTCGTCATGTTGTCGGTGAACACCACGACACAACTACCTTGAAGGAGATGGACAAACACTTGACAAGCCAGAGGGACCGCTCTCAACTCTCGTATGTTGATATGGAGGTTGATCTCTTGAGGTGTTCACAAGCCCTGAGTTCTCTGGGCGCCGCAGTGTGCCCCCCAGCCCAGATCTGAGGCGTCCGTAGTCAGGGATGCCGAGGGCTGGGGCGGATGGAACCGGAGCCCCGCACAGACTACGGACTGGTCCAGCCACCACCGAAGGGAGTCCAGTACCCTCTGAGGAACGGTGATGACTGTGTCCAATGAATGTCTGGCCGGCCGGTACTGCGCGATGAGCCAAGATTGAAGAGGCCTCATGCGGAGTCGGGCATATGCCGTCACGAACGTACAGGCCGCCATGTGGCCTAGAAGAGCCAGACATGTTCGTAGAGAGGTCAGCGGGGCCGCCTGCAAGCGCAGAATGATGGCCGACAGCGACTGGAACCTGGGCAAGGGTAGCAAGGCCCTGGCCAGGGTAGAGTCCAGAACGGCCCCGATGAACTCTATCTGCTGCGTGGGGAGCAGAGTAGACTTGTCCACATTGATGACGAGGCCCAAGGCAGCAAAGAGGGTGCTGATCCTGCAGACGTGGTCGCGGACCTGCAGCTCCGATGTGCCTCGGATCAGCCAGTCGTCCAGATAGGGGAAGACATGAATGCGGCAATGTCGAAGGTGTGCGACGACGACTGCGATGCATTTCGTAAACACCCTTGGGGCCGTAGAGAGGCCAAACGGGAGGACCACAAATTGATAATGTTGGCGGTCGACCACAAAGCGGAGGAAACGTCTGTGCTGGGGGGCAATGGAGATGTGGAAATAAGCGTCCTGCATGTCGAGGGCGGCGTACCAGTCTCCGGGATCCAGGGATGGGATGATGGTTCCAAAGGATACCATACGGAACTTCAACTTCACCATATACTTGTTGAGATCCCGCAGGTCAAGGATGGGCCTGAGGCTGGCATTGGACTTGGGGATTAGAAAGTAGCGGGAATAAAACCCCTTGCCCTTCTCGTTTTCCGGAACCGCCTCTATGGCTCCCTTGATGAGAAGCACGTGCACCTCCTGACGGAGGAATTGCTCGTGAGAGGGGTCCCTGAAGAGGGACGGGGATGGTGGGGGGGGCGAAGAAAACTGCAGGCGATAACCGGCCTGCACCGTACGCAAGACCCAACGGTCTGATGTTATTCGGGTCCACGCTGGGAGGAAAAAAGAAAGACGGTTGGAAAACTGCAGGGAAGGATCCGGAGGGGAAACTGGTACTGCGCCCTTGGGCGCACCTTCAAAATGAAGGCTTAGGTCCTGGAGGGGCCTTGGCGGAGCCTTGGTTCTGCCCCGTTTGGCCACCGGACTGCCTGCGGCGGTTGTTCCTGCCGCGGCGCCTAGAGAGGTCCTGCCACGGGCGGAACTGAGGGTACGGCCGCCACTGCTGCTGCTGGTTCTGCTGCCGGAATGGCCTGCGCTGTGTCGCAGGCGTATGCATTCCCAGCGACCGTATTATGACCCTATTGTCCTTGAGGTCTTTTAGTCTGGGGTCTGTTTTATCGGAAAACAGGCCCTGGCCTTCAAACGGGAGGTCCTGGATAGTATGTTGGAGCTCCGGTGGAAGGCCAGAGACCTGCAGCCAAGAAATTCGGCGCATCGTGAGCCCCGAGGCCAGGGTCCGAGCGGCCGAGTCGGCAGCATCAAGGGAGGCCTGTAGCGATGTTCTTGCTACTTTCTTGCCCTCATCCAGGATGGTGGAAAACTCCTGGCGGGCGTCCTGTGGCAAGAGCTCCACGAACTTCCCTGCCGCTACCCACGAGTTGAAGGAGTACCGGCTGAGGAGGGCCTGCTGGTTTGAGACCCTGAGCTGTAGCGCCACCGCCGAATAGACCTTGCGGCCCAGGAGGTCCATTCGTCTCGCCTCCTTCGACTTTGGCGCTGGGGCCTCTTGACCGTGGCGCTCCCTGTCGTTCACCGACTGGACCACCAATGAGCAGGGTGTCGGGTGAACGTAGAGGTATTCATAGCCCTTCGAGGGGGCCATGTACTTCCGTTCCACCCCTCGAGCGGTCGGAGGGATGGAGGCCAATGACTGCCAGATGTTAGTGGCATTGGCCTGGATCGTTTTTATAAAGGGCAGGGCCACTCTGGTGGGCGCATCGGCGGAGAGGATGCTCACCACCGGGTCCTCAATTTCAGACACCTCCTCCGCTTGCAAGTCCAGGTTCTGAGCCACCCGGCGGAGGAGGTCTTGGTGAGCCCTAAGATCGAGTGGGGGAGGGCTGGAGGACGAGGTACCCGCCACTGCCTCATTCGGAGAAGACGACGAGGAAACCCCCGGCAACAGAGTGTCCACGGGGGGTTCCGTGTGGGGCTGCACCTCCGTCTCTGGAGGGAGCTCTGGGTCCCGGTGACTGGACCTGCCGTCTGCTTCCGGGGAAGGAGGGGGTCTAGATACCATCGCCTCCGGTGGTCTGCGTTCCCCCGTAGGGCGGGGGGTAAAGTGTTGCAGACCCTGGGCTTGGGAATACGCCCATGAGGTCCAAAACCCCCACTGTTGAGACCCTCGCTCTTGTGGTGGAGGGTCCTGGAACAGGGCCGAGTGTCTGTCCTGGCCCATGGCATACGCGCTGTCAGCCTGGGAAGACACCGAGGGCTCCCTAGAAGGCCACGGAGGCGCTGAGCCTGATTGGTATGCGTCTCTGTGCTCCGGGTCCGACGCTCCCCTCGGTGCCGAGGGTCGGTGCCGCGACCCACATCGGTGCTGGGATCGGGAACGGTGTGATGACCGGTGCTGGGATCTGGATCGGGAGCGATGTCGGTGCCGGGAGCGGGACCGTGACCTTCGATGAGCGCAGTGCCGGGACGGCAGCGGAGACCGGGACCTGCCACCAGCGCAGTGCCGGGAGGTCAACCTGGATCGGGACCTACCACCGGTTCAGTGCCGGGAGGTCGACCGAGGAGCCGAACGTCGAGGTGAACGGTTCCTGGAGTCTCGGTGCTGGCGGTGAGAGGAGCCCGACCGGGACTGTGCAGATGGCGATCTGTGCCGCGAGTACGATCGGTACCGCCTGGGAGAACGGCGCCCCAAGCGAGAGCATTCATGCCTCCGGGGTGATTGGTATCGAGACTCAGGAGATAGCGCTCGAAGCATTGGTTTACCCCTGGAGGTTACCCGTCCTGGGGGTGCCGGCTGAGGCTGCGATGGCTCCGTCATCGCGATCAAGTCCCGCGCCGAGGCAAAGGTCTCCGGCGTAGACAGTGCCAGTAGCTCGACCCCTGATCTTAAGGGGGAGCTAGGAGGGGCTGGACTGGACGGACCTTCCGGGCCTGGAGTCGACAGCAACCCTGCAGGCGCTGCCGCGGCCAGGGTAGGTGCCGGGCGCTCCACTCGGGCCTGCCTCGATGGTGTTGCAGACGCCGAGGGACGTGAGTCTGCTCCTGGTGCCGGAGATGGTCGGTGCCGAGGAGTCTTGCCGGTGCCGGCGCTGTCCAGTGCCGGAGTAGAATTGGCCGACTGCGCCGCCGGTGCCGGAGTCAGAGCCGCTTCCATGAGGAGAGCGCGGAGCCTCTGATCTCTTTCCTTCTTCGTGCGAGGCTTAAAGGCCTTGCAAATGCGGCACTTTTCGCTGATGTGCGATTCCCCCAGGCACTTAAGGCACGCGTCGTGGGGATCGCTAGTAGGCATCGGCTTCTTGCACGCCGAGCACTGCTTGAAGCCCGGCGAGCCAGGCATGGGCCCGGTGCCGGGCGCCAGGGAGGGCAACGGCCCACCCGCGAGCAATGTTAAACAACTATATACAAGACTCTAATTAACTACTATACTAACAAACTATCTACGAATTATCTATGAACTATTTACAACTAAGACGACGAACAAGTACAGGAGAGCTAGGGACGTGGAGGACAGCAAGCCGCACTCCACAGTTCCAGCAACCGACACGGCGGTAAGAAGGAACTGAGGAGCGGGCGGGCCGGCAGGGGTATATATCTAGTGCCATAGTGGCGCCACTCTAGGGGGCGACCTGCCGGCCCACTGGAGTTGCTAGGGTAAAAAGTTTCCGGCAAACGTGCACGCGCGGCGCGTACACCTACCTGGAATGGATATGAGCAATCACTCGAAGAAGAACCAGCAGTTTTCCCATACAGAGCTGTGGCCAAGGCTTCAGCTCACTCAGCTGTTTGCCCCATCTGCCTCCCAGGAAGCCCTTAATATTTCCCCTACTCCCTCCAGTATGTCAGGGTTAATTGGTTGCTACCTTCACTCTTTAGTATCTGCACTATCCAGTGTCCTCATAACCTTCACACAGATGTAAGTACCACTTTGCAAAATTAGCACTTGGATGAAGAGCAGTTGGCTGAATCTGAATCTGAGCACTACTAGAACAACATTGGTAGGAAGAGGGAAAAGCTTAGACGAACTCACTTCCTCTACAACATCAACCTCTGTCCACAGACTCACATTTCACACTTCTGGGTCATGTTGGTCTCCTAATGGCTACTGGATCTTCAGATAGCTACAGCTATAAGAAAACCTCCTCGTTTCATCTGTGACTAGCCGGAAGAGTGTGTCCCGTCCCATCATTTCAAAGACACATCTGGCCATTATGCACTTATGACATTCAGGCTTGATTATTGTAACTCATTATAATTTTGAATAAAACTACACATCTTGAGAAAACAGTATCTGGTACAAAGCACAGCTGCCCATCTGCTAAGTAACACAAGTTGCCATGAAAGAATCACCTCAGTGCTCCACTCTGCAATGGCTTCTCATTGCATAAAAAGTCCAGTTCAAGGTCACAGTCCTGATATTCAAAGATCTGCCACAGGAACAACTTTAGCTGCCTGAGAAATTGCCTCAGCATCCACAACAACTGTTTCATGAGAATAATATAACTGATGACTAGTAGAGGGAAGCTCTTGAATATGATACAGTGCTTTTACAGGATCTAGAACGTTCACATGATCTAAAGCTCAACACCATTTGAAGTAAGAGTGAGCACTCACCCACACATTCACAAACAAATGGAAAATTTATTTCTTCAACTTACCTTTTGCAGACGATACAAAATTACTCGAGATAGTTAAGTCCAGAGCACATTGCGAAGACTTACAAAGAGATCTCACTATACTGGGTGACTAGGAAGCAAAATGGCAGGTGAAATTCAATGTTGATAAATGCAAAGTAATGCACATTGGAAAACATAATCTCAATATTACATACAAAATGGTGGAGTCTAAATTAGCTGTTAACACTCAAGAAAGAGATCTTGGGAGTTTCAGGGAACTATCCACATTCCCTGAAAACATCTGCTCAGTGTGCAGTGGCAGTCAAAAAAGTGAACAGAATGTTAGGAACCATTACAAAAGGGATAGAAAATAAGGCAGAAAATATCATAATGCAACTATATAAATTTATGGTATGCCCACATCTTGAATACTGCGTGCAGTTCTGGTCACCCCATCTCAGAAAAAGTATATTAGAATTGGAAAAGGTACAGAGTACAGCAACAATATGGAACAGCTTCTGTTTGAGGAGAGATTAAAAAGATTGGTGACAGGTTTCAGAGGGGTAGCCATGTTAGTTTGTATCAGCAAAAACAACGAGGAGTCCTTGTGACACATTAGAGACTAACAAATTTATTTGGGCATAAGCTTTTATGGTTAAAACCCATTTCATCAGATGCATAGAGTGGAAAATACAGAGGCAGGTATATACACAGTACATGAAAAGATGGGAGTACCTTACCAAGGGGTGGGAGAGGTCAGTGCTAAAGGGCCAATTCAGTTAAGGTGGAAGTGGGCTATACCTCTGGTTGAGAACCACTGTGTTACCACAGTACAAATGGATTATCAAACTCTTAAACTTCATCCCTTCCCATCCCTCACACCTCCACTCCTGCCCCCACTGCAATCCATACTTCTGAAGTTGCAGAGTGCAAAGCTGCAGGCCATCTAGACCCAAAAGATTTAATTTGTGGGTGCGGGAGTTGCTGTCCCAAGCGGTGGCTCTAAAAATGTAGCCTTAAATAGTGTTAGCTGTTCGGTGCTTTCAGATGGAGCTGATTTAATATTGATATTAAGAAAAATCTCATGCTCTGTAATTGGCATTTGTAGCAGTATCATATGATTGTGAATTTCAGCTCAATTCATTCCTTGTAGAGACAACTAGAACTACATGCAGAGCATGGGCAGTGGGTATAATAGGCCAGGGAAGGCTTTGCCCTCCCTGGCGCTGCCACCAACCCACCGCTGGACACCTAGGCCACAGTGGCTCCGGCCCTTCCCCGAGACCCTCACTGCTTCCTCCACTCCACTCCCCCGTCCCCACTGTTCTCCGCATCCCTCCTACTCTGGTTGGGGGAGTGAGGACGGACGTGGAAAGCTAGTGACCAGTAGACTGAGCAGGTTTGGCCAGGTGTTGGGGCTGGCGGCGTAGTGGGGAGGAGGGCCTTCAGAGGCAGGAGGAATTGGTGCTTGGAGGCCAGCGGCTCAGCCCAGCAGATACTTGGGGGCCGGGGGAGCCAGTGGCTCGGCCTGGCACAGGGGGAGGCCAGCGCTCAGGGCCACTGGTGGCTCAGCCTTGTCCAGGGCTGGAGGAGGCTGGCAGTTTGGCCCGGCGCCGGGAAAGGCTGGTGGCGGGGGAGGCCAGCAGCTCGGCCAGGTGCTCAGGGAGGCCAACAGCTCAGCCCGACTCTGGTGGGGCAGGGGAGACGTCAAGGGCAGGAGGGGCCGGTGGCTCGGCTGGCAGTTGGAGGATGGGTCGGGGGGGGGGTAGGGCTGGCGGCAGTGGATCAGCCTGATGTGGCTGGGATGGGCGGGCCGGGGCTCCTCTGGTCATTGGGACCCCTCAGTGTCAGGGATTCTCCTTTTACGGGTGGGGCTCCGGTATGGGTGGCCGGGGCCTTGGGCAGAAGGGGTGGGGTTGGCAGGCTAGTCTTCCCAAAGCAGGGGTTCACTGCTGCCCATTATGTGGAGTTCTCTCAAAGCTCCCTAAATGCTGTTACACCTCATGTGGGAGCCATGGCCTGTGATTTGGGGCACATTACTGAAGCTATTCAAATAATTTAGAGAACTGAAATATATATTTAGCAACTGAAGTGGAAGGATTTTACTGTTGAATCATTGTTACTGGGTTTGGGTGTTTAGGAGACTGTCTGGTTCTTATTGATATTTTGTTAAGTGAGACAAGTTCAGCAGAGCCAAATCTTTATGTACATCTGCATGAAAAATGTAGCTCATAGCAATACTATACAATAAGTGGCCCATAGAATGGGTAAACTACAATTATTAATTATTATTATTATTACAAGCCCATTGGCTTTTAGAAAGGAGGTCCAGGTGCCACTGTTTTCTTTGGGCCATGGAGTGCTCCAGGGGATGTTGTTACAGTTTTTCATAGTTGAAGAGCTCTCTTTGGCAACCAAATTGTCTGAATTTCAGCTTCAAACATTGGATTTTTAGGGACTGTGACTTAACTAGCAACATATTATTTTGGGTATCTATTATTTATATAGTGTTCATGACACTTGCAGACAAAAACACTGGAGAAAAACATGTTTATGTTTTTAAAATCCAGCTGTAATAAACACATAAGGATTATAATAAACCCTCTAAGCAATGATTCCTGTCTCCTATGTCACTCCTAAGTTCCCGACCCTGCCTCACACATATCTCACATGGCAAAGGGAGGTGCAAACCCTTAAAGCAACTGGACAACTGTGTAATGCATTAAGGTGAGAGGGGGGATTTCTTTCTGATTCTGTTCATGATGGCATTATATCCCAAAGCATGAAATCTCATTACTCCTTATCTTAATATTCCTAACTATCAATGGAATTATTAGTTATAAAGTTATCCAGCCACTTAGTGGAGAATATTATGCTTGGATGAAATGTTCTCATATCTGCTGTTACACACTGTAGCAGTGCAGGAGCTGAAATCATCCTGTTTTGTTTTTTTTTTATAATCTGGAGTACAGAAATCTTGCTTCAGACTTTAGAATGAATGAGCATGATTAGTTGAGCATTTTCAGCTCAAGTTCTAGAGGACTGGCAATATGTTAAGTATTCTATATGTCAAAGGAATGAATGAATGATGCTCATGTGAGATGGATGGTTTAGAATTTCAAATGGCAACCGTCAGACTATATGGGTTGTACTCTTTTGGCCATGCATTTCTTGATGACAGAAAAGAAATGAGTATAAAGGTTTTATATTACACTTTTGTAAATTATGTAATGGATGTGAATGGCTGTGTCTGGTGGTATAGCCTGTGGACATTGGGAAACGTATTCTGTGCAATGGCCAATATAGAGGACAAGGTTTAGCTCAAAGAAGATATTTAATTTCAACAGGAAGCTCATATTTCCTTGTCTTAGAAACAAGAAAATTGTTAAAAATCTTTTTTAGTCATCTTACTTTGAAAAATGCATTCACTCCTGTCCTGGAGGGTTTGGATGCTAAAGATAATCTGGATATTGGACCACAGCCGCTCTTATGCTTAGATGTATTTATGGAAACTTATTAAAAGCTGCGGACAGTCACAGAAGAAAACAGGAAACAACGTGCTTTCACTACTTTTTGGAAAACTTCTTACCATAATTGTCCTTTCTGTTAATACTTTCTTGTCTGTTTCAGCATAAATGATCTGTCTCTTCCTTGTGGAATTTGGAGGCAGTCCAGTGTTGGTGCTGGGAGGCTCCAGGACTAAACTCTGTCCCTCACTGCAGGCCAGCCACAATAGTGCTTTCAAACCTATAAAACACTCCAATACCTGGTTATCTGCTGTGACCACGGTCCTAGTGAGGAGCCAGCTGTGGTCACTCAATTAGAGTGAACTGGAAAGAATGAGTCAGACAATCCCCATAAAGCTGGTGGATATTCCAATACTTAGATCTACCAAGCCAGCATAAAACAGTTTCTTTATTACCTTACTTGTTACTCAGAAGTCCAAACAACACAGTTCCCTTAAATCAGTGTTTCCCAAACTTGGGATGCCGCTTGTATAGGGAAAGCCCTTGGCGGACTGGGTTGGTTTGTTTACCTGCCGCGTCTGCAGGTCCAGCCAATCACGGCTCCCACGGGCCGCAGTTCGCCACTCCAGGCCAATGGGAGCTGCTGGAATTAAAAATTATTAAAAAACAAAAGAGAAAGAGTATGGTTAAAAGATCAATACACATACAGACGTGAGGTGCAGATTCAGTTCACTGAGGTGCAGATTCATAGCATAGATGGTGAACTTTGTAGTTGCAAAGAGTTCTTTCAGAAATAGTTCATAGGTTATAGTCCAATGTCCAAATATCATATTCAGGCCAATCAGCATAAATGGAACCTCAGTCTTGCGACTCAAACTTCCCCGATGAAGCCTAAGCAGATCTGAGATGTCAGAATCAAGACCCAAGGGTCTTTTTATACAGTGTTCTAGCATCCACTTGACCACATAGTCCTGGCTAAAAACTATAGGCTTTTGATGTAAACCTTTTGCTTTCTAAACACCACCAGTAATTAGTTACACAAAATAACATAGGGTAATTTATCCATTAGGCAGTCCATTATAAACTTCAAAGAGACATATAGACAATGACATTATTTTACCCAAGATTCATTCAAATGTTAATATTCCCTTTTGATCTCTGAATCAATAGTTGTAATTACAGACAGGAACTAAGTAGCATCTAAGATACACACAATTAGTATTTCTAACAATATAGGTTTACATCAGGTCTAGCCTATTTAGCATGAATGGCCCTAATTATCATTTGCATACCTTTCTAACATGACTTTAAAGGTGGGCTTTGGGTCATTCAGCCTGCAAGCTGTTTAATTCTTTCTAGCCATGCATCGCATGTATTTGTCCTTATTGAATTTCATCCTATTTATTTCAGACCATTTCTCCAGTTTCTCAAGATCATTGTGAATTCTAATCCTGTCTTCCAAAGCACTTGCAACCCTCCCAGTTTAGTATCATATGCAAACTTTATAAGTATATTCTCTATGCCATTACCCAAACCATTTATTAACATATTGGACAGAACTGGACCCAAGACAGATCCCTGTGGGAGCCCACTCAATATGCTCTTCCAGCTTGATTGTGAACCATTGAGAACTACTCTCAGAGCATGCTTTTCCAGCCAGTTATACACCACTTTATAGTAGGTTCGTCTAGGCTATAGACATAGGTGCAGAAAAACAGACTGCTTTGAATCAGCCTTGCCTTCACAGATAGCAGTCATTAAATTGGAGTGCTTCTTTGATGCCCATAAGACATGGACTTCAAGCAGGAGGTGATGCTGCAAACATGTCTTTATGCTGTGACAAAGTTCAGGATCATTCATACTTGTGTACTACCTGTATTGCTACATGGGTCAGAAACTTGGACCCTTCTTACAGGGAGACTTGGAGCAGCTAGAGGCATTCCACCAGTGCTGTCAGCACCAAATTCTAAGCAGAAAATGGTTTCACTTTGTGCAAAATTTCAGTCTCGCAGAGATCTGACTTGCCTTCAGTTGCTCATTATGCGCAGAAGTGGTGTTACATGCTCTTTGGCCACATTGCTAAAATAGAGAAGAAAACCCTAGTATATTGTGTCCTCAAACTCTACATTGACATGCAAAGGTTTGCACGCCCTGAACTTATCTGGCACCACTCTCCCAGGAACCCCAAAGATTAATGGATTTTCAGGACTGACCCAGATCTGGGAACTTCACAGCCTGATGCCTGGTGCAATCACATTACCTGTGGTTACTGTGGCTGGCACAACAGTCCTCAGTAGACTGTGTATGTCTGATAACAGTTTGATGTCCAGACATGTTGCCGGTTGTGGAGAGGTAAAGAACCTGCTACTACCGAGAGAAAGTCCCTGTACAAGAGAAAACACTCAGCAAACAGCCCTCCAGGGTGGGAAGACAAAGAATAAATTATTTAAAACCTGATTTTTACACTACTAGCTGAATAAAATCACATAACAGCCCCTTAAGAAGGAGATGCTTGCTTTTGCCTTTTTAGACCTGGAATTTATGGAGTTTTGCAAACTTTACCCCCCAACAGGCTGTGTAGGGTTCTCTCCTTGGGAATCCTGGTTTCTCTGATTCAGCTTTCCCAGCAGAATGGCTTTTTTGAGGGACAAGGCCCCAACATGCCAGTGGGATTCAAAGCCATATGTCATGACAAAGCAAAGGTGGCTGACTAGCAATGGACAGGACATAGCTCATCCTCAGAAGCTCCTGAAAATCTGCCTAAAAAATATAGCATGTCTTGGATTTGGTTCAGTGCTTGTAGGACTACATTGCCACTGCAGGGGTGAGGCATAGGGAGCCTACAAAAGAGGTGCTATACTAGAGGGCAGAGAAGATTAGAGTCTCAGTTCCCTGGTGATTCCTCAGCTGAGTGGAGAGAGAGAGGAACCAGAAGCTGAAATGAGATTGCCATTGCCACCCCCCAAAACTTAATATGCTAAATCAAACTGGTCCAGAGAAATTGAACTGCTGGAAGAATTTTTGGTGGCTTGCTCTGAGAGGGACTTAGTCCTAAAGCCCCCAGCAATGACACCGGATTGCCTCTGAATTCTATAGGGAAGAGATATAGCACATTTGTCGAAGATGAATGAAGAAGCTGTGTAAGCCAAAATAAAGTCTTACAGGAATGCACAAATCTGCTTGGGTTATTAAATGGGTTGGTTAGATTGGACATCTTGATTGTCTTTTTGCTCAGTGCTAAGTGCCCTCAGGCAGTGTAGGGAACACTATGAACTGCACTCCAAGCATCTGGTCTATGCACCAGCAAAGTGTTAAACTGGGATGGAGGAAAGGCAGTAACAGCAGCTGTACATAATTTGGCCCAGTATTTCAGTTACAGTAGCACTGATACTAAACCAATCAGCAGTCTACTCTGATTCTTCCAGGTTTCTTTCTACATATATCAGGACTCCTTTTTTCTCAACGCATATATCAGCTAAATTGAACACAGGACATATTGCTCACTGTCCAATGGCTCAAAGGGAAATGCACGGGGATCACTTACAAACATTCAGAGTGCAGTTTTGCTACATCTACATTGTCTAGCACTGTGCAATGAACCATGAAAGTATGGATCAGGTTCTCTCGAGGTTAGACAGAAAAGTGTTTAATATTCAAATTTATGATTCACAGTCCAGTGTTGCTTTTAAAACTTGTATCTGGAGTAAAATAAAGCTTCATTTTGTAATGTTTTGTATTGCAATCTGTTTTCTTCTAATCTCCCTGAAACCTGATATGAATAGCAGGAAGCAGAAATAATGAGAAAACAATTGTATATTTTTCTTTTTAATAACATCTTCCACTCATTTTATTATTTAAAACAATCTTTACTTTGCTTTTAAGTATTGTTATGCAAACTCTCAAATGTTACAGTTACTGAGATACTTGACTTTAAAAACATCACCAGTGAAATAATAATTTCCATTACCAGTTCAATAACTTCTTTAGACTGAGGGAGAAAAGAATCATTCTTAGAACTTGCATTTAAATTATTCATATTGAAAGATTTAATACAATGGACAAAGGGCAAAATATTAAACCATTAGAAAAAAGGCAGCTTAGGATAGGTGTAACTGGTTACATGTGCTATACTCTATAAAGTTTCTGTCATAGTTTGAAGGACAGGGTTTACTTGATGTCACACAGGAGCGCCACTCCTCTCAGTATCCAATGATCTGGAGATACAATTGTCCTTAAATAGATCACAGTGATGTAGGTCAGATCCGTCCTCCTGGGTTTCTTGTAAATAGGACAAACATAGAGTTTGGGATCCTTGGGACCGGTTGTGTTAACAGAAAATATGTGCACCACAGGGAGTATTGTGAAGAGAATCTTTGGTGTAGGTTCAGTGAGTTTACTATTACGTCTGTCCCAGCCTGCGCCATCCAAGTACAGTCCGTAAATATAAACCCCTTCCTGTGTGGAGAGGGAGCAGATATGTTATGCATATATGGTATCTGGTTTAACTTATACAATGAATAATTAATTTAAACCTCTCAAAATAAACATATGTATTATAGTTAGAAGGATCTGCAATAAGAAAAAAATGAATTTATAATTTAACATTAAATAACTTGAAAAATCTTCAGAGCATAATGTGATTGAAATGAGTGGAGATTAGTTAGTTGAGTAAGTGAGTTCATCAAAAAGAAGATATTATCTAACATTCATTCCGAAGTACTTTACATAAATCGTAAGAATATATGCCATAATTATTCCATGACCGAAGAATGGATGCATTTTGATAGGTGCACCTTTATCCCATTTTTTAGTAAATAGCACAGATATTTTCTATTTCAGTTCAACACAGAACCCAAGAGTTAGTATAGCTTAGTGTGAATATCTGAATATTTCTTTAATACCTTATTTTCATAAGCTGCAAAAGAGAAAGTAAGAATCCTCACATTTTTTGTAATTTGTATTTAACTTCTAAAATGGATAAAAACTGTGAGGCGAATACAGTGTCAACTTTTCTTCTAGCAATTTGAAATGCCTTAATTATGAAAAAATATATATTAAATACAGAATTTAATATAAAAATATCTTCACATGTCATACATACATTAGGGGGTGTTGTGATTTCTTCTTTAGATTGCTTTAAAACTTCATTATGTATTGTAACTGTATCTAACGCCCAGCCTTTATGCGCTCGAGTTGCTTCTTGTCTCATTGCTGTCAGGAATCCTGAAAAGTCAAGCCACAGAATTTAGTGTAGCTCACTTGAGCAAAAGAACTAACAAGAAGGTGGATGGGGTCCACCTAGTGAACACTCCCCAGGCTACTGAACTGGACCCAACGTGGGGTCTCATCTGCTCTTGGCTTGCTGGGGGTAGGCAGAATTTAGGCACTGGCTCTGGGCCTTTAGGCACATGCTTCAGGTACAGACCCTGTGTTTGACACCCCTCTTGACAGTGATGATCTGCCTAGGTCCTGAAACTAGTGCCAGCTCTCTCAAGCCTCCACAGTAGCTGTTGCATGTTCACAGAGTTTCACCAAAGCTATGCACCCTTTGGTTTACCTTTTCCCGCTTTGGGGATTATTGGACAGCATATGCAAATAACACAGATTCTACAATGGAATTTCTAAACATGCACAATTTACTCTTAGCAGCACAAGAGCTATACAGATCTATTGAAAAACAACCCGGATTCCTAGAGGTGTTGACAAATGGCAACCAGTTAAGCGCAATCATGGGTCATTAACCTGACGGATCTCCTATTCAAATGACAGCATCTTTGGACAGCTTGGATACTTTAAATCCTTGGCACCTCAGGATGAAAGGAAATGAACAAGGAGTCCAATCTCCTTGTGGATTTTGTTCGCTTGATGTAAGTCTTTAGTGCTTTTTTGATATTTAGGGTCCACCACTGCTTTGTGGCTGGGTACTGTTTCCATGGGCAGAATGAAGGAAGTCATAGGGTCAAAGGCAGGGGTGGTAACAACTTTCAATGCCCGTGGTAGATCCCACTTAGGGAATATCAGTCTGACTAATTGTCTGGCCGGTCTGATTGCTCTGAGAAATCTGGATACCTGAGAATTCTACCAAGGAGCCCAAGGATCCTGCGAAGACTACACTACTTAGGGCTAATACCTAGTGTGCTATGGTGCTGGACTGGACTTTATCTGCACCTTCCCAAAGAAGTCCAGAGTGGCCAGAATTCCAGGATCCCTTGGAACAATTTTGTTCTCTTGGCACCACAAACTGAACTTGGTCCATAGGTTTTTAGCATGGAAACTCCCCTGGATGAGAGCAGAATCATGATCACTTTGGAAGATAGGCCAAGTACAACTAACACTTTTCTTTCAATAGCCAGACAATCTGAGACTGAATGGAGGAACAGGTCTTGGAAAAAACATGTCTGGTATCATCATCTAACTGTGGTTCTAGCTTGAATTCTGTCCGATAAGAGAACCAGGGTCTCCTTGGCCAATACGAAGCTAGCACTATCATCCTTGCTTTTTCTCACCTTATATTTTGGATCATCTTCCCTAGGAGAGGGAAGGGCAGGAAGGCATATAGCAAGTCTTGCAGCCATCTGTGTAACAGAGCATTTGTCCCCATGGATTAGGGGTTTGTTTCCCAGGTGAAGACTTCTGGCTGTTTTGCATTCTTGCAATTGGCAAAGAAGTTTGACAGGGGAGACCGAACCTCTGCGAGATCAAAGTAAACACTTCCTGGTTAAGGCATTATGCCAAGTAATTGACTTTGCATCTGCTGAGCCAGTCGCCTGTTGTTTCTGCTCTCTCTTTATATGTCTTACCTTTAGGAAAGGGAGAGTCTTGTTTACCCACTCCATTGTCTCCACAGTTTCTGCATGTAGAGCTATGCTCCTTGTTCCTCCTTGATTGTTTATATATCCAACCATAGACATGTCTGATTGGACCAAGATGGGATTGCCCTGTAGGTAGCTCAGGAATTTTAGCAGAGCTAGTCTGACAGCTGTGAGCTCTAAGAACTTGATGCTACGGTTCCCTTCCTGGAGCTCCAGATAGTCAACATTGTTCTTGGTCCCAGAAGTGCTCCCTATTCTTTCAGACTGGTTTGTGTTGTGACAACCTGCAGACCTGGAAGGCATATTCTATGGAACTGTCCATCATCTTAGGGGATCCAACATCTGGTTGGGAACCAGTATCTCATGTTGCATGCACTTCAGGGAATGGTCCCTGTGATGGGCTATATAACCCCTACACTTGGAACAGAAAGAGTAAAGAAGCAGTTTTGGGCCTATGTGGCTCCACCCCGCCATACTTGTAGAGTTGTTCCAGCTGGAGGAGGAGCTTAAAAGAGAGTCAGATAGCTCCGAAGGGGGCAGACAGGCTAGGACCTACCTTGGAAGTTCCTGAAAAAGAGCCCAGCTGAAGCCCTGGCTGCAGGAGAGAAGTCTACAGGCAACAGCTACTCCAGCCCCTAGAGGAGGACCAGACTTTCCCTAAGCCCTAGGGAACCCTTCACTCCATTGTCTGGTGGATCATTTGTGAGGCTTTCTGACCACAACCTGGACTGGGTGGGTAAGTGGTAGAAAGTGACCAAAGGAGGCAGTTCTGAAGCACTCCTGGGTGTTTTATATTGCTGCCTCTCATAGGGTGCCTGGGTTGGAGCCCAGTTGGAAGAGATGGCCTGGGCTCCCCTACCAATTCACCTCCTGCAAAGGGGGCACAAATCTCTATCCCATGAGCTAAGGGGGATAGACACATTGTAAGCTCTGAGACAAAGGTGTGCAGCTCCCAGAGCCCTGTATGTAGGCTGAAGGCTGTTTTGTGGGGGATGCTGGACTTATATATTTGGTTGGACTGTTATCCCCCCATTACCAGAAGAGGGCAGACTCAACTGGTGACCTGGCCAGAGGGCTGAGTTACTGTCTACTGGAAAGGAGACCACCACTGTGCCCAAGCCACCATCCACAGAGGATTCTAGAGATGGAGGAGAATCATGATCCCGCCACCTAATCATGATTTGGTGTCACTGGCAAGTGCAGCTCCTCACAGCCCCACTCTCCAAAGAAAGGCCAGGAGACACCTGATATGTGACCTTACCCATGGGGAGACTCATATGCACGAGACCAGAAGGTCTAATGTCTAAAGATATTGAGCTATGGTTGGCTTCATTCACTTGTCCAGCATTGATATTAGATCCTGGATCTTCTGGAATCTGTCTAGTGATGCGCAGATCTTTGTCATCAAAGTGTCCGTCTCCAGTCCCAGGTGAATTCTGTTTGCCAAGCGAATCAGGGAGCTTTTCCTTGTGTTACTGCAAAGCCATGCACATGGAGGAGATCCAGAATCTGGGTTGTAGTAGTGTGTGCCTTACCATGACTACTACCAGCCACCTAAGACTCTGGGTGGAAAGGGGAGATCAGAAGATTTATCTAGGTTTCCTTGAAAGCTTCTGCTTCAGATTTTCCCCCCGCCCGCTCAGCCAGGATACTTAGTCCCTTCTTGGATACCCTAGGTGTTGGTAGCAGCCAATGGACTACTGTGATGAGAGCTGAAGCCTCTCTGTAGCCTCAGCGATTTACTTATCTGACGTTTCCATCAATAGCTCTCAGCTGTAAGTCTGGATGCACTATCATGGGTGTAACATGACATCCTTATAGCTACCAAGTTAGAATCCATTGCTCATCACAAATCATATCAAGGTTGTGACCAAGAAAGGACCTGCAACATCTCAATCCAAGCAAAGATCATACCCTTAGAACAGTGGTCCACAACCTTTTTCGTCTGGCGGGCACCAGACGACGAGCCGTGGAGAACCGTGGCGCCGGACGAGCATCCACCAAAATTCCGCCAACAAGCAGCAACATTAATAGGTGTCACTGCCAAAATGCCGCTGACAAGTAGCATCATTCAGAGGCGTTGCTGCCGAAATACTGCGGCGATGCCTCTGGATAACGCAGCTTGTCAGCCGCATTTCGGTGGATGCTCACCTGCTGGCCAGTATGTGGGTGCACATAGATGCCTCAGTGGGCACCATGGCACCCGCGGGCACTGCGTTGGGGACCCCTGCCTTAGAAGATGAACTGCTTGTTTACCATGAAGAAGGTGTTGCTATTAAATATCTGAAAATACTTTTCATCTAAACAGGTATGGCAGTAGCTTTGAAATTGCTGTGCAGTGTATCATCACTCTTATGGTTGTATGGGCTCTTTTGGAAGGAAGTCCCCCTTCTGAAGGTGTGAATACATCTTTCACTGGTGGAACTACTACTGCGTGAACCTTAGGCTCACAAAATTTATGAAATTTCTTTCTTTTTTATATAAATATTTTACTCAGGTTAATCAGTTTAATCAGGTGTCCTCATTTGGATCTTAAGATGCCCCCAAAGGAAGTATAACAGGAAAACATGTATCTAATAAAGCTTCAAGAGGAAGATATTTTACTAATATTAATGAGTTCTTTGAAAGCCACCGACTGACATTCTGTTCTGGAAAAGTCCTGTAGTTGGTTGGGTTTTTTTAAATTCATGTGTGGTACTTTTTCCCCTAGCCCTTCATCCTGGCATGGGGTACACACACGTCAATTGTGAAAATAGCTGGTTATCTGTCCCTGGGAGCCTGAAAGGCTTCCTGCCTGCTCTCCCAGGCAGGCCAGCCCCCAAGTAAGTGGTATAGGAGCAACCTGATACCACTTGGAGCTTTACTCAGTAAATCAGGATTATTTTGAACATGGGAAGGGACTTTTCTCTTACCCCTCTGTAGCAGGGTGGACTCCTGCTCCGGGAGAGAAGGGGTTAAAACAGCCTGGCAAGGGGCCGTAGCTGGAGCCAGAAGCCTGGGCTGATGGCGGCAGTGGCTGCAACTGGGGGCCATGCCCCAAACTGATCCACAGGGCTGTATAAGAAGGCCAGGGGAGCCAGAAGCAGAAAGAGTCTCTCTCTGACTGGAGAGGGAGACAGGCCTGGCTGCTTGGGAACTCACTCAGGGGACCTAGAGGAAGGCAGGGCTGGGGAAAGGCCTTAGGAGCTGGGAAGCCCTAGGCCAGCAACTCCCCAGGCTGCAGGGCCTAATTCTAGGCCTCCAAGGTACTGGGCTTGCAGAGGGGCAGCCGGAGGGTGGGTAAAGGCAAGCAGGCCAAACCCCCTTTGCCTATGATGAGTGGCTGATACTGCAGTCTGCCTCAGGGCGGGGGGGGCTAGACAATGACCGGGCAGTAGCCAATACTGAGGCAAAGTGGGGATAGTGGGGTGAGGGTTCCCCTGGGATGCGGGGAGACCCATTTAAAGGGGCACCGAGGTTCAGGGAGGGGCCTGGGGCCAGCAGAGGACAGGTGGATCACCGGCCTGAAGAGGGCGCTCCATAGCTGGAATCGAGCTAATTCCCCAAAGTAACCAGCAGGAGGCGCTGCGGGGGTGAGTCTACCCGTTTACACGCTCTGTAATCCCAAAATGGTGCATCTTTTGGGGGAATGAATCCTCATGTGCCTCTGTTCTTGTCACAGGCTACCTGAAGTGCTAAAGGTTTTAATGTGGAGTGGAGAGGGACAGACCCTTTCCTGCCTTTCCCTGGCAGAGCAAGAGTTTGTGGCTGATGATTTGAAGTCACAATTCCCATTCTGCTGCTGCCTCAAATCTGACCCCTTTTCTTGGGCTGAAAGCCAGACAGGCACGATTTCCATTAGGCTGCAGCCTGAGGCATGGCTGCCCAGGAGATAGACTTCTCTGCATGCCCATACATGCTGCAGGGTGAGGAAGGGGCAGTGAGTTTGGTACAGAGCACTAAGAGATTCTGTGGAGGAGAAAGGCCCCAGCAAACAGTCCCCTGGCGGAGAAGGCAAAAGAGAAGGGTGTCTAATGCCGATTTTCACCCCCACTTGTTTATTAACAATAGTAATTCCTACCTTGCAAAGGGCATATTGGCTTTTACCTTTTGGGACCGGGGGAGTCTCTAGGTTTTACAGAATGTACGCCAGAGTATCATGAAAATCCCCCGATACAGAGTGCGACGAAGGGGAGCTTTGTAGGAGCCTTGCTTCTCTCCTCAGGGATTGTAGGACTCACTTTAGGATTTGTGGTGGGGACTGGTAGCACAGAAAAGGACTTATCTTTACAGTCATTTGTTGCTCAAGGGCTTACCCTATGAATGGACTCGATGAAGTCCTACTCATCCTCAGAGCCGCTCCCTGTTGTGCTCTGTGTCTCCTGGTCAAATTTTTCTGTTGAGTTGCGTCTTTTTGGGTGGACAAGGGACCCAACATGCCTACCTGACACAGAGCCCTGTGCCCTAGCAGAGACAGGGCCAGCTGGCTAGATGTAGGATGTGCATTTTTTACTTTCTACCAAGCCTCAAAAAGCTACCTCATATACAGAGCACCTTTTGGATTTTGCCCAGTGCTTGCATGGCTGCTCTGCCTGTTTGAAAGGGGGCAGATAATCTCAGCAAGGAGGTGCTGCAGTGGAGGCTCTGGATAGCATGCTGCTCAGAATCCAGTACTTGCTCTACCATCCCTGAAACAGGGCAGAGAAGGCTGGAGGCTTCAGATTCTTCAGCTCCCAGCCTGGGAGGAGGCTGGGAGGCTTGAAAATAAATACGAACACTTTGCCTGAAAAATGGTTAAAAATAAAAAATCAAACAGAAGGACAGGAGTGAAGCAAATCACCACTTGACTGCTGCCCTGGAAGCAGAAGATCTGGCAGCAAGCAGGAGGAGAGAGTATGGCTAGCACAAGCTGTGCAGCAGCTTTGAACTACCTCCAGAAACAGCAGACAGGAGGAGAATAGTTCATACGTATCAGAATTGTGGGAGACGTTGGGCTGCAGAAAAGGCTACAAGAGTTGGATATGGCCTGTGGAAAGGGGAGTAAAAAACGATATCAAAATTATTGTCTTGAGTTCCTGAGAGGATGGCAGTGTTGTCAAAGGTTACTAAGAATGGAAGAATGGGAAAGTTTGAGAGGAAAGATGAAGAGCTGAGTTTTAGCCATGTTTGGTTTATACTGCCAGCTAGACAACTACATGGAGATGTCATAGAGACAGGCTGAAATGCAGCCAGAATAAAGGAAGAAAAGGTCAAGAGTACAGAAAAATAGATTTGTGAATCACTGGCTTAGAGATAGCAGTCAAACCTGTGAGAATGGATAAGATTACCTAGACAGAAGAAAAGGTTACTCACCTTGTGCAGTAACTGTGGTTCTTTGAGATGCGAATCCCTATGGGTGCGCCACTCCAGGTGTATTCGTGCCCCCTGTGTCTCAGATTGGAGATTTTAGGGAGCAGTATCCATTTGGCCTGCACGTATGCTCTCCCAGTCTCATGCCCTTCATCAGGGTTAGATAGCGCTGTGCAAGCAATCCACCCTGAGTTTGTTCTATCACAGATCTCATTGGTAATAACTCCGAAGCAGATGAGAGGAGGGCAGGTAGTGGAGCATGCCTAGGGACACACAATCTGCAAAACCACAGTTACTGCACAAGGAGAGTAAACTTTTCTTCTTCAAGTAGTGTCCCTATGGGTGCTCCACTCTAGGGGACTGCAGCAGGGCCCCTAATAGAGAGGTGGGGTTTCAGAGTCAAATCTAGGATTGAGGATAAAACAGTGGAGCCAAATATAGCATCAGAAGCTGAGTTGTGAGTGACTGCATAATGTTCAGCAAATGTATGAACAGAAGTCCAAGTCACTGTTCTGCATTTTTCTGCAACTGGAACGTCCTTAAAAAAGGCTATGGAAGTGGAGAGAGATCTCGTAGAGTGAGTTGAAACTCTAGAGGGAGGTTGAAGGTCGTGAGTGTGATAGCAATGGGAATGCAGTTTTTGTTTAGAGATTGAGGATCCCTTCAATCAGTCCACAATGGAGAGAAATAGTCTGCGAGATTTCCTGAAGGGTTTACTCCTATCCAAAAGAAGGCTAATGCTCTCCTGACATAGAGTGTGTGTAAAATCACCTCCCTTTTTCCTTGGTGTGGTTTCAGGAAAGAAAAGTCTGAAAGGTGGGTAAGCTGATTTATATGGAAGTCTGAAGATATTTTTGGTAGGAACTTGGGGTGCAGTCATAATGTAACCTTGTTTTTGCCATTACAGCACCTATCTCTCCCACTCTCTGAGCAGACATAATGGCCACTAGGAATGCAGTTTTTGTCAAGAGGTGTAGAAGAGAGCAGGTGGCCAGGAGTTCAGAGGGAGGCCTCATAAAACACCTAAGGACAAGGTCGAAGTCCCATGCCAGAGTAGAGCACTAGATTTGTGGGAAGAGGTTACTCATATCCTTGAGAAACCTTCTTGTTGTAGGAGGGCCAAAGCAGAATAACCATCTGTCTTATGATGGAAGGTGGGGATAGCTGTGAGAGGCACTTTTATGGAGTTTAGCAATAGTTCTGACCCTTTTAGTTCTAGGATGTAACCTAACACAAGCGGTAATGGAGACAATGTAGGAGTAATGTGTTTTGAGTCACACCAGAGTTAGAATCTCTTCCACTTTTGAATATACATGTGATAAGTAGTTAGTTTCCTGCTCTGTAGCAGCACCATCTTTACATCCTCAGGGCAGATAATTTCCTAGTTTTGGAACTATCGAGGAGCCACACCTTGAATCGGAGAACCTGTAGATGGGTGCTGGATCCGGCCAGCATCCTGAGAGAAGAGATGAGGAACAGGCTAAAGAGTGATTGGTAAGTAAGTCACCAGTTGAGCAAGGTATGGAAACCATGTTTGTCTTGAACATGTGGGAACTATAAGTATAACCCTGGCTCTTTGTTTTCTTGTCTTGAGAAGGACCTTGGATATTAGAGGAATTGGTGGAAAGGCATAGAAGAGACCTGGGTTCCAATGTAGGAGAAAGGCATCTCAAAGAGAGTGATGTCCCAGGCTGGCCCTGAAGCAAAACTGGGAGCACTTCTTGTTTCTGGCTGCCGCAAATAAGTCTGATAAGAGATGTTGCTGTGGTAGCAGATGCACCAGTTCCAGAGTTTCACTGCCTCAGCACAAAGGGAAGGTGATCTTACTCTTCCCTAGTGGTTTATGTAAAACATACGAGATGTTGTTTGCCATAATCTTTATATGTTGCCCTTGATCAGTGGTAGGAAATGTGTACAGACATTCCTGACTGCTCTGAGTTCCAGTAAATTGATATGTAGTGTGGATTCAAGTGGGGACCATTTGCCTTAGATAGCCTGGGTGTCCAGGTGGGCTCCCTGTCCTAACAGGGATGTATCTGTTGTCAATATTAACGTTGGGGTTGGCTGAGTGACGAGAACACCTGTGCAGACATTGTGAGGGTCTTTCTGACAGTCAAGGGAGGTTTTGACTGACAAGGGCGTCACTAAAAGTTTAAGCTGTATGTGCTTGTACGTACACTGTTCTGAGTCATCCCTGAAGGCAGTGCATGTGGAGTCTCGTGATTTATTACAAAGGTGCTCATTGCCACGTGTCTCACGTATCCCCAAGATCTGAAGGCTGGTCTGACCTGTCGAAATTAACTTGGCTAAGGTACTGAACCTGTGTAATGGAAGGAAAGCTTTGGCTTCTACTGTATGTGGGTAGGCCTCTATGAATGAATGGAGTTAATGTGAACTTTTGGATTGTAGTCCCAGTTGGAGGAATAGGTCCATAGTCTTTCGTGTGGCCCTCAAATCATCATCAAAGGAGCGTGCTTTGAGCAGGCAATCGCCTAGATATAGGAATATCATAATTACTTGTTTGCAAACGTGTTCCATTACCACAGAAAAGACCTTTGAGAACATTCTAGGTGCGGATGATGGACAAAATGGGAGCACCTTGTATTGAAAGTGGTCTTGTCCCAGAGTGATTCTTAGAAACCTTCTGTGGGATGGGTAGATTGTGATATCAAAGTAAGCATCTTGTAGGTCGCGGGCCAAGAACTAGTTCCCCTGGCCTACAGATAGGATTATTGCTGCCAAAGTAACCATTGTAAAGTAAAGCATTGTATCTTTACAAATCCGTTGAGTGATCTTAGATCCAGAATGGTTCTCCAACTGCTGTTCTTTTTTGATATCAAGAAGAAATTTAAATAGAAGCCCTTCTCTCTCTGTTGGGTGGATATCAGTTCTATAGCACCTAGGTTCAGAAGACAGTTTGTTTCCTGATGTAAAAGGTGAGAAGGGTCCCTGAAGAGGGATAGGAAAAAGATTGGTAAAGTGAATCGAATATCCTGTAGAGATGATGATCTCCAATGCCTGCTTGTCTGTGGTTATATGTTACTCTTTTCGTCAAAACTCGGAAGGCGGTTACCAAAGGAGTGGAGATGTTTGGGTTGTAGCAGCAAATAAAAGTGCAGATGGGAGCTCAGGGCTCACCCAACACACCAAAATTGGTGTTTAGACGCAGATGGCTGTGATGTGGGGCAGCTGGTATACGCTTTTGTAATCACTGTCTTTTCTGTTGGGGTTTATAATGCCTTGTAAATTCCCAGTGAATGCAAAGTGGGTCTGGAATTTTTTTAGTGTAGGGAGGGATTCATCTGTCTCTTCTGCAAAGAATTTGGATGCTTCAAAAGGAAGGTCCTTCACAGTGAACTGGACCTCCCTTGGAAAGCCAGAAGGGTAAAGCCAAAAAGCCCCGGCATCACCACCGCTGTTGAGATGGAGCATGCAGCTGTATCAGTGGGTACGTCTACACTACGGGATTAGTCCGATTTTACATAAACCAGTTTTGTAAAACAAATTGTATAAAGTCGAGTGCACGCGGCCACACTAAGCACATTAGTTCGGCAGTGTGCGTCCACAGTTCGAGGCTAGCGTCAATTTCCGGAGCGTTGCACTGTGGGTAGCTATTCCATAGCTATTCCATAGTTCCCGCAGTCTCCCCCACCCCTTGGAATTCTGGGTTGAGATCCCAGTGCCTGATGGGGCAAAAATCATTGTAGCGGGTAGTTCTGGGTAAATGTCATCACTCATTCCTTCCTCTGGGAAAACAACGGCAGACAATCATTTCGTGCCCTTTTTTCCTGGATTGCTCTGGCAGACTCCATAACACGGCAACCATGGAGCCCGTTCAGCTTTTTTTTTTTTTTTTTTTTTTTTTTTTTTACTGTCGCCGTATGTGTACTGGATGCCACTGACAGAGGCGTTACTACAGCGCTACACAGCAGCATTCATTTGCTTTTGCATGATAGCAGAGACAGTTATCAGTTGTTCTGTACCATCTGCTGCCATTGTAAATTGGCAATAAGATGACAGTTATCTGTCATTCTGTACTGTCTGCTGCTATCATGGGTGCCCCTGGCTGAGGTCGGCCAGGGGCGCAAAGGCAAAAATGGGAATGACTCCCCGAGTCAATCCCTCCTTTATGGTATCTAAAAATAGAGTCAGTCCTGCCTAGAATATGGGGCAAGTGTACTAGAGAACCAATGTATCAGAGAGCAAAGCTCCTCCATGTCAGATCCCGCAGAAATGATAAGCTGCATGCCATTCACAGGGGTTGCCCCTGCAACAACCCCACCCATTGCTTCCCTCCTCCCCAACCTTCCTGGGCTACCATGGCAGTGTCCCCCCCATTTGTGTCATGAAGTTATAAAGAATGCAGGAATAAGAAACAGTGACTTGTTAGTGAGATAAAATGAGGGTGAGGCAGCCTCCCGCTGCGATGACAGTCCAGGCAGTAAATTAAGCGGTGCAGGGGAGAGGAGACCAGCATCCCGCTGCTATGATAGTCCAGGCAGTACAGAATCTTTTCTTTACACATGAAAGGGAGGGGGCTGATGGAGCTCAGCCCCCAGTTGCTATGATGAGGACGGTTACCAGCCATTCTGTACCATCTACTGGGAATGACCAGGAATCATTCCTATTTTTACCCAGGCGTCCCCAGCCAGCCTCACCTGAGGCCAGCCAGGAGCACTCACGGGCTGATGGTGACGACGGATAGCAGTCATATTGTACCATCTGCCACTGGGGAGGGGAGAAGAGCGGATACTGCTCTTCACTGCTGCAGCATCGCGTCTACCACCAGCATTCAGTAGACATAGGATGACATTGAAAAAAAGTCAAGAAACGATTTCTTTCCCTTTTCTTTCACATGGTGGGGGGAGGGAGTAAATTGACAAGCTATACGCTGAACCAAGCCGGACAATGTGTTTGAACCTACAGGCACTGGGAGCTCAGCCAAGAATGCAAATAGTTTTCGGAGACTGCTGTGGACTGTGGGATAGCTGGAGTCCTCAGTACCTCCTCCCTCCCTCCATGAGCATCCATTTGATTCTTTGGCTTTCCGTTACGCTTGTCATGCAGCACTGTGTAGCCTGGAGATTTTTTTCAAATGCTTTGGCATTTCGTCTTCTGTAACGGTGCTCTGATAGAACAGATTTGTCTCCCCATACAGCGATCAGATCCAGTATCTCCCATACGGTCCATGCTGGAGCTCTTTTTGGATTTGGAACTGCATTGCCACCCTTGCTGATCAGAGCTCCACGCTGGGCAAACAGGAAATGTAATTCAAAAGTTCGCGGGGCTTTTCCTGTTTACTTGGCCACTGCATCTGAGTTCAGATTGCTGTCCAGAGCGGTCACAGTGGTGCATTGTGAGATACCGCCTGGAGGCCAATACCATCGATTTGCGGCCACACTAACCCTAATCTGATATGGTAATACAGATTTTAGCGCTACTCCTCTCGTTGGGGAGGAGTACAGAAACCAATTTAAAAGAGCCCTTTATATTGATATAAAGGGCCTCGTAGTGTGGACAGGTGCACCGTTAAATTGGTTTAACGCTGCTAAAATTGGTTTAAACGTGTAGTGTAGACCAGGCCGGTGACATCTGGTGAGGCTTGCAACAATGTCCTCAAAAGAAGCTGACCAAAAGAGGACAGGATGTATGAAATGGTTGAAGGTGCCAATAGCCACTGAAAAGTCAAGAAAAGATTTGTCCCTGGTGGAATATTTACATAGTAGGTTTTCATTACTACTGTTTATGTAATATTGCAAATGTATGTGGCACTTTACAAATCAGAGTATATTAATAAAATATATTACCTGACTCAAAGAGTTTACATTGTAAGACTGGTAGCATAGAATGAAAGAGAGAGTGTTCCACCTCCTACCTACAATGAACCAATCTGATCTAGGTTAAAACAAGCCAACAAATAACATCTCTCTACAATGTACAAAACCAGTTCCCTCACAATGTGCTCATATCTGTTTTTGCTACTGTGCAGTTGCTAAATTACCTGTTGCAGCAGAATACAGGTCTCCAGTACTTGCAACTTGCAGTTTAAAATTAGATGAAAGGTTACAATTCATAAGGAAACCAGGAAATAAAAACATATTTCCTTTAGAAATTATTTTTTTTTTTGCTACATTAGGTCCATAACCCAGACTCCTGAATTGAAGAAAACTACTTCTCATTATTTCATCATTGTAGTGAAATGCATCAAATTGTGATTAAACATAATACACTGTACTATGAATATTAGCAAAATCCTGCCAGTACCTACCTTGTGGATTAAAGAATCCAGTCATCCAAAACACAGTTGGTCTCCCTTCAAATATCCAGGTATGGAACTGAGTATTTCTTTCCAGGAGTTCAGTAAACCAGAATCCAAGTGTTGAAGAATCCCAAGATACCCTTTTCCACAGTTGAGGAATTCGAGCATCATACATATTATCAAGTGCATCTCTCAAATTCTGAAAAAGTGAAAATAATAATATATGAATTAACTGAAACAGCTGAAATGTGTTAGTTAAAAAGTGAGTACTTTTTTATGATAAAGATGCATATACTCACCTCACTCATAATAATGGTTCCTTCTATGGCTAACTTAAGATCATTCAGACTGTTTCGGAGTATTGTAATAACCTTTTGCATTCGGTCAATTTCTTGACGAAGAAAAATATTCATAGAATTAAGGGGTCCCATCTTTATTAAACGGGCTTTCACCTAAAATACAGGAAATGTAGAGAAAACAAGTCAATTAAATTTTGAAGTTTTGCAAGTATTGTCTATATGGTAGTTTAATGCTTTTTTAGTACTGAGAAAAATAAATGATAGGCCTGTGATTTGAGACTGTGGAAACACAACCCAGTGGGATTTTTAGAGGGAGGAAGGGGGACTCAAGGGAAGTCAGTAAATATTCTTATTGAATCTATCTTTTTCTAAGAGATTCAGATTCTGACAAGAAATAATCAAGGATCTTGTAACAGCTCCTTAGATGGCTGAGTTTGCATCTGGATATGGTTTCTTAGATCTGCAAAGCAGGAACTTAGGCAAAAAGGCTCTGAAGTTTGAGGAAGGGGAATATTTGTGACAGTGAAAGTAAGCAGTGATAGTGAAGCACATAGGTTCATACAATCCAACCACTGAAACCATGACTGAAGAGAAGGTTACTCACCTTATGCAGTAACTGAGGTTCTCCGAGATGGTTACCTCTGTGGGTGCTCCACTTTAGCTGGCTTGATGTCCCGCGCTTGTAATTGGAAATTTGTGGTAACAGTGCACGCTGGATATAACCTGGGGTTTGGACTGAGTTGTGACTAGCCAGTCATCCACGTAAGGGTAGACCTGCACTCCTAGTCTCCTGAGGAATGCCGATACCACAACCGTACGTTTTGTGAACACCTGAGTAGCTGCAGACAGGCTGAACGGAAGCACCATGAATTGGTAATGTCAGTGTTTCACTATGAATATGAGGAACTTTCTGTGTCCTTAGTATGTTGATATTTGAAAGTACGCATCTTTTAAATCAAGGGTGGCATATCAGTCTCCAGGATCCAGACAGGTAATAATGGATGCCAGGGTGACCATGCAAAACTTTATCTTTTTGAAATAGTAGTTAAGCCAATGCAGGTCTAAAGTAGATCTGAGACATCCCTTGGCTTTCGGGATTAGGAAATAATGGGAGTAGAAACCCTTCCCTCTTAACTCCTCTGTGGCTCCCACTTGAAGGAGAGACTGAACCTCCTGGACCTGAAATTCTTCATGTGAGGTGTCCCTGAAGAGGGACTGGGAAGGAGAATGGGAAGGAGGGGTAGAAATAAATTGGAGAGCGTATCCTACTTCTACGATGCTTAACATCCAACAGTCTGTGATGATATGGGACCAAGCACTGAGGAAATGGGAAAGGTGGTTTACAAACAAAGGAAAAATGGGGTCTGGCATCCTGGGAATTGGTACAGCATCCTTGAGTGTCCCAGCAAAACGCCTGCTTGGAACAAACTGGATGGCTAGGAGGGGCAGGCATTGATGCAGAAGTAGAAGGAGGAGGTGGTCTGTGCCTATAACCTCTATTCTTTTTCTGCAGGTCCTGTTGGACAGCTGGAGTAGAATACTGAAGGGGATGCTGAGCCCTGAATTGCTTCCTGAAAGGGGCCAGGGTGTGCAAACCAAGGGACTTTAATATTGCCCTCATGGCCTTTATCCCATGGAGCTTAGCATCAGTCTGCTCTGAAAGAGCAAGGATTCCTCCATGTGATGGTCCTGACCAGAGGCCTCTAAGAGCTCCTACACATGGCCACTGTGAAAGCCATAAACCTGGCTGCTGAGCCAACCATACCCTCAGAAGCTTGTAAAGAGGCCCTTACCACTGATTCTCCCGAATCCACTAGTGAGGAGAATTCTTGCCTAGCATCCTCTTGGGGCATGTTTTTAAATTGTAGTATGTAGCATCGTTAAAGTCAGACCTGCCCAAAAGTGAATGCTGGTTTGCACTCCTGAGCTGCAACCCTACAACAGAACAACTTTCCTATCAAATACTTCTAACGTGTTTGAATCTTTTGATTTTAGGGTTGTGCCCAGATGCCTCAGGCTTTTTCTCTCTCATTGGCAGCAGATACTACACCAGGGAGAAAGGAATAAAGGGATGAGAGTAAGGGAACTCATAACTTTGGGCAGGTGCATAATACTTGTGCTCAGCCCTTTTTGAAGTGGGGCAAAGGGATGCAGGGGTCTGCCATAGCCCCTTAATTGGGACCATAATGGCCTCATTGAAAGGCAGGGCCACTTTTGAAGGACCTGCAGTAGCTAAAATATCAACCAGGCAATGAGAGGATTCTTTTACTTCCTCCACCTGTATGTATAGACTTAAGGAGACCCTCTAAAAATTCCTTATGCACCTTATAGTCATCTGGGGGAGGCGACATATTCCCCCCCACCAGAGACTGCTTCTTTAAGGGAAGAGGAAGAGGAGGCCAGCATTGCCTATGGATACTCTTCCTCCATTTCTTGATCTGCAGAGTCCTGTTGAGCTGGATCTTGATGTCCAGTACTTGGCCTGGTACCAGAGTCAGGAACAGGTGCTACCCAGTGGGTAGGTGCACACACCATTCCAATGCCATTGAATAGGAGTGCCTGGAATAGGATCTGGAAATGGGCTCAAAGCCCCCTGAATTCCAAAAGGCCACTGGATAGGCATAGGCCCCCAGTGACCTCCTGGCCAACTGCTTGATGGTACTCCTGTGACCAGATCCATGAAAGGGTGGAAACTTCTGGAGGAGTGGTATCAAACATGGCTCTGAGGACAGGAAATGTAGGACCCGATCTCTGACTTGGAAGACAATGATTCTCTTTCCAGTGTCCCTGAAGGCATTATTCCAGATGGTGCCGGTGACTGCAGGGAAATCTGCAGGGAAAGCAGGCATCGCAGGTTTTCCCTTTGGTGGTACTGAAGGACGAGCTGTCAGTAGTATGTGAGGCTGGCATGGTACTGAGTGCTGTAGTGATTCTGCTGGATCTTCTGTGCGCACTGGCACCAATAGCATCAACTCTTGTACTGCCAGCAGTACAGGCACCAACAGGGTCAAAAGGTTCTTGGCAGCTTCAAACACCTTCAGCATGGTCGGTACCGAGACAGTGTCAGTATGGTGTGATGCCACAGAGGTTGAAGGAGCTCCCTCTGGTTACAGACTCAACAGACCGTGCCTAGGCACTGAAGTCAATGATGCCATCTTCGGCGGTACCAAAGGAGAGGAGAGCTTTACCACCACAGTCTACTTCTATCCCTGTGACTAGCTTCAGTGCCAGGGATCTCCCCCTTTTGTCAGTCTGCTTTTTATGCCTCTTATTAGGAACTGGGGACGGTGAGCAGTGTTGGGACTCAGGAACTTGGTGCCAAATCTGACCAAACTGGCTCAAATGGAGGGCTAAAGGCCACCTCCATGAGTAGAAATTTTAACCTGGCTTCATGGTTTCCTTTGTGTGAGGCTTAAAGTCCCTGCAAAGTTTGGCAACACTCCCCCAATATGAGTTTCCTTGAGGCACTTCAAGCAACTTGAGTGCAGGTCACTCATGGACATAGCGTTAATGTGGGGCTTAAAGCCTGGTAACTGAGGCATCCCTTGGCACCAGGAATCAGCTGAAATCCTCAGATGGGGTAAACACCTAGCTAATTAACTAAACAAACACTAAACTATTTACAATAAAATACAGGAGAACACAGTCCACTGAAAGTACTCGCAAAAGCAAGAAGATCAGTTCCAGTGACCGTCATGGGTGGTATGAAGGAAATGAGATGCTTCGGGATTGGTTGGGCCCTTTACACTAGCATCAGCAGCTCACAGAAGAAGAGGGCATTCAAACCACTGAGACAGGTACCATTGAGAGAGAAATTTCCAGCAATTATGTGCAGGGCATGCACACACCCAGGAGTGGAATGCACGTGTGCAAATCGCTTGAAGAAATTAAAAAACCCAGACAGTTTACCTCATGGGGTACATAATCAGGAGGCAGTTTGTCCAGCATATCTTCAGCTAATCGGTATACAATGGCTTCACGAGTTTCTCCTGCTCCACCTCCACTTTCCTTAGGTTGAATATTGGTAATGGTGTCAAGAACATTGGCTGCGGTGTTACTCTGATATCTGAGAGGAATATTAAATCATTAGGAATATTTCATAAATTACATAGCTTCTTTACAGCTAAACTGTATGCTTTGTAGAATCATAGAAATTAGAAAATGGAAAACACTAATTAGGTTATCAACTAGATTGTGAACTCCTCAGGGTAGAGATTGTTTCCCAGTGCTGAGTATGCCGTAGGGTAAGGGACCTTTGTGTGACCTCCTTAGAGTTCTACTCCAGGAATAGGAGGAACAGCAGGTTCCACAGGGATATTATTCCATTCTGCTAACAACAGAGTAAGGAGAGAGCAAAGTCTTGAATCTTCTCCCCCAATGTGCTGGCTTTTGGGAGAGGAGAAAGGAGAGAAATCTGTAATTTGTCAAGGAGCTGTAACATTTTTTCATGAAGAAGAAGGAGAGGATTTGTGACCAAGAATTCCTGTCATAAGAACATAAGAATGGCTGTACCGGGTCAGACTAAGGTCTATCTAGCCCAGTATCCTGTCTACCGACAGTGGCCAATGCCAGGTGCCCCAGAGGGAGTGGACCTAACAGGCAATGATCAAGTGATCTCTCTCCGCCAGCCATCTCCCCATCCTCTAACAAACAGAGGCTAGGGACACCATTCCTTACCCATCCTGGCTAATAGCCATTAATGGACTTAACCACCATGAATTTATCCAGTTCTCTTTTAAACGCTGTTATAGTCCTGGCCTTCACAACCTCCTCAGGTAAGGAGTTCCACAAGCTGACTGTGCGTTGTGTGAAGAAGAACTTCCTTGTATTTGTTTTAAACCTGCTGCCTATTAATTTCATTTGGTGATCCCTAGTTCTTGTATTATGGGAATAAGTAAATAATTTTTCCATATCCACTTTCTCCACATCACCTCTATCATATCTCACCTTAGTCTCCTCTTTTCCAAGCTGAAGAGGCCTAGCCTCTTTAATCTCTCCTCATATGGGACCCGTTCCAACCCCCTAATCATTTTAGTTGCCCTTTTCTGAACCTTTTCTAGTGCCAGTATATCTTTTTTGAGATGAGGAGATCACATCAGTATGCAGTATGCAAGATGTGAGCGTACCATCGATTTATATAAGGGCAATATATTCTCAGTCTTATTCTCCATCCTCTTTTTAATGATTCCTAACATCCTGTTTGCTTTTTCGACCACCTCTGCGCACTGCATGGACATCTTCAGAGAACTATCCACGATGACTCCAAGATCTTTTTCCTGACTCTTTGTAGCTAAATTAGCCCCCATCATATTGTATGTATAGTTGGGGTTATTTTTTCCAATGTGCATTACTTTACATTTATCCACATTAAATTTCATTTGCCATTTTGTTGCCCAATCACTTAGTTTTGTGAGATCTTTTTGAAGTTCGTCACAGTCCGCTTTGGTCTTAACTATCTTGAGCAGTTTAGTGTCGTCTGCAAACTTTGTCACCTCACTGTTTACCCCTTTCTCCAGATCATTTATGAATAAGTTGAATAGGAGTTATCAAAGTATTGATAAATGTTATCTCTGCATTTCATTCTGAAGTGAAATGTTCCCAGTCAATATGGGGATAATTGAAATCCCTCACTATTTGTCCTTGGGCTGCTTCTTGGGAATGAGGGTGGGCAGAGCTATGCATACTGCCCCATTACACAAGGCTAGCTGTAAAGGCCCTTATTAAATAATAAATCCATTCTTTCATAAGGCAGTACAGAATTGATAGTAAACATTTATGGATTTACAGCACTGGAGATTAAAATCCCCTATCTACAGATTAATACAGCCTGGGCAGTGCTAGTGTAAAGTTATGCTCTAAGTCAATATAAAGAAGAATAAATATATGCCATATTTTGACCCCAAAAGAAGGTGGTCAGTGCTAGCCCTACAACACCAATACAGTCACACAAGTACTTTTGTTATACTGCTACATAGTCATAAGGATGTACAAGAGAGAGTCTGAATAAAACCAGTTTATTACCAAAAGGTGTCTGTCCTGGTGTTGGAGGGCTGGCCCTGCCTATCCTCCAAGTCAAGTACAGCATGAACTTGTATACTGACTCAGAGCATAACTTTATATGTCAGTTTTGCCTATCCATCTTCAGATTACACCCATCTCTATCCACTACTTTGTCTCATATATAGTTATATAAGAAATGAAACTAAAGATTGTGCTGGAAGATGGATGCATGTGAGCTCTCAAACAGGACCAGCTCCAGGTTTTTTGCCACCCCAAGCAAAAACAAAAACAAACAAACAAAAAAAGGCCGGAATGCCACCCCTTGAAAAGTGCTGCCCCAAGCACATGCTTGGAATGCTGGTGCCTAGAGCCAGCCCTGCTCTCAAAGCAGTTAAGCTTTAAAAATTATAACATTGGAGAAAATAGCTATAGCAGTTCAACATAAACAGTTTGTGAATGAAATTAAAAAGACTATAAATCAGAAAAACTAGAAGAAATTACTTGTTGTTCTGCTTTTCTGAAGATATCATTCTGACAGAAATACTTACTTTTGTGCCTTAGATTCTTAGTGCAAGGTTTTAAAGAATTCTGTCTCCTAAGAGTGGTGGTACAAGGTTAGAGTATGAGTCAGGATGTCATATGTAATTCCTAACAGGTTATAAATACCACTATCCCAAAATTACAGCCAGTTCCTTTATGTGCAGTTCCTTTATATGATGTCAATTCAAAAATATTTTAAAAATAATATGTTGCAAATATCAAAATTAAAAAATATAAAAGTATGTCCCCTCCCCAAATCAGAACAAAAGGAAAGGTTACTCACATTGTGCATTAACTGGAATTCTTAGAGACATGTCTCCCACAGGTGTTGCACTTCAGGTGTGTATGTGTTCCCACGCACCATTGGTAGACAGCTCCATGTGCCTTTAATCGGAGATTTTTTGTAATAGCGCCTGTTTGGCCTGTGCATGCGCCTTAAACATCCTCATGCACTTTACTGAGGCTAGATAGGGCTGCAAAGGTGAACTGACCTCAGATCCTTCTCTACTGCAAAGTCTTGCAGAGGAAACTCTGAAGCAGAGGGGAAGGAAGGCCAGTAGTAGAGCATACACAGGGAAACACATCTCGTAGAACTCCAGTTACTGTACAATCTTTCTTTCATTAAATAAGGTATAGGTTCTCCACTTTAGATGACTCCCAAGTAGCATCCCCACAGGGAGGAGGAAGCTGAAAGGCAGAGTCTAATACCGATGACAGAACTTCATTGCCAACTGCCGCATCTGATCTAAAGGCATGAACCAAAGCATAATGCTTGGAAAAAATATGTACTGGAGTCCAGGTTGCAGCTCTGCAAATTTCAGCAACTAGGGCATCTTGAGTAATGCCATAAAAGTAGATTGAGACCAATGAGATAACACTTTAGAAGGAGGTTGAATGTTGACAGAGTCATAAAATGAAATAATATACCCAGATATCCACCTCAAGAGTCTTTGGGTGGAGACTGTGGATGCTTTGGATCCGTTCACAACTGAAACAGTCTGAGATACTTTTGGAACAGTTTGGTTCTGTCCAGATAAGAGACTAATGCCTTTCTAATATCCAAGGTATGGAGGGCATTTTCCTGCCTAGTCTCACGTGGTTTCAGGAAAAAACTGAGAGATGACAGTCTAGTTAACATGAAATTCAGAAGACACTTTAGGTAGAAACTTAGGATGTGGTTGTAATGTGACCTTTTCTCTGAAGAACTTTGTAAAAAGGGGGATCTGTCATTAAAGCTCCACTTCTCTGATCTGCTAGGCAGAAGTGATGGCCACCAAGAAAGCTGTTTTCCTGGATAGGTGCAGCAACAAACATGTAGCTAATGGTTCAAAAGGATGTTTCTTCAGGCAATTAAGGACAAGTTTTAAGTCCCATATTGGAGTAGGCTTTCTTGTCTGTGGAAAAAGATTCATCAACCCTCAACCCCCATCCCAAGAGGGATGAATCTGATGTTATAATGATGGTAGGAGGAGCCTGAACAAAAGGGACTCACACACAAACCTTGGAGAGGTCCTTCCACCAATTGAGTGACTCCAGAACCCAAAAAGGACACCTGCTTGTCCAGATCGTGTTTGTTCTGTACAAAACCTGTCCTTTGCCATACCTGGAAGCACTGACAGTATAACTTGCATGTTGGATTATGAAGGTACAAGCTGTCATATGATCTAATAGTTGAAGACAAATTCTTGCCAAGGTTTGATAACTTATTTGATTCTTTTAAATGAGATTTTTTTTAAGGACATGAACCTGTCTGAAGGTGGGTAAGCCCTGGTTGTCACGGCATCCAGAGAAGCTCTTGTGAAATTTATCTGCTATACCAGTGTCTAAGTGGACTTTTTGACATTGAGTTGGAGGCCTAAACTGTGAAACAGAGACCACGTCATTTGTACTGCCAATAGGACCTCTTGGTAAGACTGTTCTCTGAAAAAACAATCATAGAGATAAAGGAAGACAATCATTAGTTGACACAGGTAGGCAGCAACAACTACCATGATCTTTGAGAATATCTTTGGAGCAGAGCAAAGACCAAAGCAAAGCACACAGTACTTGAAGTGATCATGGTCAATTGTAAAATGAAGATGCCTCTTGTGAGAGGGATGAATTGTGACAGGAAAATACATGACCTGAAGGTCAACAGTCATTAACCAATCCCTGGAATCTAGGGAGGGTATTATAGCTGCAAGGGCCACCATCCTGAATTTCTGCTATTTCATGCAGTTGTTTAGATGTCTGATTTCTAATACTGGTCTCCATCCCCATTCTTTTTGAGGACTAGAAAGTATTTGGAATAGAAACCCTGACCCCTCTACTGAACTGAAACTGATTCTATGACCCCTAAGTATGGAAGGAAGCAACTGATTGTGTGAAGGGTCCTTGAAAAGGGATGGGGAGAGGGGGAGAGAAGATTGGCAATGACAAGGATGGAATAACCAGATGTTATGACCTCCAAAACCTATTTGGTATTCTCTCTCATGAAGGTTGGAAATGGGAAAGATAGTATCCACAGGAAGGAAGGAGGGAGGCTAGTGCAGCAGTAGATTCCTGTGGAGTGGATAGTTCGGGCTCTCAACCAAGCATCAAAACTAGTGGTCCTAACAGGCTCTAGTAAAACCTAATTCACAGGGACCACCACACGCACAGAGCTGAAGTATTGTATCTAAAATGTCCAGGAGCTTATGATGAGAGCCCTGGATCTCTTCTAGAGAGATTTGAAATGTATCTGTGATACATTTCATCAGCTCCTGAAATTGTCTAAAGTCATCTGCTATGGAAGGTGTTGGTGGAACTACAGCCTCACCTGGTAATGAAAAGGAAATACTTGTGTGAGGTGTTACCTCCTTGTCAGCCCTTGCCTCCTGCTTCTCAAAGATCTCCTCCACTGGCTCTTGTTGGTAAATTGGGAGTGAGTGCTCAGAGGAATGGGTCTGCCTATGCACCCTGTGAAAATGACTTGGTGCTCTTAGGAATTTTTGGTGGTGCATAGCCCAGGGGTCCCAATAAGGCCACTGGGGTGGCCCATAAGGCAAAGGAGGAGGCATCCACAGTTGGTCACCCCACGTAGGTGTGAGACAAGATCATCTGTCCTCTATTCCCTCAGAATAGGTAGGAGAACGCTGTCTTGCCTAATAGACAGGAGAACCCTGAACTGAGATCTATAAATCAGAAGATTGATTGTAAACAAATTCTGGGTATAGGTGGGTGATAACTGTTCACTCTGAATGGTCAACATCAGGGTAGAAGGTTGTTTCAATGAAAAGTGCAGTCAGTGACCCAGAAGATCTTGATGTGGAAGAGTAAAAGCAGTACATAATGGAAATTCTGGCTGATCTGACACAAGAAGATCCTTTGAATATCTAAACTCCTGCAGTACCAATTCATGTCCCGTGGAAGTTGGTGAGGAATGGATCTTATACTTGGCCAGTAGATGGGTGTCTCCCAAACACTGGCAACACCAAGAGTGTCCGTCATTAACCAGGATAGCCTCCTGGTAGGAAAGGACCATATTGCTGTTGTACAGTTAAAGCAATGGAGACATCCCTAGGACATGCAGTATTAGTGACAGCCTTGCCTCTGATTGAATGAGCCTTAAACTGGCCATTCCTATTTCATGCTGGCGAGACTATAACAATGGGAGATGCAGTTTGACATCTATTTTGACATCTCCCATTGTTTCTTATACACCGATTTGCTGGGCACTGCTGGAATTGCCCAGCAAACCGGTGTCATAAGAAACAAAAAATTGGGTGGACTTTCTAAAGACTCTAATCTGCCCCAAAGAGAGTCCCAAAGACCTTTTTATTATGGAAAAGGGTATGCTGGCATAGAACGAAAGCAGGCCAAGTGATAAACTCATTAAGACGGAACTCGAACTTCACCTTGAAGAAAAATCTCAGATTGGTCCACACCATGACCTTTTCCATTTTTATATACTAAATTTTACAAGGTAAGTCACTAGAACCTGATGCTCACTCACTCTGCTAGTTGGAGTCTCTTTAAGAAATAGATGCACCAAGAGGAGGATAAAAATCAATGCTGGAGAGAAGTGAAAGTTTCCAGAACAGAACTATATGCATTCTAGGTCTCTCTAGGAATCCCTCTAGCAGCGCCAAAGTCAATGCTCATTTTCTGAGTGAGTTCTCTTTAACTCGTCCTTTACAAGTCCAGAGTAGTTCTTCCCAGGACTTATTTCAGCTCGATTGGAGTAAATCAAAACTCATCTTGGTGGACCATTCATCCGGTTGTAGGGGGTCTGAATGCATTGGAGCAGGAATGGAAGAGGAAAATAGCTGCTTCTCTTCCAGCTCCTTTCCTTCTATAGATGTACCTGGATCAATGGACTCTAAGGTGGTGTGCCACTCTTCCAGGATTCTTGTGATATTGGTACTATCATATACTACGGTGATGGGTCCATATAAAAATTGCAATAGTGCTTTCAGTGACTGCACAAAATGGCTAAGAATCTACACCTTAAATTTGAGGATAAAGAAATGAGCAAAAACAATGCCCTGAACAAAAATTCTAGACAATACTGGGTTCTTACAACTATATCACATTTGAATACCAGGTGTTTAACACTTAAAAAATGCAAATGAAACATTTGATCAGTTTATAACAGTTATATAAACAATGAGTACAAACATCTTGCAGATGACATAATTCATGACAGAATTATAGGAACTGCAGGGAAAAAATGATGATTCATTATATCTTGTTAGAGATCATACAATATTAGTTGAAGAAAATAAAAACCAAGCTGTTGCATATATTGTTTGTGAATCAAAAACTGAGTGGGTACTAAGTGATGCCAAAAAGCCATGTTTAAATAATGGAATTGTGGAAATATACAAGGGAGATGGCAACAAAGGTTACTGTTACATCAAAAAGCATACTGTAAAGAAAGTAAAAACAATGAAGAGTACTTGTGGCACCTTAGAGACTAACATATTTGTTTAGGCATAAGCTTTCGTGGGCTAAAACCCACTTCATCAGATGCATGGAGTGGAAAATACAGTAGACGGGTATAAATACACAGTACATGAAAAGATTGGAGTTGCCTTACCAAGTCGGGGGTCAGTGCTAACGAGACAATTCCATTAAGGTGGAAGACGGCTATTCTCAACAGTAGAATACCAAGGGAGGAACAATCTCTTTTGTAGTGGTAATGGGACCAATGTAATCAGGGTGGCCCATTTCAAACAGTTGACAAGAAGGTGTGAGTAACAGTGGGGGAAATTAGAATGCCGCTAGCCATCACCTTCAGCCCCCAACTAAAACCTCTCCAGTGCATCATCAAGGATCTACAACCTATCATGAAGGACAATCCCTCACTCTCACAGACCTTGGGAGACAGGCCAGTCCCTGCTTACAGACAGCCCCCCAACTTAAAGCAAATACTCACCGGCAATTACGCATCACACACCAAAAACTAACCCAGGAACCTATTCCTGCAACAAACCCCGTTGCCAATTCCGTCCGCATATCTATTCAAGGAACACCATCACAGGACCGACCAACATCAGCCACACCATCAAGGGCTCGTTCACCTGCATATCTACCAATGGGATATATGCCATCATGTGCCAGAAATGCCCCTCTGACATGTACATTGGCCAGACCAGACAGTCTCTATGCAAAAGAATAAATGGACACAAATCAGACATCAAGAGTTCTAATGTTAAAAAACCAGTTGGAGAACACTTCAATCTCCCTGAACACTCAATAACAGACTTAAAAGTGGCAATTCTTCAACGAAAAAACCTTCAAAAACAGACTCCAACGAGAAACTGCAGAACTGGAATTAATTTGCAAACTGGACACCATCAAATTAGGCTTGAATAAAGACTGGGAGTGGATGGGTCACTACAAAAACTAATTTCCCCCTACTGTTACTCACACCTTCTTGTCAACTGTTTGAAATGGGCCATCCTGGTTACACTAGTCTCATTACCGTTACAAAAGTGATTTTTCTTCCCTTGGTATTCTACTATTGAGAATAGCCCGCTTCCACCTTAACTGAATTGTTTCGTTAGCACTGGCTCTCCACTTGGTAAGGCAACTCCCATCTTTTCATGTACTGTGTATTTATACCTGCCTACTGTATTTTCCACTCCATGCATCTGATGAAGTGGGTTTTAGCCCATGGAAGCTTATGCCCAAATAAATTTGTCAATCTCTAAGGTGCCACAAGTACTCCTTGTCGTTTTTGCTGATACAGAGTAACACGGCTACCACTCTGAAACTGTAAAGAAAGTGTCACCCAAAGAATTATTTGGTAAAAATGTGTATAGGAGCAAAAAAGGTGTATGAATTGGAAGCATGGAGCAGAATGCAAACATTACCAACTTTTTATTGTTGAATTGCATGGTATCTGTCACTGTAAGTGAATGCATATATTAGTAAAATTATTCATGTTTATATAATACACAAGTTGGCTAATGTTAGCAGAATTCTAAAAAGACTTCTATGGCTTCCCTTCCATTGTTTTTGAAAGTAAGTGATTGCTTTAAAAGAATAAGTAAAATTGTTATCAGAGATACACCATAAAGTTGCTAGACTGCTCTCAGTCTACATGTACATTACCACAGGTTAATATTTTGAAAAAGATGTTTTTAAATTGAAAATTGTGGCTTTCAAACAGTCCATAAAAGCTTCCTCAAGCAGTGGACTCCACACAGGTCCAAGACTTTCCCTGCAAAATGTATGCTTTTACACAAATATATATGATAGGGCTCTGTTTTCAAAAATTGAAAGAAAAAATCCTCAGCGTCATAATGTTTGAGAACCACTTACGTGATGTCAGCATTTGGGTGAAGACCAAAGACTTCTGGGCTATCCATGGCAGGGAGGGTCTGAATGTACTCCTGATACTGATCCAGAGTTTTGCATATTGGGATTTTATATCCAGTGTAGAAACAAAATGTGCTCTCAAACATCTTTTCACTGAACCACACCTGTGCAAAATAAAAAAAGACACACTTAGAGAAATCAAAACTTTGGATAACTTTGCCATTTCACCCACGGATTTCAACCTTTCATTTATTTTCTTCTGTCTTCTTGGGAAGTTAGAATTCTAGTTGGGCTAAAACCAGTCATTTTACTCTAAAACAAAAATAAGGCTGTGTCATTTCAAAGTGATTCCTTCAAACGTGAGTTCAAGTTGTGTAAATTAATTTTCTTTATTAAAAAGTGTGCATGCTCCTATTTTAAGAGGGCTATTCAAGGAGGAGAATCTCATGGGCTAAGAAGGATAATTTGTGTACTTTATCCACAAGGCAAGGCTTTTACAAGTAGAGTGTTGAGAAGATAAAAACCCAATAGAAATAAGAGTTCTGACACGCTAGATGATTATCTTCATACAATATAATTGCAATATTGACTGAAATATTCACTGCATGAAATCTAACTGCAAAAATCACAATATTTTTAACAATCACTATATATTTTAGTAAAAATGAATACTGATACAGTTGTCAGATTTTCTGTATTTTCAAGCTCTCTTACCCTTGCAAAACAATTAAGAAGACGCTTATCATAATCATCAGTGACTCGACCTCCATATTGTACTTCTCCAATCATGTATCGTACTGTGCTCCATGATATACCCTAGATACAAATAAAATAAAATAGTGTAGTTACAATCAATATCCACTTATGGCAGTGGTGTCCAACCAGTAGGTTGGGGGACCCCTGTAGTCTCTGAGGCTCTAAATTGTGACCCTCAAGGATGACTGTGTTTAGAAGACAAAGTTTGATCACAAATTTCAAATATATTCCCTGAATCATGTCCTATAATTTTTAAACTCAAGTATTAGAATTGGTCCTGTCATGACATGGAGGCTTTGCCTCCCCCAAAGCCTCCCACCACCTCCTTTGTAGTCCCAAAAGCAGATTTGATGTGGTTTGGAAGGCCATTGAATAGCTGCAGTCTCTTCCTTATTTCTCAGCCACTCTCTCAGGCCAGGTCCACACTACAGCGTTAAATCGATTTAAACAGCGTTAAATCGATTTAACGCTGTAACTGTCCACACTACAAGGCACTTAAAATTGATTTTAAGGGGTCTTAAAATCGATTTCTGTACTCCAGCTAAACGAAAGGAGTAACCCTAAAATCGATATTACTAAATCGATTTAGGGTTAGTGTGGACGGATATCGAAGTTATTGGTCCTATTCTTTTACTGAGCTACCCAGAGTGCACCGCTCCGGAAATCGATGGTACCCTGGAACCATGGACGCACACCACCGAAGTAATGTGCCCTAGTGTGGACGCGTAAAATCGATTTTATAAAACCTGTTTTATAAAATCGATTTTACTAATATCGATTTAAAGCTGTAGTGTGGACGTAGGTTCAGTGGCCACCTGATGCATTGCAGAAGATGGCTATTTGATTACCTGCTTCTGTGCACTAGACCTTGAGAGCCTAAGGAGAACAGGATAGAAATGTGCCTTTGTCAGAACCTAAGAGAATATTCAGAAAAGGATGTCTTCCCTCTCCGACACAGCCACCCACAGCACCCCAGGAGAGAGTGAAATAGGAGAAGCTGAGAAACAATAACCAGTTATAGCTCCTGCACACTCTGCCCCAATCTCATCACAGATTTGAGTATCCTGAGGATGTAGTTCATGGGAATATGGGCTGAGTAAGAACTGCAGAATTCGACGTATAGTGACTGATGAGAAAACACTTAATGCTTTTTCAACTAATTTGCAATTTTTTTCTTACAGTTTTCATGTGGATAATAGTGTCCATACTAGACTGACTGTCCTTCAGAATTGACATTTTGGTCACTATTTGTATGGCTGAAAGGATAAATACTCTTCACAATATAAACAGAACTATGTGAAGTAAGAAGCAATTACAGATACAGTTTACATAAATATTACTCACTTTCTTGATGTCACATTCATCTAAGTGATTCTGTATAAACTGAACGCTGGCTGTAAAGTCAGCAGAGTTGAATTCATAGGGAATATTCCAACCCAAAGGGCCAAACTTGCGCCGTTCCTTAAGAATACCATTGAAAATAAATAGTCAGTCTGTTTTCTTTAAATTTACTCACTATGTTGTTTCATTATTATTTCTGGTGAAGTTAAACTGGAATTAAAGATTACAGTGAATAAATGACACAGTCCAAATACCCCATTATGCATTCCTCTGTGGCATTAATAATTAAAAATGGATTTCAGGTGCGGCATTATTGGAACAACGTGAAAGAAAAACAACAAAAACATTTATCACTACCCATCCTAATCATCTTAATAGCCCTGGGTTTTAAAATCTCCCATGTCTCTATTGCTTGATCAGGATGATAGTGTATTATGTTAAGGACTATACTTGGCCTAATTTTCAGATGTGATGAGTACTTGCAGTTCCCATTGACTTCAATAGATTCAGCATGTCTGCCACTCAGGATATAATCTTTCTTTTTTTTCTATGTATAGTCTATTTGTTAAAAGTAGTTTTAATTTTTCAGTTTCATATTATGACACTGAGTTACTCAAGTGCACTTAGATTGTCCTTTTTGCCTTAATCCCTTCTCTGATGCATTTTGATTTATATGCCTTTCAAAATTCTTACCACTTTTACACATGGTAAGGCTGCCCATCTACCTCCCTTATGTTATCTCAGATCCTTCATTATTAATGTTTCAGGTTAGCATTGTATGCTTCTCTGTAAATGTAAGTGTAAAAGGAAAAATAGTTCTATCTAAAATATGGAGAAGTAACCCTTAAAATGAAGGCATTATAAAACACTGAACAGCCTTACATCCCTCACAACCACATTTTAAACTCCTCATGTGGTGCAGGTAGGGTGATCAGATATTCCAATTTTATAGGGACAGTCCCGATTTTTGGGTCTTTTTCTTATATAGGCTCTATCATCCCCCACCCGTCTCAATTTTTCTGGTCACCTTAGGTGTAAGCCTATGATTTGCTGACAATGTTCTTGATATGACACCTGGGAACCTCAGATATGTACTAGTCTGTTATTTTTATTCCCCTGTATGAACATGTACATGTAAATGCCTGTTGCATGCTATTTTGCTCCTTCTAAAAATTGTCAAAATGTAGAAGCAAGGAAATACAAGATAAAGATGGAGTTGTGGAATACTGTACTTACATTTTTTTAAATCACTTTCAGACATAGCACATTTATTAGGCATCTCAAACAACAAAACTTGCCAGTTAGCAGCAGTAAATGAGTAAAAGCCTGGACACATTGAAGTCAGTGGAAAAAAATCCTATTGGACTTCAACATGCCGGTCACCTAATGTGTTGAAGTGTGGTCATGGTCAGAAAAATAGGTAGGTAAAAATTGGTACCTTACTCAACAGATCTGCTGCGTATGTGTACTGAGCATTGTATATACTGACCTAACTGGAATTTTTCTCTACCTGTGAAATGGATTTCTGAGAGACCACTAATCCATACTAATGGCTTCTCTTCTGTCTATGGCTGATTGATAGACAAATGACATCAATAAAATGAATTAGAAGAAAATATTGTTAGTGCACACTGGAACCAAAAGCAATTTTCCTAGTATTAACACACTAATGGAATTGGTTAAAATAATAATCAGGCAGGTGTATGAATTACTAGTGTTAGTGAAAAATTAACTTTTTGGCAGCAAGTAGCCGTAGACTTCATGGGCTTTGCTTAGGTCAGTTGGGTCAAGACCACAAGAAAGCTTCTCTGCAACCATGCAGCTTTGCCTTTTCTCTTCATACTTTTCACAGCATTTTGAGAATGAGGGGGAAAAGAAGGGAAGGCACAGAGAACTCTGCAATTCCAAGGAACAGACTGTGTCTATTCCTAGTTGATCCCTGTTACTGTAGAAGAGAAGTAATTTGCAGTTGTGGCTTCTGTTAAATAAGCCTATTACTATAACTCCATGTATCATGCAAATCAGATGAAATACTTCTGGGATAATGCTACATTTCCTAGGATGCACACTGGAGTGGCTGAGCCAACCTGCTACGATTTTGAATTTCCCAAAATTCAAATATGGATTGTGCTGGGAACTGAGCATTTCTTTTCCTGTCCATTTCAAGATGGGTACCATCTTTCTGAGTATGGCTACGTTCTCAGTCCCTCATCAGTTATTGAGATAAGACCTCACCTCAAAACTGTCTGAACAGACTAGAACTGGATTCTGAAAAATCTGTCTTGAAATGTACACACGCCAAGTAAACAGCTTCCATTTCCAATATGCTAATATAAAGTCTTTTTTATTCACTGACCACCTGCCTTGCATAGACCCCTGGCTTAACAATCCTCTGAAGTCTTTTCTGATACAAATTCACATCACTCTCCTGTGTATTGAGATGAGATCCCAAATAGACTAGAATCTTAGATGGTTCTAAAATACTCTTTTGAAGATTCATAATAAACCTCAATAATTCATTTGTAACCACAATCTGAACCTTTGGAAGAGATTTATCATTCACTGGACAATCATCTAAATATAGAAAAATGTGAACATCTCAGGGCAGTCTCTATTGCAATCAGAATCTTTGAGGAAATTTTTGAGGCTGAAAGGGAGGACAGTGTACTGAAAATTTTGGTTGTTGATCTTAAACATTGGATACTTCTGACAAATGTAGCAGTAGTTATATGGAGATATGAGTATTGCATAACTGTGGATACTAAAACTTTTATTTGCTGTACACCTTCTTTTATACACTAAAGAAATTCCTTCTTGAATATCCTATGCTCCAAAAGCCAGTTAAAGCCATTTGAGAGTCCAGACTTTTGTGAAGTCTTCTGAATGCTCGGGCACTTAAAAACAACAGTAGAGAAAGTACCTTCATTCAGCTCATCTGAAGGCAAAGGAAGAAAAGCATAGGTATCTTGTAGATGCTAAATACAGTCACCTCACTCTTCTTTATAACATTTTCTGAGAAGTGAAGCGCATTCTATATAGTAACAGTTAGAATGACAGAATCCATTTGTCTAAAGGTATGTTTTTCCACTCTGAAAAAAAAAAGGATAATTCTGTCCCCAAAAGAGTGAATGGGTTCAGAAAGCAACAGAAAATCAGCGTGGATTTACTAGGATGAGGACCTCCCAAAAGCCTTCTGACTTCTGTCCTCTGATATTTATATATAGTTCCCTTAGCTGCAAATGTTAGATGTATAATGGTATAACTGTCTGAAAAAATACCAGATCTAAGAAGGAAAAAAAGAAAAGAAAAGAAAAAGAAGCAAGCAGAGACACTGTCAGATAGCTGAGTAGCAGCATGCGGAAGCCAGGGCCGGCTCTAGCCATTTCGCCACCCCAAGCACAGCGGCATGGCGCAGGGGGCGCTCTGCTGCTCGCCGGTCCCGTGGCTCCGGTGGACCTCCCACAGGTGTGCCTGCAGATGCTCCACCAGAGCCGCGAGACCAGCGGACCCTCTGCAGGGAAGTCTGCGGGAGGTCCACCGGAGCTGCCTGCAGCCCTCCCGGCAACCAGCAGAGCGCCCCCCATGGCATGCCGCCCCAAGCACACGCTTGGCGCGCTGGGGCCTGGAGCCGGCCCCGGCAGAAGCAACAGCTGAATCTAGAGGACACACAGTGGCTGTGGAAGAGGAAGCAACTGACACAGTAGGTTATACTGTCAGAAATTTGCAGGGAGACAGCATATTTGTGATAAAAAGAAAGTTTATCTGCCTTATTAGATCTTGCTGCTGGCTGTGTCTTTGGTTGGAAGTCTGACCCTACTACACATTTCAGACACGAAAAAATGGTCACTAACTCTGTTCTTTAACTGTTGTTCTTCAAGATGTGTCGCACATATCCATTCCAGAGTCAGAGATTTTTTCCTTAGCAGTACCACACCCTCTGCTGCCTCATGCTGCTGCACAGTGGTATAAAGGGCGGAGCCACCTTGACCTCCATAGTTCCTACTTACCGGACAGACTGCAATATAGTGGGGAAGGAGGGTGAGTCATGGAATGGACATGGGCAACACACCTGGAAGAACAAAAGGTACAGAACAGATTAGTAACCACTTTTTCTTCTTTTGAGAGATTGCACATGCTCTTCACGTGCATCACAAGCAGTTCAATCCAGAGGTGGGGTCAGATTTTAACTGAATCATGATTGAAAGACTATACATCCAAACCTGGCATCATCTCTAGACTGAGACATGACATAACGAGATACAAAGGTATGTTCTGATGACCAACTGCAGCCCTACAAATGTCCTACCACTCTGTCAGAGTGGCGTTAGCAACGCTGTAGCACAAATATATGCAGGAGGAAATCCATGATGAAATTCTCTGAGTTGAGACTGGAATATCCTTCGTCCTGTCCACAGCTGCCATGAACAATTGTGAGGATGACTTAAATGGGTTAGTCCTGTCCAAGTAAAAAGCTAAGGCTCTCCTGACATCCCAGGTATGGAGCATCTCCTCATCTTTCTGAGCATGGGGTTTAGGAAAGAAAGTTGGTACGTATATTGCCTGATTGATGTGGAAGTGAGATATTACTTAAGTCAGAAATTTTGGATGTAGGAGTAAATACTGTGTCCTTGTAAAAGACTGTATAATGGGGTCAGCTCTCAGGGCTCACAATTCTACCCCTCCTCACAGAGGTGATCACTACCAAAAAGGCTACTTTAATTGAAAGATGAAGCAACTACTAGTTAGCCTGTGGTTCAAAGGGTGGAGCCATCAGCCTTAATACCAGATTTAAGTCCCAAGGGAAGATAGGATCCAATACTTGGGGAAATAACCCCAGACTCCTCAAGAACCTGAGTGATATTGGAGAGAACTGAGTGATTAGCAATTGGAGGGTGGAAAATGGAGATAGCTTCTAAATAAATGAAAACTGATGGAACTAATGGAAGGACGGTGCTATTTCAGGTGGAATAAATAGTTCAGAACATGCTGTATAGAAGACCAGACTGGTGAAACACCTTTTTGATGAGCCCAAAAGTTCCAGTTCAATAGTAAATGTACCTAGTGGAAGGTTTTCTTCTATTCATAAGGCCACTTTGTGCGTCCCTTGAACAGGCCTCTTTCATGTCCCTCAACTAATTTGGAAACTCTGCTGGATACCTAGGGTGAAAACTCCTCAGCAATGGAAAGTGATGCCTCCTATCTCAGGACCGAGACACATATCAGCAATCTCTGATTCTGAAGATAAGCCGGAGGTACTTGACCTGAGATGTGTGGTAATGTTTGGTGCTGTGGCAGGGCCGGCACTTCCATTTAGGCGACCTAGGTGGTACCAACAAACTCAGTCTGCATCATATCTACCTAAAGGTAGAGGTCAACTTCTGGTACCATAGCCAGCTTTGGATACTCCTTCACCTCCTTGACCAGTGCCATCCAGAGGTGAACCCAGTGTGCTCCACTGGAGCCGCGGGACCGGCGAGCCGGCCCTGCGCCTAGGGTGCCAAAATCCCTCGCGCTGCTCCTGTACTGAGGACTGCTGTTGAGACTCTAGAGATGACAGTATCAAGAGGAGCACACTGGGTTCACCTCTGGATGGCACTGGTCAAGGAGGTGAAGGAGTATCCAAAGCTGGCTATGGTACCAGAAGTTGACCTCTACCTTTAGGTAGATATGATGCAGACTGAGTTTGTTGGTACCAGGCGAGATGTCTCTTTTACTGCTGGAGATGCTGATACTCAGAGGCACCCATGCTGCAGCGTATGCCTCTGGGGTTATTGGTACAAAGAGGTCCCCCGTATGCTGCTGCTGTTGTTGCATTAAAGGTGTTGATACTGCTGGTATGGGTTGGTCCATATAACCGGGCGGACTCACCCCGTGGCACCTCCTACTGGTCATCCTCGGGAATTAGCTCAGTCCAGTGTCCAGAGCACCCTCTGCAGGCCAGTGATCCGCCTTTCCAGCTACTGGCCCCGTGCCCCTCCCAGGACCCAGTGCCCTTTTACATAGGGTGCTGCCTCCTGGCAGTGACCCCTTGTTCTCAGGGTCTCCCCTCCCTAGGGAACCCCCGCCCTCTATTCCCACCTTGCCTCAGTGTATGGCTACTGCCAGTCACTGTCTAGCCCCACACCCTGGGGCAGACTGCAGTATCAGCCAACTCATCACTGACAAGGAGGGTTTGGACCTGCTGCCTTAGCCTACCCCTGGGCTGCACCTTGCAACCCCCAATACTAGCTCCTTGCAGCCAGGCCCTTCTCCCTCTACTGGCAGAGAGAGACTATTTGTGCTCCTGGCTTCTCTGCCTTATATAAGGGCCTGTTGCTCAGTTTGGGGCGTGGTCCCAGCTGCCGCCACTTCCCCCAATCAGCCCAGCCTAACAGGCTGCTTTCTCCAGCCCCAGCCCTTATCCAGGGCTGTTTTAACCCTTTCAGGGCCAGAGCAGTGGTCCACCCTGCTACAGTCCGCTAGCAGTAGTCAGTGTCAATCAAAGAGGCACAGATGCTGGAATTGATGATCATGCCTGAGATCCAGTGGCACCCAGGAATGGCTCTTCTCTGAAGATACTCTACCCTGCTTCCCAGACTGTTTACTGGTTGACAGTACTAGGGATCTTGATATCTTAGAGGATGAGTCCTTCAAAGTACCCTGCTATTTCTTTTTGGTACCAGGGAAAGAGAGTGGCAATGCCTGGAGGGGCACTTCTATCTGAAGCAGAAGTGGTTGGTGCCTGCCTCGAGCAGGAAAGCTATGATGGTGGACACAGGGCAGCCTCTTGGAAAAGGTGACATAGCCTCAGCTCCCTAGCCTTTTTAGGTCAGGGCTTACAGATTTGGCATCTGTCTTGGACATGACCCTCACCAAGGCACCAAGACCAAGAATGAGGTCACTCACTGGCATGGATTTCCTGCAGCCAGAGCAAGGTTTAAAGCTAGGAAATCAAGGCATTTCCTGGTACCAGGCATTGGCACCCAGAACAAGTGGGAACTGATAGTCCACTAAATTATGAAAAACAACCACAACTGAAACTTATGCTAAGCTATAGACAAATCCCAAACTATATACATGAGAAGAACAATGTTACCAAAAGGAAGAACAGTAGCAAAAGCAAGCTACCATGTTCTGACCGCCGACTACAGGTGGTAAGAAGGAACTGAGTGGGTTGGGGCTGTTCTGCCATTTATACATTGCAGAGCATCATGAGGCACCACCTTGACAGGTACTGCTAAGGGAAAAATCTCCAACTCTGGTGTACTGAGCATGCAAACACCTAAAGTTGAATGGGCATGTGCAATCACTCGAAGAAGAACTTCTGTTTCTTGTAGCTGATCAGTGAAGACAGAGCTGTCAGTAAATGTCTTCATATTTTTCCTGATTTTTCAGGGATGGTTTCCAGGCATTCTGAGGGAACAGGGAGAGGTAGGCATGCCTAAAAAGAACTATACATCAATATCTGCTTCTCACTGAAGCATAGTAGAAACTGGTTCCAGTGTGCATTAAATAACACAGACCCCCTGTAGCAGGAGACTTTTCTTTCTTCTGGTTCATGTGTCTGCCTGTAAATTCAAGTGTGGAGTAAAAAGGAGGCCTTAGTATTGATTGCTAGCTACACATGACAAATACAATTTATCTTACTTTAATCCCATTTACACAGCAAAGCTGAAGTAACTATGGGAGAATTCTTAGGGGAGGGACGGGACTTCCTCTTCCGCTGCATGGGCTGCACCCAGAGCTGGGTAAGACCCATCTCTTTGAACCTCCCCTGGCTGCAGGAAGCTCTGCACCCCATGCCACCCCCACTTCCTGCTCCCACTGCAGCCGCAGTGGGAGGAGTCACTGCTGGAGGAGCTGTGCCCCTATCCACTCAACCTCCATGCACCTGGTCTCAAAGAAAGGGCACCAAAATAAAAGTTCACCCAGGGCACCATTTTCCCTAAGGCCGGCCCTGCTGCCCATTGTAGTCAGTATAGAAGAACTAGTCCTAGGGGATTAGACTGCAAAGGCAATTTGTTAAGATACATCAAGCTTTCAGCTTCATGTCACTAATATGAATTTGACCTTAGATCTCTTGTGACAAAAAGAAGTTAGCCTATGTAACAAACTGGTAGTCTCAGATTAGCTTATAGTGGACAGGTATTCACCCTGCAAAAAACTATGGTCTACACTGTCAACAAGAATGCTGATTTTTGTCAATCTCAGATAGGAAATCATGGATTTTGTCACACTCCTAGAGATGGTCCCTCTGAGGTCAGGGCTGAGATACGCTGCAAAGTAATTTGTACTGCCACTGCTTAAACTGATGTAATGTACACAGTGAGAGACCTTTATGAAGGTATAAATTATACCAATTTAAACTAATTCTTGCCTCCCTTGGATTTAGATGCACCTCTAAGTGTGACTACAGTGATGTTTAGAATAGAAAATCATGTCATAACCTCAGAGGCAAAGTTCCAGGTTCCAAAATCATCAACTCCCCAAAAGTGTAAATGAATGAGGATGGGGCAAAGAAGAAAATTACAGCAAAGAGAGAGGACAATTCCACGGTTACAAATCACAAGATTTCAGATTAAGTAGAGTATTGATTTTGAACAGAGCCTAAACAGAGCCCAGTAAGCACTTTCTCTTTCTAACAGTTGAGACTTTTAGAGCTTAAAGGGAAATAAGATATTTCTTTTCTACTAGCAATTTCTCTCTGAATTCATTACTCATGGACTGTGGAATTCAGAGGTGGCCCAATATTGTGCTGGAGGCTCCAGGACTAAGCTCTGCTCTTCAGCTCAGGCCACCAGAAGAGTTCTTCCACAGATATAGAAACACTCCAGCAACCAATTATTAGCATTAAAACAACTTGATATAATGTATTAAATTACCTCTATGATAATTTCTCCCTTTAGAGAAGAACCCCTTTAGAGAAAATTTTCAATGTATAATCATGTTATTTACAAGACTACCAGAGTGGACTGAATTTGAAGAAAGGCTGCTAAGAGAAAGAAAATTATCAGCTAAGGAATTTCTAATTCTGTTGCACAGTTTCTCTCTTCATTCATTACTTAGGGGAAGTAGTGAGTAGTGAATCCCAGAAGTAGGGAGGGAATGTTTAAGCAGAGTTTAATTAGTATAGTAGAATAATATGCAGCAATGGAAGTTTCTCTTATATAAAACAAGAGCTTTATAAACTAAGACATTATGTGGGAACCAAGACAGTAGCATTTTCCTACCAAAGGATGCCATTGCAGAGGAATGGAAACTTACTTTGCAAGTATTCCTCAGATGAGGCTCATACACTTTCACACTAGTGCCTTTGTGAATAGTTTCCCAGATGCCTGGCATGCCAACTGGTGCTGGGTTTTTACATCTTGCCTGCAGCAACCTTGAGGCCCTCAGACCTTGCCATTTTGGAATGAGATGAACATATGTACTCCATATGCTTAAGATATATCTTTAGAGCTCCAGGAATGCCCATTTATGCCACAACCTTCCAAGAGTTAGAAAGCAATGATGGGAGAACTATTTCCCAGGATCTGCAGAAAGAGGAACTTATCTTGAACTGAAAGGTTTCTGGAGCTACAAGAATAACCTTTTCCACATGACAAAGGCAGTGTTAATGGTTGCATGGACATAGGAACTAACTCCAAAACTTGCCTTTTGGAAGTCATGGTAACCAGAAAGGCCAGCCACAGGGTTGTCTAATTGATCAAGGTGATTAAAGTTAACACATGACACTTACATAGAAAAGTCAGTTTGCCTGGCTACAAAATGCTGCTATGGGTGGTACCCACATTTCTACAGTGCTTGGTTACAGGATTCCAGCCAAACATCCTGTAGAACTCTAGAGTAGCTGAGATTACCAGACCTTTGGGATTATTATACTATTTCTATCACAATAGTATCTATAGGTCAGGTCCCCATTGTGCTGGGCACAGCACAAAAGAGGCAGTCTCTGCCCCAAAAACCTTTCTGTTTCCACTCACACCAGAAATGTAAATTTGATCAGATCAGTAAATGAAATTTCCTGGTTGAGTTCTATCTGGATACCAAACTGCATCAGAGGTTATCAGAGAATCCATGCTGTTAACTGCAGGTGTTCCCGGTCTGATGAAGGAGTCCATGCACCAAGAGGTCCAGTGTTTTCTGCAGATAATGTGGCATCCTTGGCTATCTAGCAAGTACTAAAGGCTTCTGGGCCAGTGAAGGGCTAGGAGAAGGACCACAAACTCTCCCTTTTACTCTCTTCTATGTCCTTTTGGTGAGCTGTCTTGAAAGGTTGTAAATTCTTCTGTAGCCAAGAAATTATTTCCACTGCCATGAGAAGCTTTGACCTCTGGTTACACCCTGGTTTCAGAAGGGATATAAACCTCTGCAAGTACCAAGGCCAGTGGAGTCCATCACATACAGCCCCCAGCTAAAACCCCTCCAACGCATCATCAAGGATCTACAACCCATCCTGGACAATGATCCCACACTTTCACAGGCCTTGGGTGGCAGGCCAATCCTTGCCCACAGACAACCTGCCAACCTGAAACATATTCTCACCAGTAACTGCACACCACACCATAATAACTCTAGCTCAGGAACCAATCCATGCAACAAACCTCGATGCCAACTCTGCCCACATATCTACACCAGCGACATCATCACAGGACCTAACCAGATCAGCCACACCATCACTGGTTCATTCACCTGCACATCCACTAATGTAATATACGCCATCATATGCCAGCAATGCCCCTCTGCTATGTACATCGGCCAAACTGGACAGTCTCTAAGGAAAAGGATAAATGGACACAAATCAGACATTAGGAATGGCAATATACAAAAACCTGTAGGAAAGCACTTCAACCTCCCTGGCCACACTATAGCAGACCTTAAGGTGGCCATCCTGCAGCAAAAAAACTTCAGGACCAGACTTCAAAGAGAAACTGCTGAGCTTCAGTTCATCTGCAAATTTGACACCATCAGCTCAGGATTGAACAAAGACTGTGAATGGCTTGCCAATTACAGAACCAGTTTCTCCTCTCTTGGTTTTCACACCTCAACTGCTAGAACAGGGCCTCATCCTCCCTGATTGAACTGACCTCGTTATCTCCAGCTTGCTTGCTAGCACACTTATTTATACCTGCCCCTGGATATTTCCATTACATGCATCTGAGGAAGTGGGTATTCACCCACGAAAGCTCATGCTCCAAAACGTCTGTTAGTCTATAAGGTGCCACAGGATTCTTTCCTGACAAAAATGTTGAAATGAACTGAAAGGATGTGTACAATGAGATTTTGGAAATTTGTCTTCCAGGGATCCTTGTTTCCACAGTGAGTATGCAAAGATCCAGAGTCAAAGTTGGATTTTCTTTAACTTACCTACCCAAAAAGAGGCATTGGATGTTATCCAAGAATGACACATACTTTTGCATTGCATCAAGTTCATGGTTCTACATCCTCAGAAATAATTTCAGCAGGTGCATTTTGAGAAACCCACTTGGAGCAGATGAAGCTGAAGCATGGCACCAGCAATCCTAGCCACTGGAAATAATTGGCTAGTGACGGCCTCTCAGGAAATGATTGATGCAATGAAAGTTTTGATCTTTGCAAATCTTTATCATAATGGTAAAATTATGGCCAGATCTATGTCTATTTTGATATCTGGGTGAACAATTCTTCATATTGGAATAAAAAGCTCTTGATTTTGAAGAAGTGGTGGCTATGAATCCTTTCCAGCAGCTGTTCATTTATGAAGATGTCTGTTTCTCTGGACAGCGTACTGATTGGCATGTTATCTATGCATGGGTGTAGATGTGTAACATGAAACCAATGCCTTGCTGTGACAACCACCAGCCACTTAAGTTTCCTGGTGCAAACAGTGGATCAGAAGGCAGACTCTTGCACAGCAGTAGGGTGCTCTTCTACACAAATGCTCTTTGTCTTTGTCATGCTTTGGTTTGGAGGAAAATGTACTTATGTTTCTTTGGAAGCATCTGCTCCAGATTTTTCCCTCTGCCAGGGTAACAGTCTCTTCTTGAATTCCCTGGGTGTCGGCAGCAACCAATGGATTGCTGCACTAGCTTCGACAGTGAGGGCTGAGGCCTCTCTGCAATCTCAGCTAGTAATTTCTCTAATGTTTCTGCCAATAGCTGCTCACCTGCAAGTGTGACTAGGACAATATATAAATTTAAGATGAGTGATGTCTATTCATGGGTGTAACAGCTTACTTGTAGCTACCAAGTTGGAATCCATTGCTCATTACAAATCACATTAAGGGTTTGACCAGGACAGAACATGAGACATGTCACTTCAAGCAAGGATCATACCGCTCTAGACAATGAGCCACTTGTTTGCCACGAAGTAGGTTTTCCTTATTAAATATATGAAAAAAAACCCTTTCATCTGAAAGGCTAAAGTTGAGGCTTTGAAACTGCTGTGCAGTGTGTCATCAGTCCTATGGTCTATGGTGTCTTTTGGAACGAAGTCTTTTCTGAGAGTGTGACTATGCCTTTCACTGGTGGAGCTACTGTTGCATTAATCTTACACTCCCAAAATTTATAAAATTTGTTTTAGTTTAACATTTGGATTAATCAGGTGCCCTTGTTTGGAGCTTATGATGCCCTCAGAGGAAGCATCAACAGGAAATCATGTATCTGATAATGCTTGACAGGAAATTCCTTGCAAACCATTGACATTCTGTCCTGGAAAAGTCCTGTGGGTTTAATTTTTTTTATTTGTATGTGTGGTATGTCTTCACCTGGCTGTTTACAGGGGGTGAGGAAATGTACTATTCGTCCTGGCATGGGGATTACACATTCAGAGGAGGGGTACTGGTACACATATCTTGATTGTAGAAGTATGTTGGTAGATATCCCCAGGAGCCTGAAAGGTTGCCTGCCTGCTCCCACAGGCTGGTTAGCACATAAATAAGCACAGTAAGAACAATCTAGTATCACTCAGGGCTTTACTCAGTAAATAAAGATAATTTTGAACATGGAAAGGGATTTCTCACTTACCTACCTGTAATCCCACGATGGTGCTTCTTCATGGGGAGTGGAATCTCATGTGCCTCTGTTTTGGTCACAAACTGCGTGAAGTGCTCCTAAGGCTTTAATGTGGAGCCAGCCTATGATGTACAGGAGGGGTGGAGACAGAGTCCCTTTCTCACTTTTCAGAGTTTGAGCACCTTGGCAGAGGGTTTATGGCTGATGATCCAAAGACACAACAGTCATTCTGCTGCTGCCTAAAATCTGAGCTTTCTCTCTAGCAGAGTGAGGGTCCTCTGCATCTGAGGAAATGGGTATTCACCCACGAAAGCTCATGCTCCAAAACGTCTGTTAGTCTATAAGGTGCCATAGGATTCTTTGCTGCTTTTACAGATCCAGACTAACACGGCTACCCCTCTGATACTGGTCCTCAAATTGAAAGCCAGAAAGGCCAAGTTTCCAGTAACCTGTAGTCTGAAGCAGACCTCCACAGGAGGAATGGACTTCTTTGCATGCCCAGACATGTTGTGGAGGCTTGGGGGTGGAGCAGGAACTATGACACACAGCACTGTGAGAGAGAATCTGGAGAACAGCCCCAGCTAATACTGTCTCAGAGGACGGAGGCAGCAAAGGAGAAGGTATCAAACCCCTGAATCTCACTGCCTTGCGACGGACATACTTGCTTTAGCCTTTTTGGGTGTCTCTGGGATTTGCAGGCCTTACCTCTCAGTATCATGAAAATCCCCTGATTTATATTGGGAGGAAGGGGAGATGTGTAGGATCCCTGCTTCTTTCCCCAGGGACCTGAGGACCCACACCAGTATCTGTGATGGTGAGCATGGAGTCTCTGGATCCTTTTAGGATCCTCCTTCCCCTCCAGCCCCAAGTCTGTTGTGGCACTTAGCTTCCTCCTCATCCTTTAGACTCCATCCCAAAAGCTCAGAAGCTGATGATAGCGCTTTTCTGTATTGGAGTGATGGCTCTTCAGGGCAAGGTGAGGATTCGACATGCTGGTTGGAATGTGAGCCCCCATGCCATAACAGTGCAAAGATCAGCTCACTGGCAACAGGCAGGACATTATTCATCCTCTGTAGAGCCTGTAAGTGCTGCCTCACTTAGGGAACACTGCTTTAAATCAGATATTTGCAGGACAGTTCTGCCATGCCAGAGTGGGGGCAGGGGAATCTGGCTGGGAGATGCTGCAGCAGAAGATCCAGGTGGTTGAAACCACCAAGCTGCTATTTACCTTATACATGGGAGGAAGAGAAGGAAGATTATAAATCACAACTGCACAAAAATGAATACAAGTAAAGATTTAAAAACAAAATGATTGGGAGAAACTGAATCACCCACTTGTTCCACCACTGGAGGGAGAAAATCTGGTGATCTGAAAGGTGGACAGGGCCAGCTCCAGGCATCAGCGGAGGAAGCACATGCCGAGGGTGGCACATGCTAAGGCATTCCGTCCATTCTTGGGGCAGCACAGTCCGGGCAGCTTTTTTTTTTTTTTTTTTTTTTTGCTTCGGCAGTTCGGGCAGCAATCTGAGCGGCTTTTCTTTTTCTTTTTTTTTTTGCTTCGGGTGGCAAAAATGATAGAGCCAGCCCTGAACGTGGAGCTTCATCTTGGTGCTTCTAGCAACAGCACTGGCCTGTTTCTGAATTCCACAGGTTGGAGGCATTAGTCTGCGAGTAATGAATGAGGAAAGAAACTATGCAACAGAAAGAGAGGCCTAAAATTGGAGGACTAAGATACTTGCTCTATGCTTCCATATGAAAGAGCAAAATATTGAGGAGAAAAAACATTGGAAGGTTGATTCTTATTTGCAATGGCTGACAGTTCTTTTTGCCTACTTGCTTCCTAATAGGTGGAGATATACTGACTGCCAGGATGCCTTCTGTTTTAAGATGCAGAAGAGGAAACATGCACCATGAAAGTTAAAAACCAAACTGAACTTGTGGGGATGGGGGTTTGATAATTTATTTAAAAATACAGCTGCATTTTTCAGCATAATTAGTTCTGTAATTGAACAGTCAAGTTTAAGTTATGCTTTTGTTTACTGAGTTATGATTTATTTAAAAGAACTATTGCTTTTTCTGAATCTCAGAAATAACATAATTTGGTGATAGACTTTCATTTGAAATAATCCTACTTATTGAAAAAAAGGACAAGCAAGAAGAAGACATTTTCTTTTATCTTGATATTTTATATATGCGACTTTTCACTTTTAAAAACTTATTTTTAATATTAACAAAGAAGTTTTGTGGAGGTGTTTGAATTAAGGACTGAAAGAACAGTTAGATACACTGAAACTGTGAAATAAGCAAATAATCTCAATGAACAATTGGGGGTGTAAACAATTTTCCTTCTAGTCTTAAATCAGATATTATTTAGTATGAGGAAGTAAGACAGTATTAACTCTTAATACCTTACGAATGAGTATAATGGTTCTTTGTAAATTTCCCTGAATTATTGAGTACAGTATAGTTATCTATGGAACCTTTGTCACTGGGAGAGGAGATCAGGTGATGGTGAGTTTAAATGCAGACCAGTGCCTATATAAGTATGGTGACTGATACTCTTTAAATACCTCACCTGGATGGATGAATAGCTACAGTATTACCAAAATGTTCCTGCTGGCCGAATAGGTCTGGGATACTCCAGCACTACAAGTACAGTATCTCCATGAGGCAGCATGCAGCATAGCTTGCTCACTCACTATTCATATGAGCTGGAAGAGGAGTGAGGATCAAATATGTGCATAAACATGCCTCACTTGGGGGGCGGGGGATGGACCTTTACAAACTGAGGTCATGTGCCACAGCAAGAATATCAGCAGCTTAGTTGTGTTCTACACTACAAACTTATGTTGGTATAACTATGTCGTTCAGGGGTGTGGAAAATCCACACCCCTGAAGGATGCAGTTATACCGACAGAACTCCCAGTGTAGACAGCACTATGTCCATGGGAGGGCTTCTCCCCTCAACATAGCTACCACCTATCAGGGAGGTGGAGTACCTATGCCAGTGGGAGGTAGGCAGGCATAGTCTTCACTAAACGCTATAGAGATGCAGCTGCACCAGAGCAGCTGCGCCGCTGCAGCACTGTAAGTGTAGACAAGTCCTTAGAAGAGGCCTGAAGGTTTAATTAATGTTTGCAAAGTGCTTTGAGATCTGTGGATAAAAGGATCTATATTCAGAAAGTGAAAAACGTTAGTATATAAATCTCATGACTACCATATCTTTACATTACACAATGTGGGACGAGTCCTACTCACACTGAAGTCAGCGGAGAAAAATGTCCATTGACATTAATAAAAGCAAAAAGATTCTAAAGTCTCAGAAAATCTGCCTGTAACTTAAAAGAGACTAAATCAGTAAGGTACATCTGAAAAAGAGTCCCCAGTCCTGCAACATAATGCACATGGAACATGAAATAAGAGATTTTCATATTACAATAAAGGTACAAATATCTACTTTTATCAGGAACTCCAGTGAAAAAGACTCCACTTAACATGAAGTTGGATGCAAAACCTATATGAAATACCTGTACAGTGGAATGTAGGAAAGCTACAGTGTAAAGCAGAGGTTTCCACATAGGCATATTGCTGACATCTAGCAGGTCTTGATTAATTCCTGAAAATGTTCTTTTCAAACCTGCACGTACACCCTGGGGAGGTTCATTTGTGAACTTTATAGAAATCTGTCATGTAAAAATGGTGAAACAATTAGATTTACTCTCTTAAAATAAAACAATGTTCTATCTACAATGGGGTGAGCAAACTTTTTAGCCCAAGGGCCACATCTGGGTATGGAAATTGTATGGCAGGTCATGAATGCTCAGAAAATTATGGGTTGGGGTGCAGGAGGGTGTGAGGGCTCTGGCTGCAGGTGTGGGCTCTGGGGTGGGGCTGGGGATGAGGAGTTGGGAGGAGGGTGCTCCAGGCTGGGACTGAGAGGTTTGGAGGGTGGGAGAGGGATCAGGGCTGGGGCACAGAATCTGGGTGGTGCTTACCTCAAGCAGATCCCAGAAACAGCGGCATGTCCCACCTCTGGCTCCTACGAGGAGGCCAGGCGGCTCTGTGCGCTGCCCTGTGCGCAGGTGCCGCTCCTGTAGCTCCCAATGGCTGCAGTTCCTGGCCAATGGAAGCTGTGGGGGTGGCACTTGGGATGAGGGCAGTGTGTGGAGCCCCCTGGCTGCCCCTATGCATAGGAGCCAGCGGGAGGACATGCCACTGTTTCTGGGAGCTGTGCGGAGTGGGGCAAGACCCGGATTCCACTCCCTGGCTGGAGCACTGGAGCAGGGCAAGCCCCAGACCCCCCTTCCTGGAGGGAACTCGAGGGCTGGATTAAAACAACTGGAGGGCTGGATGTGTCTCCAGGGCTGTAGTTTGCTCACCTCTGATCTAAAATATTGCAATTTGTAAATTTACGAGTCATATAATCAAGAGATGAGTACTGAAATACAGCTGATCAGAAACTACACAAAACTAATGTATATTGGAACCAGTAAATTAAAGTCCTAGGATATACGGTATTTTTAAAATGTTAACATGTGACTTTTGAGAATGCTTCAGATTTTGCAATGTAACTTCCATTCCAGTGCCATATTTTTAGCTTCAGACTTTGTTTTACTAATTATTTCATTTTCATATACCTAATTTATCTAAATTCACTTAATGATATTAGGTCTGACTAAGTATTTGAACAAACCTGTAGCAGTGTAATTGGGAACTTGTCATGTGGCTCAGTGGTTATCCAAACTCGAAAGGTCTCATTAGGAATCTCTGCAGTAACAACTGTTTCCAGTAGTTCATCCATGAAATCCAGGCCTAGGTGACAGTTTTGAAGTAACACCCAGCCCCCCTGTATAAAAATAATTTATGAAATAATTTTTAGTCAGTAAACCATCTTGTGATTTAAAAAAAAGAAAAATAACACGTTTATGTTAGAATCAGATTTGGTCACATGCATCTAATGACTCTAAGTTTGTGGAGGTTTGGCATGTTTTTTGGTTACATAGTATCATTTCATTTGGATAGTGACATAGATGTAACAGCTAGCAAAAATAAATTTGAAGTTATTTTCATATGCTGTAGTTCAGACAGAAAACAGGAAATAACTGGACACAATGTGAAAGTAAAGTAGCAGTGCCATCAAGTGGCAAAAGTAAATAACAGAAAGCCAAACCCAGCATTCCTTAACCCAGGAAAACATCTGTTGACTCAACTGTATTATCAGTTCAAAAAGTCTCCAAAGAATGAAAATATTCCAGTTGAAACCCAACACACACATCTTTTCTTTTTAATTATTTGTAAGTTAAAGAGTCTAACGTCACTGTAGAGAGGATGAGGGAAGATTAAACCTTTTTATTGATAACCTACAGTTAATCTCCAAGAAGCACATTTGGGTGAAATTCAGCCTTGTGCAGAAGGTTGCCCAAATCCTATGGATCTCTTAAGTACCACATATGCTGTATTTTGAGGGTTGGCCATCTACACTGGAGTGAATTTCTTCTACTTGTGAATTAAAATAATCAGCCTTTTCAGCCTCAACTGTGTTATAGTTAAGATGAAAAAGAAGCCCAATACAAATACTGAAGACTATTAAATTAATTCCAGTGACCTACATGGGTTTTATTGCAATTTATAATATTATAGTTGCTATTTTGTGTTAGTTCATTTACATACAAATGAACATTTAATGAATAAATTTAATAAAAATATTTCTATAACCATTTCATATATTTTGGTCAACTGAAATACAGTAAAAATAATTATATATACTTCTTTTCTTTTACACAGTCTCTACTAGTTTGGAAGGAAGATGCTTAATTAAACTCTGTCACTCTTCTAAATTATTATTATGTATTAATTATTTGTATTACTATAGCATCTAGGACCCCTAGTCATGGACTAGGCACTATACAAACACACACAAAAAAGATGGTCCCTTCCCTAGATAAAACCGGGTTGATTTTCAGAAGTTTTCTATTGCTATTGCTGATTTTCTGTATCTAGTGCTGCATTGCGTTTTCAGCATTGGATATAAATACACTAAACTGATGTGGGACTTTTTATATTTCTGACCTTGAGATGAGCATATAAAACCCAGAGTCAATTTTACACAGAAACTCTAGCTCTAGGATACAAGGGTACAGGTATAAAGGGCATAAAAAACCAACACAGAACCCTAACTGGCATTTCAGTGCTCTTTCATACCTGCTGCATTGACATCTGAGTTAGCTTGCGTGCATGAACTTCTTGTCCCTGACCCATAGAGATAGTCCTACATTCTACAACAGATGGAACAGCATGTTGATAATGAATGTATATATTTTAGCTTCTTCAACTAAGAACAAGTGAAATTAAAATGATTAATTCAAAGTGATATTGGGAAAAATTCCTGAAAGATGTAATGAAGCACTATTTTAATATACAAATAGATACATTTTATTCCTATTTATTCAGTTGGTATGCCTTCAATATTTAATTTCTCAATATGAGCGTAATTTTCTATAAATATTAAAAGTCTAATGAAGCACTTGAAACTGTATATTCAACAGGCATACTATTTATTTATAAGGGAATAAATATGGTTCATATTACTGTTGTCAATGGGAATTTGAAAACAATAGTTTCTCCTAATTACATGTAAAGCAAGATTTTCAAGAAGTTTAGATGTGCAACTAGAAACGAAATTTGCAGGCAAAATTATAACTGTCCAAACAAATCAAGTAACTGCACATTCTAATGTGACTAATTAGCATAAATGTATTTAACCACTTGTGCATGCAACTACTCAATTTGTATGTACAATATCACAAATACTGCAGACACAATATATGCACAAAGTCTAGAATTTTTTTTAAAGTTCCTTTTTATTATAGAAATAATTTCATAAAAATAAACATATGATGGCTTATCTTGCTATCTGCAGCAAGAAATATTTAGAATAGAACAATTAAGAGACAGCACTCTCAGCTGTTATGCAAAACTCAAGGGCTTGTCTACATGCAATGTTACTGGGCAGCAAGCCAGGGTGTTAATCTATAGAGCACTAGCTTGCCACATAGTAACGTCCCGTGTAGAAATGGCTATTGTGCACTAAAACTTCTGTATAGCGTACTTTGATGTACTGCTGTTTGAAATGATAGTATATCAAAGTGCACTACAGAAAAGACAGTTACTCACCTTTGTAATGATTGTTCTTTGAGATGTGTTGCTCATATCCACTCCAAATAAGTGTGCGCATGCCGCATGCCGCGTGCACGATCGTTGGAAGATTTTTACCCTAGCAACACTCGGTGGGTTGGCTGCAGCACCCCCTGGAGTGGCACCCTTATGGCGCTGGATATATGCCCCTGCCGACCCAGCGCCCCCTCTGTTCCTTCTTGCCGGCTACTCCGACAGAGGGGAAGGAGGACAGGTTTGGAATGGATATGAGCAACAAATCTCGAACAACAACAGTTACAAAGGTGAGTAAAGTTTCAGAGTAGCAGCTGTGTTAGTCTGTATCCGCAAAAAGAACAGGAATACTTGTGGCACCTTAGAGATTAACAAATTTATTTGAGCATAAGCTTTCGTGAGCTACAGCCCACTTCATTGGATCCATAGACTGGAACACACAGAAAGAAGATATTTATACATACAGAGAACATGAAAAGGTGGGAGTAGCCATACCACCTGTAAGATGCCAATCAATTGAGATGAGCTATCATCAGCAGGAGAGAGAAAAAAACCTTTGAAGTGATCATCGAGATGACCCATAGAAGGTGTGAGGATATTTTAACATGGGGGAATAGATTCAATTAGCGTAATGACCCAACCATTCCCAGTTTCTGTTCAAATCTAAGTTAATTGTATCTAATCTGCATATTAATTCAAGTTCAGCAGTCTGTCTTTAGAGTCTGTTTTTGAAGTTTTTTTGTTGCAAAATTGCCACCTTCAAGTCTGTCACTGAGTGGTTAGAGAGGTTTAAGTGCTCCCCCACTGGTTTTTGAATGTTATGATTCCTGATGTCAGATATGTGTCCGTTTATTCTTGTGTTTAGAGATTGTCCAGTTTGGCCAATGTATATTGCTGGCACATGATGGCATATATCACGTTGGTAGATGTGCAGGTGAATGAGCCCCTGATGGTGTGGCTGATGTGATTAGGTCCTATGATGGTGTCACTTGAATAGATATGTGGACAAAGTTGGCATGGGGCTTTGTTGCAAGGGTAGGTTCCTGGGTTAGTGTTTATGTTGTACGGTGTGTGGTTGCTGGTGAATATTTGCTTCAGGTTGGGCGGCTGTCTGTAAGTGAGGACTGGTCTGTCACCCAAGATCTGTGAGAGTGAGGGATCATCTTTCAGGATAGGTTGTAGATCTTTGATGATGCGCTGGAGAGGTTTTAGATGGGGGCTGTAGGTGATGGCTAGTGGCGTTCTGTTATTTTCTTTGTTGGGCCTGTCCTGTAATAGGTGACTTCTGAGTACTCTTCTGGCTCTGTCAATCTGTTTTTTCACTTCAGCAGGTGGGTATTGTAGTTTTAAGAATACTTGATAGAGATCTTGAAGGTGTTTGTCTCTGTGTGAGGGATTGGAGCAAATACGGTTGTACCTTAGAGCTTGGTTGTAGACAATGGATTGTGTGGTGTGTCCTGGATGGAAGTTGGAGGCATGTAGGTAAGTACAGCGGTCAGTAGGTTTCCAGTATAGGGTGGTGTTTATGTGATCATCACTTATTAGCACAGTAGTGTGTAGGAAATGGACCGCTTGTGTGGATTGGTCTAGGCTGAGGTTGATGGTGGGATGGAAATTGTTAAAATCATGATGGAATTCCTCGAGGGCTTCTTTTCCATGGGTCCAGATGATGAAGATGTCATCAATGTAGCGCAAGTAGAGTAGGGGCGTTAGGGGACGAGAGCTAAGGAAGCATTGTTCTAAGTCAGCCATAAAAATTTTGGCGTACTGTGGGGCCATGTGGGTACCCATAGCAGTGCCGCTGACTTGAAGGTATATATTGTCCCCAAACGTGAAATAGTTGTGGGTGAGGACAAAGTCACAAAGGTGAGTAACTGTCTTTTCTTCTTTGAGTGCTTGCTCATATCGATTCCAGTTAGGTGACTCCCAAGCCTTATCTAAGCGGTGGGATTGGAGTGAGATGTCACGGAACGAAGGACCACTGAACCAAATGCTGCATCATCTCTGGACTGCTGCACTATGGCATTGTGGGAAGCAATGGTATGTACCGATGACCAAGTCGCTGCCCTACTGATCTCCTATATGGGCACATGAGCCAGGAAGGTGGAGGGCAAAGCTTGAGCCCAAGTGGAGTGGGCAGTAAGGTGTTTAGCTGGGACACCAGCCAAGTCATAGAACACACGGATACATGATGTGATCCAGGATGAGATGCACTGGGTGGAGACCGGGAGCCCCTTCATCCAGTCTGCCACAGCTATGAACAGCTGGGTCGTCTTCCTAAAAGGTTTCGTTTGCTTGATGTAAAAGGCGAGGGCCCTGCAAACATCTAGAGAGTGAAACTGTTGTTCTCATCGAGAAGTGTGCGGCTTTGGATAGAAGACTGGAAAGAAGATGTTTTGGTTGACATGGAAGGCAGACACCACCTTAGGAAGGAAGGTGGTGTGGTCGCCTCCGGTACTCGTGGCTCCAAAGGTGCAGAACGGGAGGCCCCCGAAGGAACCCCTTGGGCCTGATGATATGCCCAGGAGATCCAAAAGGACCACTGTGGGGGTTTCTGCCCCAGGTCCTGGCCTTCTTCCGGACACTGGCCTGCATCATCCTCAGCCTGGTCCTGGGTGTGATAGCCACCTTGTGAGCGAGATGACGCAGAGGCAGAGTGAGACAGCCAAGGCGGTGCCATACGGGATGGTGCTGGTGGTGTGATGCAGGGCAGTACCGAGATGGCGAATGGTGCCTGCGGTCGTATCGGTACCAGAAACCTGATATGGATCTCGACAGCGACCTCTGGTGAGATCAGCCCCGAGATTGGCTCTGGGATGAGCACTGCTCTGATTGGTACCGGGAGCAGAGCATGGAGTCCGATCAGTACTGGCCATAATGCAAATCAGACCTCCGAGAGCCAGAAAGGTGCCGTGAGTACGACCGGCGCCGAGAGCGAGATCGGTGCCGGGACTGCAAGCGATGCTGTTAAGCATGCCAGGACCACAACTGGGACTGGGATTGGTACCGTCCTGCTTCACCCAATGACGGCAGTGACGGTTTCCCCTTCGACAGCACCATCCGCACTGGTGGTCAGCTCTGGAGTCAGCTCTGTGAGCACGATCAAGTCCTGCGCCGTTGAAAAGGTCTCCGGTGTGGAAGGCAGTCTCAGCTCGACCGCCATGTGCACTGGGGAGCTTACTTGCACTGGATTCAACGGCCCTTGTAGCGCTGGACTCAGCGGTGCAGGAGCCATTACTTGTCCTATGTGCTCCGGCAATGTACACAGCTCCAACTGCAGTGTGGGCAGCATCGGTGGCTGTTGAACCAACAAACAAGAAGTGGCCGGCACCTGCTTGGGCTGCTGCTTCTTCTGACTCAGCAACAGGGACCAGCACCGTGGTGATGGGGGCACCAGGGAAATTTGATGTGAGTCTTTAGTAGAATCCGAACGAGTTGCCAGTGCCGCTGGGGCACTCCGCACCGAAGACAATGGTGCCGGGTCCTGTGAAGAGGAAGGGACCAGGCTAAGTGCCGCCTCCATAAAAAGCTGTCTCTGTCCAGAGTCCCACTCCTTTCTGGTCCTTGGCTTGAACGCTTTGCAAATGTGGCAATTATCCGCCTGGTGGGGTTCCCTCAGACGCCTTAGGCAGGAGTTTTGGGGGGGTCTCCTGTAAGCATTGGCTTCAGGCAAGCCAAGCAGGGTTTGAAACCGAGGGACCTAGGCATGGGCCTGGATACTGGGACAGAGGAGAAGACTCTGCTCCCTGCCAGTGAGTAAGCTAAATCTAACTACACTAAGTAACTACTAACAACTATTAACAACTATTAATCACTAATCAGAACTATTAACAGGTACTAACGCTAGGGAGGGTGGAGATCAGCTAAGCTGTGCTCCACAGTTCAAACAACCGTCACGGGTGGTAAGAAGGAACGGAGGGGGCGTTGGGTCAGCAGGGGCATACATCTGACACCAAAAGGGCTCCACTCCAGGAGGCGCCGCAGCCAACCCACTGTGTGTTGCTAGGGTAAAAATCTTCCGATGATCGTGCATGCGGCACGCACGCACCTAATTGGAATCAATATGAGCAAGCACTCGAAGAAGAACTTCTAGTGCACTACAGCAGAGTCCAAACAGGATGTTACTGCACTGCAAGCTAATGCAATGTACATTCACACCCTGGTTTGCTGTGCAGTAACATTCTGTGTAGACAAGCTATAAGACAGAGTAGATATCCATCAGAAATACTTACAATTATAGAATGAATAATGTCATGGATTGGAAGGAAGATAACTAACAAGCAATGTAAATATTGAGAACATATTACTGTTGCACTCCCTAAAAGAATGATATTCAGCACCACAGTATTTATTTAAAGTCTGAATTACTTTCTCCATCTCTATAAGAAAGTTTCAGGGATAACTAATGGTAAGGCAGGTTTAATAAAGCAGTTTTCTAGAATAAAACCCCCAAAGTTATATTTCCTTTATATGATGAGAATGAATAATTATGTTCATACCCAGTTTAAGTTTTCTCGCCAAGGCATCAATCTGAATAGTTGGGTCAGACCCCATAGACAAGAAACAGATAAGGGGTGTTCGTGTATCGCTTTCTTCCCAAGTCTTCTCTAAATTTAAAATGACTGGTTCTGTATATTTCTCTTCCAGCGAATCAGCAATATACTTTCTGGCTTGGGAAAGGGTGCGATCTGGGCACCAAGACCTGGAAATACACATATGTAGTGAGCTACAAATTCAGTATCTTTTTCTTTTATTTTATTTAATTCCATTTCAAGGCTATGGAAGGAAATTTGAGACTGTGAGGTTATATACGAGACAAAACATGTTAAGGAAACATTGACAATAAAATAACCTAAAATATTCTATTCCCAAACATTTTTAACTATTTGTTTTTAATAGACCTTAAAAATGGTTAAGTTTGCAAATCCAGCCACAGAGGAATCATTAGTAAAATAATTTTTTTTTAAACTCCCCCAATTAAACTTGCATTTACAATTTCCTCAATGTCCAAGTGGAACAAGAAATGTGACACACTAGAGAGCACTGCTCTGTTCATAGTAACAGACTAGATACACTGAAGCCATGTTACTACATGCTATATCAGTTGGATTGGTTCAGTTGTGAAATTAAAGCTGGGTCAAGAACTGGCTAATAATGAGTGTCACAAAAAGACAGTTAAGGGTTAATGCCTCTTTTATCTGTAAAGGGTTAAGAAGTTCACCTAGCCTAGCTGACACCTGACCAGAGGAACAAGATGTTTCAAACGGAAGGAGGGAAGTTTTCCTTTGTTTAGAGTTTCAGTTTCAGCCGGAGTGAAAAAGACCAAGGAACCAGCCTCTTATCAGAGCAGTAAGTTTTAGAAATGGATAAATAGGTTTATGTTTATTTTCTTTGTAACTTGTCTTGGTACCATTAAGGGAATTATCAAATTTGGGTATTCTTGTGTGTATTAAAGTTTTTGCCCAGGGGAACATCCTCTGTGTTTTTGAATCTGTTGTCTGTGAGAGTAGCTGATATGCTAATCTCTCCCAGAGGCTTTTCTTTTACCTTTCTTGTCTTTAATTAAAAGCCTTCTTTTTAAATACCTGATTGATTTTTTCCTTGTTTTTTAGACCCAAAGAGGTTGGATCTGGATCCACAAGGAGTTGGTGGGAGAAAGAAAGGGGGATGGTTAATTTCTCCTTGTTTTAAGATCGAAGGTGTTTGGATCTGTGTTCACCAGGGAATTGGTGAAGTCCCTCAAGACTACCCAGGGAAAAAAGTAGTGCTTGGGGGTGGTGGCAGCGATACTAGATCTAAGCTGGTAATTAAGCTTAGAAGTGTCCATGCAGGTCCCCACATCTGTACCCTAAAGTTCAGAGTGGGGAAGGAACCTTGACATTTAGAAATGTAACTTAATTGTGTAGAGACTCATACTACATAATATATAGTACTACCCAATATATAAATTTTTATACAGGGCACAGCTGGCAGTACTGCTTACACTTATGGTTGTCCAACACTTTCCATTGTAAGACCCTGTTTTCAGTTGCTCATAACTTTGCACACTTTAACTGTTTGGACTGAAATTTTCCATTCTGGGTACCTGTCTCAAGCTTTTTTTTTTTTTTTTTTAATTTTCAGCAAAAACAGATCAGCCATGTTCAAGAACACAATTAGGGGAAAATTAAGTCGTTTTGCTCATATTAAAACAAATTTTAAAATTGTTTGAGAAACTGAAGTGCCTTCATACTTTGACATTTAATAGAGCAGCTTCCATTTGTGTCAGAGCGGTGCTTTTTACTGTTCTTAAAAAAAAAGCATCCTAATCTGGCCAAGTTACAGTAGATCTCAGAGTTATGAACACCAGAGTTACAAATTGACTAGTCAATCATACACCTCATTTGGAACCAGAAGTACGCAGTCAGGGAGCAGCAGAGACAAAAAACACAAAAAGCACATACAGTGCAGTACTGTGTTAAATGTAGACTAATAAAAAAATAAAGGGAATGTTTTAAAAAAAGATTTGACAAGGTAAGGAAACTGTTTCTGTTCTTGTTTCATTTAAATTAAGATGGTTAAAAGCAGCATTTTTCTTCTGCACAGTAATGTTTCAAAGCTGTATTAAGTCTATGTTCAGTTGTAAACTCTTGAAAGAACAACGATAATGTTTTGTTCAGAGTTATGAACATTTCAGAGTTACAAACAACTTCCATTCCCAATGTGTTCATAACTCTGAGGGTCTACAGTATAAGCCTTTGAAAGAAAGTTTGCATATGCTCACTAGCAACTTGCTAGAGTTTGTTGCCTGTACAACTTTAATTTGGCCCCTCGTGCACATGCATTATGATACAGTCTTCAATTAGATGATCACATACTATTTTTCCACAGCACCCCTGCCTCCTTCACTGCACAGGATGGACTTTCTCTGGGGGTGAATAGAGGTCATGTAATTAATGATGTTGTTTATAAGATCCCTGCCCCATCTGCTGCAAAAGTTGGAAGGTGTGTGTTGAATGAGGCAGTGGATTATATGTAGAGAAAGGCTGAATTCATTGTTAAAGCCCCTGAAATACTGCCCTGGAGAAATGGATACTATCTCTCCCTTAGCCACAGAGCTCCAGTGTACTACAAGACAAGTCACTCAATCCAAACTTTTCACAGGTGGTCAGTAATGTTAGTTCATTTTGTGGGTGCCCAAGCTGAGCACAAGTGCTGAACACTCCCAGCTATAACTGATGCCAATGGGAGTGGTGCTTTGAATAAATAAAGTAGTATATAAAACTTAACAGAGTTGATCACTGAATCCTTCTTTTACTACCACTATACCTTTCATTTTTTGAGTTGAGTTGCAATCTCTCTCTTTTAATAAGATGGATACAAATTAATTATTTTAGAAAAACCAGATTTAAAAAAAATAAATCATTTTTTTAATTTAAGTTAAATATGGTTTTATTTTTAAAAACTAAACCCACTTAAAATTAAATTTGAAATGACAAACTATATTAAGGCCTAAACTTATTCTAATATATTAAAATCATTTACATTAAATTAAAAATAATATTAAGTAGTACATATTTGCTTCCCAGTTTTAAAGCACCTGGAACCAGTTTGCTGAAGTCCTAAAACCAGCTTTCGTCAACAATAGCCTCTTCTGCAGGTGCAGAGAGTATTTTTTTCATTCAGTTTATTCAGCAAGTTCCATTCAATAATTAGTTCGTTCAAAGTTACAAAACCAATTTGGAGTTGAAAAAAAACTCAGGAAAGCTTATTTTCCTCTTTCAATTTATGAATCACACTAGGTGTGAGAGGTTAGATCTACTGTTCTCCTAAAATCTTGAAGGACATGATGACCAGAAACAATCAGTTCAATTCATTAACAACAGATAATTCTTTCGTTGTTTAATAAATCAGTTAATTTTAAATGTAAAACATGTTTTGATAAACATTTAGATAAAGTTTTTTCTTGCGAATCCAGCACTTTTAAGGTAGTTTTATAGACTAAAAACAATTAAAATGCTGGTTTTGTGCATTTTAATTGAATTAAATTTTCCATCCAAATAGCTCTTGACACAGAATACAAATAAAATTTGGTAAATATGAAGTACATCATTCACCATTCCCTACCATAATACAAATATAAAGATTAAGAATCTAAAATGTAAACATTAAGATCCTAATTGCTTAAATAGATGTGTATACATATATTGTATCCCCTTGGTTATCAAAAGGACTAAAATTTAATGTAAAGGCTGTGTTTATTTGCATATAACGTTCTAATACTTACCAACTAATGATATCAACCTTTCTTTAGAAAAATAACTAAAAAGTGCAAATACAAAACATGATTAAAATTGATTATTTATATCAAGATTTTCTGCTTGCTGATTTAAATCATGGTTCAAATTGGTGACTTCAATTACTTTGATTTAAAGCAGTCCACTTTTTTTTTTTGCATCGGTAGTTTTGATTAATCAATGTAGTCACATAATGGGATTTTTAATAACCCCATCTCTTTTTAAAAACAAAAAACCCTTCATTTTTGAAAATTAGTTATTTTGAAAACAAAAAATGAAAATAAAAATTATGATAATTTCCACACAAAAATAAAAAAAATCATTTTGAAAATATATAGAATGAAAATGATTTTAACATTTTCAATAATTTTGGGGGGGGGTTTCTAGAGTCCTCTTCCTATTGCTGTTTAGCATGATGCCTTAATATTTAAGGCAAAGTTGAAGAAAAGTATTTTCTGGAAAACTATTAACTATATACTAGATGATTCCAAACATAAAGAGTTTCCTTTTTCAGTGAGTGAATCTTAATAGTTAAATATTACTGCATATCATATATAGAAACTTTATACAGTGCAGATACTATTAACTACAGCACAGTGATACACTTCGATATTTACTGCAATAAGTAACTTATCTCAGTAATGAACAGTGCTCCAAAATCTATGATGATTCTCACCTGATAAGCAAAAGTTTGCGACAGGTATCTAGTGAGTCATTGTATCCATCAGGAATAACTTCTTCTTCAGGAGCATCTTTATCAAACCAACTTTTCCACCCTTTCTCATTGCGGGATATCTAAATTTATTACATGAATAAACACATAAATAAACTTTGCCATAAGAAAATGTACGCAGTTATTTTAAAAGTTATGTTTTAATAATATCCTTCATATTATTATGCTAAGTAGAATATATGTCACATCATGGGGAGATTCTGTAGCATTTCTGGAAATACATGTTTTGTGATATTAAGATGTTGGTGACAGATCTGTTTGAGCATCCCCTGACTGACCATCCACCAACCTGCTGTGAGGGGAATACAAGCCTCTGGATCACTAGATGTTTTAAACCTATAAGGTATGAATGGAATCCAGCCACTATCCCTATCTTGGGGACCCTAGCCACATTCTTGTGGCACAAACCCTTTATCACCCCAGGGTGAGAACTGGAATTTGCTGTTCAGCAGCCTAGCCCCTGGATGCAATGGTGACCCTTCGGATTCTCCCATATTTAAACACAGAACTCCATCTCAAGGTGTGAATTTTCTTGTTTACTGTTTAACTCTCTCAGGAGACTTTTGTAGTAACTGTGAAGCAGATAACACAAACATACTTTGCACAGGATTTTCACATAATTTCTCTTTTATTTAATCATATAAAGCACAAGAGAATACAGAACATTTAGAAAACACTTAACATCTTAACTGCAGTGCCCTTCACTAGCTCATCCTTCCCTGAAGAGTCCTTGGGAAAGCATCTTGGCTCAAGAAGGAAGGCAGAGTCCCTGCCTTATGTAGGCCCCTACATGCTGCAATGCTTCTCTCTCCTCTTGAGTTAAAGACAAAAGGGCCAAAACCTCCAATGCCCCCTGTTCTTGTGTATCTCCCTAGTTTATGTGCCTGCTTCCAACACCTGGCTTCCTTTATTCTGCCCTTTGGTAACTTTCCATTGTTCTCCTCTTCCCGTCTCCCTTCAGACACAGGAGGAAGTATCTTTTCTGTAGGGATGCAGTTACTCTTTCAAATAACTACTGTGGTCAAAGTACAATTATTTAAAATTAAATACTTTCCTATCATTCTCAGTGTGAGGAAGATATGCTTTTTCAGGCAGGTAAGGCATGGTGGATACACATTCATGATACAGCAGTTTTGATAGTGACTGCTCATGATAACTTCATAATGTCAACCAGAATTCATAAATTCTATAGACAGATTCCCAAATTGTATACTGTAATATTCATGGATTGCAGGGCTAGAAAGAACCACTGTGATAATCTAATATTAAGATATTACAATAAAATATTGTGATATTAAGGTATAATCTCCTAATAATTTGCCTTCGAATAGATTACTACCCACACAGAGAATTATAGTCTATGTAGGAAGCTAGTAAGTTCATCTTTTTGGCAGGATGATTCTACACTACAAGCATGGAGGAAGAAGAGTATTATAATTAGTATATCTGTCTTAATAATAAAGAACCAAGAGATAATAGCTAAAATCGTCACATGTGCCACTATGGGCCAAATGGTCAAAGATGCCCAAGTCAAAAATAACAGCTGATGCTAACCTACAGCCACCATATTATGCAGCTTTTGAAATGCCAACTGAGAATAAGTCTGACCAGCAGAGTGATCAAACCTCTCCTAGAATATCTGTCAAGAGATATAAAGGCTATAGTGAGACCACAATGAAGGTCTCTATATAAAAACCTAAAAAACAGAGGCAGAATTCGGACCTGAATGGAGTGATTGAAGATATGTCTATACTGCACACTTCTTTTAGCAGTGTGTTGTGTACATTTGCACATAGCCCCCCTAACATGGGTATAAATAGCAGTGTAGCCAGTGAGGCATGGCTTAGGCAAATAGAGTAAAGACACGCCTGAAGGGTGTGAGAATGTACACAAGTACATACCCTACAGGGCTCTCTACTTAGCTACGCCATGCCTCCCTGTCTACATTGCTATTTTTAGCAGCATAGTGTCCTGCTGCTTCCTCACTGCTGGAGTCTTTCCCAATGCAGGAAAAGACTCAGGCAGTGAGAGGCAGTGGGGAAAAGCTCTGTCAGCTGCCCACTGCGAGAGCCTTCTCCCACCACAGGGAAAGACAGCAGTAGAGGGGAAAAGGTCGGGGGAGGGGAGGGCAGAATCCCTGCTGCATCCCAGCTCCCAGAGTCTTTTCTCAATGTAGTGAAAGGCTCCAGCAGCAGGGATACAATGAAGTCTTTCCCCCTGCTGGAGTCTTTCATGGACATGTGCACACAGTTTGCTTTTCACTGCATCATGTAACTACATGTACACTAACACTGGTGTGTAGTGTAGACATAGCCTGAGAAGTAAAGTTTTCTACAGCAAAGTTTCTTAGATCAATACAGGGGGAAGAAGAGACATGCTGAGACTTGAATATATATTATATATTAAGAAAGGTCTGGCTGGCTCACTAGGCCTTGGACAGTCTCAAACTTCAGAAGAACTATATCTCCATGAGGCTGGGGGAGCACAGCTTGCTCACTCACAACTCATACAGACAGGAGGAGGAGTGAGGAGCAAATGTGAATAACTCTTCTCCTTATGGGGCCCTCCCAATCTGGCATTGCCTGGAACTAGAAGTTTAACAGCAGCTCAGAAATAGCTGTATATGGAATCTCAGCCTAACTGCCAAGGAAACCAGAGAAATGCAGATCTTATAACCAAATAATTGAACTCTGAATTAATCTCTCTCTGTTTGTAATATTACATGTTTGTTTCTCAGCCACATCTAGAAGTAGCAGTATTGGGGAAAGGAGTAGGATCCCTGCATCCCCTCATCTTGAACTATAGGGCTCGACATCCCCACTAATGGCACCAGACACTACCCTGCCTCAGCATGACATTCTAGGCATGAAGCTAGTCTTCTTGGCACAGCAGGTATTTTCCCAGAAAGTGATGTTAGCAGTAGCACCAGGACAGGGAACCGACCCCATCTCCATCTCAGATCTCCACAGCCCGAAGACATCAGCAAAGGTAGCAGACTGTTTTCTAAAATTTGAATTCTCCACAACATTTTCTGTTTGCCTTAACAACCTTCCACATCTCCCTTATAGTCCCTTCACTGCTAAATTCATAGTTCTTGCCTTCATGCTCCCCTTCCTTCCTCCTCCTCACCTTCTTCTTTCCTTTGACATTCATCCCTTATGTCCCTCCTTCCATTACTTTCCTTACCCCTAATCCCTTGCTCCTATACCCCTCTCACTCCACCTTTATACTGCATATACAAAAATATTAAAAATAAATAAAAATAAATGAATATTTTTGAAAAAAGAAAGCCATAGAATCAATGTGCCCATCACCACTCATATCACTTTGCTTCTATGTTGGGCCCCTTTTCTCCAGACCTCTTCTATTTTTGCCTTTTTAGAAGATAAGTTCTTCAAGGTAGTGATCATGTCTTAAGGGGTCTATACAACATCTACGACAAATGGGACTTCAATCCTGATTGGGACCATTGGATATTAATACAAGAAAGATAAATAAGTGTAACAACAACAACACCTGATTCATAATTTCTGCAAATTGTGGAAGTTTGCTCAGTTCCACCAGATTCAGCCACGTCATGTCAAGAATCCACCGGAATGGTTTGGGAGGGCAAGCTTTTAGATCCAGCGCCGCACCTCCTGGAACAGAATATTGTTGTGATGAAATACACATAAATCATGCTTGATATTTCTGTTCCATTGTGCTGAAATACTGTAGGAATGCCAGTAAGCAATACAAGCTATGCTTTAGAACTCAGAGAATTATTATGGCAGTGGAGGAGGAAAAAAGGGATGGAGACTTTTTCTGCTCACATCTTCTCTCCTGCTTCTTTTTAGATTGGAAGAAGAGGATATCTTCTAAGATTTCTACATGTTTTAAATGTGAGCAGCTATGTTCACTCCTCCAAGATGCTCACTTGCAGATTAAATTTCTATATCTCACTTTCTGAATGCAGGGGCCCCTTTAATATATTCACCAGTTCAATTTAAAAGTATATGTTCATAACACTGTATGCAATTATTTAATTTGGAAGCTCTCACTCTTAAATCTGAGAACCTCCTGCTAAGTCCTAAAGAAGTATGTACTGTTACTGATGAGCAATCAAATATTTATCCTTGCTCAACCTCTTGAACAAGAATATATAGTGGTTGCACTTAAGAAGTTTTCTTTGTTTTGAGATATCACCTATGTTAAGAAAGGGAACTGCTCTTTGAAACAAGTAGAATCTTTCAAAATGAAAGAAACTTTTTAAGTGTGACTATTATATACTCACTACAATATAATGTAGCTACTACCACAACCAAAGCGGAGCAGTATGTGTACACAGCCAGAGCTGACACCAGCTGTAAAGACAATTGACTTAGTTTTAAACATTAATTTTGTATAATTAACTTGAAATATTTGTTCATATATAGGACATAATCTTAGATCCATGTCACAATCCTTCAGATCTAGAATTTACAATTAGTTTTCTTAATTTTTACAGAAGGGTACCTTGCTGTTTTGAATATTTATTTTATTACAAGATGATTTATTGCCCTAACATCATTTCCTGATTCTGGATTATTTTAGTGCACAGGAAATTCTTATGACTAAATTAACTTCCCTTTCATCTACAATGATGCAGTGTAGATTATTTTGCATTTACTTGTAAGAAGAGAAATATTCCTTTATGAAGAACTTCTCTCAAGGCAGTCCTTTTTGTGATTAGTATAGAAGTAATGGTAAAATGGAATCTTATATGTCAAAAACAATCCTTCACCAGCAGTGCTTACATGTCCAAAGAACAGTACAAACATTAACCAACTAATCCATCAAAGTTTACTGGAAAACCTGGGAAGGAGGAAGAAATTTTCAAAGGTAGAAGAAAGACCATCCTGAAGAGCCTAAATCTGGATGAAGAGCAACATAAGGCCCAGATAGCCAGGAGATAGTTGACTCTCCTTATCTGACATGTAACTGAAGGAAAAGTGATACAAACTAATTGTTACAGACTGAGAGAGGGATCAGGATACAGAATACAATTTCTTACCATGATTTTCTTTTTGTTACCAGCTTCTTCCTTGATTTTCCACAAATGTGCAATGGTTTTTCTCTGTAAAATTTGAAGGTATTCCAGTGTTTGTTGCTCAGGGGCTCTAAAACTACTGCCATGCCCCACTTTAGGCCACCAGAATGGGAAAATTTATGATTACTTACCTGCAAATTTTCCTTTCTTTGAAGGGATACATCTGTGGCTATAGGGGGCAGAATCAAAACTGACTGAACAGCTGATGAGTGACTAGCCCCTACCTTCTGGAAACCCCCACCTCTTTGTTTTGAGATGCTTCCAAAGCCAGCCCCTCTGGACCATGAAACGCCAAATGAATCTCTTGTCCTGCATCAGCAGCTTGTAAAAATAAGTTTCACAGATCTCCCTTTTTCAGGGAAGTGCTGGATCTGTGGACTGATCTCTTTGAAGAAGCAGAACTTTTCAGCTAAGCAACCACAAATTCTCCGATTCTCTCTCAGAGCTAGGTCCACGAAGTCTCAGTGTGAGATTCTGTCAGCAAGGAAATGACAAAAATGTTTGTCAGAGAAAACGACAGAGAGTCCTGTGGCACCATACAGACTAACAGACATATTGGAGCATAAGCTTTCGTGGGTGAATACCCATTTTGTCAGACCACTGCATCTGACAAGTGGGTATTCACCCACGAAAGCTTATGCTCCAATACATCTGTTAGTCTATATGGTGCCACAGGACTCTTTGTCACTTTTTACAGATCCAGACTAACACGGATACTCCTCTGATACTTGTCAGAGAAAGGATTTCCTTACTCTAAGGAATCACCACAGTGAGCAAGACCCACTTGCCAAAGGCTGCAGTGGATGACGACTATCAGTCTTCTAAAATTTCGTAAACGTATGCAGGGATGATCAAGTTTGCAGCTTACAGATTTCTCTGGAAGGGGCCTGCCATTTCTCAGCCCATGATACAACCACTGTTCGTACTGAATGAGCTCTGGGGGATTGAGTTCTTTTGCTCTATATGCTTTAGCAATGCATCAACATGTCCAGCGAGAGTCTGATGATTTAGATGCATTAGCACATCTTTTTCTTGGCTGAAATACAACCAGTAAAGCTGCTGTTTTTCTTATGTTCTCTTTTGTTTTCAGATAACACTTTAAGGCTCACTTTACATCCAGTAAATGGCATAGCTGCTTCTTTGGGTGAGAAGGATATGGACAAAAAGAAGGCAATGAGAATTCTTGTGCTCAATGAAAAGTTAAATTTACTTTTAGAATAAAGATGGGTTCCATTCTCAAAACTACTTCAAAGCTCTCAACTCTGACACTTTTCTTGGTGAAGCAATAGCAATCAAAAAGGTAATTTTGATAGTCTAGTAATACAATTAAACTGATTTTACAGGTTTAAAGGGCACCTGAATTAAGGCATCAAGCACAATGTTCAATCCCAAGATGGAGCTGTATGCAATTTAGGAGGACGCAATAGTTTGTCCTTCTGGTTGGAAATGGAAGATTTTCTGGATATACTCAAAATTGCAAACAGTGCAGAAATGTGTACTTTTAAGGTATTAGTCTGCAAACTGATGTCAAAACCATCTTGTAAAATTCCAGAACATGAGGTACTTTGGCTACATGGTGCTGAATGTCTCTCTCTACAACAAGCTTTGAATTTAGACCAGATCCTTGAGTAAGCCCCGTTTGTTGATTTTAATCCTACATGCTAATGAGTTTCAATGAGACCAACAGAGTAACCCTTTGATTCTAGAAACTTCCTCTCAAATCCCAAACTGATAGATTTAACTTGCTTGGATCCTGGTGAAGAATTGGACCCTGGATAACAAATCTGGCCTTGGATTCAGGAACAGTGGTGGCTCCACTGACATATTCACAAAGTCAAGAAATCAAGGAGTCCTGGGCCAGTGTGGGACCACCACGATCACTTTTGCTTCCTCCTCTCTGATTTTCTGTATTACCCCGGCAATGAGAGGCAACTGGGGAAAAGCTGACTAAGTCACAGGGCATCTATGCCTAGGGCTCCTGGTCTCTTAAAAAATGGTCTTAAAATACAGTATCTCTTAGACTTTGCTTGATGCTTGCAGGATTACTATGCAGCTGTAGAGGAAAGCCTCCATGCTTGGTGATTTCCTATATGAGGGGAGGGGCAGAGGAGGTCAGAGGTAAAATGAGATTGCTATTCCCTGAGGAACAAATAAAAACTATACAAGCTGGTTGGGAAGAGCTGAACTGCCATCTTGTTCCAGAAACTTAACTTCTGATAGCCTAAAATGGAAGATGGAGCTTAATCTTGGAGTTGCTCACAACAGCCGGGAACCACCTCGAATTCCACAGGGAACAGGCAAATCCCAGTTATGAAGAATCCTGGTAGAAGCTGTGCACCTAAAAGCACACTTTGAACTAATGTAAATCAGAAGATAAAAACAAAGTTTACTTTTTACTATTTCTAACTTTAAAAAGCTCAATAACTCACCAAGGAAATTCAAACAATTATTATTTTAAATACAAACACCTTTTTAATGTTTTTACCTTTAATAAGTGCTTGGAAACTCTTTGGTTTGACCTGCCCTCTCTGAAGATCAATTTTTAGTGTCAGAAGAAGGGTAAAAAGGAATTTGTGGTATTCATAAAGGCCTCTGACAGAATATGTAAAAATTTCAAATGTAAGATACTCAATAATATTTGAGATTCTTTTCTGCGGCAAGGGAGACTTTTCAGATCTAAAGCATGAAAACAAAATACAAAGCAATAACATAATTAATACAAATATTAACTGTAATGGAAAGACAAAAATTTCAAAGATAGAGAAATCTATATATTCTTACCTGGCCATGGACTGATCAAATAACTTTAGGAACTGAGCCAGTGAAGTCTGGTACATGTTATTGACCATGCTCATTTCTGTGATAAGAAAATAAAGAATGCTTCCTCGTGTAGCAGCTGGTCGATATTCCTCTTGTGCAGTGTTAATCTTCACTTGAGGTTTCTCCTGCCACATATAATTTTTCAGATACTTCAGCAGCTGTTTGCTTAGTTGTTCGCAGTACACCAATCAAAGTTTCATCATCTACTAAAGAACCTAAAAGGACAAATATGAAACAGGTTTAGAATAGATTTTAGAATTTCCTATATGAAGAATTCAAAAATGAAAATTACAGAAGTTATTTACCTCAAACTGAAAAGATGTATTGAGTTTCACAACTTTTAAAAAATTCAGGTCGAGCAAAACAAGTATAAAAATCAAAATACCAAATTTTATATTTAGTATGTTAGAGAACTGCACTGATGCTGATGAAGATTTGACCGTACTCACGCAAGCTACAACTGTGCAGTGTGTCTGCTTTCACATGCATACAGTTTAGTACATCCATACACAGCACTCCTTGAAAGAATTTCAGGTTCTGTGGATTGGTTGCACTGAAAAAATCAATGAGACTTAATCTCCTAAATTGCATAAGCACTTGTAAAATGCTGCCCCTTATCCTGCAGTCCCTAGAGCAGATTAATTTAGAGTAATATTTAATTAAGGCATTGTCTACATTGGAAAGCTTTTTTGACCAGTTTTTTCTCACTATAATTATACAGGTGTAACTAAACCAAAGAGTAGGTCCATGCTTGTTTGTATAAAGCGGCTTAAGTACATCCCTTGTGAGTCATAGCATAAACAAAGGGCTCCTTTTTTTTGAAATATCTACACAGCACTCTGGGTAGATATTTGAGGATGCAGTATTCCATGACTAGGTTTGTTTATTGCTGTGAATTGTGGGATACTTACCAGAACCAACTGGATTTCTGCAATTTGGGGTCAAACTTCCATGAGTCTGTCAATGGTATTCCACAATTCACCTGATTTTCACTAACCAGTGCTGTTTTCAAACTGTTCCAGTTTTGATCTGCTGTCAGACAGCACAGAGGAATCACTGCAATCCTAACCATCATTAGTACGAACAGGAAGCTCCAGATATATAGGTAGTCATGCAGGCGGGTGGCTGAGTAGAAGATGGAAGACTGATGCTACACAGATACTGCTAGAGGAAGAGGAGGATCAAACCAGGAAATTGTATCTGTATGACATTTTCCTGGCTGGCTTCACTTGGTGAAGCGCTGCTTCTGGGCCTGGCCAATGAGAAACCAACTGGTGGTACAGGACAGTACTGCAGACCTGGTGTAACTAGTAGTGGCTGCAGAATTTCAGAACGCAGAAGGTCACTTTCATGGAAAGCTGTGCAGAGCTTATCCCAGAGCTTCAGTGTTGGATCAACAACATGCAAGTTCCCCAAAACACAAAGAAACATGTGGCCATCATCCTACCGGTGTCTTGCAATTCATCAACAGAAACAGGTATTTTCCACATAAGCCCTAGAAATAGATCACTCTGGCAAGTTCACTAACATTAACGTGCGTAGTCCGGAAAGATCAATAATGCTGGGATTTTTGGAAATTCACTTATTGTTTTTATGTAATGAAAAATAGAACTTTTACTCCCAAACCACTATGGACATTACTGGGGTGGTCCCAGCTGTTGTTCTGGGAGGCCAAGCTTACCCTCTGCTTCCCTGACTTATGAAGACTTTTATGGGACACTCGTATAAGAGAAAGGAGCTGTTCAACTGTTCCTGGAGTAGCAGCATAACAACTACAGAGAATGCATTTGGAAGAATGAAGGAAGGTGGAATCTCATGACAAGGCTGAAGAGTCCTGAGAGATACCTGCCTTGTGTTAAAGGTGCTTGTTGTCATAATATCTACCAGACATGGTGATGTGCAGCCAGTGCCTTGAAGAAAGTTTCTAAATCCACATCAGTAGATACTAATGTGACAGATTATTTTAATATAGCACTTAATACTGGATGAGGTCCTCTCTGCTATATTGTTAACCTGGTTCTTCAGCTGGGTCTCTAATGGTGTCTGCAGTTGAATCTCTGACTGGCTGTAGAGAGTGCTGAAGAGATTGTAGCTGTCCAGGGGAATTTCCTCCTGGCTGGGATCCATGGTTGCCTGTGTGGTTTCCAAAGCTGACTCTTTCATTGTGGACCAAACTGTCCAAACATTTACCAGCAGTTTGTTGCGGCCTCTTGGGCAAAAATCTGTTCTGTTCTATTCTATTCTATTCTATTCTATTCTATTCTAGTTCTTATATGGCACTTATCATTGTAGTAGCTGAATGCCTTCTACTGGTGCAGTAAGCAATGTGGTGCGCGTGTGCACACACACACACAGAGCTATCTACATATGCTAGAGAAGGCAGGGAAAAAGAAATGGCGCCTGAGAAAGTTCTCATCTCCTGAATAGACAAGGTTTAACCTTACTGTAGAAAGTTCCATCGTGTCAGAGAAAAGACAGTTACTCACCTTTGTAACTGTTGTTCTTCGAGATGTGTTGCTCATATCCATTCCAGTTAGGTGTGTGCGCGCCACGTGCACGTTTGTAGGAGATTTTTACCATAGCAACACTCGGTGGGCCGGCAGGGCGCCCCCTGGAGTGGCGCCGCTATGGTACCGGATATATACCCCTGTCGGCCCCTCCGCTCCTCAGTTGCTTCTTGCCGGCTACTCCGACAGTGGGAAAGGAGGGCGGGTTTGGAATGGATATGAGCAACACATCTCGAAGAACAACAGTTACAAAGGTGAGTAACCGTCTTTTCTTCTTCGAGTGCTTGCTCATATCCATTCCTGTTAGGTGATTAGCCTTACCTAGGCGGTGGGGTCGAAGCGAGACACTGCGGAATGTAAGACCGCTGAGCCAAAGGTGGCATCGTCTCTCTGCTGGACCAATGCATAGTGTGATGCAAAGGTGTGGATGGAAGACCAGGTAGCCGCGCGACATATTTCCCAGATGGGAACATGGGCCAGGAAAGCGGCAGATGAGGCTTGAGCCCGAGTAGAGTGGGCAGTGAGATGGCCAGTCAGAATGTGGGCCAATTCGTAGCATGTCCGGATATAGGATGTCACCCAAGATGAGATCTGTTGCGAAGAGATTGGCATGCCCTTCATGCGCTCTGCGACCGCTACAAATAGCTGAGGCGAACATCTGAAAGGTTTTGTTCTCTGGATGTAAAAGGCTAGAGCCCAGCGGACATCCAGGGTATGCAGCTGTTGTTCCTGGCTCAGTGAGTGCAGCTTTGGGAAAAAGACTGGTAGAAAGATGTCTTGATTAATGTGGAAGGCAGAGACCATCTTAGGGAGGAATGCCGGGTGCGGTCGCAGCTGTACCTTGTCCTTGTGGAATACCGTATACAGAGGATCCACCATCAAAGCGCGAAGTTCCGATACTCGTCTAGCCGAGGTGATAGCAACGAGGAAGGCTGTCTTCCAGGACAGGTACAGCAGTGAGCATGTGGCTAAAGGCTCAAAGGGGGGGGGGCATAAGCCTAGCTAATGCGAGGTTGAGATCCCAGGTAGGGGATGGGCGCTTGACCTGAGGGTAGAGCTGCTCCAAGCCCTTGAGGAATTTGGAAACTATGGGGTGAGAGAAGATTGAACTGCCAGTTTCCCCAGGATGGAAGGTGAAAATAGCTGCAAGATGCACCCTTATAGAAGAGATCGCCAGGCCCTGCTCCCTGAGGGACCATAAGTAGTCCAAGATAATGGGGACCGATACACCTTCGGGAATAAAGTCATGCTGGGCGCACCAGTGGGAGAAGCGCTACCACTTGGTGAGATATGTTGCCCGTGTGGAAGGCTTTCTGCTTCCCAGTAGCACCTGTTGAACAGAGGTGGAACAATGCAATTCAGATTGGTTCAACCAGACAGCAGCCATGCTGTCAGATGGAGGGATTGCAGGTCCGGATGGTGAAGTCTGCCAAAGTCCTGCGTTATGAGGTCCAGGCAGAGTGGCAGAGGTATCGGGTCTGCCAGAGAAAGGTCGAGCAGCAGAGTGTACCAGTGCTGTCTCGGCCATGCCGGAGCGATCAGTATTAGCTGGGCTCTGTCCCTGCGGAGATTGACTAGAACTCTGTGGACGAAGGGAAAAGGTGGGAAGGCATAAAATAGGTGACCTTTCCAGGGAATTAGGAACGCGTCCGAGAGGGAGTCTGGGGAGCGACCCTGCAGGGAGCAGAACACCTGCATTTCCTGTTCTCTCGGAGGCAAGAGGTCTATCTGGGAAAGCCCCACTTCTGGAATACAGAATGGAGAATGTCCGGACGGATGGACACTCATGGGACAGGAAGGACCTGCTCAGGTGATCTGCGAGAGAGTTCTGGACTCCCGGGAGAAAGGAGGCTACCAGGTCTATTGAGTGGGCTATGCAGAAGTCCCCACAGTTGCATCGCCTCTTGACAAAGGGGGGGAAGATCGCGTCCCTCCCTGCTTGTTTATGTAATACATGGCCGTTGTGTTGTCTGTAAACACTGCAACACAACGGCCCTGTAGATGACGCTGGAAAGTTTGGCACGCCTGTCGGACCGCTCTCAGTTCGCGGACATTGATGTGAAGCGCCAATTCCCGAGAGGACCAAAGGCCTTGAGTGCGAAGGTGCCCTAGGTGAGCACCCCAGCTGAGAGATGAGGCGTCCGTTGTTAGGAACGCGGAGGGCTGCGGTGGATGGAATGGTCGACCCATACACACCAGGGATGGTGTCAGCCACCAGTCGAGGGAGCCCAGAATGCTCGATGGAACTGTGAGTATCATGTCTATGGCGTCCCTGCATGGACGATAGATTGAGGTGAGTCAAGTTTGAAGAGGACGCACGCACAGTCTGGCGTGCTTTGTGACGAAAGTGCACGTAGGCCATGTGACCGAGGAGGCCAAGGCAAGTGCGGGCAGAGGTTGTTGGGAAGCTTTGTAGTCTTTGTACAAGGGAGACTATAGCCTGAAACCGAGGTGGAGGCAAGCTGGCAGTTGCAAGATTGGAGTCCAGCATGGCCCCTATGAATTCTATTCTCTGCGAAGGCACCAAAGTGGATTTTTACAAATTGATTATCAGGCCTAGACGGGTGAATAGGTCCTTGATGATGCTCACATTAGCAGTGACCTGTGCCTCGGAGGTCCCTCGAATAAGCCAGTCGTCGAGGTATGGAAAGAGATGTATTCGACGACGGCAGAGGGAGGCGGCGACTACCACCATACACTTCGTGAATACCCAAGGGGCTGAGGAGAGGCCAAAGGGAAGGACCGTAAACTGGTAATGTTGACGATTTCACCACCAAAGCGTAGATACCGTCTGTGCGGGGGGTAAAATAGCGATGTGGAAATATGCATCCTTCATGTCGAGAGCAGTGTACCAATCTCCGGGATCCAGGGAAGGGATGATGGTTCCCAGGGATACCATGCGGAACTTGAACTTTTTCATGAATTTGTTCAGTCCTCGCAGGTCCAGGATAGGCCAGAGGCCTCCTTTTGCCTTGGGGATTAGGAAATATCTGGAATAGAACCCCTTGCCTCTTAACTCCTCCGGAACCTCCTCTATAGCTCCCATTGCAAGAAGCCTCCAAACCTCCTGCAATAGGAGTTGCTCGTGAGAGGGGGTCCCTGAAAAGGGATGAGGAGGGGGGTTGGGGGGGGTTTGAAATAAACTGAAGACGATATCCAAACTCCACTGTGTGTAGGACCCAACGGTCCGAGGTTAGTTGGGACCCGCAGGGAGAAATGGGGCAAGGCGGTTGTAGAACTGAAAGGATCCTGGGAGGCCATTGGTATACTGCTCTCGGGTGCACCGTCAAAGTTTGGTTTTGGTCCCGCTGGTGGCTTGGTGGGACCGGAATTGTTACCCCCTGAGGCCCAGACTGACGTCTGCAATTGGTACGACCTTTCCTTCTGATGAAGTCTTGCCTCAGCCGAGGTGGGGGGTAGGGGCGCTGAGGTTGCGGCCAGAAAGACCGTCTTTGAGTCTGTAGCGTATGCATTCCCAGAGAACGCATAATACGCGATTGTCTTTTAGACTCTGTAGCCTAGGGTCCGTCTTCTGCGAGAACAGGCCCTGGCCATCAAAAGGTAAGTCTTGTATAGTCTAGTGAAGTTCAGGTGGCAGGCCTGACACTTGCAGCCATGATATACGTCGCATGGCAATTCCAGAGGCGACCATTCTAGCTGCCGAATTGGCGGGCATCCAGCGAGGCCTGGAGGGAGGTCCGTGCAACTTTCTTCCCTTCCTCCAGGAGTGCTGTGAATTCCTGGCGGGAGTCCTGTGGGACGAGCTCTGTAAACTTCCCTACCGCCTCCTAGGTGTTCTAGCTGTACCTACTCAGGAGGGCTTGTTGGTTCGCCACCCTGAGTTGGAGGCCTCCTGCGGAATAGATTTTTCTTCCTAATAGATCCATTCGCCTGGCCTCCCTTGATTTAGGTGCAGGGGCTTGCTGGCCATGGCGTTCCCATTCATTGACAGACTGTACAACCAATGAACAGGGAGGGGAGTGTACATAAAGGTACTCATACCCTTTGGAGGGCACCATGTATTTCCGTTCGACCCCTCTGGCTGTGGGCGGTATGGATGCTGGGGATTGCCAGATGGTATCCACTCTAGCCTGAATTGAACGAATGAAGGGGAGGGCCACCATAGTTGGCGCCTCCGCCGACAGTATACTGATTACCGGGTCCTCCACCTCAGGAACTTCCTCTACAGGTAAGTTGATATTAAGGGCGACACGCCGCAGAAGGTCCTGGTGTGACCTAAGGTCAATTGGAGGTGGTCCCGATGTTGACGTCCCCGCCACCGCTTCATCCAGGGAGGAGGAGGATGAAACCCCGGGGACAAGCGGGTCCTGGACTGACTCCTGATCCTGAGGAATGTCCAGAGTCGGTAGATCTTGTGGGTCCAGTACAGTACATGGGCAGGAGATTCCTTCGTACCAGCCGGGAGAGGTCTGCTAAAGGTGGCCTCTGGCGCTCGGTGTTCGGAAGGGCCAGAGCGGATGGTATAGGGGGTCCACCCTGGGCTTGGTGATAAGCCTAAGGTGTCCAAAAGGACCACTGATGAGGTTCCTGGTCCGGGTCAAGGGTTCCTTGGGCGAACCTGTTGTGAGTATCCGAATCCCCATAGGATGCACTGTCTGCATGGGAGGAGGTAGTCGGATAACTAGAAGGCCATGGAGGGGCGGAGACCATTTGATGCGGGTCCCTGCGTCCACTCAATCTGTCCCCATGCGGTGCCGGAGAATGGTACCGGGAGTCGTATCGGTGCCGGGAATGAGACTGGGACCTGCGACTGGCATGGTGCCGGGAGGTCGACCGGTGCCTTGAATCGCCGTGCCGAGATCGGCTGCGAGAAGTGCAGTGCCGCGAGTGGTGTCGGGACCTAGATCGGTGCCAAGAGTATCTGGTCGGCGACCGGGACCTCGAATAGTGCTGCGAGTATGACCGGTACCTCGATGGGGAGCGGTACCGGGACTGTGAGCGGCGCCGGGACTGGGATCGATGACAGGACCAAGAATGCCTGTGGGACCTGGATCGGGACCAGCAACGTTCAGTGGTACCGGGCGAAGATGGTCTCATGAGGGCCGTCTTGCCTATTGACTGAACAACCCGCACCGGTGGTGCCGGGGGTTGAGGCAGCTTAGGCTCCGTCAAGGCAATCAAGTCCCGTGCTGTGGAGAACATCACCGGAGTGGAGGGCACAGTAAGCTCAACCACAGCGCATGCCGGGGAGCTGGTAGGCACCGGACTCGACGGCTCTTGTGAGGCCGGAATCAATGGTGCGGAGGACATTGGTGCCGCGGCAGATGTCAGTGCCAGGTGGTCCGACTTAGCTAAGCGCTCAGACTGCGGCGTAGATACAGTAGCCGCAGGAGGCTTGTGCTTCTTGCTCCTTGGTGAGAGAGAGCGGTGCTGGGCAGGAGCTTGGGCCAGTGATGGCTGATGTCGAGGAGCCTTCACTGTTGGCGCGTGCTCCGGTGCAGAAGAGGCACTTGTTCCTGGTGCCACAGGTGGTGCCGAAGACGGAGGAGTCAGCGCTGCCTCCATCAAGAGTTGCTTCAGGCGAATGTCCCACTCTTTTTTAGTCCGGGGCTTGAAAGCCTTATAGATGCGGCACTTGTCTGTGAGATGTGATTCACCTAAACACTTGAGAGAGGAGTCGTGAGGGTCTCTTGTGGGCATCGGCTTATGACAGGCCGAGCACGATTTGAAGCCCAGTGAACCGGGCATAGGCCCCACTACTGGGTGAGGGGAAGGGGCTAACCCCCAATCCCTCCTAACTATATACAATAACTACTACAGAACTAATAACTAAACACTAACTATACTTGTAGGAAATAGAACTATATACACAATACAATAGAAACGAGCGAATCGCTAGGGAGGTGGAGGTCAGCTAAGCTGCGCTCCACTGTTCCAACGACCGACACGGGCGGTAAGAAGGAACTGAGGAGCGGAGGGGCCAGCAAGGGTATATATCCAGCACCATAGCTGCGCCACTCCAGGGGGCGCCCTGCCAGCCCACCGAGTGTTGCTAGGGTAAAAATCTCTGACGAACGTGCACGCGGCACGCGCACACCTAACTGGAATGGATATGAGCAAGCACTCGAAGAAGAAATGAAGTTGTTAACAATAATGTTCATCCCAGAGCTTAAGGCAATCTTTTATATATCCTGGGCCATGCAGCACCTTGAAGATAAGACCCAAGACCTTGAATTTGATTCAATATTCTGAGGAAGCATTCACAGTATATAAGTGTACTAGGAGCATTGCAGAGGTATGATTTTTGTAATTCTGCTCTAGATCCTTGTCTTTGATGCAGCACCAGCATGCGTCCTGGGAATACTCCTTTGCCTGTATTTGCTCTGCTAAACACTTGTAGCTCTTTGTATTCCAATGACCTCTGGAAGGACTGAACTTGGTCCTTATCTGTCTCCAGAGGTCACAGCAGGATCTCCTAACATAAGCACACACAAGCATGATGGCTGTAATGGACTTTGGGTTCTGTGAACTTGTCACAAGCTAGATTTGCAAAGAGATGCACTTAAGCTAGTGCTGGTATTTAAAGAGTGGGGACATCCAGTCAAGTGGATCCCAAGCTGTAGAGAGTGCACAGGTAACCTAATAGACCAATCAAAATGAGAAGCAATCACAGAATCATAGACATGTAGGAGTGAATATACTTCAAGAGCTCCTGTGCTGAGGCAGGATCAACCTGTTCTTAAAAACATCCAATGAGAGGACTCCACAATCTCCTTTGGTAACCTATTCAGTACTTACCTATCTTTATAGCTACAACATTTTTTCTGAGTAACTAATCTAAATCTCCATGGCTGCAGACTAAGCCAACTACTTCTTGTCCTACCTTTATCAGACATGGAGCACAATTGATGACTGTCCTCCTGTAATAGCCCTTAACGTATCTGAAAACTATCAGGTCCCTTCTTAGTCTTCTTTTCTCAAGACTAAACATGCCCAGTTTATTTAAACCTTTCCTCATAAGTCAGCTTTTCTAAGCCCTTTATCATTTTATTGCTCTCCTTTGCACTCTCCAATTTGTCCACATCTTTCTTAAAGCATGATGCCCAGGCTTGAACACAATATTTCTGCTGAGGTTTTACCAGTAATTGTTCTGCTTGTTCAGTATCTCCCACATCTTACAAACACTTCTGTTAATACATTCTAGAATGATATCAGCCTTTTCCACAACTGCATCACATTGTTGGCTCACATTCAATTTGTGATTCAATATAACTCCCAGCTCCTGTTCAGCAGTACTACTGCCTAGCCAGTTATTCCAGTAATATGTATTTATGCATTTGATTTTCCCTTCCTAGGTTTAATACTTTGTACTAGTCTTTATTGAATTTCATCTTGTTGATTTCAGACCAATTCTCCAATTTATAAAGTCCTTTTAAATTCTAATCCTGTCTTCTAAGGATCTTGCAACCCACTCACCTTGGTGTCATTTGCCAATTTTATAAGCATAGTCTCCACAGCTATCCAAGCCACCAATGAAAATATTGTAGGGATGGACCCTACATATGTTTTCCCAGTTTGATAGTGAAACACTGATAACTATCCTCTGAGTAGCTTCTTCAAGAAGTTATGCACCCACCTTATAATAATTTCATTTAGACCATATTTCCCTATTTTGTTTATGACAATGTAATGTGAGATAGTGTCAAAAGCCTTACCAAAAATCAAAATATATTATGTCTACTGCTTTCTCCCTATTCATTAGGCAGTAACTCTATCAAAGGAAATTATGTTGGCTTGGCCTGATTTGTTCTTGGCAAACCCATATTGGACATAAGTTACCACTCAATCTTCTTGATGCTTGCAAACTGATTGTTCAATAATTTGTTCCCATATCTTTCCAAGTACTGAAGTTAGGCTGACTGGTCTGAAATTCCCTAGGTCCTCAAAGGAATGTGGAAGTGTGGTAGAAGGACTACCTGCAGTGGCATAGCTGTTAAGAAATGGTGAGGTATCTATATGAAGTTTTCAGCACTATATCTCATTTAAAACTAGAATCAAGTTGCTTCCATTAAGATTAATTATAGTGGGATAAGACACAAGATAACGCAAAATATTTGTGTTTGGATGCAAGGCAGTTTATTATTTTTGCATAATCTAAAGATATACTTTAAAAAATCCTTTCCCCTATAGACAAGGGCTCAATGTCCTTTTCTCTTTGTTCTCTTTTTCATATATCAGGAGAGTGGGACATGCTGCTGGCAACTCCCAGGAGAGTCAGTCCACTAAGATACATGTGCATACGGTGACCAGACAGCAAATGTGAAAAATCAGGATGGGGGTGGGGGGTAATAGAAGCTTATATAAGAAAAAGACCCACAAATTGGGACTCCGTCTATAAAATTGGGACATCTGGTCACCCTACATGTGTATAGTGAGTCTAAAAAATGATTTTGGCTTTTATAACAAATCAGGACAGGTATTTTTAAGAAAGCTGCTCCATAATCCTGTTTTATTGCACAATGGACTGGTATAAATGTGCCTAGTTGCACTAACTTCAGAGCTACACCAGTTTACAGCAGCTGAGTATCTGGTTGAAGTAGCTTTATCTCTCTTCCTACTATAGCTGCACTGTAGGTGTTAAACCCCCACTTCTCTGGCAATGTAAAGGGACCTTAAAAGGCATGTAAGTGATTATACTCCATTTAAGATGCCTTTAGATTACCAGAGCAATAAAAGTGCTTTCCTTCAATAGAGGCAGTAATATACTAGCTAAACAGTTTTTTCCTTTGTGGAAGGACATCTCCCCTCAGAAGAGACACCTATAATAACACACTCCTGATGTTCCTACCACGTCAGCACTGAGACTTAATTGTATTCTGCTCTACATACAATACTGATGCACAACAGATAAGGAGTCAGGGTTCTGATATGGTGATCCACTTTTAGCTGTAACGCTCCTCCAGATTTAAAGACAGCAGGTACCACAATAGGACAAAAAGGGAAACTGGTCCCCATATATGGTACACAGAGCCAAAACAGTTTCCACAGACTCATTAATTCATTTGTGTGTTGAGGATCTCCCTGGAGTGGAGATACAGATGTTCCAAGGCCTCTGGTGCAGAATTCAACACCGAAACTATTCCACAGCATCTACACCAGTTTCAATGGCAGATCTTCGGATTTCTCCTTCTCTGACCTCCCTCATATTCCCTTTCACCAAACCATACCTCTATGAAACTTTACTCTGTGCAAATGGTAAAGATCCCGTGTGACTTCACCAGATCTGGCCTCTCCCCAGTGGAACTACACCAGTTCATGCCCGTACATACATAGATGAGCATGTCTAGAGGGTTCATCTCAAATGCTAGTCACCTTCTTCCACTTTCCTTAGATGAGCTTCTGATAAAGGGTAAGTGTGGTTTAATATACTATTTCTTGCTTTGTTTGTGGTTCACATAAAGGCCCTTCCATATTGACACCGATTAGTTTTATTTTCCCTATAAAAAATCCCAGTTTTTACTCATTAATATATAACCTTTAGTTGCGCTTAGTTTATAGAGAAGATTGTCTTCCAATTCTTTCATCTTCCGCTTATTAATAGTTACATCTTCCATGAGTTTAATTCGCTCTCCCTCCAGCTCCTAGTATCAGAAATCAAGAAAATGATACAACTGTTTATCGACTATACCACTGCATCATATTTAAAAAGCATTTGCCCATACTGCTGCTTACTAGAGCTTATATCTTATTTCAGTTATATTTTCCCTATTTATATAAATATTTCTATAACTTTTTTTATTTCTTTAAGTAGCATGTTTTTCCTGTGTTTATCCAGCTTCAACTATCTTAATAAATGCCAAATTGCAGTATATTATTTCTAATTCTGAGACTAGCACATTTTTGTTTAGAAATTTCCATTCTGAAACTTAATAAAATGTTAAAAGATTGTCAGTTTGCCCATCTTTATTTGCATTTTCTTCCCACATATTAAAGTTAGATAAACAAGTAAGTACCACTATTGCACAATTAGTATTGCAGTTCTTTGTTCATCTTGCTAGCTTACCTGTTTCTCAGTAAGAATTACTCTTTTCAGTAACTGATTCTCAAGTCCTTTCATTGTAACGGTGAAATCAATAACTGATGTTTTAGCATTGATCTCAGGTGTGAAAGCAGGATTGGGTAGTTTTGTAGTAATATACAGTTTAAATGTAGTCATTATCTCTACCTCCTTATCACCAACTTTCACCTGAAGAAAAAGTGACAGCAAATTAATTTGGTTTTAATCAGTAATGCTAATTGACTGACTGTGTACAAATCATGGAAACATTTACATCTTTGAAATAACATAGATGAAAATTAGTATATTTGTGTCACAGGTCAAGTTACGAAAAAACCATCAGTAAAGCTCAAGAAACAAAAAGTGATTAGCAGTTATGATTTGTTATAAAAGTAGTATTAACTCAAGATACATGAAGGAACTACTTCCAGTGTAGGGCTTCAGTGACTCCAAGGGCATTATCATTATAATCTTGAACTCAAACATAACTAATCACAGCTCAAGACTCAAATCCAGAGAAAATGTTGACCTTTACGGAAATCATGTTTCTCTCATAAACGGAGCAGAGGAAGAAATTAATGAATCAAGCAAGGTAGACTAAATAGTTTTGTCTTATCTTTATTACAACAAGATGAATTTAAAGTATCTCTGCAAAAATAAGTCTCTTTTTCCATCACTTTTATATAGTACTGCATACATCAGTTACATATTCTATCCACACAGCTGTTTTAAACCCACAAATCATTTCCCATATTCTCTAAAATCTGCATGTGTGTGCACTAGCGCAAGGAAGTTTAAGTGGTGAGTAGAGCTCCCTTATCATGCACACATAGGCTTACCTGGGTTACTTCAAACACGACCCTTGGGGAGAGTGGGTAGAGAGGAGGTATCTCCACCTCACACTGTTGCCTACCCTGCTCTGGCAACTCAACAAATACCAAAGAAAAGAATATTTAAACAGTTTTATAGGAGACAATTCTCATTACCACCAATAATCTGGACTACAGCCTCTGTCAAGTAGCCTTTAGCTTCCAATGTAATTATACATACTGACATTGAAAATTAATATATATAAAAATACCCCAAAGACAATTCATTTTGGGCATTTAGGATTAAGGATACAGTTATTTTAGTTGGGAATTCTTCCATTTTTAGTCATTTCATAATGTATTAAGGTGATTTTCTTTCTTTCTATAGAAAGTCACAGTGGAGGGGAGAATTGCAGAGGAAAAATGGTAGCCATAATGCATGCTAGAACAAAGTAGATGGACACTTCCCTAATTTCCTCTAGGAAATCAAAATTGTATATGTATGCTGTTATATCATTAAATTAAGGAGAAAGGAACTGCATGAGTCATTTGAGCACAAGAATAAAAGACACAAGAGGAGGACAGATATTTCTTATTACCAGTAAAGCACACTCCAAAAAGTTAAAGGTCATGCATCATTATGATTAGCCCACTGATGAAGACAGTTAGATGTCATTTCTTCTGAAGCCTGTTAATTCTATTCTTAGTGGAGGCTAGTTGGGCATCACTTAAAAAAAAATCAGTACAAAGCACATCCACCATTCAATAGGATTAATGCAATGGACTGCTGGTTTGAAAGTCTCAGGAGTGACTTCTAATTAAACTCAGTTTCCTTACACACCATCATATTACTTTGCTATTACATTAACATGTCATCGCAAACCACATTTTATTACTTCCATTTAGTGTTTTCAATTCATTTGTATTAGCCCATAGAAAATAAAATATGTTCCATTTAGCACAGCTTTAGAAAGAACTATATCATTCAACACAAAATAAACATTTTATATTATAATTCTTCTGTTAGGTAACTAACCTTGAAAGAGGTTCCTGATTTAATGAAATTCTTTTCTAATATATTATCCAGTGCTGGATCCAACTCTTCACTTATATCCTCAATCACAAGTGATCTTCCCAATGAAAGGCTGTCCTCTAAGTGTGTGCGGAAATACTTGTGGTTCAAAGTTGTCACCTTTGAAAGGAAATAATTTTGTCTTTATAATAATAAACTATGTGTTCAAAGTTCTTTATAAAAACCACAGGATTTACTAGCAAAATTGCTTTGCTTGTTTTTGCATTTAAAAGAAAGCAACGTATTCATTTGGCTTAGTGTAGCAATCAGAGTTCTGGTAAGAAATATTTTGTCATGTATACAGTGAAATGTATTAATAATACAACTTTGAATTAATGAAGATGATTCAAGGGATTAGTTGTAATGGGACAGGGAGCTTTTCACTATTAGGTCACCAAAGTCTGATGTAGATCATTAAAGAATTGAGTTGTTACCACCTTTCATCCAACCATTTGTTTGTTTTCAACTCTGCCACAGCATCACTAATCTGTGACCCCTTAGACCCAGGTTCTCTGCTTTAGCCCCCAAGTGCAGCAACAATAAGGATGCTCAATAAACTGTAAGAGTTGGCAACACTAGATTAATCCTTTTAAAAATACAGGCTTCCCTATCCAAGCTACTTCAGCTAACTTTGCTTAGCTATTCTTCCATATTAAGCTTTGATATAATCGTGATCAGCATTACTTTCCATGTTATTTGATAAACTGACATCTTAGCTTGAGGAAATAAATTTTAATAACTTTAGGCTACCCAGGCACTTCTTTCTCTTTTGATTGCTCTCTGCTTGTTCCAGTGTCTTTGTTTTTCTTTCAGAGACATTCTGAAAAGAGTAAAGAGACCAAAACTATGCCCAGATAGATATGTTTGAAAGAAGGAAGCTTACCTGCAAAGTTATATTCTATAAAGATATGCATCCTGATAGACTACCACTCTCCCTTCCTCCTATCCAGACAGCTAAGACTTCTGTGATTTGCTCTTTTTACTTTCTCTTTAATTTCTGGATTTTCTGCAATTATTTTCAACTCCCATTTTAAAATTAACCACCTGTAAGCAGCCTAGACACATCAGCAGGAGCAGCATGTACCAAAAATCTGAGCACAGGGAGCACCCATTGGGGCTTTGTGAAATAAAGGGTGGGAAAATCTGTCAGAATAAACATTTTTGTGGGCAACTAATCTTTTTCCTAGTAAACAGGGAGATATTCAGTCTGTATATTTAGAAGCTTAGTTATTTTATCCTGCATTGAATGTTTTAGTATTTATTTAATATTCTATATTGTAGTTCTCAGAAGCCACATCAGAAATTGACTGTTCTATGTTATGTTTGTATGAACATATGTGGAGATACACATCCTGCCCCAAAGAGCTTATAGTCTAAGGGTATGTCTAGACTGTGAAATTAGGTCAATTTTATAGAAGTCGATTTTTTAGAAATTGATTTTATACAGTTGATTGTGTGTGTCCTCACTGAGCACATTAAGTCAGCAGCATGCATCCACAGTACTGAGGCTAGTGTCGACTTTCAGAACGTTGCACTGCGGGTAGCTATCCCACAGTTCCCGCAGTCTCCGACGCCCATTGGAATTCTGGGTTGAGCTCCCAATGCCTGATGGGGCAAAAACATTGTCGTGGGTGGTTTTGGGTACATGTCATCAGGCCCCCCTCCCTCTCTTCCTCCCTCCCTCCATGAAAGCAATGGCAATCAATCGTCATTGAACGACTGCTTCTGCTGTCACTCTGCTCTCCTGCAGACGCCATACCACGGCAAGCATGGAGCCTGCTCAGATCACAGTGGCAGTTATGAGCACTGTAAACACCATGTGCATTATCCTGCAGTATATGCAGCACCAGAAACTTTAAACGCAGGTGAGGAGGCGATGGCAGCGCGGTGACGAGAGTGATGAGGACATGGACACAGACTCCTAACAAAGCCTAGGCCGTGGAACACTGATTCTGGGCCCGCACAGTGTTGCAGGTCTGGGATGATTCCCAGTGGCTGCAAAACTTTTGCATGCATAAGGGCACTTTCATGGAACTTTGTGATTTGCTTTCCCCTGCCCAGAAGCACAAGAATACCAAGATGAGAGCAGCCCTCACAGTTCACAAGTGAGTGGCGATAGCCCTCTGGAAGATTGCAATGCCAGACAGCTACCGGTCAGTCGGGAATCAATTTGGAGTGGGCAAATCTACTGTGGGGGCTGCTGTGATCCAAGTAGCCAACGTGATCACTAACTTGCTGCTATCAAGGGTAGTGACTCTGGGAAATGTGCAGGTCATAGTGGATGGCTTTGTTGCAATGGGATTCCCTAACTGTGATGGGGCGACAGACAGAACGTATATCCCTATCTTGGCACCGGAGCACCATGGCAGCCATACATAAACCGCAAGGGGTACTTTTCAATGGTGCTGAAAGCACTGATGGATCACAAGGGACATTTCACCAACATCGACGTGGGATGGCCGGGAAAGGTACGTGACGCTCACATCTTTAGGAACTATGGTCTGTGTCAATGGCTGGAGCAAGGGACTTACTTTCCAGACCAGAAAATAACCATTGGGGATGTTGAAATGCCTATAGTGATCCTTGGGGACTCAGCCTACCCCTTAATGCCATGGCTCATGAAGCCATACACAAGCACCCTGGACAGTAGTCAAAAGCTGTTCAACTATAGGCTGAGCAAGTGCAGAATGGTGGTAGAATGTGCTTTTGGACATTTAAAAGCGCACTGGCGCAGTTTACTGACTCAGTTAGACCTCAGCGAAACCAATATTCCCATCATTATTACTGTTTGCTGTGTGCTGCACAATATCTGTGAGAGCAAGGAGGAGGCATTTATGGCAGGGTGGGAGGTTCAGCAAATCATCTGGCAGCTGATTACACGCAGACAGACACCAGAGTGGTTAGAAGAACACAGTCGGGCACAGTGTGCATCAGAGAAGCTTTGAAAACCAGTTTCATGACTGGCCAGGCTACGGTGTGGAAGTTCTGTTTGTTTCTTCTTGATGAAAACCCACATCCTTGGTTCACTCTGCTTCCTGTAAGCCAACTGCCCTCCCTTCCTCCCTTTGGTCACCGCTTGCAGAGGCAATAAAGTCATTGCTGTTTCAAAGTCATGCATTCTTTATTAATTCATCACACAAATGGGGGGATAACTGCCAAGGTAGCCCGGGAGGGGTGGCAGAGGAGGGAAGCATCAGGTGGGGTGGTGGAGGAGGGGAAGAGGGGAAGACAAGGACACACTGCAAAACTTATTGAATGCTAGCTTTCTGTTGCTTGGCCAGTCCTCTGGGGTGGAGTGGTTGGATGCCCACAGGCCCCCCACTACGTTCTTGGGCATCTGGGTGAGGAGGCTATGGAACTTGGGGAGGAGGGCAGTTGGTTACACAGGGGCTGCGACGGCGGTCTGTGCTCCTGCTGCCTTTCCTGCAGCTCAACCATATGCCAGAGCATATAGGTTTGATCCTCCAGTAGCCTCAACATTGCCTTCTGCCTCCTCTCATCATGCTGACGCCATCTATCATTGATCCCGCCACCTCTCCTCTTGCTCCCGTCCCTCCTGTTCTCGAGTACATTTTGTGCTTTCCTGCACTCTGACATTGTCTACCTCCACGCACTCTGCTGGGCTCTTTCAGTGTGGGAGGACTGCATGAGCTCAGAATATTTCATCGCGAGTGCATTTTTTTCGCCTTCTAATCTTTGCTAGCCTCTGGGATGGAGATGATAGGGAAAGCGTTGAAACATTTGAAGCTGAGGGAGGAATGGAAGGGAGAGTAGTATTTAAAAAGACATATTGTAGAGAACAATGGGTAGACTCTTTCATGGTGAACCAAGCTGTTAACATTACATAGCACATGTGCTTTCTTTACAAGGTTGCATTTTGTCTCTTATATTGAGGGCCTGCCAATATGGTGTGAGAGATCACACACACAGGGCCGGCAGGCAACAGAATTCAGCTTGCAGGCAGACATGGTAAGCCACAGTCTTTTGGCTTCTTTAACCTTCATAACATGTGGGAATGGTTTCAAACAGCAGGGCCCTCATTTCCCACACCAAGCACCTGTTGGGTTGGCCATTTAAAATGGGTTGACCATTTAAAAGAAGGGGCTGCAGTTTTCAGGTTAATGTGCAGCAGAAACCCCACTAACGCCCCCCCATACACACCAATTCTCTGAGGTGATCGCTTCACCCCTCCCCCCCCCACATGGCTAACAGCGGGGATGATTTCTGTTCAGCCACAGGCAAACAGCCCAGCAAGAATGGCCACCTCTGAATGTCCCCATAATAAAATTCCCCTATTTCAACCAAGTGACCATGAATGATATCACTCTCCTGAGGATAACACAAAGAGATAAAGAATGGATGTTGCTTGAATGCCAGCAAACACCAGGACCATACACTGCCATGTTTTGTTATGCAATGATTCCAGACTACGTGTTACTGGCCTAGCGCAGTAAAGTGTCCTACCAGGAGGACAGAATAAGGCTGCCCTTCCCAGAAACCTTTTGCAAAGGCTTTGGGAGTACATCCAAGAGAGCTTCATTGAGATGTCCCTGGAGGATTTCCGCTCCATTCCCATACACGTTAAAAGACTTCCAGTAGCTGTACTGGCCGCAAACACAACCCAAGTCTTCAGGGCAAATTAATCATTAAACACACTTGCTTTTAAACCATGTATTATATTTACTAATGTACACTGACCAGAGGTCCCTTCTCCACCTTAAAGATCCAGGAGCCCACTTTGGGTGGGTTAAGAGGATACTGGCTCCAGGGTGATAAACAGTTCCTGGCTGTTGGGGAAAACGGTTTCTCTGCTTGCTTGCTGTGCACTATCTTCCATCTCCTCATCATCATCATCTTCCTTGTCCCCAAAATCTGCATCCCTGTTGCGTGAGAATCTATTGACAGAGTCCACGCACAGGGGTCGGGTAGTTGTAGGGGCACCCCCCAGAACGGCATGCACCTCATCATAGAAATGGCATGTCTGGGGCTCTGACCCAGAGCAGTTGTTTGCCCCACTGGTTCTTTGGTAGGCTTGCCTGAGCTTCTTAAGTTTCACATGGCACTGCTGCGGGTCCCTGTTATAGCCTCTGTCCTTCATGCCCTGGAGATTTTTTCAAATATTTGGCATTTTGTCTTTGGAAAGGAGGTCTGATAGCATGGATCCTCTCCCTACAGTGATCAAACCAGTATTTCCCGTTCGGTCCATGCTGGAGCTCTTTTGAGATTCTGGGACTCCATGGTCACCTCTGCTGATGAGATCTGCATGGTCACCTCAGAGCTTGCCATGCTGGTCAAACAGGAAATGAAAGTCAAAAGTCCACGGGGCTTTTCCTGTCTATCCGGCCAGTGCATCTGAGTTGAGGGTGCTGTTCAGAGTGGTCACAATGGAGCACTCTGGGTTAGCTCCTGGAGGCCAATACCATTGAATTGCATCCACACTACCCCAAATTCGACCCAGCAAGGTTGATTTCAGCGCTAATCCCCTCATCAGGGAGGAGTATAGAAATCGATTTTAAGAGCCCTTTACATTGACAAAAATGACTTCGTCATGTGGACGGGTGCAGGGTTATATCGATCTAACGCTGTTAAATTCGACCTAAACTCATAGTGTAGACCAGGGCTAAGATGACAAGGATAGAGGGAGAATGATAAAATCAATAATATTATTTAAAATTTTGTTACTTACTTGTAATTCATTACCCTTTTCTTTCTGTTTAATCCAGGTTTTTCCTTGAGTTTGTGGGTCTATCAATAGTGGGTATCTGGTTGCCTTAGTAACAATTATACCATTCTGAATTGAGAGTTCATCTCCTGGCAGGCCTTGCAGATTCCATTCACTAATCTGGGTAAAGGAAAATCATCAATATAACGTAATAATTCTGAAACTTTGGGCCAAATGTACAAATATGGGGATAATGGGTTACCCTGCAGAAATGCCTATAGCACTGACAAAAATATACATTTCAATGTGCAAACCAGCATCAGCACATGCAAGCTAGGAAACGTTGCACATTAGCTACCATTTTTCACATTTAATTATGCTCTTTAAATGCAAAAAAATGGGTTTTCAAGGCACAGTGGGCACGAGGACCTTTTCACAGGAAATCCCTTGCATCCATCGTTTAAGGACTTCATGTGAGATCGCTTTACCTGTGGCCAGAGTAATGGACATGGGTCACTTTGAAGCCCAAGAGAATGGATTGCCATCATGGGTAGAGACAATCACCTAGTATAAGCAATAATCTCTCCTCCACCCTAAAGACTGGGATCTTACACCGTTTTTTCTCCCCAAAACCATTTAGCTAATTTTTAAACTGTATTTTGTGCACAAGTTTATAAGCTGAATTAAGTGAAAATCATTAATAATTATAAAAATACAAATTTGACTTGCACAAACTGATTACAATTAAGCAACCTCTTTCTTATGAAATTATGTTCCATCTGTAATGAAAATTCTAGTACAGTAGAACCTCAGAGTTACAAACACCGAAGTTACAAACTGACCAGTCAACTGCACATCTCATTTGGAACCAGAAGTACACCATCAAATTACTAAAAAATAAAGGGAAAACACAGGGCCAGATTTACACCTTATATGAAGCACAGCATCTTCAGTGTTCCTGCTACCGGCAGCTGACCTGCCTTCATGTTTTCCATACAAAATGAAACTTTTAACCCACTTTTAACTTTTAGGCGCTCCTAGAATGCCAGCATCCCTAGGCATGTGCCTACTGTGCCTAATTGGAATTTGGCCCTGGGAAATCAGCAGTTTTCTTTGCAAAGTAAAGTTTAAAAGCAGTATTAAGTCAATGTTCAGTTGTAAACTTTTGAAAGAACAACATAACGTTTTGTTCCCAGTTATGAACATTTCAGTGTTATGAACAACCTCCATTCCCAAGGCGTTTGTAACTCTGAGGTTCTACTGTAAATCAAAAAGACAGTGTGTTGAAATTCATTACTTGACATTTCATCACAACATACTTTTTTTTTGTAATATTTGATCACAGACATGTTATTGTCAGTATTAAATATAGATTTGGGATCAGAAAGCCACACACACAACGTGGTCATGACCAAAAGATACCAATAAAACATAATACTGTAAATACAATGATATTTCTTCTGTGAATTATTCACATCAGAATGATATGGGTCTGTGGCAAAGTTGATGCTCCAACATATCCACTGCTGGTTAGCTGTGGCACTGCAACAACTTTCGGTTAAGTTTCCCCTCACTGTCCGTAGGCCTATTCCAGCCATAGAAGTGTTGTAGCCCTCTGGTTAGAACACTTTATAGAGTCCTGCCCTTTTTCAGGCCTCAGAGTCCTTTTCCAAAGTACTAAAAAAATGTGTACAAAAAACAAGCCTTCAGCTAAGCTGACAACTCCTCATCAGGTGTGAATCTGCCGTGGCAGACTGTCCTTCTGTGCTTTAATCCTACCCACAATCCAGAGGCTGGCCGACTCTTCTCCTTACTCATGGGTTCAGGAGACCCCAGGTAGGCTTCTCCAGCTCTGAGCTAGAGGCTTCTCTGGTCTTTTCCCCTTTCTCTTTCTCAACCTTCCTTTAGGCTGCTTCTCAGAGAAAGAAGGAACTGTGCACTCTCTCTCTTCTGGGTTTCCTCCTCCCAACTGGGCTCACCCAGCTCTTGATGGAAACAAGCCCTGCTCCCCCCAAACCTGGGCTTTATTTCTAATTAGTCCTGGCCCACTTTCCAAATGTGAGAAGGCAGGCTAATTGGTCTCTCAGGTTCTCATAATTCCAGGCTGCTCTGGCATGCCCATTTGCAAGCAGGCATATGTTGCAGATCAGCCCTTACTTGATTTTTATTTTACCCAGGGTACCAACAAGTCAAAACAGAATGTTAGATTCTAAAGAGCACATTTTTGTGGCGCATCTCATTTATTAATAGAAAAGCCAGTGCAGCCCATAAACAAAGCTTTCACCCCAACATTTCACCAGGGTGACTGGGTCATTATTAGTGCATCTATCCCCCACATGAGTCAAGTATTTGTCTCTATCCAGGCTCCTCCCCATGAGTTCTCTCCATTCCAGTTTTTGCCCCTGGTGTTAGGCTTCTTGCCTCTACTAGAATAAGATCCTTCTCTGGATTCAGAGGAGGTCCATCCACTGCAACTCTTCTCCAGGGACAGCAGGTAATCCTTAGCAGGCGGGGCTTCTGGCCAGCGTCTGGGAGACCGCTGGCTGAGACCAGGCACTCTCGGATGCCTGCTGACTGCAGCCCTCCATCTAGGAAGCTCTCCTTCTTAGGACCACATCTTACAGGCTCTCCATTGTGGTAAGTTCCCCAGAGAGCTCATCCTCTAGGCTTCATGCTCAGGCCTCTCCTAGGAACTACTCTCCACAGGAGTTTCCAGTCTCATCTTTGGGGTTCCCTCTAATTGAGCTTGGGTTACTTTTATTAGATCCAGCCTAGATGCTAGTTTATTAATCAACCACCTAGGGCAGTCAATCACTCCCAGGTGGGCCTTCATAAGGCAGTCACATGCAAACTAGGCCCTAACTCCCATAAAAGGCAGCTGCCCCATGACCCAGACATAGTTTCAAGGCATGTGTGGAGGAAACGTCCCATTATGGGACCCATACGCAACTTGTTAGTAATGTCTATCACTTCTAGTTGTCTAGTATATATCTGTCTAATTTATTGGTCTATACCTTGCTCAGCACTGTGATATATGGTAGGAACCAACCAATTACAACTTTGTCAAGCTGTACCATATTGATGAGCAATAACAGAGAAACACTTCCGTCCTAACTACACTTTCTCCAACATTAAGAATTATTTGTAACAATACTGGACCTAAAAATTCCAAAGAAAAATGTTAAACTATGTATCCATTTGCAGGTAAGCTCTGAGAAGAATCTCATTTTTATAGTAGTGTTGGTGTCTGAGCTCCAAGAATATTTTTAAAAAAAGGTTTAGTGATACCTATATGCTAATTCAATTCTTATATACTGATAACAATATTGTTCATAACATTTTCTCAAAAAAAGATAAAAAAATGAATCAAGATAATGCTAACTAGCAATAACATACTGAACATTATGAGTATGAAATTAAAATTAAACTCACAATAAATCAACAGTGTACAAAGCTTACCGTTGGTTGATCCACCAATATTGAAATCAGGTTCAAGTTTTCAGTAAAAGGGATTTTCCGAACTCTGAGCTCTACTTCCCATAAATCTTTAAGCAAAAGGTTCCTGAAGATCTGATTAAAAGGGCCACAGTATGAAAGGAACCCTGTGCAGAGTAAAACATCTCCCACAAGTCTAGAAAAGGGATAAAACAACAATTATGAGATAATGTACCATTTGTATACCATGCAGGTAAACAATCTAATTTTGAAATGCATATAGCCAAAAAAGTTACTTACCAGGAATTTGTTCTTTGAAAACTACCTCTGCGTATTCACACTTTTGGGACACGGTTCCCCTGGTACTGAGCTGAGGAACTGCTTTGAAAATACATATCCATTGGAGGATACACAAGCAATCTTGCACGAGAGTGGCATCATCATTCTACACTATATGTGAGTTCACCGCCTGACCATCTCAGTTCCTTCAAACTTGACCTCAGAATTCTGATATTTAATAAATTCTGAGGCAGAAAAGAAGGCAGATGGGTAGTGTGAATGCACACAGGGGACTCTCAAAGATCAACGGTTACTAGTAGTCAAGTATCAGAGGGTAGCCATGTTAGTCTGTATCCACAAAAACAACAAGGAGTCTGGTGGCACCTTAAAGACTAACAGATTTATTTGGGCATAAGCTTTTGTGGCTAAAACTCACTTTATCAGACAACTCCCCAACCTGAAGCAAATATTCACCAGCAACTACACACCACATCACAGAAACACCAACCCAGGAACCAATCCCTGTAGCAAACCTCGTTGCCTACTCAGTCCCCATCTACTCTGGTGACACCATCAGAGGACCCAACCGCATCAGCTACACCATCCTGTATGTCTACTAATGTTATATATGCCATCATGTGCCAGCAATACCCCTTTGTCATGTACATTGGCCAAACCGGACAGCCCCTACATAAAAAATAAATAGACACAAATCAGACATCAGGAATGGTAACATACAAAAGCCAGTAGGTGAACACTTCAACCTCCCTGGACATTCTATAACAGATTTAAAAGTCACTATTCTTGAGCAAAATAACTTCAGAAACAGACTTCAAAGAGAAACAGCAGAACTAAAATTCATTTGCAAATTTAACACCATCAATTTGGGCTTGAATAGGGACTGGGAGTGGCTGGCTTATTACAGAAGCAGCTTTGCCTCTCCTGGCATTGACACCTTCTCATCTGTTACTGGGAGTGAACTACATCCACCCTGATTGAATTGGCCCTGTCAACAGTGATTCTCCACTTGTGAGGTACTGCTTCTCTTCATGTGTCATTATAATGCCTTCATCTGTAACTTTCAGTCCATGCATCTGAAGAAGTGGGGTTTTACCCATGAAAGCTTATGCCAATATAAATTGGTTAGTCTTTAAGGTGCCACCGGACTCCTAGTTACTAGTAGGTAACCTCTTTTTCAGTCACATTTCTGGCTGAAGTTATGGCAATAATGAATGTCATCATAAAAGATAAATAATATAAAGAACTCTCAGCCAAAAGTTCAAAAGGTGGCTTCAAGAGTGCACCTAAACCAAATTAGGATCTCAAGGAGGGACAGGATTTCTCAAAGGGGGATTGTGACGGGGATTGTGAGGCTCTGCTGGGCATGCTCCAACTGTAAGTCAGGTATAAAAGCCTGCAGAGCTGCTCAGTCAGGGCTGGCTGCTAAGAAGGAAGGTCGCTCGGCAGAGGCTTCAATCTGGAGATGCTACAGCCCTTACCTACGAGAGCTGAAGAGCCAGAAACTGGACCAGAGGCCTGTCACTAACAGAATTCTAGGGAGTGTCAGGTGCGCAAGAGCCTGGAGCTGAAGAGCCAGAAACCTGGACCAGAGGCCTGCAGCTATCGGAACCCCAGGGAGTATCCGGTGCTGGGGAACCTGGAGACCCCAACTCCACATGGACTACTGCTGCCAGAGAACTGGTAGAAAGTGACCCAGGGAAGGTAGGGGAGTGGTACCTCCTACCATGATGAGGTCTGCGTGTTTCGGGAGGATTTCCCGCTGACCCCATGGCGGACCGCTCCACTACTGGCAGGGCTCCGGGTCAGGGCCTGGTGGAGTCAGGTGGACCTGGGCCCCCCTACCAGTGGCTCCTGAAACTGAGACCAGAACCAACCTTGTTTTTGTGACTGTAAGGCTGTCAGAATTGGATGGAACTGATAAATCTGACATGTGGGACCTGGCACTGCTAACAGTGGTTGTCTTTTCCATAGACTTCTTCTTTGGAACCAAGATAGCCAGTGCTGACAATGTGGCCCAGGGTTCCAACAAAGGCAGCTTCAAAGGTCTGACTGCTGGAGAAGTGGGAACTGCAGCTGGACTTGACAAAGGTTCTGATTTCCTGGACCCCTTAAACTGCTTTGACTTACTGAAGAAGTCACAGGAGCCAAAACTGGCCTCTTAGACCTTGGATCCATTGACAGCCCAGATCCAAAGGGTTTAGCTTCAAGAACTTCCTAAAGGAGCACCTGTAATCTGTTCTGACTCTTCTAGTGAGGTTTGGGCATAAATGTCCAGCAGATGGAACACCCAGAATAGAGTGGTCCTCTCCCAAGCACTTGAGTCACCTAATGTGGACATCAGATGCCAGGAAGACAGCAGGGTATGAAGCATACCTCTGGAATCCCAGCTTCATCTTCTTTGGTTCTTCCATAACCTGGAACTCATCTAACAACCTATATTCATCACTAATGTACAACCCTATGATGGAAAAAAAAAACCACGGATGACCAGATTGACCAGAGTGGTTCACTTCCATTTAGGCAAGCAGTTGGAAGGAACAGAAGTGGTAGAAGGTGCCGCACCCTCAGAATGTTCAGAGGTGCTGAGTGGAGAGGGGAGAGCAGGGTATGAGAGCACTGAAATGGACACCACATGTAAAAAGTTCTACCATTAGGCACCACTAGACTGTGCAATACCCGTAAGTGGGAATATGAAGATGTGACTACATTTTTCATGGTTGGAGCTACTGCTGCACCAATCTGAGACTCCCAAAACTCATGAAATCTCTTTATATTTAACATTTGCTTTTCATCAAAAGTCCTCATTTAATTTGTATGATGTCCTCAAAGGAGATGTCTATGGGAAACATGTATCTAATAAAGACTGAAGGTGAAGTCAGCATTGCATGAAACAAATAAACATTTAAAATATAAAACAAAACGGGAGAAAAAGAATTGTCAATTTTTTCTTCTGTGAGAGGCAGGAAATCTGGTGGTTTAATCCTGGGGCCACCTGGACCACCTCTGAATTCCACAGATGGGAGGCACTACACATTAGTGATGAATGAGGAAAGAAGCTGTGCAGCAGCATACTTCAAAACTTTTAGTCGAGAGCCTCTTACCAAAGCATAATAGGCACTTTTCATGCCCATCTACAACAAGGAACACAGCTGCACAAAAGGAACACTTTTTCAGAGATGAAACCACAAAAGACGGTTACTCACCTTTGTAACTGTTGTTCTTCGAGATGTGTTGCTCACATCCATTCCAGTTAGGTGTGGGCGCCGCGCGTGCACGTTCGTCGGAAACTTTTTACCCTAGCAACTCCAGTGGGCCGGCAGGTCGCCCCCGGGAGTGGCGCCGCCATGGCGCCCAATATCTCCCCCTGCCGCCCGCCCGCTCCTCAGTTCCTTCTTGCCGGCTACTCCGACAGTGGGGAAGGAGGGCGGGTGTGGAATGGATGTGAGCAACACATCTCGAAGAACAACAGTTACAAAGGTGAGTAACCGTCTTTTCTTCTTCGAGTGATTGCTCACATCCATTCCAGTTAGGTGACTCCCAAGCCATACCTAGGCGGTGGGGTCGGAGTGAGAAGTCGCGGCACGGAGCACTGCAGTTCCGAAGGCCGCATCCTCTCTCGACTGCTGTACCAGGGCGTAGTGGGAAGCAAAGGTGTGGACCGATGACCAGGTCGCTGCCCGACAGATTTCCTGGATGGGCACACGGGCAAGGAAAGCCAGCGACGACGCCTGCGCCCTGGTAGAATGCGCAGTCACACGGCCCGTAGGGACATGGGCCAAGTCATAACAGGTCCTGATACAGGACGTAACCCACGAGGATAACCTCTGGGAGGAGATAGGAAGCCCTTTCATACGGTCCGCTACCGCCACGAAAAGCTGGGGGGATTTGCGGAAGGGTTTGGTCCTCTCTATGTAGAACGCGAGAGCTCTACGGACATCCAGCGAGTGGAGCTGCTGCTCCCTGCCTGAGGAGTGAGGTTTTGGGAAAAAAACCGGGAGGAAAATCTCTTGGTTGACGTGGAAGGCTGAGACCACCTTGGGTAGAAAGGCAGGGTGTGGTCTAAGCTGTACCTTGTCTTTGTGGAAGACCGTATATGGGGGGTCTACCACAAGGGCTCGGAGTTCCGACACCCGTCTAGCTGAGGTGATAGCTACTAGAAAGGCAGCCTTCCAAGAGAGGTAAAGCAGGGAGCAAGTAGCTAACGGCTCAAGGGGGGCCCCATGAGCCGGGACACACCAGGTTAAGATCCCAGGTTGGAGCAGGGGGACGGACGTTAGGGAATAACCGTTCCCCCTTTAAGAAATCTCGACACCGTCGGGTGAGAAAAAACGGAGCGACCGTCCGCACCCGGGTGAAAGGTGGAGATAGCTGCCAGATGGACTCGCAACGACGATAAGGCCAGACCACGTTCTTTGAGGGACCAAACATAGTCTAAGATTTCGGATACCGAAACTTCCATAGGGCGGAGATTTCTCTCTACGCACCAAGAGGAGAAGCGTTTCCATTTTGCCGAATATGTGGCTCTTGTGGACGGTTTCCTGCTGCTCAAGAGCACCTCTCTCACAGGCGTGGAGCAGCGCAGCTCGGAACCAGCTAGCCACACAGGAGCCACGCCACTAGGTGCAGCGACTGCAGGTCTGGGTGACAGAGACCCGTGGTCCTGGGTAATCAGGTCCGGATGAAGGGCAGGGGAACTGGGTCGGCTACGGCCAAGTCTAGCAGCATGGTGTACCAGTGCTGTCTGGGCCATGCCGGGGCCACCATGATCACACGAGCCCTGTCTCTGCGCACCTTCAGGAGGACCTTGTGAACCAGAGGGAACGGAGGAAACGCATAGTACAGGTGGGTCGACCACTGGATGAGGAAGGCATCCGCTATCGACCCCGGCTCCCTGCCCTGAAAGGAGCAGAACGCTTGGCACTTCCTGTTCCCCTTGGACGCAAAGAGGTCCACCCGGGATAACCCCACCTCCGGAAAATGGAGAGAGCGACGTCCGGCGAAGGGACCACTCGTGTGACAGGAATCTGCTCAATCGATCCGCCAGCGTGTTCCGCACTCCGGGAAGGAAGGAAGCCCTGAGGTGAATGGAGTGGGCTACGCAAAAGTCCCAGAGTCGTATCGCCTCGAGGCACAGGGAGGACCTGGTGCCGCCCTGCTTGTTGATATAATACATGGTCGTCGTGTTGTCCGTGAACACGGCTACACAACGACCCTGAAGCTGATGACAAAACGTTTGGCAAGCAAGGCGGACCGCTCTCAACTCCCTCATGTTGATGTGTAGCCCACCTCCTCCTGGGATCATAGGCCCTGCGTCCGCAGGGTCCCTAGGTGGGCCCCCCAGCCTAGATCTGAGGCATCCGTTGTCAGGGATACCGAGGGCTGAGACGGGTGAAAGGGAAGACCCGCACACAATACGGACTGGTCCAACCACCAGCCGAGGGAATCTAAGACCTTCTGGGGGACTGTGATTAACATGTCTACGGTTGCCTTGGCCTGTAATGACTGATAAGCCACAGCTGGAGAGGCCTCATGCGGAGCCGAGCGTAGTCGGTCACAAAAGTGCACGCCGCCATGTGGCCTAACAGGGTTAGACATGTCCTCACTGACGTCAACGGGGCTGACCGCAAGCGTTGAACGATCGCCGCCATGGTCTGGAACTGCTGCCGAGGCAGCGAGGCCCTGCCCACAGTGGCGTCCAGGACGGCCCCGATACATTCCACCTTCTGAGTGGGCCTCAGGTGGACTTGTCTGTGTTTATCAGAGGCCCACTCGCAAACATGCCGTGATCACGCGGACATGGCTGTACACCTGCTGTTCCGACGTGCCCCGAATCAACCAATCGTCCAGATAAGGGAACACGTGGACACGGTTTGCGCCGAAGATGCGCCACGACAACTGCCATGCATTTTGTAAACACCCTCGGGCCGTGGACAGGCCAAACGGGAGGACCGCAAATTGATAATGACGAGCCCCCACAACGAAGCGGAGGAAGCGTCTGTGGCGTGGCCAAATGGCAACGTGGAAATACGCGTCCTGCATGTCGAGGGCGGCGTACCAGTCTCCCGATCCAGGGATGGAATCTGGTCCCCAGGGATACCATGCGGAACTTCAACTTCACGAGGTATTTGTTGAGCTCTCGCAGGTCGAGGATAGGCCTGAGGCCCCCCTTGGCCTTGGGGATCAGAAAATAGCGGGAATAAAACCCCTTGCCTTTCTCGTTTTCGGGAACCGCCTCTATAGCTCCTTTGCTGAGGAGCGTCTGCACCTCCTGCCGAAGGAATTGCTCGTGAGAGGGGTCCCTGAAGAGGGACGAGGAGGGGGCGGGAAGGAGGAAACGAAACAAACTGCAGGCGGTACCCCGTCTGCACCACGCTTAAGACCCAGCGGTCCGATGTTATTTGGGACCACGCCGGGAGGAAAAACGAAAGGCGGTTGGAAAACGGGGGGAAGGATCCATAGGGGAAACTGTTACTGCGCCCTCGAGCGCACCTTCAAAATGAAGGCTTAGGACCAGGCGGGGTTTTGAGGAGCCTTGGTTCTGCCCCCCTTGGTTCCCCGACTGCCTGCGCCTCCCGTTCCTGCCGCGGCGCCTGTAAAGGTCCTGCCGCTGGCGGAACTGGGAAACGGCCTGCGTTGTTGTTGTTGTTGTTGTTGCGGCCGGAAGGGTCTACGCTGCGTCACGGGATGTGCATCCCGAGGACCGCATAACGACTCGGTTGTCTTTCAGACTCTTGAGTCTGGGGTCTGTTTTGTCAGAAAATAGGCCCTGGCCTTCGAAAGGAAGGTCTTGTATAGTATGCTGGAGTTCCGGCGGAAGGCCGGAAACCTGCAGCCAGGAGATGCGACGCATCGTAACTCCTGACGCAAGGGTACGGGCAGCCGAGTCCGCAGCGTCCAAGGAGGCTTGCAAGGCCGTGCGTGCGACCTTCTTGCCTTCGTCCAAGATGGCCGTGAACTCTTGGCGAGCATCCTGTGGCAGCAGCTCCTTAAATTTGTCCACTGCCACCCAGGAATCAAAGGCATATCTGCTCAGCAGGCCTGCTGGTTGGAGACCCTGAGCTGCAGCGCCCCAGCCGAATACACCTTACGGCCAAGGAGGTCCATCCGCCTGGCCTCTCTGGACTTGGGGGCCGGAGCCTCCTGGCCGTGACGCTCCCTATCGTTCACCGATTGCACTACCAGTGAACCGGAGTGGGGTGAACATGTAGATTCATAGCCCCTAGAAGGGGCCATGTACTTTCTCTCGACTCCTTTCGCTGTCGGAGGGATGGAGGCCGGGGACTGCCAGATAGTATTGGCATTGGCCTGGATGTCCGTATAAAGGGCAGGGCGACCCTGGTGGAGCATCCGAAGAGAGGATGGTAACAATTGGGTCCTCTATCTCCGAGACCTCCTCTGCCTGCAGATTCAGGTTTTGGGCCAATCGCCTGAGAGGTCCTGGTGCGCCCTAAGATCCAGCGGGGGGGACTGCTGGAGGAGGTACCCGCCACCGCCTCATCCGCGGAGGAGGATGATGAGACCCCAGGCACAATAGTGTCCAACTGAGGGTCTTCCTCAGCCCTCGCCTCTGTCTCCGGAGCCACAGCGGAGTCCTGCTGTTTGGACCCTTCGTCCCCTTCCGGGGAGGGAGGGGGCGAGACAAAGAGGCTTCAGGGGCCCTACGCTCCGCAGTCGCCGGCCTAGCAGGGAGCTGCTGGGGGCCCTGGGCCTGATGGTACGCCCAGGGTGTCCAGAATCCCCACTGTTGTGGGCCTTGGTCCTGCAGCGGCGGATCAGCAAACAGCGCCGCCTGCCGGTCGGTGCCCAGCGCATAGCCGCTGTCCGCCTGGGAGGATACGGACCTGCCTCGAGGGCCACGGTGGGCCGACCCTGGATAGTACGGGTCTGCGCGGGCCGGCACGGAGGATCGTCTCGGTGCCGGGGACCGGTGCCGGGAGTCATATCGTGCCGGGATCGGGACCGGGACCGGGATCTGTCACGGTGCCGGGCGTCGCTTCGGTGCCGGGCGCCGCTTCGGTGCCGGGACCTACTACCAGCTCGGTGCCGGGAGATCGACTGGGACCGGGACCTGCCACCAGCTCGGTGCCGGAGGTCGACCGGGACCTGCCACCAGCTCGGTGCCGGAGGTCGAGCGAGACCGGACCGGGACCGGACCTGCCACCAGCTCGGTGCCGGGAGGTCGACCGGTGCGGCGAGTAGCGTCGGGACCTGCTCCTGTCGCGGTGCCGGTGTCGACTGGAGCCTGACCGCGACCGTCTCGATGCCGACCGTGCCGCGAGTGCGACCGGTACCGCTGAGGGGAGCGGTGCCGGGACTGCGAGCGGCGTCGGGATCTGGAGCGCCCAAGACGTCGGGACCTGGATGGCGAACGACTGTCTGTGGGCGGTGCCGACATCATGGGCTTGCCTCTGGACGCGACCCGCACCGGAGGTACCGGGGTGGCAGCCGAGTAGGCTCCGTCAGGGCAATAAGGTCCCGAGCCGAGGCGAAGGTCTCCGGTGTGGATGGGACCACTATCTCAACCCCAGATCTCATGGGGAGCTCGGCGGCACCGGACTCAACGGACCCGCCGGGCCCGGAGTCAACGTGCTGACGGTGCCGGCCGCCGCGGCCGATGTCGAGGCCGGGCGCTCTAGCCGGTCTGCCTGGCCGGAGTATTAACTTCGACGGCCTTGGCTCTGGCTCCAGTGCCGGAGAGGGTCGGTGCCGAGGAGTCTTCTCGGTGCCGGAGCGATCCGTGCCGGTGCCGATACCACGGCCTGCGAAGCCGTCGGGTCAAGTGCCGCCTCCATCAGGAGAGTTCGGAGCCTTTGATCCCTCTCCTTCTTTGTCCTCGGCTTAAAGGCCTTACAGATGCGGCACTTGTCAGATCTGTGCGATTCTCCGAGGCACTTCAGGCACGCTTCGTGGGGATCGCTGGTAGGCATGGGCTTCTTGCAGGCCGCACACTGCTTGAAGCCCGGCGAACCAGGCATGAGCCCGTGCCGGGTGCCGGGAAGGGCTAAGCCCCCGGCGAAGAAGTACTTTACAACTAATTAACTTAACTATCAACTTAACAAACTATTTAACAACTGTAATGGAACTAGAGAATAACAATAGATAACGATAGATAACTAGAGAGCTAGGGAAGTGGAGGACAGCTATGCCGCGCTCCACAGTTCCAACGACCGACACGGCGGTAAGAAGGAACTGAGGAGCGGGCGGCCGGCAGGGATATATATTGGGCGCCATGGCGGCGCCACTCCAGGGCGACCTGCCGGCCCACTGGAGTTGCTAGGGTAAAAAGTTTCCGACGAACGTGCACGCGGCGCGCACACCTAACTGGAATGGTGAGCAATCACTCGAAGAAGAACTTTAAGGTAAGGTCCAATGAGACCCCCAAAACAACAAAGTTCAACAAACAGCTGAAAAACTCAAAAATTTACTCTAAGGCAGAGTATATACTGCACATAAATATCTGAACTAGTTGTGAACTATCTACAATTGTTTTATGTAAAATAACATAACAGAGAAAGGAAGGATAATGTCATAAACAAGAATTACATTTAATTACTCAATCGAATGATCATATCAAATAAATGGGATAAGCCTATTGCTACTCATTAACAGTTTTAATCCTGTGTAGTTATTTGATTACATTTTTACTTCCGTAAGAAATAATTTTCTCCATAGATTCATATCCTTTGGATACCTGTGCCTGACCAGGTGTACTGACCAGAAAGACAGTGAAAATTTTAATTTCAATAAAGTTCTAGCATGTACTCTCTTGGCCTCTTCCCGTTATAAGCAAGTCTTCATCACATTTATTTTAAATCTATCTAAGCTTTTCTAATGTACCTATTCCTGTTGTATCTTGGTATCCTATACATAAATTACATCCAAAAAAACTACTTTAAAAGTACATTAAGGTTGCAAAGTCAGCACTCAAAAGTTAAGACATGCCAGAATTAAGGTTGCCTATGCAGACAACATTATGATACAATATTTAATTGCATGGTCATTTACTATTTCAGTCCACTAAACTTCCAGTCTCCCAGGGCTGTTTGGTTCACAGCCTGCCAAGCTGCCTTGCTCCCAGGCTTCCCTACACTGAGGCTTTCTGGGCAGCCCCCTGTCTAGAGCAGTGGTTCTCAACCAGGGGTACATGTACCCCTGGGGGTACGCAGATGCTTTCCAGAGGGTACATCGACTTATCTAGATATTTGCCTAGTTTTACAACAGGCTACATATAAAGCACTAGTTCAGTCAGTGCAAACTAAAATTTCATATGGACAATGACTTGTTTATACTGCTCTATATACTATACACTGAAATGTAAGTAAAATATTCACTGGTATATTCCAGAGGATTTATTTTATAACTATGTGGTACAAATGAGAAATTAAGCAATTTTTCAGTACTAGTGTGCTGTGACACTTTTGTATTTTAATGTCTGATTTTGTATGCAAGTTGTTTTTAAATGAGGTTTAACTTGGGTGTACGCAAGACAAATCAAATTCCTGAAAGGGGTCCAGCAGTCTGGAAAGGTTGAGAGTCACTGGTCTATAGCCCAGGAGTTTACCTTGTCACTAGCTACAGGTTTCCCTCTTCCATTCCCCCCCCCCCCACACACACACACATTACTATCATCAATGTGGAGGGTTTCCCTCCAACCCCATCCTCTTCCGTCATTAACCTAGGAGTTTTCCTCCCACCCCCTTGTCAGCCCAAGGGTTTTTCCTCCTTCTTTCTCCTATCTTATGACGTAGGAAGAAAGAGCAGCACTGGGGGACACGGAGACTGAGATGGGCAGCAGCATTAGTGCATTCTTGAATAAGAATAATCCCTTTCATGGGACATTCCAAAGCTTAAGATTTTGCTCTAATTCAGAATGAAAACACCCAAACACCTGGAATTTTCTGTGGGAGGAAACTTCTATTTTCTAAATATGTTGGTATAATTTGTTATGATTTTTCTTGAATTCCATGCAAAATACAGACTATAATTAACAATGTTCGTGCACTGTAAATTACCTATGGAAGGGTATTTTATTGCCAGAAAGCGTCTTTGTATTTTATAGACATCTTGCTCTTTTGTCTAACAGATACTATACCTGTTAATCTGAGTTTTGAACTCCTTACTTTGCTGAGTCCATCTAACTTTCTCACCACTCAATCCATCTATAAGTGCAGAGGCTGCTTGCATCTTTCTCCTGCACACATCTGCATCATTCAAAAGGTCCTAAAATTGGACAAGTTTTCCTGTCTCATTAAACTTTCAAATTCTATTATTCAAAGACATTTACTACATTTACAAAATTTATAAACTATTTTTTATCAAGAATACTTATCTGTTATTGAATACTAACCCTATGCATGGAGAGACCCCCCCCCAAATTTTTTTTAAAGGAAAACTGAGGAAGTCGAGATCTGAGACCCCTACTGGAGCTTCTAAAAGCACTAGGCCATGAATGGATGTACAGCTTGGTTCCTGGTCCCAATGTTTCACACAAGTGGCTTTTAAAATAAACAATTTTACTAGCTAAGTTTTAAAACCTTCAAAATTAAACTAAGATAAGCAAAATGCTGTTGCATTTTTAAAAAAGCCCTATAAAGGGCAAGTATTCCCTGAGCCATTGCATCATAAAGAAGAGAGGTTAAATGGAGTTCATTTGGAGTAATTACACATTATTCTCCAGTGTATCTTTCATTGTATTCTGAACAGATTGAACCAGTAAACACAGACTATATAACTCTTTAAAGTTTCAGTGTGCAAACCATTTTTTATATTCATAAAATATTTTTATCTCACCATTTTCTCCTTCATTGCTGCATCAAATTTTGCCTGCACTTTATCCAGTTCAGCTTGTTTCTCATCTAATAATGCCTGAGCTGTGGCTAACTCTGCATTAGCTACTTTTAAACGTCCTTCTTGTTTTGCTAAATTAGACTAAGAATAAAGCATAGTTAGACAATAATGGCATACAACAAAAAATCTGTTATTTTAAATCTGCTCCATTGTTAGTCAACAGGGACAGAAATACAAATCTGTGCACAATATCATTATTAAATAAACACCATGAAATATGCATTTTTAATTATTTCCTTTTCCAAACAATATCACTTAAATCCATACTTCTAAATCTGTATTTATAATTTTTGTATTAGCATAATAATGTAAGAAATTGGCTTCCTGCTCCAGGGTGCCAATTGTAAAATAATATTCTGGTCTGGGAAGATGTCAGATGGCTCACTGAGCAAGACAGAGGCATGTTGAAAAGAGCATTATAATCTGGCTCCTGGAAAAGAGAACATCCCTTGGGGCTTTGTTGTTCAGCTCTCTGTTTTATTTCATTTATAGAATTCATGTGTTCTGCAATGGCAGCTAAGTTTAGGAGATTTGTCCAGGATCATAACCTGACACTTTTTGAGAATCAGAGCCATAGGCCAGTAAGCCACTTGATTGCAGCCAAGTAGATATTTTTACTAATGACAGGGAAACCTTTTGGTAATTTTTCTTTAGAATATCAGCCTGCAATATACTGTTACTCTTGTCAGGAGTGATATTTCTATCAATGACTGCATGAGTACTGCTGAAGTTTTGAAATCACTGTGCAGATTTCCCTCTGCATTACATTCTATGGAATTTTTGGGAAAGAAGACCTGTGAGCTGGTAGGCTCTCTCATTGGCGCAGAAAGGAACCAGTCTCACACCTAAGTCCATTTCAAGTCCTTGCCTCGGAGACAGGGCCAGTGCAAGGATATTTTGCGCCCTAGGCGAAACTTCCACCTTGCGCCCTCTGCCCCCACTCCTCCCCCCAGAGCATTGCTTATTATAAACTTTCAAAAATGAATACTGCATAATGTGGCATTGTTCATTAGAATTAATACATATTCGGCTTGAAAATTTATTAATTTCATTATTTAGCCTACATATTTAATGAAAATAATTGAATAACCTGACACGGTGTGGGGCTGGCTGTCTCTGGGCAGGGGATGCAAAGCTGGTTGGAGATGGGGTGTGGGGTTGGCTGGAGACAAGGGGTGCAGGACTGGCTGCGTGCAGGGCAGGGAGTGAGGGGCTGGCTGTGGGCAGGGCAGAGGGTGTGGGTGGCTGGAGACAGGAGGTGGGGGCTGGCAGTGGGCAGGGCAGGAGGTGGGGGGCTGGCTGCAGGCAGGGCAGGGGGTGCAGCAGGGGCTGGCAGCAGGCAGGGCAGGGGGGGCGGGGCTGGTTGAGGCAGGGAAGGGGGTGCGGGGCTGGCTGCGGGCAAGGGGTGAGGGGCTGGCTGCAGGCAGGGCAGGGAGTGAGGAGCTGGCTGTGGGCAGGGCAGGGGGTGTGGGGTGGCTGGAGATAGGAGGTGTGGGGCTGGCAGTGGGCAGGGCAGGAGGTATGGGGCTGGCTGCAGGCAGGGCAGAGGGTGCACCAGGGGCTGGCTGCGGGCAGGGCAGGGGGGGCGGGGCAGGTTGAGGCAGGGAAGGGGGTGCGGGGCTGGCTGCGAGCTGGGGGTGAGGGGCTGGCTGGATACAGGGGTGTGGGGCTGGCTAGAGACAGGGCAGAGGGTGTGAGGCTGGCTGTGGGTAGGCCAGGGGGTGCAGCAGGGGTGGCTGCGGGTATGGCAGGGGGTGAGGGCTGGCTGGAGGCAGGGGAAGGGTGTGGGGCTGACTGGAGGCAGGGCAGGGGATGAGTGGTTGGCTGCGGTCAGGACAGGGGGTTCAACTGCCATGGATGGAGCTAGAGCACAAAGAGCAGCTGCAGAAGGAAGAGCTGTTGGACAGAAGCTTCTGTGAGGAACCGGCTCTGTCCCATGGAGAGGTACCACTGCAGGATCTGCATTTTAAATAGCAGTGGGGACACCCCTGCAGCCCCTTGCCCTCTCAGCCTCCTTGGCACTGGCTCTTTGCGGCTCACATTAGGCCTGGGTGCCTGTAAAGCATGCAGCATATCTTTGTACTGTGTTAATGACTCCTGAACTGGTGGGGGCTATGCCTAATTGCTGCCACTATCTCTTTCTTTGCTGGGCAATTAGATGACAATTAACTTGGAATAGCCAGAGGGGTCAGAGTAGGAAGGAGGGAGGAGAGACCTTTAGGTTTCAGTTCTGTGCAAAGCCGGTTAACTTTTTCTTTCAGCTGCCTATAAACAACCCTAGTAGAGAAAAGAGTTTCTTTTCCCACATCCCCTCCCCCAAAAAAATCAGTTATGATTTTAATGGATCCAGAAGCAAAATAATTCTGTAATCCAAAAGATAAGTTTCCTGCTTTCCCTTCCACAAAGATCTATTTCCAACCCAGGTAACTTAGTTATTTATTATCTGTAGTAACGTATGTTCTCACGTTTGAATGATACACTGTAGTGGTGTCGGAGTTCTTTGGAAATCCCTCAGCTCTTTTTGCGGTGTTGGGAGTGAATCCTAGACCCCTCGGTTAATTACTTTTATCTTACTTCACGTGCCCCTCTTTTGGTCATTAATTTTTGAAGTTAAATAGATTTTCAAAACCCAGCTTTAAAATTATGTTCATTCCGACAATTGCAATTTAATTGTCCAAACGGGGAAATCGATGCCTTGAAATTATGGGATCTAATTTTTAAAATTGTATTAAAAATGTGGCATTTATAAAGGGGAACTATTTTAAAAGGTTTTACCAGCATCCCATTACTGTTACCCAGGATTCTGCTTCAAGCAGTAACACAGGAGGGAGAGGGCAATGGACAGATTAATGTTCAGTGGTACTTCAAACAAAAAGACATTTACTCTTAAATATCTCGTTGATGGCTAATTGACGATCTAGTAGCATGCATCAAGTACATCAAAACTTCGCTGAATAGCTTGTTAGCATTCTAAGGGGGACACTGAACATTCCAAACAGTGATAAGTGGTGCCTGTGGGCGGTCCACCGGAGCCGCGCGAGCAGCTGACATCCGCAGGCACGACTGCGGCAGCTCAGACTCCCTCTCTGTCCCAGCAGCAGCGGCTGCTCAACCATTTAAAAAAAAAATTTGAGGGCGCTTTTTGGCGCCTTCAAATCTCGGCGCCCTAGGCAACCGCCTAGTCTGCCTAAATGGTTGCACCAGCCCTGCTCGGAGACCACTGATTTTTTCAAATACAAAACTCAAGAGTAACATCAAAATAAAGTAACTCCTCTGACCATCGAGGGCTGCAGCACCAGAAGCTTTTCCCTTGCCTATCTCAACTCCTGGAAAAAAAAAAACAAAAAAACCTTCTTTCCTTAAATTCCTGCTGAGATATATGACAGGCAGGTAGCGCTTAACTCTTTCTGGCTATTTTACCTTGACCCAAGCAGCCTTCAGTGAGGGAGCTATATCTTTCACTCATAGGGCTACTGCTGTGTTGGATGTAGGCGTGCACATTAGTTCCTATAATTTAACAGATTTCTGTACATTTTTTATAACATGTTAGCTTTATAGAGCAGTACCCATTTCAGACCTATGATGCCTTCCATGCAGAAGACTAAAGGAAAATCTGTATCTAATTTTGTTTGGCGGGAGGACAACTTCCCTTTGTTTTTGAACCTTCTTTCCTCCATTTTGCCTGATTACAATTATTGTCTTGTGTCTTTAGTTTTAAAGTATTCAGGTGGAAGATCCTCTTGTGGGTTTCTGGCTCTAGTATTATAGATGGAACATAGTAGAAACAGGCAACTTTAACTTAATTTACTGAGGTGGTACTTAATATTAAAGCTTTTGAAGCAGAAGCGCTTGATATTGTGTGCCACTGGTTGCAGCAATGAAAGAAGCTTCTAGGGATCAGACTGACTGGAAACCTGGATTCGATCAAGATTACTAACGATTTTGCTCTGTAAGCTAGACCAAACATTATGCCATTTGGGAAGTCAAAAGAGAACCCTATTATGCAAAAGAGATAGAACTGATTCAGCAACTGATGCTAAATATCAAGGCCATTGATCAAGGAAAGGATCATCCTGAAGCAGCATATTAGTTCAAGATTGCAACTGCCACTGACAAGGCTCTGTAGTCTCTGCCAAAAATGTGATATGAATCAAATGACTTCTTTTCCTTTTTTCAGATGTTTTTGAAGAAAATCTTGAATCCATAAGTAAAACAAGAATAAGGAAAATAGCTCACAAAAGTGTCATGCCTAAAGTAATTTTCATAAAGAAGATTTTGAAATTTTTCTCTCAATATCCTCAAAGCCAAAGGAAATCAACCACTATGGGAGTGTCATGGCATCCTAAACACAAATTTTGTTCTTTGTTAGGGACATTTTTGTATGCATAAAATTCACCTTTTAAATCCTGATTTCTGATCACATTCAATTATAATGGTCTGAAGACAAATAGGGTTGAAGAAATTAAGATTTCTAAAATAACAAAATTGGCTACTTGCTACTAAATTCTGTCAAATTAAATTAAGAAACAAACAAGAAAAAGCCTTCTTCCTATTTTGAAGGAAACATGGAGAAAAGAGGCAATTTCTTTTGAAAATCCAGCAGCCCCAAGATTCACAGGGTATGTCTACACAGCAAAGCAAAACCTGCAGCTGGCCCCTGCCTGCTGACTCAGGCTCATGGGTCTCAGGTTGTGGGGCTGTTCCATTGCTGTGTAGACTTCCCAGGCTCATGCTGGAGCCTGGGCTCTAGGACCTTGTGGGATCTTAGAGTTCTTAATATTTCAGAGACCTCCCTGGCATGCAGCAGATACAATTTCATGACGGAGGTTAAGATTACTCTGGGTCTTTGATGGAGGGAGAGTGAAAATCCATTTATTCATCACATGACTATTTTCAGCCAATTTTGAAGGTTTTTTTCTTATTCATAACAACTCTTGACAAGCCATTTTTATGGGCCAACCCTGATAGTATATTTCTGCTACAAAATAAAACAGTATATGTATTTTAATTCACTAATTACAAGTATAAAAAACAAAGATTATATTTTACCTTAAGAGGTAAAACTTCTCTGTTAATACCATAAAATGTTGCCATGGCTTGTGTCCAAGACAGGAGTCCTGCCACATTACCACAGACTTTTTTACCATTCTCAAAAGTATAGTCCTCCATGTTAAAATAAGGCTGTAGTAATTCTACTGTTTCTTCATTGATACTATCCTTAGCAAATTGTTGGAGACTCTGCAGGAATGGACCACTCATAAGCTGCAAAAACAAAACAAAAATCAGCTTTAGTAACTATTTGATATTCTATATTCCAAAGGTCAATCTTTCATGATTGAGTAATTGTTAGAAAATGACCCTAAAGTACAGAAGGAGCAATCTGTTACAGTTAATATTAAGAGGAGAAACTTTGTACTACCTCCTCCTACAATTTTATTTAACTAGTCTTTCAACCATTTTAAAATTAAGAGAGGCTACTTTCCAATAACTGTTCCTCAAGAGTCACTTCAACGCAATTCAGCTTCTGGGATGTTGGCCCCTGGTGATGAGCTCACACAGCTCTCTTCAAAAACGTGGCTTTTGGGAGGTGCATGAGTGATCCTTCATGGTAGGGTAGTGAGCCATTGGTACTCACATGTATTTAAGTAAGTGCAGTGCCTCAACCATCTCTTGAACCACTGAGACTTATCTATATGAAGAACTCCAAGGTACAGGAGAAGGTTGGTGAAAATTGCGAATACGCAGAAGTAATTCTTGAATAAATTAAGTTATTCACCTATAACCAGTGTTCTTTAAGATGACCTCTGCACATTCACACTCTGGGAATGTACTGGTGGTGCAGCTTGAACAATAGAACCTTTTCATAGTAGTCCTGCTGGACTGCTCGTGCACTCCAGCTGTACATCTCCTCATTCTTCCTGAACAAAATAATTAATTTTAAGAGGGAGCTTGATAAGTTTATGAACATGATTATATGATGTGATTGCCTGTGAAAGCTTGGGGCTGGACTCGCTCACCCAGAAGGTTCCTTCCAATCCTATGTTTCTATGAATGTTCTGAGGGAGAGACTATAAAAGGAGCTGAAGTGCCCTGGCCATCTCCGTTCCTTCCACTGCCTCCTCAGGTCCACAGTTACAAAAAGGACTCTAAGAAAGAAGGCAAGGAAGGCAGGGAGTGTCAATGTGCAGAATCCATCTTGAAGAATTCTGATTAATGGTGAGTAACAGTCATTTCTTCCTCAATGCCTTTGCACATTGCTAATCCAGGAATAGTGTGATAAGCAGTACTCCTGTCTCCAGATAGTGGGACCCTGAGTCTAGCTAAGCAACTACTGTAACAGTGCCTTACCAAACAGACAGCCAATCTGGATGTCAGATTTAGGAAGTAGTGTTTTGTAAAAGCGAGAACTGAGCTTTGTTTCTAATTTTCCTCTATACAAAGCCTAACCAACTTAGACAGACACTGTGATGTAACTGATTGTCCTTTATTATTATCCCCATAAGATATAACACATCTTGATGATTTCCTAAATTCCAGGCACCAATTTAAATAGAAAGCTAAAGTTCTTGGCATATAAGGGTGTAACTTTGTCTCACTTGAATGAGTCTGTAGAAAAATGCTGACAAATTAATGGACTGGTTGAGATGGAATTCTGCTTGGGAATAAATTTAGGGTGTGGGCATAGGACCACTTTATCCATGTGGAAGACTGTAGATGGTGGATCATCTGTAAGAGCTTGTAGCTCGTTTGTTCTTACGAAACTTGTAATGGCCACAATTAAAGTGTTCGTCATTGAAAGGTGAAATAAGGAACATTCTCCCAGTGTTCTGAAAGGAATTTCATGATCTTAGTAAGTACAAGGTTGAGATCCCATCTTGGTTGGTTCTTCAACTGGAAGATAAACATTCATTAGCATCTTCACAAATTTCTTAAGTCTGTTATGGGTAAATATAGTCTTATCAGTACATAGAACACAGAAGTAGCTGCTAAATGCACTTTTACAAATGATATAGACAGTCTTATGGATTTTAAATAAAGCGAGTACTCCAATATAGAATGGATGGAAACTGATGCTGGATCTACGGTACCTGGAACCAACATAGCTACAACAACATGGCATACATATTATTTGCCCAGACAGAATTTTTTTTCCATTTAAGGTCATAGTATCTGTGTGTTGACTGTTTCTGGCATTTAGAAGGACATTTCCAGGTCTGTCAGATCCCTATGGCTCATACTGTCATGTGCAGATATTGTGGGACTGGGTGGGAAATCTGACCATTCTCCTGGATCAATAGAACCAATAGTTCTGTGGTTATGGGGAGAGACAGGCTCCTTATAATAGTTGTAGAAGGTCTGGAAATCACAGTCTTCCCATGATGGAGGCACTGCTTTTGAACTGAGTTACTATATACCTGTCTAATTCAATGCCTCATGCTCTGACAGTGCAAGGGTTAGCATCTTATGGTAACAGGACACAGCTCTTGCTATCAAGTCTCATGCCCTGGAAAAGCAAGGGTTGGTGGCTTAAGGTAGCAGGGCACACTTCACACTCTGAAGTCCTTTAAAAGCCACCTATCCCATCTATTGGACTTGGCTTGAACTAGCAGGGCTTCCCTGAAAGCAATGGAGGGGTAGGGCAGAAGGACCCTGCTTGAGAGGTGCTGTAACAGGGAAACCAGATGGTTAGAGCCTCAATACTCTGCAATTCCTCACCTTGGGAGAGGAACAGAAGAGTTAGTTGCTAAAATGAAGTCACTACTGCATGAGAACTAATACAATTTAAAGTATTAAAATGTATTATCAATTTAAAGTATTAAAATGATCATGAGAATCTGAATTTCGAATCTGGTCAACTGCCAGAGGCAGAAAATTCTGGTGGCCTGAGATGAAGGATTGGGCTTAGTCCAGGAACCTCCAGCAACAACACTGTGCCACCTTTGAATTCCACAGGTGGGTGACATTACTGAGAGTGAGGAATGAGGAGAGATGCTGTGCAGAAGAATGGGGACACTTAAACAAGGCTCAGGAGAAGTTGCCAGAAGTGGTATCTACCCCGAGAGAAGACGGAACAGAAACTTAGGCTTCTAATGATGGCCAAATCATGAGCTGGGCAGAAGGGAATGAACTCAGTAGCTAAAGCCCAAGACAAAGGGGAGCCAGTGCTCCCAGTCTGGTGCCACTGTCATGGACTTCACTGTAAGAGACCATTATGCCTGCCTTAAAAGGGAAGGAAGCTTCTTGTCAGCCTTGAGAGAGACCAAGGATGAGTTAGACGCATCACAATTTTAGCACCATGAGTCTACCACTGAAAGAATCTGGGAACAGCCATTAGAATTCCAAATGATCTTGATAAATTAGGGAATTGGTCTGAAATGAGTAGGATGAAATTCAATAAAAACAACTGCAAAATACTACACTTAGGATGGCAAAAATCAAATAACTGAGTAGGCAGCAGTAATGCAGAAAGGATTTGGGAATTATAGTAGATCACAAAATGAATATGAGGATGCAGTGTGAGGCAAATATCATTCTAGCATTTATTAGCAGGAATGTCATATGCAAGACTTGAGAGGTAATTGTTCTGCTCTGCTCAGCACTGGTGAGGACTCAGCTGGAATATGTCCAGTTTTGTGCACAACACTTCAAGAGAGATTTGAACAAACTGAAGAGAGTCCAAAGGAGATCAACAAAAGTGATAAAAAGTTTGGAAAACCCGAGGAAAGACATGCTTAGTCTAGAGGAAAAAAGACTGAGCCAGGACATAAAAACAGTCTTAGAATATGTAAAAAGTTGCTATAAGGAGATGGTGATCAATTGTTCTCCATGTACACTGACGGTAAGTTTACAGCAAGGGAGGTTCAGGTTAGATATTAGGAAAACTTTCTAACTATAAGGATAGTTAAGCACTGCAACAGGTTACCTAAAGAGGATGTGGAATTCCCATCTTTGGAAGTTTTTAAGAACAGGTTAGGCAAACACCTTTCAGGGATGATTTAAGTATACTTAATCCTGCCTCAACCTGGGGAGGATGGACTTGAGGTCCCTTCCAGCCCTACATTTCTGTGATTCTATTATCTATGTTACTGTTTGCTCATTGAAATGGTTGACTTCTTCAGGAGGCACTAAGGCAAAAGATAAACTGAAGAGCATAGAAGTCAGTCTGAGAGGGAGTGCAGCTGGACAAGGAGACAGTATCTTTGAATCTCATGACAAGCATGTTCAAACAGCAATGAAAAAACCTGTTGGTCCAATGTATTCAATAAGTAGGAGCAGAGATCAGATCTCTCAGCTCCCAGTTCCATAACTCAACTATAAGGTCAACTGTACTGTCCAGTCCCTCCCCCATGCTTTGTGATGTGTAGTTCTTCTAGGAAACCTAATCTTCATCTGGTATAAATTGGCATAGCTCCATGGAAGTCAATAGAGCTACACTGGTTTACACCAGCTTAAACTCCTCCCTGTTCTGTTTTCATTTCTATTTTATATTGTAAGCTTTTCAGGACAAGAGTATTGATCAACATTTCAAATGTAGGTACTTTAGGCCTCGTCAATGCAAAGTTTTTGTACTGATCTGACTATGTCAGTTAGTTATTTTCTTTTTTTTTAACCAAAATAGTTATACCAATAAAACTCACAATGTGAAAGCAGTTATACTAACATAAAAGTTTCTTATATTGCTACAGCTTCTTTCCATGTGGGAATAAACAATACCAGTATACACATGTTTATTCCAGTATAACTGCATCTATAACTGTATTCACTCTAGGTGGGCTGTACCTGTTTAACTATACCTGTACATCTAAAGCAGTTCAACTTTTGTCTGTAGACAAGCCCTAAACAAAAATACATTGATTTTCAGAGGTGCTAAGCACCTACAGTTCCCAATAAAATTAACTAACTGGTTCAATGTCAGACAAAACTAGAGCTACAGAGATACTTCATTTCCTCACTCATTCTTTCTTGCAGTTTTACTCTGAAGGATTGAACACAGCCCTTTATGTATCTGTTCACCAAAAGTTTAAGCAACACACTTACCACTAAGGACATAGCATAATTTGTGTTATCAAGCAGAATTTATTTGCATATTTATGCTGCTCCAAAAGCATATGTTTGTGTTCATGTTTTAAGGATGTATGTCCCTATTTTGAACAAGGATTTAGCACCATAATTCACTGATGTTAATTTTTTTTTATTGTTTTAGAAAATGTTCAAGACTGGCTGTCTAGAAATTCTACTTACTTTTAGTGACTCTCCCCAGGATGGTTTGCAGCAAGGCTTTTCTGGATCCTGTGTAACTGAGTCTATTTTCTTTTGGAACAGTAACAAACAGCAATCCATAATCCTCATGATTAGATGAGGGGGTTTCGCAAGTTTCCGAACCGTAGCAATATCCACTGGTTTGATAGTCTATATCAGGGGGCGATGAAAGAGGGAAGAAAAGTGGACTTATTGTTTAGTACCATTTTATAGATTTTTTCATTCAATACCATATTAATTAATTATTAATTATTATTATTATTCCAATTTTCATTTTTGTGCTTGAGGGAAGTTTGATTTATGAACATACACTATACATGAGTTATTGGGATTACTTTACTAAACTTTATAGTTCTATGTCCCTGAAGCTGATTTAAAAAAATATATACTGCAGTTATATGTTTTCTCCATCTCCATGTGAAAATCAAAATTAAATACAAATAATACAGGCATTATGGAATTAAACTGTTATATTTAATAGCGATGAAAAATTAATTGTAAATTGGTGTTAGTTAAAGTGTAATGTTCCTGGCAGAAGAATATACAAGGGCAAGAAAATGGCTTATGTGGGGATTTGGTAAATGGAGTCACTGAGAAGGTATTAAAGTGCTGTATTGCTGCTCTTTGACTTTCTATTAGTGTCACTTGCAGACCACTGCTTAGATAAATATTTATTCAAATGAGAAACCTATCTGTAAATGAAGTGAAGTGATTAGACAAATATTGTGTCAGCATATCAAAACAGCAGTCTAATTTATGCCAACAAAATATATGCATGCTGTTATTTGCATAACAAAGAGGTAATTATATCTACAAAATGGAATTTTCAGGATGCATGCAAGAGTTTTTAAGTCTGGCCCTTCCTATCACCAATGTGGACTTCAATGTTTCTAAGTGGATGATGCTTGATTTTTCTTGCTTGTGATTAACTGAACCCTTCTCTTGGTATAACTATTAGTAATTGGAGCAGGAGATAGACTGAATCCATAAGACATACTGATGGTTTTATCTCTCTATGCCACTTTCCCCTTTCTTCATGGTTCTCTGCTTGACAACTGTTCAGAGTACAGCAGAACCAATCAATTAAGATCTGAAATGCAGTAATGCTTCATCATTTGTTAACTGCTCTTATGATCCCTCTGACCTACTTTGTTCTTTTCTCTTTAGTTCTAGAAAGATATACACAAAATCCATTAATGGGAGAGGGAGCATCCATTCTTCAGACTCCACTCTTGCTAAGGAACTATGGAAAGATGTGAGTGATCTAACAAGATAATGAAAAGCCATTATTCTCGCACTAAGAGAATACTTTCCAAGTCAGACTGGAAGTCATTCTATATTCTATTGACACCTTTAAAAATGGTTACTAACCTTCCATAACTGCTGTTCTTTGAAATGTGTTGCACATCTCCATTGCACGCGTGATGTGTGTGTGCCCCATGCAGAACTGTGGGAAATTTTTACATCAACAGTAGTCATCAGAGCAGCTTGAGTGCCCTCTGCTGCCGTGTATTACAGCATGAAAGGCCCAGTCTCTCACAAGTTCCCTCAGTTCCCTCTTGCTGAACAACTTTGATGCAGAGGAGGGTAGGTCATGGAATGGACATGCGCAACTCATCTCGAAGAACAACAATTATGGAAGGTTACTAACCATTTTTCTTCTTCGAGTGATTGCACATGTGCATTCCACTCTCAGTGACTCACAAGTCATAAAGTAGGAGGAAGGATCAGAGAACATGTACACACAGACTGGAGCACAACTCATCCAAATTTAGCATTGTCTTTAGAGTAAAGAGTGATGGCATAATATGATGAAAAGGTGTGAATGGAAGACCAGGTTGCTGCTCTACAAATTTCCTGGATAGGGACATGAGCGAGGAAAACCACGGAGGCTGCTTGCTATCTTGTGGAATGTGCTGTCACTTTGCTGCCAGATCAAAACATACACGAATGCAGAAAGTCATCCAAGACTAAATTCTTTGTGTTGAGACCAGCTGACCCTTCAGCCTGTCCACAATGGCCATGAATAATTTGATTGACAAACAGAACTGGTTAGTCCTGTCTATGTAGAACGCCAAAGGTCTACTAATATCTTTGGTATGCCGGCATTGTTCCTCCTTATTGGTGTGTGTTTTGGGGTAAAAAGTAGGTAAGTAAATTAACTAGTTAATATGAAAATTTGACACCAGGTTAGAGAAGAATCTTGGATGGCAGGGAAAGTATACTTTATTTTTCAAGAAGATTGCATAAGATGGTTTGGATGTCAGAACACACAGCTCAGTTATCTCTTTCTGGCTGAAGTGATAGCTACTAGGAAAGCCACCTTCAGAGTTAGGTGCAGTAAGGATCATGTTGCTAGAGGTTCAAAAGGTGAGCTGTCCCAATGGATAGCACTGAGGGAAAAAAATCTAACTGTGCGTGGGGCATGCGCACATCAAATGTGCAATGCACATGTGCAATCACTCAAAGAACTTTTGGAAAGCTTTACGTCTAAGCCTTTGTAATTGTTAAGTGGCTAGATGGAAGCAAGACCTGGAGGGATATTCATTCCTCTCTCTTAAAGCAGAGATATGGATGCACTTGGAAGTAAAATATGGACTCCACAACTATTAACAAAAGGCTTGCAAAGTAAAACTGACAAGCTCAAATGATAGCTATGAAAATGAGGTGAATCCTTGTCTGGCTGATATTATCCATTCTTTCATCATAGGAGACAACACCTGCAAGACTGATGAAAACCTACAAACTTTACTCACATTCAATGCAGCTTCTGCTTCTTCTAATGCTGGTCTAGCTGCCTCCAGTTTGGTCTCTGCTACCACTTTTTCTGAATCAATTTCATCTACAATCTTTTGTGCTTTGTCCTTCACACCTTGGACTTCATTTTTTACTTTTGCTGACGCCTCAGCACTTACTGTAACTTCTGCCAGCACCTAGCATTAGAAATAAATAAACAAATAATATAAAAATATGCAAATATGAGAACAAATGAATACATTTGCAAATACAGTGAAATCAGAATACAAAAGGATTGTTTCTTGGTTAATGTTAGCTACACATGGTACATATATAATTTTACTATGGAATGTAAAGTAGCAACATTTCTTGGGTAGAGATGGCAAAAATGGTATTCCCCTGTAATATTTGACTGGGATCCTTCCACCAATTTATTGATAAGAGGACTTCTCAAGGGACCTGCCCTTTCATGTCAATGTGCTGTTCGTTTGGAAGGTAAATGGATTTCAACTACCCTTACATGCAGTGGAAGTGATGTTGGCATGCCGTGTTACATATGTGCAAGAGACCATGTAATGTTTTAGACCAGCGGTAGCTAACCTGTGGCTCCGGAGTCAGATGCAGCTCTTCAGAAGTTAATATGCAGCTCCTTGTATAGGTACCGACTCCAGGGCTGGAGCTACAGGTACCAACTTTCCAATGTGCTGAGGGGGTGCTCACTGCTTAACCCCTGACTCTGCCACTGGCCCTGCCACCACTCTACCCCTTCCTGCCCCCTCCCCTGAGACTGCCCCAGAGCCTCCTGAACCCCAAGAAACAGCTGATCAGGAGGTGCAGGGAGGGCGGGGGAGGGGCTGATCAGTGGGGCTGCCAGTGGGTGGGATGCACTGGGAGCCGGGGGTGGGGGGAGCTGATGGGGGGCTGCTGACTTATTACTGTGGCTCTTTGGAAATGTATACTGGTAAATTCTGGCTCCTTATCATGCTCAGATTGGCCACCCCTGTTTTAGACACATTCTTATCAGGATTTGAGAACAGTTTTATAATTCATAACAAGATCTGTCACAAATTTGAAACTATTTTCAGGTAAGTATGTTCTTGCTGTAGTAATGTTGTAGAGTCTAGAACTGCCTGTATGAATTCTATCCTCTGGTTGGCACTAATGATGATTTTTGTTGTTGATGGTGGTGAAAAGCTGACAGATCTGATTAAATGAATCTTTCATCTGCTGAAGTGAACTCTCTCAAATGAGCCAATCATCAAGATAAGGATAAACTTGTATTCCCTGTTGTCATGATATAATTCCCCACTTTGAACCTTAGCGTCCAAAAGATGGGGTACCAGCATGAATTCCTCTAAGCTCAATTACCAGCTTAGTACTTGTAGCGCTGCCACCAACCAGGAATTCCAGTGCCTAGTACACTCTGGTCCCCACAAAACCTTGCCCGGGGACCCCCAAGACCCAGTCCCTCTGGATCTTAACACAAGGAAAAGTAAACCCTTTCCCTCACCATTGCCTCTCCCAGGCTTCCCCTCCCTGGGTTACCCTGGAAGATCACTGTGATTCAAACTCCTTGAATCTTAAACAGAGAGGAAAATGCACCTTCCCCCCCTCCTTCTCTCTCCCCCTCCCAGACTCTCCCTGAGAGAGACAGTAATCCTAACACAGAGAGAAATTAGCTTCTCTCTCCCCCTTCCCTCCTTTCTCCCCACTAATTCCCTGGTGAATCCAGACACCGTCCCCTGGGGTCTCACACCAGAATAAAAAAACCAATCAGGTTCTTAAACAAGAAACTTTTAATTAAAGAGAGAAAAACAGTAAAAATTATCTTTTTAAATTTAAAATGGAATAGGTACAGGGTCTTTTAGCTATAGACACTGGGAATACCCTCCCAGCCTAAGTTTACGAGTACAAATTAAAATCTTTTCAGCAAAATACCAATTTGAACTCCTTTCAGCCAAATACTCATTTGCAAATAAAGAAAACAAACATAAGCCTAACTCGCTTTATCTACCTAGTACTCGCTATTTTGAATCTATAAGAACCTGTTTTAGGGAGATTGGAGAGAAACCTGGTTGCACGTCTGGTCTCTCTGAGCCCCCAGAGTGAACAACAACCAAATTCTAACAGCACACACACAAATTTCCCTCCTTCAAGATTTGGAAGTATCCTGTCCCGATTGGTCCTCTGGTCAGGTGACAGCCAGGCTCACAGATCATGTTAACCCTTTACAGGCAAAAGAGATATGAAGTTCTTCTTTTCTATTAACTCTGACTGATCTGTTTATGACACCTGTCTTAGCCCTGGTCTACACTATGAGTTTAGGTCGAATTTAGCAGTGTTAGATCGAATTAACCCTGCACTCGTCCACATGACGAAGCTATTTTTGTCAACTTAAAGGGCTCTTAAAATCGATTTCTGTACTCCTCCCCGACCAGGGGATTAGCGCTGAAATTGACATCACCGGGTCGAATTTGGGGTAATGTGGACGCAATTCAGTGGTATTGGCCTCTGGGAGCTATCCCAGAGTGCTCCATTGTGACAGCTCTGGACAGCACCCTCAACTCAGATGCACTGGCCATGTACATAGGAAAAGCCCCATGAACTTTTGAATTTAATTTCTTGTTTGGCCAGTGTGGCAAGCTGATCAGCATGGGTGACCATGCAGAGCTCATTAGCACAAGTGACCATGCAGTCCCAGAATCACAAAGAGCTCCAGCATGGACCGAACGGGAGGTACTGGATCTGATCACTGTTTGGAGAGACAAATCCATGCTATCAGAATTCCGTTCCAAAAGATGAAATGCCAAAATATTTGAAAAAATCTCTAAGGGCATGATGGACAGAGGCTACAACAAAGACCCACAACAGTGCCACGTGAAAATTAAGGCGCTCAGGCAAGCCTACCAAAAAGCCTAAGAGGCAAACGGCTGCTCTGGGTCAGAACCCCAGACATGCCGCTTCTATGATGAGCTGCACGCAAGTCTATGGGGTGCCCCTACCACTACCCCACCCTGTGCATGGACACCTGCAAGGGGGGAGTCTCATGCAACAAGGATGAGGATTTGGGGGATGAGAAAGATAAGCAGATGGAGGAGGATGAGGATAGCACACAGCACGCAAGTGGAGAAACCATTCTCCCCAACAGCCAGGAACTGTTTATCACCCTGGAGCCAATACCCTTCCAGCCCTCCTGAGGGGGGCTCACGGACCATGAAGCCAGAGAAGGCACCTCTGGTGAATATACCTTTGGAAATATAATGCATAGTTTAAAAGCAAGCATGTTTAATGATTAATTTGCCCTGAAGACTTGGGATGCATTCACAGCCAGTACAGCCTCTCCTTTTAAATGGCCAACCCAATGGGTGCTTGGCATGGGAAAGGAGGGTGCTGCTGTTTGAAACCATTCCCACATGTTATGAAGGTTGAAGAAGCCGAAAGACTGTGGCTTACCATGGATGCCTGCAAGCCGAATTCTGTTGCCTGGCCCTGCATGTGTGATCTCTCACACCAAACCGGCAGGCCCTCAATATAAGAGGCAAAATACGACCTTTTACCAAAAGCATGTGCTATGTAATGTTAACAACTTGTTTCAATGTGAAAGAGTCTACCCATTGTTCTCTAAAATGTGCCTTTTTAAATACTACTCTCCCTTTTTTCCCTCCTACAGCTGAAAATGTTTAGCACTCCCCCATCATCTCCGTCCCAAAGGCTAGTGCAGATAACAAGGCGAAAAAAACCACATTTGCGATGAAATATTCTCTGAGCTCATGCAATCCTCCCGCACTGAAAGAGCTGAGCAGAATGTGTGGAGGCAAACAGTGTCAGAGTCCAGGAAAGCAGAAAATGAATGCAAGGACAGGAGGGACAAGTGAGATGAGAGGTGGTGGGAGCAAGAGTAGAGGTGGCGGGAGTGCGATGAGAGGAGACAGGATGCAATGCTGGGGGATCAAACTGATATGCTCTGGCATCTGGTGGAGCTGCAGGAAATGCAGCAGGAGCACAGACCACCGCTACAGCCCCTGTGTAACTGCCTGCCCTCCTCCCCAAGTTCCATAGCCTCCTCACCCAGATGCCCAAGAACACTCCGAGCACCCAACCACTCCACCCCAGAGGACTACCCAAGCAACAGAAGGCTGGCATTCAATAAGTTTTGAAGTGCAGGGTGGCCTTATCCTTCCTTCCTACCCTCATCCACCACCCCACCCGGTGCTTCCCTCCTCACTCACCCCTCCCAGACTACCTTGGCAGTTATCCCCCTATTTGTGTGATGAATTAATAAAGAATGCATGACTTTGAAACAATAATGACTTTATTGCCTCTGCAAGAGGTGATCAAGGCGGGAGAGTGGCTGGCTTACAGGGAAGTAGAGTGAACCAAAGGGGCGGGTTTTCATCAAGGAGAAACAAACAGAACTGTCACACCGTAGCCTGGCCAGTCATGAAACTGGTTTTCAAAGCTTCTCTGATGCGCAGCATGCCCTGCTGCGCTCTTCTAATCACCCTGGTGTCTGGCTGCGTGTAATCAGCAGCCAGGCAATTTGCCTCAATGTCCCACCCCACCATAAATGTCTCCCCTTTACTCTCACAGATAGTGTGGAGCACCAAGATAGGGATATGCGTTCCATCTATTGCTCCACCACAGTTAGGGAATCCCATTGCAGCAAAGCCATCCTCTATGACCTGCACATTTCCCAGAGTCACTACCCTTGATAGCAGCAGCTCAGTGACTGCATTGGCTACTTGGATCACAGCAGCCCCCACAGTAGATTTACCTAGTCCAAATTGATTACTGACTGACTGGTAACTGTCTGGCATTGCAAGCTTCCAGAAGGCTATTGCCACTCACTTCTCAATTGTGAGGGCTGCTCTCATCTTGGTATTCTTGTGCTTCAGGGCAGAGGAAAGCAAGTCACAAAGTTCCATGAAAGTGCCCTTACGCTTGCAAAAGTTTTGCAGCCACTGGGAATCATCCCAGACCTGCAACACTATGCAGTCCCACCAGTCTGTGCTTGTTTCCCAAGCCCAGAATCAGCATTCCACGGCATGAACCTTCCCCATTACCACCATGATGTCCAAATTGCCAGGGCCCGTGCTTTGAGAGAAGTCTGCGTCCACATCCTCACTGCTATCATGATCGCTCTGTTGTCGCCTCCTCACCTGCTTTTGGTTCTGGTTCTGCAAATACTGCAGGATAATGCACGAAGTGTTTACAATGCTCACAACAGCAGCGGTGAGCTGAGCAGGCTCCATGCTTGCTGTGGTATGGCATATGCAGGAGAGCAGAGTTGCAGCAGAATCAGTGGATGACGACAGATGCCAAGAGAAACCTGTGAGGTGGATTCATGGCACCAGGACAGTAGGAGAACAGAGTTGCAGTGGAAGCGGTGGAGGACTACGGTTAGCACTGCGCACATTTCCCGAGTACCCGGGAGCCCACGATAGACAACATGGAGAAATTTGCTGTCGAGGCAATATCAGCAGAGCAGAGTTGCAGCAGAAGCAGTGTATGACAATGATGGCTTGCGGTCCTGCTGCATCGTCTGCTGCCAACAGCACCCAGGACACAACAGCGGCGGTGTCAGTGAGCTGAGCTGAGTGGGCTGCATGCTTGCCGTGGTATGGTGTCTGCGTGGACAAAAGGTGCAAAACGATTGTCTGCCGTTGCTTTCACAAAGGGAGGGGTGACTGACGACATATACCCAAAACCACCCACGATAATATTTTTGCCCCATCAGGCACTGGGAGCTTAACCCAGAATTCTAATGGGTGGCTGAGACTGCAGGAACTGTGGGATAGCTATCCACAGTGCACTGCTCCGTAAGTCGTTAGCCACGGTAGTGAGGATGCACTCCGCTGACTTAATGCGCTTAGTGTGGACATACGCAATCAACTGTATAAAATCAATTTCTAAAAATCAACTTATAATAAGATATACCTATTTCATAGAGCTGGAAGGGACCCTGAAAGGTCATCAAATCCAGCCTTCTGCCTTCACTAGCAGAACCAAGTACTGATTTTGCCCCAGATCCCTAAGTAGCCCCCTCAGGGATTGAACTCACAACCCTAGGTTTAGCAGGCCAGTGCTCAACCCAGGAACAGAATCAGACTACCCAGTGAAATGCAATGTGCTGTAGTCGTGTTGGTCCCATGATATTAGAGAGACAAGATGTGTAAGATAATATCTTTTATTGGTTCAATAAAATATTTTACTTCACCCACTGTGTCTCCCTAAGGAAATGAAAGGCATACTGAACTTGTGTTTTTCTTCAGGCAGCTGTTCCAGGGATCTAATCCTAAGTGTAGAAATTGTAGTTGGACATTATTGTGTGCTATTATCTTAATTACTTCTATAATACTTATATATGCAAATCACTTTATAGACAAATACAAAATAAAGTCTTGGGCTCAAAGAGCTTTGTTTTGTTTTCTGTTTAGTGTTTTTTTAACTTATACACACATATGCCCCATCCCCAATCCCCAGACACGTGCATGGTTAGTTGTGTGGCTAAGAAATAGTGAAGAAAATAAGGCAAAGAGTAAAGAAAGATGATTGCAGAGAGGTAAAAATGGGACTAATTTGATAAACAGAAGACCATTCTGCAGAAGAGTAGTTCTTGTATCCTAGATAGAGAATCCAGAAGATTGGACTATCTCCAAATGCTCATCAGAAATATTTCCTTCTTCTGACTTATCTATGACTGCCAATTCCACCAGGGACTAGAGAGCAGAGTGATAAGAAAAGCACTGGAATCCCTGTTCTGTCACTTAATAAAGTCAATCTCTTTGCCGGGGGACCAAAGCCAGACAGAACCAGAGGTCTTTGCTGGCTCAAGCATTCCTTGCTTTGCGGGAGAAAAATGTTGCCATTATATTTGAATTCCAAAATGTCAAACAGTCTGTGCAATTTTTTTCCTGAACTGCCAACACCACAAATCTTATAATTATCTGGTGGTTAAATGGAAGCAGTGGAAGCATACTATTGTCTTGTGAGGTGGAGGAAGAGGGCCTAGGCTGTGGAAATAGCCTTAGAATCATCAACATATTCCTCTTCTCCTTCCTCTTTAAGGTCAGTTTCCAAGAGACCATCACCAAGGCTGATGAGTAGTGTGGAGTGTCCTTGAGAAGAGAAGATGCTACATCTGCTATTATGCCAGAATAATTTTATTCCCCACAGAAACACTTTCATTAATGACAGATTAGGCTCCTCTGTGCTCTCTTTGCTGAGCATCATTTTTAAAATTATGCTTACATGCACAACCCACTGGACCAGCACTGTGCAAGATCACAGGGACACTTTACTTTGTTGTTGCAAAACAAGAACCACTCAAACTTGATTTTTCTTTCTGGACCTACCATATTAAAGCTGAGAAGAACCACACAATGACACAGAATTGACTAACACTAAAAAGGTCTAGCTATTGAATATTAACAAATTGTCTTAATTTAATACATATAACTTAACCCAAATTAACTATTAATAACCCTCAAACCAAGCTGTATTACAACAAAGAGCACTGAAACAAGCAATGAGACCTGCTGCCTACAGAGGAAAGAAACTAGGGAATGCCGAGCCCCACAATTCTTTATATTGTTTTTCCACCATCTTCCTCCTCAGTGGGTTCTACCATAGCAGCTTTAGTTTCTGTTGGGGCTCCTCAGGCGCCTCACTGGCAGGGCTACTCTGGAGCCTGCACTGAAGTAGCATACACAGTTGCCCTTGCCACATCCTCTCCTTGGACAGGGGCAGGCTGTTTTGGGGTTACACCCATTTCCTGCAAGTTCCTTGATAAAGAGGATATTGTGGACCTTTTACACTATTACAGTTCCCCCATTCTTTTGTTTGTTTGTTTGTTTTGTTTTTTTGCCACCAGAGGACATTAAAGTGAATCTACATCACAATTATGTTTAGCAGCTAAGTACGTACTTTATCTGCCTTTACAGAAGCCAAAGCCAGTTCCTTTTCTTTCACTGCCAATTCCAGAGAGAGTTTGGCAACAGATTCACTGGCTTCCATCAGCTTAGAGAGACCTATCAAATATAAGATAATCATGGCAGTTCAGAAAGGTGAAGAACAATGCTATATTTTTGATAATTCCCAACTCTTCTCCAACCCGTCCCCTAACATCCACCCTCCAATTATTCCCCTCTCCCATTCACCTGCCCACTAGCTCACAGTCTCATACCCTGGGCTTCTCATCCAATCTTAGTCTCCTTCCCCTCCACTCTTCTCAGGGCCCTTGTCGTAGTGCCCCCTTCCCTGTCTCCTAGTCCATGTCTTCTTGCCCAGCCAATCTCAGCCTCTTTCAACCTCTGGCCCCATTTTTTTGCCCCCTGCCAGATTCCACTTCCAGTCTCTTGTCCCCACTAGGGCCCTTTTCTCAATCTGCTCCTTCCACCTTTCCCCAGTCTGGCTCTTGTCCTCTCTGCATTCAAGTCAGGAATCTTTCTTCTCCACGTTGTACAGATGCCAATGGGGTGACATTGAGAGAACAGAAGAGATACTCTCTCTGCTGTCAGTTCCAATGCCCAGCCTCAGTAGCCATGAGCTGCAATTGCAGGGAAAGTCATGCTCACCCCCAGTAGCCCAGGGATGGCAAATGTACACTTCAGTTACATGCAGGAGCTGAGATAGACTGGAGCCTGTTAGTGCAAGTGGAATCTTCAGAGATTTTAGCAGCAAAGCTCTAATAATATGCAAACTATGTTTTTTCAAGGTGTTATAACTTGACTGAATTTGGGCAACTTTTCATGGGAACAGCAAAGGGCACATCCCTGACACAAAAGTAACTCCACATGCTGAATTTCAAATCCCTACTCCAAAGCACGAGGGACTAGATCTTCTCAATTAAATAGCTGTAATAATTTTTTTAATATGGCAAAATAATTTATTTTTTCTAATCTCATTCTTGCAAACAGTGGACCCATTTTGACTATAACTTTTCAAAAAGTTCGATCTGAGTGTCATGGGGCAAGTGCACTCTATCTCTCCTTTGGGGTGGAGGAAGGGACATTATAGCACTGCATATGAGTCTATCAGACCATTCTTTGCCTCAGGGCAGTATGGCCTGGTGGCTAGAGTCAATATGGCTGCCCTTCCTCTCAGGACTACATGACCTAATAGCCAGAATCAATATAGCTGCCTTTCCTTGCAGGGCTGCATATTCTAATGGCCAGAGTCATTACGGCTGCCCACTCTCGCAGGGCTGAATGGCCAAATGGCCACAATCAGTATGGCTGCCCTCTCTCACTGAGCTAGTGACCTAATGGTCGGGGGTGGTGGTGGCTGGGGTAGGACCCTGTCAGAGGTAAGTGTACTCAAAACTGGGTCAGCAAGGATCCAGCCAAAACACGCTGACTTAGTGCCTGATCCTACAACTGGATCAATGACTCGTTCCCCTGGGCTACTTCCTACCCTGTCTTCCAGTGGCATGGTCCACGTGTCTCCAGCCTGTGGTGCTTCCAACCATTCCAACACCTCCTGGGTGTCTGTGGGTAGCTGCGTATCTACCCAGGTCTCAGCAGGCTTAGGCCCCCTGATCTGGGGCTCCGGCAGCTTCTTGATGGGAGCCTGCATTGTGTGTCCTCTCTCTTCAGCAGTCCCTCCTGATTGAGCTGGGTTACTCCCTTTTACACTAGCTCTCCATTTGCAGCATGTCCAGCTGAGGAGAGGGAGTGTGGCTTTCTCTGCCCAGAGTACAGGGCTAACCCCTCTTGTCCAGTGCAGCGTACATGCACACCGTCACACTGATGCAGACACCCAGCATGGAAAATTTCCACCCAAATAGTTAAAGTATGGCAAAGTTATAAGAAACTAAAAACACAGTCTTATAATGAAAAGTATCTGGCAACCTTAATAATAGGCAGCACTGCCAATTCTGCCTATAGTAATCGTAGAATCATAGAGTTGAAGGGACCTCAAGGGTCATCTAGCCTAACCTCTAAGTGAATGAACTTAGGGCTTTCAAAAAAACACTATGAGCACTAGCTTCAGACAGAAGAAGCATGTAACCTCCCTCACACTTCTGCCTATCTCAGACACTTCTCCAGCCATATTCAACACTGTAGCTAGGGTAGGAGGCAAAGTGACAGTTTGTGCTGAATTATCACTGCTAATGCAGAAACTTCAGAGAAAGAATTGGAGTGGTTTTAAGCTGCCTCTTCCACCCCCAAGCCAGTCAGTCAGGTGTTCTTTCTAGCCATTTTCAACTTCCACATTCTGTTACATAAGCTAATTTGGGAATATTAAGTATTTATGTTTAAAGCAGGAATGCTCAAAAAGATGATGAAACTAGTTTTAGTGCAGTATTTGTACCACTCTTATCCTACCAAAGGACTTGGCCAATTGATGTTACTACCTGTCACACAACATGCACTCACCGTTGCAGCGCGTTGGTTACCTCAGGAATTAGCTCATCCCAGCCTCAGAGCACCTCCTGCTGGCCAGTGCTTGTCTTTTCATTATCAATCTCCACCACTGTAATTCAGGCCATGCGTCCCTCCCAGCCCGTGGTGCCTTTTCTCCTGGGTACTGCTCTGCAGCAGTGCCCACACACTCGGGGTCCTCCCCTCCCCAGGGAACCCCAATCCCCTAGGCCCACTTCGCCTCAGTGACCTACAGCCAGTCTTCACCTAACCCATTCTCTAAAGGGCAAACTGCAGTCTGAAATGGCCACTCATCATTGGCAAGGGATTGGACCAGCTGCCTCTCTCTTCCCTGGCTGCTTCCCCCCAGCTCTAGTACCTCCTCCAGCCCTGACAGCAAGTCCTCTGCCCTGGGGGTTTGCCAGGCTGGAGCTCCCCCAGCTTCTCCTGCCCTTCCCCAGCACTGCACTGTCTAAGGTATTCTTTGCTTTTTCAGACAGCCAGGTCCATCTCTCTCCAAGGCTGGAGAGAGACTCACTACCCCTTCTGGTCTGCCCTCTTTTATACCGGCTTGACCAGCTCTGATTGGAGGCTTCCTGCCTCTTCCTGATTGGCTCTCAGCCCCAGCCTTCCCCATTCTTTTTAACCCATTCAGAGCCAGCGTGGGGTGACTGCCCTGCTACACTACCACATATAGTACTCTGAAGTAACCATAATTTGAGTTACAAGGTTTAACATACACCTTTCAGGTTTGGGCTACTTGACTGTGATACAAAAGGGGAGTGATCCTACATGATCTGTGAATGAGAAGCCCAACAATAAAACAGAGGTCCTCTGGGACCATATCTAAGATTTATCTTTATTCCCTATTCATCTTACCTATTTGCATGCGTTCAGCTTGTTCATTAATGTTTCCTAGCTTTTCAGAATAAACATCTTTGTAACCATTTATGAAAGAGAGATAAGATTTGGGTGTAACATGAGCTCTTCGTCGATATCTGAAAGGCAGAAATTTAAAAAAATTATAATTTAATATATAACTTTCACATAGTATTTCATTGGAGATCTAAATAGCCACACTACTATCCAGGTCTTCAGTTTTAACTGAATTATTTTTTGAAAAACAGAAAGCAAATATTATATGGAAAGAGAAGCATTTCATGCAGTCAAAATGCAGCATCCCTTCACAATGATAATACTTAATGTCACCTTTTATGTGCAATTACATCTGTCCTTATCCACACAAGCTATATTAAAGTTTTATTGTACCATTTTTTATTCTTATGCTACAATTGGAATAAGGTTAATGAAGTTGCCACATATTTGTGATTATTATGGATGACTTTTGAATTTATTAAACACAAACTTCATTTCTGTATTAATAAACTGGAAAAGACAATTATTGCTTCATATATTATAGTGCCATAAACATTATTCCATAAATAGTAGTAATATTTTTGTGGTTGCTCAATTTTTAAATTTGTACAAAATGTTACCTTTGGAAATAATTCTCACAGCTCTCAGAAACCATATCATGAAAGAGGCCCATAGTTTCTACTACTTGTGTTTTAACTTCAGAAGAACAAACAATATTAAATTCTGAAAGGAAGTAACTGGCTACAGCAACAAGGGCTTCTTTAGGCCATCGATTGAACCAGTCCATAGTGCAGCCTGATATCAGACCAGGAAATTTCAAAGAACGTGCACGGAACTTCTCACCAACCTAACAAGAGTAACAGTTTTAAAACAATGTTTAATATAGTGTGTGTGATACCATATCTGATTTTATCCAAAACATTAACATGTAGATAAAATCTAAGCAATTTTTTTCTAATTCTTATAACATCATGCATAGTTTTTACCCTATATCTGCATCCTATTCTTTTTTATTATCTTGATATCCTCAATAAAATTAACAAAACAGTAGAAAAAAACCTCATATTAAAGATGAATGCTACTTAGTGTTTTAAAACTTCAATTAGTTGTACATTAATTTCAACTAAAAGCTTTACATCCACTAACACTTGCTTTGAGGGCTCTTGTTTTTCCGGCAACAATCAAGGACTTCAGTAAAACCTAAAATACTAAAAAATTGCATTCAATGCTTGATATATGTCCTGACTCTTCAAATTATAAACCTTGAATGATCACATCATGTTTTATATGGGAATCTACCCACAGAAATAAACAAGATAGTTATAAAAAGAAAACTCACTGGAGAAAAGCAGAGAACAACATGCAAATTCTTCTTTGACCGTGATATAAAATACTCATAAAGATTATCAAATGTAGGAGGAAATCGAGGCAGCTCTTTTTTCATCACAGATATTAGTCCTTGTGTAATTTCATCCAACTCATCCCGAGCAAATAAATTGGAAATCTTTATACAAAACCAAAATTGACAGGAAAAGAAATTGCATTAATTTAATTGAATTATAATATATTTTATAATTGTTATCTATCTGCCTTTACAAACACAGACACAATTTAGATGAACTAAGGGCCAAATTCTTCCTGATTTACACTCTATTCAACTTCATTAAAGACAATGGATGTTAAGGAAGAATAAAGCCCTAAACTAGCAAGTTCACCCTTCGATAATGGTGGCCTCTGAAATGCCCTCCTCACTTATTTTCTCCCTGATGCTTACATAATCTCTCTGAATCAAGTTGACATTGGATCATGGCTGCATGAAGAAATACTGTACTTTTATGAGCAGAAAAAGGTATTCTTGCGAGATACTGACCTAAATCTAGAAATTTATATTGAGATTCAGTTTGGGCCCCGAATGTCCCAAATTTGAGATAATTGGGTTTTAGATCCTTTCTAGCCCTATTAATTACTACAAAAATGAATGGCAATCAGGTATTAAGAGCAAATGTTGAAAATTTGTATTGCTAAAGTATACTGTCATTTTGAGGATCTAACCTCTCCTGAAGATAGCAGATTGTTAAGGTATTCCAGAAATGCTTCATCTTTTATTTCATTGTCAGTGAAAATGAAAGTGATGCCTTTTCCTTCTGCACCAGCTACTCTATATAGAAGTTTTAGATCATCTGTTAGATTGGAAACATTATAGGATCTATGAGGAAAAAGAGAAGTTACAAATTTGCTTAATGCACAATACAGAATCATTCCAATTTTTCAAATTATATTTAATATATAATTTGTAGAACGAATCATGACTATAATATCCACATACTTCAGCAAGGACAAGATCCATCTCCCTGTGAAATCAATTGAAAGATTCAGGCACAATTCAGGAAAGCATTTAAGAAAGTGCTTCTGAGCTATGATGGGTAGCTATAATTTGCTGAATTAGGGTCCTAGTGAGCAACCAATGATGCATAAATGAATCAGAGTGTAATAATTTTTTTGTTTACTGTTTTTAAAGATAGTGTTTAAAATAAAGATTAAAATATTTACATTTCCTCAAAAACATCAGCTTCTAGTTTTGGAGAGACAAACACCACAATATTTTTTTCATTTACCTGGTTAAAGTTATCTGAAATATTCTGTATCCAGCTATAAAAGAGGCCAATCTTGAAAGACTCTGTTTTCCAGAACCACCAACTCCTACAAGTAAAGCATTTCCACATGCAGTCCGAATTATTCGTGAAATCTATGCAGAAAAAATACAAGTAATCTGTGCTGTGTTTAGCTAGTTATAGAAGATGAGCAGAGTTAAATATCTGTTTTACTCCAAATCTCATTTGGGAGAATATTTTTTAAGTCTCAAAGATCAGCAGAAGGACACATGTTTTTATAGAAGACCTTTCCCACACAGAAAAATAAAGCTCGTACTTCCAAATAAAGCAACAGTATCTGAAGAGATACATGTGACTCAAGTGAAAGGGCTGCATTTTAAGAACATAGCTTCTAATTTATGAGTTGTATGTGGGATTTAAAATAAATATGTTTAAAATTTGCATTTAATTGTAGATTTAAGATTGAAATTTTCCAAGCTTAATCTCTTAATGAGTGGGACTTGTTAAAAAAAATGCACAAAAGCCATTTTTAATTAGCAGAAGAATGAAAAAAACCCACTTCTACCGTTATAGAAATGTTTGCAATTTTTTTCTAAAAACACAGCTCTTGATTAAAAGGTAGAGAAATAAAAATAGAGCATGGAAATATCTCTCACTGCAAAGAAGAGCCTTTCAGTGCTCTAATGAAAACTGGTTTTCCTTTGACCAACTTATGAGCTTTCAAGAATTGCACTCTGTCCATATAGGTGTGAAGCAATTCTCCAAAAAGGGCCATATTTTGGAGTTTAATGAACTCACCCTACACACATCCACATCATATAGAATTTGAAATCTTATATTATGTACATTTAGATGAGGTATAATGTGGAACTGCCAAGAGATGCCGTAAGCCAGTAGGTGAGCTGAAACAAGGGTACCCAAAATGAGAAGGTGTCTTTTTTTTTTTCTTCACAGTTCCAGAAACACTGCAGCATGACCATGACTATAGTTTGTACTGTTTAAGTTAATTTCAATACCTTAATGTGGTGTTTATTGGTCAAAGCTAACAAACGACAATGTATTAAAAGATGATTACTTTTGCATAGGCAAGTATTTTTTTTCAGAAATAATGAAATTGTTTAGCATGTGGCAAAAATGGTGAATATTAAAAGTTTGCAAGACACCAACATGAAATATTTTCACATCACATATTGTCAAATTATCTCACAAGTGATAATAGTTTTCTAGACTGTATTTTCAGTTGAAATTTGCCCAACAGATCAGGCTCACACTTAAAATTGTGCACCAGTAGCAATAGACTGCATGCACATAGTTTGTACTGCATACTGGGTTGAAATAAATGTCCATGAATTCCTAATGTAATGCTTCTCCATTTGTAAGCTTTTGTACATATAATCTTGCATCTAGTCTGCCTTAAAAAAGTTTTTGTGACTGCATCCTAAGGGTATATCTACATAGTGAAATAGCTCAGAAGGTACTGTACAATAACTATTCCAAACTAGCTCCCCATGTGAACACTCTTATTCCACACTAACGCCACATCTACACTGCACACTACTTTTAGTGGTATGTAGATTACATCCACTACCCATACCCCTAGCATGGGAAAAGTGTTGACGGAGAGGCACTGCTTAGGTCAGTAGAGTAAGGATATCCCTGAATCCTGTGGGTATGTACCAGGGTATGTACCCTACTCATCAAATCAGTGCCTCCCTCATCTGCACTACTACTTTTAGCAATGTGGTGTCCTCCTGCTTCCCTGCTGCTGAAGACTTTCCCTAAAGCAGGGAAAGGCTCCAGCAGCAGGAAAAGTTCTGGCAGCTCCCTGCAGCATCAACCCTTTCCCTTCTACAGGGAAAGACTCCTGCAGTGCAGAGCTACCAGTAGCTTTCTAGTCAGTGGGAAAAGGCTTTGGAGGTGGGAGGCAGTGGGGAAAGACTCTGGTGTGCCCCACTGCCAAGCCTTTCCCTGCTGTCTCCCCCCACCAGTCTTTCACTGACATGGGAAGCTACATACCCCATGTGGACGCAGACTGCTTTTCATTGTGGCATATAGCTACACATACCCTACATAGCACTGCCAGTAGTGTCAAGTGCAGACATTGCCTAAGGGTGCCTTTTTTGCAGCTTAGCTTTATCCAAAGTGGCACTCTTAGTACTATAGTGTACACATGGGCCATTAGTATGGAATAGCTATTATGGTTTAAATTCACACTCTAGCTTATTTCACAATAGCTTCCCCATATAGACAAGCCCTAAGACTTGGCAATTTTTGCTCTTGGCAAACAATGAAACCATCCCACACTGTTATTGTATAATATGTCTGTCTTTAAAGCTTCCTTTAATACAGTTATTTAATATATATTGTCTTCTTAATGCATAGTTTTATATTTATTTAAAGTAGCTTTCATATTCCATTCTTTACTGATATCTTTATACTGTTCAAATCCTCCTGTATATTCCCCAGATCTTTCTTTATATTAACACCTAACTTTGTATTGTCTTTGCATGGTAATTTTTCAGATTATGCAGCTTTCTCCATCCACCACATAACATGTGCAAATTGAAAACTACTGTCCACTTATCAAACCTTTTGAACATCACTCCCTGCTTCCTTCCAAGAACATTTAGCTTTACACACAACTACCCTCTATACCTTACCTGACAATTCCAAATTCAAATTATCAGTTTAATTCTACTATTCATGTGACTCCTGAGGTCTAGTAACCTAAATTAAATGTATTATTAAATGCTGTAAAAAACAAAACCTTAACGAGATGTGTCATTGCATCTTTAAAAAACACCAAATCGAGAAATGATCCCCTAATGGTTTCATTGTATTGCCTCTGGTACGTTTGTAATTTTTCACATAGAAATTCAAAGCTCGGGACCTGAAAGAGAGAGAAAAAAGGCAAGTAAAATAACAATGTTAATAGATAAATCCTACCATATGAGTATCACTAAAAGATAAAAACACTTATCTGAATAAAATTATGTAGGCAAATTTTACTTCCCAGTAACTGGAGATCAATTAATTTGCTGCATCAATAGACTCTCTCTTTCAGAATTGTGTCCCATTATATAGTCAGGAACTGTTAACAGCATTTACAACTAAAATGGGCTTGCATGTTCTGACATGGCACATAAACTGCATCTTCACAAGGAATCCAGCCCTTAGCTCCTGCTTTTTTTCACTTGTTCTTATCTAGGACACTGGTGTTCTTATTAGTTCCTTCAAGAACTATTTGCTTGTGGCTTATTTATATTAGGACAGATTCTCAGTTGTGCTGAATTTACACTTTGCACTATTGAGGAAAGTAAGATGAAAAGGTGGCTCAAAGCCACATTTTCAGCTCCCTTGATTCTCGGACAGTTGTGGATTGAAACTGTTCTCCAAGTAATTTAAAACATCTTACAGAGGCTCAATTTGCTGAGTCACAGAGTTGAAGACTAACCCATTGTTATGGAGGAGTCTCTGGAGTGGTCTCAGCAGGTGTGGAGGAATGCAGAGACCAACAACTCATCTAAACTCTCAACCCCCTGTTCTGGCAGACTGATGGCTGGAAATAATGGCAAACATGAGCTTGGAACAATCATGGCAGTATTCCCCTTTTGTGGCTTCTGAGAGGATCTCCATTATAGATGGAATAACTCTGAACCTTTGGCTTGATCCATTTGACCTGTCCCACCATGATGGGGGAGGGAGAACACATGGAGAAATATAACTTGTTGGGGGATCTTGTTTGAAGAACAAAGTCCCAAAATGTTGGCCCCTAAAGAAGAATAGAGTGTAGGGGAAATAATTTTCTTGTTGCTGCCTCAACATTAGAATTAAAAGCTAGTATTCCAAAGGATAAGGAGAATGCTGAAAGATCACTGGTACAGAAGTGGTCCACTAATTTCAGGAAGATAGTGTGGCAAGGCACCTTCTCAGTCTCCCCAGCCTCTGCTGCTTTTAGCCCTGGTGAGACAGGCTTGGGTAATGTGGTCCCCCTTGGGACACAGGGGAAGTCTGCTCCCCGTATCTCCACCAGTCCTGTTTAGAGTATTTTTACTCCCTTGTGGGAGAGAGTACTGCCTCTCCTCCTGGTGAGGCTCACTGTCTTGCTGCTCCTACACTCCTGGCATCAGGGCTCCTTCTCTCTCTGCTCTTCTACCCCTCCCTTGCAGCTGTCTGTCCTGAGTTTATCACAATAGGTACAACCTAAATATTTCATACTACAAAAGGGTTAGGAATCAGACATTTGCTAGAAATTCAGTCTAAAATTTTCTTTGCTAATTTCACCTATAATTCCTGATTATATCTCCTTGTATGATTCAAAAGAATCCATCTCCTTCCTTGGGTTTAACAACCTTCAAATATATATGCACAATTATATTGTCCCTGTCTGTTGGCCAAAGTAACAGTATATAAATGTTATTTTTTTTAAATCTTTCCTCATAAATCAATCCCCACATTTATATTGCTCTTTTCTGCATTGATTCAAATTTTTCAACAACTTTATGATAATTAGCTTGCCAAAATAGAACACAATATTTTAGGTGCAGTTCCAATAGCCTTTCATGAAAAGGTACAAATGCCTTCTCTGCTTTGAGATGTGATGTTTCTTTATACACTGCACAAAATTACTTTGGCATCTCACGTGTAAATTTGCAGTCTACTGTCAACCCAGATCTCTTTCACTATTGCTGTTTTCCAAGAATCTCCCTCCATGAATCTGTGTATTGGATTATTTTCCCCAGATGCAGTAGATTTGCATTTTTCCAGAATGGATCTTATTTTATTATTTCTTTAAATGTGCAATACGATCACATAAGTGTAAGATCACAGTTTCAACCCACAACTATGTTGAAAATTTATATGTGCATATAGTACATGGTCAATCTTCAGGCCTGCCTGTAATTTTTCTTTCATTTAGATGTATGATTGGTTTTAAATCACTTTTAAATGCTACTTAAACTAAAAGTTTTAGGATCCAATTGGTATACAATTGCCTATTTTACATGTACATTCAGGCACATTATTTTGAAAACATAGTCTTGTGTAAAAATATTTCCCGTAGAGGTTCAAACTTAGATTTTCTAATGAAAGCTACCACAAAAAGTTGATAAGTCAATTTTTTCAAGCGGGGGAAAAATGTCAGCTAGAAAATTTGTTGCCAAACAAAGGTAAACTATATTAACAATTAAAATGTACTTAAAATCAGCAAAGAAAAGTTACATTTGAACTCCAACACATTAAAAAAAGCATCAGACACATGTAGCTCCAAGTCATGGGCAGATGGGGAAAAAAAGTAAAACTCAGGTAGAAAGGAGACTGAGCATCTTTTTATTTAGAATGTCTTGCAGTGACTGCTTCAAGGCTTGAGAAGGTACCTTTCTCCTCCTGATTCAACACCAACCTCCTGTTTGGTCTTGACAATAACTTTCTTTACAAATGAAGTAAAACACGTGGCCACTGCTGCTCTTCCTGAATTAGCATTCTCATGTGTGTTATGAAGAAAGAATCTCAATTTGTCTGTACCAACCCCCACAGTCTTAAAGGGCATACTGCAGGCAGCACAGGAGCACACAATCCTGTTAGTTCTTAAAATTGTTTCACTGGTTCTGTGTAGCCAGAAATATGTCTTTAAGACTGGAGAACAGTAGAGTAAAAAGGAAGAGAATGAACAGCCTATATTTATATCAGATGGATTGTTTACCACATTTTAAATTGCTTTTTAAAGATGTAGATTTACATGATTAACTCTAAACTAATTTGTGACCAATCTAAAAATGTATTCCCTAAACCAAAATTTGTGCATTTATTTGATAAAACTTTCAATATGATCCCGACAATATACCACATTTAATAATTAAAAAAACCTTTGAATGCCTAATTTTGAGGTGCAAAATAAAATACCATTTCATAAACTTTGGGTGCTTCAAATACAAAATCTTCAGGTTCATCACCAGTCGGTTCAGGCATATCCTGTAAAAAATCTACAAAATATGGTTCAGCATGGAGAACTGATGCTAATTCCGGATCCACATGTTCCTCAATCACTCTAGAAGTGGCTTTATCAAACCAAGCTACATCTTCATCATTAACAAACCTACAAGACACAGATTAATACAATTTAAAAGAATGGAAACACTTTTTAGCTAAAAAGGAATGAAAATAGTTAATTAAACACTGAACTGACTCAAGTAAAACACAATTAGATAATGATAGCCACCGAAATTTAAGTGCCACTATGTTTTACAAGTACAATATTCATATTTCTATATTATAGAATAATGTAACTTTCTGACTTTCACCCAGTTACGACAGAAAATTGTATTTATTAGTTAAATAAGGGGAAATGATTCACTGATAGCTGTGCTTAATCAGAGCCCTACCTTTTCTCCCATCTTACTATGGGATTCAGTACAGCTAAAGTCATGATGCCATCTTTCAGGCAGCAAGGAAATAAAAAATAGTGAAAAGTAGAAGGGATATACCTGTATAGGCTGATTTCACACCTTGATCCTTCAGACTGCTCCTATACCAAAATCCACAAATAGCAGAGGAAACACAAACAGAGAAGAAAGAATACAGAAGAGAGGAAGGGAGGAATGCAGGATGAGAGAAAGCTGAGAACACTGATACAATTACTGGTGAGGAATTTTCTTTAGTTAAGCCTCTTCTTTTGCTTCTATCCTCCTTATGGATTCAAACAAGCTCTCAGAATTATGAAGCAGTTCCTTTGTAGTGGGAGTGTGATTTCTTAAGACACAGCTAGGAACATTCTGCTTAGTAGTAGTAAGTAAGAGTGTGCGATGGGGACTATCTCAGGTTCTAGAAAAAGGAAAAGTGGGTAGCTAAGAAGAACTCTGAATCACAGATATTTAAATGTGCTGATATTCATCCTTCTTTTCTCCTCCTTCTCAGTGATGAAATATTGGGGGGTGGAAAGAATGGGACAACCCCAAATCAGACAGCTGTGAGCAAAGCTCTGTGCTTTTGGATGAGAAGGCAAAAATACTGAAGAACTGAGGGGGCAAATTAGCCTATATATAACCCCTAAATGTCATTATTATTTTACTAGCATTCTGACAGATGGCACCATAACACTAGCTGTGCTGAACCCAAAGCAGGGTAGGAGAAGACAATGCATGAACATTATATAAATACATTAATCTTTCATGTCCCTTTATGTACTTTGGTATTATCCAATCAATGCAGAATGTGAATGTATTCAGGAAATTGATATCACATAAATTGCACGCTAAAAACAATGTCTTTCACTTTATAGCTGGCTCTCCCTAAAAGGGTTTTATTTTGAAGCTTCATGACATAATATTTTATGAGTGGATATGGTCCTGACTTCAAATTCGAACCGAGTCTCATCCTTCTTCTTCCACTAAACAGGGCACTAATGTCTGTACGAATATATATTTTTGTTTATGTATACTTTTGTTTCTCATAATGTGCATCAGTAAGCATAATTTAAGGCACAAAAAATTTATGCACAGATAATGTACTCTACAGCTGATTTATGTTAAGTAGTCTTTTTTATACTATGGGGCAATGAGAGTGTCTGGCTGAAGCAGGAAACTCTTCTTACTTTCATTTATAATCTTGAGAATAAGAAAATGCAAATTGCTGCATAGAATTTTAGATTTCCTCTATAAACTCCCTTCACTCTGCTGGAATTTCAAGCATCCAGAGGGGCTGTAGGAACTAAGCAGGGTTTTCCACTCAGGGTATGGCTACACAGGAGACTTGCAGCGCTGGTGGTGGCTTTACAGTGCTGCAACTTACTCACCGTTCACACTTGCAAGGTACATACAGCGCTGTATCTCCCTGGCTGCAGCACTGGCTGTACACCTGGTCTGCCTGGGGAATAACGATTGCAGCACTGGTGATGCAGCGCTGCTCTGCCAGTGTGGCCACCAAAAGCGCTGCAATTGGCCTCCAGAGTATTCAGAGGTATCCCAGAATGCCTGTTCAGCCACTCTGCTCATCAGTTCGCACTCTACTGTCCTGGCCTCAGGTGACCAGCCCTTTAAATGCCCCGGGAATTTTAAAAATCCTCTTCCTGTTTGCTCAGCCAGGTGTGGAGTGCAATCAGAATCTTTGCAGGTGACCATGCTTCCACGCGCCAAACGAGCCCCAGCATGGAGCAATGGCGAATTGCTGGACCTCATCAGTGTTTGGGGTGAGGAAGCTGTGCAGTCACAGCTGCGCTCCAGCCGTAGGAATTACGATACTATTGGGCAGATATCAAGGGCCATGCTGGAAAGGGGCTATGACCGGGATGCAGTGCAGTGCAGGGTTAAAGTGAAGGAGCTGCAGAGTGCCTATTGCAAAGCCCGTGAGGGAAACCGCCACTCCAGTGCTGCCCCCACAACCTGCTGTTTTTACAAGGAGCTGGACGCAATACTTGGGGGTGACCCCACTGCCAATCCGACGACTACGATGGACACTTCAGAGCGGGGGGGGGAGGAGAGGAGGAGGATGGGGAGGGGGAGGGGAAGGAGGGGGAGGAAACCAAGAGTGAGGGTACTGGGGTGGAGGGAGACACCCCGGAATCCCAGGAGGCATGCAGCCAGGAGCTCTTCTCAAGCCAAGAGGAAGGTAGCCAGTCGCAGCAGCGGTACTAGGTGAAGGACAAGCAGAGGAGCGGGTTCCCGGTAAGCGGCTTTTATTTTCAGAATGGAAATGTTTCAGGAGAGGAAGGGGGGGTTAGGGCTGCATGCATGCATGCCTAGATGTGGAATAGCCCATTGATGTGGTCTATCACATCACGGTAATTGGCCTCGGTAATCTCTTCAAAAGTTTCAGCCAGAGCGTGGGCAATGCGCTTGCGCGAGTTTATAGGAAGATCCACTGTGGTCCTTGTCCCAGTCAGGCTAACTCGTCCGATCCACTGTGCCGCAAGGGGTAGGGGGACCATTGCTGCACACAGGCAAGCTGCATAGGGGCCAGGGTGGAATCCGCATTGCTGTAGAAGACCCTCCCGCTCTTCCCAGGTGACCCACAGCAGTGAGATATCTTCCAGAATTAACTCCTGTGGAAAATGTTGGAAGACTGTTCAGTGTAGCTGCCTCCAGAAGCAGTTTGCTTTCCCCAATGCACAGAAACCCCTGCACATCCCTGAAGCAATCAGTCCCCCTTCCCAGGTGACCCGCAGCAGCAAGATAGCTTCCAGGATTAACTCCTGTGGAAAATGTTGGGAGACTGTTCAGTGTAGCTGCCCCTAGAAGCAGTTTGCTTTCCCCAACACACAGAAACCCTTGCACATCCCTGAAACAATCAGTCCCCCTTACTCACCATTTTGTGGATCCTGTGGGTTATGTGCGCTCTGTTTGGTATGGGAAAAGTATGCTAAGGTTAAGACTGTAAACTCCTTCACTGTGTGGGAATAACTTTCTGGGTGAGATTATAAACAAAGCAGCCTCTGTTAACTGTTGCCATTTTTGCCTTTCCAAAAGTGTCCTTGACTACTCGACTGCCTGTATCATCCACTGCTCAGAGGCTACAAAACCTCAGGAAGAAGCCGCGAAAAAGCAGAAAAGACATGCTGAAAGCAGTTATGGATCAGTCTGCCAGAGACAGTAAAAAACTGAGGGAATGGGAAAGCAGGCTCCGCCAGAGAAACACAGCGGCTAAGAAGAAAAGCACAAAACAGCTGATAAGAATCCTGGTGCGCCAAGTGGACTCTATCCAGTCACTCGTAGCCATGCAGCCATGCCCCCCCGCCCCATCCCAAAGCTCTTTCCCTTGTGCCCCAATTTCAGCTCCAAACCCCCTTCCCCAGCATCCAGGTTCTTACCACCACCAGCTGCCCCCAACACCTATACGTTCACCAACCAGCCCTGAGAACTATGACCCTTACCCTCTGCACTCAACCCCCATCACCATGCAGTATTTTCATCCTGAAATGCAGCAGTCATTGTACAGCACTCCAGACAGGACATATTCAAACCTGTGACTGTACCGTTCCCCACCCCACCTGCCTGCCCTTTTAGGTTCCCAAAATGTTGTGTGTCTGTCAAGAAAGTTATTTTCTTTTCAATAAATGAATTCTTGGCTTTGAAAACAGTCTTTATTATTGCAGAAAGTGAAAGATACCGTAGCCCAGGAAAGAAACATGCACTGCAAATAATTTCAGGAAAAACAGATTCCTACTAACATTGTAACCACTGCACTTCACTCCCGTGCAAGGCACCAAACATTACTGTTGGTTTTCAGCCTCAAATTCCTCCCTCAAGGCATCCCTAATCCTTGTAGCCCTGTGTTGGGCCTCTCTAGTAGCCCTGCTCTCTGGCTGTGCAAATTCAGCCTCCAGGCGTTGAACCTCGGAGGTCCATTCCTGACTGAATGTTTCACCCTTCCCTTCACAAATATTATGGAGGGTACAGCACATGGATATAACTGCAGGGATGCTGCTTTCCCCCAAGTCTAGCTTCCCATACAGAGATCTCCAGCACCCTTTTTAAATGGCCAAAAGCACACTCCACAGTCATTCAGCACTGGCTCAGCCTGTAGATGAACCAGTCCTTGCTGCTATCAAGCTTCCCTGTATATGGTTTCATGAGCCAAGGCATTAATGGGTAAGCGGGGTCTCCAAGGATCACAATGGGCATTTCAACATCCCCTACTGTGATCTTCCGGTCTGGGAAAAAAGTCCCAGCCTGCATCTTCCTGAACAGGCCACTGTTCCGAAAGATGGGTGCATCATGCACCTTTCCAGGCCAGCCTGTGTTAATGTCGATGAAAAGCCCATGGTGATCCACAAGTGCCTGGAGAACCATAGAGAAATACCCCTTCCGATTAATGTACTCGGATGCTAGGTGGGGTGGTGCCAGAATAGGAATATGCATCCCATCTATCGCCCCTCCACAGGTAGGGAAACCCATTTGTGCAAAGCCATCCACAATGTCCTGCATGTTCCTCAGAGTCACGGTTCTTCTTAGCAGGATGCGATTAATGGCCTTGCAACCTCGCATCAACACGATTCCAATGGTCGACTTTCCCACTCCAAACTGGTTTGTGACCGATCGGTAGCTGTCTGGAGTTGCCAGCTTCCAGACTGCAATAGCCACCCGCTTCTCCACTGGCAGGGCAGCTCTCAACCTTGTGTCTTTGCGCCGCAGGGTGGGGGTGAGTTCAGCACACGGTCCCATGAAAGTGGCTTTTCTCATCCGAAAGTTCTGCAGCCACTGATTGTCATCCCAGACTTCCATGATGATGTGATCCCACCACTCAGTGCTTGTTTCCCGAGCCCAAAAGGGGCGTTCCACAGTGCTGATCATTTCCGTGAATGCCAGAAGAAATTTAGTGTCATATGCATCAGGAGAATCAATATCATCGTCGGACCCCTCACTGTCACTTTGGAGCTGAAGGAATAGCTCAACTGCCAAACGTGATGTGCTGGCGACACTCATCAGCAAAGTCCTCAGCAGCTCGGGCTCCATTTCCCACAGAAATCACGCTGCACAGAAACCGTTGGAAGACTTACAATGGCGCCAAACGGGGACGGAAAAACAGTGACTGCTGGGATGTGAAGCGATGCATCACGGGGCATTGGGACAGGAAGCAGAATGACCCGCACCCTTCTGTCCCCTTCCCACAACCCACGGCGCCAAAATGGGAAGAGGTGCTCTGTGGGATAGCTGCCCACAATGCACCACTCCCAACAGCGCTGCAAATGCTGCAAATGTGGCCACACTGCAGTGCTGGTAGCTGTCAGTGTGCCCACACTGCAGCGCTTTCCCTACACAGCTGTACGAAGACAGCTGTAACTCACAGCGCTGTACAGCTGTAAGTGTAGCCATACCCTCAGTGATTCTTCCCACCCCCTAACAGCTGCTGTGGCACCAGCAGTGAGCTCAGGGAAATGGTCTGCCTTCCTCCACTCATAGTTCTCCCTTGCTGACATTCGGCCAGTGTGGAGCTCCCTAGGGAAAAGGGAGAGGCAGCAGCCAATGGATTCTGGCAGAGACAGAGACTCATGGTGAAGCATGCTTGGTAAATAAGGGGTTTCAGATAGAAATGATTAGAGGGATCAGTTCAAGTGAGAACAGGTTCAGAAAATGGGATGGCAGAAGGGATGGGTGTCAGAAGTACAGCCTGGTGGGTGAACTCAAGAGGTATCGGGGAGTGAAAGGGGACAGGCTGTTCAAATAGGGATACAAGGAGAACAGGCTGAGGGAATGGGGGAAAGAGAGGCTCAAGGTGTAACTTTTAACTTTTTTTATGTGTTTTAGCTGTCATTATTTGCTGCAGTCTACATGCCAATGTATATTGAGCCTATTTTTGCTTCATTCCTATTTTAGGAAGCCTGTGATCAGTATTTTGGAAAGCTCCAGCTTTTAAAACTTTACTGCCTTCTTTATACCAGAAGATTATTGGAATATAAAAATTATAGCCTGCCTCCACTTGACTACCAGAGGCAAGCATTGTGAAGGAGAGGTTACTCACCTTGTGCAGTAACTGGCATTCTTCGAGATGTGCATTCCTGTGGGTGCTCTACTTTAGATACGCATGCACCCTGCGCCTTTGATCGGAGATTTTTGGTAGCAATGCCCATTTGACCCACATTTGTACCCTACATATCATCATGTCCTGTACTGAGGCTATATAGGGCTGTGCAGGCAAACCGCCCCCAGTTCCTTCTTTACTGCAAAGTCCCACAGAGGAAACCTTGAAGCAGAGGGGAAGAAAGGTGGGTAGTGGAACACTCACACTGACACAAATCTTGAAGAACTCCAGTTACTGCCCAAGGTGAGTAATCTCTCCTTCTTCAAGTAGTGTCCCTGTGGGTGTTCTACTTCAGGCGACTCCATGGCAGTAACCTCTTAAGAAGGTGGGAGTTTTGGAACAAAGGCTATCACAAAAGAAAGAACTGTGTTGCATCCTGCAGCATGTGATCTTCCAGAGTTAACCAAAGCATAATGGGTGGAAAATGTAAGCACTGAGGATCATGTTGCAGACCTGAAGATTTCAGCAACTGAATGTCCTTAAGTAGGGAAACGCTGTAGCCTATGCTCTAGTCGAATGCACAATCACTTGTAGAGGAGGTGGAATCTCAGCCGAACTGTAACAGGCAATAAACGCATCCAGAGATCCAGTGAGAAAATGAAGACAGAGGCTCCCTTAGACCTATCTGTAATACAAATAAAGAGTCTAGGAGTCTTCCTGAATGCCGTAGTGCTGTCCAAGTAAAAGGCTAATGACTTCTTAACATGCAGTGCATGAAAGGCAGATTCCTGTATAGACTAATGCAACTTAAGAAAGAAAACTGAAAGGTGAATAGTTTAGTTAATGGCCACTAAAATCCATCTTCAGAGACAGATGTAGCAGCAAGACCACAGTTAATATCCCAAAATTAACCTTGACGTAACTCATAGAAAGGCCTGATGTTTTCAATTCCAACAGCTAATCCAAGATAGTGGAAATATGACTGGACAGGTGAAAGATGAAGCCGGTTACACCAGAGATGATATCTTCTCCATTTCTGAAGGTAAGTGTGTCTTGTAGATTACTTTCTGCTACTTAAAATTACATTTTGTATCCTTGATGAACAGGCTGCCTTTAATCCTGAGAACCACTGAGGAACCATGCTTGTACTTGCAGAATGTTCAGACTGGGCTGAAGTATCTGATCTACATCATAAGAGAACAGCGGAAGTTTGGTAGGGGAGCTGCCACAGGGTGAGAGGGTGAGGGATGAGTATGTTGAGGTAAGGAAACCAAACTTGTCTTGGTCAAGTTGGTGCAATCAAAATTACCTTGGCTTGGTCCAGTCTGATCTTGATGAAGATCTTTAAGGGTATGCCTAAAAAAGATTTTTTGTCCATGTAATGAAGAAAGCATCTGCTAGAAAATGGGAGTCGAGTTCTTACTTGCAGGTGTTGCCCTAGAGTCCTTTAGGGTATGAAGCTAGTCATCCAGGAAATCTGTGAAAAGCTTGTGACCCTCAACAGGTAAATCTTCCAGTGTGGATTGCACTTCCAAAGGAAAACCAGACAACTGAAGCCAAGAAACTTTTTTCATTACTCTTGTGGTGAAAATATACCTGGCTGCAGTATCTGCCACATCAAGTGAAGCCTGCAAAGATGTTTTTGCCAAGAGCTGACCTTTCTTTATTATGGCACTAAACTGTTCTTGGTATTTCTGTGGCAAATGGTCAATAAAAACATTAAACTCATAGTTCAGGTAGTCATATTTTGACATCAGTGCCTGATGATTAGCTATCCTGAACTGTAATGGCACTGAAGAGTAGCTCTTATGGGGTGACTTTTTGGATATGTTGCCTGCCTAATTCACATGACCAGAGAATTTGGTGCTGGGTGAGAAAACAAAAAATCAAAATGCCTGGCCAGGATGTAATATATTTTTAATCAGCTTGCTTGCATGTAGTGGAGACTGTTGCTGCAGTTTGCCTGATGGTCTTGGCTGTGTCAAGAAGGGCTTAATTAACTGTCTGTGCCACCCAAACTGAAGCAGAAGCGTGCAATATGCCAGGCAGCTTGTGATGGGAATCTTGGACTTCTTCAAAGGGAATTTGCAGGGTGTTAGCAACTTGCTTCATCAAGTACTGGAACTGGCAAAAGTCATCAGCTATTGATGGTGGTGGTGGCAGTACAGCCTCATCAGGTAATAAAGGATATATGTGTAAGGGGGATAACCTCTGTATTCACTCCTGCCTCTTGCTCCTCAAAGGTCTCCTCTGCTGACTCACAGTGCAGGGGAGGGATGGATGCTACCAGGTAATGAAGCTTTCTTTATTCCTTATAGGAGTTAATTGGGGCCCAGAGAAATTACTGGCAGTACATTGCCCATGGATTCCAGTAAGGCCAATGAGGAGACCATAAGGCATGGGGGGAGGTATCCAGAGTTCGTCATCTCAAGTGTTAATAGGCAGGGATCTGATATTCTGCCTTTCTTGCATCTGCATCAGGGAATAAAGTCTCCTGGAGTAAACTGGAGAGCCTTGAACAGCAAGTTTTGAGTCTGAGATGGATTATTCCTCCACATATTATACAGGAGGTGACAATCCCTCTTCCTGAATACTAGAAGCTGGGAAAGAGACAGCTCTCACAAAACAGGAGTGATTGGTGACCAAGCAGGCCTCAATATCGAGAGGTGTCTGGAAGTGACAGGGAGGAGATATTCAGACTCACTAGGTACCATAAGGTCGTTCAGGTATGGGAACTCCTGTGACACTGAGAGCACAACTGAACTTGGTATGGGCACCAATGATGTTCCCAATGCTGTTGTCTGGGGCATTGGTGTCAGTACCAAGGGGACCGCGGATTCCATTGAAGCCGCTCTCTTGTTAACAGTAGTCTTCAGTACTGAGCCTTTTACTGTTGAGGTACAGGACTTAGTTGAAGACTTAAAGTGTTTCATAGTACCCAAAGTGCATAGAGTCTCACTGGCACCTCTCTCCAGGCCTAAGGTCTCCAGTGACTGAGTTTTCTTTGAGGAGGAAGTCTCTGAGGAAGTCTCTGTTCTGCTCCTCTTATCCCCCTCCTTAGACTTGGAGCAGGAAGCTCTCTTTACTGCTGGCGCATTTATCAGCCTGTCTCATGGAAAGTATTAGAGACCAGACCCTTACTGCTCTCTTTACCTTGAAAAGTCTTGGTGACCATGATCTTGACTTCAACGGGGCACTGACCGAAGTGGATGGCCCTTGTAGAGGAGGGTTCTCTGCATCTGAATCCAAAGCTGGTCTTAGCACTTGCTACATCATTAAGAGCCTATATGTTATTTCCCTGTTCTTATGGGATCTCCCCTTAAAAGAAGTGCAAATCTTGAACTTGCTGAGTCTATGAGAGTCTCCAAAACAACATATGCACTGGGAATGCCCATCACAGCTTCTGGACAGCAGAGCCATCTTTTAAATCCCAGGGAGCTTGGCATTCTAGACAGAAGAAAACTTGTTTGAACCCCTCAATGGTGAAAAAACGAAATGTGTTTTTTTTCTTAGGTTCAAAAAAAATTATATAAACTAAATCAACCATTCCAATAACTGTAAGGTACTAAACCTACTACTAATATAAAGAACTACCACTAATATTAAGTACTAATATAAAGAGAAAACAGGCACACACTAAACTCTCTCTGGCCGAAGGCAGATGAGATGGAACTGAGGGCAGGTCACCCCCACAGCCCTATATAGCCTAACTACAGGCTACAAGATTATGTAGGGAGCATGCACAGGTCAAATAGGCACTGGTACCAAAAATCTCTGATCAAAGGCTCAGGGCTCATGTGCATCAGAAACTTACACTGCCACAGGCTAAGTGTGTGTGAGAGAGAAAGAAAGAAATTTTTTATACTTTTGGTTTTGTCAGGGTGGAAGTAGATAAACAGTGTGTGAAATCTATTGTGCTGAATAGAAACGTTTATATACCCAACATTTTAGCATAGACAAATTCATCTTACGAAGATATGATCTGCAAATATGGCTGACAAAAGTACAAAAGAAGACACAGGGCATGTACCACTTCAAGACCTCTGAGTTCAGGACTAATAAGAAGGAAAAATAAGGCAGAATTTCTTTTTTATTACACACTGTTTCCTGTTGTGTCTATAGCACAGCATTTTTACTACTTTCACTTTGTAATATATACATGAAGAAATACAATATATATATAACTGTTCATAAAAAGTTAACATTTATTCAGTTACTAACCTATGATATTTGAAATATGAAATAATTTCCCTAGGGAATTAGAATAGGAAACAACTGCATTATCTGAGATCTCAGTAGTAATTGTGAGTAAAGGTTGATTTTTAATGGCGATCACTATACTCTAGCTAGAATTTTACTATGATTCCTGAGTGTAGGCATGCAGGAGTGCATTGCTATCCCTCACTGTCAATCTCCAAGAGGCCACACCCCTTTGCTGTCACACACCTGGAATGGCAGTCTGTACAAGGGGGAAATTAGCTGTCTCTAGGGCTCCAACCCACAGGCAGAGTAGAGCAGTGAACAGTTCAAGGGCCCAGGTCCTTAGGCAGGGGTGAGCATCAAACACAGTCTAGGGCTCAGTTAGTAGATGGATACAGCCTCCTAGTCCATGGGGTGGCAGAGAGTAGGGAAACACAGGCCCACCCGATTCCACGATGTCCCAGCACAGGTTCCTAACAGTGGCAGAGTGGTCCACCATAGAGTCAGCGGGAATCCACTTGCAACACGCTGAGCTTGTATCAGGCTAGCACTCTTACCAGATGTTTGTCTAGTTTCCCTGGGTTACTTCCTATTCTCCCCAGATTTTGGTACTTCAGTGTGGTGAGTGCCTTGGTTTATTACAGGGCAGTCAAACTCATTCTGCGGAGTGGACTACATTATACTTTTAATTATGATCTGTGGGCCAGTGTATAAATTTAGGTCATTATACTACCTTCTTTTCACACCAGCCCTCTCTTTGATGTCAAGGAGAAGTCTGCACTGAGATCCAAGTTAGAACATGTCCTTTGGTGTTTTTCCATCCAATTATTGACCCAGCCCATTTAGACCTAAGTTGATATTTGTTGGGATAAAAGCACAAGGTAGGATGGTTGCAGAAAAATAAAACATCTTTAAACTTGGCCCTATACTGCTGATTTTCATCCCTGAAGAAAGAACAAGAGTATATGACCATAAATATAATGGTCTCCCAATACTACTAAATATTGTAAAACATATGCAATTATAGAATTATTGAATAAACACCAAAGGACATACTCTAACATGGATCTCTGTGCAGACCTCTCCTTGACATCAGATGGAGAGCTTCTGTGAAAAGAATTAATGGTCTCCCAAAAGTACTAAATATTATAATACATACAAAAATTATAGAATTATTGTACCTGTCAGTAATGACTCTATTGCACTCATTTTTAAAAAGTGCCATAAGGGTAGTGATATCCTCACATTCTCCTGCTTTGATAGTTAACATTCCTTGCCAAATTCTGGATAGGTCTCGAAGATTGAAGATATAATGAAACTTGGATGGTGTAGGCAGCATCTTTACCTAAAGCCAAAAATATAGTTATTGTTCAAACTCAAAGACATCTAAAGGGAAAGAAGAGCAATACACGCTGAAAATAATAATGATACTTGCTTTCATATATCACAGCCTGGGCCGCCTCCTTCTCCCAGTGAAATCAGTGGTAAAAATCTCATTGATTTCAGTGGGAGCAGGATTAAGCCTATATGTAAAATGTCAACACTTAGAACATATAACCAAAAGTTCATATATTTTTCTGGCTTTCATTAAATAAAACTGCTAACCTACAAAAGACATCTCAATCCCACTTCTAAAATATATTGATTAATATCTTGGTTGTGAATACTCCTCACAGATACAGAGCTATCAGGATGACTTGATGGCAAATGCACCAGTTCTAAAGGCAAATAGATTCCTAGCAGAGAGGGGACAATTGAGTTTATCCTTGTCTGTTCACATGGATCATCACTGTCATACTGTCTGCCATGATTTGTACTGTCAGACCTTGTATCATGAGAAGAAATGCCATGCAGACCAAACAAATAATTCTGAGTTCTGACATGTTTATGCAAAGGCATTCTTCAGGTGTCCATAGATCCTCATATTTGATGATGGTCCAGGTAACCTTTCCACCCAAACACAGACATTCCCTTTACCAAGAGGCTAAGATTATCAGTCTGCACTTGAAGCTGCTGATGAAGGCACTGAACCCCCTCAATTCTAGAATCAGGCACCATCTCCCTTTTTTTCTTTGGGAAAAGAGGGTGAATAAAAATCCCTCTCATTGAACTGCAAATGAACATATTCCACTGCTCAGACATGTAGAAGTCTGTCCACCTTTTGGAGTAGGTCTCTTGTGAGAGAAGTCTCTGAAGAAAGACAGAGAAGTGGAGTGAAGGTAGAGAGTCTGAAATGTTAAAGAATACCCCGTTCAGTCTGAAAATCTCTATGACCCAATCATCTAAGGTGATGAGGTCCCAGGCTCCCTGAAAATAACAAAGGCATTTTCCAAAAGGGGGTGTCATAAACAGATAGCTAAGGGTTAATGTTCTTTTACCTGTAAAGGGGTAACACCAGTAACCTGAAACACCTGACCAGAGGACCAATCAGGAAACAATACTTTTTTAAAATCTGGGTGGAGGGAAGTTTGTGTGTGAGTTCTTTGTCTTGTGTCTGACCCTCTCGGCTCTGAGAGTGATTTTTCTATCTCCTGGCTTCCTAATCTTCTGTTTCCAAGTTGTAAGTACAAGATAGTAAGACCATAAGGTTTATATTGGGTTTTTTTTGTATTTACATGTGTGTAGTTGCTGGAATGTTTTAAATTGTATTCTTTTTGAATAAGGCTGTTTATTCATTTTTTTCTTTTAAGCAAATGACCCTGTATTTGTCACCTTAATACAGAGAGACCATTTTTATGTCCTTTTCTTTCTTTTTTATATAAAGCCTTCTTTTTAAGACTTGTTGGAGTTTTTTCTTTAGTGGGGACTCCAGGGAATTAAGTCTGCAGCTCACCAGGGAATTGGTGGGAGGAAGAAGTCGGGGGGGGGGGAAATCTCTTTGTGTTGGATTTACTAAGCCTGACTTTGCATACCCTCTGGGTGAGTGGGGGGGGAAGTACTTGTGTTTTCCAGGACTGGAAACAGGGAGAGTGGAGTCCCTCTGTTTAGATTCACGGAGCTTGCTTCTGTATATTTCTCCAGGAACCCAGGGAGGGAACACCTGGAGGGGGGAAGGGAAATGGTTTATTCCCCTTTGTTGGGAGACTCAAGGAATCTGTGTCTGGGGGTCCACCAGGGAAGGTTTTGGGGAGACCACAGTGCGCCAGGCACTGTATAGATTCCTGGCTGGTGGCAGCTTTACCAGGTCCAAGCTAGTAACTAAGCTTGGAGGTTTTCATGCTAACACCCATATTTTGGACGCTAAGGTCCAGATCTGGGAAAAATGTTATGACAGGGGGCAAAAAAGAATATAGATCTTCTAGATGTTCTACAGAATGGCTCTTGACTGCAGTATCAAATTGCGGTTTCAAAGTGGATGCAGACTTTGTAGCAGAAGATACAGAGGCACAAGGTCTCTATCTTTGAAATCTTTGTCTCTTCCTTGGTGGCTCTGAGGTTCTCTGCTGAGTGTACTAATATGCAGAGGGACTCTCAATGGAATAACTCTGAGGCCTGGCTTGCTTTCTCTTAGGCACTGGCATGTAGACTCCCAGTGACTGAGATTAGTCCATGAATGTTTCAGGATCCGTAAGCCTAAGTCTGTGCATAAAATAACAGGCCCTAGACTCCCTCACAGACCAGCAAGGGTAATATGAGTGAGAACTTGGTGAGTGGACAGGGGACACCTCCCTGCTGTGTTCAGAGACTGATGAAGAAAAGGAATATTCTCCTCCAGGGATGGAGGAGGACTACAGAGTGATCTTGTCAGTGGTGAAGAAGTGCCAGGTACCATAGCAGTGATTAGTACTATAGGAGGAACCTTTACTACAATATAGTTGGTTCTGTTAGGTCAGTTGGGTACCACAAATGACTTCAGTGCTGAGAAGGTCAGAATTGAGAGGAGTGGAAAAGAGATCGTCAGCACCAATATCATGGGTGCCAAAGGTCACCAATACAGAGTGAATTGACATCAGCACCACAGAATTGGTACCAGGCATACCTGGAACTTCTCCTGAAATAGTACTGTCAGTCAGCTATCAGTCTTCATCAGGGTATCAGTGGGACACATTCCAGGCCATGAACTACCCTTAGAGGGAGTGAGGTGAAGTGAGCTTTTTTTTTTTTCCTCACTAAGGCCCAGAAAAGGCAACCTGTACTTATGTTACACAGAGGAACAGTTTTTCTTCCTTCCACCATCAGAAGACTTTGCCAAGGAGGAATTGGCAGTCTTGCTAGTCTCTGAAGCCAAGGTTTTCTTAGAAGAAAAGGCCTGGGAACTAGGGGTTGAATCAGAGCTAGCAGGAGCACTCCTTGACAAAGGATGTTCAGGCCCAGGGAATTATTTTCTCTGAGGTAGGCCTAAAAAAAGTTCAAAAGAAAAAGCCTAAGGTGAGCCTTTCTTGTTTTCTGCATTCTTTTCGAGAAAGAACAACAGATAGAGCAATGTCCTTCCTCACAGCAAAAGAGGCATCCTGAGTGACAGTTATTTAGTGGCATGAATGCCTCACAAGACAGGCAATTCTTGAACCCAGGAGGCCTTGGCTGAGTCACAAGGGCTAACTCCTAATACCAGGAAAAATTTCCCCAAAACTATGAAGCAATATATAGAGTTTTTTCTTTCTTTTGTTAAATCCAATGTGCATACTGTGACGAAGTTCCTCCTCTACCTTGGTGGGTCCTGCGCTTATTGGCGGATTTGCTCACCTCCCAGATTCACCCTCTGGGTCAGAAAACAGCTCAGAGACCTTCCCCTCTGGTAGAAGCCTTAGTCCAGGTCAATTCATCCTGTGTCTGATTAGGAGTTGGGAGGTTTGGGGGGAACCCAGGCCCGCCCTCTATTCTGGGTTTCAGCCCAGGGCCCTGTGAACTGCATCTGTCTCCTGGTACAGTTTCATGACACTACAACTCCCTGAGCTACTTCCCCATGGCCTCTTCCCAACACCTTCTTTGTCCTCACCACCAGACCTTCCTCCTGATGTCTGATAACACTTGTACTTCTCAGTCCTCCAGCAGTATGACTACTCACTCTCAGCTTCTTGCATGCCTCTTGCTCCCAGTTCCTCGCACGCATTTCCTCTCCTCTGGCTCCCTCTGGCCTGACTGGAGTGAGCCCTTGTATAGCATCAGAGGGGCCTTAATTAGAGTCAGGTGCTTAACAGTCTCACATGACTCTTAGTAGGTTAATTGGAGTCAGGTGTTCTCATTAGCCTGGAGCAGCCCCTGCTCTGGTCACTCAGGGAACAGAAAACTGCTTATCCAGTGGCCAGTATATCTCCATTCTACTACTCTGCTGTTCCCAACTGGCCTGGGTCTATCACAATACCTCCACTATTTACACTAACTAACTAACACTACTCCAACTATATTAAGACCTAATTTACAGAACTATTACAGAAACATTTTGGGGGTTACGCAGTCTGCAAGAGAAACAGACATTGCTAAAGGTTCTATCTCACAGCCATGGGCAGTAAGACAAACAGAGTAATGGTTGGGCACAGAGTAATGGGGTAGGGGGTGTTGTACTCAGGGTGCAAGCATGGCCCCAAGCATTTCTGGCCAAAAGGATCTGATCTTGCACACGTGGAGCACATGCACCAGAAGTGGAATACATATGGACAATCACTCGAAGAACAACCTGAGTTCTGTTCTTGGCTGTCAGAGAGAAGTGTAGTCTAGTGGTTAGAACAGTACCTATCGACTACATAGAGAAACACAGAGGGTTGATAGTTTCTTTCTGAGAGCCAGTGTGGCATCTGCCATATTAGCAATCTGGTATCTATTCCCAGTTCTACTATAAATTACTTTGTGCATCCTCTTAGTTAACTTATGTGTCAAATGGAGTAGTTGATATTTGATTTCCTCTTAAGGTATAGGTATGCTCAATAATCAAGGCTGTAAATGGCACAGAAATATAAAAAGCAGTGAGCAGAACAGGTAAGATTTGAACTCATGGTCTCCTGGCTCTCAACATCCTACATGTTTAATTCATCTGAAGTATTTTTTGAGGAAGATTGTTCACTTTGCCTTTTCCACCTAACAAGGAACCTGATTCAGTTGAAATACAGCATGCTGAAGAGCTTCCCCTGTCCCAGGAATGCATCATTGTACTGGAGTCATGGAGGGCCGAAATGGATTTGCTAAGCCCTCCTATACACTTAGCTCCCTTTCATTACCTCCCCATTCTGCTGTCTCTTTTCCTACCTCAAACATCCCCACACTCTCCATATCCTCACACACCTTAGAGAAAATAGATGGACATCTCTTTCTCAATTTCATGAGCCCCTAAACTTGCTGTATTAAAACTGCAGGAAATCCCATACACAAAAACTTTGTTTAAAAGGTTTACGGTTGGTTAAGTGTGATTTCCTGTGATGAGGTGCTTCCACTCCTATCCTCTTTGCTTCAGACTACTCAGAGACCTTCCATTTCGTCAATACCCCCATGCAGTTTATTTATAGTGGTTCACTCTACCACCTTTACATACTAGGGCAGTTGTGATATTTATGTTACCCAGTTTCACTACCCCTTCTCCTGAAAGGGCAGAGGGAGGGGTTAAAACTATCTCCACTGAAAGAATGCTTTTTCTCAGGCACTGGTAACTTCTTCCTTTCTTTCTTTCTTTTCTGTTTTCCACCCACCTTCTGCACTTCTTTCCTGTGCTCTTTTATCCAGTTTCCTTGTTAATGGACTAGTTAGCTCATTAACTTCCCAACCCCAATCTGATCAGATAATCACAAATTCATCTCCTTAATCAGGCCCAGGGCCAGAGCTTCCATTAGGCAACCCTAGGCGGTCGCCTAGGGAGTCAGGATTCGGGAGGCGGCATTTTGTGCGCTCCCCACAGGGCACACAGGAGCTTCTGATTCCGCTCCCATCACGCCGCCGAAGAAGGACCTTCTGCCGACGTGCCGCGGAAAACAGCGGCTGGCAATTGAGCAGCTCAATGACTGCTGCTGTCACCTGCAGCATTTCGGCGGAGGGTCCTTCTTTGGCGGTGCGATGGGAGTGGAACCGGAAGCTCCCGTGCGCCCTGTGGGGAGCACACAAAATGCTGCCTCCTAAATTCTGCCTAGGGTGCCAGAAACTCTGGCACCGCTCCTGATCAGGCCCTATCTGGGGCTTAATTGGTTAAACAGTGACCAGAGTGCTGGTTCAGTTGCTGATTACCAGCGCTCTTATCACACACCTCCCCACCTTGCCTGATGGAAAGGTGTTTCATTCCCTTTGCTCTCCTCACTTTACTGGAAGTATTATTTGGCTTCAATCTTTCTTTGCTCCCAGGATAATCACCTAGAGTCCCCTTGTAAGATGTGTCTATTCTCCACCCACAGAAATCACACTTGGTGGATGGAAATTAATTCCACTTCAGCCCACAGGTCCTTGAACTAGGAGCAAGCTGGGGGGGGGCAGGTTTTTCATTCTCGCCCCTTTTATTTTGTGGCGGAGTTTGCTGGTGCCACTGTTCCTCCTGGCTAGCTGTGGTCACTTGTTCCCCCAACAACTCCATATTGCTCTTGAAGTCCCTTCCTTTGTCATTCTAAAGCAGAAGATCAGATAACTGCTTGACCATTGTTAACAAAAGGGTTATTTTCATTTCCTGAAACCATTTCCTTGATTTTCTTTTTTCCTTCTCCCTTAATCTCTAAGGGAACTTCCTGCATTGCTGGCACATGATGGCATGTAAGGCACACCATCAGAGGTTCATTTACTTGCCCATCTACTAATGTGATATATGCCATCATGTGCCAGCAATGCTCCTCTGCCATGTACATTGGCCAAACTGTTTAGTCTAAATAAAAGGGGAACACAAATCAGACATCAGCAATGGTAACATACAAAAGCCAGTAGGAAAACACATGAATCTCCCTGGACATTCAATAACAGATTTAAAAGTAGCCATACTTCAACAAAAAAAAATCAGAAACAGACTTCAAAGAGATACGGCTGAGCTACAATTCATTTGCAAACTTAACACCATCAATTTGGGCTTGAATAGGGACTGGGACTGGCTGGCTCACTACAAAAGCAATTTCCCTCTCTTGATATGACACCTCCTCATTAATTATTGGGAGACTACATCCACACTAAATTGACCTTCAACATTGGTTCTCCACATGTAAGGTAACTCCCTTCTCTTCATGTACCAATGTATATTTATGACTGTATCTGTAATTTTCACTCCATGCAGCTGAAGAAGTGGGTTTTTTACCTACGAAAGCCCATGCCCAAATAAAACTGTTAGTCTTTAAGGTGCCACCGGACTCCTCGTTGTTTTTGTGGATACAGACTAACAGGGCTACCCTTCTGATACTTTATATTGATATAACTGTGTCCATACTAGGGGTGTTGTACAGCTTTTACTATGCCAGTATAGTGAAAATGGTACAACTTTTGTATGAAGAGAAGCCCCAAAAGAAAAAAGAGAAAGGATAAAGTTATAAAGAACTGCATGATCTATTGTGAGTAACAGCTCATTGGCACTGAGTGGTCTTGGGGAGTAACACCACTTTCCCCCACCACTTTGCCCTAACCCAAAGAGCCTAGCAGAACCTAGTGGAGCATCTGACACCCCTCTAAGAGGAGCAATGGACATGAAGCCCAGTGGAGCACAGGAGTTTCATCAAGGGAAAGCCCAATATGAAGAATCCAGCAGAGCAAGCAGACTCCATTGAGGGAAAGCCAAGCCCAAGGGGCCCAGCGAGCATTCTTGATCACATTTGGAACATCTGTGTAATCTACTCTGAGTGGCATCTCACATTGGTTGATCTTTGAAGGGTCAGAATCCATTAGCTATGGATGTAAAATCTTAACTACAGTTTCTACTAAGAACTTTTCAATATAGGTCCAGAGTCCAGAGCTTGGCTTGGGCTGTGGGGGCTGGCTAATAGAGAACAATACATAGCTCAGAGGAAGCTGGGGTAAACAGATAACCTTGTGTGTTTCAAGTTAGTGAGCGGAGTCGGCATAACTTCGAATGTAACTGGGCATCCTTATAATGACTTATAGACATATGAAGCACTGAGAAAGGCTTCACGGTTACTCCCTAATGCAGGGAGGAGATAGTGGTACAATACCTCTCAGATCCTAGACAAAGTTCGGGGAGAGGACTAATATTATTGACATGAGTTATGACACCCTCCCCTCACAGATGTATGCCAGTCCTAGCCCACAGAAATGCAAGGGTAAACTTGTGAAATTGTTAAGTACTAATTACTGTGTTTTTGCTTTAAATCTGTAGGAATGTACCTGTTGGTCAACCAAGACAGCTGCTACCTCATTCCCCTGGACCTCAAAATTAGAATTTAACCTATATACTTTAATAGACATAGTTTGGGGGTAATTACCTGTGTGTCAGCAATATGTTAATTTGAGCCACGGGTGGAACCATTATGTAATCTTTTACATCATTGGTTTATTGTGCTTATCTTGTCTTGCAGTTAGAATCTATCCAGCAGTTTGGGAAAACCCACCCCTGTCCCTTATCTCTGCCCAATGAGCACCATATCTAATCTATTGTAACTAATTGTTTTGCAGTGTCTCTGAGCCTCATAAGCAAAGTGACACTCGGCCAACATTGTGCGTAATAAACTCCTGTACTTGACTCTACATGGTGTGGATTATTGTTCCTTCAACTTTATTTCTGAGCATAGTTTGGAAGAGAATCACCCATATTTCGCTCCCTCCCCACTGACCCCTGATCGCAGTGGGAACCACTTTGGGTAGTTTTATGAAAGATATGTTTTAAAATTTTGAAATAAGCATCTAACTTATGGTAATAGGCACCCTGTTAATAGGTACTGAATACAGTTCCATTATTTCCCGTGTTCTGTACCTTAGTCCATTGCCACAATACTCTGCCAGCTGGAACTAATTTCTTTATCACGTCACATATTTCAGGATTGAATTTTCTGCATGGATGAAAGTATCCACAACCAATTATTCCTGAAAAATAAGATGCAATATACAACTTTAGAATGATTGCAAGATATAATTCATTCTTTCCTAAGAAAGAAATGTTATTTACCTTACAGTAGCCATGGTTCATTGAGATACATTGTCTACATAGATTAAACTTGTGGTTTGGTGCACAGGTCCCCCATGCATGTGAGACTGGATTTTTTTGGCCAGCAGTGTCCATTGGGGCTGTACCTGTGCCCTAGATGCCCTTGCAATTACACTCCAGAAGGACATAAAGAGTGGAAGGGCCTAACCATCTTTCAGTTCCTTTACCATTACAGAATTCAAATGATATAGGACTCTGAAGTAGCAGAGAAGGAAGGTGTGTCAGAGAATCAATGGGAACAATGCATCTCAAAGAACTGCAGTTACTGTAAAGTAAGTAACAATTTTTTCTTCTTTGAGTGATTGTCAACATGGATTCCACTTCTAATGACTAGCAAGCAAGGACCTCATAATCAGGAGGCAGGTGCTTGGAGTCCTATTTTAATAATAGTTGCAAGACAGGTCTGCCTAAAAGGGCGTCAGATCTTGAGGTCTCAACTAAGGAATAGTGCTGGATAAAAGCATGCACTGATCCTCACGTAGCTGCCCTGAAAATTGCTGAAATTGATATGCTTCCCAAAGAAGCTGAAGAAGTTGCCTGAGCCCTGGTGGAGTGGGCTCTAACCTAATTTAGCTAACTCATAGCATGATCTAACACAATTAGATATCATTTAGGTAGCCTTTGGGTGGATTTTGTCTGACCTTCCACCGTATCAGCAAATTCTACAAACAGCATGGGAGAGCTCTTGAAGGTCCTTTTCTGTCAAGATTGCATGAAAGAGCCCTAACCCCATTAAGGGTGTGAAATTTGGCATCCCCTTGTTTAAGTGAGACCTGGAAGGAAAACTGGACAGTGAATCATCTGAATCAGATGAAAATCTAAAACAATCTTTCGTAAAATTTAGGGTTAAGCTTCAGGGTCATTTTGTCTTTGACGAAGTGGGTATTCACCCATGAAAGCTTATGCTCTGATATGTCTGTTAGTCTATAAGGTGCCACAGGACTCTTTGTTGCTTTTTACAGATCCAGACTAACACGGCTACCCCTCTGATATTTGTCTTCAGAGAGCACCATGTCAAGTGGACCATCCAGGAGGACCTGAATCTTCCCTACCCTTTGAGCTGATGTTATAGCTACAAAAGAACATTTTTATGGATAGATGGTATAGACAGCAAGTTGTTCTGCTAAGACTGCATTTAGGTCCCCTGAAGGAGAGGGCCCCTGGACTGCAGAAAATGCATGAATAAGGCCCTTGAGAAATCTAGCAATTATAGGGTGGCAAAATATGGTGGAAGACAGTGAGTGGGTACTCTTGCTAAATGTACACTTATGGAGCTGATGGATAGCCCTAAATGCTTCAGTGATAGCTGACAGCCCAAAATAGTAGGTATGGGGCTTCTAAGGGAGATAAGTGGCATTACAGAGCCCAAAGAGAGAATCTATTCCATTTGGCTGAATAGATCGTCTAGTTGAGTCCTTTCTGCTATGTATCAGTATCATGGACATCAGCAGAAGCAGCTTCTTTTGACAGTAATTGACCAGCCCATATCTATGTTGTCAGATGCAGTGATGCTAGGTTTGGGTGAAGGATCTGACCTTTGTTCTGGGAAATCATATTATATCAAGTAAGACAGGTGATGTTATCAGAGGGTGAGTTGACAGGTTAATTACCTGTCTGGACCAAGCTGGGGCCAGTACAATCACTACTGCTGAATCCTGCTGAGTTCCCTATGTAGTAAGAGGATTGGTGGCTAAAAAATTGGTGAATAAACAGAGACCATGAGACAAGCAAAGCATCCAACAGGAAGCCTGGACTTAGGCCTTCCTTTGAACAGCAAGTTTGGCATTTCTTGTTCCAAACTGAAACAAACAGGTCAACTGTCAGGTATCCCCACTACCAAAGCTGCTCAGTAGGGTGGAGTCTTTGACAGTCCATTGGCAGTCATTTGCAAATTGTCTGCTGAGCTGGTCCATTATGACATTCTGCAAGCCTGGTAGTTGCAGAGCTATTTGTGTGATTCAGTGATGAATGCACTAGTTCCAGAGATGAACAATTTCTTGGCAAAGTGTGTATGTGTGTGTGGGGGGGGGAATGAATGTGCTCTTTCATGTCTGTTGACATAAAACGTTGTTGTGTTGTCTGTCATTACCTGGACTGTTAATCTATGCACCATGGGGAGAAATGATGTGCACACTAGACAAATAGCTCTAAGTTCTAGAAAGTTTATGTGAAGGTGAGTATCTTCAAGAGTCCAGAACCCTTGTGTCTGTAAGTAGTCTAGATGAACTTCCCCACAAGTGTGGAGGCAGCTGTTACCAATTTCTTGGTAGGTAGGGAGGAGAAAACAGTACTCCTTCTATACAAGGAGAGGGTCCTTCAGCCAGTTTAATGATACAAGACTTTTTGGGGAACCTGAACCCTCATGTGCATGTGATGTCTATTGGGTAGATGCACAGATTTCAACCACCCTTGTATGGAATGTAGGTGATGTCTAGCATGCTGTGTAAAGTACGTGTAAGAAGCCATATAAACCAGGTCTATAAGGCATACTCTTACAGACATTTGTGAGTAAGCCTACAGCAGGCTGATAAGAACTGGTATGGTCTTGAGTCTTCCCTATGGCAGATTCCACATCAGCTGAGTTTATCCACCAGCACTACCTCAATGAACTCTCTTTTCTGGGTCAACAGCAATGATGACCTTTTATTGTTTTTCCTGAGACCCAGTGTGGTGAAAAGATGTAGGATTTTGTGAATGGAACATTCACTTTCTTGAACGAGGCAATCATGGAGGTATGGGTATATCTGACTCCCTTGAGTCCTTAGATAGGCCACCATGACTGCAATGCACTTGGTGAATACTCTGGTATAGACAGCTGAAAAACAAAAGAGCAGAACTCAATACTGGTGGTGGGAAGCTCCCACTTAGAATCTCAGGTATTTTCTGTATGCTCAGTGGAAGTATGTTTTTTAGAAACTGAGAACCACAAACCAGTCTAAGAAATCTAAGGATATTGAGCTTAGAGTTACCCTCTTGAATTTGAAATGGTGGATGAACTTGCTGAGAAATCTCAAATCTAGGATTGGATGTCAGCTTCCCTTCTTCAGGATTAGAAAGTAATGTGAGTAAAATCCTTCCCCTCTGAACTCCGGAGGCATGTCTTCCAATGTGATGAAATTTAGAAGGGAAATGTTGTTTCTTTCTTTAATAATATCTCATGAGAGGGCCCCCAAAGAGGATAGGAAAAGGGGGAAGGAGATAGGAAGCGACTGAAATTGAATAGAATACCCCACATTGATCACCTCTAAAACACAACTGTCTGAGGTAATTCAATTCCAGACTTTCTAAAAATTCAAAAGCTGGTGTCAAAAAAATAGAGGGTGGAGGGAAGGGTATAGATACTCAAAAGTCTCCAAACTTGCTGCTGTGAGGTGGATGTGGGATGTGCAGTTGCAGAGGAAGACACAGAGGGCCTTCTTTTTCTTCCCCAATGGCTTTGATGATCTTAGTGGCACATAATAATAGGTCTTTATCTAGAGTAGCTTTGTGACCTGGCTGCTTTTTACGGGCTGGCATGTAAAGTGCCAGGGAACTGTGAGTGGCTCTCAAATCATTCAGAGAGTGCAGTAGTTTGAGCATTAGCTTGCTAAACTCAGGGTTATGAGTTCAATCCTTGAAGGGGCCATTTAGTGATCTGGGGCAAAAATCTGTTAGGGGGTTGGACTAGATGACCTCCTGAGGTCCCTTCCAACCCTGATATTCTATGATTCAAACAGGTATAGAAAAGAAAACAATTACACTAATATCACTATTTACTTATATCTATCGATTGATAAATATACACAAAATCAGTAAAGTCTCACAAAGTGCAGAGAAGTGAAATTGTAGGAGTTCCATCTCACAGCCATGTGTCGTAAGAAGGGAAAGTTGGGTCCATTCCACACTTTATCTGCTCAAGTGTGAGGGATGCAAGGGCACTCAGGGTACAAGTGCTGCCCCGACAGACACTGCTATCTAAAAGAATCTGATGTTAGAAGCATGGGGTGCATGCACAAAAGAAGTGATGTTCATGTGGATAATCACTTGAAGAAGAAAAAATAGGTACAAACACAGCCATTAGTCTTGCAAATATTTCTATACATGCCTAACGTTAGGCACATGAGTAGTCCTGTTGACCTAAATGGGACTAATCACAAGCTTACAATTATGCCCATAAGTATGTATGTATTATTTACCTTATTTTTAATTCATATACGCAACAGGAAAACCTTAAGTTTCTTTCAAGTGGTCATGAACATAAAGGTTGTCATAAAGAAAGAGGAAGATAAGTGATGCTAAGGAGACAGAGTTAATGTTAAAAATAAATTAATATAGGAGCCCACCAGATAAAAGCACAGCTGAAGGTAGCAGAGCTGTGGGAGCTGAACGTGCAGGAGTAACTTCCCTGAAGGGTAAAATTTTCAAGAGCAAGGAGGAGCAGAGGAAGGAAGAAATGGAACTCAGGTGTCTCTTTTGTCCTGGCTACTCTCATTGCCCTAGTAGGCAGTCTTTGTAGTATACATTTTGCTGTGTTGAGCACAGAAATAGAATGACTGTAATACTCCCATAGAGTGTCTAGCAATAGCCTTGCTAACATCACTGGTCCTGATTCTTGGATCCAACTGAACTAAGTTTGGCCCATGATCCACAAAGTAGGAGTGCAGTGTGCAAAGCTGGTTTTATGCTACGTTTGCAGCACCCTAGCTCTGGGGCCCATTCAGCCCTAACTTAATTAGAGCAACTTCAGGATTGTTCTAACCTATGCCCAGTGGTGGCTCCAGGGACCAGCGCAGCAAGCGCATGCCTGGGGTGGGAAGCCGTGGGGGGCGCCCTGCCGGTCACTGCAAGGGAGGCAGTCAGATAGCCTTCGGCGGCATGCCTGCGGGAGGTCCATCGGTCCTGCAGATTCGGCAGCAATTTAGCGGCGGGTACGCCGAAGCCGCAGGAGCAGCAGACCTCCCACAGGCATGCCGCCGAAGCCAGCCTGACTGCCATGCTTGGGGCGGCAAAAAAGCTAGAGCCGCCCCTGCCTATGCCAATTTATCTATGACCTCAATGGGCTGTTCAGGCTGCCAAAAACAGCTGAAGTATAAAAACACTCCAGCTGCAAACCCTCTTCCCCCAGCCATACTCCTACGCTGGGGGAGTAGCACAGTGTTTATATATATATAGAGAGAGAGAGAGAGATACCTATCTCACAGAACTGGAAGGGACCTTAAAAGATCATGGAGTACAGTCCTCTGCCTTCAGTGGTAGGACTAAGTATTGTCCCTGACAGTTTTTTGTGTGTTTTGTTTTTTTTGCCCCAGACCCCATGGCCCCCTCAAGGATAGAGCTCATAACCCTAGGATTAGCAACCTAATACTCAAACCACTGAGCTATCCCTACCCCTGTACTCAGACAGGCCCCCTAGGCTGGAGTATTTCCCAAGTAGCCTGTTAAACTGGCCTTATGTCCCCCTTTGCATCTTAAGAACAAGTTGGGTCCACTTTTTTTTTTATACTATTCATGTGAATTATTAGAGATTTATGGGGGCAAAAGGATAGTTGAAAATCATGACTGTTTGCAAGTCTATTTTCAATAAACAGATTTTGAAAAGTGTAATATAGAGTCCTTGTTAACATGCAATTTTCATTTTTGTAATTCTAAATTCTATTCTGAGATCTGAAATTTATTCTGAATCCTACCAAAACAAACTCCACAAATGACACAACCAGTTCATACCTGCCAAAACCCAGACAGCTATGAAAAGGAACACTCGGTGAGAATAATAGGTACAGACCCTCTAACTCACCTGAACACATTTGACTGGGCGAGAAATTGGAAAGGAAAAGAGTGGAAAAACAACAGATATTTTGCTAAAAGACATAAAGGCATTGCTCAACCTAAAAATGATATGCTCAGATGTAAATTGCATTATGAGTTAGTGAATTAAAAACTTTAACAATTAAAATCCTGGGTTCAAATTTTATTATTTAGATTAACTTAAAAGGCTGTTTACCTGCAAAGTACTGAGTTCAGGGTCCAGTATTTTTTAATTATTTATTTTTTCAATGAGACTTATTGCAAAGAAAGGTATGACTCAAAATAAGCATAAATGGCAGAATCTGGCCCATAATAAATAGTTTAAAACAGTGGCTCTGAACCTCTCCAGACTACTGTATCCCTTTCAGGATTCTGATTTCTCTTGCATACCCCCAAGTTTCACCTCACTTAAAAACTACTTGCTTACAAAAATTAGACATAAAAATACAAAACTGTCACAGCACACTATGACTGAAAAATGGCTTACTTTATCATTTTTACCATATAATTATAAAATAAATTGATTGAAATATAAATATTGTACTTACATTTCAATGTATAGTATATAAAGAAGTATAAACAAGTTGTCTGTATGAAATTTTAGTTTCTTTGCTAGTGCTTTTTACATAGCCTATTGTAAAACTAGGCAAATATCAAGATGAGTTGATGTACCCCCTGGAAGACCTCTGTGTATCCTCATGGGTATGTGTGCCCCTAGTTGAGAACCACTGGTTTAAAACACCAAAGACTGAACTGCATCTCTAAACCTACACAGATCTGCATAAGTGGCTGCGTGGAACACCAGCAAGAACTTAATTCCTTGTGATACTCCTTGCACAGGGAGGAATCACAGACTGTTCTACCCAGTGCACTGGGAGCTAAGATTCCTGTTGTGAACAGCACCAGTTCAGGGAGCTAAGTTCCTTACATGGCTTTTGATGTTAGCAATATCATCAACTATTTCAGAGGAAATTATATTGGTCATGTATTGTGAAGTCAGAGAGGAAAGCATTAATTAACTGCTAATTTTTCTTTACATATGTTTGTTCGTAATTCAGAAGCCTACATATATATTTTGTTAGGGTGGAATTCACCTAATTTCAGAGGGCCTACACCAGGCCTTCACCAGTGACCTAAGAGGTGAACTGAACCTTGAACGGGTCCTTTGCAATACGACAAATTTCACCCTAAATGATTTGGTAACTGAAAACTTTTAAAAAGATTTATTGTGTATTTAAAATTAGAAGTATTTAATTCACCTTTAAGTCACAAATCAACTGAATCTGACTGTCTCATTCTAATGCAAGGCCCAATTCTCCTCCTACTTGCACAATTTTAAACTAGCACAACTCCAATTATTTCATTGGAGTTACTCCTGATCTAAAATTGTGTAAGAGGACAATCAGGAGTCAAGTTTATAAATTTTACATGTATTAGCCTACAGTAAAATAAATCAAAATTACGAAAAAAATTAATACCAAAAATTTTGTCTATGGATGCATTGGATGGTAGTGTGCAATTAAACACAGTAAACTGCCTTTTTAAACGCTGTGGAATGTCATTACGGCCTCCACCAGGGTGTATCATAGCTGCCACTAACTGTACATCAACAATTGTAGTAAAGTCTCCAGGTTTATCCAAACTGTACATTCCTTCCATTTCCATCATCTGACGAACTATTTCATTTGTTACCTATAAAATTATAAAACAAATATTAATTACGATTTCAAAGGAAGAAAATGGAAATATGCTCATCTTCTAATTTTCTTTCTTCTTGCAATCTCTCCTCTAATCCTCAAAGAAATTTGTTTTTATCTTAGTCTAGACACAGACCACAACACCTCCAAGACTTTCAAGATCACTTATAAGGCACTACCTTACCTACATGGCAAACTACCAGAAATTTTTTTAAGAGCTTTAAAATATAACTAAATGGTAATGAAAACACTGTCTCACTCATTTTGACCAAATAAAGAAATATTGTCTTATTGTTAAGGCACTGAACTAGTACTCAGAGGAGTTGGGTTCAGTTCCTAACTGTGCTGCAGACTTCTGTGTGGCCATGGACAAATCACTTAATGTCTCTATGGCTCAATTTCCCATTTTGAAAAATGGGGAAAATACAGCTACTTGCTTTCTCCCAACCTTTATCTAGCTTGTCTATTTAGATTATAAGCTCTTTGGGAAAAAACAGCTTCTAAATATATGAATGTACTGTGCTTAACAAGTGGATCCAGTCTTGTCCGGAGACCAAGGCTCTACCATAATACAAACAGTAATGGTAAAATTGGTATATATACCGCCCATGAAATATCTTCATGCTAATATTTATATCAGTTGATCTTCCCATTTGTTGGGATCTTCTGGTGAAAAGATTAATAGAAGGAAATTATTAGGTGAGTATATTTAGTATTCCCCAGCATAATTTCTCCATTAATCATTGATAAGGAAATGTATCCATCCAATAGGTGACTGGTGACCTTGGGAAGTGAGTGTGTCCTAAATCTCCTCAGGAGCTGAGTTTCCTAACACCTATATGTTTCCACAAGGCAATATCTTATGTATCTGGTTATGGAAACTTCCATGACTTCTTTCCTTTGCTTTTTTGGGTGGCAAGAGACATACTAGGCTGTGTGTCTTATGTGCTGTGTTCAAGGAAAACAGATTCATTGTGCTCTCTATACACCTATATCTTGCCATCTGTTTTCTGTGATGTGAACTGGCTTTGGATAAGCACAGTAGAATGAGAAGAGTACAATATCTTGGGAAACGTGGAATGGAATATTCTTATTTTAAATCACTCTAGGAGCAACACTTTGTCTGCGTACAAGACACCATACGGCTTTTCCATAAATAATACAGAACTTTTTTGCAGAAATTTATGGTTTACTACAACTGACTAGTCCTGTCAATTTAATGTCAGGCTGAACATTTGAATAACATGCTATTTTAGGGATTATACTGCTTTCATTAGCGCTTTTTAAAAAATGACAAAGTTAAGGATAACATATGAAATATGACTCCTAAATACAAGATATATCTTCAGAATATCTATTCTACTCCCTGATGTTTGTTTAATAATCATATCATAATCATATGGATTTTCTATGATTTATAGTTTAATAAAAACACTGCATTGTAAAAAGGAATAAAATGTTTACTGTATATGAGAAAAAATCTGACTGATAAAATCTGAGATTAAAATATTCTTGTTAAATACTACAGAATATATTTTAGTCATATATTCTTATAGGAAGTTTTCTTCTATACCTGATCTCCCCATTCATTAATTATTGGCATATTAATATCATCAATAAACACGGTCATTCTTCTCCCGCCTGGTGGTCCATAAGTACTTCCCATGCGTTTGTCCACATAACTCTCTATTGTCCTCTGAAGAAAAAGAAAAAGTTCTAATTTAGTATCTACAATACCAGCATATTTTAAAAACATTTTATATTTATATTTGGAAAGGGTTTGTTTTTTTTAAATTTGCTGCTTGTTGCCTTGAGATAATGGAAAATTTCTTATCTGATCATTTTCTTTTTGTCAGCAGTTTCTCATCTCATTCTTCACAAATAGGCTGTCTCTCTCCCCCATGGAACTCAAATGTAGTCTGGAATTATTCCTGGAGGATTTAGGACTAAAACCCCTCACCTCATGCCACCAGGAGAATTTTTCCAAAGTCGTAAAAAGACTCCTAACAACTGATTATTAGCATTAAGACGATAACCTCAAATTATATTAATGAACTTTAAGGTGTGTTGAAGTTTTCATTTAAAGAAAAAAATCAATTTGTTTTGAATTGTATTATGGTCATTTAACAAACTACCAGGGTGGGTAGATTGAGGAGATTGATCAACTAAGACATTTTCAGTTTTGGTGCACAGCTTCTCCCCTCAAAATTCACTAATGGGCAATAAAAAGTAATGAATTACTAAAGCAAGATGAGAAAGAATAAACTAGAATTTAAATGATTAATTACAGTAGAATAGTAAGCAGAAGAGGAGGTTACTCACCTTGTGCAGTTTTTCGAGATGAGTGTCCCTCTGGTTGCTCCACTCCAGGTCAAGGGTGCGGCCCTGCGCCTTCGCTCAGAAAGTTTTACAGCAGTGCCCGTATGGGCCGTGCACACGTGGTGCCTGCCTCACGCTCTGCCAGTGCCTCAGTAGTGTGCGTGCAGCATGGACTCCTTAGTTCCTTCTCTACAACAGAGCCTGCACCAAACTCCGAAGTAGAGGGCAGGAGGGTGAGTAGTGGAGCACCCACATGGACACTCATCTCGAAGAACATCAGTTATTGCACAAGGTGAGTAACCACCTCTTCTTCTTTGTGGGTACTCCACTCCAGGTGACTTAAAAGCAGTATCTCTTAGGATGGTAGGGACTTCAGATCTGGTAAGAAAGCCATTGACAACAAAGCTTGTCCACTTGAGTGTCCATCAGGGATCCCTGTGTGAGAGCGTAATGTTTGATAAAGGTGTGCTCCGAAGCCCAGGTGGCAGTCTTGTAGAAAAATGATTAGAGATATGGAGTGTCTGCCATATGAGGAGAGATTAATAAGACTGGGACTTTTCAGCTTGGAAAAAAGACAACTAAGGTGGTATATGGTCTATAAAATCATGACTGGTGTGGAGAAAGTAAATAAGGAAGTGTTATTTACTCCTCATAACACAAGAACTAGGGGTCACCATATGAAATTAATAGGCAGCAGGTTTAAAACAAAAAAAGGAATATTTTTTCACACAATGCACAGTCAATCTGTGGAACTCCTTGCCAGAGGATGTTGTAAAGGCCAAGACTATAACATGGTTCAAAAGAGAACTAGATAAATTCATGGAGGATAGGTCCATCAATGGCTATTAGCCAGGATGTGCAGGAATGGTGTCCTAGCCTCTGTTTGCCAGAAGCTTGGAATGTGTGACAGGGGATGGATCACTTGATGATAACCTGTTTTGTTCATTTCCTCTGGGGTACCTGACATTGGCCACTGTCGGAAGACAGGATACTGCACTAGATGGACCTTTGGCCTGACCCAGTATGGTCGTTCTTATGTTCTTATGCTGGTGAGGGGGATGTTACGTAGAAATGCTATAGAGGATGACACAGATCTAGCAGAGTGTGTCTTCACTGAAGTCAGAGGTTGTATGTGCTTAAGTTAGTAACATAAGCAGATGCAGTTTGATATCCAGTTATATATTCTTTGGGTGGATATCGATTTGCCCTTAGAATGTTCTGCTATTGAGATAAAAAGTTTAGGGGAAGCTCTAAAGGGCTTACTTCTAGCCAAATGAAAAGATAATGCCCTGCAAACATCAAGAGTGTGCATTGCCACTTTAAAAGGATTCACATGCGGCTTAGGAAAGAAGGTTGGTAGATGAATAAGTTCGCTGAGGTGGAAGGATGAATGCACCTTAGGGAGAAATTTAGGATGAGTTCAAAGCGTGACTTTATCTTTAAAAAAGATAGTGTACAGAGGTTCAGCCATGAGTGCTCCAAGTTCTCCCATGCATCTGGCGGATGTAATTGCCATTAAAAATGTAGCTTTCATGGATAGGTGCAGTAGGGAGCAGGTTGTTAGTAGTTCAAAAGGTTTGTGCATCAAGGCTATGAGGACTAAGTGTAAGTCCCCTGATTGAGTGGGGGAGTGTCCAGATACAAAGTTTGGATGCCCTTGAGGAACCTCTTTGTGATTGCCCACCCTAAGATCATTGTGTCATCGATTTTTTGGTGAAACTCTGTGATTGCTGCTAGACGTACTTTTATTGAGGTAAAGGAAAACCCAGATAATTTAAGTTCTAGAAGGTAGTCCAATATAAGTAAGAGAGAGCGGAAGCAGGAGAGGTGTGCCTGGCGGAACATCACGTGGTGAACTTACTCCATTTATGAAGATAGATAGTAAGTGTAGATATTGTCCTACTATGTAATAGCACTGTTCGGACATGTTGCGAACAATCTAGTTCTTCATTAGAGAGCCATTGAGGAGCCATGCCTTGAGGTTGAGCATCGCTATGCTGGGGTGGTGTAACTGGCCCCTGAGTTGAGATAAAGGATCCGGAGGGGAAGGGAGCGAGATCAGGGCAGAAGCAGACATGTGTGTTAGAAATGGGTACTATGTCTGTCTGGGCCATGTAGGAGCTATTAGGATGACCCTGGCCCTGTCTGTCCATATTTTCTGTATCACCCTGTGGTATTGGTGGGAGTGCATACAACAGATTGTCGGTCCATGTGATCATGAACGCATCCCCCATGGAGTGCTTTCCCAGACCCGCTCTGGAGCAGAATCTGGGGCATTTCATGTTGGTCGCAGTTATGAATAGATTCAGTTGAGGATAACCCCAAGATGCTGTGTAAGATGGTACTGTTTATCTTCCATTCATGGTTTAGGGGAAAAGATCGACTGAGCTCATCTGTTATGGTGTTCTGTGACCCGGGCAGGTATGAGGCTGAGATATGGATGTTATGTTGGAGGCACCAGATCCAAAGTTTCCTAGTCTCGGTGCATAGTGAATGAGATCGAACTCCCCCTTGTCTGTTTATGTAAAACAGATATGTAGTGTTGTTGGTCATCACCCTGATCCTTTGTTTCTTGATGAGTGGGAGAAAGTAGAGACAGACATTTCGGAAAGCTCAGAGCTCTGGAAGATTTATATATAGCATGGTTTCTGTAGGGAACCATAGGCCCTGAGTTGTGTTATGTCCCAAGTGTGCCCCCCATCCATTGAGGGAAGCATCTGTCATGATTATAAGCAAGGGAGTATCCTGTGAGAACAGGATCCCAGAGCACATATTGTGTGGTAGAATCCACCATATTAGTGAGTCCTTGACCTTTGGAGGCATAGTTAGTAGTCTGTTTAGTCTGTGCACGTTTGGTTTGTAGACTGTGTCCAACCAATCTTGCAGGCATCACATATACAGGTGTGCGTTCTTGACGACGAAAGTATATGCGGCCATGTGGCCTAGAAGTTGCAGGCAGTTGGGGGCTGACACCTATGGGCTGATCCTCAACTGGGCAACAAGATTCTTTATGGTGTAGAATCCGTCTGATGGTAGAGATGCAAACCCCGTTGTCGAGTATAGGTGTGCGCCTATGAATTCCAATTGTTGGGTTGGATGTAGTGTAGATTTGTTTATATTTATTTGCAGGTCAAGACTCTGGAAGCAGTCAATAGTTATCTACGTGGATCGGATGGCTTCTTTGTGGGTGTGCAACTTCAGTAGGCAAACATCCAGGTACAGAAAGATTATTATTCCTTTTTTCTGAGATGTGCCATTACCACCACAAGAATCTTTGAGAAGACATGAGTGCTTTGAGAGGCCAAAGGGTAAAACCTTGTACTTGTAATTGTCTGAGCCCAGGACAAATCTGAGAAAGCATCCAGGGGTAGGGTATATAGTGATGTGAAAATAAGTGTCTTGCATGTTGAGGGCTGAAAACCAATCTTCCTGCTCCAGCACTGGAATTATTGCGGTTAGGGTAACCATCTTGAATTTTTGCTTCTTGATGAACTTGTTTAGTCGTCTGAGGCTGAGACTGGGTCACCAGCTCCACTTTTCTTTTGTAACAAAAATAGTGGGAGTAAAACCCCTTCCCTCTGTGCTGAGCTGACACCGTCTCCACAGCACCTAATTGTAGAAGATGTTGAACCTCTTGTCAGAGCAAGTGGTCATGGGAGGAGTCCCTGAAGAGGGATGAGGGTGGGTAGGGGTACAGACAGGAAGGGGATGGTATAGCCTAAGCGGATGACCTCTAAGGCCCATCTGTCTGTTGTGATAGCAACCCAGTTGGCATAGAATGGGAGCAGAAAGTGCCTAAAGGGGTGGATGGTTGATATGAGAGCTGGAGTGAGTCGGAGGTCTTCTATACCCTCAACCAAGGCTTCAAATCTGCTTATTAGGAGGAGGTTGAGATGCTGCTGGTGTTTGGGGGGTGGCACCATTGAGGACTATTTCTCTGGCATTGGTGCTGCTGATGGTAGTACAGGCTTTGATGTTTTTGTGTGTATGCTGGATATTGTGGGATGTTGGTAAGCCTGATATCCGTACTGTCTCCTTCTTGTGGCAGGTATGTGGATGCCCAGAGACCTCAGTGTAGCATGCAAGTCTTCCATGGTGTGCAGCAGTTCATTAGTTTTGGCTGCAAACAGCTTCTCACCATTGAAAGTGATATTTTTGTATGGTGTTCTGTATCTCCTGTGGGAATGAGGTGGAGCTCAACCATGAGGCTCGACGCATGACCATGGCTGTAGCGGTGGACCTTGTGGCCATATCAGCAGAATCAAGTGTGGCCTGGAGAGCCATGCGAAATATCATCTGCCCCTCAGAGACCACAGCTTTGAATTGATGTTGCTTTTCTTCACGAATGTCCTTAAGAAATTCCATGAATTTTCCATAGTTCTTGTGATCATACTTGGCTAATAGAGTTGCATAATCTGCCGCTCTAACTTGTATCGTGGAGGACGAGTAAACTTTGTAGCCAAGTAAGTCCATCTTCTTACTGTCCTTATCTGATGCAGTGGACCAAAAATGTTGCTGTTTGTTTCGTTGATTGGCCACTTCAACTACCAGCGAGTTGGGTGCTGGGTGTGTAAAAAGGAATTTAGATCCCTTAAAAGGGACGTAGTATTTACAGTCAGCTCTCTTGCACATTGGGGTTATCATGGCTGGGGTCTGCCATATGGTCTTGGTGGTTTCCAGGATAGCCCAATTGATTGGCAATGCAATTTGGAAGAAGCAGAGGTTTGCAAAATGTTGGTTAGCTCGTGTTGAGTCTCCAAAACCTTCCTGAGAGTGATTTTTAGCTCGTTAGTGACTCTTTTAAATGCATCTTGGAAATGTGTAAAATCATCTCTCCATTGTTGGTGGTGGCGGCATAATAGCCTCATCTGGTGATGAAGATGAATTGTTATTGGGCAGAGAAGTGTCGAGTGCGACATCATCTCTTTACAAAAATGTAAGTTCCTCCTGTACAGCCGTAGCAGTGTGTGAAGGTGGAGGAGGAGATCGCATGTCCTCCCTGCATGGGTTGGGACGACTACTGTAATGTCTTCTGCAAGAACCCCAGGGACTCAAATAGGGCCATTGTCCCAGGGAGGGCAGAGGTGGCCCCATCCAAGGGTGGCCATACCAAGGTGGTAAGTCTCTGGAATATGAGGACTGTGATCTAAGTGGTCCAGCACTAATAGACATCCTGACTGGGGAAGAGTGGTGTGGGGGAAAAAACCCTTCCACGTCATTATCTTCATCACTGGAGAAGTGTGAAGGGATTGGTGCTGACAGCCCCAGTGAAACGTTGGTGCCCAGTAGACAAGATTCTGGGCTAGATGAAACAACCAGATCTCTCTGGTGTAGAAATTAGGTTAGTGCGGAGATTGATAGGGCCAATTGTTGAGGCATTAAATGTGCCGGAGGCACCGCGTGCTGGGTCAGTTCCGATGGGTGAGGCACAAAATGCATGAGCAGCGCTGTGTGCTGGGTTGGTGACAGAGTAACTTGAGTTGGCACCGTGGGAGCAGTTGCAGTCATTTGTGGCACAGGCATGGGAGCAGTTGTTGGCACCGCGTCCTTTGCTGTGACTGACGGTGCTGTGGTGGAGGTAGGTAACTTAGCGCCATCAGCCTCAGCAACTGAGCGGTGTGTGCCGGCAACCACAGAAGTACAGATCATGCTGGAGGTGCCAGGAACATTGTATGTGCTGAGCCACAGACCAGCCGGCACTGATGAGACCAACCTGGTCGGCAATAATTTCGAGGCTATCTGCTCCGTATGAGGCAACATGGCTGGCTGTTTTTTTGTCAGTTTCTTGTCTTTGGAAGATTTTGGTGGTGGACTCTGCATGAGGACTGCTGGCCCGGGTCTGAGGCAGGCCTGAGGGATTTCTCCATGAGGATGAGCTTCAGCCTCAGGTCTTTATCTTTGCATGTTCTGGCCTTCAGTTTGTTAAGTGGGCACACTTTTGGGGAACATGGGATTCCCCCAAACACCAGATACACTGAAAATGGCCGCCTGAAATGGGAACGGACTCTCTGCACATTGTGCATCTCTTGAAACCTGATGAACCAGGCATTTTATGGAGTCACTAACTCTGAGGTTAAAAAACAAAATCTCTTTTTTAACAGGGAAGGTAAGTATAAGAACTTAATCTTCTCTAACTCAGATAACTAAGTTAATTACTACAAATTTGTCTAAGGTAACTCCCGAAGAAGTGAAGAATGAGCAGGACTGCTGAGCTCTGCCTCAGGCCGGGGACAGTAGAGAGGGAACTGAGGATTCCGGGCTGCACATGCACTATTGAGGCACCGGCAGCATGCGACGCAGGCACCACACATGCGCAGCTCATACGGGCACTGCTGTAAAATTCTCTGAGCAAAAAAGTAGGGCACACCTTGACCTGGAGTGGAGCACGCACAGTGACATCTCTCAAAGAAGAAATACAATTACCCCTATAAAAAGCAAAGGCTTTTTAAATTAGGGAATTATTTGGGAACCTATGTAGCATCTTCTTCCCAAAGGATGTCTATGCAGAGGAATGGAAACTTACTTTGCAGAGATTGATATAGGCATTTTCTGAAGATAATGATGCCACTCTACACATTTTCCCTGAGGCTCATACATTTTCTATTTCTAGTGCACTATAGATCTAGAAGGTGCCTGGATTCCCTTTGGAACATTTTCCAGATGTCTAATAAGCCAAATGACACAGGATTTTAGCATCTTGCTTGCAGCAACTTTGAGGCCCAAAGGCCCTGCCATTTTGGACTGAATGAGAAACAGGTTATGATCAGCATGTGTACTCCATATGATTGAGATATATCTTTACAGCTCTACAAACATTCAGTTATGCCCCAGTCTTTCCAAAAGATGCTTGGGAATTGGATAAAATGACAAGAGAACTATTTTCCAAGAAGCATAGCAAGAAGAATTTACTTTCGGCCAGAAGGATTTTTAGATGCATAAGCATAAACTTTTCCTCATTAGAAGTGCAACATGAGTTTTTATTTAGATAGAAGTATTAATTCTGAAACCTGCCTTTTAGAGTGGATGGCAGCTAGAAAAAGAGGCCATAGCCTTGTCTAATCTAGCCATTATGATTAATCTTGACACCTGTGAATATTCGATTGAGGAATCCAATATGCCTGGACACAGAATGTTGCTAATCTTGGTATATGTACCACTTAGGCCCCTAGAAAGGAGGAAGAGCAGTAAGAAGACCCTTCACTCCTTTGAGATTCTGAATCCCTGGCTGAGTGAGGGTCCATTATACTGCTACCTGAAAACTGAGCCATTTTTTCTAGTAAAGCAAGGGTCCATGAGCTGAGAACCTGAGGCAGGACTTCCCAGAAATAACAGCTTTCTCTACATACCCAGACAGACTTCAGGGACACAGAGCCCGATACAGAGTACTGTGAGAGTACCCGGTATGCATTCCTTCAGAATGGGAAAATAAAGAAGAAAAAGTCTAAACCCTGACTTTTATACCATTTTCTCATTAAAGTTATGAGTTAGGTCTTTAAAAGAGGGTGCTTAATTTTGCCTTTTTGGGACCCAGAGCCCATGGAGTTTGCAAGACTGACCCCTTGAGCAAACTGTTTGGCATCCCCTTTCATTCAAGAATCCTTCAAAGGGAAATCCTTGCTCCTATTTGAGGCTTTCCACCATGGTGTCACTGCTTTGAGCAAGGAGACAGAAGCGCTAGCTAACTAATTCAACTCTGGCAGTTGCCCTGGCAATGCAGGTGTCAGTGGCTTGCCTAGCACTTGCCCTCTTGAGCACCTGAAATGCTCCCTACAGTACCCGTTGAACTTGATTTTATGCTTGCATTGTTTATCTGCAGCTATGGTTGGGAACAAAGGGAGTCTGCTAGAGCAGTGCTGCACCAGAGGACCCAGACGATTAGAATCTCAATGCTCTAATGACTCCTCAACTGAGGAAAAGGAGAGAAGAGCTAGAGGCTGGAGTTAGATCATTATTGTAAAAAAAAAGAAATGAAAGATAAAGTTAGAAAACAAAGTAGTTGGGAGAAACTAAACCATCAAGTTTTTCTATAGGATTTTCTAGTGGTCTGAGGTGAAGTGTGGGTCTTAGTCCTGGAGCCCCTAGTGAAAACAGCAAATGGTTTCAGACTTCCACAGCAAAGAAGCACAGCCCATTCATGAAGAATGAGGAAACCTGTGCAGCAGAATTAACAATTTACTGTAAAAGCGATTTGGTGTGGAATTGTCTAATATGACTAACTGATTTAAGAGAACAAGACCCATTGACTTTCATAGATCCATAGATTCCAAGGACAGAAGGGACCATTGTGATCATGTAGTGTGACCTCCTACATAACACAAGCCAATGAATTTCACCAGAATAATTCCTACAGCATAAGTCAATGGGACTTGTGTTCCTAAATTGTTTAGGAGCTTCTGAAAACTCCAGCCTTTATCATCAGAACTTTAAAGTACATTTTAAATATTTATGCAGGAAAAAAATACACGAGTACTGTGTAAGATCTATGATTTTACCTGAAACATAAATGGTTCTGTGGCAGAGGAAAAGTTTAAACTTTTTGACAAATGTTCTTCAGGATCATATTTTTTCAAATAACCTTTAATCATTACAGTCTTTGCAGTTCCCTGTTCTCCTGTGAGCAAAACTGCCTGTTATAAAAATTTTAGAAAGATAGATATTATAAAATTGCTAATTAAATTACTTACTGTATAGAAAATTATTTTAAAGCAAATAATATATGAAAATAATAAACTACTGTATTGATTTTGACACCTCTAGCCCCTGGGGGTGCCCCCTCAGCTCCCCACCCTCCATCTCCTCTGTCCCCAAAAAGTTCCTCAGGTGCCCCACCCTCGCCATCACCTCTGGCCCCCCTGGCTTCTCCTGCACCCCCATCATCTCCAGGTCCCGCTGCCCATTCCCAGTGCTTAATTTATATTAAGAGTTGCTGGAGCTCAGCCCCAGCACAAATTAAGCACTTCCTGGGCAGCGGGTGCTGTCGGGGAACCCAGCTCTGAAGGCAACGCCACCACCAGCAGCAATGCATTAGTAACGGTAGCATAGTATATGATGTATTGCCACTCTTATTTCTACACTGCTGCTGCGGCTTGTGATGCCTGGTGCTCAGTCTGCAACCTAAGGTGCTCCTCAGTTCCTTCTTGCCGGCTACTCCGACAGTGGGGAAGGAGGGCGGGTTTTGGAATGGATATGAGCAACACATCTCGAAGAACAACAGTTACAAAGGTGAGTAACCCTCTTTTCTTCTTCGAGTGCTTGCTCATATCCATTCCAATTAGGTGAATCCCAAGCCTTACCTAGGCGGTGGGGTCGCAGTGAGAAACTGCAGAATGCAAGACTGCTAAGCCGAAGGCTGCATCGTCTCTGGATTGTTGGACCAGGGCATAATGGGAGGTAAAGGTGTATACCGAAGACCATGTAGCTGCTCGGCATATCTCCTGAATAGGAACTCGAGCTAAGAGGGCGGCCGATGAGGCCTGAGCCCTGGTTGAATGTGCAGTAATACGACCCGGAAACGCGTGAGCTAGATCGTAGCACGCCCAGATGCATGCTGTTATCCAGGACGAAATCCTCTGGGTAGAGACGGTCTGGCCTTTCATCCTGTCCGCCACTGCAACAAAAAGTTGGGGCATTTTGTGGAAGGGCCTCGTAGGGTCAATATAGAAGGCGAGCGCCCTACGGACGTCAAGCGAATGTAACTTCTGCTCCGTACGTGATGCATGTGGTTTGAGGAAGAAGACCTGGAGCAATATATCCTGGTTGAGATGAAAGGCCGAGACTACTTTAGGGAGGAATGCCGGATGTGGGCGTAGCTGCACCTTGTCCTTGTGGAACACCGTATATGGTGGGTCCACCATCAGGGCCCGAAGTTCAGAGACTCTCCTAGCCGATGTAATGGCTACCAGGAAGGCAGTCTTCTATGACAAATATAATAGCGAGCAGGTTGCCAGTGGCTCGAATGGGGGGGACATAAGTTTCGTTAGAATTAAATTGATGTCCCAGGAAGGGGCGGGGCGTCGCACAAGAGGAAATAGACGCTCCAGGCCTTTGAGGAACCTCGAAACCATAGGGTGGGAGAAGACGGAGTAAATGCCTTCGCCGGGGTGGAAAGTAGAGATAGCTGCTAAGTGTACTCACAAGGATGAGATCGCGAGGCCCTGTTGTTTGAGATGCCAGAGGTAATCCAAAATAGTGGGGATGGAAACCTCCGTAGGTGCAACATCCCGCGTGTGACACCAGCAAGAGAACCGTTTCCACTTGGCTAAGTAAGTAGACCAAGTAGAAAGTTTCCTGCTACCCAGGAGTATCTCTTGTACTGGGGCAGAGCAGCATAATTCCAATCGGGTTAACCATGCAGGAGCCACGCCGTCAGGTGGAGGGATTGCAGGTCTGGGTGGAGAAGCCTGCCGTGGTCCTGCATTATCAGGTCCTGATGGAGGGGCAGGGGGATCGGGTCGGCTATCGAGTGGTCCAGTAACGTGGTGTACCAGTGTTGCCAGGGCCATGCAGGGGCTATCAAAATCAGTCGAGCCCTGTACCTGCGAAGCTTTACGAGAACCCTGTGCACCATTGGGAAGGGTGGAAAGGCGTAAAGCAGGTGGTTCGCCCAAGAGATTAGGAAGGTGTCCGATATTGAGCCCAGGGCGAGACCCTGGAAGGAGCAAAACCTCTGACACTTCTGGTTGTTGCGGGAAGTGAACAGGTCTATGTGGGGAAAGCCCCACTTCTGGAAGATGGAGTGAACAATGTCCAAGCGAAGCGACCACTCGTGGGCGAGAAAGGATCTGCTGAGATGGTCTGCCAGAGTATTCCGGACTCCTGGGAGGAAGGACGCTACAAGGTCTATAGAGTGGGCTATACAAAATTCCCACAGTTGGATCGCCTCCTGACAAAGAGGGGGAGGATTGAGTCCCACCCTGCTTGTTGATGTAGTGCGTTGCTGTTGTGTTGTCCGTAAGCACTAGAACACAACGGCCCTGTAGATGATGTTGGAACGTCTGGCAGGCGAGGCGGACTGCTCTCAGCTCCCAGACATTTATGTGCAAGGACAGCTCTTGAGCTGACCAGAGGCCTTGCGTGCGGCGATGGCCTAGGTGTGCCCCCCCAGCCAAGAGACGAGGTGTCCGTTGTTAGGGACACTGAGGGCTGTCTCGGTTGGAGCGGCATCCCTGCGCACACCAGGGAAGGCATTAGCCACTAGTTGAGGGAGCCTAAGATGGCTTGAGGAACATTAATGACCATGTCTATGGAGTCCCTGCCTGGGCGGTAAATTGAGGCAAGCCAGGCTTGGAGGGGACTGTCATAAACAAATAGCTAAGGGTTAGTGTTCTTTTACCTGTAAAGGGTTAACAAAGGGAACCAAACACCTGACCAGAGGACCAATCAGAAAACAAGATTTTTCAAATGTCAAGGGAGGGAAGTTTTTGGGTGGGTGTTCTTTGTCTTGGTTCGGTGGTCCTCTCGGCTCTGAGAGTGATCACTCTATCTCCAGGCTTTCTAACCTTCTGTTTCCAAGTTGTAAGCACAAGGATAGTAAGACAATAGGTTTATATTGTTTTTTTGTATTTACATGTGTGTAGTTGCTGGAATGTTTTAAATTGTATTCTTTTTGGATAAGGCTGTTTATTCATTTTCTCTTTTAAGCAATTGACCCTGTATATTGTCACCTTGATACAGAGACCATTTTTATGTCTTTTTCTTTCTTTTTAAGACCTGTTTGAGTTTTTTCACTGGTTAAGACTAAGGAACGAAGGGAGGGGGAAATCTCTTTGTGTTAAATTTACTAAGCCTGACTTTGCATACCCTCTGGGTGAGGGGAGAGAGAGATTTGATCTCTCGGTACTTGTGGTTCAAGGACTTGAAGCAGGAAATATCCTAGAGTACCCAGGGCGGGGAAATCTGGGAGGAGGTAAAGAGGGGGAAGGGAAGTGGGTTATTTCCCTTTGTGGTAAGACTCAGGGCATCTGAGTCTTGGGGTCCCCCAGGGAAGGTTTTGGGGAGACCAGAGTGAGCCAGATACTGGAATTTTCTGGCTGATGGCAGCGATATCAGATCCAAGCTGGTAATTAAGTTTGGAGGTTTCATGCTAGCTTCTCATGTTCTGAACTCTAAGGTTCAGATCTGAGTAGGAAAGTTATGACATGAGTGGCAGCGGTGTGGAAAGATAAGAATCCAGAAGCCAGTAGGAATATTATTTTCTTTTTCTCTGCTAGGGCTTTTAAGCAGAAGAAAGGGTTTGGTTTTAAAAGGAGCCAGAGAGAATTTTTTTTTCTGTTCTCTCGTTGCAGTTTGGCTTGCATATTAAGCAAGGAACTATTAAGCTTGACAAAGGGTCTTTTGTTAAACTATAGCACTCCGATTGAGAGTCAAGTACTCAGCACAACACACATGCAAATAAAGTGGTATTTCTGGTTTACTTTACATTTAAAAGATTAGCTAGAGGAAGAAAAAAAAGGCACTGTTGCTAGGCAGACCCCAGGAGACAACAGAGAGCCAGCAGTTCAAACAATAAATACCAGAGGGCACCCCAACACAAGAAAACAGGAACCTTGACTTCCAAGGCAAAAATGGGGGCAGAGAGACAAATCAAAAGAAGCAGACCACAGGCGACAAATGGAAAAAAGAGAAAAAGAGGTAGAGCTGAAAGAAAGGGAAGAAAACATCAAACTGGCAGCCCATAAAAGAGAACAAGAAGCCAGAGATGCAGCCCACCAACGAGAACTGGAAAAACAACAAAAACAGAGTGAAGAGAGGGAAAAAGAGAGAAAGCATGAAATGGACTTGGCACAGGCCTGGCAGGATGCTCCAGCCAATCCTAACAACCCTGCGCCAATGATTGTTCCACATCACAAGATATTTCCCACCTACAAGGTAGGTGATGACACTGAGGCCTTCTTAGAAAATTTTGAAAGGGCCTGTCTTGGGTACAGCATCCCTGAAGACCAGTACATGGTAGAGCTGAGGTCACAGCTCAGTGGACCCTTAGCAGAGGTGGCGGCTAAAATGCCGAAGGACAGACTGAACAATTATAAACTGTTTCAAACCAAGGCCAGATTCAGAATGGGGATAACCCCAGATCAGGCCCATCAGCGTTTCAGAACCCAAAAGTGGAAACCAGATGTGTCATTTCCCAGACACACCTACTACGTTGGGAAAAATTATGAGGCCTGGATATCAGGAAACAATGTTAAATCCTTGGACGAACTGCACCTCCTCATACAAATGGAGCAGTTCTTGGATGGTGTTCCTGAGGACATAACACAGTACATACAAGATGGAAAACCCAAAAATCTCACCGAGACGGGGGGAGATTGGAGCCAAATGGATGGAAGTGGCAGAAAGCAAGAAAGCTACTGTCAAGGGGAATGAATACCCCAGGGGGCACACCGACAATAAACCCTACAACCGAGGGCAACCCAAGACCCCACCTACAACCCAAGGAAAGCCACAGACACCCTATTCTTCCACCTCACCAGTCTCCAGTAACTCACCTAGACCCAGTGACCAGTCAGCTGGAAGATGCTTTAAGTGTAATGAACTGGGACATATAAAGGCCAACTGCCCAATGAACCCAAACCGGGTGCAAGTCATTACACCACCATCACCCAAAAGATCCCCAGGCCCAGATGCCTCTCAAACACCCTTGGAGCGAAGGGAAAATTTGAGAGTGGGCGGAAAGAAGATTACTGCGTGGAGAGACACGGGGGCACAAGTGTCTGCTATCCACCAATCCTTCGTCGACCCCAAATTCATCAACCCAGAGGCCCAAGTGACAATTTACCCCTTCATGTCACAAGCTGTAGACTTGCCTACAGCTGAACGGCCTGTCCAGTACAAAGGCTGGTCAGGAAGGTGGACTTTTGCAGTCTATGACAATTATTCCATCCCCATGCTACTGGGGGAAGATTTGGCCAACCAGGTGAAGCGGGCCAAGAGAGTGGGAATAGTTACACATAGCCAAACCAGGCAAGCTTCCAGACCCATTCCTGTTCCTGAGCCATCCACAGGAAACCCGTCTGTGCTACCAGAGACCCAGACAGAGGTAGTGGACCCGGATTCCCTGCCAACAACAGAAACAGCCACAGCACCTCTAGTCCCAGGCCTGGAACTGGAACAGCTCCCAAAACCAGCACCAGCGCCAGCAATCGCAACCACATCTTCAACCTCACCGCCAGAAGGCGCCAGCGAGCCAGAACTGGCAGAAGCAACAGACAATCAGACCGAAGAGGCTCAGCCAGAGCCTGAAATACTCCCAGGTGCACCACCGGAGAGTGGTTCACCAGCAACGGAATCAACCCCATCATCTACATCGCTTCCAGAGGGACCAAGCCCAAGTCCACAGTCTGAGGAAGAACTGGTGTCCCCAGCCTCAAGGGAACAGTTCCAGACTGAGCAGGAAGCAGATGACAGCCTTCAAAAAGCTTGGGCGGCGGCACGGAGCACCCCACCGCCTCTCAGCTCTGCTCACCGATCCCAGTTTGTGATAGACCAAGGACTTTTATACAAGGAAATTCTTTCTGGTGGACACCGGGAAGAATGGCAGCTGCAAAAACAGTTGGTGGTTCCAACAAAGTACAGGGGAAAGCTCTTAAGCTTAGCCCATGATCATCTCAGTGGCCATGCTGGGGTGAACAGAACCAAAGACAGACTGGGGAAGTCCTTCCACTGGGAGGGGATGGGCAAGGACGTTGCCAAGTATATCCAGTCTTGTGAGGTATGCCAAAGGGTGGGAAAGCCCCAAGACGAGGTCAAGGCCCCTCTCCAGCCACTCCCCATAATTGAGGTCCCATTTCAGCGAGTAGCTGTGGATATTCTGGGTCCTTTCCCCAAAAAGACACCCAGCGGAAAGCAGTACGTACTGACTTTCATGGACTTTGCTACCCGATGGCCGGAAGCAGTAGCTCTAGGCAACACCAGGGCTAAAGCTGTGTGCCAGGCCCTAACTGATATTTTTGCCAGGGTAGGTTGGCCCTCTGATATCCTTACAGATTCAGGATCTAATTTCCTGGCAGGGACCATGAAAGAACTGTGGGAAACTCATGGGGTGAATCACTTGGTTGCCACCCCATACCACCATCAAACCAATGGCCTGGTCGAAAGGTTTAATGGAACTTTGGGGGCCATGATACGTAAATTCATCAACAAACACTCCAATAATTGGGACCTAGTGTTGCAGCAGTTGCTTTTTGCCTACAGGGCTGTACCACATCCCAGTTTACGGTTTTCACTAACTACTCTAGTGCCCACTCAAAGAATAGAATTCATTGGGGCCATTCTAGACTCCAAGCTCGCAACAGCCTGCCTTCCATTACCCCGGTTTCGGATGCTAGTCTCGGCCATAGAAAGCCTTCAAACTTTCCCAATGACCTCAGCCGGTACCTGCCTCAGCCTTCTTGGTCACATGGCTGCGTGATCTTTTGTAACCAAGCTCACCAAACTACACCTGCGTCCCTGTCATAACTTTCCTACTCAGATCTGAACCTTAGAGTTCAGAACATGAGAAGCTAGCATGAAACCTCCAAACTTAATTACCAGCTTGGATCTGATATCGCTGCCCCCAGCCAGAAAATTCCAGTGTCTGGCTCACTCTGGTCTCCCCAAAACCTTCCCTGGGGGACCCCAAGACTCAGATGCCCTAAGTCTCACCACAAAGGGAAATAACCCACTTCCCTTCCCCCTCTTTACCTCCTCCCAGATTTCCCCGCCCTGGGTACTCTAGGATATTCCCTGTTTCAAGTCCTTGAAACACAAGTACCGAGAGATCAAATCTCTGCTGAGTAGGGCCTCCGGCGGAGTAGACTTTACGCCCCAATAGATCCATCCTTCTAGCCTCCCACGATTTTGGGGCAGGAGCTTGCTGGCTATGGTGCTCTCTCTCATTCACAGATTGAACGACCAGAGAGCATGGAGGAGGATGGGTATATAAATATTCGTACCCTTTAGAGGGTACCATGTACTTCCTTTCCACGCCTCTGGCTGTAGGAGGAATAGACGCCGGAGATTGCCAAATGGTGTCTGCTTTGGCTTGGATAGACCGGATGAATGGCAAAGCCACGCGAGTTGGCGCATCTGCCGACAATATGTCTATGACCGGGTCTTCCACCTCCGGGACCTCCTCCACCTGGAGGTTGATATTTAAGGCGACTCCCCTTAGTAGGTCCTGGTGGGCTTGGAGGTCAATCGGGGGCGGGCCCAATAAGGTGGTACCAGCCACTGCTTCGTCTGGTGATGAGGAGGACGACAGACCCGGCACAACTGGATCATGCAGTGACTCCTTTTCTTGAGGAACATTAGGGTCCGGGAACACCTGAGGGTCCGGCGCCAGAGCCGAGTCGTCTGTACCCGCTGGAGGAGGGCGGCTAACAGTGGCCTCTGGTACTCGGTGGTCCGACGGGGCGGAACGAGATGGTACTGTAGGCTCGCCTTGGGCCTGATGATATGCCCAAGGCATCCAGAAGGACCACTGAGGCGCTTGTTCCGTGCCCTGAGCCTCCTGAAGGAGACAGTTCTGCGGGTCTGAGTCCCCATACACGGAGCTGTCAGTGTATGAAGACTCAGATGGGTGCCGTAATGGCTATGGCGGAGCAGAGTGCACATGAGGAGTGGCCCCGTGCGCAGGGTACTGTACGTCGTGCCCTGCCGGAGAGCGGTACCAGGAGTCGTACCGGTGCCGAGAGGTTGACCGGGACCTGCGACCAGCGCGGTGTCGGGAGGCCGACTGGGATCATGAAGCTCGGTGGTGAGAGCGGCTGCGGTGAGAACGGTGCCGGGAGCTGGACCACCGTCTGAAGTACCAGTCGGGAGAGCGGGATCTCGAGCAGTGCCGCGAGTATGACTGGTACCGAGAAGGGGACCGGTACCGGGACTGTGAGCGGTGCCTGGACCGGGACCAGCGGCAAGATCAGGAATGCTGGCGAGACCTTGACCTCGAGTGATGCCTGCCTGCAGCGTCGATGGAAGGTGGCCTGTCCAGGGCTTCCCCACTGACGCAACAACTGCATTGGTGGTGCCGGGGGTTGAGGAAGGGTGGGCTCCATTAGAGCAATGAGTTCCCTCGCTGTTGAAAAGGTCTCTGGCGTGGTGGGAACGAGAAGCTCTACCGAGGCATGTGCCGGAGAGCTGTCACGCACCGGACTCGACGGCTCTTGCATGGCCGGAATCAACGGTGCCGAGATCGCTGGTGCCGCGGCAGTTGTTGGTGCCAGGCGACTTGGTCTTGGCTGATGCTCTGACTGCGGCGCGGGTATTGGAGCCGCAGGAGCCTTGGCCTTCTTGGCACGTGGGGAGAGGGAGCGGTGACGGCTGGTGCCGGGGCATCTTGGCGGTGCTGGCACTCTCCAGTGCCGACGAGGCACTTCTTCCCGGTGCAGACTGTGTGGTACTCAGTGCCGAGGCTGGAGGAGTGAGGGCCGCCTCCATTAGGAGCTGCTTAAGGCGAAAGTCTCGCTCCTTTTTTGTCCGCGGCTTAAATGATTTACAATTCCGGCACTTATCTGTGAGATGGGATTCCTCCAGGCACTTTAGGCAGGAGTCGTGCGGGTCTCCCATTGGCATCTGCCGGCGGCAGGCCGAGCACAGTTTGAAGCCCAGTGAACCAGGCATGGGCCTGGGCACCAGGAGAGGGGAAGGGGCTAATCCCCAACCCTCTAAGTATTTACACTAACTACGTTAATAAAAGTTAATAAAGTATAAACTACAACTATAACTATACAACTATATATACAATAAGTACTAAAACGGTGAATAGCTAGGGAAGTGGTAATCAGCTAAGCCGTGCTCCACTGTTCCAACGACCGACACGGGCGGTAAGAAGGAACTGAGGAGCGGACGGGTCGGCAGGGGTATATATCCGATGCCATAGCAGCGCAACGCCAGGGGGTGCCCCGCCGACCCGCCGGGTGTTGCTAGGGTAAAAATCTTCCGACGAACGTGCACGCGGCGCGCGCACACCTAATTGGAATGGATATGAGCAAGCACTCAAAGAAGAATTATGAAATACACAGACCAGTCAAAAAACTAAAACATCAATACTGTAATCCTTACTGAACTTTGAATGAATAAAATTACAGAGTTTATAAATCCCTTCTGCATTTCGATAGGAAGAACCAAGAAGTAACAACAAAACAACAACAACAACAACGTCTGTGTGTGTGTGAGAGGGTGTGTGTGTATGTGCGTGTGTGTGTGACAGAGTGAGATAGTGTTGGGGGAGTGTGTGTGTGAGAGAGAGAGCGTATGTTGGGGAAGTGTATGTGTGAAAGTGTGTTGGGGCAGTGTGTGTGTGTGTGTGTATGTGTGAGAGAGAGTGTGTGTGAAACAGAGAGTGTGTGTTGAGGGAGTGTGTAAGCATGTGTGTGCGTGCGCTGAGGACTGTGTGTGCAAGAGACAGCATGTATGTGTGCAATGGGGGAGTGTGTGTGTGTGCGTGTGTATGTGTGAGACAGTGTGTACGTATGTGTTAGGGGGAGTGTGTGTGTGAGAGAGTGTGTGTGTATGTTGGGGGCATGTGTGTGTGTGTATGTGTTGGGGGAGTGTGGGTGTTGGGGAGGGGAGTGTGAGTGTACCTGAGTGTGTCAGTGCAGTCTCTTTAAGCAGAACATTCAGGAGCCTCAACAGCAGCGCCAGCAGCACCCACTCCCAACCCAGAGGCAAAAGCATAGACACGCTCCTCCTGACCCACATCCCAGCTCAGCAGAGACCAGGTACACGGGTGGGAACAGGGGGACACCCCAACATCAGTGCCTCCACCCCTGGCTTTGCACAGCAAATAGGAGGCATGCTCCAGGTCACGAGCAGCTTGGCCAGGGGAGCTCCATGGCCTTCGGAGGAGTTATCTGGCTGGTCCAGCTGCCACTCCCCAACCCCCGCAGCTCGGTCCATCTGCCCTCTCCAGACACTGATAAGAAACAATAATCTTAGTGTCAGCTAGTGAACTATGTACAATAGGTCTCATCAGGCTCATAAATTTATAGACATAAAAATAAATGTTGTCCCTTAGCTCTGGCTACTGAAATCATAGCAGGGAGGTAAAATTGTGGGAGATGCTGCTAGAAGAAATCAAATTATTGTACAATACATTTTCCATTCTGAAGCCCAGCATTTCTCACAAGTCTGCTGTGTGTGGGATACAGCAAATAGTGAAATGTAAGTAGAGAGGATCAAAAAAACAGACTGAGATAAAGAATTCTCCACCTGTAAGTAAATGCGTGAAGATAAGTTATGTTTTGATCACACCATACAGCTCTTCCCTTCAGAAGAATGTCTCTGCAGAGAATACGAAATCCACCTTATACTGTTTAATAAAGGTATTGATAGAGGCCATCTTGCTGCCATGAAAATTTCCTTAGTTGAAGCACATGCTCTTTCTGTTCATGATGTGGCTAGAACTTTAGTACAATAGGCTCTGATTCCTATGCAACGGGCCAGAGATAGCATGGATCCCTGAAGACCTTGGCACTTCTGGTGAAAAGGAACAAACAAGAAGCATGATCTTCTTCTTAATCTGGTGCACTTGAGGTAGATCTTGAGTGCTCTACATACATTCAGATTATGCTATGGCTTTACAGTAGCATACTGTGGATTTGGACAGAATAGTGGAAAGATAACTTCTTGTCATTCCTGGAAAGAGGAATTCACTTTTGGTAACAAAGATTCTGGAGTCCTTAAACCCTGAATATATAGAGCTGCTAACTCCGTGACCCATCTAGCGGAGGTGCCAAGAGGCAGGTTTTGACAGATAAATAGAGTGGCATAACTCTTAACAGTTCAAAGTAATAGGTGATTAGGGTTTTTTCCACCAGCAGTAGATCCCATTTAAGAATGACTGACTAGATCCTTGGTCAGACTAATCTGGCTGCTCTGAGAAATCTTGAGATTTGAAGATTTTCAGCTAAGAAACCAAAGGACTCTGCATATAAAACATTGCTTGTGGCTGACACCTGACATGTTCTGGTGCTGGGCTGAAGTCCCTTGTCCATACTGTACTGAAGAAAATCGGGAATAGTTAGAATTCCAGGGATTGTTGAGGTTTCTGGTTTTGTTTGGTTTTGACAACATAAGATAAACCTTGACCAACCAGAGTAGTAGAACTTAAGTGCTAAAGTCTGTCTGCAGGCCAGTAGAGTCCCAATCACTTTGGAGGATAACCACAGTATAATTTCAGAGGTTGGCGGGTTGTCTGTGTGCAAGGACTGGCCTGCCTCCCAAGGTCTGTGAAAGCAAGTGATCCAATCCATGCAACAAACCCCAATGAACTAACCTCGTTATCTCCAGACTGATTCTTCCCTGCATATTTATACCTGCCTTTGGAAATTTCCATTACATGCGTCTGATGAAGTGGGTATTCACCACAAAAGCTTATGCTCCAATACATCTGTTAGTCTATAAGGTGCCACAAGACTCTTTGTTGCTTTTCACAGTATAAGTATTGCTTCTCTTTCAATAGCCAGGCTGCCAGTTGGAAATGGCCTGGATTTGGATAGAGAATGGGACCTTGGTGAAGGATGTCCAGTTTCACTGATAGATGCACTGGAGATTTCTGTGCCAAGTCTACTAGCTTTGAAAAACATGGTCTGCTCAGCTAGTGTAGAGCCAGAACTATCACCTTTGCCTGCTTTTGCCTTATCTTCTCAACCACTTTCCTTAGAAGTGGAAGAGGTAGAAATGTAGAGAAAGTCCTTTAGCCACCTATGTACATCTGTCCCTAGTGACTTGATAACTGTTTTTCTGATGAAGTATTGTGCCAGCTTTCTGCTCTTCCAACTTGTAAACCAACTGAGTGCCAGGAGGCTGAAACTCTGAGAGATCAGGTTGAAGACTTCCTAATTCAAATACCATTCTGAGTTGTTGACTAAGCATGTGCTAAACTAGTCTGCATTCAGATTTCCTTCATGTATATTGTTCTTATGGTAGCAAGATTCTCCTCTGCCCATTCTATTACCTCCCTCACTTCCAGGTGCAAGACTGAGCTCTGAGTTCCTCCTTGATTGCTGATGTATGCCACTGTCATGATATTTTCTGACTGGAGCAGATTGTGATCCTCCAGAAGTTGGCTTGGAACCTTTGGAAGACTTTCTTCATCACTTTGAAGTTGAAGAAGTGGATGCTCTTGTTCCTGTCTCTGAAGGTCCATGTCCTTTGTGTTGTGTTGTTTCCCAGATATGCTCCCTAGCACAGTAGATTGGCATCTGTTGTATGTACTTCATGATCTGGAGGCAGAGAAGAAGACCCATGTGGATATTCCCTGGGATTGTCAAACTCAGAGATTTGAGTACTTGGTTTGAAATCAGAACCTGATTTTACTCATAGACTCATAGACTCTAGGACTGGAAGGGACCTCGAGAGGTCATCGAGTCCAGTCCCCTGCCCTCATAGCAGGACCAAATACTGTCTAGACCATTCCTTTTGAATTTGTTCTGGTGAGTGGTTCCACACAGAATTGCTTAAGATGCGTGACTGGATGACCACTTTTGTCTGTGCTTCTGAGAGACAATTCTGAGAAGTAGGATATTCTGTCTATTAGACTCAGACTGAGCCAGAGGCAGTCTTTTGTTGTCATAGTAAGCTCTTAGAGGTACTGCTGACACCTCTGCTTTGTGGCCTGATCCAGAGTTCCAGGGTTTTCCGCTAATGTTTTTCTTTGGTACTTCTGTGAAGAGGACAGACAAAAGGAGCATTTGTGTTTTCAGTTGGACATACAGTCCCTTCTTAATGCACTGCATGGAGAACTGAGAGACTGCTTTTGTTTGGATGCATTGTCTGGCACTATCTTATCTAATATTTGTCCAAATAGAAATTAAACTGTAAATTAGGAGGTTTGTCAGATTTGTTTGAAGTAGGCAGCCACCATCCAGAGATGTAAACAGGTGTGACATATGGCTACTGAACTGGATGCCATTACCATGTCTGAAAATCTCATTGTGTCTCATGAGGCATCAGAGACAAAAGCAGTTGAAAAAAATATTTTCTTAAGGATAGACCTGAAGCCAGTGTTATCCTTGTCATCCAGGACCTTTAGGCCACCCTGCTAGGACATCATAGTATTGGCAAAGCGGTAGTGGCCAGGATTTCTCTGAGAGTGGTAAAGCCTCAAAATTTCTCAAAAAATTTAACAGGGAGGGTAATTAACCACTGGAACAACTTACAAAGTGTTGTGGTAGATTCTCCATCACTGGCAATTTTTAAATCAAGATTAGATGTTCAAACAGGAAATATTTTGGAGACATTCTATGGCCTGTGTTATTCAAGAGGTCAGATTAGATAAGCCTGCAAAAACTGTCTCACGTTTAGAACACTGTTTTGATTTAGCCTGATGTGTGCTGAGGAGGTGCTGTAGCAGTGAATCCAGGTGGCTGAACCTTATGCTGCTAATTACCTGATTCAAAGGAGGAGGAGGAGGAAGAGAGATTTTAAATTGCTCACTATTGCCTGAAAAAATAAAAAAAACAAAGTTGGCAAAAAAAAAGTTTGGGAGTAAAAAAACTGCCATTGACTGTTGCTATGGAGACAGGAGATCTGGAGGATTGCTTGAGATGGGGTAATGGCTAATCCCAGGAACATGCTGCAATACTAAAATGCCTCCTGAAACTGCAAAAGGAGGTGTAGGGGACAGCCTATGCATCACAGAAAAATGGGAGATGCTGGGCTGTAAAAATCCCCTTCTGAAGGGATCACCATTATTGTCTGTGATTTGTATTACAGTAGAGCTTACAGTTGGGGGCCCTACTGTGCTTGATACTGTACAAGACAATCTCTTTTCAGAAGAGTTTTCAATCTAACAGACATAACAAACAAAAGGTGAGAGAAAGGAAAGGTTATTATCCTCATTTTGCACATGGAGAATTAAGGCAGAGAGAGAGATTAAGTGACTTGCCTAGGGTTATATGGAAAGTCTGTGGCAGAGTCAAGAATTTTACCCATATCTGCTAAGTCACAGTCCACTGCTTTAACCACAAGATCGTCCTTCCTACTTTTAGGAAGAGAGACACCCATTGTAATGATCTTTGGGATAACTTTGACGGTTTACTTAGGCTATTGAATTCTGTAATACATTTTGCTTGCTTGAGCAATTGCTATCCCTTGCCTTGGGTTTTTTTAATTTAACCTGTTTATTCAGGCTTTTGGCTAAGGATTAGGATGAACAGGTGTGAAGTCCTTTTAGGGCTGAGATTTTATGCAGTTATTTAATTAAGGATTTGACTGAAACATTTAAAGAACTGTCTTCATTCAGTCACCAGTGGCACCTCCTCCTGGCTGTTCTGTGGATTAGCTCTCTTCCAGGTATGACACCTCCCCTTCTGGTCTCGCTTCTCATTGTCCTCTCTGTCACCCCTTTCTCACTCCAGGAGCTGCAACCTTCTGGGCAGGTCACTATGGCATTTCCCCTTCCAAAGTATAGAGTCTCATTGTCCAGGCACTGCCACTCTGTGAGTGGCTGGTAGGAGAACACAGGACCATGCACTTCTCCAGGTTCCAAACCAGAGACCTTACAACATGCAGCCAAGGTCTGCTCGGTCCCCAGCTTTGCAGCTCTCTCCCTGGCTTCTTCCTATCTACCTCCCACAGGCTTTCTTCTCCATCCTTCTCTCTTCTGGGAACAATCTACCCTCAGGGCCATGCTCCCAGTCCTAACTCTTTCTCTAGTATCCCTCCTTCCCTAATGCACAGGCAATGACTGCAGATTTCTGTTGCCAGCATCCTGGCTTTATATTAGCCCAGCCCACAGCAGCTCAGATGAGCTTCGACTTCCAATTAGGGGTTGCTTTTCTGCCCTAAGCCACTCATGTGTTGCATATTATCCTAACTGGCCCTTTCTCATCTTCCTTAACCCTCACAGGGCTGATGTGGGGTGAACAACCCATCACAATGGCATTGGTTCAACTCCTGATTCATCTTTTTGTTATGAATTATAGAATCATAGAAGATTAGGGCTGGAAGAGACCTCAGGAGGTCATCTAGTCCAATCCCCTGCTCAAAGCAGGACAAACACCAACTAAATGATCCCAGCCTAGGCTTTGTCAAGCTGGGCCTTAAAAACCTCTAAAGATGGTGATTCTACCACCTCCCTAAGTAACCCATTCCAGTGCTTCAGCACCCTCCTAGTGAAATAGTGTTTCCTAATATCCAAACTAGACCTCCCCCACTGCAACTTGAGACCATTGCTTCTTGTTCTGTCATCTGCCACCTCCTAGAACAACCTACCTCCATCCTCTTTGGAACCCTCCTTCAGGTAACTGAAGGCTGCAATCAAATCCCCCCTCACTCTTCTCTTCTGCAGACTAAATAACTCCAGTTCCCTCATCCTCTCCTCATAAGTCATGTGCCCTAGCCCCCTAATCATTTTCACTGTCCTCCGCTGGACTCTCTCCAATTTGTCCACATCCATTTTGGAGTGGGTAGACCAAAACTGGATGCAGTACTCCAGGTGTGGCCTCACCAGTGCTGAACAGATAGGAATAATCACTTCCTTTGATCTGCTGGCAATGTTCCTACTAATGCAGCCCAATATGCTATTGGCCTTCTTGGCAACAAGGACACACTACTGACTCATATCCAGCTTCTCATCCACTGTAATCCCCAGATGCTTTTATGCAGAACTGCTGCTTAGCCAGTTGGTCCCCAGCGTGTAGCAGTGCGTGGGATTCTTCCTTCCTAAGTGCAGGACTCTACACTTGTCCTTATCGAACCTCATCAGATTTCTTTTGGCCCAATCCTCCAATTTGTCTAGGTCACTCGGGACCCTATCCCTACCCTCCAGCTTATCTACTTCTTCCCCCAGTTTAGTGTCATCTGTGAACTTTCTGAGGGTGCAATTTATTCCATCATCCATGTCATCGATAAAGATGTTGAACAAAACCACCCCCAGGACTGACTCTTGGGGCACTCTGCTTGATACAGGCTGCCAACTAGACATGGAGCCATTGATCACTACCCGTTGAGCCCAACAATCTAGTCAGCTTTCTATCCACCTTATAGTCCATTCATCCAATCCATACTTTTTTAACTTGCTGGCAAGAATACTGTGGGAGACTGTATCAAAAGCTTTGCTAAACTCAAGATATATCACATCCACCATTTTCCCCATATTCAGAGAGTCAGTTATCTCATCACAGAAGGCAATCAGGTTGGTCAGGCATGACTTGCCCTTGGTGAATCCATGTTCACTGTTCCTGATCACCTTACTCTCCTCCAAGTGCTTCAAAATAGACTCCTTGAGGACCTGCTCTATGATTTTGCCAGGGACTGAAGTGAGGCTGACCGATCTGTAGTTCCCCAGGTTCTCTTTCTTCCCTTTTTAAAATATAGGCACTATATTTGTCTTTTTCCAATCGTCCGGGACCTCTGCAATCACATCAGCCAACTCCCTCAGCACACTTGGATATATTAGATCTGGACCCATGCACGTCCAGCTTTTCTAAATAGTCCTTAATCTGTTCTTTCACCACTGAGAGCTGCTCACCTCCTCCCCATAATGTGTTGCCCAGTGCAGCAGTCTGGGAGCTAACCTTGTCTGTGAAGACCGAGGCAAAAAGAGCATTGAGTACTTCAGCTTTTTCCACATCGTCCATCACTATGCTGCCTCCCACATTCAGTAAGGGTCCAACACTTTCCCTGACCTTCTTCTTGTAGCTAACATACCTGTAGAAACCCTTCTTGTTACCCTTTACATCTCTTGCTAGCTGCAACTCCATTTGTGCCTTGGCCTTCCTGATTACAGCCCTGCATGCTGTAGCCATATTTTTATATTCCTCCCTAGTCATCTGTCCAAACTTCCACTTCTGGTAAGCTTCCTTTATGAGTTTAAGGTCAAGAATTCACTGTTAAGCCAAGCTGTTTGCCTGCCATATTTGCTATTCTTTCTGCACTTCAGGATGGTTTGTTCCTGTGCCTTCAATAAGGCATCTTTAAAATACAGCCCGCTCTCCTGGACTCCCTGCCCTATCATATGAGCTTCCCAGGGGATCCTGCCCATCAGTTCCTAAGGGAGTCAAAGTCTGCTTTTCTGAAGTCCAGGATCCGTACTTTGCTACTCTCCTTTCTTCTTTTTGTGAGGATTCTGAACTCAACCTTCTCAAGGTCACTGCTGCCTAGGTTGCCACCCGCTTCTACTTCTCCTATCAATTCTTCCCTGTTTGTAAACAGCAGGTCAAAAGGAGCATGGCCCCTAGTTGGTTGCTCCAGCACTTGTACCAGGAAGTTGTCCCCAACACTCCCCAGAAAATTCCTGGATTGTCTGTGCATTGCTTTATTGCTCTCCCAGCAGATGTCAGGGTGATTGAAGTCCTCCATTAGTACCAGTGCCTGTGATCTGGAAACTTCAGTTAGTTGTCCAAAGAAAACCTCGTCTACCTCATCCTTCTGATCCGGTGGTCTATAGCACATGCCCTCCACGATATCACCCTTGTTGCTCTCACCTCTAAACTTAACCCAAAGACTCTCAACAGGCTTTTGCATGTACTCTTTTTTGCATGTACTATTTTTTGCAAACCCTCTGGAATTACAGTAAGTGCATTTTACACACTGAAATTAAATAAACCATATTTCTACTCCAAAGATTTGTTATTTATTTCCAGGTGTAGTTCAAGGTATTGATTTTGCTCTTGAAAATTATTTTTGTTTTAGATTGCTACTAAATGAGAAGCATTCTCTCCCTTTGTACTCTCATGACAGTTGGGATCAACTATTGCTTTCCCATTGAAATAACCAAGGGTAGTGGCAGGCTGTTTTTAGCGGATGTCTCTTGACTCTGAAATCCACCTTCCCAATTCATCTAAGACAGCATAAGTCTGTTGATATTCAGAAACTGATGGTAAGATCTCCTCTAGCCTTTTTCCTCAGAAGAAAAAGGACAGGGGTTATTTGGATTATATTTAACATGTTTTTGTGTGTGTATGACTAATTTGATTGATCTTTTACACAATGAGCTTTATTTTAAGTGTTTTATGTGGACAAAGAGACACTTGTGAGGGCAAATTTGTAGATAACAAAAATAATGTAAATACAATTGAATAAATTGTGATACAGGAGGGCCAGGGAGCAGTGGGAGAGGGGAAGTATATAAACCCTAGGCTAATTAAGATGTGGTTCCCTGAAGACTAGGGAGGGTTGCTACACGTTAATTGGAGCACCTGTAGTCAATTAAGGCCCTGTTAGCAACCTAATAAAACCCCCTGCTTCAGGCAGTCAGGAGAGAAGGAGGAAGGAGAGAGGACTGGAGCTTGGAGGTGTGCTGTGAGACTTGGAAGATCAGAAAACTGGAATAAGGGAGCAGGGGAGGGAGACTCCCTCCTCCAGTGTCTAAAGACTGAAGGTACCCCACCCAAGGGGGAAGAGGGTAAGGACCTTCAGGGATTGAGAGGGGCTGGGACTCAGAGTAAGGAGCAAACCCAGACCCCTCCCCTGCTTCCCTCCTTTACCACCTTCCAGGGCCACTAGTGGGGCCCTCAGTGCCCCAAGAGCAGGGGTAAGGGGTGGCATCTTAGCCCCCCCCACCAAGAAAAGCACAGGACCCACCATACTACATTGGCCATCTTGTCACAAAATGTACAACCTGACCAAATCTGAGTAGAGATAGAGAATATAATGAGGGATTATCACATCCCTGTTTCATGACAGGAAGCCTCTTTATGTTACACCATATATATTAGCTTTGCAATTAAATAAGAAATAGTGTACTTACTTTGTGTTGCTTAGCAATTGTTTCTACCAAAAACTGAGTTCTGACATTGTCTACATTTGGAACCAGAATAGATGCATAATCTGGGATATTTTCTGTTGGATAAACATATTCCTGAACTCTTTTATTCCAGTGTTCCCAGTCACCTAAAAAGAGCAACAAATGGAAACTATAGTACCTAATAATTCACTATCTGCATTTAGTAGCTCCACTAGTCAAAATATTGTGTTTTCTCCTCTCTGCAGTAGACCCAAAGAGAGCTCAACAACAGGTAGTTTGGTAGCAGAAGAAACTGTCTGGGGAGTGAAGTTGTCAGACTCAAAGAGAAGCCTTTCTCTTCTGTGCCTCCTACCAAGAGGACAAGGAAATGCAGGGTGTGTAGGGAGGCTTCAAATTTATTCCACGTCTCTGCCACAAACCAAAAGAAGATGGTGAACTAACCAACTCCTTCTTGGTGCAGCAATTTGAAGTTATGATTGGAGAAAGGAATAACCTTTAACATGCTACATTTTTAAGTGTGTATCTTACACTGTTGGAATGGCAGTTTGCATCTGATATTGGCTAGCTTCTTGGTTCTTTGGTATTTCTATTTGTTGCCAATAGACAGAGCCTCACATAGCCCAACTGGTCTAAAATCTGATAAAATACTTTCTGGTTGAGGAATTATTCCAACAGATCTGCTGTTTGTCTGCTTAACTAGTTGGACCTCATGTTCAGGTTTCCTTTTGTATTTTTATGCTGGAAGGTGTTAATGGCTGCCATCAAGAGGATGACAGTCACAACCCCTCTCTTAAAAGCCTATCAGTGTGATAACCACCCTCCTTCAGACTCAGTGGATGGAGCAATTAAATGCCCCGTCACTAGAGGCAGACTAAGATTTATTGGGGCCCTAGGCACAAAGAACATTTGGGCCCTCCAAATCCCCCCTGCCATGGGGCCCCAGCCCCTGTACCTCCCCTTCCCCCCATGGCCCTGCCTCCTGGCCTAGCCAGAAGCCAGGTGGTGGTAAGAGCAGCCCAGGGAGCCCAGCCCAATGTTAGGAGCCCTGCACCATCCACCTGCCATGAGTGGTGTGCCATAGGGGGCAGGGACATGGCCCCCCCGACCCTCCACCCAGGGCAGATGGAAGGTCCCAGCTCCCCACAGTTGCCTGGGCTACCTGGGTGGCTCTTATTACAGCCTAGGGTAATCATACATCCTGTTTTGACCAGGACAGTCCCCTGTTTAAACCCTGTCCCAGACATCCCAACTTTGTTAGCAAAACTGGGCATCTGTCCATTTGTACTTGCCAACTCAGTTGGCAAGAGCTAATAGGACAAATGCCCAGTTTTCTGAGAAAGGGGTGGGGGCGGTAAGCAGCAGGGTTGGGGGGGGCACAGACTTTGGCCAAGTCTTTGCAGGGGAGGGGTTTGGGATAGGTCCATGGGGGAAGGGTGGAGGAGACAGGCTTGGGTCACATCTGCATGTAGGGGGAGAGGGGCTCGGGACTGGGATGTGTCTGAGAGGGGGGCTCAGGCCACATCTACATGAGGAGTGCGGGGGAGAGGGGCTCAGGACCAGGGGCAGAGGCTCAGACCAGGTCCATGCATGGGGGGAGAAGGGGAGGCTGTGGAGAGGGGCTCAGGCCAGATCCATGAACAAGGAGGGACATAGGGGAGAGGGGTTTGGGTGAGTGGCTCGGCCAACTCCACATGGGGGAATATGCTCATTCTACTATGGCTGGGCTCTGGGTTCTGGCCTGGCTAGGGCCTCAGAGGAAAGAGTAGGAGCAGGGCGGAAGGCCCCGGGGAAGAGGAGGAGCAGGGGTGGGGCCAGCGTTCTGCCACTCCTGCAGGGGCCCCCTTATTGGCCAGGGCCCTGGGCACGGACCCCGGTGGCCTGTGCAGAAATCCACCCCTTCCATTTATGTAGTAATAGGAGTACTTTATGTAGCATTGGAAACAATAGGAAGCAACTGCCCAAGACACTGAGCCACATGAAAAAGAGATCCAGAGCTAAAATGTGTAGGCAGAGTGGTTTCCCTGGGACTAACTGCAAATGCTGGGGCTAGGGTTTGACTGGCTTCAACTGTGTATGTAAGTAGCAGAAAGCCAGTGGAAAGCAAGAGAAGCAGTTGTGAGCTTGGCCCTGGGAGGCAGCTGAGTGATAGAGCTTCTTTTTGGCACAGTACTCAATGGAAAGACAGACTTGGATTCTGAGCCTGCCATTGTTTGTTTTTACTGTGTTCAGGGAAATAGGACTTTGTGTACATTCTTTATAAACAGGATTTCACCAAAGAAATACTTGACTCTCCTGCCGGATTAATAAATGGCATGGTAGTTCCATAGGACAGTAGGAAGTTACTTCTGTGATGAATAAAAAGTAATGACTAGTTGACCATTATCAACCCCAAATTATAAAGTAATCCACATGGATGGAAATTTAAAATGATACTAAATACCCCAGGAATTTCTAAATATTATAGGTGATGATTTCCTAACTCAAAAAGTGTTGCATCCAACATGGGAGAAATCTATATTAGACCTTGTCTTGACAGTTAAATAGGAATTGACCATGGAAAGGAGGGTCCAGTAGGGGAGACACACAAGATCCTTTTCTGACAAGAAGGTCAACAAAGTAGAGGGGACCAAACAAGTAAGTGTTTATCCATCAGTGCTGATGTAAATTGACAAGCAGGAATGATGAAGAGGGACCCAGTAAGGGTGAAGACACTATTCTCAACAGGCCTGAAGAGGCCAGAGTCAACAGAGCTACATCAAATGCAGCCAATGAGTGTCTAGATTTGTGGTGACTCAAATTGGTACCGGAGGACTTACTTCAAGTCTTCTTAGAAGATCAAGACTTTGAGCACTTGTCAGCATGGAATGCTTGGAGGAGCTGACAGTGAAGGTAAAGAGTGACATTTCACACCAAACTTGTTCTTTGAATCACAAACAGCCAAAGAGGCACTGCTTGTGGACTTTGAATCTGCCACCTCGCAGGGACTCAGTTCTAATGGGCGGCACATTACCTCTTTCATATGGTAAACTCTGAGACAGAAATCTGTTTTTTTGTCTTGGTTGGAAGGAGGTACAAACAGAGTATTTGTCCCCCACATGGTCCTCACAAAAGCAAATCAAGCCGCTCTTATGCCTGTCTGTAACAGGGAAAACAGCCCTACGCATTCCACACTGCTGGAAACCTGGGGATTTTTTCCATAATACCTGGTGGATTTACCTAACTAAATACTATAACCAATTAACCTAACTATACTACACTAAACATTAACTATGTATGCTATAGGAATTTTGAAAATCAAAGCAAATGCTATGGGTGGGCTTCAACTCTTGCCATGGGAGTGAGAAGGAATTGACAGGGAGTTGGTGACAATGCCCCTTTTAAACTCTCATCTCAGTGCATAAGGAAGTGGCACATGCATTGCCTAGTAGTACTGACAGCAAAAGTCGTTGACTCAAATGTATTGGATGCACATATACCTGCAGTAGAATGTATATATGCACAATAAGTCAAAGGAGAATCAATACCGTTTGAGGAAAAAATGTGACAGATAAAGTAAAATTAATATAATACAGAAATAACATGCTCAAAAATTACCTATACTGTAGACTAATTAAGGAACCTCAATAGAAAGAATCCATGAAAACTAAATTAAAAACAAGAGGTATAAAAATTATGACTAATCCAAATGGATCTCAACTTCTCCATTGCTTACCTCCAGATATATAACTTGCATTCAGATTCCATAGGATTAGTGTGCCAATAGGGTCTTAGCAAAAAGAAAAGCTCTGATCGTGTGACCAAATAATATGTAATTATAGAGTACTTTTATATTTCTAACGAATCTTATTTATTTTTAAAAATCATTAATTATCAAAAAGAATGCCAGTATGTTTTCTCTTACCATAATCAGTAACATGAAACTCATACATTGTTTGATTGGTGTGTTTAGGGATTTCTGGCAAATCTAATTTGCTATCATTTGCTCGAATGAAAGCTTCCAGTTTATCCCTGCTATCCAGCTCCAGGAGAGCACCTAAACTCCATATTAATCCAAAAGCAAACAATTTATGAAGATGTGCTGGAGATGAAATGCCGCCTTCTTCCTTTGAGGGAATCAACCCCTCCAAAAGATTAATAGACTGGAAATGTATAAAAAAAAACAGCATTAAGAAAATACTACAGTCAATTTTAGCTCCATATATATTCAGACATTTAAAAACACATTTCAAAAACCAGTCAAGGTTGCTAAAGGACAATGTTGAACTCAAAATTATGACAAGAAAATATAGAGTAAAGCCATATATATATAACCATGGGTAAAATTTTCAAAGGAACCTAAGTGACTTAGTAGCCTAAGTCTCATTTTCAAAAGTGACTTAAGTATTTAGGAGTCTGTCTCCCTGAAAATTATTCAGCTACATTTTTAAAGGTATTTATGGTGACTAATTCACAAAGAAACATAGTCACCTAACTTTTAGATGACCAGAAAAACACTGGGATTCATAAAGCCTGAGTTTGGCACCTAGGCTCCCTATACAATGTATGAGGAGAGAAAGGCATCTCTGAATAGGATTCACAAAAGCCAGCATGCTATGCAGCTCCTCGCCTAAGACCGCCCATGGGAGATTTCAAGCTAAAGGGTGTGTGCTAAGCCTCACTCTTCTCTTGGAGACAGGTACCTAAGGTCGGGCTGCTGTGAGGCACCTCCTTTGCTTGGGATGCTCAGCAGCAAAATCTGTCCTGTCTTTAGGCACTTACCCCATTTCAGCAAGAAGCCCAAGAGGACAAGGAGGAGGAGGTGGTAGCTTATAACTTTTAACCCACTGATTAGAGTATTCATCTGGGATGTGAAATATTCCTTGTTCAAGCCCCCCCATCTACCTGAGCGGCAGAAGAGAATTAAACTAGGATCTGCTTCATCTGAGGTGAGTGCCCTAATTACTGTACTATAAGGCTCCCTTATTCTTATTCTTTCCTGTTGAAGCTGTTCCACTGTGGATAAATAATTAAAAAATCATTGGCCCATCATCATCATCTAGCCATTTTGTGTAAGCTCATCTATAAGGACTGATCTAGTAGGCAAGGTCTGAACACACTTACTGTATCAGGTCTCTCAGGCAAGTTAGGCACACATGTGAGGCTGCAGCATGCATGCTCAGAGGCAGTAACATAGGCATCTATGGAAATTTTACAGCAAAAAAAAAAAAAAAAGCACACTGACCGAGTTTAAGTGCCCACATAGGGTTTGGAAGCAGCTGAGTGGAGGTTTTGTGAATCACTGTAGCAGTTAGGTGTCTAAGACCTTTTGTGAACCTAGCTCATAGTCTTTAAATCTATGGCAGAAGATGAAAAAATAATGCACATCTGTAACAGACATTTTCTGCCAAAAACAAATAAACACACTATTTGAAAACACACTGACTCCTTCCATCTTGAATAGGAAAAATACATGGAAACGTGCCAAAGTACAAGAGACAAAGTGCAGATCACCTCAAAGAGAACGCAGGCATGCACAAGCGTGCACGCACACACACAAAAGTTCCAGAAGACTGCATGGCTTATTGATGTCTCTGTGTCCCTTCACACCAACTGAGATGCCTTCAAACATCTTCACAAACTAGGCAGTGCTCACTAATCAAGTAGTCTTCAGGTGTAAGTCCAAAACTCATATTGAATCCAGTGGTCCAATCCACCTCAAAAAGGGAAAAGCTCCTAGGTTCCATCCCTTTCTCAAGTATGAAATTGATTTACTTGATGTAGAGTGCATAACCCTCTCACCCTCTGCCCTGTGGGCTAGAACCCACAAGGGAACACCAGACAAGAAAAGAGACTGGTCACCTAACAGGAATGACCACCCTCTTTCCAAAAAGCTAAAAACAACAACAAAAAACGAGGTGTGACATTGTCTGATTAAAATATAACCATGATGCAAATCATTATTGCTACCACAGTTATATAATTGCAACGAACCTTATGCAAAGTATAACTCATGGCCAGAAAGGGTTAAACAGCTTGCAGGCTGGATGACCCAAGGCCAACCTTTAAAGTCATGCAGAAAGGTATGGAAATGGTAATTAGGGCCATTCATGCTAAACAGGCTAGAACTTTGAAATGCAAACCTATATTGCTAGAAGTGATACTAATTGTGTGTATCTTAGGGTATGTCTACAGTACAGGATTATTTTGATTTTACAGAAACCAGTTTTTTAAAACAGATTGTATAAAGCTGAGTGCACGCGACCACATTAAGCACATTAATTCGGCGGTGTGCGTCCATGTACCGAGGCTAGTGTCGATTTCCTGAGCATTGCACTGTTGGTAGCTATCCTATAGCTATCCCATAGTTCCCGCAGTCTCCCCCGCCCTTGGAATTCTGGGTTGAGATCCCAGTGCCTGATGGGGCAAAAAACATTGTCGCTGGTGGTTCTGGGTACAGCCAACCGTTTCGCGTCTTTTTTCCTAGGTGAACTGTGCAAACGCCATAGCACAACAAGCATGGACCCTGCTGAGCTCAAGACAGCAATGCTGAACTGGGACCTGCAAAGCCAGGCGAGGAGGCGGTGGCTACGGTAGCGCGGCGACGAGAGTGATGAGGACATGGACACAGAATTCTCTCAAACCGCGGGCCCCTGCGCTTTGGAGATCCTGCTTGTAATGGGGCAGGTTCTAGCCATTGAACGCCAATTTTGGGCCCAGGAAACAAGCACAGACTGGTGGGACCACATAGTGTTGCAGGTGTGGGACAATTCCCAGTGGCTGCAAAACTTTCACATGCGTAATGGCACTTTCATGGAACTTTGTGACTTGCTTTCCCCTGCCCTGAAACGCCAGGATACCAAGATGAGAGCAGCCCTCACAGTTGAGAAGCGAATGGCAATAGCCCTCTGGAAGCTTGCAATGCCAGACAGCTACCGGTCAGTCGGGAATCAATTTGGAGTGGGAAAATCTACTGTGATGGCTACTGTGATGCAAGTAGCCAAAGCAATTACTAAGCTGCTGCTACGAAAGGTTGTGACTCTGGGAAACGTGCAGGTCATAGTGGATGGCTTTGCTGCAATGAGATTCCCTAACTGTGGTGGGGCGATAGATGGAACCCATATCTCTATCTTGGCACCAGAGCACCAGGGCACCCAGTACATAAACCGCAAGGGGTACTTTTCCATGGTGCTGCAAGCACTGGTGGATCACAAGGGATACTTCACCAACATCCACATGGGATGGCTGGGAAGGGTTCATGATGCTCGTGACTTCAGGAACACTACTCTGTTTAAACGGCTGCAGCAAGGGAATTACTTCCCAGACCAGAAAATAACAGTTGGGGATGTTGTAATGCCTGTCGTTATCCTGGGGGACCCAGCCTACCCCTTGATGCCATGGCTCATGAAGCCATACACAGGCAGCCTGGACAGTAATCTCATAGACTCACAGACTTTAGGGTCAGAAGGGACCAATGTGATCATCTAGTCTGACCTCCTGCACAAAGCACGCCACAGAACCCTACCCATCCACTTCTATAACAAACCCCTAACCTATGTCCGAGTTACTGAAGTCTTCAAATTGTGGTTTGAAGACCTCAAGTTGCAGAGAATCCACCAGCAAATGATCCATGCCCCATAACAAGTGACTCATGCCCCATAGTCAGGAGCTGTTCAACTACAGGCTGAGCAAGTGCAGAATGGTGGTAGAATGTGCATTTGGCCGTTTAAAGTCGCGCTGGCGCACATTACTGCCTTGCTCAGACCTCAGACAAACCAATGTCCCCATTGTTATTGCTGCTTGCTGTGTGCTCTACAATCTCTGTGAGAGTAAGGGGGAGACCTTTATGGCAGGGTGGGAAGCTGAGGCAAATCACCTGGCCGCTGATTACACACAGCCAGACACCAGGGTGATTAGAAGTGCACACCAGGAAGCAGTGCGCATTACAGAAGCTTTGAAAACCAGTTTCATCATTGGCTAGGGTACAGTGTGACTGTTGTATTTGTTTCTCCTTGATGAAACCCCGCCCCCTTGCTTGACTCATTCCCTGTAAGCCACCTCCCCCTTCGATCACAGCTTGCTTTCTAAGGAAATAAAGTCACTCTCATTTAAAAATCATGTATTCTTTATTACGTAATTATAAAAAGAGGAAGAGAACTGACAAGGTAGCCTGGGTGGGGCTTGGGAGGAGAATAGTAGGAAAGGAAAAGGCCACTAAAAAAATGTCACAATAATGAGAGCCTTTTGGTTGGACTATCCACTGGGGTGGAGTGGGCGGGTGCATGGAGCCTACTCCCAATGAGTTCTTACTCGTCTGGTGGGTGAGGAGGCTAAGGAACATGGTGTAGGGGGAGGGTGGTTATATAGCGGCTGCAGTGGCATTCTGTGATCCTGCTGCCATTCCTGAAGCTCCACCATATGCCAGAGCATGTCAGTTTGATCACGCAGCAGCCCCAGAGTTGCATTCCGCCACCGCTGATCTTCCTGCCACCACCTCTCATCTCGAGCATCCCTCCTGTCCTCACGTTCGTCCCTCCTGTCCTCATGTTGGTCCCTCCTGTCCTCACGGTCACTGGCATCTTTCCTGTACTTTGCTACCACGTCCTTCCACTCATTCAGACGAGCTCTTTCATTGCGGGTCACTTCCATGATTTCCGAAAACATTTCTTCTTGCGTCTTTTTTTTTCCGCCGCTTTATCTGAGATAGCCTTCGGGACGGAGTAGGGAGGCTTGAATAATTTGCAGCTGCATGAGGAAGGGAAGAAAGGGAGACAAGTATTTAAAAAGATACATTTTAGAGAATAATGGTCATACTCTTTCACGGTGAACAACACTATTCACCTTACATAGCACAGGTGTTTTCATTACAAGGTCGCATTTTGAATCTTAATATTGAGTTCCTGCAGCTTTGGCGTTACAGATCACAGACACAGGTCCAAGCAGCAGAATTTGGCTTGCATGCGGCCATGGTAAGCCATTGTCTTTCGTCTTCTGAAGCCTTCATCTATTCAGCGCCCTCCTTTCCCAAATAGCAAGCACAGTCCATTGAGTGCTGCTTCTTTCCTGTTAATGTGCAGCAGCAGAAACAACTCCATGGCTGGTATCATGGAAGATCACTGCTATATACCCGCCTTCCCCCCCACCCAACCGTGTGGCTGGTAGCAGGAAAGATCCCTGCTAGCCAAACGTGGAAAAGCTCAGAGCCAATCGCGTCCCCCCCATTTCCCCCGCTTGGCTACCTGCAGGGAAGGATTTCTTTTAAGCCACAGGCAAACAGCCCAGTAGGAATGGCCATCTCTGTCCCCTTAATTAAATTCCTGAATTTCAGCCAGGTTACCGTGAACGATATCACTCTCCTGAGGATAACACAGCGAGATAAAGAATGGATGTTGCTTGAATGCCAGCAATCACCGGGACCATACGCAGCTAGGCTTTGTCATGCAATGATACCAGATTACTTGCTACATGCGTGGTGTGGTCAAGTGTCCTACCATGGAGGACGGAATAAAGCAGTGCTGCCCAGAGACCTTCTGCAAAGGTTTTTGGAGTACCTCCAGGAGAGCTTCATGGAGATGTCCCTGGAGGATTTCCTCTCCATCCCCAGACATGTTAACAGACTTTTCCTGTAACTGTACTGGCCGCGAATGCATCCCAAGTCCTCAGGGCAAATTAATCATTAAAAAATGTTTGCTTTTAAACCATGTCTTATATTTACAAGGTACACTCACCAGAGGTCCCCTTCCATGGCTTCATTGTCTGAGATAGTTGCTTGGGAGGGCTGGGAGAGTAATTCCGTCAGGGTGAGAAAAAGCTCCTGGCTGTTGGGGAGAACAGAGTGCTGCGTGCTCTCTACAAGCTCGTCCTCCTCTTCCCCATCTGCAGAATCCTCAGCCATGGCTGAGATTACCACCCCCACCTCAGAATCCATGGACAGGGGTTGGGTAGTGGTGGCGGACCCCCCTAGAATTGCATGCAACTCAGCATAGAAGCGGCATGTTTTTGGCCCTGCCCTGGACTTTCCATTTGCTTCTTTGGTTTTCTGGTAGGCTTGTCTGAGCTCCTTAACGTTCACACAGCACTGTACTGAGTCCCTGGTGTGGCCTCTCTCCATCATGGCCTTGGAAATTTTTTCAAATTTTTTTTCATTTCGTCTTTTGGAACGGAGTTCTGTTAGCACAGAATCCTCTCCCCATATAGCGATCAGATCCAGTACCTCCTGTGCGGTCCATGCTGGAGCTCTTTTTTGATTCTAAGGAGACTGCATTGTTACCTGTGCTGATGAGCTCTGCGTGGTCACCTATGCTGGTGAGCTCTCCAAGCTGGCCAAACAGGAAATGAATTTCAAAAGTTCACGGGGCTTTTCCTGTCTACCTGGCCAGTGCATCCGAGTTCAGACTGCTTTCCAGAGCAGTCACAATGGTGCACTGTGGGATACCGCCCAGAGGCCAATAACGTCGATTTGCAGCCACTACTAACCCTAATCCAACATGGCAATACTTATGTCAGCGCTACTCCTCTCGTCGGGGAGGAGTACAGAAACCGGTTTAAAGAGCCCTTTATATCGATAAAAAGGGCCTCGTTGTGTGGACGGGTGCAGGGTTAAATCGGTTTAACGCTGCTAAATTCGATTTCAACGCGTAGTGTAAACTAGGCCTTAGAGTGTAAACAGACAGTTCCTGTCTGTCACTATAGCTACTAATTCAGAAATCAAAAGGGAATATTAACATTTAGATGAATCTTGGGTAAAATAATGTCATTGTCTATATGTCTCTTTGAAGTTTGTAATAGACTGCCTAATGGATAAATTATCCTATGTTAATTTGTGTAACTAATTACTGGTGGTGTTTAGAAAACAGAAGGTTACATAAAAAGCCTATTGTTTACCCAGGACTGTATGGTCAAATGGATGCTAGAAAACTGTATAGAAGACCATTGGGTCCTGATTCTGTCATCCCAGATCTGCTTGAGGCTTCATATAGGAGAAGCTTAAGCCATAAGGACTGAGATTTTGGTAAGCTCAGAGAGCTGATAGGTAAGGTCCCATGGGAATCAAGACTGAGGGAAAAAACAACTGAGGAGAGTTGGCAGTTTTTCAAAGGGACGCTATTAAGGGCCCAAAAGCAAGCTATTCCGATGGTTAGGAAAGATAGAAAATGTGGCAAAAGACCACCTTGGCTTAACCACAAGATCTTGCGTGACCTACAAAATAAAAAGGCGTCATATAAAAAATGGAAACTAGGTCAGATTACAAAGGATGAATATAGGCAAATAACACAGGAATGCAGAGGCAAGATTAGAAAGGCAAAGGCACAAAATGAACTCAAACTAGCTATTGGAATAAAGGGAAACAAGAAGACTTTTTATCAATACATTAGAAGCAAGAGGAAGACCAAGGACAGGGTAGGCCCACTGCTCAGTAAGGAGGGGAAAACAGTAACGGGAGACTTGGAAATGGCAGAGATGCTTAATGACTTCTTTGTTTCGGTCTTCATTGAGAAGTCTGAAGGAATGTCTAATATAGTGAATCCTTACAGGAGGAGGGTAGGTTTAGAAGATAAAATAAAAAAAGAGCAAGTAAAAAATCACTTAGAAAAGTTAGATGCCTGCAAGTCAACAGGGCCTGATGAAATGCATCCTAGAATACTCAGGGAGTTAATAGAAGAGGTATCTGAGCCTCTAACTATTATCTTTGGGAAATCATGGGAGACGGGGGAGATTCCAGAAGACTGGAAAAGGGCAAATATAGTGCCCATCTATAAAAAGGGAAATAAAAACAACCCAGGAAACTACAGACCAGTTAGTTTAACTTCTGTGCCAGGGAAGATAATGGAGCAGGTAATTAAAGAAATCATCTGCAAACACTTGGAAGGTGGTAAGGTGATAGGGAATAGTCAGCATGGATTTGTAAAGAACAAATCGTGTCAAACTAATCTGATAGCGTTCTTTGATAGGATAACAAGCCTTGTGGATAAGGGAGAAGCGGTGGATGTGATATACCTAGACTTTAGTAAGGCATTTGATACGGTTTCGCATGATATTCTTATAGATAAACTAGGAAAGTACAATTTAGATGGGACTACTATGAGGTGGGTGCATAACTGGCTGGATAACCATACTCAGAGAGTAGTTGTTAATGGCTCCCAATCCTGCTGGAAAGGTATAACAAGTGGGGTTCCGCAGGGGTCTGTTTTGGGACCGGTTCTGTTCAATATCTTCATCAACGATTTAGATATTGGCATAGAAAGTACGCTTATTAAGTTTGCAGACGATACCAAACTGGGAGGGATTGCAACTGCTTTGGAGGACAGGGTCAAAATTCAAAATGATCTGGACAAGTTGGAGAAATGGTCTGAGGTAAACAGGATGAAGTTCAATAAAGATAAATGCAAAGTGCTCCACTTAGGAAGGAACAATCAGTTTCACACACACAGAATGGGAAGAGTCTGTCTAGGAAGGAGTATGGCAGAAAGAGATCTAGGGGTCATAGTAGACCACAAGCTTAATATGAGTGAACAGTGTGATGCTGTTGCAAAGAAAGCAAACGTGATTCTTGATGCATTAACAGGTGTGTTGTAAACAAGACATGAGAAGTCATTCTTCCGCTTTACTCTGCGCTGGTCAGGCCTCAGCTGGAGTATTGTGTCCAGTTCTGGGCACCGCATTTCAAGAAAGATGTGGAGAAATTGGAGAGGGTCCAGAGAAGAGCAACAAGAATGATTAAAGGTCTTGAGAACATGACCTATGAAGGAAGGCTGAAGGAATTGGGTTTGTTTAGTTTGGAAAAGAGAAGACTGAGAGGGGACCTGATAGCAGTTTTCAGGTATCTAAAAGGGTGTCATCAGGAGGAGGGAGAAAACTTGTTCACCTTAGCCTCCAATGATAGAACAAGAAGCAATGGGCTTAAACTGCAGCAAGGGAGATTTAGGTTGGACATTAGGAAAAAGTTCCTAACTGTCAGGGTAGTTAAACACTGGAATAGATTGCGTAGGGAAGTTGTGGAATCTCCATCTCTGGAGATATTTAAGAGTAGGTTAGATAAATGTCTATTAGGGATGGTCTAGACAATATTTGGTCCTGCCATGAGGGCAGGGGACTGGACTCGATGACCTCTCGAGGTCCCTTCCAGTCCTGGAGTCTATGAGTCTATGAGATCCCAGTCCTAAACTGGAATGCCCTGAAATGATATTGAACCATAACCTATGAACTAAATTCTAAAGGAACTCTTTGCAGCTACAAAGCTCACCATATCTGCTATGAATTTGAACCTCAAGAATTAAACTCATGTCTGTATGTATGTATATTGATTTTAACCATTCTCTCTCTCTCATTTTTTAATAAATTTTAGTTTAGTTAATAAGAATTGGCTGTATGCGTTTATTTGGGTAAGATCTGAAACATTCATTAACCTGGGAGGTAATACGCCCGATCCTTTGTGTTTGGTAGAACCTTTTCTTTTCTATGATGAAACAAGATTTTCAGAAATCATCATATTTGACTTAGGTATCTGGATGGAGGCCTGAGGCTGGATCACTTTAAGGGAACTGTGTTGTCTGGACTTCTGAGTAACCAGTAAGGTATAAACAGAAGCTTTTTATCCTGGCTTGATAAATCTAAGTATTGGAATATCCACCAGCTTTTGGAGGATTGTCTGCCCCATTCTTTGCAGTTGACCCTAACTGGAACCCCAGTCACACGGGATAAAATCCCCAAAGCCTTTCCAGGTCTCCATTTAGTTCCATGAGTTCTAGCTTCTCCCGTGAACAAGGGGAACTCTCAGGTTTAGATGATCATAATGCTGAGCCAGATAGCAGGAAAGGTTATTTCCTCCACACATGTTTGAATCCATGGGGAAGAATGTAGTGACCACCACTGAGATCATTAGCCAGCATGTCAAACAAAGAGGATAAGCAGGCTAAAGCCAAGAGTGAATACCTTCCATCCAAAATTAAAACAGAATTTGATTTGCTGTCTTACTATATTCACCCTTCAAAGAAGTTAATAAATGGGAAACTCCTGATGCAAGAGAAGCTCATTTGGGAAATCTTGACATTCTAGAAGGATCCTAGAACCCAAAGATTTTCTGTTCATCCTCCCTATAGTTGATGCAGCAGTGGCAACCTTGGCAAAGGACTTGGTAATCCAAATGAAGAAAAATCATTGTTAAAGCAGAAGGAACAAAATTCCCCCCACTAAGCAAGCCTGGAGGGTAACTGAATTGGGGAGGCATCCTTCAGCTTTCCTCTTCATTTGTGAGGGTTTTTCTGTCATGTTGGATCTTAGCTCAGGAGAAGAGATGTTGCATGCAAGAGACCCGGGTACTCCAAAAAGAAAGAAAGACTTAAGATAAAAGTATTTTGACTCAGAACATTTAAAAGTTTTAATTTGCTGTGTAGTATGGTGCAACAAATGTAAATAATACTGACACTGCCAGCAGGCTGAATGAACAGAAACTTTTCCCAAAAGAGGGAGTGAAATTTACTTGGTCAATAGGTCTGGTCATACATGATGTAGACGCAGTGCAGAGGAAAACCCATTACTGGAATGGCAAGCATAGTTATAATATGGAAAACATTGTTCTAGAACAGTCTTGAGCATCTGAACTTATTGAAGATACAACTCTAACTGACAGAAGAAGCCAGTGTGGAGCTGCCAGGATATATTCCTTTGAAATGAACAGGAGTACTTGTGGCATCTTAGAGACTAACAAATTTATTTGAGCATAAGTTTTCATGGGCTACAGCCCATTTCATCGGATGCTGTAGCCCACGAAAAATTATGCTCAAATAAATTTGTTAGTCTCTAAGGTGCCACAAGTACTCCGTTCTTTTTGTGGATACAGACTAACATGGCTGCTACTCTGAAACCTCTCCTTTGAAATGGAATTGTATTGCCACTTTAATCAGTACTCAAGGAAGTGAATGTATTTAGATGGCAATACCTGCATAATGTAGTTACATTCTAAAAGCTCCATTTTTGGATTAAGGTTTAGTTTCATGTATGTATATGCTGCTTCAAAGTTTCTGTCATATAAATTCTGTAAAATATCAGCTTCTTGAGGCGTACGTTTCTTTAGCCATGCCTGCAAAATAAAAAAGCATAAAATTTGTCTACCTACAAAGTACAACAAAATAAAAATAAGTAATACCTTTCCCCTCAGTCTTAATCTTACTTGTAAAATTGGTCTCCAGCTGAGGGCAGAAGAACTGATATAGACCATGCCCATTCTAGAAACTGTTGCGGGAGAGGCATTCTCAATGTTGTGAACCTCAAATAACAGTTTACACGTAGGAGACATAGGAATTCTGTCACCATTAGCTAGAGTCAAAGTCTTGTTATCATCCAAAACAGAATTTAAATTCTCAATCCAAATTGCATCCACGGGGCCATCTAAAATCAGAAAGATATTCTCACCTGGAAACAATCGAAACAGAAATAATTCACATTTTTACATCAAAATGGTAGCAAAATATATTCAAAAGGAGGATATTTTAAATAGCTACACTATATGTATAAAAGTGTTACTCACTTATAGTAAAGGAACATTATTTACCCATACAGTAAATGGAATTCTTTGATGTGCTATCCATATGCATATTCCACTTATGATGTGCAGGCACTGTAGACCAGTCTTTTGGCCAGCAATACTTGTTATGGCCACACATATATGGCGAGTGTTCTCATGCCCCACACCAAGGGCATAGAAGAGCAGAATGGGTCAGTCACCACACAGTTTCCTCTCTGCTGCAGAATCCTAGTAATATAGAACTCCAAGGTAAAGGGAACAGAAGGCAGGTCGTGGAATATTAATATGGACAACACAACCTAAAAAACTCCAGTTACCCAGGTAAGTAACTTTCCTTTCTTTTTTGAGTGATTGTCCATATGCATATTCTACTTATGGTGAGGCTCAGAGTCTTAGGAGAATAGGGATTGTAACAGCCTTACCAAATACAGCATCCAATCTGGAGGTTTCAATGATTGCATAATGCATTGTAAACGTGTGAATAGAACCTCAGGTGATTGCTTTACATATGTGCATAATCAAAATATTCCTTACAGATGCTGCTGAGACTTCCTGAGCACTGGTGGAGTGAGTTCTGAGAGAAGCAGGAGGGTCCACTTTGGACACTTCAAAACCGGTTCTCACACAGCAATTTTATTCCTACTAGAAATGTCTGTCACAACTGTGATACATACAGGCTATTCTCCTCCTGTCTACATTTTCCAGACGCAATTCAAAGCTGTAGCACAGCTCGTGACAGCCATGCCCCCTTCTCCAGCCTGCTGCCAGATGATTCATTCCAAAGCTGTGTAAAAACCCACAGAATATGATTAGTAACATTAGGGGGTAGGGTATAGGGTATAGACTGAAGCAAAACTATCAAAACTATCAAAATTAAATACTGTCCTTTGGCTAGGAAGCCAGCCAGTGAGGGTAGAATTGTGGGAAATGCTGTTAGCAGAAAGAAAATTAATGGATAGGAAATTTTGTCATTCTGCAGCCCATCTCCCACAATTTTGATATGTATGAGATGTAGTGAGCAATGAAAAGAAGTAGGGAGGGATAAGAAAAACGGAATGAGATAGGAAAGACCCCCCGAGTTAATTGCCTAAAATGGCAATGCTATTACTAGACCACTGCCTGCAGCACCCTCATGCCAAAGGAGTCCTCTGCAGAGGATAGAAAGCCGACTGTACAGTGTGCAATAAAGATATAAACCAACAACCATGTTGCTGCCCTGAAGGTCTCTGTGGTGGAAGCACAAGCTCTTTCTTCCCACAAAGTTTCCATGGATCTTGTGAAGTGTGCCTTGATGTTGTCTGGAACATGAGCATCTGACACATTCTATGGCTCTATGATGCATGGCTTGATCCATTTAGCTACCAATTGTCACGGAGTGTGGGGGAGTCCGGTCCTGCACCCCTCTTCCTGGGACCCACAGTGACTCTTAGCCAGCCAGTAAAACAGAAGGTTTATTGGACAACAGGAACACAGGTTACAGCAGGGCTTGCAGGCACAGTCAGGACCCCTCCACCGAGTCCTTCTGGGCTTTCAGGGTGCTTGGATCCTAGCTAGGATACCCTGAATTCTGCCCATCCAGCCCCAAGCCCAAACTCAAACTGCTTCCCTCCTGCCACTCCCTTTCTTTGTCCCCTTCCCGGGCAAAGGTGTTGACCTTTCCCCTCCCTTACCTAGCTCAGGTTACAGGCCCTGGCATCATCCATCCCCTAAAGTCCTCCCCTGCTCTCCCACTCCCCACACAGACAGCCCCTACTCCATCACATCTCTCCCCCCTTCGAGACTGAACTGAGCAGGGTCACTCTGCCCAGTGACCTGGGGAAGTTCAGGGCCCCCTCTCCGGGACAACGCATCCGCTGTCAGGTTGGCACTTCCCTTCACATGAACCACGTCCATGTCATAGTCCTGCAGGAGCAGGCTCCACCTCAGGAGCTTGGCGTTGGCTCCTTTCATCTGGTGCAGCCAGGTCAGGGGAGAGTGGTCGGTGTACACCGTGAAGTGTCGCCCAAAGAGATATGGCTCTAGCTTCTTAAGGGTCCACACCATGGCCAGGCATTCCTTCTCGATGGCCGCGTAGCTTTGTTCCTGGGGTAGCAGCTTCTTACTCAGGTACACGATGGGGTGTCTCTCCCCCTTTTCATCCTCCTGCATTAACACCGCCCCCAGTCCCGTGTCTGAGGCATCGGTGAACACCATAACGGGTTTGTCAAAATCTGGGTTTGCCAGAACTGGGCCACTAGCCAGAGCCTCCTTCAGCGACCGGAAAGCCTCCTGGCACTGCTCAGTCCAGATCACCTTGTCTGGCTTCCCCTTTTTGCACAGTTCAGTGATGGGGCCGGCTATGGCACTAAAGTGGGGCACGAACCTTCGATAGTACCCCGCCATCCCAATAAAGGCCTGGACCTGCTTTTTGGTTTGGGGAGCAGGCCAGTCTCTGATCACCTCCACCTTGGCTGGTTCTGGCTTCAGGCAGCCGCTCCCCACCCGATGGCCCAGGTAAGATACTTCAGCCATCCCCACCTTGCACTTCTCAGCCTTTACTGTTAACCCAGCCTTTCGGAGTCGGTCCAGGACTTGTTTAACCTGGGACATGTGGTCCTCCCAGGTCTGGCTGAAGACGCAGATGTCGTCAATATACGCCACGGCAAAACTCTCCATCCCCCGCAGTAGCTGATCCACCAGGCGCTGGAAGGTGGCCGGCGCTCCCTTGAGGCCGAAGGGCAGGGTCAGAAACTCATAGAGCCCCAGAGGGGTGATAAAGGCCGATTTCAGCCTGGCATCTGTGTCCAGCGGCACTTGCCAGTAGCCTTTGGTAAGATCCATAGTGGTGAGGTACCGAGCACCTCCCAGCTTGTCTAGGAGCTCGTCAGGCCTGGGCATAGGGTAGGCACCAGATACGGTGATGGCATTGAGCTTTCGATAGTCCACACAGAACCGGATTGACCCATCCTTCTTGGGGACCAGCACCACTGGCGAGGCCCAAGGGCTGGAAGACGGCTGGATCACCCCCAAAGCCAGCATGTCCCTGACCTCTCTTTCAAGATCCTGGGCAGTTTTACCAGTGACCCGAAAAGGGGAGCATCTTATAGGGGGATGTGACCCGGTCTCCACCCGGTGGACAGTCAAATTAGTGCGTCCAGGCTGGTTGGAAAACAGCTGTCGGTATAGATGCAGCACCCTCCTGATCTCAGCGTGCTGGCCCGGGGTCAGTTGATCAGAGAGGGGAATCGCCTCCAGGGGGGAACCAGCTTTTGTCCCAGGGAATAGATCTACTAAGGGGTCATCTCCCTGCCCCTCCCAATGTCCACACACGGCCAACACCACATTCCCCCTGTCATAGTATGGTTTCATCATGTTCACATGGTACACCCGACGGTGATGTGCCCGGTTTGACAGCTCCACCACATAGTTTACCTCATTCAGTTACTTGATAACCTTGAAGGGCCCTTCCCAGGCGGCCTGGAGTTTGTTTCTCCTCACGGGGGATGAGAACCATCACCTGATCCCCGGTGGCAAAGGCACGGGCTCGTGCCGTGCAGTCATACCAGACCTTCTGCCTCCTCTGGGCTCGGGCCAGATTCTCCCTGGCCAGGCCCATGAGCTCGGCCAGTCTTTCCCGGAAAGTCAGGACATACTCCACCACTGACTCTCCCTCGGGAGCGGCCTTCCCCTCCCATTCGTCCCTCATCAGGTCTAGGGGCCCCCTTACCCGCCTTCCATACAACAGTTCGAAAGGTGAAAACCCGGTAGATTCCTGGGGTACCTCCCTGTACGCGAACAGCAGGTGAGGTAAGTACTTGTCCCAATCCTGCGGGTGCTGGTTCATAAATGTTTTTAGCATCATCTTCAGCGTCTCGTTGAACCTTTCTACCAGCCCGTTGGACTGGGGGTGATACGCTGAGGCCCAGTTGTGCTGGACCCCACATTTCTGCTATAAAGACCGGAGCAGGGCCGACATGAAGTTGGACCCCTGGTCCGTTAAGACCTCCTTGGGGAACCCCACCTAGCTGAAAATTGTCAGCAGCGCATCTGCCACTGTGTCTGCTTCAATAGAGGACAAGGCCACCGCCTCGGGGTAGCGAGTGGCAAAATCCACCACCACCAGGATGTATTTCTTCCCTGACCGGGTCGTCTTGCTGAGGGGTCCCACTATGTCCATGGCCACCTTCTGGAAAGGTTCCTCTATGATGGGTAAAGGCCTCAAAGCCGCTTTCCCCTTGTCCTGGGCCTTCCCCACCCTCTGGCAAGGGTCACAGGATTGGCAGTACTGTCGGACATGGGTAAAGACCCCAGGCCAGTAAAAGTTCTGTAGTAGTCTCTGCCTGGTGCGCCGGATTCCCTGGTGCCCTGCGAGAGGGATGTCATGGGCCAGGTACAACAGCTTGTGACGGAACTTCTGGGGAACCACCAGCTGCCTCCTGATCCCCCATGACTCTACTTCCCCTAGGGGAGCCCATTCTCGGTACAGGAACCCCTTCTCCCACAGGAACCTCTCCTTGCAACCTCTCATCATGGTCTGTACCGCACTAAGGTCAGCCCGGTCCCTGAGCTTCCGCAAGGAGGGATCTTTCTGCAACTCGGCCTGGAACTCAGCAGCTGGGACAGGGATGGGGACCGGCTCTCTCTTGCTGGCGGGGTCTGAGGCTGCAGCCTCTCTGAACCGTGCCCCTGTGCGTTCCCCGCTCCCTGGGTTAGGGTCCTGCACCTCGGGTCGAGTACCTTCCCCGTTGTCGGGGTGCAGTGCCCTTTGCCGACTCTGACTACGAGTCACGACCAGGGCACTCTGGGTGTTACTAGGCCAGTCCTCGAGGTCCCCTCCCATTAACACGTCAGTGGGCAAATATTGGTGTACTCCCACATCCTTGGGGTCCTCCTTGGTCCCCCATTTCAGGTGTACCCTTGCCACGGGTACCCTGAATGGGGTCCCGCCCACGCCCATCAGGGTCAGGTAGGTGTCGGGCACCATCCGATCTGAGGCCACCACCTCGGGCCGGGCCAGCGTCACCTCTGCGCCCGTGTCCCAGTACCCAGTGACCTTCCTCCCATCTACTTCCAGGGAAACAATGCACTCTTTCCGGAGGGGCAGCCCCGCGCCCACCTGGCAAACCAAAAACCCGGAGCCTGGAGCATCCACAGGTGGTATGTTGCCAGCCCCCCTTTCCTGGGAATGTAGCCCCTCCTCCGATTGGGTTTTTACCCAGTCCACCCTCTGCGGGTTGGGTCTGCTTGGTCTGTCCCTGAGCTTGGGGCACTGGGCCCGTATGTGACCTCGTTGGCCACAGTGATAGCAGCCCATGTCTCGTGGGTCCCCTTGAGTGGGTCGGAGGGACCTGACGCTGGATGTTCCCCTTTTGGGGGGGTTCTCCATAGGCCCCCTTTGGGAGATCCCATGATGACTCTCTCTCTGCGTTGAGGCAGGCCTGCTCCTTCGAGACTCCTCCCTGCCATCCCCTGCCCGACTGTCCACAAATTGGTCGGCCAGCTGGCCTGCATGCTGTGGGTTCTCCGGCTTCTGGTCCATCAACCACAGCCTCAGGTCGGACGGGCACTGCTTGTACAGGTGCTCCAGTATGAATAGGTCAAGCAGGTCCTCTTTAGTTTGGGCCCCAGCTGTCCACTTGCGGGCATACCCCTGCGCCCGGTTGACCAGTTGTAGGTATGTGACCTCACGGGTTTTACGCTGGCTCCGGAACTTTTTCCGGTACCTCTTAAGAGTCAGCCCAAACTCGCGGAGCAGGGCCTGTGTGAACAGTTCGTAGTCCCCTGCCTCCGCCCCTTTCAGTCGGCTGTACACCTCCACGGCTGCGGAGTCCAGTAAAGGGGTGAGAACTGCGATCCTGTCTGCAGGGTCAACCCTGTGCAGCTCGCAGGCATTCTCAAAGGCCGTCAGGAAGGTATCTATGTCCTCCCCCTCCTTATGCCGGGGCAGCAAGTGCTTATCAAAGCTCTTTGTAGGCTTGGGTCCCCCCTCACTCACTGCAGCCGGGGCCTCACTTCTCCTCAGCTGGGCCAGATCCAGCTCATGTTTATGCTGTTTCTCCTTCTCCTCCCGCTCATGTTTACGCTGGTTCTCCTTCTCCTCCCACTCATGTTTACGCTGGTTCTCCTTCTCCTCCCGCTCATGTTTACGCTGGTTCTCCTTCTCCTCCCGCTCACGCTGGCGCTGGTTCTCCTTCTCCTCCCACTCACGCTGGCGCTGGTTCTCCTCATGTTTATGCTGGTTCGCCTTCTCCTCCAGCTCTTGCCTCTTAAACTCGAGCTCCTCCCGTTTCAGCTCCCTTTCATATTCCAGCCGCATCCGCTCCACGGATGCCGAGCGTTGCCGGGAGGATCCCCTGCTGAGGGGTGAGCTTCGCCGGGAGGATCCCCTGCTGGCCGGGGATGTCACGGTGCCGTCGGTATTCACTGGGCTCCTCCCCACCCTTCCCCTAGGCCTAGGAAGGGGGGGTCTCGGGAAGCCCTCGTCCACCGGCTGACCACTCCCAGCGGGGACAAAGGTGCCTGCGCTGCATCTGCCCGGCTGCTTCCCTCAGAGACAGGGCTCCGTTCATTCATGCGGTCTCCCTGCTCCAGCTGGGCAATCAGCTGGTCCTTGGTGCGTCTCCCCGGGCGCAGCCCCCTCTGCTTGCATAGCTCCAGCAGGTCGCACTTGCGCCGCCTGGCATACATCTTCCTGCTTGCCACTCACAGGCCGGGGTGCTCGCCGCTCCCCACGGTTTCCAGGGAGACCCCTAGTGCACCAGCCCTTCGTGAGGTCACCACCTCTCTGCCAGGGTCGAGCTGCAGACTCCTCCGCCCCTGGGACAGCTCGCTGCAATCCCCCGGGGGACCCTGTTACTGCAAAGTCCTTCTCACTGGGCACACACTCCCAGGGGTTAACCACCCCTTCGTTTTACTGCTTCCCAGTCACTTACTGCAGGAAGCGCCGTCCACGGGGTGCAGTATCTCCCGCCGCTGCCACCAGTTGTCACGGAGTGTGGGGGAGTCCGGTCCTGCACCCCTCTTCCTGGGACCCACAGTGACTCTTAGCCAGCCAGTAAAACAGAAGGTTTATTGGACAACAGGAACACAGGTTACAGCAGGGCTTGCAGGCACAGTCAGGACCCCTCCACCGAGTCCTTCTGGGCTTTCAGGGTGCTTGGATCCTAGCTAGGATACCCTGAATTCCGCCCATCCAGCCCCAAGCCCAAACTCAAACTGCTTCCCTCCTGCCACTCCCTTTCTTTGTCCCCTTCCCGGGCAAAGGTGTTGACCTTTCCCCTCCCTTACCTAGCTCAGGTTACAGGCCCTGGCATCGTCCATCCCCTAAAGTCCTCCCCTGCTCTCCCACTCCCCACACAGACAGCCCCTTCTCCATCACACCAATATTTTAGATAACCTGGGCCCTTAGCACTTTAGATGAAAGAGGACAAAAAAGGAGACCAATTTTCTGATCAATTAAGTGCACTTGATATAGATCTTTAATGCTCTTCAAACTTCTAAAGTGTGCCACAGCTTTTCTGTCAGGTGCTATGGCTTTGAACAGAATGAAGGGAGGACAATCTCCTGTGAGGCACTGAATGGTGAATTAATCTTAGGCAAGCACAATCCTCGGATTCTTAGTATCACCTTGTTGTCATGGAACACACAGTGGGATTCCTGCATGGATAAAGCTGCCAGTTCAGAAACTCGTCTAGCAGGTCTGAGGGTGACCAGAAAACAATTTTTGATGGATAGGCAGAATGGAGATATTGATGTCATAGGCTCAAAATGGTTAGGGCTTTTAACAGCAATGATAGGTCCCACTTAGGAAAGAAAGATCTAACCACAGGTTTAGCCAGTCTGACTGCTCTGAGACATCTGGATACTCAAGGCTCTCTGTCAAGGAAACAGAAGAATCCTGCAAATAGGACACTACTTGTAGCTGACATCTGGCGCTATGAAGCTGGGCTGAAGACCCTGGTCTGTGCCTTCCCTGAAGAAAGTAAAGGGGAAAAAAGGGGATAGCAGGATCCTTAGCAATTTTGTTGTGTTCTTGATACTATTAGTTAACTTAGCCCAGATGGAGGAGTAGGCCTGACATTGACCTTTGGTATGACTGTGAATTTCAGGGAGAAGAGTACTAGTGGAGGTACAGAGAGAAGCATATCCCAATGATGCTTGATGGTAACATACCATAACCAGCCCCGCATACACCAAAGATGTAGTCTGATATGTGTGCTCTTACAGCTTGCATACCTGCTTATTCATTTTCTCTTCCCAGAGGTTTCACATTCTTCTCTGTTCATATCCCGGACGGATAAGTGCAGAAGGTCAGCTATCTCAGTTGAGGATTTAGAATGCTGGTACTTGCCTTTAGGCTTGTCCTCTACCACCTACTCAGGCTGGATTTGGATTATGGATGCAAACTTTTTGCACCAGGGTTCAAACATTTCTGGAGGGAAAAACTTTTGCTTCGTATCTTTTTCTTGGCGTGCTCAGAGCCTGAACCTGAGAACTCCCCTTCCTCAGTGGAGGAGGAGGTGTTTGAGTCAGAGGACTCAGGTTATTTTATACCTTTTAGCACACAAGAAGCACAGGGTCAGACCAATGATCCATCTTGACTAGTATGCTGTCTTCCGACAGTGGCCATTGCCAGGTGCTTCAGAGGGAATGAACAGAACAAGCGATCATCAAGTGATCCATCCCCTGTCCTCCAGTCCCAGTTTCTGGCAATCAGAGGCTAGGGATATCCAAAGCAGGGGGTTGCATCTCTGACCAGCTTGACTAATAGCCATTGATGGACCTTTCCTCCAGGAACTTATCTAATTCTTTTATGAACCCCATTATACTTTTGGCCTTTACATCACTTGGCAATGAGTTCTACAGGTTGACTACGCATTGTGTGAAGTACTTCCTTTTGTTTGTTTTAAACTGCTGCCTATTAATTTCATTGGTTGACCCCTAGTTCTTGTGTTATGTGAAAGAGTAAATGACAGTTTCTTATCACTTTCTCCACACAATTCATGATTTTATAGACCTCTATCATATTCCCTCTTAGGTGTCTCTTTTCCAAGCTGAAAAGTCCCAGTCTTTTTCATCTCTCCTCATATGGAATCTGTTCCATATCTTTAATCATTTTGTTGCCCTTCTCCATATCTTTTTAAATTCTAATATATCTTTTTTGAGATGAGGTGACTAGAACTGCATGCAGTATTCAAGGTGTGGGCAAACCCTGGATTTATATAGTAGCATTATGATATTTTCTGCATTATTATCTATCCCTTTCCTAATGATCACTAACATTCTGTTAGCTTTTCTGACTGCCACTGCACACTCAGTGGATGTTTTCAGCTAACTATACACAATGACTCCAAGATTTCCTTTTTTGAGTGGTAACAGCTAATTTAGATCCATCATTTTGTATTTATAGTTGGGATTACATTTTCCAAATGCATTACATTGCATTTATCATCACTGAATTTCATCTGCCATTTTGTTGCCCAGTCATCCATTTTTGTGAGATCCCTTTGTAACGCTTTGCAGTCAGGTTTGGACTTCACTATCTTGAGTAATTTTGCAACATCTGCAAATTTTGCTACCTCACTATTTACCCCTTTTTCCAGATCATTTATGAATATGTTAAACAGCATTAGTCCCAGTACAGATACCTGGGGGACACCACTATTTATCTCTCTCCATTCTGAAAACTATTTACTTCTGCCCTTTTTGTCCTGTCTTTTAACCAGTTACTAATCCATGAAAGGACCTTTCCTCTTATCCCATGACAGCTTACTTTGCTTAAGAGCTTCTGGTGAGGGACCTTGTCAAAAGCTTTCTGAAAGTTCAAGTCCACTATATCCACTGGATCACCCTTGTCCACATGCTTCTTGACCCCCTCAGAGAACTCTAATAGTTTGGTGAAGAATGATTTCCCTTTACAAAAGCCGTGTTGACTCTTCCCCAACATATCATGTTGATGCATGTGTCTGATAATTCTGTTTTTTTCTATAGTTTCAACTAATTTGCCTGGTACTGAAATTAGGCTCACTGGTCTGTAATTTCCAGGATCACTTCCGGAGATTTTTTCAAAAATTAGTGTCACATTAGCTATCTGCCAGTCATATAGTACACAAACTGATAATTTGCAGTCCCAAACTGTAAACTGGCCGACTAATAAGATTTTTGACTAAAGAAATCTCATTGCTTTGGCTCCCAGTCTTTTGGCGTGGTTTTGAATTGTTGCCTGGGATTCTTATTTGCAGCTATCACCACAAGGGAACCATGCACCAGGTAGGAATAAAAGAGTTCATCTCTCTTAGAGGGAATGTGATATGTGTCTCGTTTTCAGGACACTGAAGCTGCAGAAGTGGGAATCTGCCAAAGAATTTTTGCAGAGTCTATAATGGTCTCATGAAACAGAGATGGTCCAGCCCCCTTTAAGGGTAGTAGAAATAGTGGTACCGGAGCATGTGCTGAAGGCTTCAGTACCAGAGCAGCAGAAGTAGATAGCAGCAGAGCTGGAGTTACAGTAGCTGGTAACAAGCTTGGTGAGAAGGAAACATGAGATGACATTGTATTAGACACTGTTTTCGCCTGGTGTTTCAGTGTTGAGGCCACATGGGGCAGCAAAATCTCTCTTGAGGTGGAACAGTGCATTTGAAGCCATTTTCTTTTCTGAGGAGAGTCTAATTGGAGAGCTGCCTCTCATTTTCTTACCATGCCCCTTCTTAACAGCAGGAACACTATCAGTCTTTCTCAGATTCTGGGCTAAAGAAGCAGCTGATGGGATTTCAGATGTTGTAGACCTCTTGTTCACTCGTGCACTCCTATAACTTATCAGGTCATAAATAGAGGGGTCAAAGGACCCCATGCTCTGAAGATGGTTTCATGGATCTGCCCATTAAAAATATTTGGAGATGAGCCTCCCTAGATTTTCAGTTCCTATGAGTAAAGTGCCTATAAATTGTACAGTTGTCATGGATGTGCAATTCTCCCAAACAAAATAAGCACTTTAGATGCCCACTATTCGAAAGCATTTCTTATAACTGAGAGACTTAAAAGAGGTCATCTCAGTATCAAGAGTAACGATAATTTCCTGGTAAAATATAAACCTAGGTTAAATACAAACAACATACCAAATGGGCAACACGCTAACTACTACTGACTATAAAATTTCTATACAAAGATAGAGAAAAAGATACAGGAGTTCACTGAAGCCACAGACTGAGCTGCTTTGTCTTGAAGCCAGGAGGCGGTGAGAATACCTGAATAGTGGTTGGCCTGCTCTGACCTTTTATGTTCTCAGTGTGGAGCAACAGGAAACTCAGAGTGGATGCTCAGCCACAAAGGGCACTCATGGCCATAAAGACTCCAATGTCAGATGTATGAGATGCATGCACCCCCTAAGTTGATATGCATATTGACAATCAGTAAAAGGAGAACTCTTGTCTTCTAGTAGCATTGACTTGATAAAGCCCCACTGTAGGAGTTGAATACCTAGCCAGGGAACCAATTCTGAAGCAGTAGCTGGCAGTGGGGGGGTAGATGCCTGTCTCCTAAACCCACATCCCAAGGCAATTATAAATAACTCACACTTTTAACTGTTTCTCTCTGCCTCTTGCAGCCCAATAGAGTTGGGCTCTGAAGTTAAAGGGAAGGAAAAGCAAGGGTCAGTGTGGCTTCTCAAAGGAATACAATCAGCAAACAAGAGTTACTGTAAGTAAGAAACTTCATTCTCTTCCACCTGGCACTGCATCCACAGTTCCACTATAGCAGACTGGATGGCACTGAACTTGGCTGAGAAGCAGAGCTGGCTCTGGCTTTTTTGCCGCCCCAAGCAAAACAAAAAACCAAAAAAAAATAAAAAACCTGCACGGGGGCCAGAGCAGCAAAGGAGTGGGGGGGGGGGGAACAAACCTGCCTGCCGAAGCAGCAAAAGGAAAGGGGGTGCAAAACAAATCGCCCGGCCAGCCGGAGCAGCGAAGGGGGGGGTGAAACCTGCCGGCCAGTCAGAGCGACGGGGGGGTGCGCATGAAACAAACCGTCTGGCTGGAGCAGCGAAGGGAAGAAAAAACAAAAAACAAAAAAAATACTTGTCTAAGCAGAGTCAGGATGAGCGCTACCCTGACATCTGGTGGTGAATTGTAGGGAATGTGGAAAGAATTCCAAGAATTTCAAAGAATGGGGAAAGATTTGCATTGGCATCCGCCCTCCACTTAGCATAAGCCCACAGCAGACTGGGATGGTTATTTTAACAGCTCTGGGATCCCCAATTTCTTTGTTATTGGGGCAGGAAAAAAAAGATTGTCACCCTGATTGTGTGAATGGGGAGCAGTGGGACTGCTTTGTGACAGAGATGACTCTATCTCAGTTGGGTGGTACTTGCTAAACCTGGGACATGGGTTCCAAAACCCCATGAAGGGAGAGAGGTTGAGGACTGGTGTGTGTACCTGATGGTATGGGCCCCTTGTGAGGGCCTGGAACACCCATTGCACATCCTCCTCTCTCCACTGTGGAATGTCAGAGGTGATTTTTTTATTCCCTTAAGAATCCAGATACAGGTTACTGAGCTGAACTCACTTTTGGCTAATGATGCACTAGCACTGGGGCTCCCCTACTATGAGCTGAAATCACTAAAGAGCTGAAATTACTGAGCTGAGAGCACTGAGTACTGTGCTAACTAGTGGGGGAGCTTGAAGCTATACTGTGGAACAGAGCAGCTGGTGGAGTGGAGCAGTTTGTGGGGACGGCTGGAGCGGATCACGGGACAGCTGGTGGAGCAGAGCGACTGGCAGAGCGGAGTAGCTGTGGGACGGGTGGAGCGGCCCACAGAGCGAGCGGAGCCGAGCAGTTTGTAGGGACAACTGGAGCAGCTCACGGGACAGCTGGTGGAGCAGAGTGGAGCAGCTGGTAAAGCGGAGCAGTTCGTGGAGAAGGCGGGAGCAGAACCCATGGAGAGGCAGGGCAGTTGGCCCTGGACCACGTAAGGTGCCCCCTTCTACTCAGGCTGGGGGGAGGGACCTCTGCAAATAGACTCTCGAACTTTGGGGCTGCACTGACCCAGGACAGAGACTTTTGGATTGTGGGACTTTTGGGACTGTTGGTGATTTGGGGGTTGCTGGACTCAAGAGCCCAGGAAAGAGGACATAGCCCAATTTCCTGGGGTGGGTCTTTGTTCACGGTTTGGTCTATGGACTCTAGCTGAGATGTTTTCCCAATTTAGTGTTTGTTGTTTATCTCATGTATTAAACCTTTTCTGCTACACTGAGACTCTGTGCTTGCGAGAGGGGAAGCATTGCCTCTTTGAGGCGCCTAGGGGTGTGTGTAAGATTTTCCCAGGTCACTGGGTGGGGGCTCGAGCTGGTTTGGCATTGGGTTATTGAAACAGAACCCCTGGATACTGAACCCGGCCCTTGTTGCTGCCAACTCAGAGGGGCAGAAGGGTTACACTTGTGGGGCAGCAGGTGCAGGGGGACTCCCAACCCTGCAGACCCCGGGCAGCGGAGTGAACACTCCAGCTAGCTGGGGTTGGGGGAGAAGGGAGGCAGCCAGGGCTTCCTTAAGGGGGCGCTCACCTTGCGGCCCCTCCCGCCGCACCACCTGCCAGGAGGGCTCCGCGCCGCTCCGGTGGGCGGGCAAGGAGGGAAGAGGCTGCCATGCCGGGCTTGCTGCAGACCTGGCACCGCTCCCAGCAGCTCCCCTCCTCCGCCCCCTACAGGGTGGCAGGAGCAGCAAACCAAAAAGAAAAAAAGCTGCAGGGGCGGCGGAAGCGGCGAAGTGCCAAAAAAATAAAATAAATAAAATAAAAGGATTGGGCAGAATATCGCCCCTTGGAATCTGCACCAAGCACCAACTTGCTCGGCTGGTGCCTGGAGCTGGCCCTGCTGAGAAGCACAGCTACTGTAAATCAACAGCGATTTAAACACCTTTCTCCCGAAACCAAGTATCTGCCTTCATACAATATCCTAAACAGTTCTAAAGGCCAAAATTTTCAAACGTGGGTGCCTAAAATAAGGAAACATCTACATTTAGGCAGCTAAATAAAAGTGGCCTGGTTTTTATAGCTGTGGATTACTCGCAGCTTCCGCTTCAGTCAACAAGAGCTGTGGGTGCTCAGGAACTCTAAAAAATCGGAGCACTTTTATTTAGGTGAATATATATGGATGTAGGTGCCTAATTTTAGGCACCCAAGCTTGAAAATGTTGGCTTGTATTTCTGTCTTTGATATTACTGTTAATTCCAAATTCTAAAACGAAAGTTGCAGAAACTAAGATTCACTTCCTCTGCCAAAAATATTTAATTTCAGTTATAGATCAAAAAACATATTATTAGGAATAGCAGTTTTGCAACCACAGACCCTATTAAAGCAACTAACATTAAAATAGAAAGTACATTATTTTAAAGCCACTAAAACTAATCCATACAAATCTTGATTATAATTTTACAAAAGCAAAGCATAATTCATATTAACAGTGCTCAACTGGAAAATTGAAGTGATTAGGCCTCTGAAGCCAATAATAATTGGAGATATACCAATCTCCTAGAACTGGAAGGGACCAAGGTCATCAAGTTCAGCCCTCTGTCTTCACTAGCAGGACCAAGTACTGATTTTTACCCTAGATCCCTATGTGGCCCTTTCAAGGATTGAACTTCCAATCCTGGATTTAGCAGGCCAATGCTCAAACCACTGAACTATCCCTCCACTCTGATAGTGCCCTTGTCATGACTCTGCTCACTCATTCCTACGGCAACAGGGCTGCAAAAGGACTCTCTGCTGCTGCAGGAGCCATTCAGCAGCAGAGTGGCCTCTCCTACAGCCAGTGGGCTCATCCTCTACCTCCTCACACAGCCAGCTGGAGGCCTCTGCTCTGTTATCCCAGCCTTTGCATGGATCTCATGTATCTCACGCTGGGAGACAAGGAAGGGATTTGGATAATGCAGAGCTTCGGATAATAGGGTTTCGGATAAACAGGAGTATGCAGTATATAAAAAGGAGAGGTCCTGGGAGTTAGTTGGGAATGAACAGAGCTGCAGTCACTTTTCCAGTCTCCAGATAGGTTTGGTAACTATAGCCTTCCTTTCTGTGTTGTGCTTTATTAATATTTATTAGATCAAAGATTGCTAGTCAAAGATTCATTCAGCCAGATTATTTGACCTCTTATTAATAACAGACCTGAACTCAAATCCCTCATCATAACTATATTTCTTCATTCAAGAGAGAGTATGTTACCACATTTTCAAATAGATACTTTTTTAGAACAGCACATATGAGATACTCTGATTACAACATATATAATATATTTGCATACCCTTTTTAGCTTTTAGTGTTTTCCTCCACAGTGTAGAAAAGATTCCATCTGTCCAGTCATTAGTTGCAGTATCGAGTTTGCCAAACATTTGAGGAGCAGTAATAGCTTTTGGGTTCATACGCATTTCTCTATGAGGACACCCACACTCTGTCATTGACTTCATCAACATAGTTATAACTGTTGTTTTTCCAGATCCACTGGGTCCAAGTATCATCAACCCATGGCGTACCTTATAAGTTTCATATAACTAACAAGAAAAAAGTGAACAATTTTGAAAAATATCATGCCTATTTAAAAAAGCTATTTTTCTCAGATTTAATCATATGAGCCATAGACAATATTTATAGAATTACATTTAAAGAGAAGACACCTATTTGATAGTAATTAGAAAGCTTTACAGATGAAGTACAAACTTTAAAATTACAATGCTTCAAATATATTCGTAATTGCTACTCTTTGTATACTGCTACTGATTAACCTGTAGCTCTAAACTGATGAAAACCAAATGTGTTTATTGTGAAACTTAGTTTCTTGAGGGGATTCCTGTCTGACCTCTTCAGAGCAGCTTAAAAATAATTTTATTATAACATATTTTTAAAAGATGTTTCATGCTATTCACAGACAAAAAGGAATGCTAATACAAATAAGGTATAACAAGACAATGGTTACCCATTGCAGTTCTAAATAATGTGAAGTACACATAAACAAAGAATACCTCCAGTTTTTTGTATTCTGGTGATCATGGGTTTTGGATAAACAGGAGTATGCAGTATATAAAAAGGAGAGGTCCTGGGAGTTAGTTGGGAATGAACAGAGCTGCAGTCACTTTTCCAGTCTCCAGATAGGTTTGGTAACTATAGCCTTCCTTTCTGTGTTGTGCTTTATTAATATTTATTAGATCAAAGATTGCTAGTCAAAGATTCATTCAGCCAGATTATTTGACCTCTTATTAATAACAGACCTGAACTCAAATCCCTCATCATAATTACCCCAATTTCTGTTATCACAGGGAGATTTCAATGTCCAAAACAGCTGGATTTAACCTAAGGCTCCCCCCCTGCCCCGCCTAGGTTTGGATATACCACATGATGGTAATACTAGCCTTTATATCAACAATATTAATTCAATACTTGTTTACCTTTCAATATTCTGTGTGGGGTAGCATTCATTGCTTGAGACTTAATTTTATCCCTAATTCTTTAAAATAGGACAATGTGTCATCCATCTTGGAACTAAAATAAGACTCTTTTAAAGACCTAGCCAAAATACTGGCCTGAACTTCAGGGCCAAAGGTCAACTAAATAGCCAGTAAAGGTATTTTATCATAGTCATAGTCACATTGTAAATACTATGTATAAGAATTACTTATTCTATAATTTACTTTCAAGTGGCAGCATCTCTCACAATTTATTATGAATGGGCTATCCCTTTTCCCTGCGGAATTTGGCAGTGGTACAATTTTGCTTCCAAGGGTTCTTGGAGAGTTATTCCCAAGCTGTAGAGATAGTCATATAGCTGTCAGTTAAGAACATTATTCACTTTAAAATTGAATTAACTTTTACCTACATACATAATTCATACTCCAAAAAAAAGAATCAATTACCAAGGTAGACTTAATCATGGGGGATGTTACCACTAGAGAGGAAATTATTGGGTAAGAAACTTTCCACTCTAGCACATAGTATCCCCCACAGTCTGTGACAAATAAAAAGAAGTGAGCAGTGAATTATATGAGTTGAGAAGGAAAGAGACATTTTGGATATCCAGAGCCCATGGCATATTGGGTAAAAGAAGGCAAAGAAGGAGCCCAATCTTCTTTTCAAGATGGTGTGCTGGAGACAGATCTTTAGTGGTCTAAGAACACCTAGATTATGCAATAGCTTTCTGTACAATGCTGTGGCTTTTAGATAAAATAAGGGAAGGTCATCCTGACCTCCTGACAGGCATGGAAAGATGTATTCACTTTTGGCAAGAAAGATCTTGGGTCTTATCCCGTTATCATAGAACACATAATGAGGTTCCTGCATGGATAAAGCTGCCAATTCCTAAACTCATCTAGTAGGCATGATAGCAACCAAGAAATAGTTGTAGGTCTCATTCAGAAAAGACTAGTCTGACTGGAAACCACCACTGAACAGACACAGGGGTCAGAACTCTTGCAAGCTTCGTCATGCATCCGACGAAGTGAGTATTCACTCACGAAAGCTCATGCTCCAATACATCTGTTAGTCAATAAGGTGCCACAGGACTCTTTGCTGCTTTTGCAGATCCAGACTAACACAGCTACCCTCTGATACCTACAAGCTGAGAGAGATGGATTCTTCAACAACAGGGGATGAAGTCTTTGGGAACTGAATATAGTTGAGAAACCAGATAAGGTAAAGGCAGCAAAGAGTCCAGTGGCACTTTATAGAGTGAAGTCTGGTCTACACTATGCGTTTAAACCGAATTTAGCAGCATTAAACCAAATTAACCCTGCACCCGTCCACACAAAGAAGCCCTCTATATCGATATAAAGGGCTCTTCAAACCGATTTCTGTACTCCTCCCCGATGAGGGGGGTAGCACTGAAATCGGTATTGCCATATCGGATTAGGGTTAGTGTGGCCACAATTCGACGGTATTGGCCTCCGGGCGGTATCCCACAGTGCACCATTGTGACCGCTCTGGAAAGCAATCTGAACTCGGATGCACTGGCCAGGTAGACAGGAAAAGCCCCACAAACTTTTGATTTTCATTTCCTGTTTGCCCAGCATGGAGCTCTGATCAGCAAGGGTGGCGATACAGTCCCAAATCCAAAAAGAGCTCCAGCGTGGACAGTACGGGAGATACTAGATCTGATCGCTGTATGGAGAGACAAATCTGTTCTATCAGAGCTTCATTACAGAAGACGAAATGACAAAGCATTTGAAAAAATCTCCAGACTATGATAGACCGAGGCCACAGCAGGGACTCAGCACAGTGCTGCGTGACAAGCATAACGGAAAGCCAAAGAATCAAATGGACACTCATGGAGGGAGGGAGGGGGTACTGAGAACTCCAGCTATCCCACAGTCCCCAAAAAGTATTTGCATTCTTCACTGAGCTCCCAATGCCTGAAGGGTCAAAAACATTTCCCGGGTGTTTCAGGGTGTATGTCATCAATTTACACCCTTCTCCTCCCCCCGAAAGATAAAGGAAAAAAATCATTTCTCGCCTTTTTTCAATGTCACCCTATATCTACTGCATGCTGCTGGTAGACGGATGCTGCAGCGCTGAACACCAGCATCCCCTTCCCGGTGGCAGATGGTGCAAAATGACTGGTAGCCATCGTCATCATCAGCCCATGAGTGCTCCGGGCTGGCCTCGGTGAGGTCGGCTGGGGGCACCTGGGTAAAAATGGGAATGACTCCTTGTAATTCCCGGCAGACTGAACAAAAGGCTTGGTAACCGTCCTCATCATAGCAGCTGGCGGCTGAGCTCCATCAGCCCCCCCACCCCTTTCATGTCTAAAGAAGATTCTGTACTCCCTGGACTATCATAGCAGCAGGAGGCTGCGCTCCTCTCCTCCACACCCTTTAATGTCCTGCCTGGACTATCATAGCAGCTGGAGGCTGCCTCCCCCTCATTTTATCTCACTAAAAACTCAGTGTTTCTTATTCCTGCATTCTTTATTACTTCATCAGAGAAATGGGGGGACACTGCCACGGTAGCCCAGGAGGGTTGTGGGAGGAGGGAAGCAATGGGTGGGGTTGTTGCAGGGGCACCCCCTAGAATGGCATGCAGATCATCATTTCTGCGGGATCTCTGGGGCTCTGACATGGAGCAACTGCTCTCTCTGGTTCTCTAGTACACGTGCCCCATATTCTAGGCAGGATTGACTCTATTTTTAGACAAAACATAAAGAAGGGAATGACCCGGGGAGTCATTCCCATTTTTGTCCATGCACCCCCCGGCCGACCTCAGCGAGGCCAGCCGGGAGTACCCATGACAGCAGCAGACGGTACAAAAGGATTGATAACCATCATCGCCAATTTCCAATTGCAAACGGTGCAAAATGATTGATAACCATCATCTCATCACCAATTTACAGTGGCAGACGGTGCAATAGGGATGGTAACCGTCTCTGCTACCTTGCAAAGGCAAATGAATGCTGCCGTGTAGCACAGCAGTACCGTGTCTGTCAGCAGCATCCAGTACACATACGGTGACAGTGACAAAAGGCAAAACAGGCTCCATGGTTGCCATGCTATGGTGTCTGCCAGGGCAATCCAGGGAAAAAGGGCGCAAAATGATTGTCTGCCGTTGCTTTCACGGAGGAAGGATTGAGTGACGACATTTACTCAGAATCACCCGTGTCACTGTTTTTGCCCCATCATGTATTGGGATCTCAACCCAGAATTCCAATGGGTGGGGGAGACTGCGGGAACTATGGGATAGCTATGGTATAGCTACCCACAGTGCAACGCTCTGGAAATCAACGCTAGCCTCAGTACATGGACACACACAGCCGAATTAATGTGCTTAGTGTGGTCACGTGCACTCGACTTTATACAATCTGTTTTAAAAAAACGGTTTCTGTAAAATCAGAATAATCCCGTAGCGTAGAAATACCATAACAGACGTATTGGAGCATGAGCTTTCATGGGTGAATACCCACTTCGTCGGATGCAACAGATAAAGTAAAAATCTTTCACTTAGAAAGACAAGGAAAGTCAGCACATTATACTTCTGTGTAAGTACCTGACTGACAGAAAGTCAGCCATGGCTAGAAAGAAAAAAAAGACTGGTAAGAAATATACCTAGAACCTAGCTGCAGCTTGCTGAATAAAGTATTAGCTGCTAGAAAGTGTATTTAATTTTTGTTTGCTTGTGACGATTTTGTTTTTATCTCTCGTATTTCTTTAAAGTTCCATATCTTTTTGTTAATAAACTTTTTTCACTTTAATCTAAAACAACGCAGTGCTGTATTTGAATTTAAGTGGAGTTAACAATTACTTCAAGTGATAAACTGCTTTTGTTTCTTTAAAGGATCAATAGACCGCATTACTCCTCTGAATGTTCCAGGAAAGGGCTGGACATTTCAGGGCAGACAGCCAGGGGGAAATTTGGGACTGGGGTGTGATGGGGTCACTTGACTAGGAGTAACAAATGCTGATGGAGACCAGACTTTGGCTGTGGTGTAACATGCAGGCTGCTGATGTCAGCATTGCTGAACCAGGCTTGGTTAACATACAGACACTCAGTGTATGCTTGTATGCTGGCTGTGAGCATCCAGACAAGGAACTACAGCAGCAAAGCATTTTAAGGAACTTGGGGTTACAGGACAAGCAGTGACACAACATCTCACTTGTTTGAATTGCACCTCAAAACGACACCTGTGAATTTGGATGGGCACAGGATGTGTGTCATGGATGTCTGCAGTTTGGAGGTGTAGCCAAATGAGGTTGGCTTCTGAGCTGGATGCTGTGGCCCTGACTCAGAATCTCATTGCATCCTCTGAGGCATCTACTACAAAGGCTGTTGCTAGGGATACTTTCTTCAAGGTAGTCTAGAAGTCAGGATGGCCCCTGTCTTTCATTGATTTAAGGTCATCCAGCCTAAATTCTGTTTCAGAGTAGCAGCCGTGTTAGTCTGTATCCGCAAAAAGAACAGGAGTACTTGTGGCACCTTAGAGACTAACAAATTTATCTCAGCATAAGCTTTTGTGGGCTACAGCTCACTTCTTCAGATGCATAGAATGGAACACACAGACAGAAGATATTTATACATACAGAGAACATGAAAAGGTGGAAGTATACATAGCAACTGGAAGAGTCTAATCAATTGAGATGAGCTATCCTGCTAAATATCTCCTGTCTGTGTGTTCCATTCTATGCATCCGAAGAAGTGAACTGTAGCCCACGAAAGCTTATGCTGAAATAAATTTGTTAGTCTCTAAGGTGGCACAAGTACTCTTGTTCTTTTTTCCTGAATTCTTTGGTTCTCTTAAAGAAGGTAATGGCCAGGATGCTTTAATGGTGGCTGAGGAAGCCTCAGAGTGGCTCTCACTTTTCTGGCAGTTATTTCTTTGGGGAAAAATCCCCCTTTGGATGGGATTGTCATATCTTTTGCTAAAAATATCACTACAGCATTGACCTTTGGTTTATTCTGTGATGGCTTGTTTGAGCTCTAACATTTAATAGTATCAAAGTGTTCATCCCATTAGGTGTTTCTCATTCCTCACTGATTATGCCCACAAAGGCTGGGTGCAGCAAGACGGCTGTATCATTCAGAGATTTGGAAGGCAGGTATTTACCCTTAGGCCTGTCATCATGTGCCTAAATGGGCAGATACAATATTTCTGTACACAGTCTCAAACTTATCAGGGAGAAAAAACACTTGCAACTTTTTTTCCTGCTCAGAGACAGAATCTTACAGTACTCCTCCCTCAGTACTCCTCCCTCAGTACAGGAGATGGCTCCAGAGTCAGAGGATAAATAGCATCTAGATTTGTGTCATCCCCCCCACCTTTTATTCTTTTTGGGTTTCTTTGGCCTTTTTCACCTACTTTTCAGGAGTTGCCACTGGGCTGTGACTGCACAGGATACCTCTTTATTTAGTGTCTTGATCTTTCTGGATATATCTCCAGCTGTGTCCTCCCCCTCAGGGTCCCACTTCCATGCCTGGGGGTGGGTATCTCATTGCTAGAGTCCCCAGCTTTGTACTGTGAAGCAGGGGAGCTGTGAAGGAACCCTGCTTCTTTCCCCAGGCAGCTGAGTACTTACTTTGGTATCTGACAGGGGTGGGAGGGTGAACATGGTGCTCCTTAAGGTTATTTTTCATCCGACTCACCTCTGCCCTGGGACATACCCCCTAAGCTGGCCAGATGGTGTCCTCCTCATCCTTGGATTGTCTCTATAATATTCTCTGTATTTCCTGATTAGGTTTTTCTGCACTGAAGTTGTGGCTCCTTGTGGGAAGGCATGGTTGACCTTACAAACCTGACTCTAGGACCCTGCTCCGGCATTTTGAGAGTTGGCTGGCTGTGATCAGGCAGAGTATAATTCACGCTTTGAAGAGCCCATAATTCCTGCCTCACACATGGAACATTGTTTTGATTTAGCCTAGTGTTTGTGGGAGAGCTCTGCCATGCGGGGGGCTGGCGCAAGGAGTTCAGCACGGAGGTTCTGAAGTAATGCACCTGAGTGGCTGATACCACCAGACTGCTATTTATCTGATCCAGGAGAGGAGGAGGAGAAAGGGAGATTAAAGACCGCACACAACTACTCCAAAACACAATTAAAGTCAAAGCTGGCATAGAAATAGTTGGGAGCAAAGCAAACTATCACTCATGAGCAACATGTGAGCTGCCATTAGGGGAGGCTATCCCCCAGCCCCACCGCTTCTGCCAGAAGCCCCACCGCACCTCTGCCTCCTCTCTCGCCCCTTCAGCTCCCCTCCCCACCTGGAGCCCACCCCCCCTCCCCTCCACCATGGTTGCTGGCCCCGCCGCCTCAGCCCTGGGCTGTTCTGCCTAAGCACTCCCAGCCCCCCGAGCACAGGGTGGGCAGCCCCAGTGCCTCCCCCCCCACGAGCACAGTGCATCATGACCCCAGTGCTCCCAGCCCCCCCGAGCACACAGAACCACAGCCCCAGTGCCCCCAGCCTCCCCAAGCACAGGGCATCATAGTCCCAGCCCTGGATGCTGTGGCCCCAGTGCTGGGCAGCCCAAACACTGGGCAGGCAGCCCAGCATGCTGAGCCCTGGGTGCTATGGCCCCAGCATCTCTGAGGCTGTGTTACAGTGTTGAACTGATCCTGGAAACCAGAGACAGGAGGAGAATAGACCCATAGGTCTCAGAATTGTTGGAGATGCTCAGCTGTAGAAAATAATTTCTTACTTGTCTCTGTATAAACCAATTATGGTATAACTAGATTGAAATGGAGCCCTTCTGTGGCTCTGTTGCGAGTATATACTCCTTGTGCTCAGCTGTCCAGTTAATGAAAATGGGGCAAGACCCCTTTTCACCTCTGAGACACAGATCCCTATTCCCTGGCAGACTGAGAACCCACAGGCTTAGAATCAGAAAGGCACAGTTTAATCCTAGAGCCATCAGAAACAACTATGGACTACTTCCAAATTCCACAAGGAAGAGGCATATCCTATTCATTATGAACTAAGGAGAATGGGATGCACAAAAATAGATTATTCACATACAGAATTCAAGAGCATCTATTATGATCTATAGTTTGTCTGAAGGCTTTGAGCAATAAGATGCTCTACCTGAATAAGCTTAAGATTCCAAGGTGGATGATTAATCAATCCTGCCTCTTCAACCTGGTTGGCTACTGCAGCCTGTAGTTCAACATATGTATTACTGTCCAACTGTAGCCCAGGGAAGAGGTCATTGATGAGACTAAGAAATAAGGGCTCATCTTCATCTACCTGAAAAATGAAAAAAAAGTTTAAAAGCACAACTATGTATAGTATAGTTTTCTTTTCTCATAAGTCAAAATGAATCATTGTGTTACAATAATGAGCATTAAACAATTTAGGAGCTGATTTCATAATAACATGCTGATTATGCCCCTAAATTCAGGCTACCAAAAAGAAGGAACATCATTTAACTTTTGAGTATGCCTAATTATGTATATTTTAGATGTGTACCCATGTACACAAGTGTGCATCATTGAGCAGGCTGACTATAAAGAGCAATCTAGTTAAGTGAGCTCTCAAGTGAATCTCTTCATTTATACCATGTTCATCACCCTGTGCACACTTAATTTAGTGAGGAAAATAACATACTGCCCATGCACAGCACACTATGTTTTGTTTATGACCTCAAGCATTTTAAGCATTGTTTTCAAATCTGATAAGCATATTCTGCTCATTGAGCTACTTGCCAGTCTGAATTTTAAAAATGAAGTTTAGAAGCGTTTTGAGATTTTTCAAAAAAGCATATAAAAACTGTAAACTATAAAAAACAGGTAAGACATTCACCCATACACTACCAAACTCTTCAATTGAGAGTCTCACCAGTTTAGAGAGGTTCATATCCCTTAGTCCTCTCATAACAGTACTCAATTCACTGTCATCTGGTCTGGCCCTCTTTTGAGCTCCAAGGGTCCTTAATACGGAAAGGATATTCCTCAGACCAAAGTCATAATGAACCTAAAAAAGGAAAAAAATTAGCTTACATACCAATAAAAATTGGAAGTCTCCAGATTTATTTCCTCAATAGATCTATACTCAGAGTTGTGCGCTTAGCCACACAGGCCTGGACCTATTAAAAAAAATTAGTCAAACCAGTGTTATCTGACTCAATGAATTCACAAAGTCTATAGCATGAGTCTACTCTCACCAATATTAGTGTAAATGAAGAATGATTCCATTTAAATAATTAAAAAAAAAGAGAATTAGGCTTTGTGAGCAAAAGGCTAGACTATGGTACTTACACTGTAGCCCTGCCTAGTGGGCAGGACAGAACCATGCCATTCAGGAGGAGCACCAGTGAGATTATATTTTAGATTGCTCCCTGTGATGCACTGATCTTTCCCCATGGTCTAGTATAGGGGAGTGTTGTACTCAAAGAGGGGTTATCAATGGTTTGCTGTCAAATTGGGAGGGCATACCTAGTGGGGTCCTGCAGGGTCATTCCTGGGTCTGGTACTATTAAATGAGGTTACTCAACCTTGTGCAGTAACTGAGGTTCTTCGAGATGTGTCCCCCTCTGGATTCTCGACTCGTAGGTGCATCAGTACCCACTACACCTGATATTGGAGATCTTCATCAGCTGTGCATGTCGGACAACACATGCACACTTCCCCACTCTTGCGCAGTGCATGTGACATATCTACAGCACTGTATGTCCAATAGCCTCCAGTTCCTTCTCTGCCACAGAGAGTATGTTATTTTTGGCTATGAAGCAGATGTGACAAGGGCAAGTAGTGGAGCACTCATAGGGGGACACATCTCGAAGAACTTCAGTTACCGCACAGAGTGAGTTACCTTCTCATCTTCTTTGAGTAATGTCCCTATGAGTGCTCCACTTGTAGGTGACTAGAAAGCAGTGACCCTAATTGGAAGGCTGGGGCTTCGGAGTGACATTTACTGTCAATGCTAGGACAGAATATCCTAGGAGAGTGTCTGTTGCAGCATCATGTGTAATAGTGTAGTGATGGACAAAAGTGTCTGTTGACCATGTGGTTACTTTGCAAATTTTAGCAATAGGGACATTATTGAGAAATGCTATCCAGGTGGATAATGAATGTGTGGAATGTGCTCTGATTATGGTAGGAGGTTGTCTATTGTGGAGTTCGTAAGATAAATATATACACTGCCAAATCCACTTTGAAAGGTGTTGTTTAGGTACGGCTGTGTCTCTTGATCTTTCGTTGCTGGAGAGGAATAACTGTGATGATTTTCAGAAAGATTTAGTCCTGTCCAGGTAAAATGCTAATCTTGTCTCATGTTCAGAGTGCGTAGAGCTGCCTCTTGCTGGTTACTGTGAGGCTTTGGGAAGAAACAAGGAAGGTGTATTGTTTGGTTGAGATGGAAAGATTTTGGAATCTTAGATAGAAATTTCAAGTGTGGGCATAGTGTAACTTTATCCTTGTAGAAGATTATGTATGATGGAATTACTATAAGGACCGCAATTTCACCAACTTGTCGGGCAGAAGTGATGGTGACAAGGAAGGCCATTTTCTTTATAGACACATGTAAGAACAGGTTGCCATTGGTCAAACAGGGGTCTAGTCAGAGAAAGTAGGATGAGGGTGAGGTCCCAGGCAGGATTTGGTCTTGTATGTGGGAATAAAGATTTTGGAGACCCTTCAGAAAGCGTTTTTTGAGCAGATGTGTGACGACAGATTGATTGTCTATCTGGCAGTGAAAAGTAGTGATTACTATCAAGTGTACTCACTATGTACTCACTATGGAGCTGATAGATAACCCTGATTGTTTAAGGTGTAGCTTATATAGCCCAGCATAAGTAATAGAAGAGCATGTGCTGCATCAACTTGGTAGGAGGCACACCAGCACTGAAATCTAGTCCATTTGTAAGTGTGTCTAGTCATGTCACACCTACTATTCAAAAGTATTTGTTTGACTGTGTCCAAACAGGTTATTTCAGAATCCCAGAACCACAGAGGAGCTAGGCTTTGAGATGGAGCATCTGTGGATTGGTATAGAAGATGCATCCTGCGAAAGAGAGATCAGTTGGCATACTATCATGTGGAGGAGGTAAGTATACCAGACCTGTCATGGCCATGTTGGAGCTATAAGCATGACATGAGCTAGGCCCTCCTGTATCTTGAAAGTACTCAGAATAGGAGGGAAATGGGGGGGGGAGGCATAAAGAAGTGGTGCATCTCACATTATGAGGAATGCGTTTCCCATAGATCAGTGTCCCAGTCCCACGCTGGAACAGAATTGAGGGCAGCAGGCATTGTGCTGTGTGGCAAAGAGGTCTATGGTGGGGCATCCCTATCGGTTAAAGATGTGCTGAAGTGCTTGCATGTCCAATTCCCACTTGTGATCATGGGAGAACCTGCTGCTCAATAGGTCCACAGTGGTATTCTGGTGTCCAGAGAGGTACACTGCTGAAATGGTGATGATGTGTTGGATACACCTGTTCCACAGTTCTGCCCTGTCTGTTGATATAATACATGCAGGCAAGATTGTCCATCATGACTCTGATGGTACAGTGTTTGAGCAGAGAGAGGAAATGTCAGCAGGCACTGAGGACTGTTCGTAATTCTAGGAGATTTTTGTGTAGGGCAGATTTGGTTAACAACCATCGGCCCAGTATTATGTGATCATGGAAATGAACTCCCCAACCTATTAGGGACACATTGGTTGTAAGGATCATGGTCGGTGTTGGCTGGAGGAAAGGAACTCTGACACAGATGTTGTTGAGCTGTGTCCACCAAAGCAGTGAGTCCTTGACTCGCATTGGCATAGATAAGAGCTTGTGTACGCTGTGTTTGTGGAGGAGATATACTGTACAGAGCCATGCCTAAAGACATCACGTGTGTAGTCCTGCATGTATGATCATGAAAGTGGCCGCTGCCATGTGGCTTAAAAGTTGAAGGCATGTTCTGACATGGTTTATGTTCAAAATCTTGACATTTTATTACATAGGGGTTACAGTAACTTGATGTGTGTGAGAAATGATCGGAATCTCTTTCTTCTTTTCCACCCTTTCCCCATCATCCCCTGCAACATACAGCTCCCCCCTACATCTTTTACAGCATAGCTCCCTCTTCCTGTTGCATTAATCCATTAGAACTTTAGAAGCCATTAGCATGTAAAAAGTTGCTCCTTGCTGTCTGGGGCCCTATGCTGCTTCATACACATATCACAGACAGTAATTTACTGCTTACTGGAGGATCACACATTGCTTGGTTAGATAATCCAAGCTATGCACTAATCTGGACCCCACACTTCTACTATACCCCCGATAGGCCCTGGCAAAAACTCTAAGAGAGGAAGAGGGGCTCAGATTCCTTCCCCTACCAGAGTGTTAGGTCCCGTGCGATTTTAGCATATATATGGGAAAGGGAATGTGGAGCTGACAGCTCCCCCTGGATCTAATCCTCCACCCTAATTGGCACCAGCCTAGTGTCTCACTCCCCTAATCCTCACTCATTCCCCTATGCCTGAGCACCCTAACCAATCTCTCCATCCTTATCAGCCATTCTCCATTTATCCCTCTCCCCATAATAGCTCCTCCCCTTTTCTCCCCTCACCACATCCCCAAACCTCTCTCCTTCTACTCCCCCCACTCTTCCGCCCACAAATCCCCTCTCCTCTCCCAGCAATCATTCATATGAAGCATTGAAGCACTTGGAGGAGAGGAAGGTGATCACAAAATATGTATAAATCTATTTAAAGAGGTGAAAAATAAGATTGTTTGCTCAAAGGTAATATATATTTTATAGAGATTTTTTGTTTCAAATATATTTCAACTTTAAAAGAAACAACACAGATATTCCAATAGAGATGTGCACAGATCAAAACCTAAAGGAAAAATTGTATTGTAAATACCATAAGACTAGGAAACACACCTGTTTAGTGAGCTGCTCCTCGCAAAGTTTGTAGAGAACGAAGAATTTTTGAGCTAAGACCACATTATCAATAAACCCACAGCTTGCAAGCTTAACTCTCATAATTATCTGAAATACAACATAGCATTCAGAATTCCATTAATTTTTCTGAAAATTTTGGAAGGAAAGGAAAAAAAGGAAAATGGACTAATATTTTTTTTTAAATATGAACATATTTTGAAAAAAATGTATCTCAGTAAACTTAAAATATTTGATTTCTCTTTAGCTAAGTAATCAGTTTTACCTGTCTATCTGGAACCATCATGGACACAGTTCTAAATTGAATTTTTAGATTTTCTGGTAGCTCCTGACGGCCAGCATACCCAGGATTCTATAAATGAAAACATATATTGTACAATATTCTTACTTACAGTAGTCTAGAATAACATTTTTTAGTGTTTAGACCAGTTACTTAAGGAATATTAATTATGACAAATATTTAAGATCTGATTCTGATCCAGATTACTATAGATAATAGTAAGTGAGATCAGAATCAGTCGTTTGTTTACCATTTAATTATTAAATATCATGAAAGACATTTTGACAAATAGCTACAAATGTAACAGCATTTCTATAGTTATGGTTGAAAATGCATTTTCATTATAAACCAGTTTTCAGATGCTTAAAATTTTATGGAATAAAATATCTCTTGGGCCAAACTTTTTCTTCATAAGTCTTACTCCAAAAGAGAATATTTTAGTTAAGTTTAATAAAAACCTACCCAATATTTGAGCTTTATACATTTTGCAAAGGTGCTTTTTTCCTAATGTAAGAAAATATTCATTTTTTTCATTTGGATAACTGAAAATGGTTATTTAAGTTGCCAAAAACACAAATGCCTTTACTTGTTTGGAGAAATTCAATTTTCAAAAAGAGAAGTTGAAAGCATTAGAAACTTAAATGGTGTATTTATTTTTCTACTGTCCAGAAGGTATAGTACTAAATTGTGGAGCTCCAAATACAGGTAATAAAGCAACATTTGAACTACTAGACATTCATTTAAATTCAGGCTGTCAAACGATTAAACAATAATCACAATTTATCAAGAGATAAAAAAATAGTAGTGATTGTCATTTTAATTGCACTATTAAATAATACTAGAATATCAATTTAAATTTATTATAAATATTTTGGATCTTTTTCTACATTTTCAAACATATTGTTTTCAACTGAAACACAGAATACCAAGTATACAGTGCTCACTTTATATTATTATTTTTATTACAAATATTTGCACTGTACAAAAGATAAAAAAAATATTTTTCAATTCACCTCATACAAGTACTGTAGTGCAATTTCTTTGTAGTGCAATTTGGAGCTGGCGACCATGGTCTTGTGAGCAGTGGTAAGCTGATCATTCTGTTCACTGAGAGGTCCAATAAGGTTATAAACAAATCTTGGGTGCAGACAAGCCAGTGCTATGAGGATCAGCTGTGCTCCATCCCTCTTGACTTTGAGTAGGACCTTGTGGATCAGGGATGTACGAGGAAATGTGTACAGGAGCCTTCCTGTTCGGGAAGCAGAAAGGTCTGTGAGAGACCCTGGCCTTTATCCCCCAAAAAAGCAGAACTGGGTTCATCTTTTGTTGAGGCTTGTTGCAAACAGGTCCACTGGGAAAAATCCCACCTCTGGAAAATCATGTTTAAGATGTCTGGGTGAATGGACCACTCATGATAGTTGGTAAAGGATCTGCTAGATGGTCCACCAACTTGTTCGGTACCGCTGGCAGGTATGATGCTTCAAGGTGAATAGAACGGGATATACAAAAATTCCATAAACTTAGAGCTTCCTGGCATAAGGAAGAGGAGTGAGTCACCCTTGTCTGTTTATATAATCTATTGCTGTTGTGTTGTCCGTGAGGACAGCTGCCTGGTTTTCCCCAAAACGCATTCTGAAAGCCAGGCAGGCCAGGTGCACCGCCCTTAGCTCTCTCACATTGATGTGCAAAGCCAGTTCTTCTTGTGACCAAAGGCCTTGGTCCTGAAGCTCCCCAGATAAGTTCCCTATCCCATGTTGGAAGTGTCCATGACTAGGGACAGCATGGGAGCATGTCTTGACAGGGAACAACTGCACACATGTTCTCTGGATCCTGTCACCATCAAAACATTGCAATTATCGATGGGGGAAGGTAAACCACCCTGTCCAGATGATGGCGGCCTGATGCATATATTGACACGAGTCACATTTGGAGTGGCATTAGCTTCAGCCTTGCATGCTGCACGACATAAGTGCATGAAGCCATGTGACCCAGCAGCTTCAAGCACATCCTTACTGTAGTAATGGGGTGTTCTGCCACACCTTCTATAAACATCCCTATTGCTTGAAAGCGACCTTCCAGAAGTAAGGCCTGGCTCAGGTGGAGTCTAGGATCATGTCAATTAATTCTATTCCCTAGGCTGGTGCAAATATTGATTTCTATTTGTTTATCAATAGCCCCAAGTCTTGGAAGAGCAACTGTATCAGTTCTACATGCGTTTCGACTAGGATCCTGGACTGGCCTTTGATCAGCCACTCAGGCAGGTAGGGATATACTTGCACCCAACTCCTCAGGAAGGCCACCATAACTGACATGCAGTTTGTGCTGCTGATAAGCCAAAGGGGAGCACTGTGAACTGATAATGGTTGTGATTAACCACAAACTGTAGATATTCCTGTGTCCTTTGAATATCGCAGTGTGAAAATATATGTCCTTTAGGTTGAGGATGGCATACCAGTCCCCTGGATACAAAGAAGGGATAAATCAAGGCCAGTGAGATCATGTGGAATGTAAGCTTTTTCATGAAGCTCTTGAGGTTCCGCAGATCCAAAATGGGTCTTAGGTCACCATTGGCCTTTGGGATCAGGAAATAATGGGAGTAATACCTCTGCTCCATAGCTCCGGAGGAATCTCTTCCACTGCTCCTGCCCTTAGAAATGACTGCACCTCCTGGGCCAGAAATCTCTCGGTAGAAGAATCTCTGAAGAGGATGGGTGGGAAGGAGGGGAACAACTGAACTGTAGGATATATCCCACTTCTACTGTGCACAACACGCAATGGTCGGTGGTAACGTGGGACCATTCCTGGTCCACAAACGAAGGAAAGACAGGATCCAAGTAACATCCTGGTACACCATCCTCAGGCGTATCCTCAAAAGGCCATTTGCACCAGGAAGAGGGAGCTTCCTTCAAAGGTAGGTCCACAGAGACAACCAAGGAGCCCAGTGGCAGGTGAGTACATAGGAACTCAACTCTTTTGAAGAATGAAATACTTCCTCTCTGTTCTCTTAGATATATTGACATAAGAGTTTGCCAAAGATCCTTTATCAGCTCCAGAGTAGCCCCATTCAGGAGTAAGGCAACTCACAACGCCCCTGAGGGTGCCAATATGTCCACGAGGGAGTGAGCAGCTTCAGTGATTTCTTCTGCCAGAATGCCCAAGTTTTGGGCCATCCTGCGAAGAAGCTCCTGATGCGCCCTACAGTCATCCTGGGTGGGCACCACAGCAGTTCCCACTAGTGCCTCATCTAAGAAGGAGGATGACGAAGCCTGTACAGGGACTGGACCTGGAACTGTATCTTCTGTAGATGGGTCCAGTAAAGGTGTATCTTGTTCCTCGGTACTGGCATAAGCACTGGCCTCTGCACTGACCTCGGTCCTAGAAACCAAACCCTGTTCGAGGGGGATTGTGGGCGAGCTTTAGAAGTCACTGAGTATGAGTGTCCTGAATGGGGCCCTTGAAGCTGTTGGAATGCCCATGGGTTCCAAACTGGCCACTGCATAAGTATCTGCCATTGAATTGGTGGCAACAGTGTACATGTCAACCCCTTGCACCACGTCCAGCACTTGGTGTCTGTAGCCCAACCATGTCTGTTCCCCCATGAGGCACAGGCTTCAGCCTCTGAGTCTGATTCAGGAAAATCACTCCTGGGTGACCATGGCGGTGCGGTGCCAGTCGGCACCAGTGAGCAGAGTTGTGGGGGGTGATGAGAAGTGTGGTGCCGAAGTGGGGCGGTGCTGAGAAGTAGAGCAGTGTCACAGGGGAGAGCACTGTTGTGACGTAGACCAGTGTCATGAAATGCATCGGTGCCACAAGGTGTAGCGGTTCCACTTGTGGGAAGAGCTGTGCCACTGCATCATAGCTGGCTTGCCCTTGGTAGGCACTTGCTTTGGTGCCATAGCCTCTCTCAGTGCCTGGGTGGCCGTTGATTGTTCATGCCGCACTGAAGATGGAGGCATCAGGAAGGAGAGGAGGTCCCTCACTGTGTGGAATGCCTCTGGTGTTGATGGTAAAGCCAGAGTTGAGTCTCTCTACTGGTTTCTCCCTTGTTTGCATCAGACTCAATGATGCCCTTCCTGGCACTGGAATTGATGAAATTGTGCACTCTACTGCTGCCTCAGAGTGGACTGGTATGGGTAACACCCTTTCTGAGAGCATATGGCCTGCAGGCCTTGGGGTCAACAAGTGCCCATGATTCATCTTACGCTGTTTCTTCTTCAGCACCAGTAATCGTACGTGGTGCTGAGGAGTTGGTGCAGGGATCATCTTCTTGTGCACTGATGGAGAATAACAAGACCAGCAGTCCTTTTTAGTGTCCTTCCTTGATGCCAAGGAGGAAAAGTAATGTTGTGACATGGGGACGCCAGGGATCTCCTAGCCAACCGAGGTGGTCCGTGCCAATTCCCCTTGCAGATCTGTATGGGGACAAAGTGCCACTTCAATTAGAAGGAACTTTAACCTATTGTCCCTCTCCTTCGTGGTCCTACGTGTAAAGTTCTTACAGATGCGGCACCTCTCTTGAATGTAAAAAGAACGAGGAGTACTTGTGGAACCTTAGAAATTAATACATTTATTTGAGCATAAGCTTTCATGGGCTAAGACCCACTTCATCAGGTGCATGCAGTGGAAAATATAGTAGGAAGATATATATACACAGAAAGAACATGAAAAAATGGGTGTTGCCATACCAACTGTAATGAGAGTAATCAAATAAGGTGAGCTATTATCAGCAGGAGAAAAAAAAACTTTTGTAGTGATAATCAGGATGGCCCATTTCCAACAGTTGACAAGAAGGTGTGAGTAACAGTAGGGGAAAAATTAGCATGGAGAGATAGTTTTTACTTTGTGTAAAGACTGATCCACTCCCAGTCTTTATTCAAGCCTAATTTAATGGTGTCTAGTTTGCAAATTAATTCCAATTCTGCAGTTTCTTGTTGGAATCAGTTTTTGAAGTTTTTTTGGTTGGAGTATTGTGACTTTGAGGTCTGTAACTGAGTCACCAGGGAGGTTGAAGTGTTCTCCAACTGGTTTTTGAATGTTCATATCTGATCTTCATGTCTGATTTTTGTCTGTTTATTTTTTTGCATAGAGACTGTCTGGTTTGGCCAATGTACATGGCAGAGGGGCATTGCTGGCACATGATGGCATATATCACATTGGTAGAGGTGCAGGTGAACAAGCCCCTGATGGTGTGGCTGATGTGATTAGGTCCTATGATGGTGTCCCCTGAATAGATATGTGGTGTGACAAGATGGCCAATGTAATATGGTGGGTCCTCCGCTTTTCTTGGTGGGGGGCTAAGATGCCACCCCTTGCCCCTGCTCTTGGGGCACCGAGGGCCCCGCTAGTGGTCTGTGAAGGTGGTAAAGGAGGGAAGCAGGGGAGGGGTCTGGGTTTGCTCCTTACTCTGAGCCCCAGCCCCTCTCAACTCCTGCAGGTTCTTACCCTCTTCCCCCTTGGGTGGGGTACCTTCGGTCATTAAATGCTGGGGGAGGGAGTCTCCCTCCGCTATTGGGGCAGCGTCTCCCTTACTCCGGTTTTCTGATCTTCAAAGTCTCACAGCACACCTCCAAGCTCCAGTCCTCTCTCCTTCCTCCTTCTCTCTTGACTGCCTGAAGCAGGGGGGTTTATTAGGTTGCTAACAGGGCCTTAATTGACTACAGGTGCTCCAATTAACCTGTTGCAACCCTCCCTAGTCTACAGGGAACCATGCCTTAATTAGCCTAGGGCTTATATACTTCCCCTCTACCACTCTCCCACTCCTCCCTGGCCCTCCTGTATCACAGTCCACAGAACTGGCAATGGGCTTTGTTGCAAGGATAGCTTCCTGGGTTAGCGTTTTTGTTGTGTGGTGTGTGGTTGCTGGTGAGTATTTGCTTCAGGTTGGGGGGCTGTCTGTAAGGGAGGACTGGCATGTTTCCCAAGATCTGTGAGAGTGAGGAATTGTCCTTCAGGATAGGTTGTAGATCCTTGATGATGCGCTGGAGAGGTTTTAGTTGGAGTCTGAAGGTGACGGCTGTCACTTTCTTTGTTGGGCCTGTCCTGTAGTAGGTGACTTGTGAGTACTCTTCTGACTCTGTCAATCTGTTTCTTCACTTCAGCAGGTGGATATTGTATTTCATAGAGATCATGTAGGTGTTTGTCTCTATCTAAGGGGGTGGAGCAAATGTGGTTATATCTTAGAGCTTGGCTGCAGACAAAGGATTGTGTGGTGTGGTCTGGATGAAAGCTGGAGGCGTGTAGATAAGTATCTCTAAGGTGCCACAAGTACTCCTCGTTCTTTTTGCTAATACAGACTAACACAGCCACCACTCTGAAACCTCTCTTGAATGTGTCTCTCCGAGGCACTTTAAGCAACTGTCATGTGGGTCACTCACCTGCATCAGTTTGTGGCATGCAGCTCATGGCTTAAAGCCTTGGGATCGGGGCAGGTGAGACCCACGTGCAGGGAACTAAACCTATACTAAGTCAGTTAACTATTGTTCTAACTACCAAATAATGTAATAACCAAATACAACTTTCTATTTACGGAAGGAAGCACTTGCATGACCAAGAGACCAGTAATGTTCCAGTGACCATCACGGGCAGCAAGAAGGAATTGAAGGGGAAGAGGGTAGGCAGACCCCTATATACCGTGCCATGAGGGTCCCATTCCAGGGAGTGCAGGAGCTGACCTGATGGATACCACTGAGGAAAAAACTTATGGCGATGGTGCACATGCATGCATACACCTACATTGGAATGGACATGAGTAAGCACTCAAAGAACTGTTTTTTCTTCTTTGAGTGATCGCACGTGTCCATTTCATTGTAGGTGACCCACAAGCAATTTGAACTGGTCTACCTGAACAAGCAGTGAAGGACAACTTGGCCAAATCTGGCATTGTCCCTTAATTGATGAGATTTGGCATTGTCCCTTGATTGATGAGAGATGGTATAGAGAGAGGCAAACATATAGAGCAATGACCAGGTAGCTGCATTACTAATATCCAGAATGGGAATCCAGCCAGAATGGCAGAAGTTGCTCTCAACTTGTTTGAGTGCACCATCACTCTATTCAGAGAGGTGACACTGGCCAATGAGTAACAGAAATGAATGCAGCGGGAAATCGAGGTAGAGATCCTCTGGGTGGAGACCAGTTGGCCCTTTACTCTATTTGAAATGGTTACAAAGAGTTGAGACAAAGACCTGAATGGCTTAAACCAGTCCAGGTAAAAACCCAATGCTCTTCCAATATCTAGAGCAGCGGTTTTCAAACCTTTTGAGCTAAGCCCCCACTTCAAGTTACAATTTTTGGTTGTGCTCCCCCAAACCCAGATAAAAATAGACACAATACTGCCCCTTCCCCCTCAGGTTTTCAGGGTGGGGGAAAGTATGTGCCACAGGCTCTGGGGCCAGAGCCAGCGCTAGGCATGAAGACTGCTGGGAGCAGAAATCGGCACCACCGCAGCAGATGTTGACACTGACTCACAGGCTGTGTGGCCAGCTAAGATGTGTGAGGTGGTGGAGATGGTGCTCTCTCCCTGAGCCCCGCCACACAGTACTCCCAATCAAACCTCAGAGATCAAGGAACTTAATTCCTTTCTAGATTCCTGTTGTAACCAGTCAGTAAAGTCTGATAGCTTGTGCCCGTAGAAGCTGTCATACTTGGAAAGACGTGCCTGGTCGCTGGCAATTCTAAGCTAGAGGCCAGCAGGTGAGTAGTTCTGCCTTCCAAAGAGATCCAGTCACTTGAGTTTCCTTTTCTTAGACTTGGCCTCGAAGCTCTGATGCCTTGTTTGCTCTTGGGCAGTGGTAACCACAAAAGATCTAGGTGTGAATTAGTATAAAAATACTGAAATCCTGATGATGGTGTCTGGTACCTTTTCTCTTCCATTTTCAAAGGCAGTGGAACAGATGGAGGTTCTGCAACAAGAGATATGCTGGCTCTAACAGTCCTTCATTGATTAGCATAGCCAATCTTGCTGGCATTCAGGAGCGCATGGTATTTAACAATTGGAGAGATTTGTCATGCACCACATCAAATGGTTTTTCTGAAGTCACAGCCCTTCGTCAAAGGAGGTCTTGAAACGCCTTGTAGCCATCAGAAAGTGATTGAGTAGATGGGACCACAGCCTCATGAGGTGATGATGTTGAAATGGCAACAAGAGCAAGTTCAGTAGGCAGATGGAATTCTTCATCAGAAATTTATAATTGCTGAGTATTCACAATTGACGCCTGGGATTGTTGTTGCTGAACCCTACAGGGAGGCAGATCTAGCCCTGGAAAGGACAGAGGAGGTGGGTTTTCTGGCATGTTGAAGATCCTGTGGTGCCCAGTTTGGCCAAGCATGGGAGCCAGAAGTGAAAAAGATGGTTACTCACCTTTGTAACTGTTGTTCTTTGAGATGTGTTGCTCATATCCATTCCAGTTAGGTGTGCGCACCGCGCATGCACGTTCGTCAGAAGATTTTTACCCTAGCAACTCCAGCGGGCCGGCAGGTCACCCCCTAGAGTGGCGCCGCCATGGCGCCTGACATATACCCCTGCCGGCCCGTCTGCTCCTCAGTTCCTTCTTGCCATCTACTCTGACGTGGGGAAGGAGGGTGGGTGTGGAATGGATATGAGCAACACATCTCGAAGAACAACAGTTACAAAGGTGAGTAACCGTCTTTTCTTCTTCGAGTGATTGCTCATATCCATTCCAGTTAGGTGAATCCCAAGCCTTACCTAGGCGGTGGGGTTGGAGTGAGAAGTCGCAGCGTGGAGCACGGCGGAGCCGAAGGCCGCATCATCTCTGGACTGCTGGACCAGGGCATAATGGGAAGCGAAAGTATGAACGGAGGACCAGGTCGCTGCCCTACAGATCTCCTGGATGGGCACGTGGGGGAGGAAAGCTGTCGATGAAGCTTCAGCGCTGGTAGAGTGTGCAGTCACGTGGCCCAGAGGGGTATGAGCCAAGTCATACCAGGCTCGGATACAGGACGTCACCCACGAGGAGATTCTTTGAGATGAGACGGGCAACCCTTTGACACGTTCCGCTACCGTCACAAAGAGTTGGGGGGATTTGCGGAACAGCTTGGTTCTCTCTATATAAAAGGCGAGCGCCTTACGGACGTCCAGTGAGTGAAGCTGCTGCTCCCTGCGGGACGAATGAGGTTTCGGGAAAAAGACAGGGAGAAAGATCTCCTGGTTGACGAGAAAGGCCGAGACCACCTTGGGGAGAAAGGCTGGGTGCGGTCTCAGCTGCACCTTGTCCCTGTGGAACACAGTATACGGGTGATCTACCGTGAGGGCCCGGAGCTCCGACACCCGTCTCGCGGAGGTGATGGCCACCAGGAAGGCGGTCTTCCAGGAGAGGTAGAGAAGGGAGCAAGCTGCCAAAGGCTCAAAGGGAGGGGACATGAACCGGGCCAGAACCAGGTTCAGGTCCCAGGTGGGGGCGGGGCGGCGAATCTGTGGGTAAAGACGCTCCAGACCTTTAAGGAACCTAGTCACCATCGGGTGAGAAAACACCGAGCGGCCATCCCTTCCTGGGTGGAAGGTGGAAATGGCCGCCAAGTGAACCCTTAGAGATGACACCGCCAGGCCCTGTTGTTTGAGGGACCAGAGGTAGTCAAGGATAGTAGAGATGGAGACTGCAGTGGGAAGGAAGTTCCAATTAGCACACCAGCACGTGAAGCGCTTCCATTTGGCCGAATACGCCGCTCTGGTGGAAGGCTTCCTACTCTCCAGGAGCACCTGACGCACTGGGGTAGAGCAGCACATTTCAGACCGGGTCAGCCACTCAGGAGCCACACTGTGAAGTGCAGCGATTGAAGGTCCGGGTGACGGAGCCTGCCGTGGTCCTAAGTGATCAGGTCCAGGTGAAGAGGCAGGGGGACAGGGTCGGCCAGAGACAGGCCCAGCAACATGGAGTACCAATGTTGCCGGGGCCACGCTGGAGCTATCATGATCAAGCGGGCCCTATCCCTGCGCACCTTCAGAAGGACCTTGTGGACGAGCAGGAACAGAGGGAATGTGTAGAACAGGTGCGTCGTCCATGGAATAAGGAAGGCGTCCGCTACCGAACCCGGTTCCAGGCCTTGAAAGGAGCAGAACATCTGGCACTTCCTGTTCTCTTGAGACGCAAAGAGGTCCATCCGGAGACATCCCCACCTCCGGAAGAGCAAAAGGGCGACGTCTGGGTGAAGGGACCACTCGTGGGAAAGGAAGGATCTGCTCAGATGATCCGCCAGCATGTTCCGAACCCCAGGAAGGAAGGATGCGATGGGGTGAATGGAGTGGGCTATGCAGAAGTCCCAGAGCCTCACGGTCTCCTGACATAGGGAAGAAGACCTCGTGCAGCCCTGCTTGCTTATATAATACATGGTCGTTGTGTTGTCGGTGAACACTGAGACACAGCGGCCCTGAAGTTGATGACGGAATGTTCGGCAAGCAAGGCGGACCGCCCTCAATTCCCATACGTTGATATGGAGGGTCAGCTCGTGAGGTGACCACCAGCCTTGGGTCCGCAGGGTTCCGAGATGGGCCCCTCAGCCTAGATCTGAGGCATCCGTTGTCAGGGACACCGAGGGCTGGGGCGGATGGAACGGGAGCCCCGCGCACACCACGGACTGATCCAGCCACCACTGCAGGGAACCTAATACGTCCTGGGGGACGGTGACAATCGTGTCCAGAGGGTGCCTGGCCGGACAGTACTGAGTGATGAGCTCAGGACTGGAGGGGCCTCATGCGAAGCCGTGCATACCCCGTGACAAACGTGCAGGCCGCCATGTGGCCCAATAGAGTCAGGCAAGTGCATATTGAGGTCAAGAGTGCTGCCTGTAGTCGTTGTATGATGGCCGTCAAGGTCTGGAACCTTGACAGAGGAAGAACGGCTCTGGCCAGAGTAGAGTCCAGAAGGGCTCCAATAAACTCTATCCTCTGAGTGGGGATTAGTGTTGACTTTTCTATATTGAGGATTAGACCCAAGCTCGCGAAAAGTCTGTTGACCATGTGGACGTAGCTGAGGACTTGTGCCTCTGATGATCCCCGTATCAGCCAGTCGTCGAGGTATGGGAATACATGTATGCGATTGCGATGAAGGTGGGCAACGACTACAGCCATACACTTGGTGAACACCCTCGGGGCCGTAGAGAGGCCGAACGGGAGGACCATGAATTGATAGTGGCGGCAGTTGACCACGAACCGAAGGAACCGTCTGTGGGGCGGGAAGATGGCTATATGAAAGTATGCGTCTTGCATGTCAAGGGCGATGTACCAGTCTCCAGGATCCAAGGATGGGATAATGGTCCCCAAGGATACCATACGGAACTTCAACTTCACCACGTATCTGTTGAGTTCCCGCAGGTCGAGGATAGGCCTGAGGCCTCCCTTGGCTTTGGGGATCAGAAAGTAAAGGGAATAAAACCCCTTGCCCCGCTCGCTCTCTGGAACCTCCTCTATGGCTCCTTTGGCGAGGAGCGTTCGCACCTCTTGAAGGAGGAGTTGCTCGTGAGAGGGGTCCCTGAAGAGGGATGAGATAGGGTGCGAAACGAATTGCAGATGGCATCCAACTTGCAACATGCGTAAGACCCATCGGTCAGATGTTAGCCGGGACCACGCAGGGAGGAAAAACGAAAGACGGTTGGAAAAGGGAGGGGACGGATCCAGGAGGGAAACTGGTGCAGCACCCTCGGGCGCACCTTCAAAATGAAGGTTTCGGGCCGGAGGGAGCCTTGGAGGAGCTCTGGTTTTGTCCTCCTTGGTTGCCCGATTGTCTACGTAGGCCATTTCTACTTCGTCGTCTGGTGAAGTCTTGCCTCTGCCGGGGTTGGGGGTAGCGCCGGCGTTGTTGTTGAGGCCGGAAGGGTCTGCGCTGGGTGACAGGTGTATGCACCCCCAGTGAGCGCATAATGACCCTATTGTCTTTGAGGCTTTGTAGCCTGGGGTCAGTCTTGTCCAAGAACAGGCCCTGGCCTTCAAACGGGAGATCCTGGATGGTACACTAGAGCTCCGGAGGGAGGCCAGAGACCTGTAGCCAGGAAATGCAGCGCATGGTAACGCCAGAAGCTAGAGTCCTGGCGGCCAAATCTGCGGCGTCCAGAGATGCTTGTAGGGAAGTTCTCACTACCTTCTTGCCCTCGTCAAGGATCGCAGCGAATTCCTGACGCGCATCTTGCAGAAGCAGCTCCTTAAATTTGTCCGCTGCCGCTCAGGTGTTGTAAGTGTAGCAGCTAAGGAGAGCCTGTTGATTGGACACCTGAAGCTGGAGGGCGACCGCAGAATAGACGTTTTGGCCAAGCAGGTCCATGTGCCTCGCTTCCTTAGACTTTGGTGCCGGGGCCTGTTGGCCATGGCGCTCCCTCTCGTTCACAGAGTGTACGACGAGGGAGCACAGGGGCAGGTGAACATATAGATACTCGTACCCCTTCCAGGGCACCATGTATTTGCGCTCCACTCCGCGTGCAGCGGAGGGAACGGACGCCGGTGATTGCCAGATGGTATTGGCATTGGCCTGAATGGTCCGGATGAAAGGAAGGGCGACTCGAGTGGGTGTATCGGCAGATAATATGCTCACCACCGGATCCTCAATTTCTGAGACCTCCTCAGCCTGTAAGTTCATGTTCTGTGCCACGCACCTGAGGAGGTCCTGATGCGCCCTGAGGTCAAGCGGAGGAGGGCTGGTGGATGTCATTCCAGCCACTGCTTCATCCGGGGAGGATGATGAGGAGACACCCGGCAGGAGTGGATCTGCAGGAGGCTCTGCCTGGAGCACTGCATCCAACTCTGGAGGGAGATCAGGGTCCTGACTGTGAGACAACCCCTCCTCTGCAGGGGAAGGGGGAGGACAGGACAATGTGGCCTCCAGAGCCTTGTGTTCAGATGCAGTCGAACGCGGGGGAATCTGCTGAGGGCCTTGGGCTTGATGATACGCCCAGGGGGTCCAGAAGCCCCACTGTTGTGGTCCATGTTCCTGGGGGGGTGGATCATGGAAGAGAGCAGCAGGCCTGTCAGTGTCCATGGCGTACGCGCTGTCTGTTTGGGAGGAGACAGACAGCTGTCGGGACGGCCAGGAAGGAGCCGAATGGGACTGATATGGGTCCCTCGCTCTAGACGGCGGAGACCTCCTTGGTGCCGGGGACCAGTGCCGGGATCGAGACCGGGACCTGCCACCAGCGCGGTGTCGGGAGGTCGACCGGGATCTAGAACGCCGATGTTGGGAATGGCTTATCGAACCTCGGCACCGGTAGCGATGGTTCGAGCCAGAGCGGTGCCGGGAGTATCGGGACCGTCGTGAAGAGGACTGGCGCTGCGAGTATGACTGGTACTGCCGCAGAGAGCAGTGCCGGGACTGCGAGCGGCGCCTTGATCGAGACCGCCCAGGGGACCGGGAACGGTGCCGGGACCGCGATGGGGATCAGTGCCAGCTCGGTGAATCCAGAGACGGCGCTTGCATGGCCACAGTCTTGCCTTTAGATTGTAGAACCCACACTGGAGGCACCGGGGGTTGAGGCAGCGTAGACTCAGTTAGTGCTATCAGGTCCCTAGCCGAGGAAAATGTCTCAGGCGTCGAGGGGACCATTAGCTCAACCCTGGATCTTATGGGGGAGCTGAGAGGGACCGGACTCGACGGACCCCCTGGGCCCGGAGTCAACGGAATCTCTGGTAACGGTGCCGCGGCAGTAGTCGATGCCAGGCGCTCCGTTCGAGTTTGCTTGGCCGGAGTGGTGGACGTCGAAGGTCTTGCGTCAGGGCCCAGTGCCGGGGAAGGTCGGTGCCGAGGCGTTTTCCCGGGCCCGGCGCGGTTCGGTGCCGGAGCGGAGCCGGAACTCGGTGTCGAGGATGGAGGGTTAAGCGCTGCTTCCATGAGGAGAGTCTTTAAGCGCTGATCTCTCTCCTTCTTGGTCCTTGGCTTAAATGCCTTTCAAATGCGGCACTTCTCGGAAATATGCGATTTCCCAAGGCACTTCAAGCAGGAGTCGTGGGGATCGCTCGTGGACATCGGCTTCTTGCAGGCCGAGCACTGTTTAAACTCTGGCGAACCGGGCATGAGCCCAGCGCCGGGTGCGGGGGAGGGCTACAGCCCAAGCCCGCTAACTATATACAATAAGTAAATACAACTATCAACTAATATTCCATACTCTAACTACAACTACAACTAAATACAACTAGTAGAACAACAATACAATGGAGAGCTAGGGACGTGGAGGACAGCTATGCCGTGCTCCACAGTTCCAACGACCGACACGGCGGTAAGAAGGAACTGAGGAGCGGACGGGCCGGCAGTGGTATATATTAGGCGCCATGGCGGCGCCACTCTAGGGGGCGACCTGCTGGCCCACCAGAGTTGCTAGGGTAAAAATCTTCCGACGAACGTGCACGCACGGCGCGCACACCTAACTGGAATGGATATGAGCAATCACTCGAAGAAGAATGAACAAAGGACTGTGGTTTAGGATACCAGAGATGATGTCCCTCTTATATCTCTTGTGTCTATTAGGGTAGCCTCATGCTCTGGAATATCTATGAGATGAATTGAGATCTTGGGGAATATCTGAAGCAGATGTGGAAAAGTCATAATTCTCTACCAGTGGAGGATCTGATTTGGTAGGAGCCCAGGACCCAGTGAAGAATGCTTGCCAGTAGCAAGGATTGTATCTGGTACCAAAGACAATAGTGGTGATTCAGGAAGAGTGGATACCAGTAGATTCACCCACTACTGTGAATCTCAGTGTTAAGACAGCTGGTACTGTGAACAACATTTTGAGGATGACAGCACTGGGTGAAAGTTGCTGACAATGATGATACCAATATAGCTGGTACTTCTAGAGTGAGCTCTGATATCAGTATTGAGAGCTGTGGAGCTTGTGCCAAAGACAATGGCTACTGATGTACAGCAACTAGAGTCTTTATGAGTGTCTGAATGATCTAATTTAGACCTCATACTACCCTTGACTGAGGAGGAATGAGGCAAACTATGCCTCTTTATTAGAGACCTCTGCTTGTGCTTTAGAAGTATTCTGTGTCCTACCACTAATAGTCACTGATGAATACTTAACAACAAGGAGCGTGTTTCATGGGAAGAGCAGGAGTCCAAGAGCTGGCTGCAGGGCATTTCAGGAAGACTGCTCAGATATCGGTTTATTCTGTATATCTGGATCAAAGACAGGCCTCATAAAACATTTTTCTCAACAAGTCTAACGGACAACTTATATGGCCATCACTGAGGGATACAGCTGCCTCACATGAGGGACATTATTTGAGTTTTACTCATCCATAAAGGCTGAAGCCTGGTACCAGCTAACTGGAAAAAAATTATTTGTAACAGAAACTTACTAAACCTATAATAATCCTAACTACTAAAGCTATTCTAAAGTGTTAATTATATACAATGCATTTGTTTCAGATATGCATGTGCACAAGAGAAAGAAACACTGGCTTGCAGTTCCATCTTGCAGCCATGGAAGGTAAGAAAGCGCTGAGGGTTTGGCCCCACTCTGACCTTGATGCCCTGAGCTGTGTGTGTATGAGCAGAAGGGACATGAGGGCACTCAAAACACAGGCACAGCCCAACAAACTTTGCTGGCCCAACTATTCCAATCTTGAGTGCTTGGGGATGTATGCATGCCAAAAGCAGAATATATATGGAGAAGCACATCAAGAACATCAAGAATATTTTATTGCAGGGGTTCAGAATTTGCATACTATTAAAAATTAAGACACCCTCCCCCCAAGATCCATGGTAATCTTTTTAGAGGACTAGCCATCACTATCATGAAATAAGGAACAAAACTATTAATACATTCATAGGTAATTCACATTCATGATTCATTATACAGAAGGAAGCAGCATTCATTTAGGCAAAAATATCTGGGCTTTGGTTTGAAAAAAATTCAAAAAACATTTTCAGGAGATAGTGTGGTGGTAAGGTATTGCATAATAATGATTTTGCAAACAATAAGTATGTAGATACCACAAAGTAATTAACAATAGGCATTGTTTTCCAAGTTACTATATTATTAAATTTATATAATTTGTCTTCTCTTATCAAAGATTACCAAATTACACTCTTCCATTCATATATTTACCATTGTAAGAAAAATTCCAAACTCTGGATTTAAATCTACACAATCTCCATCAGAAAATATGAACTGCTTTTTCCTTTCTTTCCTTGCTGTTAAAATAATATAAATTTGTTGCGCTGCAACTGATAAAACAGGTAATTCAATTCTGTTAAATTCATCGAAGCATCCCCAGGAACCTGACTGTGCAAGACCTGCAATGGGAAAAGGAAAATGTGGCTGATAGCATGGTTTCTGGAAATGATTCCCCCACAAGCCTAAACTATTTGGTCTGCACCTCTCTTCCTGCAGATATTGCAGGCAGTTCAGTATACAAACTTCTTAACAGTGAAACACAGCCAGGATAATTTTTTTTAATTCTTCAGAGAACTGCCAGGTCTTGGATACAGGTTTTCCTACAGTTGGACCCATAACTCAGTATAAAGATTAGTTTCTTAATTTAAAAAAAAAATGAGTTTTGGGTTCTTTTTATCTGCCTTCTATTTTTTGAGTCTTCAGGGTGCACTTGAGTCACACTTTCAAGCTTTCCTCTGCAACCATGAAGTCTAGAAACTTTTACTCCTTTTTTTTTTTAAGTTAAAGCTAAGACTCTCATGTAATCACTTGTCTCCAGTAGCTGGGACTTTAAACAGAACACAATCACAAGACTCATGCTAAAATTGTGAGAATAAAAAGGTGGACTATGTAATCAGGATTACTGGTGTGTAATCTATCTTTCTAAAATCACTCAGTCACACCTTCTGCATCTTTTTTCTGATCAGAACTTCAGAAACTGAACAGTACCTTTTTATAGCTACATGGCTTCCCTTTTCCTCAGTATCTACTAGCATTCCTGTCCTCCTACTTTCTCTTTCTGTAAGCACCGCTCTCAGATTTCAGACTTTCACCATGAATAACTTCATATAGATTTGTAAATGTATTTTTGTAATTATGTTATCTATTTATGGGGTTTGTATGGCTACCTATCACTGCAATATCTAAGTACCTTCCATATTAAATTAATACCAATATTGAAATTCCTAGTGGACTTCCTGGAGTCTGACTCTTTTGTTTTGGGGGTAAAGTCTACTTTGGCTATGGCATTTTCATTTTATTGTTTGGTTTATCTGTTTGTTACAGAGTGTTAGGTATTTTTTTCCTGTGGGCAGAATGTTTGGGTTGATGAGGGTGTCAATCTTGTGAATGTCATTCTTGCTAGAGTAGAAATGGCTTTTGGAAGAGGAAAATTTTGCAGTATTTCTAAAGCTGGCAAGACTTTAGATTCATCTAATTTTCTGTGGAAGTTTGTTTCACACCCAGATGCCCTCAGCCAAGAATGCTTTCTCTCCAGCTGTTACACACTTCCTCCTGGCCTTTGCTATTGTACTTAAAAAAAAAATCATTAATATCTCTCTCTACAATATTCATGGAGTTCCAAAAAGGCAGTATCTTGACACTTTTCTATTAAACGACAAGAATCTGACTAGCATCCTAATTATGAAGCTTTCAAAACAAAATTATTATAGGCAGGGCTGGTAGCATCACCTATTATTAATGTTGCGAACACTATAAAGACCCAGTTGTCAGTTGCTTACAACTTTGCCACATCTTAGTTGTTGGCCTGAAATTTTCCAGGCTGGGTGTCTGCCTCAAGTTGACTATTTAAGATTTCAGCCATTTCTAAGAATAAGGTTAAAGGAAAAGAAATGGTTACTCACCTTTTCATAAGTGTTGTTCTTTGAGATGTATTACATATGTTCATTACACTGTACATACGTGCAGGGATGTGCAGGAGAGTTTTCCCTAGCAGTACATGCAGAGCAGCCAACCTTGTGCCCTGGCATCCCACATCCTCTGAATCAAAAGGATAAAGGGTGGAGCTGACTATTCCATCCTTCAGTAACTTTATGCCAGAATCTTAGAAATTAGATTCTAATGCATTGGGGAAGGAGGGTGGATTGGGTAATGGATATATGGAACACATCTTGAAGAAAAGTAGTCACAAAAAAGTAACTCTTGTCTTCAAGTGATTGTATATGTCTGTTACACTGTAGGGGACTCCTAAACTGTTTTCAGTGGAGTGGGGACTAGGAGTATCATTGGAAGAGGAACTGCAGGACCACTCAGCCCACATTCACATCTTCCTTTGATGCATCAATAATTACATAGCATCTAGCTAATATGTGGTCTGAGGACCATGCCTCTGCTCTGCAGATGTCCACAATATGGATCTTTCCCCATGAACACTGAGGATTTGGAGCGTGCTCTAGATGAATGCTCTAACACAGAGGTCCCCAAAATGGGGGGCATGACCCCCAAGGGGAGTGATGAGGAATGTTCAGGGAGCTCAGCTGTGGCCAAGGCTAGCACCCATGGAGGATGGGAATGCCACCCAGCTTCACTCCTGGCCCCGGCTGCTGACTCCACACCTGGGCTCCACTCCTGTCCCCCAGCTGTGGCCCAAGCCTTGGCCCCCTTACCCATGTCCACATCACCCCCCCGACCCAGCTTGGGGGGAAAGGGAGCACAGACAGGGATGTGGGGCACGAGGTAAAAAGTTTGGGGCCACTGCTCTAACAGCTTCTTAAGAGCACAATACCCTTGGCAGCATAGCACATGACAAGACAGCAGCTGATCCATTTGGCGACAAGATGGCTTCTCATTCATTCTGCATAAAGTAAAAAGAAGTTTAGAAGAGAACTGGAAGATCTTTGGTTTATTCAAGTAATAAGCCAGGGCCCAGCAAACATCCAAAGAATGGTGCTTCTGTTCATCTTTGTGAGCATGTGGCTTTGAAAAGATGACAGATAAGTACATTGACTGATTGAAATGGAAATCAGATGCTACTTTGGAAAGAAACTTAGGGTGTGGGTTAAGCCACACCTTGTCCTTGTAAAAAAAAATGGTAAATGGAGGATTCACTGCCAGGGTACACTGTTCCCCCACTCTCCTTGTAGTGGAGATGGCTATTAAAAAGGCTACCTTTGCTGAGAAGTGCAGCAACAAGCAGGAGGCTAAAGGTTCAAAAAGAGGTCCCATAAAAGAGTTGACAGTACTAAATTCAAATTCTGCAGTGAAGTAGGATCTCTGATGGTGGAAGCAACCTCTCTAGAGCTTTTAGGAAGCTGGTAGTCATAGGGTTAGAGATAAAGTCCTGCCCTCAATTTCAGCATTGCATGCCTGTACTGTGGCCAGATGCACCTTGATGGAGATGACTGCCAGACCTTTAAGGTGTAACAAATAATCCAAAATCTTTTGAATTGTAGATTGTGTAGGAGACACACCTTGACTAGTTGCCCAGTTAGAAGAAACTTCCAATTACTAAGGTAAGTAGATCTCTTGAATGGTTTCCTACTATTGAGCAGGACATTCTGAACTGCTACTGAACAGTGCACTTCCTCTGGGTTTAATTGCTGAGGAAGTAGGCCATGAGCTACACCGACTGAGGATTCAGGTGCAACACCTGCCCATGATTCTAGAATATCAGATTTTTTATTAGAAGTAGGTTCTTGAAGGGATGGCTTGTATAGGTCGGAGTACCACATGTCCTTGGCCAATCTGAAACAATGAGGATAATTTTGTCTCATTCTTGTTTCAGCTTGACAATAACCATGGGGATAAGAGGCACTGGTGGCTACATGTACAGCAGGTGCTTGTCCAATGAAAAGAGGAAAGCATCTGAGATGGACTCAGGATTGTGATCTATACTTGAACAGAATCAGGAATACTTCCAGTTCTGGAGAGCTGCAAGCAAACCAACTGTAGAGACAACCCCTTCTTGAAAAACTGATCTTAGAGTAGCCAGCTGGAGAGACCATTTGTGATCCAAATTGAATGACTTGTTCAGGCATCTGGACTCCCAGCAGGTGAGATGCTTTGAGGATTAGTAAATTCCACGTGCAGAAACCCACAGCTTAATTGCCTCCTGAGACAAGCTGTCTGATCTGACACCCTCCTGATTGTACACATAAAAACACTACTGTGGTATTGTCAGTGAGCACCTGGATGATTGATTTGATTCTGTCCTGTATGTGTGGAAGAAACTGACAAACTCTGGATATTGCATGTAACTCAAGAACATTTATGTGTAATTGGACCTTGTGAGAGACCACAAGCCATGATCCTTTAGATTGCCCAAATGCACTCCCCGCACCGTGGCAGAAGCATCCATCATCTGATCACAGAGGGGAGAGTTGGTGAGAATGGACTCCCCTACATGTCATGATTCATCCACCAACCTCTTGCCTGGAATAAACACTAGCTTGTCCAGATGGTGCATATGAGGGCAGTAACTGACCTGAGCTGTGTGTGCAAGCCTCTGAGATGCAGTCTGGAATAGGGGAGGGGAAGGTCACAAGTCCATGCTACCATAGGTCCCAGGAGCCTGACGCAGTTCCTTACTGAGTTTTGGGGACTGCTTCTGAATGGCACACAGAGGTCTCAAAGAAGAAACAACCTGGGTTGGAGCTGAAACCTCCAGGACTGCCCCATTAAATTCTATTCTCTGGAAGGCTTTGAGAATCAATGTCTCTTGTTCACTTCCAGGCCTAGGGATTGGAACAGAGAAAGCATCCAATAGATACTTCCTTCCACTTGGTGACAGGAATGACCCCACACCAACCATTCATCCAGTGATGAATCATCATTATGAATCTAGTGAAAGCCCTCAATGCAGATGATAGGCCAAATGGTAGATCTATGAACTGCAAGTGATCTCTTCCTATTATGCACCTTAGGAATATTCTGTGGCCTGGGTAGATTGCCATATGGAAATATGCATCTCACAAATCAAGGTCAGCATACCAATCACTTGGCTCTTATCAAGGGATAATAGCTACAAGAGAAACCACAAGAAACCTCAAGTTCTTGATGTATTTGTTCAAGTTCTGAAGGTCTAGAAGTGGTCCAAGACTCATTTTGTTTTGGATATAGGAAGTAGTGGGAGTAGAAACCCCTGTACTGATACTGAGGGGTCAATTCCTTTGTAACTCCCAAAGAATGAAGAGTTTGCACTTGTCTTAGTACAGACTTGGATATGGGTCCCTGAAAAGGGACAGGGAAGGGGGACTAAGGAGGGGAAAGAAAAATTTCAGGGTATATCCACATTCCACTGTTCTTAGCAGCCACTTGTTTGAGGTGATGGACTGCTACACACATAGGAAGTAGGAGAAACAGAGATCGGATCTGACAAGTAGGCTATCCTTGACAGAGAAGTCAAACAGGATCCTCTGAGGCCTGCAGCTGTCTGAATGAAAATGACCACAGAGGTAGATGGAGTAGGCCTTTTTCTAAGTTGTCTGTGCTTGTACCTGTACTGGTCCAGGTGTCTGGGTGGGTAATACTGCTGTTTCAGCTGAAACTGATGCTGAGCCATAGTGCTTTCCCAGGCTGGCATATAAAGACCAGTGATTTTTGCACAGCCCTGGATACTTTCAATGTGTGTACTTCCTTGTCAGGCTTAAAGAAGAATAAAGCACAGCCTTGAAGTAGGAGGTCTTCAAGAGTCTGCTGCACCTCTACAGGAATCCCCAACTGAAGCCACTAGAAATGGTGCATGGTTATGGCTGTTACCATGACCCTTGCAGCTAAGTCTGAAGCATCAAGGAAAGTCTGAAGAGCAGCTTGGAAGATCAAACAACTCTCCATCAGAAAGAACTGAAACTTTTTCCTACAGTACTCAGGTAGCTTGTTTAGGAATTTGAACATAGTATCCACATTTGAATAGCCATATCAGGATAAGAGAGTCTGATGGGTAGCTATATGCAGATGTACCACTGCAATTGAATAATACCTTTTATCAAAAATATATATATAATTTTTGTGTTTCCCTTTCTTTGAGGGAAGCTTTTGCTCTACCTTGGCAGTGGTCGTTTATTTATTACCTACCATTACCAGAGAGTCTGGCATGGAAGTGTTGATAGAAGTGTGCATATGTCTGGGACAGAACTTGGCATTTATGTTCTATGCACTTTGCCACACGCATGACTGATGAAGGGGTTTGCCATAGGGATGTAATGAGCTGCATTATAGCCTTACTTACAGGAAGGGCATCTTTCCCTGATATAGCTAGGGTGTAAAATGTCCATGAGATTATGAGGACTCTGCTCCAAGAGCTCCATCTGGATACCAAGTGATGTAGCCATCCTTTCCAGGAGCTTTGGGTAGAGCTTAATGTCATCTAGTACCAGAGAAGACACTTCAATACCAGAGCCTGATCCAGTGACAAGGATGAAATATTCAAAGAAGGTAGGGTAGAAACCTCCAGAGACTGGTCTTGCACCACAAATATAGATAGCAGGTTGTGGAAAGTCCTGGTCTTGAGTGTGTGGCAGCTGCTTTGCACTGATCACAAGCGACTTCTCTGTACCAGGTGGGAAACCCTCCCTTCTCGGTGATCTGTTTCTGTAGACTAATGGGGAAGCAAAGCTGGTTACTGGAAGCATTCCTCAAGGCACCCATTAGGGCCAATAATGGGGCTGATATGGTATCAGACTCCAGTTGTGCCTGAACCAGGCACTCTATTCTTTCAGCCTGCTCTGGTCAGGATGTCTATGAGTGTAACATAAGAACATAAGAACAGCCGTACTGGGTCAGACCAAAGGTCCATCTAGCCCAGTATCCTGTCTACCGACAGTGGCCAATGCCAGGTGCCCTAGATGGAGTGAACCTAACAGGTAATGATCAAGTGATCTCTCTCCTGCCATCCATCTCCATCCTCTAACAGAGTCTAGGGACACCATTCCTTACCCCATCCTGGCTAATAGCCATTAATGGACTTAACCTCCGTGAATTTATCCAGTTCTCTTTTAAATGCTATTATAGTCCTAGCCTTCACAACCTCCTCAGGCAAGGAGTTCCACAAGCTGACTGTGCGCCGTGTGAAGAAGAACTTCCTTTTATTTGTTTTAAACTTGTGGCTTATTAATTTCATTTGGTGACCCCTAGTTGTTGTATTATGGGAATGAGTAAATAACTTTTCCTTATCTACTTTCTCCACATCACTCATGATTTTATATACCTCTATCATATCCCCCCTTAGTCTCTTTTCCAAGCTGAAAAGTTCTATCCCCTTTAATCTCTCCTCATATGGGACCCGTTCCAAACCCCTAATCATTTTAGTTGCCCTTCTCTGAACTCTTTCTAGTACCAGGATATCTTTTTTGAGATGAGGAGACCACATCTGTACACAAGTATTCAAGATGTGGGTTTACCATCGATTTATATAAGGGCAATAATATATTCTCTTTCTTATTCTCTATCCCCTTTTTAAAGATTCCTAACATCCTGTTTGCTTTTTTGACTGTCTCTGCACACTGCGTGGATATCTTCAGAGAACTATCTATGATGACTACAAACTTTGCCACTTCACTTTTTACCCCTTTCTCCAGATCATTTATCAATAAGTTGAATAGGATTGATCTTAGGACTGACCCTTGGGGAACACCACTAGTTACCCCTCTCCATTCTGAGAATTTACCATTAATTCCTACCCTTTGTTCCCTGTCTTTTAACCAGTTCTCAATCCATGAAAGGACCTTCCCTCTTATCCCATAACTTATGTAAAAGCCTTTGGAGAGGGACCCTGTCAAAGTCCTGGAGGATGCCCTGCACTCCCTGAAGGGGGAGACATAGGAACCCACTTCAGACTCCAGCAAGGATCAGAATGCTCTAAAGGCAAGGGTGATGTGGTACTAGAAGGTGTCATCAGAGATCAGGACAGTGACATATGACAGGACTGAGATATCAGGGGCAACATCAGGGGCTTCCTAGCTATTGGTACCATGCACTGAGGCAAAGCAAAGCATGTAGTCTGGGTGAAGTCATAGAGAAGACCGAGGACCTCTGGTCACAGTTACTATAACAGATCCCAATGTCAGTGCTGATGTCTGCACTGCATGTGACAGCCCCAACAAGGTGCGGTTAGTTTGGACGAGCAGTGAAGTGGTACCAAGCGGAAGAGCAGATCTTTTGCAGCTACATAGGCCTCTGGCATGGTCAGTACCAATAATGTTCACTGCCCTACCAACATCACCGATGTCTTGATCATCCTGGAATGGGTACAGAAGTCAAAGGCCATGCTCTATGAGAGCCAGTATGGGGTAGTACCAGGGAGTGGCAAGCCAAAAGGTATACTCTGCCTTTGGTATTGGAGTGGCTAATCTCTGGGCAGAAAAATCCCACACTGAGCACTCTGAGAAAGATGAAGCAGTAATTTTTTTTGGCTTTGGAGGTCAAGAGTGGTTTGAGCATTTATGCTTTTTAGAGAACTGCCCTAGCAAAGAGGATAAAGTGGTTAATGGCCTGTATTACAACTGTTGTTCTTTGAGATGTGGTTTATTCATGTATTCCACACAGGAATGTGTGCACACTCAGCAAGCTGGAGCCAGATTTCTTTCTGTTACAGTACCCATCAAGCTGGCACAGGCACCCTGCACCTCCTCATGGCCCCGTTCCAAGACTATATAAGTGTGGTGCCAACCCAACCTTCCCCTCTCCCCTTCCGCCCTCAGTTCCTTTACATTGGAAATGTGTCTGAAAACTCCAGTGCAGAGGGAACACAGGGCAAGTGGTGGAATACACATGTGAACCATAATTCAAAGTACGGTTACAATAGGGCTAAATAATCACATTTTTTTCTTAGAGTGTTTGATGGGTGCAGCTACAGAAAATACACAAACAATGGGACCAAGGAGTTGAGCAGATGCATATGAAGGTGCACATATCACAGAATATCAGGGCTGGAAGGGACCTCAGAAGGTCATCTAGTCCAACCCCCTGCTCAAAGCAAGACCAACCCCCAACTAAATCATCCCAGCCAGACCTTAAAAACTTCTAAGGAAGGAGATTACACCACTTTCCTAGGTAACCCATTCCAGTGCTTCGCCACCCTCCTAGTAAAAATTTTTTTCCTAATATCTAACCTAAACTTCCGCCAATTTGACACCATTAGTCCTTGTTCTGTCATCTGCTACCACTGAGAACAGTCTAGATCCATCCTCTTTGGAACCCCCTTTCAGGTAGTTGAAAGCAGCTATCAAATCCCCCCTCAATCTTCTCTTCTGCAGACTAAATAATCCCAGTTCCCTCAGCCTCTCCTCATTCATCATGTGCTCCAGCCCCCTAATCATTTTTGTTGCCCTCTGCTGCCTTCCAGTCAAGGGTCAAAGTATGGGTAGATGGCACTCGGGACTAACTGCTCAGGGGGCTAGTAGGAAGGGATTGGAAGATTAACATGTACAGATACTTTGGATTGGCTGTGATTGCATATTTTCACTGCAGTTATCTCAGGTCACCAATAACTGGGATAAACTAACTTTTGATCATGTAATTAAAGAGCACATTATAATGCATACTCAAGGAGCTGAACCCAGGCAATTCTGGAATTTCTTAGCTTTGATTTCTTGACTTTGCAAGCCTGATAATGTTCTTTTAACTTTGTGTGTAATACAGCTATTATTGAAAAAGACTAAATGAGTGTATCTCAGTAAAGCATATTTGTATGGCTAGGCATTAATATTTAAAATGACTAAGAAAGTGAAAATGAGAATACATGGATAAGATTGATTCTATAGCCTGACAATTAGAGCAGTCACCCAGGATGTAGGACACCCAGGATTCAATCCCTCTGCTCCAATTATTCTTGTCTTATTTATCCACAATGCAACATTTCCAACAGGAGGGACTGAAGGACTCCCTACATTAGACTTATAGCCCAATGGTTAGAATAGTCACCTTACAGTTGACAGATCCTGGTTCAAATCTCTTCTCTCTCTTAGATGGAGAGGGGACTTGAACCAGGGCTTTCCCACCTCCTAAGTGAGTACCCTAACTACTGGGCTAAAAGTTTTGAGGGAGATCCTATCCCTCCAGCTATTATGTGTAAGCTCATCTATTGGGGCCTGATCCAGTAGGCAGGCTCTGAACACATCTATCAGATCTGGCCCCTCAGGAGAGTTAGGTTGCTGAATGCCCATCTTCCCCTCGTTTGTGAATCACTATGGGGCTTAGGCAGGAGATAGGATTTGGATGCCCAAAGGGAGGCAGCAATGCCTCTACTCAGAGGCAGTCGCAGGTTAGCAGTGAACTTCTACTCATTTTCAAAAGTGATTTAGGCTCTTAGGCACTTAGGAGTCCTCCTACTTGCTCCTAAGTTACTATTGAAAATGGGGTTTAAGTGCCTGTGAAAATTGTATCCTATGTGGCTATTATGATTTAATAAAAAAAGTAATTTGTTCTTTGTTTCTCAGTACACACAACATGGAAAATCTTACCTTTGAAAATCCTGCCCAAGCCTCTGAAGTCCATTTGATCAGAACAGTTAAATACTACTACATATTTTCCCAGAGCTTTTCCCATATCTTTTGTAGTTTCTGTTTTACCAGTTCCAGCTGGTCCTGCTGGAGCTCCTCCCATGTTCATTCCCAAAGCCTGAGCTAAGGTTATATAGCATCTGTAAATGTTAATTCAAATTTGTAATTAACTACAGATGAAATTGAGAAATAAAATCTATATGCATATAATAAAGCAATATTAGCCCCCTCAACATGCCAGCCAGCATATCTGAGTCAACACATTTCAGGGGGTGTTGTAATTTGTGGCTAGTACAAGGAAAACAGTAAATTATTATCCTCCTACCCTTCCCCCACCTCCAGGAAAAGGGAGAGCAGGGAGGGAATTGAGCCTCAGAGATATTTCTCTGAGGCACAATGCCTCCTGGGGCAACTGTAGTTAAAGACACAATCCAACCTTTCTTTAACAAAAGCCTAACTTGTGACCCTGCTTTGCTTGGCCAAGCTGGACCATCTGGGAGAGTAAGGAGGCCACCCAACGCCCACTGCTTGATTTACCCAGACTTGGGTCTGTTGTAGAGCACAACCCCTGTTCTCTGGATATTCATCCCAGTGAGATAATGGATAGGAAAGGGTGGAGAGAGACAGAGTGAATAAAGCCTTAGGTCAGAATAGGTGTCCATACCCAAGAAATAAATAAGATGCATCATTTCAAGGGATGCAGAATTTACTCAGAGGCCAGGAATGACTGTGCCTCTCTGAGTCACAGTTCCTTTGTAAAGGTACTCCTACAGAGGAGCATTTAGGTATAAGTCACCCTTGCTCAGGGCCAAGTCTAAAGATTTAATCTAACCCCAAATGAGCAGAATTCCACTAAGCATAAATTAATTCTAGGGTTGTGATAAAGAAAATATAGGACATTTGAACAATTAAGGGACAAAAGTAGGTTACTGGACTGTTAGCCTATGAGCCAGACAACTTTTTGGTACCATCCGGGGGAGGGGGGGAGAGCAAATTCCCATTTTTTTAAATATTATTTCATACATATTACAAAAATATGTGATGGACCTTTCTGCATGGTAGCTTAAAGGTGGAGGTAGGCCTGTTTCCATGGAAATAGTACTAGTAAGCAGAGGCACTGGGTGAACAATGGGTATAGGCAATATTTTGACTAAAAATGAATATACGTCTTCACCCAATTTTGGGTAATTACTTTTTTTACATTAATGATGAATACTTTTTTACATTAATAATGAATACTATGAAAAAATGTCTCATTTGCATAACCATTAACATGGCAACTTCCCAAATACATAATAATGGCGTCATGCTTCAAATGAAAAATGATTTGATTCTACATGGATTTCTAAACTTAAAATCATTTTTGGTAGTTTTTGTATATTATAAGGTACTGTGACTTACGATTTACATATTTTTCCTGTGTTTGCTTCAGATTTGACTGTGATGCTATTGTGATTACCGAATGAACAATCGAATCTGATTCAGAGGTTTCCAAAAAGCATTCACAAACTGAGTAAAAGGTCTAAAAACATGTGTGTGATATGTGATGTGGAGGCTTCTTTCACAGAACTGACCAAACCAAGAGACATGGAATCATGGAAGAATCTTTTAAGAGACAGAGATCCAAAAATGTGCCACCATTATTCACTATAAAAAGACACCAATGAAGCAACAAACATTTTACCACCTAAACTGCAGAAAGATATTTACACACAAGAAAACTCTGCAATAGCATGAAAAATAGGCAAAATGCTCCACCTGTATTTAGTGGGGTGACTGCCCTACTCCCTGAGAGTGTGGGTTGCAGCAGGCCAGTGTGCCTGTGCAGACAGGCAGCCAATTAGAGAAGGGCTTGTAGGGAGCCAATTGGGGCCCAGATTGGAGACAGCCAATCAGGGTCAGTCTCAGTCCTATAAAAAGGCTGCTCAGGAAGGGGAGAGTCAGTCTGTCCCAGGCCTTTGACAGGGGAAGGTCACTCTCCAGAGCAAGGAGACTAGCACCGTAGACAGCACAGTGCTGGACAGGCTCAGGGAGCAGAAGGGACCTCTAGCCTGTAGCCTGCCAGGCTTCAGGCCTTGAAGGGAAGGGCCTAGTGGGTGCAAGGGGCCATAGGAGAAGTGGCCCAGGGAAGTGGACAGATAAGGGGAGAGAAGGAAGACAACGAGGCTGCCACCAGAGGGTCCCTGGGTCAGGACCCAGAGTAGAGGGCGGGCCTGGACCCCCTCCCTCACTATACACCCAGTACACTATGAAGAGGCCATTCACAATGCTCAAGTTAAGAAAGAAGTATGGTCTCTGCTCAGGCAAACAGATGTAAATAACCAATCATCTCCTAGATTGAGTTCAACATCCAAGCATGCAACAAGGTCAGTATGATTCAGAACAAGGTTGGGTATCTGCTGATCATGAATGCACCACCAATGGAGATGTCCACAGCCTAAAAAAATCCTTAATCAGACTCTGAAAATATTTGGAAAAAACTCAATTTATGTCTTACAAAGTATGTGTCTTTGACCACGCATTGTATGCAGAAATACTGTGGAAGAATGACAAAAAATGATAATATTCCAATCCATAATTATCAGAATGGGAGCATTTCATAAAATATGCAATATGATGGCAATCATTGGGAAAAGATTCCAATGATCTTGGGAGTCCAGTATTACTGCTGAAAGTTCCATCTAGGTATACTGCAGGGACGCAAACACCACTGATCTGTTAGACTACATAAATCAGTCTACAAGGTCCTGCTGAAATTAGTCAGGAAGGGCTTTTATACCTGGATGGAGGACCACCATCTGATTGATTTACAAAGCCTCAATGACACAAACTAGATGGAGAAGCAACATAAACCAGTTGAATGATGTCCTCAGCAATTCATCCTGTGTTTGGATTTCAGCTTTTTAACATGTACCTGAACCATTGGAGTAATGAAAACAGCGACTTATCGGCATTCTAGATGAATTAAACTGTTATGGTTGTTATGGTTCCTGGCCTTTTTCTCAAGCATCCAGGAAAGGTGAATGAGCTTCTTCACCTAACCATGACAGCAGTCATGATATCTTAGTGTTTTGGCTTATGACAAGCAAAATTACACAAGATATCTGCTAGTGTTCTTCATACAGATGCCATGGTTGGAGAAAGAACATCCTGAGGTGTGTGATCATTTCAAAACAGAGGCTCCTCTGTACAGATGGGGTCATGAAACCTGTTGGAAAAATTCCTGTAGATCAGGCCATTCAGGAGACTGTCAATAAAGACACAGACAGCAGATAGGACCAAAGGATTCAGTCCTGAGGCTGGGGCAGTGAACAGGTATTAACTAACTGCAGAGTGCAGAAATACCTCTTTTTAGGAAACTAAGGCAAACGGTACAGGTCCAGACACCTGGTATATCTCATGCAGATCTTGGGCCACCCAGGTTACAGAGAGATGAAAAAGATGTCAGTCACTGACAAATACATTGGAGAAGACCTGGGTCAATCCATTTGTAGAACTAAATGAATTAGTCTGTCTCTTCATTTGTTCTGTAGCTCCTGAAGATGTTAGCGAGGATCTGTATGATGGGACTCACTCGCTCCATGCTGGATGGGGAAGAGTTAACCCTACATTGTGGACTGAGGAAAACATGCCCCCTTCACTCTACTGGGCATTCTCCAGGTGCACTGGTATAAAAGGGAGCAGCTACCCTCAGTTGGGGCTGACTGCCAGGGAGAAAGGATATAGTCTGATGGTGCCTGCCAAGAACCAGCTGCTGCCCAAGGCCGTGGGGGCTGGAGACATGGTAATTCAGGCAGACACCAAGGTACCCATGGAGACCTCACTGCATCCAGAGTCACCAGGAACAGCACAGACCAGAGAATCCGTCGATAACAGAGATGCCCAGACCAGGACAGTGGGAACTATGGTAGGAAGCAGCCCAGGGTGCTTCGATAGGGACCTGATTAGTAAACCAGAATTTTTGAGTCAGTGTGTTTTGGTTGGACATTCCTCCCCCACCAGACTCTGACTCAGTGGCATGTGCCCCTGCCATGATCAGGGCCCTGGGTTGGGGTCCAATGGAGAGGGAAGGCCCAGACCCCCCTACCTGGGCCATGACCCCCTTTCCTGTGCGTGGTGGCCCCCATTCTGACTGATCTTGGCCTCTAGGCCTTACTGCCCTGCTGACAAGTGTGAATTTACTGACTGTCGACTAGGCCTTATTGCCCGTCTCCCTGGGGCAAATCTACTGACTGTACCTGCTAGGCCTTACTGCCCCACTAGGAGGGGCAATGCTATAGACTGATCAATAGACCTTACTGCCCATTAAGATGGGTGAACCTATTGACTTTGGCCATTGGGCCACACTGTCCATCTATTAGGGGTGAGTACATTGACTCGGGTTTAGGAGGCTGTGTGGGGTGCACTCGCCCCACACCGGATGGGGTTTTCCCCCCAACACTGTCATAATTTGTTACATGCAAAGGAGAAAAACGAAGGTGCATATATAGCATTCAGACATGACATAGGCTAGAAACTGTGCAGCCAACCCAGGACTCCTATGATAAGCTGCCAAAGCAAAAACAAAAGACATTCAGTGATAAAGAAATCCAGGAAAACAAAAGCCTCAAAACAAGGAGATTGTATTAAAAGTGGATCACATACCCCACATGCATCAACTAGGAATCTGGACATTAGAAAAGTACTGCAGCACCCCTTACGACCACTACCCCAGGCTTTCACCATCTTTGATGGCACCACAAGGAAGACAAATAAAGCAAGCCCGAGAAGGAATTTTGAGAAAAAGTTGGCATAATCCCTAGCCCATCTGCTTACACCAGAGGTGAGCAAACTATGGCCCACGGGCCACATCTGGCCCACAGGACCGACCAGGGATGCTTGCCCCTGGTCCCTCCCCTGCTGTCCCTCCTCCCCCGCAGCCTCAGCACGCCATGCCACCAGCCTGGCAGCTTGGCTGGCTCCGGTTGGGCGTCACAGCTCAGGGTGCCCTGGCATGGCCCCTCCAACAATAGGGGGCCCAGGGCTGGACATTCAGGCAGCTGAACACTGGCACCCCCCTGCGAGGGGGAGGGGCTGCACTGCAGGGGCACGGGAGCAGGAGAGCAGTGCAGGTGGAGGGAGCACAGCAAATGCAGGCGGAGGACTCAGGAGAGAAGTGGCACTTTGAAGAGGAAAACCACCGCTTCTCTCCACCTGTGTGGCTGCCCTGCTCCTCCTGAGTCCTCCCCTCATGTTCACGGGGGGGTCCCATGAGCAGGGATCCTGGGAGGGGCGGCCAGGGGACAAGGTGTGGGGGGGTTGGATGGGTCGGGGGCCAGGCAGTTTGGGGAGGCACAGCCTTCTCTACCCGTCCCTCCATACCCATTTGCAACCCCAATGTGTCCCTCAGGCCAAAAAGCTTGCCCACCTCTGGCTTACACGATAGATGGAATGGGTCTTGTACACAAAATAAATATTAAGAACAAAATATATGGTGATCTGTCAGAGAATGTGTAAACTTTGAAGACTAGCACTGACAGTGACAGGATAGATGTGATCTCCAGCATGTTCAATGACAACTTTTAGTGGGTTGGTTTGATCAGCCAGTAGATTTAGTGGTCTGGGCTTCCAACTTCAGTCTCTCTCTCAGTTCAATATGACTTGGCCCTTTGGCTTAGGTCCCTGCTGGACCAGCTTCTATACCTGTAACCCCTTGCCCTGCCCTTCTTGGGACAAGATATAAGGGGTTCTGGCCCAGGGCCCTAAAAGTGTAGCAGCTTGGGATGGCCTGAGACCAGCCCCTCAAAATTTGGCCCATTGGCCACATCCTACCACACCCTGTGTCTCAGTTTGGCAATTGGCTTCAGTCCCTGCCTCGAACCCCCACCATCTAGGACTGATGACTGCAGCCCTCTGGTGCCCTTGCCCCACATTTTACCTCCCTCTTGGGTAGTATCAAGGGGTGGGGGGAAGACTCACAGCCAAACCCCCACAGTAGCAGTTTCTTCTCCTGCTGCTACAGAGTAGTGCTCCTTCAGGAAATAGCTTCTGTATTTTCTCTCCCAAAGCTCTCTTAATACTGGTCTTTTCCTCAGAAGTGTGCTCAGCAGTGCCTGAGGGGCTGAGCTTTCCTGGCCCAGTCCTGCTGCAGTCCTTTCCCTGTCTCAGCCTTTGTGTGAAGTCTGTAAACTCTACCACACATCTCCATTAAAAATTCAGAGATGGAAAATAGAAGGGCAGAACCTGAAGTTCTGTTGAAGAACATTAGATCTTCTGGCCTGATATAAACAATGGAGGTGTTTTCTTGAATGTTCTACCAGCAAGACTGCTTTCATCAAGTTCTTATGTGAAGAATGGAAAAAGTCTTATTTCCTGGAGAAATGTATATGGTGAGATAATGTATATGACATACAGGAGTACTGCATAACAAGCTTACCAAACTTTCTGGACTTGTCCTCTTCAGAAAAATCACACACATGGATAATGTTACATGCAAAGAATGCATCAAAGAACCATGAAATCAATGGTATCTAAGGACACTGATGTGCCAATTCTTATCCTTGCTCTCTTCAAAGACATTGGCAAAAATCTATGCAAGATCTGGTATCAAAAAATCAAAGAAGATGTAACCAAACTTGGCCATCACTTCACTCTCAGTCAGGTACTTACACAGAAGTATAATGCGCTGGCTTTCCTTGTCTTTCTAAGTGAAAGATTTTTTACCTTATCTGTTGCATCCGATGAAGTGGGTATTCACCCACGAAAGCTCATGCTCCAATACATCTGTTAAGGAAGTCTGCTCAGCCCTGTTGGGAATGCATGCATTCCCTAGGTGTGATTCTGTTAGCATATTTGCAAGATGTGGGGAAGTTATTGGCCTACAGATAATCACCAGAAAAGAGTACCTTTATTGAGCACTGGCAGAGCTAGGGCAACACGGGGTCTTATTTAAAAACCTTTTGTCACCATCTTCAGGAATTCACCTGTACAATATATGTAGCTAAGTCAAATATCACAGAGGTAAATGAGCTAAAATAACAGAGCTGTTCCAACCTAAGAAGGGAGATGTTGAATCTGGCCTGCTTCCTCTGTCCAAAGACTGCCTCTATCTGAATGCTTTGTGCCAATTACGAGGCTGCTGTCTGGTATAGGAGTCTGGAGAAGTATCCTGTCATAACCAGCCAAAGCATGGGGCATAGCTGGGTCATTTAAAAGGGTGATCTGACAACGGAATTGATGAAAGGCTGGCCTGCCCCTGAGGTAATCTTGCAGCTGAGAGTTTGAAAATGCATCAAATAATGTAAATTACCTGGATTGCCAGTGCCTTACAAATGGACTCAAATGCTCTCTATCACATATTTTGCAAATGTGTGAGGACATGGATGAGGAGGATGTGACAGTATGGAGCAAAGTTTAGATCATGAAGATGAGGATACAAATGGAGAGGACATTCTAGTCAGCTGCTGAATACTGGATTGTTAGTGGGTTAACCATTTCATATTATTGTGGACTTGATACATCACTCAATGTAGTTATGGCAGAACATACAATAACCTTAGTAGCATTGAGAAAGCATCAACAACACAGAAAGAGACATTTCTATTAATTATGTAGTATTTAGATGGGGGAGTTGTATTAATTACATGTTTTGTATATAAAAAGTTGAAATTAATGTCTTTAACATGATACCAAAATGCTCCTTTTTGCTTACTACTTAACAATGTGTTGAATAACATAATCAAAGTTTTTTTCCTTTCTCTTAAGTCATTATATAACACATTTGCTTATTATGAATTTTTTCAAAAATTGATAGCTAACCAAACAACCCCCGAACAGGCTCAATTCTACCACTAAGTTATTCTTCAGAAAGGTTCACCATAAATCTGTTGATACAAAGCTGTTTAAAATGCAGGAAGAGATTTTTTTCCCATCCAAATTGGTACCAATGTGCAATTTTTTTTTACGGTTTAGTTCATAACTATGTCCCTGGAGTTCCAGGAGAATACTGACTGCAAATTCACACTCTTTGCAGTTGTACCCTCAGAACCACTTATCAGGAATGGGCTGGGCAGATGTCCTCTCACAGATCTGGATCCTAAAGTAAGATTACACATAATGGACCTAAGCGCTAACAGGCCTCAGTTTTTTCAACAATTTGAAACGTGTATTTCATACCTGATTTCAATACACAGGACTAGAAAAATCAGCTAAATGAAGATATGGCAAGGGATAATGGAATACCAAGAACTAGAAAACTCTGTGACTAAGGGAAGTGACTTCAGTGCTTGTACATGAATGCATGGAGCCTGGGCAATAAAATGGAGGAACTGGATAAACTAGTGCAGGAGGTCAAATCGGATATTATAGAAACATGGTAGAATAGGAGTCATTAGATGGATGCACAACTGGTTGGAAAAGCATACTCAGAATAGTTATCGATGGTACAGAGTCAAGCTGGATGGCCACATCAAGTGGGGTCCTACAGGGATCTGTTCTGGGTCTGGTTCTATTCAGTTTCTTCATATATGATTTTAATAATGGCATAGAGAGTACACTTATAAAGTCTGCAGATGATACCAAGCTGGGAGAATTGAAAGCACTTTGGAAGACAGGATTATAATTCAGAATGATGGTTGACAAACCAGAGAAACCAGTTAAAATAAATAGGATTAAATTCCATGAGGACAAATGCAAAATACTACACTTAGGAAGGATCAGCTGCATGAATACAAAATGGAAAATGACTGCCTAGGACAGTACTGCAGCAAAGGATCTGGAGATCATAGTGGATCACAAACTAAATGAGTCAACAATGTAATTCTGTTGCAAAAAAAAGCAAACATTCTGGGATGCATTAGTAGGAGTGTTGTAAGCAAGACATAAGAAGTAATTCTTTCATTCTACTCAGCATTGATAAGGCCTCAACTGCAGTATTGTGTCCAGTTCCAAGCACCACACTTCAGAAAAGATGTGGACAAATTGGAGAAGTTCAAAGGAGAGTAACAAAATGATTAAAATCCTAGAAAACATGACCTATGAGGAAAGATTGGAAAAAACTGGGTTTGTTCAGTTCGCAAAATTGATGACTGAGGGGGAATATGACAGTCTCCAAGTACATAAAAGGTTGTGTGATAGACCCAGGCCAGTTGGGAACAGCAGAGTAGTAGAAGGGAGACATACTAGCCACTGGATAAGCAGTTTTCTGTTCCCTGAGTGACCAGAGCAGGATCTGCTCCAGGCTAATGAGAACACCTGACTCCAATTAACCTGCTAAGAGTCAGGTGAGGATGTTAAGCACCTGACTCTAATTAAGGCCCCTCTGATGCTATCAAAGGGCTCACTCCAGTCAGGCCAAAGAGAGCCAGGGAGACAGAGGAGAGGAAGTGCGTGCGAGGAACTGGGAGCAACAGGCATGCAAGAAGCTGAGAGTGAGTAGTCGTACTGCTGGAGGACTGAGAAGTACAAGCATTATCAGACATCAGGAGGAAGGTCTGATGGTGAGGACAAAGAAGGTGTTGGGAGGAGGCCATGGGGAAGTAGCCCAGGGAGTTTTACCTGTTGCACAACTGTAACAGGAGGCACTCTAGAAAGCTGCAGTCCACAGGGCCCTGGGCTGGAACCTGGAGTAGAGGGCAGGCCCGGGTTCCCCCCAAACTTCCCAATTCCTGATCAAACACAGGAGGAATTGACTTGGACTGTGGCTTCTACCAGAGAGGAAGCTCTCTGGGCTGTTTCCCAACCCACAGTGTGAATCTTTGAGGCGTGCAAATCCGCCAATAAACGCAGGACCCATCAAGGTAGAGGAATAACTTTGTCACAGTTGTTATCAAGAAGAGGATCAAAAAATTGTTCTCCTTATGCACTGAGGACAGGACAAGTAATAATGGGCTTAAATTGCAGTAAGAGATTTAGGTTAGACAACAGGAAAAACTTCCTCCTGTAACAGTAGTTAAGCACTGGAACAAAATTACCTAGGAAGGTTGTGGAATCTGTCACTGGAGGTTTTCAAGAACAGATAGACAAGTACCAGTTGGGAATGGTTCAGATAATACTTAGTCCTGCCTCTGTGCAAGGGACTGGACTAAATGACCTAACTGTGGTCCCTTCTAGTCCTACATTTATGATTCTTAGGAAAAATCAGTAACTAGCTTTCAGTTGTAGTGAGTGGTTTATATCAATTCATATTGGTTTACATTTTCAAGGTAATCTTCACAAGCAAAGGAGCTGGAATCTTTAACTTAATGGAAGATGTATTTTTCCTTTAGATTGTTAGATCCTATACCCTGTGAAGGAGTGATCAACTCCCATCAGGCACATCCCTGGGTGGCAGCTAGAGGAATATCCCTGCATATGCCAGACAGTTGAAAAGATCCAAATAAGGAATCTCAGAACAACTGGAGGCATCTCTCAGCAGGATGTGTTGGATAGCTGGTGGTGTGGCTCCTTCCATAAAATGCCCACACAGGCCCTATGACAAGGACATCAAGGTGATTAAAGACCGCCTTAAAATAAGTCTTGCTGGGGCAGATGAGCTCCCTAACCTAGGGAGGCAGCTCAGCTAGGAGAAGGGGAAGGTGATCCATAAAGCTTGTCCATTAGATATGCTCACGTGAACTAATGTCTAGGTCAAGTGTACCTCAGAGTGAGCTCTGCAAGTGATGTACAAAAACTTTGCCTGACTTGTAACCTAGATTAGGGCCACTAAGTTTAAAGAAGTGAGTAAGCTGACATACGCAACATGGAACAGGGAAATGCTGTCTGGAAGAAGCTTGAAGCTATGTGAGGTCTTAGAGAAGAGTAAATCTGACATGTGAACAAGAGACTAAATTGAGAGATTGTAAAGTTCAGATGCTGGAGGAGGGTTAGAAAAATCTACTATTCAGTGAGTTCAACCTCCTGAAATGGAGAATTTGTACAACTGAGGCTATGATAGCTTAGGCAGGAGGACCCACAATAAAAGGTTATTACAGGCAGAGAACTTAGAAAAGTGAAAGAACTAAAATACCTAGGATTAATGGTTGGTGACAGTGGTGTCCTCCTAAGTGATGCCTAGCATTGTTTCAAAGCCACAGTATAAATGGTGGGAGCTGACCCCAGTTCTCTGTGATAAAGAGATGTCCATGAAGGTACAGTAAAACTAATTCAACCCACCCTAATGGATGGAACAGAGACTTGGCCAGCCACAAGAAAAGGAATCATCCACCACAGAAATGAAGATGTTGAGATGGTCAAATGGTTCAATGTTCTGTGATCAGAAATGAAATGAAGACAAGTGAGTGAGACTAGGATACATTGGTATAGATATATCCAGTGAATATCCAAGAGTTATATTGGTAGGATGATCCTTGCAATGATCATGGATAGAAGATGACCAAGGGGGAGGCCAAAGACTCACTACATGGACTGGATATCAGTGGACCTTAGAAAGAGACCAATTTGCATGACAGCCAGGTGCACAATCATGAGTATTGGAAGAAAGCTACAAAAATTGCTAACTGTTAATAGGGAAGTAACAAAAAGGAAGATGAGGAGATTTCTAAGTCCCCCACATCAAACTGTTGAGCCAAGTCCAGGAATCTCTTGGGCCTCAAATAGCAATTCTATCACCAAGTTATTATATAATATAATATTTCCTAAATGATAAAATACTATACTAATAAACACATTTCTACTGTTAATTAAATCATTGCTGAGAAGAGTGAAGAGATCATATTTCTGTAGGAGTTTTAAAGTATGTAGATTAGTGAGATTCTATTTTATTACATGAAAAAGAGGCATGGGTGCCTATTCAAACATACAGGAAGATATTCACTACATGTTTTGGAACATATTGTACAATTTTATATTTACAGCAGTCCAGAGTATTATATAAAAGAAGTCACTCTGCATATTAAACAGTTTTTTGGCTTCCCCCAACCCCCAAGAAAAACATTGTTTCTCACCTATCAGTCAGAGGAGTTATAACCAGACGATCAGTGCATCCCAGAAATTCATTCTGGTAAATAAAATCAACATTTGTAATGGATACCCAAACTTGATCCACATCTTCCTTAAAATAAAATCGACTCTGCTTTAGCCATTCAAAATCAGTTACTGACTTGATATGCATTTTTACCTTAAACAAAAAGAAAAATAAGCCATAAATTACAGATGCACAGTAGCCCAGTATTAGGTCTTATATAATGAGTAACTGCATTAGAATAATAAAGATAGAACATTTCACTATACTTGCATGACCACCTGTTTCAAGATTCGGTAGGACTAAAGCTGAATACATTTCTGCACTGCATAAAGAACTTATTTTTAAAGTTTATATTCAGAAAATCTTCTGACAATTTGAATCCATATAAGAAACCTATTACTCACGTACAGTAAAGCTCCCACTGCTTTAACAGGAACACACAAAGCAAGATCATGAGGGACAAACAAAATGTTTTGGTCTAGCACAAAACCAACATAGAAATGCAGGGCTGGAAGGGACCTCCAGAAGTCATCAAGTCCAGCCTCCTGCATTGTGGCAGGACCAAGTAAATCTAGACCCTCCCTGAGAGGTATTTGTCCATCTGCTTAAAAACCTCCAATGCTGAGGATTCCACAACCTCCCTTGGAAACCTATTCCAGAGCTTAACTATCCTTATAATGAGAAACTATTTCCTAATATCTAACCTAAATCTCCCTTGCTACGGATTATGCCTATTATGTCTTGCCCTACCTGCGGGGGACATGGAGTACAGTTGCTCACAATTGCCTTTATAACAGCCCTTAACTTATTTGACAATTGTTATCTGGTCCCCCCATTCCCTCAGTCTTCCTTTTACAAGGCTAAACAATGCCCAGTTTTTTTAACCTTTCGTCATAGTTCTGGTTTTTTAAGCCTTTTCTCATTTTTGCTCTCCTCTGGACTCTCTCCAATTTGTCCACATCTTTCTTAAAGAGTGATGCCCAGAATTGGATGCAGTATTCCAGCTGAGGCCTCACCAGTGCCAAGTAGAGTGGGACAATTACCTCCCATGTTTTACATAGGACACTCCTGCTAATACACCCCAGAATATTAGGCTTTTTCACAACTGCAGAATATTGTTCATTTAATCAGAGCTCAGATAACATTCAGAGTTTGTAACACAGCCTCAGCCTTGGTTGTATGAGTCGTTGGGGAAAAATGCTATGTGAATGGACTGTCTTAAATGAAAGTCATAAATTGCTTTCAGAAGAAATTTAGGGTATGGCCACACTAACTTTATCCCTGTGAAAATTTGTATGTGAAAGGTTCACATGAGCTTCAAATCACAAACCCTGCATGTCAATGTAATTGCAATGAGGAATGCTGTCTTCTTAGACAACTGGAGTAATGGGCATGAGGCTAATGGCTCCAATGGGGGTCCCAACAAATTGGTTAGTACCACATTAAGATTCCAATATGGAGAGGGTAGTCTTATGGGGGGTGGGGAGGAGCGGAAACTTTCAGAAGACCTTTCACAAACATTTAAACATTAAAAAACAAAAACAAAACATTGTGGTCTTTATAACATGGCCAGCTGCATCATGAGCATCCCCTCAACACCAGAGATTGCTCTGCAGCACCCTGCCTCAATTTCTCCTTTTTCAGGGCCATGTAAGAATGCCACAGTCTCTTTCATGAACTCACAGCCCTTCTTGGGGTCTATATTTTTATTAACAAAGTTAATTTTTTTGTTTATTAACAAAAACAAAAAAATTCCACCCAACCTTAAGCTAGGCACCGCCCCTCTTCCCAAAGGTACTGTCCATTACTGTTCTCTGAGCAGCTAGAGAGAATACAAAGACCTGGACTGCCTCCCTTCTCCCAAAGAAATAACAAAACAAAACAAAACAACTACTGAGGCAGTCTTGTTTCTGGTTAATTTCTCACACTAATCCAGAGAGGGGCATCTTTTTTGACAAACTATAGGAATTAAATCATGTGAGTCTACCACACTGCAAATCCAGAGAGTGTGGGGAGGAAAGGGAAGGATCGCTGGATATTGTGTTAGGCAGGGAGAAAGAAGTGGTGCTGGTGATGTGGGAAAGGCAGGCTGGACTGCACGGAGTCCTGTCTTCCATAGCTATATCTAAGCCACTGGCTACATGGTTAAAGGTTTTTCCTTCATCTGGTTCTTACCCAGCCCTCAACCCTCTTCGGTTTCTATGCCTCCCAGCTGTCTATTCCTCTCTGACCCACCAGCTCTTGTGACCCTTAGCTCTCTCGTCCCCAGTGTCCTTGGTTCTTGATATCACTCAGTCCACTGTCAACTCTCTTCCTTACTTCTGAGGGCTACCTGTCAGTCTATCCAGACTTATGGACTCTTGTTTTGTAGGGCATGGAACACCAAGAGCAGGGATCCAGCAGCCCAGTCTGCCTTTCCACCTCATCCAATTTCTGTTCTTCCTCCTTTTCCTTACCACAATCTTGTTTTTATTCCCTATCCCCTCAAAACTTCCACTGGACTTATAAAGTAGCAATCCCACTTAAACAAGTTTCCCATAGTTCATCAAAGAAGAGCTCTCCTCTGGCAAACCAACATACATAAGACCGGGACTGCCACTGACTGCCCTCATCAGGCCAGTAAGAGCCTTATAGGAGTAGGAAGTACAGGAACTGTGATGAAAGGGGTAGAAGCAAAGTAGCCCTTTCTATCTCCCTCCTTCCATCCCCTGGCTCCTCTACTCCTCTGGTTTCTATTCCCTCTCGGCTAACCAGCTCCTGAAATCCTGGTTCACTTGCCCAATCTCTTTCTAGCACTCTCAGCCTATTGCTCCCCTAGCTGTTTCCATCTCCATAAGCCCAAGAACTCTGCTGTTTCATTGGAAACATTGCAGGAAGCTGAGAAGCCCTCAGAAGCCAGTGAGCAAGAGAGCCATTGAACTGGGGAGAGGGAGAAATAACCCATGAGCGATGGAGTGCTAGGGAGCCACTGTACCTACTGCCAAGTCTGTCTGAACCCCCTTCCAAAGCAACATTTCTCTTTTTCCCCCTTCCCACCCACATCCACTTGAGGGCTCCCACCAGCCTCATAAGGAATGTAAAGCGGCAGTCCTAGTCTGACAAACTTCTTTGTTTGCAGTGTTGTAGCCATGTTGGTCCCAGGATATGAGAGAGACAAGGTAGGTGAAGGAAGACCTTTTATTGGACCAACTTCTGTTGGTGGAAGGCACAAGCCTTCAAGCTACACAGAGCTCTGCGTCAGTTCTGAGGAAGAAAACAAATTTTCTGACTAGTATTTAGGTCAGACACTCCACTTCCTTCTCCAGACTTGAAGAAGAGCTCTGTGTAGCTTGAAAGCTTGCACCTTCCACCAACAGAAGTTAGTCCAATAAAAGGTCTTACCTCACCTACCTTGTCTCTCTCAAACTTCCTTTGGTTCATTAAATAAGAATTCTACCTGTGGTAAATCAAGGGAAGCTGGTCAGAAATACAGACAGAACTATTCTTTTACCATCACCACGCACCCATCCAACACCTCTTCCCAGATCAGATTTTCTGTCACAAACAAAAGGTGAGAGTGTCAGAACTCAATTCCAAAAAGGAACATTATAAACATGATTTTGCCAAAATTTCTAAATCTTTTAGAGAAAAATAAGATTCAAATAGTTTAGAAAGAATAAAAATTTGGAGACTAAATCCAATCATTAGAATGACTGTAAAACAGATGGATTTTAGTCTTGTATTAAGCAAAAGTCTCACCACAAGTAAAAATCTAAATATAATCTTAACACTAGAGAGACTAATGCTGTTTCCATATTAACACACACACAAATGAGTTTTGGGATTCTGCAGATAAAAGCACTATACAGTCATTATAAGCACTAGGTTATCATTATGACAGAAATATATTTGACGTTCAGAAATTAAAATCTGTACTTTACCAAGTCATCAAAAATATCTCTCTGATGCACATGAATGGTAACCAGGGTTTCAAATTTCACCCTGTCGAAGCTGGAAAGATCATGTGTTGTCTGGCTGATAAGTGTATTTAGTATATCCAGAAATTTCTGATTGGTTACTTGCATGATTTTCCTGTCATCTTTTGCATTGTGTAGAGCTTCTTCTGATTCATGTGTCCACAGCATCTGAATTCCCAGTAACCCTACCTATAAAATATAACAAGTAAACTGACATATTAATTAATATTTATTGTAAGCCAAGGTTTATAAGACTTTGATACCCTACTTTTTAAGTATCAGAGGGTAGCCGTGTTAGTCTGGATCTGTAAAAGCAGCAAAGAATCCTGTGGCACCTTATAGACTAACAGACGTTTTGGAGCATGAGCTTTCGTGGGTGAATACATGCATCTGAGGAAGTGGGTATTCACCCACGAAAGCTCATGCTCCAAAACGTCTGTTAGTCTATAAGGTGCCACAGGATTCTTTCCTACTTTTTAAGTATATTTTGGGTAACTTATTGGAGGGATTCAAAGTGATTTTTCATTAAGGATTTCCCTGTTTCAATAGAAAGAAAATCCAAGGGTTTCAAGGGTGCATTTCTCTATCAAATCATATTTCACAAACATTCAAGGAAACCCAGAAATAAACTTATACATTATTTTACCATAATCTCAGTCACACAGTGAGATACACAGATATATTGACATGATTCTCAGTTACACTTAAGGTCCTTTTACGCTGCTTTGGCTGTATAAGCATAAACTGGCTTTAAAATGAGTAGAAATGGTAGTGTGACATGATCCCATAGGCAGTGGAGATCTAGTGTAAGGATTTGACACCAGACCTGCTCCCAGCCCCTATTGGAGGGGATGGACTGGGGAGATGTTTGGGTGCCTGGCTTAAGCATACTGTGCTATAATTATTTTCACTTCCCAAGGACCATAAGAGTCCATAGGAAACAGAATATAAATTACAGCCTCAGGGCTGCTCTAATTTACAACCAAGGCTCTTGCACAGCCTCAGAATACAAAGGAATTATATGATTTAAAACCACCTTTAATCCATACCCCAAGTATAAGCAAAATGGAGGTTGGTTACCTGTAACCAGGATTCTTTGAGATGGACTCTCCATATGCACATGCTTGAGGTGTGCCAACCAATGCAGCTTCTGATCGCAGTGCTCATTAGAGCACCCAGGCTTTCCTCCTCTCCTTAGCATTTGAGTATGTTTCAGGGCAAGGCTATTGAAGGGGGTGTGGTACTGTCAGAGGGTGCATCACTCACTTTCTCCTGGTACTCTGGGGATTAATTCAAGTCCAGTGCGCCTCCTCATCTACGGTTCACACACCATCACTCCAACTCTGCTGTCCACCTGCAGTCCCCCTCATGGCCTCAGAAACCGCAGGAGCTAATTAGGGCTCCGCAGAAGAGGGGGAGGTGGATGCAGAGTGGAATATGCAGAGTCTATTTCAAAGAACTCTGGTTACAGGTAAGTAACTGCTATTTTTTCTTTCGAGTTTCTTCTGTATATTTCCACTCTTGAAATAGTTTGGCACACAGCATTCTTTAGTGGACAGAGGGACTAAGGACCCTAATTAAAAAATGACTGAAGTACTGCTCTCCCAAAATGAGCATCAGATCCCAAATCTATAGTGTAATGTTTAGTAAAAGTATGACTCAAACTCTAAGTGGAAGCCCTACAAATTTCAACAAGCAGGACATGTCTAAGATATGCTAAAGTCTCAGCCATTGCTCTGGTAGAGTGTGGTTTAATTCTAGCAGGAGGAGAAGTTGAAGTTTTATAATTCTTCTCTATACGTTGTCAGACCTATGTAAACAATGACTGAGCAGAAATATCCCAGCCCTTACAATTTTCAGCAGAAGAAATTAACACTTGAGGAGGGATTCTGAAGTACTTTTTCCTATTCAAGTAGTAGGACAATGCCCTTTTAGCATGCAAACTATGAAATCTAGACTCCCCTTTATAAGCATGTGGCTTAGGAAATTAAAAACAGGTTGGCAGGTCATCTCCCAGTTGAAACACAGTGCTGTACTTCAACACTCCACCCTAAGGGTTTCCAGTCATCCCCTTTAGCACAGGAATTTGAGGGACTCCTTTTCCAGCTGGCCTCTCACCCTAAGTGAAGGCTCTTTTTATAACGTTCTTTTGGAGTGGGTAGGGAAACCCAGGTTCACTGTCTTCACTGGGCTCTGGTCCAAGGTCCAATGTTGGGCAGCTCCAATTGCCACATTGGGGTGCTAAGCAGCTGCCTCTGCCTCCAGGACCACTTCCTACCCCAACTTCCTTTAGCTTCCCAAAGCAAATCATTTCCGTTTAGTCTCTGACACGCATGCTCAGTTACCAGCTTCTCCTTTGTATATTTGTACAGGTCTGTGGTGTTAGGTCTCAGGCAATGAGCTCCTGGGCAGTACTGCCCCTCAGAATGGCCATCTGCTCCCTTCTGCTGCCCCCCTCTGAGCTGTTCTCCTCTCCTTTTTAAAGCCCTGCCTCCAGCTTGTGCAAGCTTTGCAAGTGTAGCTGGGCAGGGCTGTCTTAGTCTAGAGCTGTTCCTCAAGCCTTTGTTCCCTAGTGTGGGGTTTGTATAGCCCATCATGGTCTTTTATATGGTGGCTTTGAGAAGTCAAGCATCCAAATAATGTGTCACGAGGTGTCCAGACCCCATAGTGTCCCAGCTGCTAAATGAAGAGCTGCCTCCTTAGAAGGACTGGTGGCCCTGCAACAGACAGTGAGATAAAAAGGCTGTAGGTCAGGAGGGATCCACGTCTCCCAGGGAATCTGAGAAACCACTGAGAGCAGGATCCTTCAGCAATAGACTGCTGAGAAGCTGCTCAGGTAGTTGGACCTCCATATGAAGAGGATCATAGAGCATTAGTTGCAAAATAGCCTACAAGAGAGGCACAGTAGGAAGCAGGAAGGGATAGGGAGTAGTTCCAACTACTTCATACACGGTTCGTGGATTGGAACCCAGAGGAGTGCGTGGGCCTGGGTTCCCCTACTAATCCCAGCAGAGGGATTATTAAAGACTGTGGAGAAAAGGGGGGCCTGAAACCCAAAAGACCAGAGACTATTGACCCTTCACTATGGTTGCCAGTCTCCTGAATCACTGGACTCTTTCCTACCCTAGGAGGGGAGACTACTAACGAACCAACCAGGGGATTGGAGACATAGCAAGGAACTGCCAGACAAGTGACTAAATGGGGATTCCCCAAACAAAGGGAAAACTGAGTCAGACTTACCCAAACTGTACTATACATGCGCGATAGAAACTATATGCATGGAAATTTCATGCTGAATAATGAGAGTATAGCAGTAGGAATATACTGCTGACTACCTGACCAGGATGGTGATTGTGAAAGCTCAGGGAGATAAGAGATGCTACAAAACCAGAAAACCCAATAATAATGAGGATATATGCCACCTCAGTATAGGATACAGAGATAGATTTTTAGACACCATTAATGACAGCTTCTTAGAGTAACTAGTCCTGGAACCCAAAAGGAGAGAGGCAATTCTTGATTTAGTCCTAAGTGGAGCACAGAATCTGGTCCAAGAGGTGAATATAACTGAACAGCTTGGTAATAGAAAATATCATTAATAATTAAATATAACATCTTTCTGGGGGGGAGATACCAAAGAAACCTACCACAGTAGCATTTAATTTCAAAAAGGGAAACTTCACAACAATAAGGAAACTAGTTAAACAGACATTAAAAGGAACAATCACACGAGTGAAATGCCTGAAAAGCACATGGAAACTTTTAAAAAACACCATAATAGAGGTTCAAACTAGATGTATAACAAAATCAAACAAAATTAGTAAGAGGACCAAAAAAAATTTGTCATGGCTAAACAGCAGATTAAAGGTGGCAGATAGAGACAAAAACATGTCCTGTAAAAATTGGAAGTCAAATGCTATGAAAGGAGCATAAACTCAGGCAAGTCAAATATAATTAGGCAGGCTAAAAAAAGAATATGAAGAGCAACTAGCAAAAGACACAAAAACAATAAGCATTCAAAGAAGACAAGGCTACTGCAGAGAAGCTAAATGAATTATTTGCCTTAGTCTTCACTACAGATGATGCGAGGAAGATTCCTTCACCTGCGACATTCTTTTTAGATGACAAATTTGAGGAACTATCCCAGACTGAGGTGTCAATAAAGAAAATTTTGAAACAAACTGATGAATAAAACAGTAAGAAGAAGTCACCAGGACCAGATGGCATTCACCTAAGCATTCTGAAGGAACTCAAATATGAAGTTGCAGAACTGCTAACCCAGATATCTAACCTAGCACTTAAATAAGCCTCTCTACCAAATTATTGGAGGATCGCTAATATAATTCTGATTTTTAAAAAAGCACTCCAGAGATGATCCTGACAATTAAAATCTGGTAATTCTAAATTCTGTACCAGGCAAATTGTTTTAAACTACAGTAAAGAACAGAATTATCAGACACATAGATGAACACTGTATGTTGGGGAAGAATCAACACAGGTTTTGTAAATGGAAACCATGATTCACACATCTATTAGAATTCTTTGAGGGCGTCAACAAGCATGTAGACAAGGGTGATCCAGTTGATGTAGTGTACTTGCACTTTCAAGAAGCATTCAACAAGGTACTCTCAACAAAGGGTTTTCAGCAAAGAGGTAAGAGGGAAAGTCTTCTCATGGACCAATAACTGTTTAAAAAACAGGAAAAAAGGGAAGAAATAAATCATCCATTTTCACAATGGAAAGAGGTAAATAGAGGGCTCCCTGAAAAAAGGATCTGTACTTTTCAACAAATTCATAAACAACCTGGAAAAGGAAGTGAACAGTGAGATCGTAACATTTGCAGATGATACAAAATCACTCAAGATAGTTAAGTCCAAAGCTGTTACAAAGAAGAGTTACAAAAGGATCTTATAAAACTGGGTGACGAGGCAACAAAATAGTAGATGAAATTCTACACTGATAAGAGCACATAGGAAGAATAATCCAAATTATACATACAAAATGACGGATCTAAATTAGCTGTTACCACTCATTAAAGAAACATTGGTATCATCTTAGATCATTCACTGAAAACATCTGCTCAGTGTGCAGCAACAGTCAAATAGCTAACAGAATGTTAGGAATAATTACGAAAGGGATAGAAGATAAGACATAATGCCGCTATATAAATCCATGGTATGCCCACACCTTGAATACTGTGTGCAGTTCTCGTTGCCCAACTCAAAAACGATATATTAGAATTGGAAAAGGTATAGAAAAGGGCAAATAAAATGTTCAGGGGTATAGAACAGCTTCCTAGGAGGAGAGATGAAAAAGACTGGGACTGTTCAGCTTCATAAAAAGAGACAACTTAGTGGAGGGATTGTGATAGAGGTCTATAAAATCATGGATGCTGTGGAGAAAGTGAATAAGAAAGTGTTATTTACCCCTCTGCATAACACATGAACCAATGAAATCAATAGGCAGCAGTTTAAAAACAAATATAAAGAAGTACTTATTCACACAACGAACAGTCAATCTGTGGAATTTGTTGCCAGGAGATGTTATGAAGGGTAAAAGGATAACTGGGTTCAAAAAAGAATTATATAAATTCATGGCAGCTAGATCCATCAATGGGTATTAGCCAAGATGGTCAGGGATGTAACCCCTTGCTCAGGTGTCCTTAAACCTCTGACTGCCAGAAGCAGGGACTGGACGACAGAGATCACTTGATAATTGCCCTGCTCTGTTCATTTCCTCCAAAGCATCTGGCACTGACCATTGTTGGAAGACAGGATACTGGGTTAGATGGAACTTTTTGAGAGTATAAACTTTTGAGGTCAGGGACTACGTTTGTATCACACCAAGCACATTTTGAGGACTACCTAAAACAAATAAATAAAATTGCCAACCACATAAATTGTACAACCTCTGCTTTTCTCAGAAGGCTGCTTGTAATCTATACATATATGCATACATAGACATATATACGCCCCTCTGTTCTCACCTGTGCTGGGAAGTGATAAAGGAAGTTAAGCAGCTGGTATCCTGGGTCACTAATTTGATAATATGCTGCCCTGATTACACAGTGTAATGAAGACTGTTGCATGCGCAACAAATCTAGCAACCAAAGTTCTACAGGTCCTTTTGCATTCACTGGAGTGTCCAACTGAAAAATTAAATATAAGTTAAATGTACACAATTATATATAGCTACCAAATCCCTATTATTTATTACTGTGTTATAAATGTTATATAATTATTGTTTTGATTTTAAATATCAATAAACATGTTACCAAATATATAGAATTTATTCTGTTTTTTTTTCAAATAAATCATGTAATTAACCATTTTAACTTAATTTAACCATCTACTTGTGTGCATTCAGCAAAAGAATGGCTTCTCATATAATAAAGTTACTGAAAAAAAATAAACTGAAACATTTTAAATTAGTGATAAATTGATAAGAAATTAGCAGTATTACTGGAATTTTTTCTCCTTCTCTTGATATGACTGCCATTATGCGATCATAATCCTTTAGGTGAAACTGCACTTCATTTATATTGTCAGATATGGCAGGAAGATGTGGCTAAAAGGATAATTCAGAAAGTAATTTAATGTAAACATTTAATAATAGCAGACATACAAGAAAAATAACTATTGACTTGATCGTGCAAGGAAGTTCACAAATGGAGTTTTATATTGTACAGATTATGTAGCAGGATAATGTCATAATGCACTAAATGTGGAATTTTTAAGTTACTTTCTGTGTGTTTATTTTACAGTAAAATCTAAAGTCAGAGGAGCAGCTTAAAATCTTGCTCTGAATGAGGTTTGCAAGAAGAATTTGTTACATTTACAGTTTACTTTGCCTTTGCTTTTTGCATATTTTATTTATTTAAATATTTATTTCAAAGCTTTTTTTTGCTAGCATGCTAACTTTAAAATAGTCACTCAAAACTTACCTGAATGGTGTGTGAATCACTTGCTTGTCCAAGAATTTCAAGAAGGGCAGGATCAGAGATAAAGAAGAATCTGGGAAACAGTAGCCTTTTCTTCTCTAAATATCTTAAATATTGTGGAAGATTTTTATTACAAAATGTATTCTACATGAAATTGTGAATCAGACTGTGAAATATTGCATCATTTTAAAAAACACCAGTTTCTTCATCCTTCCTACACCTATCACTGTAATGCTCAATTTACAAAAAGATTTAAGCACATGCTTGAGTACATCTCTATTCAGGATAGCACTTTAAGCATATGCCTAATTTAAAGCACATAGTTAAGCGCTGTGTCCTCAATAAGGCAGCCTTCACAAATTAGGACTTAAAATATCAAAAGCCATAGCTAACTGCCACAGTACTACGTGCCATGGTGGACTGTTTTAAAGCAAAGTAATTTAAATCACCAATTGTAATCATGATTTAAATTGGCTCTCAGGAAACACTGATTTAAATAATTTATTTGAATCCTGTTTTGCATTTGTACTTTTTAGGTATTTTTCTAAAGAAAGGATTATTCTTATTGGTTGGTAACCATTAAAACATGTTGATATGCACCTAATACAGCCTTTGCACTAAATTGGTGCTTCTTTTTGCTAACCAGGAGGATATTATATTTTTATACACTTATTTAGCAATTATAGAATTTAACACACATTTATTCAGATTCTTAATATTTATAGTTTTTATGACGTTAGAAAATGGCAAATGACACATTTGTTATTTACTGGATTAATTTTTTACTCATGATTTGTGTCAAGTTGCATTTGGATGCAAGCTGAAGTTCCATTAATTTTTTAAAAAACAGCATTTTAAAATGTTTTTATTAGTTGAATAAAACTACCTTAAATGTGCTATATAGATTAGAAAACAGTAAGTTTATCAAAACATATTTTGTTTTTTAACTGATTTATTAAACAAAGGAAGTATTATCTGTAGTAAGTGAATTGAACTGATTGCTTCTGTTCCACCCTGTCATTCAAGACTTTAAAACTAGTAGACCTCATTCTCTCACATCTCACTTTTGTGCATAGTTCAGAAGAGAAAAATAAGTTTTCCTCCTTTTTCAACACCCAGTCAGTTTCTCATCTTTGAACTGAACTAGTTGAAAAAACTGAAATAAAGAAAATATTTTCTCTGTGCCTACAGAAGAAGTTGCTTCTGTCAAAAGCTGGTTTGACACTTCAACCAACTCTGATTGCAGATGCTTAGTCAGTGATTTCCATTAGTTCAGTGGGGTGCGGGCGGGGCCAGGGACAAAGGGGGAGGTCTAGCAACCAGGGAAAAAAGAGGAAGTCAGCGCTTATGCCTTGAAATAGTTTTCATCAAGTTAGTAAGTTAAAAATAGTAGTGCAGTGGTGGCAGAGAGCAGTGGCATAGGCTAGCCATAAGTATGTACCTACAGCATCCAGGCAGACTTGCACTCAGAGTGGCTATCCCATGTCACTGCTTGTTGCTGCCTGTGATACAGCACTAGGCTATTTTTAGCATGCTAGCTCAATGACAGCTAGCATGAGGATGTCTATGCAAGTTGGAAATGTTACCTCCAGCTCCAAATATAGATATACCCCAAGACTGCTGGGGTCACATACATGCTTTCTGGCAACAAAGAACACTTATAACAGGATCACAGGCCCCAGTCCAGCAAATCGTTTAAACTGAATTCTGGACTTCAAGAGCTAACATCCTGTATTCATTCAGTTCCTCACATCAGAATCTATGTATGATACTTCAAAGTGGGAAGCAGTTTGGATGTCTAAATCTATCTGAAGAACTATACATACTGTAGGAACACTTTCTCCTTTGAATATTATTAGTACAGATTCCTATTCTTGGGAGATTATCTAGCCATACCAATTGCCTATGGAGTTTTGAATACAAATAATAAAATGAAGATTGCAGTACTGCTCTTCTAGAGACAAACTACAATATATTACTGTACGTGACAACCTTATAAAAGTAACTTCTATTTTTAACATTTTTAGCTGTTTGATTTGTAATTAAAATAAAACATTACTGACTTTATATAAATTTATGACATAATCATGTATTTTAAAAAACTTCTTACCCTGTAAGTGATTTCTGACACACCTCCAACTGTTCATGTAAATGAGGCAGAAGCTGTCCCATAGTCTCATCTCCAACACAGCAGTTAACAACATTAGGATTCTCATGAGCTCGTTGCATTATTTTTATCCATGATTTGTCAATGTTCTGAAAACGTTTTGCTTCCTAAACATAATTTAAATCAACATGGTAACACATTCTCTTGTAAACTGTTATTTAATTAAGTTTTTTAGAATATAAATATCAAAAAGTATTCTAGATTTACCTGAGGTAATTGCTTTGCAATATCTCCCCCTACAAAAACAGCTTCAAGATAAATCCATAAGTTTTGCACCACCAACCACTCTTCAATGATATCACTGGAGGTGCTCAGTTTGTATACCCAGCTCTGAATATCTTTTTTAAATGGTGTATTATATCTAAAACCAGGGATGAGAAATAAGAATAACTTTAAATTAAAGTATAAAGTAAAATATTTATTGAGGGAGTGACAGAAAATATGTAAATTAGAGAGCAAAATTGATCTCTTGAAAACTTGAATAAACAAATTTAATTTTATTCAAATGTATCAAGAGAATAGATTGCTGTACATTTGCGAGCTGAGAGAAGTTATCTGCAGTAACATTACTAGTATACCAACATCCACACAAAACAATAATATTTCATCCACATTTATTGTTGACTAAGTGTCAGTCTAGTAATATGGTTGCTGATTTAATAATAGTGTGTGTATTTTCAGTATGTACAAAAATTAGCAAATCCACAAAAAAAAATCACTTAAGAATTACCTGTTACTAAGTAAAGAGCCCAAGATCATTAAACTGTCCTCCATAAGTGTAATAATTTCTGCTGATTCACTTCCCTTTAACAGTAGCTCTCCTCTTGCTTTAAATGATGAAAAACTCAAATTCTGGCCTCCCCAACTTTCAATTATCTGAGACAATTTAGCTTCAATATCCTTTTCCTTTATAGCAGATATACAGATATCCTGCAAAGTAAAAAAAAAATAAAAATGTTAATCTTCATTACCCAGATATGAAACCTTTCCTAATACAATAAAAGCTGTGTTATCTGGCACTTTACCAACTGGAAAGCTCTAGACACCAGCATTTCGGGATGCTGGATCAGGGCAGTTCCTCACAAGTGACATGTCCTTGCTGCTCCTATGTGGAGAAATGGCCGCGGGGGCTCCATGCACTGCCCTGCCCTGAGTGCTGGCTCCGCAGCTCTCATTGGCCGGGATCACAGCCAATGGGAGCTGTGAGGGCGGTGCCTGCGGGCAGAGGCAGCAGGCAGAGCCACCTGGCCATGCCTCCACCTAGGAGCAGCAGGGACATGTCACCGCTTGCTGGGAGCTGCCTGAGGTAAGCGCCGCCCAGATCCAGCACCCTGAAACTCTTCCCACACCTCAAACCCCCGTCCCGAGCCGCCTCACACACCCGAACTCCCTCCCAGAGTCCACGTCATGCACCTCTCCATGTCCCAACACGCAGCCCTGAGCCCCCTCCCACACCCAAACTCCCTCCCCTCTATTGGTAAGTATAATTTTTAGTTAACTGGAATTTTTGACTTTGACTTGACATTCCCCCAATATGCTGAATAACAAAGCTTTTACTGTACTATAAATCTAGTTTTTAATTATATTATTTAAAATAATGTATGTATGTGCAATCCAGATCTGAAATTATGCTATGTTTTAAACACATACAGTATAGAGGTGGGACAAGCATTCTGATATTTTTTTACTGCAAACTCATTGATGTTAAATGGGTTTTTTAAATGTAGGTGTATGCAGACCTCAACAAATTTGGCCGGGAAAATCAGTAGCTACAGCTACATGTCTATGGTTGCACTTTTTGGTATTGACAAGACCACAGACTTTCTTAATCTAGATTTCTACATCTTTGACAGATGATAATGTTATGTTCTGATATTTACATGAGCACTCTATCGCTTCAAGTTTAGCTTATGTTTCTGTTCTAGGCAGGTGTAATTGAATTATCTTGTTCAAAGAAAGTATTAGTACAGTGGCCCCACTACAAACCATATTTAACATATGACACTTCCAAGGCGCCAAGATTTAGGAATCTGAACCGCCTTCCAAAATTTAAGAAGGATGAGGTGTGGAGCATGCTTCCTGAGTCTTAAAAGAGCAACACTCTGATGCAGAAACTATATAACCCGACCCACCAAAAAAGAAAATCAACCTTCTGCTCCTGGCATTTGACTCAGTTGATGAAAATGAACACGCGTCAGTCCACACTGCTTTGGATTGTTATTGAGCAGAACCCATTACCAGCTTGGATGCATGTCCTCCCAACCTTCTCCTTTCATTTCCTACTTTAAAGCCCTTCTCATTAATCATGCCAGTCTTGATTCCAGAAGATTAATACCACAGATACTCAAGTAGAGTCCATCAGTTGAGAAGTATCCTCTTTCAGTAAAGGCCTCCCAATGGTAGATCATCCCAAAACCTACCTGAATCACCAATCTTTGAGCCATCTGTTGATCTTCATTCTTTTGTCATGCTTTCACCCACGTTCTCTAGGGAATGAAAGTATTCCACTGAAGATCACTAAGCTTCCACTTCTTTAAGTGTCTTACCTAGCCAAGTGTAGTCATCCTTAATCCATTTCAGTGAGACTCTAGCAGTATCATTCATTCCAATATGCAGCACAATCAATGGATTTTCCCTCACTCCCAGCAAAATTCCTTTCAGCATAATGTCCACATCTCTATCCTTGCTCCTGGCAGACAACATGCTCTTCTGTTTTCTGGATCTGGTAACAGGCCTGTCAATTATTCTGGGTATGGAGTCTTGATCACATATACCTGTCTCTTCCTGGTGTTGGTATGAATCTGTCTTAAATTCTTTCTCACAATTCCCTTTATATCATCCCATTCTTCCTTAGGCTCCAGTCCCTAGCTATCTCCATCATCTCTTTTGCAGAGACTGACTTCAATTATTTTATTCTTGCTCCCTCCCCACACTTGTTTTTCCTTCTCGTTCCCCAGTTCAGCAAACCTGTTATTCGACTTGATTTCAGCACAGACAGCTGACCTCTGCCTCTGCCTTGTCCTCATGGGCACATTCTTCCATGGATCACCCTTGTTTGGTAGTCCACCCTCCAGATCCTTTTGTTGGCAGGTATCCACATATCGTGAGTAATCTGTACCACTTCCTCTCTCCTTCTCTGCACTATACCTTCAAATCACTGTCTGAATTCCATCCTCATCTCCAGATGCATCTCTAATCTTTGGATCATCTCTTCCATGAGCTCTATCAGGTGTTATTTCATGCATAAGTAGCTTCCATCAGAGATTCCCTTAAGGATGATGATGCAGCGCCCATTGCTTTTGCATTTGACCATCTTCTTTGTCTACTCTCCTCCTCACATCACTTATACTGCTGCATTAGTAACCATCATGGTTGTCTCTTCTTTAATCCTTATTCCTAGAAAAAAAGAAAGGGGAAATATCCATCCCCCCAAACTCCCACTTACAAACTCCCACAAAACTCTGCTGCTAACAGCTAACTGCTCCAGTTTTACTGGTGACTGGCTTTTAAACCTAGACAAAGTAGATCAGCGCTACTTCCTCATTAAGGGATATCAGAAAGCACTGAATCAAGCCACATACCTTGATCTGGCTGACACTTCTGAGGCGTTTCCTCTATGCCTGAGCCACTTTTACTAGAGTCAGGGGGAAAATGGTTACTAAAGTTTCATAATTTTTGTTCTTTGAGATGTCTTGCACTTGTCCATTCCACTCCTGCATGCACCTAGTGCACAGCAGAAATATTTTCCCTCAGTGGTAGCCATTGGGGCAGCTCGTGTGCCCTCTCCTGCTGGCATTAGTATAAATGGCTCAGCCAATCCAATGCCCCTTAAGTTCCTTCTTTCCAGGAACTCCAATGCAGAGGAATAAGAGGATGAGTCTTAGAATGGACACGTACAATACATCTCAGAGATCAACAGTTATGAAAGGTTAGTAGCTATTTTTTGTCCTTGACAATGTGCATTCTACTCTTGGTGACTCCCAAACAGGTAAATAGGTGGAGGGATTGGAGTTCATGTAGATACAAGCTACAGTACAGCTCAACCAAATCTGGTATTATCTCATGAGTATTGAGTGATGGTGTAATGGGAGGAGAAAGTGTGCATGGATGACCAGGTTACTGTTTTGCAAATGTCCAGGATAGGAATCTGCGCTAGGAATGCCATTGAGGACACTTGCAATCATATGGAGTTGGCAGTCAGTTTGTCTGGGAGCCTGTCAGATCATAACACGTGGATACAAGAAGTTATCCAAGATTAAATTCTCTGTGTGGAGATTGGAAGACTTTTCATTCTGTCCACTCAGGCCACAAACAGTTGGGTGGTCTGTTTGGCCCTGTGTATGGAGAACACCAGTGTTCGTCTAACACCCAATGTGTGTAGCCATTGCTCATCTGTATTTGTGGCTGGTTTGGGGTAAAATTCAAGTAAATGGATTGATATGAAAATTTGAAACTTAGAGAGAAACCTCAGATGAGGGTGTAAACACACCTTATCTTTAAAAAAGACTGTGTACAATGGTTCAAATGTGAGGGTGCACAGTTCAGAAACCTTTCTTGTAGAAGTAACAGCAATTAGGAAAACCACATTCCACAAAAAGTGTAGTAAGGAGCACTTTGCTAGAAGCTCAAATGGTGATTCCATAAGTTCAGACAAAATTAAGTTCAAGTTCCAAGGGAAAATGTGCTTCTTTAGTTGAGGGTACAATCTTTCCAGGCTTTCAAGGAATGTAATTGTCATGTCATTAGAAAAAAAACAGAACAGTTATCCACGTAAGGGTGAAAAGCTGAAACTGCTGATAGGTGAACCTTGATGCAGGAAATCAGTAAGCCTTAATGTTTCAGGTACACCAGATAGTCAAGCATTTGTTGGATGGATTAATGTATTGGTGAGACTCTGGTTTGATAAGCCCAGAGAGAGAACTGCTTCCATTTTGACAGATAGGTGGCCCTGGTGGAGAGCTTTCTGCTACCTAGTAAGACTTGGCAAACTTGCTTCAAGCAAGCCTGCTCTTTGGGATTTAACCCTGGAGGGTCCAGGCTGTTCAAATGAGGCATCACAGGTTTGGGTGGAGTAGCCAGCCATGATCCTGAGACATCAAATCCAAATGCAACAGGAGTGAGATTGAAATTACCACTGAGAGATCCAGTAGAATGGAGAACCAGTTGGTGGAACCACGCTGAGGATATTAATAAAACACAGTCTTTGGCTCACTTGATCTTTATAGCACTCTGTGTAGGAGTGGGATTCAGGGAAACACATAATAAAAAGCATTTCCCATCCAGGGTAGCAAGAAAGCATCTGTGATGGAATCCACACTGTGGTCTTGTAGGGAGCCGAACTGGTGACATTTTCTGTTGTATTTGTTTGCAAATAGGTCTATCTGGGGAGTCCTCCACTGCTAGAAAAATGTGGCTACATCCAGGCAAAGGGACTACTTGTAGCTGGAGAAAGACCTGAGCAGGCAATCTGCTAGCTCATTCTGTACCCCTGGAAGGTAATGGGCTTCAAGGTTCATTGAATGGGCTATGCAAAATTCCCATATGTAAATGCTTCCTGACTGTGAGGTCCGAGTAGTGGGAAGTGACACCTACTAGTCAGAGCCAGAGTCCACAGTCAGGAATCTGCTGGGTCAGGATACCAGGAGGACAGGAGCCAGAGACAGACTGGAGACCAGAACCACAAGTCAGTAACCACAGTCAAGCCAAGTCAGGATATCGGGAGGACAGAGGCAGGTGACAAACTAAAGATCAGAACCACAAGTCAGAGGTCCGGAATCAAGCCAGGTGAGGAAGCTGGGAAGTCAAGCAGGAGGAGCAGGAGGCACAAGATACACAGTCCAGAGCAGTGTGGATCTCTGTTGTTTGAACAGCTTCCTGTTCCTGTTGCTGGATTAAATAATGCCAAAGAGCCAATCAGCTGTTCCATGACTGGGCCAATGGGACGTCAGGGGTAGAGCCTCAAACTGAAGCTGGGCTTCATGGATTCTGGGTCAGCAGTTGTTAGCAGGCAGCCCAGTAGAGGAGTGTAGCGTGACTGTGCCAGTGGACCGGATTTGAGGCCTGTAGATCATGACACTGACACAGGAGAGATGACTGAGACCTGGTCTACACTGCCGCTTAAATCGATGTATGTTATGTCACTCAGGGGTCTGCAAAAATCACCCACACCCACCCCCAGAGTGACGTAGCTTACATCGACCTAACATGCTGTCTATACCATGCTATGTCAAATGAGATGCTCTCCTGCCAACTTACCTTCCACCTCTAGGAGATGTGGAGTATTGAAGTCGACAGGAGAGAGCTCTCCCTTCAACTTATTGTGTCTTCACCAGACCCGCTAAATCGACACCACTACACTGATCTCAGCTGCACTGATTTAGTGTGCCAGTATAGATAAGCCCTGAGCTTCTCCCTGCCTGTTGAGGTAAAACATTGCTGTAATATTGTCTATAAGGACAAATATGTTTCTAATATGAGGTAGGAAAGCCTGACAGGCAAGACAAATTGCCCAAAGCTCTCTGACATTGATTTGAAGAACGACCTTTGCTGAGGACCAAAGACACCGAATATAGACGGGCCCCAGTTGATCTCCCCAACCTAAAGATGACATATTTGAAACCAGAATCATTGACAGTTGAGGGCAGAGGAGGGGAATGCCTGCACAAACACTGAGAGGATTCAATCACCAATTCCATGAAATTAGAACCTGAAAAGGTACTGTGAGCACAGTGTCCAAATGCAGATAGTTTGTCGAGTACACTGAGGCCAGCCACATCTGAAGGGGTTTGAAGTGCAACCTCATGTGTTGTATTACATATGTGCATGAGGCCATGTGCCCTAGGAGCTTCATATAGTTTCAGGCTATTGTGGTTGAATGAATCTTGAGGTCTGTCACAAAAGATCAAGTAGATTGGAATCTTGATGCTGGGAGGAACACTGTGGCTGGGTAGAGTCCAACACAGCCCCTACAGATTGTGTCCGGGGTACCAGGCTAATGACAGACTTGTTTGCATTGATCAGTAGTCCTAAGGCCTTGAAGGTTGACTGAATGAGATGAATGTTGGATTTAACCGGGCTTTGGACCGACCCTTGACTAGCTAGTTGTCCAGGTAAGGGTAGACCTGCACTCCTAGTCTCCTGAGAAACGCTGCTACCATGGCCAGATGTTCTGAGAACACCAAAGGAGCTGCAGACAGGCTGAATGCAAGCACGAAGAACTAGTAATGCAAGTGTTTACAAATCTGAGGAACTTTCTGTGCCCTTGGCATACTGACACATGAAAGTCAGCATCTGTTAAATCAAGAGTGGTGTTCCAGTCTCCAGAGAGGGATTAACAAATGCCCATCTGACCATGCAAAACTTTATCTTTTGGAGATAGCTGTAGAGCTGACACAGGCCTAAAATAGGCCAGAGAGCACCTTTGGCTTTCAAGATTAGGAAATAAATAGCTACTACCTGAAGGAGAGATTGAACCTCATGAACCAGAAGTTCTTCATGAGAGGGGTCCCTGAAGAGGGGAAGGGCAGGGAGGGTGGGAAGCAGAGAAAGAAAGAAATCGGAGAGAGTATCCTTCTATAATGCTCAACACCCAAAGGTTGGCATGATACTGAGTGTTGTAGCAATCCTGCTGTTTATCCCATGTCTGCCTGAACTAGTAATGTAATTCGTGTACTGCTGGCAATACCAGCACCGACAGAGCCAGAAAGGCCCTGGCAGCTATATCTGCCTCCAGCATGGTTGGTTCTGAGATAGTGTTGGTACGGTGAGGTGCCACAGGTGTGAAAGGAGCTCCTTCTGGCTCTGACTTTGATGGAACCTGCCTATGGACCAGAATCAACAGTGCTATCTTCTGTGATACTGAAGCAGAGGAGTGCTTAGATTGAGGGCATGTCTACATGTAGCGGGGTTGTCACCCGCTCCAGCCTTAAAGGGCTTAAAACAGTCCAGGAGAGGGCTGAGGCTCAGCTGTGTCCACACCCTAATCAGGGCTCAGCTGGCCCTTATAAGAGGGCAGTGGGCCAGGAGCAGACAGTCTACTCTAGTTGTGGAGGGAGATGGGCCTGGCCGCTGGGGAGCGTAGTAGAGTACCTGAGGTGGAGCAGGGCTTGCGGAAGGCCAGAGGAGCTCTGGCCTGGAAAACCGACAGGCTGCATGCCTAGTGTAAGGCTGAATAGGTACTGGAATTGCAGGGGGCAGACCAAAAGTAGGCAGAGGCAGCAGATCTAAACCTCCCTAGCCAGTGATGACTGGCACTTACACTGCAGTCTGCCCCAGAGAACGGGGGCTAGTTAATGACTGACAGTGGCCATACTGAGGTGAGGTGGGGATAGTGGGTGGGGGTTCTACTGGGTGGGGAGACCCAGAGAGCAGGTATACTGCCAGGGGGCAGTGCCCAAGGACAAGGGGCACCGAGTCTGGGAGGGACATGGGGGCCAGCAGCAGGCGAGACATCAGCTGGCAGAGGGTACTCTGGAGCTGGAAAAGAGCTAATTCTATGGACAACCAGCAGGAGGCGCCATGCCAGTGAATTGTCACCCTGCTACACTATAAACTTAAGTCAAGCGATGTTATGACAACTTACAGCCACTTCATGTCCACACTGCCCTTCTTCTGTTGGTGGTGTGTGTCTTCACCAGAAGCTCTTCCACTGACTTAAGAGGGGCAGTGTGGGGAGCTGAGAGCACACAGCTCCCCATCGATAGCCCATCTCTCCACTCACCATCAGGAACAAAGCAGTTGACCGGATACTGGGTGCAGATCTCCCCAATGGGAGCCTAGCTGCCCCCACCCTGGGCTCAGATCTCCCCACCGGGAGCCTGGTTCCCCCCATCCCACCCCCGAGGTCTTAGCTCCCCACTCCTTGTTGCGAGCACGGCAGCCAACCGGACTTCAGGTGTGGAGTTCACCATCAGGTACAGCTGTGCTCCCAATGCGGAGTGGAGAGCCCGGGGGGGCAACCGGGCTCCTGGTGGGGAGCGGGGAGCTGAGAGCCCAGGCAGCAGCCTGGACAGAGCACGGAGCTGGGAACCTGGGTGGCAGCTCAGCTATAAGTGGGGAGCTTTGACCCCGGTGGCAGCAGGGCTCCCCACCGGGTGCAGGGAGCCCTGGCAGCAGCCTGAGCCGGGAGCCTGGGTGGTGAGCCCTGCTTGGAGTGGAGACGGAGGAGCAGCCTGGCTGGGGAACTGGGAGACGACTTTTTTGTCAACTTCATGGCTCCAGCAAAGCCATGAAATTTACAAGAATGACAGCCAATAGAGGTAAGTAACACAGTGTGTACAGGAACACTGCATGGCACTAACTACACCAACATGAGCCCTATGCCTCTCGTGGAAGTAGAGTTATTATGTCAGTGCAGTATGGCACTTACATCGGTAGGAGCAAGGCTGAAGTGTGTACACTAACAAAATTAGGTTGACATAAGCTGCCTTATATTGACCTAATGCTGTAGCGTAGACCAGGCCTTAGACTGCACTCTACTCTTATCCCAATGCCTAGCAGACTTCAGTGCCACGGATCTTTCCCTTTCAGAAGTCTGTTTCTTATGCCTCTTCTTAGGCATTGGGGATGGTGAGTGGTATCAGGACTCAGGTATGGTAGGAGGCACACTCTTTACTGATGTCAAGGCAGTCAGTGCAGAGTCTGACTGACCTGACTCATATGGAGGTCTCAAGGCCACCCTTGAGGAGAAGCTTTAGCCTTGCGTCACAATCTTTCTTCATGCGAGACTTAAAGTCACTTCAAATTTGGCAGCTCTCTCTCCAATACAAGCTTCCCAAAGGTACTTTAAGCAACTTGAGTGAAGATTGCTCACAGGCACAAACTTATTTCAGGAAATGCAGGACTTGATGCTTGATGACTGAGGCATCCCTCAGCACTGGGAGTCGACTGAAACCCTGAGATGGTAAAAAAAGAAACCAAACTACCTTCTGTGACAAAGCTCTGTCCTTGACTCTGTGGGTCCTGCGTTTCCTGGTGGATTTTGCTAGCCTCAGAGGCTCACTGTAACCCTCCATGTAGCCCTTCTCTCTCTAGAGGCAAGGGTCACAGCTTACTGAGCCATTTTCATCGTAAGCCAACAAGGGAGGTCAGGAGAAATAATCCTTCCTCACACAGTCTCTGTTGTCTCCCAGTCTCAATGATTAATCAGGGAGGGGAGGGGGAAGCCCAGGCCCACCCTCTACTCCAGGCTCCAGCCCAGGGACCCTAAAATTAGCAGCTATGGTAGCTGACTTTTTGGAAACAGGACATGTACACTTCCTCACAACAGCCCCCACTCAATATCTCCTTCACCATTACCTCAGGGCCTCATTCCTTGCACCTGATATGGATTTGTACTACTTCATTCCTCCAACAGCTTGCAAGAAGAGCAGTTCCAGTGACTCTCACAAGCAATAAGAAGAAACTAAAATGGCTCTTGGTTGGCTGGGCCCTTTATACCGATGTCAAAAGCACACAGCAGCATCCAAGCAGCCACCCAGGTGGGGAGCACAAGGGGCAGAACCAGAGGTGGGGCCAGAGCCTCTTCCGGCTGTGCTGGTACGGTGCCCGGTGCAGCACAGCAGCTGCCTGGGAGAGCGCCTGGCTGTGGTGGTGGCAGGCTGCCCCCTGCCCAGGCTTGGCTCCGGGGACAGTGGCAGAGTGAGCCAGAGCCCCTACTCCCTTTAGCATGCTCAGAGTCAGCCCCTGTCACTGGAAACTGAGCCTGGGCAGGGAGCGAACTGTGACTGCCCCTGTCTCCAGCCATGCTCTCTCCCAGGCAGCTGCTGCTGTGCACAGAGACTGCTGGGAAGTTGGGGGGGGGGGCCCTCTGGCTTGTTGGATTCCTGTCCCGGAAACCGAGTCCAGGCAGGGAGTGGGCTGCTGCTGCTGCCCCTCCACAGTCAGGCTCTCTCCCAGACAGCTGGTTAAAGAGCTTCCAGTATGGAGAGGCACTAGACGTTTATGATTGCAGCAGAGTGCATTTGAGCTGCACTGACAGGTATTACCGAAGGAAAAAGTTCCAGCGACTGTGCGGGGTGTGGGCACACCAGGAATGGAATGGACATATGCAATCACTCAAAGAAGAACTGGACAGTTTGAGGGAATGTTCACCCTGGAGCTGAATCGCTCCTGAGCTCACAATGTTCTCCCTTTTGGCTACTGAGAAGTGTACTGTGTTTCTAAAAGGAGGCTGCCCAACTTTGTGCCTCTATAACAGCTATAGGACCAGGTATACCTGATTGAGTGGTTCTGAACTAGAGTCTGAAGCTGCCATCACTTGTGAAAGGCTTCTAAGCCCAATATGACTATCAAAAGTATTAAAGCAAGTGGACAAAGAGAAATTACAAGTACTGGGGGCTCTGTTGATCAGGCCTCTAAACAGGAAAAGCTGGCTATCTGGAGAGAAAGTTCCTGTGGCTGTGGTGATTGAAGCTATTAAAGCTGTTTGTCATGTTCCATAAAACAATGGAATTGCTGGAAGCAGAAAAGAAATTAGAGGCACTTGGCTGAAAAAAGCATTTCTGCTTTGTGACTAATCCAATCAAATGAAGAACAATTTTTCCATTGGTCTAGACTGCTGTAGGGAGATAAGGAATAGGAAAAAATTAACTTACCTGAATATTTTCCTTTCTTCTAGACGGAAAGGCCATATATCTATTACAAGGGGGCTTACCCTTGTGTGCAGTTCTTTAGAGGAAGGTTCAAGATCTGTCAATCAGAGCTCGGAGGTGCTATAAATGCATTATTCTGTCTGAAATACTTTCAAAGTTGCTTTGTAGAGCTAATTCCTTTAAACTTTGGTTCTCACGTTATTAGACAGAAAAAATCATATAAAAACACTTTGTCCAGCAGGATAAACTTTGAATTTCACTTCAAATAATGGAGGACAGATATATCATGCCTCTAAAGAAAATGGAGCAGAATCTGACAGTTTAAGCCTTTCTCAGAACTATAATTCTTTTGTCAGGTGGTTTAGCTCTCTCCAGACTTTCCTGCTAGAAGAAAGGAGATTTTGGGTTAAGTTTTCCTGTTCTTCACGGAGAAAGTCCACAGATCAACTGCAATGGGATGTCTAATAACAGGGAATGATTAGGGAGAGAAATAAAGGATGAATGAGGAAGTAGATGTGACATTATTGACATGAACTATGACCATATAGATTATTGCTGCAACCAGGGTTACATGGTTGCACCAGGTCTCCTACAGAGAAATCAACTGGGGTATCTATGGAAAGGTTGTAGTTTGCTGGTTATGATTATGCTGTCTGTATGTGTGCATCATTTTTGTATTTGAAGTTATGAATATTGGCTATGTACTTGTATCTCAATGTGTTTGATTCTAAGTAACCTCAGTAAAGCATTTGTTCAGCTTCTTGAGAAAGGACTATTCTCAGTAAGTGCCTGTAGAAGGGCTCAGCCGAGGCTCGTCCCTTCGCGGAGCTGTGGGGGATCACACCGCCACGCAATAGTTCACTATGGGTCCTGGCCCTGGGTCAGGGCAGGGCAGTAAACAAACAGTCTGGAGCTCAGGCCATTAAGCAGGGGCTGAGCCAAGAGTCCAATAGGAGCCCAGGCCCTGGGTCAGGGCAGGGCAGCAAATAAACAGTCTGGAGCTCAGGCTTCTGAGCGTCTGGTTCGAGGCAGAGACTGCCACCCATGAATGGGGTGACAGGGGGGACGCAGGCCCACGCACTCCACTGTGTCTCACCCCAGGGCCCTAGCAGCAGCAGGAGACTTGACGCTGTGTCAGTGGGGATCCTGACCGCAACACACTGACATGGGTTCTGACTGAGCTGCGTCAGACCAGGGTCGACTGCCCCCAGGCTACTCTGGACTCCCCCTCATAGGGTACCTGGGTTATGGCGGTGTCCTCAGAGGTTTCCAGTATCATCGGTTCCTCTGGGTAACAGGCGAGGGGTAGGCTGGGCTGCTCCTCAGAGTAGCTGGCCAGGGGTAGGCTGGGCTGCTCCTCAGGGTAGCTGGCCAGGGGTAGGCTGGGCTGCTCCTCTGGCTAGCTGGCCGGGGTAGGCTTGGCTGGCCCGGCCAGTCCTCGTGTCGGCTGCAGCCTCCCGGCATGTCCCAACCCAGAGCTAGGCCACAGGCATCTGGCCTCTCCAGTGGCTGGCCTTCAAGTGAGCTCTGCTGTTGGGCTTTTCTACTTCCTGGCCTGTGTCCTGCCCTGTGGGGGGCGGGCGCAGGACCTGCCGGCTCCGCCCACATTGGTGCTAGGGGAGGGTCGTCCCTCCGCGGGGCTGTGGGGTGTCTCACCGCCTTGCTACAGTGCCCAATCAAGAAACACTTAACTGACAACGGACTTTGGGAGATACCAACCCACATCTGAGCTTTTCTGGGAATGCTTAAATTAACATGGAAACAATGGCGTCGGCCTGCAAAAAGCTGAATCATGTAGCTATAAACTCCATCTTGTTGCTGTGACTTTGCACAGAAGAACAAAGGGGTTTCCATCCACAAGAGAAAGAATATAAAAGGCCCTGGAAGCCTCTCCATTTTGTCTTCAGCTGGCTCAAGAGATGGCCTCTCCACCCCCAAGAGATGCCGGAAAGAAACTGGAACAAAGGACAGGAACTACAGGGTGATTGCTGGACCCAGACTAGGAAGGAATCCAGTCTGTGAAAGAAGCTTATTGGAACATCTCTGGGGGTGAGATTTCATCTGTAATCAGTTTCTTAATGTGTTAGGTTTAGACTTGCGTGTCTTGTTTTATTTTGCTTTGTAACTTACTTTGTTCTGTCTGTTATTACTTGGAACTACTTAAATTCTTTTTATATTTAATAAAATCACTTTTGCTTATTAATTAACCCCGAGTAAGTAATTAATACCTGGGGGAGCAAACAACTGTGCATATCTTTCTATCAGTGTTACAGAGGGCAGACAATTTATGAATTTACCCTGTATAAGCTTTATACAGAATAAAAATGGACTTATTTGGGGTTTGGATCCCATTGGGAGCTGGGTGTCTGGGTGCTAGAGACAGGAGCACTTCTTAAGCTGTTTTCAGTTAAGTCTGCATCTTTGAGGAACATGGTTCAGACTCTGGGTCTGCGTTGGAGCAGACTGGCATGTCTGGCTCAATAAGGCAGGGTTCTGGAGGCCCAAACTGGCAGAGAAAATGGGCTCAGAGGTAGTCTCAGCACATCAGGTAACAGTCCCAAGGGGGACATGTCTCCCTTTTATAAAAAATAAATAAATCAGTTGCTAGTTGAGCATAATGTGCAAATCCCTACCTCCAATGCAGGGACTGATGAAGCCTACATGTTTAAATGGTTAATCTTACTGATGGTGTGAAAACATGACCAGGCGGCTACTGCATCTCTCTCTCTCTCTCTCTCTCTCTCTCTCTCTGTATGTTATATATGACTATTCAATTACTTTGAATAAATAAGCATAAATTTTCCAGGGGGAAAAAGTTTTCTACCTTGGGTGCATTTCAGATGCTTTCAATTTAGCCATCTAATAACAAACTGCAATGTTTCTTCTGTTTTTCTTTGCTTGTTTTTCATTTGTTTATGATGGGTATATAGACCAAGAGAAGTGGAGATTTTTCTGAATTGGGTACTACATTCAATGTTGATTTTTAGACTTTTGACATCAAGAGTATGCCAAAAGAGTGGATGTTTTTTGTTTCATTTTTTGTTTTTCTTTGATTTTTAAAGGGGTTTTTTGTTTGTTTGTTTTTTTGATAGTGGGCAAAAATGATGAGAAAAATAATTTTTTGTAACTGGGTTTATTTTGGGAATAAAGAATTAACTCTCAGTACATCTTTGTCCTCATGAAGAGGTGCACAGCTGCTATTCCCCAGTAAGACCTTAACTTCTAAAAACTCTCTTTGCTGAAATGATTGAAAGGAGATAAGCCTTTTAAAAAATCTAAGGGCACTTCTGACAAGGGATCAAAGGGATGCTTCATCTGAGTTTTTAATAAAAGATTTTGATCCTAAGTGGGAATTCTCCTCATTGGTGTAGAGATTAGAAGTGAGGCAGCTCCAAGAATTCTTATGTCCGGAAGAAAGGAAAATCCTACACCCACTTGCATTTCTAGTGAGCTGGAAATGTTTATTATTTGGCTTTTAAAGTCTGAGGATTTTGGCTCATATTAAGACTTACTATAAGAATTTAAAACAAAACATAGAAAAAAGAAAAAGCTTTGCCCTTGCTTGGACTGGATCCTTATATGTTAATAACTTAGCTCTCTCTATATATACAGCCTTACGTATAGACCAGGCCCTAGGAATACTTTCCCCTGGCTAAGGATATAATAAAAGCATCTGAATAACCTATTTTAATTATTACTCTCAAATCTCATGTAGCTAGATTTAATTTCTCAGGACTCAGCAGTATGTCGGTTCAAGGGACCATCACTGACAGATGTGACTAGAGATCGAATAACATTGCACCCTGTGGCCACCAGCTTCTGAATCCTGTTCTCTGACAGAAATAAACTTATGTGGAGATTGATATCTGATTATTCCCAGAAGTAATATTGACCATGTGGTGTCATTCTGCTCTTGGTGATGACAAATCCATCTTGCTTCAGAACAGAATCTGAGCTGTGGGACTCCAGCTTTGTGAGCCTTTTCCAGGAATGGTGCTCTGAGCAGGCAGTCTCAACATGGGTATATATGAACCCTTTTTGCCAGAGGAAAACAGTGTTAACTAGCACTTTGGAAGACACTTTGGAAGATGGAGGGGCAGGCAGACCAAAGGAAAACCAGCACACTAACAACATTGTCTGTTGCATGTGAAGCCAAGACATCTCCTATGGGAGGTTCATGCAGTGCATTGGTAGGGGTTCTTCAAATCAAGGCTAGAGAAAAATTTTAAAAATCCTCTTGAGAATAGCTACTGCAGTGAAATTTAGGTTCTCCAACATGAACTGTAGCTTCTGGAAAAAAAATCTACTTAAGAATTTCAAATTGAGTGCTCCTCAGTTTTTTGAGCCCTTGGGCATCAGGGTGGGAATGGAATACACTCCTAAGCCTTCTTGTTCCCTGCAAAATCAATTACCTCAGTTTGAAGCAGATTATATATTTAGTCTCTGTACTTTCGTATTTTGATTGGCTGGAGGATGAAAGAGATGTTTTGGAGTTGCATTTAATTCTAAATAGGACAGGTTGTATATCTCTGGCTAAGATTCTTTAATTTGTTTTGTGATGTAGTATTGAACAAATACACTGAAATTTCAGTTAGGAAGAAAAAAATAAATGCAGAAATATAAAATGGGAAATAATGAGCTATGCAGAAAAAGATCTGAGGATTTTACTGGCTCACAAACTGAACATGAATCAACAAGGTGATGCACTTGTGAAAAAAGCAAATGTAATTCTGGGGTGCATTAACAAGGGCAGCATAAGAAAGACATAAGAGGTAATTATTCCACTCTACTCAGCACTGGTGAGGCCTCAGCTGGATTAGTATGTCAAACTTTAAGAGTCCAGATGAGAGCAACAAACATGATAAAAGGTTCAGGAAAGGTTTAAAAACCTGGGTATGTTTAGTCTTGAAAAAAAGAAGACAGGGTGGGACCCAATAATAGTCTTCAAATATGTTAAGGGCTGTTATAAAGAGGATGGTGATCAATTGTTCTCAATGTCCACTGAAAGTAGGACAAGAAGTAATGGGTATAATCTGCAGCAAGGGAGATTTAAGTTAGACATTAGGAAATACTTTCTACAGGGATAGTTAAGTACTGAAATAGCTTATCAAGGGAGGTTGTGGAATCCCAGTCACTGGAGGTTTTTAAGAACAGATTAGACCTGTCAGAGATGATCTAGGTATACCTGGACCTGCTTCAGCAAAGAGGGGATTTGACTAGATGACCTCTTGAGGTCACTTCCAGCCCTACATTTCTATGATTCTATAATGGACAACAACTATTTAACATACCATGCATTGTTTCAGAATAATGTTTGATTTCATAGTCAAAAAGTCCTTATATATAACTTCTATACAAGTAATATTTTGTTCTTTCCTGAAAATATAAATTGAAGGATCAAAAGCAATGTATGTACTTACCTCAATATCATCTTTATGTTTAAGAAGTGGTGCTTCCATGATGTTTCGAAGACAAAAAGAATCCGATTCCACATCAAATTGATGTCCTGTTGTTTCAGCAATGCGATTCCAATGTCTCTGCTTCATTGCTTTATTAGTCATCATTTCCAACAGAGGACATGACTCACTAAAATCATCTATTCTTTTCTTGAGGTCTAAAAATGCTTGCCAGTTTTTAAGTCCTTTGGGAAGTTTGCGGCACCTTTAATTCAGTAAATAATAATAATTGATACAGTAGTACACTTCTTATATTGTTGATTTAATATTTTGTCAAAAACTATCTTGAAATATTTTATGTATATTTGGAAAAAATAGGTGGTTTAAAACAGACACCGTTGTTTTACCAAAACTATTTTCTCAGTAACAATGGCTGAAAAATTAGTCTGCTGACATATCAATTTCATTTAAATAGTGTACCAGTGATATCAGTGCAGGGCCGGCTCTAGGCACCAGCGTTCCAAGCATGTGCTTAGGGCACCACTTTTCAAGGGGCAGCACTCCAGCTTTTTTTTTTTGCTTCAGCAGTGTTCTAAAAAGCACTGTTCTAAAAAGCATAATATTATCCCTTCAATCCCACTCTCACACAGGTGGTGGATTAAACAGAACTCCAAGAAACTAATCTTCTAATGCAAATGCAAGATTTATTATGTGATAATTTTCTCTTAGCCATTTCTCCCCTCATTCATTACTAATGGGTTAATTTAAAATTTGGAGAAAGATTAATATAATTGCTGAAGGCTTCAGAACTAAACCTAATCCTTCAACTCAGGGCTTGTCTACATCAGAAAGTTGCAGCGCTGGTGAGGGAGTTACAGCGCTGCAACTTTGAAGGTGTACACATCTGCAGGGCACCACCAGCGCTGCAACTCCCTGTTTGCAGCGCTGGCCGTACTCCCGTTTTGTCTCGGGTGTAGAGGATCCAGCGCTGGTGATCCAGCGCTGGTAATCCAATGTAGACAGTTACCAGCGCTTTTCTTGACCTCCGTGGAAGGAGGAAGCCTCTGGTAATCAAGCTGGTTTCCTTTCCCGGTTTGCTCTCTCGGTCCCGGAGCCACCCAGCAAACCGCAGGGAAGGAGACCTGCTTGCTCGGGGTTCCGGGACCGAGAGAGCAAACCGGGAAAGGAGACCAGCTTCGCCGCGGTTTGCTCTCGCGTTCCCGGAGCCAGCCAGCAAACCGCGGGGAAGGAGACCTGCTTGCTCGGGGTTCCGGGACCGAGAGAGCAAACCGCGGCGAAGCTGGTTTCCTTTCCCGGTTTGCTCTCTCGGTCCCGGAACCCCGAGCAAGCAGGTCTCCTTCCCTGCGGTTTGCTGGCTGGCTCCGGGACCGAGAGAGCAAACCGCGGCGTTCCCGGTTTGCTCTCTCGGTCCCGGAACCCCGAGCAAGCAGGTCTCCTTCCCTGCGGTTTGCTGGCTGGCTCCGGGACCGAGAGAGCAAACCGCGGCGTTCCCGGTTTTCTCCCTCGGTCCCGGAACCCCGAGCAAGCAGGTCTCCTTCCCTGCGGTTTGCTGGCTGGCTCCGGGACCGAGAGAGCAAACCGCGGCGTTCCCGGTTTGCTCTCTCGGTCCCGGAACCCCGAGCAAGCAGGTCTCCTTCCCTGCGGTTTGCTGGCTGGCTCCGGGACCGAGAGAGCAAACCGCGGCGTTCCCGGTTTGCTCTCTCGGTCCCGGAACCCCGAGCAAGCAGGTCTCCTTCCCTGCGGTTTGCTGGCTGGCTCCGGGACCGAGAGAGCAAACCGCGGCGTTCCCGGTTTGCTCTCTCGGGTCCCGGAACCCCGAGCAAGCAGGTCTCCTTCCCTGCGGTTTGCTGGCTGGCTCCGGGACCGAGAGAGCAAACCGCGGCGTTCCCGGTTTGCTCTCTCGGTCCCGGAACCCCGAGCAAGCAGGTCTCCTTCCCTGCGGTTTGCTGGCTGGCTCCGGGACCGAGAGAGCAAACCGCGGCGTTCCCGGTTTGCTCTCTCGAGTCCCGGAACCCCGAGCAAGCAGGTCTCCTTCCCTGCGGTTTGCTGGCTGGCTCCGGGACCGAGAGAGCAAACCGCGGCGTTCCCGGTTTGCTCTCTCGGGTCCCGGAACCCCGAGCAAGCAGGTCTCCTTCCCTGCGGTTTGCTGGCTGGCTCCGGGACCGAGAGAGCAAACCGCGGCGTTCCCGGTTTGCTCTCTCGGTCCCGGAACCCCGAGCAAGCAGGTCTCCTTCCCTGCGGTTTGCTGGCTGGCTCCGGGACCGAGAGAGCAAACCGCGGCGTTCCCGGTTTGCTCTCGGCGAAGCTGGTTTCCTTTCCCGGTTTGCTCTCTCGTCCCGGAACCCCCCTTGAAGCCGCCCAACAGCGCTGCAGTGTGGCCACATCTAACACCACTTGCAGCGCTGGTTGCTGTAAGTGTGGCCACTCTGCAGCGCTGGCCCTATACAGCTGTACTAATACAGCTGTAACAACCAGCGCTGCAAAATTTTAGATGTAGACATGGCCTCAGTCAATCAGTAATATTCTTCCAAAGCTGTAGAAATATTTCAGCAATTTATTAGTAGCATTAAAACATATACTTGGTATATTATAGCTAATTGTCAAGCTACTATGTGTCTAATTCTCCCTTTAGGGAAAAAAAATCTGTTATGAATTGTATTCCAGTTGTTTTATCAGATTAGCACAGTGGACTGATGAGAGGAGAACCTGCTAGCAGAAAGAAAATCAGGTAAGAGATTTCACATTCTGTAGCACACATTCTCGCCTGATTAACAGGAAGTAGTGAGCAATGAATAACATAAGTAGAAAAGAAAAAAATAGTTTTAAGCAGTAGACTAGTATAAAAGATAGAAGTGGAAGTGGTTCCCCCCCCATATAAAACCAGAGCTTTGGAATTTAAAGAATTATTTGGGAACCAACCCACTAATACCCTCCTACCAAAGGATGGCCTGTTGAAGAATGGAAACATACTTTGCAAGTGTTCCTCAAACTATTTCGAACAATGCCAATAGAGACTTGTAGATGGAGTCTCAATTTCTTCTCCAGAACTATTTCCCAGATATCTAGCATAGCAACTGGTGCAGGATTTTAACATCTTGCCTAAAGCAATTTGTGGCCCTAAGGTCCTGACATTTTGGATGGAATGATATGTGCAGAAAACAATTAGTGTCTGTACTCTGTATGTTTGAGATATACTTTTAGCTTTCTAGGGATGTCACTTGTGTCACATTATTGCTGTAGCTGTGTTGTTCCAGGATATGAGGGAGACAAGGGTGAAATAATATCTTTTATTGGACCAACTTCTGTTGGTAGAGAGGACAAACTTTTGAACTTCACAGAGCTCTGCTTCATACCTGGAAAAAGTAATCAGTGTCCAAGCTAAATACAAGGTGGGACTGACTGCTAAGCATCAGGGGTTCACACATGGTGTAGGAGCCCTTTTAAATTGAAGTGTGCAGTTAACACCTCTGCAGTCATAGGACAATGGAGGGTTAGTAGACAGCCGGGTGTGTTATACACATTTTTGTAATGGGTCATAAAACCAGTATTAACACCTTCCAAGGTGTGTGATGAATGTAAGAATTTTTGGTTATATTTTTATGATCCATATGTTCGCCTTAGTTTAGCTGATCACTATGTATTTGTTACAGGGTGGAGCTTCTTCCCAGCTTCCAAGCACACACTGCCACTCCTAATCTCCTTGAGGATGGTTTATTTTCTTAAAACAGGCAAGTAAACAAACAGAAAACAGTCTTTTAACTCTCTCCTTTGTCTCAGACTTCAGGGCCACTCCTCAGAGGGATCTCTGGTGCTCCTCTCCTGACAGCTTCTCAGTTTTAATCAGCTGTCCTCCCTTCCTGGAGTAACAGCCCCAGGGCTGCTTCCCCAGCCACCTGGCCCCTTCCTCCAGAGACACACCATTGGACTTAGCTCCACTCCACTATGTCTTCTCTTTCACAGGCACAGTCTGTCTCAATCACTCTCTCCTCCTTCATTCCCTGCCCTTTAAAGCCTCAGGTATAGCCCAACCACCTTTAATAGTCTGGATTGGGTTCACCTGTTCTGACACAAGGGAGTTTAGTCCAGCTCTACTCACAGGGACCAGGTACCCTGTGACAGTATTTCTATAACACTGAGCGTAAAAGGGAGGGAGGCATGACTGGTGTCATGTATGCAACTGGTGCCACATCTACACTAGAAGTGCTACAGAGGTTCTTCTGATAAAGACACTCTATGCTGATGGGAGAGAGCTCTCCCATCAGCTTAATTGCTCCACCTCCCAAAAGAGCTGGTAGCTATGTCGGCAGGAGAAGCTCTCCCGCCAACATAGCGCTGTTTACACCGGCGCTTAGGTCAGTATAACTTACATTGCTCAGCCATGTGATTATTCACATCCCTGAGTGACTTAAGTTATTGTGACACTCTGTATCTTGAGGGAACACCCAGCACCCTACTGTTCATCCTTATATGATTGTGTGGTATCCAATGCAAAGTTTGTCATGTCGGGTGTCTTCACAAGGCTCATGATGCACTGAGCATTGTTGCTATAGTAATGTTATAGATTGTAATTTTATGTATATAGTTATGAGGCTGAAAATGTGTCCTCATGGCTTAAAACAAGCCCAGGTAAAACTCTCCAAGAACAGAGTGGCAGTTCACACCTCATCAGGGCATGTATGGGACAAACCCAGCCCAGCCTCACAGGAACAAAGGGCACTGGCAAAGGCAGCAACAAAGGATTTATTGGACTCTCCAGTGAGTAACCCATGGCTTGAATGATCTCTTCCTTAACTGGAGTGTCTGTGTTGATATCAAGATCTTCTTCCTCCTGGATGTTTGCTTCGTCTTTAGGTGGTTCCCTGCTCAGCAATTCTTTGAAATGCTCTGTCCAGCACATTTCTTGTTCTTTTTTAGTTGTTAGTAGGTGTCCTTGTTTGTTCCTGATGAGAGTATTTGTCAGTGTCTGCCGTTTACCACTGATAAGCCGCATCATTTTGTAGATGGTTCCTTGTTCACCACGAGCACCTGCATCCTCTGCTTCTGTTGCCAGATTATCAACAAAATGCCATTTGTCCGCTCTCACAAGGCGTTAGACCTTCCGGTGTGCCTTGCTATACTGCTCGTGGTTTTTGTCCTTTAGCTTCTGGGATTTTATATCTAAAACTTTTTTCTTCAGAGCTCGTCTGGTTTCTACAGCATTGCATGTGCTGGGTGTAATCCACTCCTTCCTTCTCTTCTACCTGTAGCCTAGATAGGCTTCAATGCTCTGTTTATAAATTGCTGTTACTTTGTCTCACTTCTTCTGGATCTCCTCATTTGCATTCCCCTCCTCTTCATCAAGGTCTGCAAGTGCTTGAAATCTGTTTGTTGACTGCAGAACGAAGGCTTTCTGTATTTCAAGGGACTTTAGCTTGTCAATATCTTAATGTCTATGTCACAAGGTGGTGGTCGCTGCCAACATCTGCACCCCTTCTCACTTTCATATCTGTCAGTGAGCGTTGCCATTTGCCATTTATCATGATATGGTCAATCTGGTTCTTATCTCTGCCATTTGGGGAACACTATGTCAGCTTGTGAATTTCATGATGTTCAATAGGGTTCCGCCAATGACATAAATCAACAAGCCTTTCTCCATTTTCATTCATGGTGCCATACCCATGTCTTCCCATTGCTCTGTCATTGTTTGTGTTGTCCTTCCTGACCTTGGCATTCAGGTCTCCCATGATGATAGTTAGGTATCCTCTCTAACTCTGCCTGTAGTGTAAGGTAGAATTTGTCCTTTACTTCTTCATCATTGTCACTGCTTCTCCCAAGGCTGTTGTTAATCTTCCTGATCCTGTTCATCTGCTCTTGCTGACACCCAGAATGTGTAAGCTGTAGCGTCTCATCTCTGCTGTGACCTGAGCTAGCTTCCCTGTTTCGTATATTGTCCGTATGTTCCACAAACCAAGTTTGTTTTTTGTCTTGGTATTGAGCACTTCAGTCTTAATGCCAGTGGCTTCCTTTCAGCTTTCACCACTGGCAGTCATATGGGTCATTGACTCCTGAAGACTATCACACACAGTAACGGTCGATTTCTCCATCACTGTTTCTGTAACATATTTTGTTTTTTACGGGACAGGGTTGTTAGCCCTGTGCCTAAAGCCCAACCTGGAGGACCAAGGTGTCTGTTTTGTCTGCCCCCCACAACCCAGTCTGAAGCTCTTTGCCAAGCAGCGAGGAAGTGGTTTAATCCTTAATTTTGCATAAGGCAAGACATATGTGGATGATGCCATCCACTTATTAATAATAGAAAGAACTTTACTTTCTGAGATGAACTTTGAAGTAGAGATTAAATGGTTCCTTTTATTTTCAGGAATTTTTCCTCCCGAAGGTAAGCCCTTTTTGGAATCAGCCTGAGCTCCTATGAAGAACATTCTGTGATGGGATCAACAAGGATTTCTTCTCTTTTATTAAGAAACCCAAACTTTGGAACACAGAGCATGAGAATTATGTGACCTTTTTTGGCTTCTCCTCTAAAGCTGCTTTTAGGAGCCAATCGTCTAAATATGGAAACACAAAAATCCATTGTCTTCTGAGAAAAGCTTCCACTACAGATAAACATTTTGTAAAGACTCAGGATGCTGAGGAAAAGCCAAAGGCCTGTATTGCAAATGGTCCTGCCCTATGGCAAAACAAAGATGTGTGAGACTGAGAGCAGTAAACCAATTTAGACTGGATATGAAGGAATAATAGAACTTAGAGCTAACATTCTGAAGTGAATCCTTTGCACTTGTTTATCTTATATCTGATGAAGAGCTCTATCTTTCTTTGGAATTAGGAAATAGTGGGAGTAAAACCCCAGATTCCTGAGATTTACTGGAATCTCCTATATTGATCCCACCGTTAGTATATAGTTGATTTCAGTTCTTAACACTAACTTGTAAGAAGTAGTCCCTAAGAGGGAGGGAGAGGGCAGTTGTTTTGGGTATCTAACTGGATAATATACCATTTTTACAGTGTCCAGAACCTATTTGTCAGTGGTGATCTTTAGCTATTCGGTGTAACATTGGCCTAAATGGTCTCCAAATGCAAGGGAAACAGACTCCAAGGTTGGTTTGCTACTTTCGAACATCACATCAAACCTGCAGACTAACTGCTAGTAAAGAAGAAGTGGTGGACAAATTCTTTTGCTTCGTCTTGGATCTAAATGGGCATCTGTCATATGACTGAAAAGTAGAAGGTTGTTGTTGCTAGTAGCACTGTCTACCCTTGAAATAAGATGATGATGACAAAGAAGAATAAGGTTGGTAATTCTGTCTTTGGTATCTGAAAAGAGGTGCAAGAAATCTCCTCTTAAAAGGTGACCTTAGACTTCATTTCCTAGGGAAGAGAAAAGGAAGGTAGCCAGGCATGTCTTCTGAGAGTTATGGTTATTGCTACCAATTTTGAAGACGTGTACGAGACATCAAAGGATGCCCTCAGTTTAGCAATATAATCTCTCTCTTTAATGATGGCATTAGCCATTATGGAGTGGTCATCAGAGGGGTTGTGGTGAACAGAGAAATTTTGTCTTTCTGAAACTGGATCGAGTTATAATGGATTATTAGTTAGAGAAGATGATGAGAATAGTTTCCTTCTCAAAGAATCCAGTCTTTTCCCTTCTCTGTCACTGATAATAGAATGTAAATTATCCTAATCTTGACATTTGCGTTGTCGAAGTCTCCACCTGAGAATTAGGTGGAGAATGTACATGAAAGAAAGAAAACTCTTCATAGAAGATTAGGGTTGGAAGAGACCTCAGGCAGTCATCTATTCCAACCCCCTGCTCAAAGCAGGACCAACCCCAACTAAATCATCCCAGCCAGGGCTTTGCCAAGCCAGGCCTTAAAAATCTCTAAAGATGGAGATTCCACCACCTCCCTAGGTAACCCATTCCAGTGCTTCAGCACCCTCCTAGTGAAATAGTTTTTCCTAATATCCAACCTAGACCTTCCCGACTGCAACTTGAGATCTCTGCTCTTTGTTCTGTCATCTGCCACCACGGAGAACAGCCTAGCTCCATCCTCTTTGGAATCCCCTCTTCAGGTAGTTGAAGGCTGTGTGACCAAGTTCCTCCTCTACCCTGATGGGTCCTGCACTTATTGGTGAATTTGCTCGCCTCAGAGATTCATGGCAGCCCTCAGTTTGGCCACTTTCGTGGCTCAAATCTGCTGTTTTACTCAGATAACCTCATCATCAACTAGCGTGGGGAAAAGAAAGGAGAACAATCCCCACAGTCTCTGCTGATCCACCGTGTGGGTCGGGGAACAGCCAGAGACCTTCCCCTCTGGTGGAACCCACAGTCCAGGTCAACTCCTCCTGTATCTGATCAGGAGTTGGGAGGTTTAGGGGGAACCTGAGCCCGCCCTCTACTCCAGGTTCCAGCCCAAGGCTCTGTGGACTGTAGCTGTCTAGAGTGCCTCCTGGAACAGATGCATGGCAGCTACAACTCCCTGGGCTACTTCCCCATGGCCTCCTCCAAACATCATCTTTATCCTCACCACAGGACCTTTCTCCAGGTGTCTGGTAATGCTTGTACTCCTCAGTCCTCTAGAAGTACGCCTTCTTACACTCAGTTTCTAGTGCCTCTTGCTCCCAGCTCCTCGCATGCACACCCCAAACTGAAGTGACGTCCTTTTTAAACTCAGGTGCTCTGATTAGCCAGCCTGTCCTAATTGATTCTAGCAGTTTCTTCTTAATTGGCTCCAGGTATCCTAATTAGCCTGCCTGCCTTAATTGGTTCCAGCAAGTTCCTGCTTGTTCTGGAACTGCCCCTGTTATCTTACCCAAGGAAAAGGGATCTATTTAATCTGAGACTAATATATCTGCCTTCTAACACTCTCCTGTAGCCATCTCGCCTGATCCTGTCACAGCTGCTATCAAATCCCCCCTCACTCTTCTCTTCCGCAGACTAAATAAGCCCAGTTCCCTCAGCCTATCCTCAGAAGTCACGTGCCCCAGCCCCCAATCATTTTCGTTGCCCTCTGCCGGATTCTCTCCAATTTGTTAACATCCTTTCTGTAGTGGGCTGCCCCAGACTGGACGCAATACTCCACATGTGGCCTCATCAGTTCCAAATAGAGGAGAATAATCACTTCCATCGATCTGCTGGCAATACTCCTACTAATGCCGTTAGCCTTCTTGGCAACAAGGACACACTGTTGACTCATATCCAGCTGTAATCCCCAGGTCCTTTTCTCAAGAACTGCTGCTTACCAAGCCGGTCCCTGGCCTGGTGCATCATATAAAACATCTTGAATTAGAGTAAGGGACTTGTCTCTCATTATCAGATCCATTAATGTAGGATCTAAACATCTCAGATCTGAATATTCCTTCAAGTCTGGGAGTTTTGAATCTGTGTAACTTAGATTTGAATGCTGTGGACCCGCAAAAACATCTCCAGTTTGATGCTGAACCAGAGACATGACTTTGGAAGAAGGTTGGTATGGAAGGCCCGGAGCTGATCAATAAGGCCAAGAATCCAGGAAGGCACTTGCCAGTACTGCCAATTTGCCCAGTCCAGTATTATGTGAGAGTCCGGGGGTACACATGCTTGTAATAGTTTGTGTCTAACAAAGATCCTGTCATTGGATCCAGTTACAGAAATTCATAGAATATCAGGGTTGGAAGGGACCTCAGGAGGTCATCTAGTCCAACCCCCTTCTCAAAGCAGGGCCAATCCCCAGACAGATTTTTGCCCTAGATCCCTAAATGGCCCCCTCAAGGATTGAACTCACAACCCTGGGTTTAGCATGCCAATGCTCATCTTCCTCTGAATGTGGATCTGAGCCTGTTCTTAACATTGTATTCTTAACATTGATACAGGAGATATCGTTCTTCTAGGAGAGCCAGAAGGTGTCCTAGGAGGTGGAGGCAACATTACCAAGGGGTCATCTAACTTCCTCTTCTTGTAAGAAAGAGAGCGTGGAGACCAATCATTATCCAAGTCTTTCTTTGCTGTAGAAATATCAGCTGGACCCAAGGAGTACTGTTCTTCAGACACCTGTATGGACCCTACATTACATGCTATCAGTGCTGGTATAACAATTATTAATAGAAGCCTGCACCACTCAAATGCACCAGTCGGTGTATATCCAAAGAGTAGGAATATGCAGAGGACACTTGAAGAAGAAAACCCATTTCTTCACCTTATCCCTGAAGATCATAAGAATCCTGATTCATCATGGGAGGAAAAGGGCTTTGTAGGAGCCCTGCTTTTTCCGTAGGGAACGAAGTACCCACTTCAATACCGGGATGGGATAGAGATATGACTTTGAATCCTCTCAGGAGGTTTTCTACTCCAGCCCAGTTCTGATGCTGGACTTACTCTCTGGGTTAGACAGATAACATCCTTCTCATTCCTCTTCCCAAAATGTTCAGAACATCCTGGCTTTTCTGTATTGGAGTCACAGTTTCTGGGAGAAGGTGATGTCCTGACATATCCGTTCAACTCTGAGACTTGTGCCCTGGCTATGCAATGTTTGGCTAGCTGTGAACAGGCAGGCTATAATTTTCCCTCTGTAGTGCCAGTACATGCTGCCTCACATAAGGAACACCACTTAGATTTAGCCCAATGTTTGTGGGAGAGCAGGGCGGGCAGAGGAATCCCAGAAGGGAGGCACAGCAGTGACAGATCCAGGTGACAGAAACCACTACACTATCAAATATCCAATCCAAGAAAGAAGGAGAATTTGGAAGAAAGATTATAAATTATTGCTGCACAACAACAAATAAAAATTAAAGTTATAAAACAAAGTGCACAGGAGAAACTGAACCACCAATTTATTATGCCACCAGAGGCTGTATATCTAGTAGCCTGAACAGAAGGATGAGGCATAGTCCTGGAGCATCCAGCAACAACTTTGGATTGCCTCCAAAATCCATGGGTGTGAGGGAGGAACAGGAGCTGCTTAGCGAACAGGAGCTGCTAACAGGGAGTTTTGCAAGGGAGTTCTCCAGGTGAAGGAGGAGCACATACAGCATCTGTGGGGTAAGTGACTGTCTGCAGTGTTTGTGTTTGTGTTTGGGGGTTACTTGCTGTGTGCTGAGCTTGTGTTTGTCAGTCTGTTTGGTTTGTTTGTTTGAAGGACCGTGTGCTGTAGCTGGCAATTGGAGGTGGAGCTACTAAGAAGGTTTGAAAGCTAGAAGCCTCTGGTAATTGGCTGAGCCTTAACCAGTGGGCGGGGCATTCACTCAGGCCAGGGCTTTATAAAGCTGCGCACAAGCGACCAGGGAGCTTAGTGAACAGGAGCTGCTAACAAGGAGTTTTGCAAGGGAGTTTGGAAGGGGAGTAGGAAGGGAGGGGGGGTCCCTTGTCGGTCTCATCTGTGACCCATTGGTCTCCTGAACCTATAAACTGAGCCACATCCAAAACCTTTCTGTTTACAGCAGAGCAGAGCAGACAGGGAGCTGTAGACGGGAATTTGAGAGAGTTTGACAGAGGGAGGCTTACAATGGTGAGGAGGACCCGCAACACTGTGCCAACACTGCTTCTGTCGCCTCCACCTGCGCCTGTAGCCAGACAGAGCACCAAAGCATGGATGCTTTTACCCAGATTCTGGTGTGGGCCTGCAAAGACTGTAATTTGCAATTTCCACTTACTGATATCCAGGCTGGGGGTGGCATCCAATGTGAAAGGTGCCTACTGGTGGAGTCTCTCAGGCAGCAGGTGAGAGAGCTACAGGAGGAGGTGGCTAGGCTGAGGAACATCCATATCCATGAGCAATTCCTGGACAGTATCCATGTGGAGACAGCTGACGGTGCTGTCCCAGTTGACAGGACTACCGACACACCAGTGGAGGAGGAGGCTCAGGGTGGACACAGCCAGCTGGTTACTTCTAGCAGCAGGCAGTGCTCCATCGCTGCTGCGAACCCTCCTGCTATGGTAAAAGATAACTGTTATGCTCTTCTTGATACAGGAGAGAAGGAATCACCCCCAACAGTTAAGGAGGTGAAGCCTCGTACCCCTAAGGCTGGGAGGTCTGCTGCCACCACTGATAAGAAACGTAGGGTAGTGGTGGTTGGAGACTCTCTGCTGAGGGGGACGGAAACACCCATCTGTCGCCCTGACCATTCATCCCGGGAGGTATGCTGCCTGCCAGGGGCCCATATCCGAGATGTTACAGAGGCATTGTCGAGGATTATCCGGCCGTCTGACTACTACCCCATGCTACTCATCCATGTGGGCACAAATGATACTGCGAGGTGTGACACTGAGCAGATCAAGAGTGACTACAGGGCTCTGGGAGTATGGGTTAAGGAGTTTGGAGCGCAGGTGGTATTCTCTTCGATTCTTCCTGTTGAAGGTAGGGGTCCGGGCAGAGACAGATGCATCGTGGAGGTGAATGCCTGGCTGCGAAGATGGTGTCGCCAGGAGGGCTTTGGCTTCCTTGACCACGGGATGCTATTCGAGGAAGGACTGCTAGGAACAGATGGCGTTCACCTTTCGAAGAGGGGAAAGGCCTTATTTGCACACAGACTGGCTAACCTAGTAAGGAGGGCTTTAAACTAGGTTCGACGGGGACAGGTGAGCAAAGCCCATAGGTAAGTGGGGAACAAGACCTGGGAGATGGGTTGGAAACAGGAGGGAGCACAGGCTATAATGGCAAAGAGGAAGGAGGGTCAGGGCGAAGCTGGGAGGCAAGATCAAACCAGTATCTTAGATGCCTATATACAAATACAAGAAGTATGGGTAATAAGCAGGAAGAACTGGAAGTTCTAATAAATAAATACAACTATGACATTATTGGCATTACTGAAACTTGGTGGGATAATACACACGACTGGAATGTTGGTGTGGATGAGTATAGTTTGCTCAGGAAGGATAGACAGGGGAAAAAGGGAGGAGGTGTTGCCTTATATATTAAAAATGTACACACTTGGACTGAGGTGGAGATGGACATAGGAGACGGAAGTATGGAGAGTCTCTGGGTTAGGCTAAAAGGGGTAAAAAACACAGGTGATGTCGTGCTGGGAGTCTACTACAGGCCACCTAATCAGGTGGAAGAGGTGGATGAGGCTTTTTTCAAACAACTAACAAAATCATCCAAAGCCCAAGATTTGGTGGTGATGGGGGACTTCAACTATCCAGATATATGTTGGGAAAAAAACACCGCGGGGCACAGACTATCCAATAAGTTCCTGGACTGCATTGCAGACAACTTTTTATTTCAGAAAGTTGAAAAAGCTACTAGGGGGGAAGCTGTTCTAGACTTGATTTTAACAAATAGGGAGGAACTTGTTGAGAATTTGAAAGTAGAAGGAAGCTTTGGTAAAAGTGATCATGAAATCATAGAATTTGCAATTCTAAGGAAGGGTAGAAGGGAGTACAGCAGAATAGAGACAATGGATTTCAGGAAGGCGGATTTTGGTAAGCTCAGAGAGCTGATAGGTAAGGTCCCATGGGAATTAAGACTGAGGGAAAAAACAACTGAGGAAAGTTGGCAGTTTTTCAAAGGGACGCTATTAAGGGCCCAAAAGCAAGTTATTCCGATGGTTAGGAAAGATAGAAAATGTGGCAAAAGACCACCTTGGCTTACCCTTGAGATCTTGCGTGACCTACAAAATAAAAAGGCGTCATATAAAAAATGGAAACTAGGTCAGATCACGAAGGATGAATATAGGCAAATAACACAGGAATGCAGAGGCAAGATTAGAAAAGCAAAGGCACAAAATGAACTCAAACTAGCTATGGGAATAAAGGGAAACAAGAAGACTTTTTATCAATACATTAGAAGCAAGAGGAAGACTAAGGACGGGGTAGGCCCACTGCTCAATAAGGAGGGGGAAACAGTAACGGGAGACTTGGAAATGGCAGAGATGCTTAATGACTTCTTTGTTTCAGTCTTCACTGAGAAGTCTGAAGGAATGTCTAGTATAGTGAATGCTTACGGGAAGAGGGTAGGTTTAGAAGAGAAAATAAGAAAAGAGCAAGTAAAAAATCACTTAGAAAAGTTAGATGCCTGCAAGTCACCAGGGCCTGATGAAATGCATCCTAGAATACTCAAGGAGTTAATAGAAGAGGTATCTGAGCCTCTAGCTATTATCTTTGGGAAATCATGGGAGACAGGGGAGATTCCAGAAGACTGGAAGGGGGCAAATATAGTGCCCATCTATAAAAAGGGAAATAAAAACAACCCAGGAAACTACAGACCAGATAGTTTAACTTCTGTGCCAGGGAAGATAATGGAGAAGGTAATCAAAGAAATCATCTGCAAACACTTGGAAGGTGGTAAGGTGATAGGGAATAGCCAGCATGGATTTGTACAGAACAAATCGTGTCAAACTAATCTGATAGCGTTCTTTGATAGGATAACGAGCCTTGTGGATAAGGGAGAAGCGGTGGATGTGATATACCTAGACTTTAGTAAGGCATTTGATATAGTCTCGCATGATATTCTTATAGATAAACTAGGAAAGTACAATTTAGATGGGGCTACTATAAGGTGGGTGCATAACTGGCTGGATAACCGTACTCAGAGAGTAGTTGTTAATGGCTCCCAATCCTGCTGGAAAGGTATAACAAGTGGGGTTCCGCAGGGGTCTGTTTTGGGACCGGTTCTGTTCAATATCTTCATCAACGATTTAGATGTTGGCATAGAAAGTACGCTCATAAGTTTGCAGACGATACCAAACTGGGAGGGATTGCAACTGCTTTGGAGGACAGGGTCAAAATTCAAAATGATCTGGACAAATTGGAGAAATGGTCTGAGGTAAACAGGATGAAGTTCAATAAAGATAAATGCAAAGTGCTCCACCTAGGAAGGAACAATCAGTTTCACACATACAGAATGGGAAGAGACTGTCTAGGAAGGAGTATGGCAGAAAGAGATCTAGGGGTCATAGTAGACCACAAGCTTAATATGAGTCAACAGTGTGATACTGTTGCAAAAAAAGCAAATATGATTCTGGGATGCATTAACAGGTGTGTTGTAAACAAGACACGAGAAGTCATTCTTCCGCTTTACTCTGCGCTGGTTAGGCCTCAGCTGGAGTATTGTGTCCAGTTCTGGGCACCGCATTTCAAGAAAGATGTGGAGAAATTGGAGAGGGTCCAGAGAAGAGCAACAAGAATGATTAAAGGTCTTGAGAACATGACCTATGAAGGAAGGCTGAAGGAATTGGGTTTGTTTAGTTTGGAAAAGAGAAGACTGAGAGGGGACCTGATAGCAGTTTTCAGGTATCTAAAAGGGTGTCATCAGGAGGAGGGAGAAAACTTGTTCACCTTAGCCTCCAATGATAGAACAAGAAGCAATGGGCTTAAACTCCCGCAAGGGAGATTTAGGTTGGACATTAGGAAAAAGTTCCTAACTGTCAGGGTAGTTAAACACTGGAATAAATTGCCTAGGGAGGTTGTGGAATCTCCATCTCTGGAGATATTTAAGAGTAGGTTAGATAAATGTCTATTAGGGATGGTCTAGACAGTATTTGGTCCTGCCATGAGGGCAGGGGACTGGACTCGATGACCTCTCGAGGTCCCTTCCAGTCCTAGAGTCTATGAGTCTATGAGGTATTAAGGCCATTAGTGATGAATGAGGAAAGAAGCTACGCTGAACAAAAAAACTACTCTGTCCCATAAACCTAGCCCCAGCCTCCATGCTGCATTTCCTCACATAATACTAAAGCTAATTTCTAAAGCACTAAAAATAAAATTAAAAAAATTAGAAAACTTTTTGTGAGCAAACTATGACTTAATCATCATTAGACTTCAAAGTATCAAAATATTTTTAATTTTTCAAGCATACTGCAATAGTACACCCATTAATTATATAACAGGAACAACCACTGTAAAAGGTGTTCATATCTCAAGTTATTTTAGGTTACTATATATTTTAAGAATAGTATGTAATGTTTCAAGAGAGTTCTAAGTTTTAACCTTATAGTCAATACTGTAAACCAGTGAGCTAGTTCAGTAGTCCAGGTAGGATCAATGTCACACCAGAGTCTGTTGCGGGTCCTTGCCTCTGGGCACAGTTTATTGATTAAACAGAAAACTTGGTCAAAATACCCAAATATATAGTTCATCCAACATTGTTTACTGTTCCAAGCAGCTTTTCCCTCATCTCTCTCAGTCCCTCCCCATCCTTTCCCTGACCCAGGGATTTCTGCAGCAGCATTTCTACTCCCTACAGTTCATTCTCTAAGTCATCTGTCTGGGAATCACCTAAAAACTTGGTTCTTTCCCCTACAGTTTTTCAGGACTAAGCTCCTGCTGGCCTTTATAAAGAATAGGTAACACTGGTCTACAATTTTTGAGAAGTCATCTGCTTCAGAGATAAAATGTGATATTTATTATGTATTTTGATGTGCTGAATTCAAATATGACAATTAAAACAACTGATTGGCTACTGTTTCTAAGATATTTAAGTTTTTACATTTTATGTCTGTGTATATTGTGTAGATAGTAGAGTTTTAATCATAAATTGTAAACCTAGGTCTTTTCATGTGTTTATGGTTGCTTTACATGATAATATTTCACCTGTCCTGTTTATGTAACACTTTAAAAATCAGCAAAAGGGTTATATAAATAAAATGTATTATGAAACAAAAGGCAAAAAACTATTATGTACATAGTTTAGTCCTATTCAGTGTCTACTCAGTGCTTCTTGGCTTGTCTCTTGTATTCATTAAATGGAGCATCTCTTGTCACTGTCCAGCAATAGTCTGCAAGCATTGATGGGCTCCATTTGCCCTGATAGCCTGCCAGGAGATTCCACTGCTGTAGTCTGGAGCCCAACAGCTCTGCCTTACTCTTGGGTAGTTCCAAATCCCTGACAAGGTCATTCAGTTCACCTTGTATTATGAGGTGTGGTTCAGAGGAGGAGGATGGGAGAAAATGTGGGTCCTGTGACATTGATGGTTCAGGACCAGAAGTTTCATCGTCTTTCTCTTCCTCATCTGACTCAAGTGAGAATGATTCTGGTGCATCAAGAACCAGCAGTCCTTCTCCGTGGGGTACTGGGCGTATAGCTGATGGAATGTTTGGCTAATGCACAGTCCACTTTGTCTTCTTTGACACACCTTTCCCAACTGGAGGCACCATGCAGAAGTAACAAGTGCTGGTATGATCTGTTGGCTCTCTCTAAGTCATTGGTACTGCAAAAGGCACAGATTTCCTTTTCCTGTTCAACCACTGGCGAAGATTTGTTGCACAAGTGTTGCAGCATGTGTGTGGGGCCCACCTCTTGTCCTGATCTCCAATTTTGAAGCCAAAAGAAAGGTGATAGGCTTTCTTAACCATAGTGGTTATACTGCGCTTTTGTAATGCAAAATTCACTTCACCACAAACATAGCAGAAGTTATCTGCACTGTTCACACAAGTACGAGGCATCTCTGCTCACTTTGGCTAAACAGAAATGGGTCCCTTTGCAAAATCAAACACTGACAAATAAGAGAGCACGACACTGTATGATTTCTAGAGCTGATATAGGCAATTTGTTCAGCAGAGTGATGTAAGCTTCGTTATGATTGCATCATCCATGACTGCTAGGAATAACATGATGCAATTCATATCAAGTATGATGCAATACCAGCTTCAGATTGCATCATTCATTGTTTTGCCTAAAAAGCAAGTACTGTCCAAACCCAGTCATAGATTTATTCATAGATCCAGTCAAAGATGTATTTTAGTCATTTCTGGTTTAAATTGAGATCCTTTCCCTTTATAACTCACTTATCCTCTGCCATTCCAAAGTCAAGGGTCGTATATACTGACCCAATAGCATATCTTGAAAACTAGAGCCAATCAACAATTTTAAGCATCATTTTCGTTCTCAGTGACCCAGAATTAGTAAAGTTGGACTACATTTATTTCAGAAGCATTTTGGCTGTAGACCAGTGTAATCTTCAGGTTGTCACCTGAACCTAGCCCCACAATCTCAGCCAGGAGTCACCTTATTAGTAACAGTTGGGGCTGGGACTCATATCCCCTCAAAGGAGCCAGTCACCCTGTGCCAAACACCATTAACAAATTTCCCAAATTTATATATATCAAGATGCTTTAAAGATACTAAGTGATTTGTAACACAGTTATCATTATTTATATTTAAAATTAACCTGTTAAAAAGTTCATATTAGGAAAAATACCTGTTTTGAAAGTCCAAAAGTTCAGCATTAATTTTTTCAATGTCTACATCTGTCCAAAGTATCTCATAATACCCACTGATATTGTTCATTACAGTATCATATAATCCATATAATTTCTGAAGCAATCCTAGCTCCTTCCTACAAGATAAAAACCATATCAACCATTAGAATCAGCTACTGAAAGATGGTGTAATAATTTCTGCTCATTTATTATGAGTACAGAAGAATAACTAGAATCTTTTTAGAATGCAAGCCTTTGGGGACAGAAAGCTGTGTCTTCTATGTACTCTAGCAAAGAGGACAATGACAGCAATTAAGTAATAAAACAATGTGAAGTACTAATCCAAATAGCCCAATAATCAAGTTGTTTGATATTAATAACAATATTGCAAAAGTTTCAGGTAGACTAATTAGGGGCTTGTCTATGGGGGAGATGTTGGGGGTTAAACCAGATTGATTTGATGCATTAGTTCACATGCAACAGGCAAGCCGCACTAACAGCATGCACACAAGTCAGCTGTGCCCTCTTTCAATTTGTATCATTGTGTTCACATGGTAGCAGCTTGCTGTGTACTAAACACATAGCATTCTCTGAGGATATCCTATGGTCCTTTGCTTTGCTGCTCAGCAGTGTGCATTCTGGGATTTTTCTCGCTATGCATTGTGGGATGAATAGCAGAAGCCCAGTGGGGTAAAATCACATGCTTCCTTTCTGGGTAGACTAGCACCATTTTCAAATTGCTGTTGGTCAGTATGGACCCAACAATGCTCCACAACACTGTGCTGGCGACTACAAATATGCAAAAGCTACTTTAGCTGTATTTCAGCTTTTGAAGATCAATGACTTTGATTTTGGACTTTGCCCAGTACACTACCAGGCAGATGATGTGGCAGCAACCGAAGCTTGAATTTCAGCAGCAGCAGCAGAGGAAGCCAAAAGATGATAAGGAAGAAGAGATAACGCTGAACAACTTCTGCTCCAGGATATGTGGAGATATGTGCTGATCTAGTACCAGAACTGCAGCAGCACTGTACCAACATGAGATGTCCCTTACCTGTAGAAGAGTGGGTTGCCACTGCCATATGGAAGTTTGCCATCCCTGAATGCTACCAGTCTGCAGCCAACCAAATAGGCATAGGATGGTGAACTGTTGGGGCCATTGTCACAAAGGCATGTGATGCAATACATAAGGTACCATTGCACTGGTTTACAAACCATGGTAATGATCACGAGATTATTGATGACTTTGCCTGCATGGGGTTCTCAAACTGTAGTAAGGCAATTGATGGCCTTACATATGCCTATTATTTGCCATAAACACACACCAAGGCTCAGAATTAATAAACAGAAAGGTATGGGTATTTCTACATGGTGTTCCAAGGGCTGGTTGACCACCATAGCAGGTTTACAAACATAATTTCAAGATGGTCTGGAAGGATGCATGTCGCTAGGATTTTTTGAAACTCAGTACTGTTTAAATTAATGGAGAAAGGACAATTTGCTCCCTGTGGACATTAATAGTGTGACAATTTCTCTGGTTACCCTGGAAGATCCAGCACATCCTCTGCTGACCTGGGGTATGTCTACACTACAGGATTATACTGATTTTACAGAAACCAGTTTTTTAAAACAGATTGTATAAAGTTGACTTCACACGGCCACACTAAGCACATTAATTTGGCAGTGTGCGTCCATGTACCGAGGCTGGTGTCAATTTCCAGAGCATTGCACTATGGGTAGCTATCCCATAATTCTCGCAGTCTCCTCTACCCCTTGGAATTCTGGGTTGAGATCCCAGTGCCTGATGGGGCAAAAAACATTGTCGCGGGTGGTTCTGGGTACAGCCTCACCCCTCCCTCCGTGAAAGCAGCATACAACCGTTTTGCGCTTTTTCTGGGTGAACTGTGCAAAAGCTATAGCACAGCAAGCATGAACCCTGTTGAGCTCAATACAGCAATCATGGACGTTGTAAACACCTCGAGCATTATCGTGCAGCCTATGCTGAACCAAGACCTGCAAAACCAGGCGAGGAGGAGGCGGCTACGGCAGCATGGTGATGAGAGTGATGAGGACATGGACACAGAATTCTCCCAAACCGCGGGCCCCTGCGCTTTGGAGAGCCTGCTGGTAATGGGGCAGGTTCTAGCCATTGAACTCCGAATTTGGGCCCAGGAAACAAGCACAGACTGGTGGGACCGCATAGTTTTGCAGGTTTGGGACGATTCCCAGTGGCTGTGAAACTTTCACATGCGTAAGGGCACTTTCATGGAACTTTGTGACTTGCTTTCCCCTGCCCTGAAATGCCAGAATACCAAGAGGAGAGCAGCCCTCACAGTTGAAAAGCGAGTGGCAATAGCCCTCTGGAAGCTTGCAACGCCAGACAGCTACTGGTCAGTCGGGAACCAATTTGGAGTGGGAAAATCTACTGTGGGGGCTGCTGTGATGCAAGTAGCCAAAGCAATCATTAAGCTGCTGCTATGAAAGGTTGTGACTCTGGGAAACGTGCAGGTCATAGTGGATGGCTTTGCTGCAATGAGATTCCCTAACTATGGTGGGGCGATAGATGGAACCCATATCCCTATCTTAGCACCGGAGCACCAGTGCACCCAGTACATAAACCGCAAGGGGTACTTTTCCATGGTGCTGCAAGCACTGGTGGATCACAAGGGACATTTCACCAACATCCACGTGGGATGGCCAGGAAGGGTTCATGACGCTCGTGTCTTCAGGAACACTAGTCTGTTTAAATGGCTGCAGCAAGGGAATTACTTCCCAGACCAGAAAATAACAGTTGGGGATGTTGAAATGCCTATAGTTATCCTGCAGGACCAGCCTTCCCTTGATACCATGGCTCATGAAGCCATACACAGTCAGCCTGGACAGTAGTCAGGAGTTGTTAAACTACAGGCTGAGCAAGTGCAGAATGGTGGTAGAATGTGCATTTGGCTGTTTAAAGGCACACTGGCGCACATTACTGATTTGCTCAGACCTCAGCCAAACCAATGTCCTCTTTGTTATTGCTGCTTGCTGTGTGCTCCACAATCTGTGAGAGAGTAAGGGGGAGACATTTATGGCAGGGTGGGAGGCTTGGCAAATCACCTGGCCACTGATTACGCGCAGCCAGACACCAGGGCGATTAGAAGAGCACACCAGGAAGCGGTGCACATCAGAGAAGCTTTGAAAACCAGTTTCATCACGGGCCAGGATACGGAGTGACTGCTGTGTTTGTTTCCCCTTGATTGACTCATTCCCTGTAAGCAACCCACCCTTCCCCTTCGATTACAGCTTGCTTAAGGAAATAAAGTCACTATTGTTTAAAAATCATGTATTCTTTATTAATTCATTATAAAAAGAGGGAGAGAACTGACAAGGCAGCCCAGGTGTGGTTTGGGAGGAGGACAGGAGAGAAGGAAAAGGCCACTAAAAAAACTTTCAAAATAATGACAGCCTTTTGGTTGGTCTGTGCACCGTGATGGAGTGGGCGGGTACACGGAGCCTCCTCCATGTGTTCTTACACATCTGGGTGAGGAGGATATGGAACATGGTGAGGCGTGAGGGTGGTTACACTCTGTGATCTTGCTGCCGTTCCTGAAGCTCCACCAGATGCCAAGCATGTCAGTTTGATCACACAGCAGCCCCAGAGTTGCATCCCGCCACCGCGTGGCTGGTATCACGGAAGATCACTGCTAAACACCCCCCCGCCACCACCACCGCGTGGCTGGCAGCAGGGAAGATCCCTGCTAGCCAAACGCGAAAAAGCTCAGCGCCAATCACCCCCTCCTTTCCCCTTCCTTGGCTACCTGCAAGGAAGGATTTCTTTTAAGCAATAGGCAAACAGCCCAGTAGGAATGGCCATATCTGTCCCCTTAATTAAATTCCTGAATTTCAGCCAGGTTACCATGAATGATATCACTCTCCTGAGGATAAAACAGAGAGATACAGAACGGATGTTGCTTGAATGTCAGCAAACACCGGGACCATACGCAGCTAGGCTTTGTCATGCAATGATACCAGATTACTTTCTACATGCATGGCGTGGTCTAGTGTCCTACCATGGAGGACAGAATAAGGCTGGCCCTGCCCAGAAACCTTCTGCAAAAGCTTTTGGAGTACCTCCAGGAAAGCTTCATGGAGATGTCCCTGGAGGGAGGATTTCTGCTCCATCCCCAGACATGTTAACAGACTTTTCCTGTAACTGTACTGGTCGCGAATGCATCCCAAGTCCTCACGGCAAATTAATCATTAAAAAACGCTTGCTTTTAAACCATGTTTTATATTTACAAAGATACACTCGCCAGAGGTCCCTTCCATGGCTTCATTGTGTGAGACAGTGGCTTGAGAGGGCTGAGAGGGTAATGCCGTCAGAGTGAGAAAAAGCTCCTGGCTGTTGGGGAGAACGGAGTGCTGTGTGCTCTCTAAAAGCTCATCCTCCTCTTCCTCCTCCTCATCTTCCCCGTCCGCAGAATCCTCAGCCATGGCTCAGATTACCACCCCACCTCAGAATCCACGGCCAGGAGTGGGGTAGTGGTGGTGGACCCCCCTAGAATTGCATGTAGCTCAGCATAGAAGCGGCATGTTTTCGGCCCTGCCCCGGACCTTCCGTTTGCTTCTTTGGTTTTCTGATAGGCTTGTCTGAGCTCCTTAACTTTCACATGACACTGTACTGAGTCCCTGGTGTGGCCTCTCTCCATCATGGCCTTGGAAATTTTTTCAAATGTTTTTTCATTTCGTCTTTTGGAACAGAGTTCTGTTAGCACGGAATCCTGTCACCATACAGCGATCAGATCCAGTACTTCCCGTGAGGTCCATGCTGGAGCTCTTTTTCGATTCTCAGGAGACTGCATTATTACCTGTGCTGATGAGCTCTGCGTGGTCACCTGTGCTGGTGAGCTCTCCACTCTGGCCAAACAGGAAATGAAATTCAAAAGTTTGCGGGGCTTTTCCTGTCTACCTGGCCAGTGCATCCGAGTTCAGATGGCTTTCCAGAGTGGTCACAATGGTGCACTGTGGGATACTGCCCAGAGGCCAATACTGTCGAATTGCGGCCACACTAACCCTAATCCGACATGGCAATACCAATGTCACCACTACTCCCCTTGTCGGGGAGTTGTACAGAAATCGGTTTTAAGAGCCCTTTATATCGATATAAAGGGCTTTGTTGTGTGGATGGGTGCAGGGTTAAATCAGTTTAACTCTGCTAAATTCGGTATAAACGCGTAGTGTAGACCAGGCTCTGGTTAGTGAAGCAATTGGAAGACCACTTGTGTAACGGAATGATAAGCTATATTATACTGTTCGGCCACTAGGTGCCATTGTGGCACCATATCTTATTTGAACCATACAGGCAGAACATTAAATGCTCTTGTACTGAACATATCAGGTGCCTATCTTGCTCAGAAGACAGTTCTGTAGTCAGTCTATATCTGGTACAGAAGCATGACATGAAGTCAGAAGTAAACAAGTGCCAGAGGAGAACAGAAAAAGAGGAAAAAAGCAACAAAGATTGCAAACAGAAGGGAAAAAATGCAAAAAAGGTGTCCACTAAGGTATTCTGTACACCCAGCAGGTAGGCTACTGATAGAATGATGCTGTGCCGAATACATCAATTCCACAGTTTCACTGCCTCTGCAGAAAGGGATAGTGATCTCGCTCCTCCCTGGTGGTTTATGTAGAACATTCATGCTATGCTGTCTGTCATAACCTTTATATGTTCCCCATTGATCAATGGTAGGAAATGTGCACAAGCATTCCTGACCAGTCTGTGCTCCAATAGGTTGATATGGAGCATTGATTCTATGGGGGGCCGCCCTGAACTGTGTGATTGTCTAGATGAGCTCCCAAGCCCAGGAAAGATGTGTCTGTTGTCAGTTTCAATGTTGGAGGTGGCAGTCTGAAGGGAACCCCTGTGCAGAAATTCTGAGGATCTTTCCACCACTCAGAGGGAGTCTTTGACTGTCGACAGTAGTTTATTTATTCAATGTCTCTCTGTTTGGTGTGTATACCATTTTGAGCCATGCCTGAAAGCAATGCATGTGAAGTGTTGTATGACTTATAACAAAGGTGGTTGCCGCCATGTGCCCAAGTAGTTGGAGGCAATTTCTGGCCGAGATCTGTGGGCTGGTCTGAATGTTGTCTAGTAAGACAGTTAGGGTATTGAACCTGTGTAGTGGGAGGAAGGCTTTGACCCTCACTACATCGAGATAGGCTCCTTTGAATTCTAGATGGTGTCCAGGAGTTCAAGTCAATTTTTGAGTGTTCAGCTGTAGTCCCCATTGTATGAATACATCTGTAGTCTTTTGAATGGCCACTAGGGTGTCATCAAAGGCTCATGCCTTGAGTAGGTAGTCATCTAGATACAAGTACACCATGTTTCTTGATTTGTGAAGATGGGCCGCTACCACAGATAGGACCTTCAAGAACATGCTGGGTGCAGATGACAGGCTGAATGGAAGTACCCTGTATTGAAAATGGTCTTGACCAAAAGTGAACTTGAGGAACCTTCTGTAGGATGGTTGAATCACAATGTGAAAATAAGAATCTTTGTAGGTCAAGGACTGAGAAGCAGTCTCTCTGGGCTATAGATGGAATTATTGCTGCTAATGGAACCATCTTGAATCTTTGCGCCTTTCCATACTTGTTTAGTGCTCTCAGATTGAGAATGGATCTCCATCCTCTGTTTTTTTCCGATACTGGGAAGTATTTGGAATAGAAACCCTTCCCTCTGTGTTCATTTGGAACTGATTCTATAGCACTGAGGTTTAGGAGATGATTTATTTCCCGACTTAACAGGCTCTCATGAGGAGAGTCCCTGAAGAGGGCAGGGAGGGAGGATAGGTAGGAGGGAGGGAGTTAAAGTGGATTGAATAACCATTGGAGATGATCTCCAGTACCCAGTTGTTTGATGTTATATTTTCCCAGTTTTGATGAAAAAGAACAAGGCAGTGTCCAAAGGGTTGTAGATGGTTCGAGTTTTGCAGCAATTGATGATGGCAGTGGTTGCCTGGGGCCTCAACCAATGTATCAAAATTGATATTTCGACATTGAGGGCTGCACAATTGAAGTTTGGGGCGCCATAGGCTTTCATTTCTGCACCTGTTGTCTCTTCTGCTGGGGTTTGTATTGTCTCTGAGATGGAGGAAACTGGTCTGGTCAGGATCTTTGTGATGTCTGTGACTTACTGTACTGTCTTTTCTGGAATGGTGTGTAGCTCCCCAAAGAGCATAATGTGGCTCTTCAGTCCTTCAGCATGCATAGTGAGGCATCTGTCTTTTCTGCAAAGAGTTTGGATTCTTTGAATGGAAGGTCCTCCATGGTCATTTAGACTTCTCTTGGGAGAATGGAAAGGTGAAGCCAGGAAGCTCTCTTCATCACTAGTGCCATTGATATGGAGCAGGCAGTTGTATCTCCAGTGTCTAATGCAGTCTGTATTGCTGTCCTTGCCAGAAACTGGCTCTCGGCAATGATGGCTTGGAACTGTTCTCTTTGATCATTTGGGAGATGCTTAATAAAGGCATTAAGTTTTCCATAATTAATATAATATTTCACCATAAGGGCCTGATAATTAGCAATCTGAAATTGTAAGGTTGCTCATGAATATGACTTCCTGCCAAATAAGGCAAGTCATTACCAGTCCTTTTGGCATCAAGGCTTCACCTGGAGTGGATGATGAAATGTTTATTGTTGGAGTAATTTCTTGATCCAGCCTTGCCTCCTGCTTCTCAAAAGTCTCCTCTTGGAGATCAGGGAGTCTAGAAATGGAAGCTGAGGGAGATCATCTTCCTCTATCCCTATGGGAGATACTCAAGGTCTTGGAGGACTGGTGTCTATAGGCTGCCTATGGCTCCCAGTACAGCCACTGGCATGGTGTGAAGGGTATGGCTGATGGCACCCAAAAATATCCATACCAAGTGGGTGGCCTTGTCGATCCTGTCCTGGTTCTAGGTGACTGGTCCCTTGACATTGCCCTGGGAAACTTTGCACTTAGACAAAGTTAAGTTATCATTGTCCTCTTCATTTTCACTTGATAGAGGTCAAGCAGATAAAGAGGCTGGTGGTAAGTGTCCTAGTACCATAGAGAATTCCAGAGACCGAGATGTGGTCAGTACCGCACCATACCACCAGTACTGAGCAGCAGGGATTCCAGTTTCTCTGAAACCAAGAGGTCCTTGGAAAAATGAAATTCCTGTGGTACTGCCGTGGTAATTGGTACCAACAAAGTTTGCCTAGAAAGGCCAATGAACATCAAGGAGTCAGTGGCAGCTGTAGTTTTTTGTCTGATGATCAGCCAGAAGAGGTCTCTCTGATTGAAGTGCTCAGTATTGCAGCTTTCCTTGTCTCCAGAGGTGCCGTTTAGAAGAGGTATTCTGGTCTCTACCACTTCTCTTGTCAGATGGTACTGATGCTACTTAGCTTTGCCCCTCTGGTTTTTAGACTTAGTGCTGGTACTTGAGGAGCAATGTCTCATGGGTACTGCGCTGCAGCTCTGTCGGTAGCAAGGTCACTGATTTTGCCAGGGATCTCTTTCTCCTGGTCAATTCTTCAATCTGAGAAACGGTAGCCCTCTTTTCTGAGCTTTTGTGAGAGGAATCAGTAGATTTCCTCTTTGATGCCACCAGAGTTTGATGTCCTATGGATGTTGATGGTTGCATCAGGGATTGTTGCTCTGGGGAAGTCCGAGGACTAGGGTCAGCGGCTGGTCTCAGAGAACTCTCCATCATCAGGAGCCTCAACTTCAATTCACAGCTCTTTCTTGTCCTTGCCTTCAATTTTTGACAGAAGGTACACTTCTCTGGTATATGAGCCTCTCCTAAGTATACATTTTGTAAATGATAGGAATGTAGAAACTTTGAGGAGATGTAATAGAATGCTAAACTGTACTATACTGTTCAGCCACTAGGTGATGCTGTGCATAAAAACCAGTTACTTACCTTTTGTAACTATTATTCTTCGAGATGGTTGCTCATGTCCATTCCATTCTAGGTGTGTGTGTGCTCACATGCGTGGCCGTCAGAGATTTTTGCCTTAGTGGTTCCCATAGGGCCAGTTGTGGTGCCCCCCAGAGTGTCACACTCATGCTGTGGTATATCAGGCACTGCCGGCCAATGCCCTCTCAGTTTCTTCTTGCTGACAACTCCGAGAGAGGGGCAGGAAGGTGGGTAATGGAATGGACATGAGCCACACATCTTGAAGAACAACAGTTACAAAAGGTAGATAACCATTTTTTCTTCTTTGAAGTGCTTGCTCATGTCAATTCCATTCTAGGTGACTTGCAAGCAGTATCAATGGAGGTGGTCTCAGAGTTCACCGTCATGGAGCTTGCAGCACTGATCTGCCAAAGCCAGCATCATCTCGAGCCTACTGGATCAATGCGTACTGCAATGCAAACGTATGAACAGATGACAAAGTGGCAGCCTGACAAACTCTTGGATTGGTACTTGAGCAAGGAAGGCTGCAGAGGATGCTTGTGCTCTAGCAGTAAGAAGAAACTGAGAGGTGTGGGCCAGTGGCGCCTGATATACTGTGGCATGAGTTCACCAGGCAGGACAGATGTGGAGAGGGGAAAGGAACATAGGCAGATAAGTCATGGTGCGGGCTTCAAAATGGTCGATAATTAGGGCTTTAACATGAGACAGGTCAGTTTTCTGGCATGAGCAGCTTCTATTTTGAAAACATAGAAGTGGGGAGGCAAAATATATGGGGCAAAAGAGGGAGTTCAGGGGGCTGGAGACTCATAAAGGCTCCTAGTTCATATCTGCCTAAAATGACTGTGGCCGTTAGGCATCCAGAACAGAAAGTAGCATGGCAGTATAGCATAATAATAATACATTTTAAAGACAGACATTTTAAAGACAGATAGATACATGACAAGTTTTCCTCAATAGGATTTGTCTCCTCAATCCTGGCTTGTATTTCACGCCAGGAATTGGCTAGGAATCATGCTCAGTTCCTACATGGTAGGAATCAGGATCGCTTTCTACCTGGCAACAAGGTTCTGAGTCCTCAACACATCTTAGCTTGCTGGGAACAGCTTTCAGTATGCTCCTCATGTTCATCCTCCAATGACTCTTGCTGCTCATCCTTGGAGTGGGACAACAGAGGGGGAGGCAAGTTTCAGTAGCGGTGAGATGCAGCGGTCGGCAACCTTCGACATGTGACCCATCAGGGTAATCCGCTGGCAGGCTGCGAGACATTTTGTTTACATTGACCGCCCACAGGCATGGCCCCTCGCAGCTTCCAGTGGCTGCGGTTCACCATTCCCAGCCAATAGGAGCTGCGGGAAGTGGTGGGCAGCACAAAATATCTCACGGCCAGCCAGCAAATTACCCTGATGGGCTGGATGCCGGAGATTGCCGACTTCTGGTGTAATGGATCAAAATTGTGTCCAGCTCCCTCAAAAATGGCTAGATCACATCTCCACTGCTGGACCTTCTCTGGTATCCTTGATTTTAATGTATGTTCTCCTGAGATGTTTGGTCTTTATTCTGCACCGGCAGGTGATTTGGTTCTGGCGCCTCACAGGCACCTGCTTAGCAATGTACACAAAATGATCTTTATTCTGGTGCCTGGTCACTAGAGCTTCCTGCATTGATGCTTCTTCCCAGATTGTGGATAAAATCAAGGGTTTCAGTACAGCTCCAAGCAGCTGCTCAAGGCATGTTGTAAGGCAATATCAAGCAATGCAGATATTTTTTAATCAAGGAGCAAATGGGGACATCCAGTCAACTTGACACAAGGACAGTGGAGGGCACAAGGTAAATGGACAAGTCAGTGATGATTGCCCACAAAGCAGTACAGGATAGCAGTTGGAGGACTGCCAGAGTAGCGTGCAGCTGCAATGCATGCACATAAACAATAAACTGAACTAACACAAACTTAGTTCACTTTGAAAGAGGACTCCAGAGTTTGATAAATGCAGTTAGTGCATTACAATGAATGGTGTTATGTGCATGAAAGTGTTTTTATTTGAAATTTTCTTTTAATATTCCTCTCCTGAAATGGTTTAAGAAACTGGAGAAAATGATTAACTGGTTTGTACAGAAAGGCCAGATAAATGAACTTCTGACCAAAAGGCTGTGGAATATGAGAGGCAGGGGGATGTCCAAGACTATCAAATTATAGAATAATGCTTAAATAGGTATATCAGAAATGGATTTAGCTGGGGACAACGGGTTTGACATGAATTTGCAAGATTATATTAATAGAATTTCTAATTAATTTTGGGCTGCCTTTGTACAGGCATTGTTACCATGGACCAGGATGATTGTTGCTTCTATACAGCAGAAGTTGGAGAACTGTTGGAATACAGTATATAGTTCTGGCTGTCTCAATACCAGAAAGTTTTCAATAAATTGGATGGAATTCACAGAATATTAACAAAAATTATTAAAAAGCTGGAGGACTGACTTACAAAGAAATATTTATATTTAGTATTTAAATGATATCATACCAAGATATTTATCTAGGTAGAGTAACCGAAATAAAAACAGAATACCTTGCTCTCATATTATTCCAACATAAAGGAAATAGAAGACTATAAAATACAATATTGTACAAATATCAAACAGGCAAACACAGAGAGAAATGAATGAGTTCAATATACTATAATTAGAATTCTATGAAAGCCAACTTTGTAGAACAATTGTATGAATAAGGGTAAGGTTTTAAAGTTTCTGGACTTGATCTTTCAAAGGAGCTATGCTGATTCACACTTACTGAGGATCTGATCCTCTGGATTTTGATACAGGGCCAAAGTTAAAGTTGTTTGGGTGTTAAATGATCTGTGTATATGTACTGAGTGTTAAAAATAGTGGCAGAATTGGTTGCGTAACTTTAGTTTTCAATGGCTATGGTTTTTAATACTTTGGGGTTTTACAGATATGTTTAATGGTGTATCTTTTCTTAAATTGGCTATGAAATCCCACCTTCAAGTCAACAAAGATTCTGTGTTGTAATCTCCCTTTGTGGATTGTTTTTTTTTTTTTTTAATTTAACCTACAGCTGCAAAAACCTCTGTGAGCCATCCAGAGGAAGCTTGAATACTGTTCTCCACTTTCTGTGACAGGCATGCAAAGTTTTTTCCTGGACTAGATGTAATGCTTATATCATTTCCCCAGTCATACCAATTCCCCAAACCCTCACACTGTCTCCATCTCTGACTCCCCAGCTAGTCCCTGCTGCCTGGCTCCAGACCCTGGTCATTCCTCACTCCCCAACTGAAACACCACTTCCTGGCTCCAGTCAGTACCACGTTAGAGCCCAATTACAGTTTTACTTCCAGCCAGTCCCACTCCATGAACAGAGCACTCAGTCAGCCATGACTCTGCAGCTCCAACTCCATTCTAATTCCAGACCACAGCTAGTCTTCATCTTCCTTCAGATACTTCAGTTCATGCTCCTCCCTCTGTTAAGAGTTGCAAGAACCCTCTTTTATACCACATAAGGTCTGCCAGAAATGATGGGATAAGTACATATACTTTTCTACAAATACCCTTTTTCAATTCACTCCAGCATTTCTAAAATACTTAACATGTTCTTAAAGATAGCTCTATTTTCCATTACCTGATTTTATGTAAAACTTCATAGTCTGTGACAGGTAATCCAAACAGCTGTTCACCAGATGAATAAGTGACAAATTTCCTCCAGAGTTCATCAAAATTGGCCTGATCAAATTAAGATTTAAAAATGCAAACAGGATACACATTTGTTAACTAAGAGATCCTCTAATTATCATAAACTACTGTCCAATTATAAAGCTATCTTAAGTCTGCAGTATGTATACAAAGAAATATCTAGTAACATCTTTTGGTCTCCAAAGGACATACATTTGATTTTAAATCCTGTTCAATTTTTACGTACAGTGGGGAGTGTTTTTTCTAGTGTCAACAAGGAATGCCACAATAGGGACAGATTACAATTTAACAGATTTTTTTTAAAAAATATTGTCTCATTTAATATTACAGATGCTCCAGCTAAACAGAAAAAATGTGCACAACAAAGATCTGAAGAAACATTTTATTAAAAAGGATGTGCACTTAAAGCCACATTATATTATGCAATGAGGAGAAATTAAACATTGCATTAGCTGGTGTGGACACAATTAGAAAAAAACATTAAATAGAGCCAGAATTCTATAACTTGTCAAGCAAAGTGTACTGCCAGAAGATTGGTGAAAAGCAAATATAGAATCAATTTTAAAAAAGGAAGGATGAGTGATTCTAGCAATTACCATTCCATAAGTATGGAGAATTGGAAAATATTTGTATTACTTTTTACTACTAACATATGCCTTTCAGTTTATCTGGGTGATACTACCTTGCCTGAATGCATGGTTAGGGAGAGGGGTTGCAGAGAAGGAAAGTAGAAAAGGATAACCAGTAGCCTAGATAAGAAGCATCCCCTCATACACAATAGTTACATTTACAGCCATGAAGAGGGATTTCTCAGCTCCAACCCTGGCAACGTGACTGTTTGCCAAGGCTGAGAATCTGAACATCAAAACACTGGTCTATTAAAAGATATGCCCTACAGAAAAGGAGGGGTGAGGGAAGTTTTCAGCAGCTGCAGGTTGACCTAGAGACACTGACTGGGAGTGAGGGATCTGCAGCAGACAAACTGTAATTTGGTCCTCAAGAGAACAGCGGACACCAAGGCAAACTCATGTCTACATAGGGGCTTGAAGGGAATGTCAAGCATAGGTGACACAGCATGCACAGAAGTCTGTTATCTTAAATCTTTTTCTCTGAGTGATGTGAATCTTTTAGCAAATAAATCATGCTTTGTTTTGAAGAAACTGCTTCTGTCTCACTGCATATTGTTGCTTTCCACAGGCTCCTGAAGGAAAACTCTTGCAAAGTGCCAGGCCCATTGGGATTGCTAATAAATAACACAGTTGGCAATAGAGTCACATGTCAGGTTTTCAGCCAGAATGTCTGGTCGAAAAGGGAACCTGTCAGCATCCAGTTAGCTGTGTTAAAAGTCCAGTTACCTGTAGTAACCGGCCTCTTCCACTAAGGGGGGCACAAAGAACAGCAGCTGTGGCTGGAGCCATGAAAAGCTGCTCTCTGCTCCCTGCTGTGGATCCGGCAGCATCTGGAGAGACCCGAGTGCCATGACCTGGCTGGGTCACTTGATTGTGAGCCGGGTTCCAGGACTCCAACAAGCGGAGCAGGGAAGCGGGTGGTACCTATGGCAAGGATCGAGTACAACAGCCCAGGCACCCGCAAAAGGGGTGTGGAGAATGGCAACAGCCCAAGCAACAGGTGTTCAGGAAGAGAAGGGGCAGGGAGAGGGGCAGCAGCATGCAGGGCAGCAAGGGAGCGAGCAACAGGTGGGGAGGAGCAGCAGCAGTAACAGGCAGAGCAATACATAGGGCAAGGAGTAGGGGAACAGGCAAAGCTGCACATGGGGCAAGGAGGCAGCAGAGAGCCTGGGGAAGATGTTTCCGGGCTGCCCAGCCGCTCTCTGCAGTTGGATTGCTTTGCTGTACCTGGCAAGAAAGCCCCATGACTCATGGGCCCTGCCCCCTCTCACCATATTCCAGGTCATGGCCCACACCGCAAAGTGGCCTTGACTCATTTATAACTCCACAAAGGCCAAGTACACTTGGCTCCTAAAGCTGGCTGAGCCCTGCACAGGACCTGTACTCACCAGGCTGCTTTGTGCCCACACGCAGCATCCCAGGGACCCAGCCACCAGGCAGGGGAAAGCCCCCTGCAAAGCAGACCCCAGCCCAAGGGAAGCATGTAGACACCTGGCCCCCATGGGAGCTAGGGAATTGATTTCCTGGGGAGTAGGAGTGCAGCCTAGGAGCGGGATACTTTGGAAGGGCACAGGTCACACATGTGCTGGAAAAGGAGTTTGGGCCAGTGGTTACAGCAGAGGGACTGAGCGATAAAACTCCTGAGTTCTATTCCCAGCTCTTTTACAGACTTGCCGGGTGACACTGAGCAAATCATGTCCTTGCTCTGTGCCTCAGTTTCCCCTTCCATAAGATGGGGATGGCAATATCCACTTCCATTTACAGTGTACTTTGAGATCCCTGGCAGGAAAGCACTAGATCTGTGCTAAGCATTAATGTGACGAGTGGCTGGATCATGGCTCGGAGCCCGCTTGCTCCATGCAATTTTCCAGTAAGGTTCCGAGCAGACTGAGTGGAGCTCTGAGGGTCGCACAGGGACTGGGAAATGAATTGGAGGGCTCAATCTCATTGCTAGTGAGGCAAAAACTCCCATGATTATTGCCTCCTAAACCAGCCCCATCCAAGGCAGCCTCAGTGGAGAGGCCAGCATGCAGGGACCCTCAAGACGGGCATCCTGCTCAGCCCCAAGGGGCCCCTCCGAGGCAAGGTGGGCTGGGAGCTCTGCCTGCTCTGTGCAGAGAGGTCCCAGCTCCCCCAAATCCAGGAAGCTCAGCCCAGTTCTGACCTCATTTGCCTCCCTCCTGGCCCAGACAGAGAACAGGAGCAAACGGCAACACAGCTCTGTGTACATGCATGAGTCAGGTACCCAGGGCAATTACTGGGTGGTGTTGTGCATGCCCCATCTTTGTCTCACGCTTGTCTGGTGATGTCCACAAATTTAAAATGTGACGCTGAACTGTATATTAAGGAGCACACAAAAAAGCAACCTGGTTTTCAGAGGTTTTGTGAGTGCTCAGCACCACTGAAAACCTACTTCTCTTTATTAAGATGGCCAATTGAGATGCCAAATTTTAGGCAGGAAGTTTGAAAGGCTTTATCTAGGTCCTTCAGACTTGATGAATGATTAGGATTCAATATACATTTATCAAATCTGTTCTAATGTTTTCTGTTATGCATGGAAAAACTGTAATTAAACAATTCATTGACAGTATTCATATGAAGACTTCCAAGGTTGAGGAAGCTATCCAGCTAGAAAGGACTGCTGTCATGCCACCGGGGAAGGAGGATAAGGTTCTGGTACAGGGACGATACTGGCTGCTGGTTACTTCTGGCAACAGGTAGTGCTCCACCCCATTCCCAACTCAACATGGTGATGAAGAACCATTATGCTGCCCTGGCAACAAGTGATGAGGAATCACCCCCAAAGGTTGAAGAGGAGAGGACATGTACCCCCAAGGCTGGGAGGATCATAGCCACCACTCTCAGGAGGAAACACAGGCTAGTGGTGGTTGGAGACTCTCTTCTGAGGGGGACAGAGGCACCCATCTGTCACCCTGACATGGAATCCTGGGAGGTATGCTGCATGCCAGGGGCCCGTATCTGAACTGCTACGGAGGGACTGTTGAGGATCATCCAGCCCTCTGACTACTACCCCATGCTACTCATCCATCTGGGCACTAATGATACTGCGAGGTATATCCTGCAGCAGATCGGAAGTGACTACAGGGCTCTGGGAGTAAGGGAGAGGGAGTTGGGAACGCAGATGGTGTTTTCTTCAGTCCTTGCAGTCAAGGGTAAGGACCTTGGCAGAGACAGAAGAACACTGTTGCATAAACTGAAAATTGGTTTTAGGAAACTAACAAGCTTGGCAGCAAGTGTTTAATGAGGAAACAAAAACTTTAAGGGAGCTAGAGGTGTTGGTTTTTAAGAAAAGGCATACAGCCATTTGACTGTGACTAACAGAATGATGCAAAGGTACGTATCAACTGTGTATCTTTGCTGCAGAAATCAATCCCTAAAATCCCCTGAGAATTTCTGTTTCTAATACAGAAAATGTCCGTAGAAAACACACTGAACAAATTAAGTTTTTCTTCTTGTTGTTATTATATTAAAGCAGTGTTTCAAGGTTCCAGTTGCACAGGGCCCATAGTGCTAGGTGCTGTATAATCACATAGTAAGAGACAATCCCTGCTCTGAACAGTTTATGATCTAAGTAATTTACACAGTATTGCTCAATATTGTCCATCAATTCCCGTGTTCCAGAGATAGTAATGGATCTTTTTCTAAACTCATTTTGATTCACAACTATGACTCTCAATTTGACATTTCAAAACTATTTTTTTTCTTACCTGGAATATTTGTAACCTATTGCTGGCTTCTTGTGGTGGTGTATTTGGAACCATGGGTCCTTCCTAAAGCAAACAAATTTTAACCAAAATGAATATTAATTCTTCAAGTGTGTTAAGGCAAATTCTATATTTACAAACAATCAACATATACAAAACTGTTTAACTAGTCAAGAGGTATATGCAAGGGGTATATGAATCATTGAAGTGTGTCCATAAATCCCACTAATGCCAAAAGAGTTACAAAAGTGTATCAAAGGAAAAATATTCTAGATAAAATAGAAATTTCTGTAGTCTAATCAAATTTGCTATTAGTAGATAATATACTTTCATGTTTCGTATATTTTCATCCTGTCAAGAATAAAGTAAGAATGTGCAAAAAGTGACTTGAGGCGACTCTTTACTTTTATCAAAGGTATAATCAGAGTTACAGAATCCTCAATCTGCCATGTATTGTTTTTCTTTTCACAGAGCTTACTGTCACTGGTATTTATTAGAACTGCACATAATTTCTTGTTAAGTATAACTTGAGGTGTTGGGAGTGGAAGGAAGGAAGATAGAAAGATTAACATATCAGTAACTGTTGTGACAAAGTTCCTCCTCTACCTTAGTGGGTCCTGTGCTTATTGGCGGATTTGTTCACCTCAATTGATCTTCCCCTCTTGTAGAACCCACAGTCTGGGTCAGCTCCTCCTGTGTCTGATCAGGAGTTGGGAGGTTTGGGGGGAACCCGGGCCCGCCCTCTACTCCAGGTTCCAGCCCAGGGCCCTGTGGATCACAGCTGTCTATAGTGCCTCCTGTAACAGCTGCATGACAGCTACAACTCCCTGGACTACTTCCCCATGGCCTCCTCCAAACACCTTCTTTATCCTCACCACAGGACCTTCCTCCTGGTGTCTGATAATGCTTGTCCTCCTCAAACCTCCAGCAGTACACTCTCTCACTCTCAGCTCCTTGCCTTCTTGCTCCCAGCTCCTCACACACACTCCTTTTCCTCTGGCTCCTCTCTGCCTGACTGGAGTGAGCTCCTTCTTAAACCCAGGTGCCCTGAATAGCCTGCCTTGATTGGCTGCAGGTATTCTAATTAAAGTAGCTATCTCTACTGCCTTCTAGAAAGATCTTAATTGGCCCCAGGTGCCTTGATTAACCTGGAGCAACTGCCATTTGGTTACCAGGGTCCTAGGGATTTGTTTAGCCTGGGGCTAACATACCTGTTTCTCAGTACTTTACTGTAGCCATCTGGCCTTGCCCCATCACACTGCATTTCAAGTACACCTCTACTCCAATATAATGCTGTCCTCAGGAGCCAAAAATTCTTACTGTGTTATAGGTGAAACTGCATTCTATCAAACTTGCTTTGATCCACTGGAGCGTGCAGCCCCCAGCACTCTGGAGCGCTGCTTTACCACGTTATATCCAAATTCGTGTTATATCGGATCGTGTTATATCGGGGTAAAGGTGTATATTGACTCTGTAGATCTGCATTATGGGATGCAAACCCATTGTGACACAGAGATTAGAATCACTTAAAAAAAAGCAGCTCCCATTAGGGCTGTGAAAGCGTCCCCCATGACTATTAAAGCAAAGAAACAAAAGGCTCTGGTGACAGCCTTCATTTTTGTCACTACTTAAATCCCACTTCTCTGAAGAAGTTTGGAAGGAGAACAGAGAAGGCAAAATAGTCAAAGAGCTAGAACTGTATTTCTTCTTTGAGACTTATCCATGAGACCCACGGTAAAATTTTCAAAGCCTTTACATGAAATCAGCAGGATATAGGCCCCTAAACAGAAATGTGTGAATAACTGACTTTTCAGTTACTGGTCATACCAAAAAACAAAATAAAAAATTACTTCAGGTTGACTCAAATGAACATTTTTTGAACATTTTTTAGTGCAACAAAATAGTCAAAAAAATTGTTTTGACACAAACAAAACATTTTGTTTGACCCAAAATGAAATATTTCATTCTGTTTTTAAGTTTTTCTAACCGTTTAAAAATAAAATTGAAGTAAATTTTTAAACAAAGGTAGTTTTGTTTCAAAAAATCATGTTTAATTTAGAAAATTTCAAAAGAAATTGTTTTGTTTTTTTCCAAATTTTCTTTTCTGACCAAAACAATTCAGCAAATTCAACAAAAATTCACAAAGCATTTTTGTTGCCACAAATCTGCATTTTTCAGGTCAGAAAATGTTACCCAGATCTATTCCTAAGGCACTTAGGTGCTTTTGAAAATGTTACCCTCAGTAATATGAGAAAAAATGAGCTAATCATTAAGACCAATCCTTTATAAAAGGTATAGAGCCTGATCTTTAGTTGGCAAAAATCAGGATAGCTTCACAAATGAAGAAAAATTGCAGTCTCCACCGAACTTGCTAAAGAAGTCAGAAGCATCAGAAAATGCTTGGAGACAAGGCTGAGACAATACCCTTAGCGATCATCTCATGTTACTCTGGACGATGCTCCAATAAGGCGTATCTAACTGTGCTCTGACTGAATAATGGGTATGCTAAGGAGGATTACAAGAACTGGGAAACCAGTTAGTTTACATTTGTCTGGGAGAGGACTTGGAGTCTGGAAAATGCCTAAACATCAGAATTAAGAAGCCAGGTGTTAATGCTAGGATTTATACACCCAGGATAACTCAGAGATATAGTATAGTTACAGATCACACTCAGGAATAGGGTGATCAGATGTCCCGATTTTATAGGGACAGTCCCGTTATTTGGGGCTTTTTTTAAAATGGGTTCCTATTACTCCCCTACCCCCATCCCGATTTTTCACACTTGCTATCTGGTCACCCTACTCAGGAAGCTTGGGGTAAGGGGCAGAAGTAAACTGAGCATGCTTTCATAGAATAGAGAACTTTTTTGAGTTGGGACCAGACAACATCAGAGAAAGCTGACCTGGAGGAGACACAGAGAGGCTCCAGGATTTGGAGGGGAAGCCATGAACTGCCGGAAGTGGATCCTGAACTTCCTAGAAACTCTGACCCAAGCCCAGATCAAGTTCCACAGTGGTAATGAAAATGAAGTGAGGAAATGTATGTAGGGATTTATTATTTATGACTGGATCTGTATAGATTTTTTGCTATTTAAAGCAAGGAGTAATTGTGTTTAGAAAACGTTGTCTGTGTTATATGTTTCATCTATCATATGTCCCTAAAGAGTTACATTGTAAGCCCAGAATGCCCACAAAGTTGGAGTTCTAAGAGATGGTATGGTTAAACTACTGGAACATCTGTGTGGGGAGGAAAGAAGACACAACACTGATCCTGGGGCTGAGGCTAGCTGGGCTGTGAAGTTACATTTCCAAGAGGGGATAACAGAGAATCTATGCACAGGTGCCACTGAGACCAAGGAAAGAGGCAGTGCTGCAGCATATTCAGACCAATGGAAGCTTAAAGCACACTGGGCCCAGGAATGTGGGACCCAAACACAGCATCTGAGTGGGTGTTCAGGAACAAGAGCTGTCTGAAAATGCATATAGGCCCTTTTGTTTTATACCTTTGTGTGAAAGAATAAATAAAACTTTATTTTGAATAAATTGTTTTTGAGTCACATTAGTCAGCTTGTTGGTCACAAGCTCCCAGAGAAAAGTCTTACACGTGCTAAACTCAGTTGGGTCTGTCACATAGACATGGTTGAGAAATAGCAGGGGTGCAGCCCAGAGATGAAGATTAAGAGTGCTAAAACTGCATGCTTCAACCCTTGGGAGAGATTAATGCAGGCAGGCTTATCATCTGAGGGGTGCTCTTAAGAAGGACTAAAAGGGATCTAAAGCACAGCTGACCTAGTAACTATGACAGAAGGTCGGTTGGGTTATCATGCCCTCAGGAACTCATAGGGACAACTCAGCAGATCAAAAATTTGGTACTCAACTGCTGCAAACCATATATTCTGAGGAACTGAACCACAAGCCCAATAGATAACTTCCAAACGTAATTACCGTTTCATATGATGTGTCAAAGTTTGCTACATCTTCACGAAAAATTTCAACGGACTCTAATAGATTACTCTTAAATTTTGGCTGAACTTGAACCAACTCATCTTGAACACTGACCTAAAATATAAATGAATTTTCATTTATTAATAAATTATTGAAATAAAGTTATTTCTTAAAAAAATCCTAATAAAGAAAGGGATGTCAATTCTATATAATCAAGTTGATTTGTTATATTAAAAAAACTACAGAAGCATTGGACAAAAATAGCTTTTTATTCAGACAGCTAAATATGAAAACAGAGTTTTTAAAAAAATCAAAACAAAAAGCCCTGACACGTTCAAGGCATTATTTCCTTACAAGATGCTGTAACTTCCTCATCTTTAGAAAATTCAGAGTGGTCAAAACAATCTAAACTAAACTAACTACAGAACAAAACCTGAACATCCATATTCAGATGATTTTTTTAAAAAGTACTAGGGAAGGACAAAACAAAAGGATAGGATTCAGCTGCATTCTGACACTATGAAATGTGGGAAGTAACTTATTTTTCTCAGGTTTCAGAGTAGCAGCCATGTTAGTCTCTATCCGCAAAAAGAACAGGAGTACTCGTGGCACCTTAGAGACTAACAAATTTATTTCAGCATGAGCTTTCGTGAGCTATAGCTCACTTCTTCAGATACATAGAATGGAACACACAGACAGGAGATATTTATACATACAGAGAACATGAAAAGGTGGAAGTATGCACACCAACAGGAAGAGTCTAATCAACTGAGATGAGCTATCATCAGCAGGAGAAAAAAAACTTTTGAAGTGATAATTAAGATGACCCATAGAAGGTGTGAGGAGAACTTAACAAACGGAAATAGATTCAATTAGTGTAATGACCCAACCATTCCCAGTCTCTGTTTAGGCTTGAGTTAATTATATCTAATTTGCATATTAATTTGAGTTCAGCAGTCTCTCTTTGGAATCTGTTTTTGAAGTTTTTTTGTTGCAAAATTGTCACCTTCAAGTCTGTCACTGAGTGGTTAGAGAGGTTGAAGTGTTCTCCCACTGGTTTTTGATTGTCTGGCTATGTGGACTCTCTCCTCAGGCCCTATGCTACCAGCACCCCCAGCTATCTTCGAGACACCATTGACTTCCTGAGGAAGCTACAATCCATCGGTGATCTTCCAGAAAACACCATCCTGGCCACTATGGATGTGGAAGCCCTCTACACCAACATTCCACACAAAGATGAACTACAAGTCATCAGGAATAGTATCCCCGATAATATCACGGCTAACCTGATGGCTGAACTTTGTGACTTTGTCCTCACCCACAACTATTTCATATTTGGGGACAATATATACCTTCAAGTCAGTGGCACTGCTATGGGTACCCGCATGGCCCCACAGTATGCCAACATCTTTATGGCTGACTTAGAACAACGCTTCCTTAGCTCTCGTTCCCTAACACCCCTACTCTACTTGCGCTACATTGATGACATCTTCATCATCTGGACTCATGGAAAAGAAGCCCTTGAGGAATTCCACCGTGATTTTAACAATTTCCATCCCACCATCAACCTCAGCCTAAACCAATTCATACAAGCAGTCCATTTCTTAGACACTACTGTGCTAATAAGCGATGGTCACATAAACACTATCCTATACCGGAAACCCACTGACTGCTATACTTACCTACATGCCTCCAGCTTCCATCCAGGACACACCACACGATCCATTCTTCTACAGCCAAGCTCTAAGATACAACCGAATTTGCTCCAATCCCTCAGATAGAGATAAACACCTACAAGATCTCTATCAAGCATTCTTAAAACTACAATATCCACCTGCTGAAGTGAAAAAACAGATTGACAGAGCCAGGAGAGTACTCAGAAGCCACCTACTACAGGACAGGCCCAACAAAGAAAATAACAGAACGCCACTAGCCATCACCTACAGCCCCCATCTAAAACTTCTCCAGCGTACCATCAAAGATCTACAACCTATCCTTAAAGGTGATCCCTCACTCTCACAGATCTTGGGAGACAGGCTAGTTCTCGCTTATAGACACCCTCCCAGCCTGAAGCAAATACTCACCAGCAACCGCACACCATACAACATAAACACTAACTCAGGAACCTATCCTTGCAACAAAGCCCGATGCCAGCTCTGTCCACATATCTATTCAAGTGACAACATCATAGGACCTAATCACATCAGCCACACCAACAAGGGCTCGTTCACCTGCACATCTACCAATGTGATATATGCCATCATGTGCCAGCAATGCCCCTCTGCCATGTACATTGGCCAAACCAGACAGTCTCTATGTAAAAGAAGAAATGGACACAAATCTGACATCAGGAATCATAACATTCAAAAATCAGTGGGGGAACACTTCAACCTCTCTAACCACTTAGTGACAGACTTGAAGGTGACAATTTTGCAACAAAAAAACTTCAAAAACAGATTCCAAAGAGAGATTCCTGAACTCAAATTAATATGCAAATTAGATATAATTAACTCAAGCCTAAACAGAGACTGGGAATGGTTGGGTCATTACACTAATTGAATCTATTTCCGTTTGTTAAGTTCTCCTCACACCTTCTATGGGTCATCTTAATTATCACTTCAAAAGTTTTTTTTCTCCTGCTGATGATAGCTCATCTCAATGGATTAGACTCTTCCTGTTGGTATACATACTTCCACCTTTTCATGTTCTCTGTATGTATAAATATCTCCTGTCTGTGTGTTCCATTCTATGCATCCGAAGAAGTGAGCTATAGCTCACGAAAGCTCATGCTGAAATAAATTTGTTAGTCTCTAAGGTGCCACAAGTACTCCTGTTCTTCTTACTTTTCTCACTATCATTGTAAGAGGTGACCAGTTCCAACACTGGCTACTCTTGGAGCAGTACATCTTATGTATTAGTCCCTTACTGTCATATAAGCCTAATGACTCATACTATCTTCTAATGAGTAGTAGAAAAAGTACAGATTCAGATACTCACAGCTTTGGTCTGTAATTTGTTAAAAGAATATCTAAGTGTATCAACTCCTTCTGATTCCTCTTTTGTCACCTCAACTTCAAATCTATTTAAAATACTATAAGCTTCCTATAAAAGAGGAAAAAATAATCATGATACAATTCAAATTTATTTGCAGGAATACACAGTTTGTAAAATATACTTTAAACTAATACAGTCAACTTAGTTTAGGGCCAATATTTATGTTTAGTTGTTTTTATAAAAAGGGGCTTTGGATGAAGAAGAGCCAGTCTCTGACTACAACAGATACAGCTAATCTTTTAACGAGCAGAGCTGTGTGAAATATTAAAGGCAAATTTAGAAACACTACACATTGCCTGTGTTAACGTTCACAGAACCTCCTAAAATGTATTATTATATAACATGTTTTTCATGCTAATTACATTTTTTTCAAAGTAGATTATTAATTTGTATACTATATGGATATACGTGTACATTTTGAGAAATGTTCCCAACTCTGGATGATTATCAGCACAACATTGCATATTTCAAAGGTTTTCTATCATCCTGTTTACAAAGAATATTATTGCAATATGTTCAGACTGATTTATCAAGTGCTTTCACATATAATAATGCTGGGATGACCTTAACATTGCTTGATTTTTTATGTTGTTTGGTTCTGTTAATGCGGCAGCTTATATATTCTCTAGTTTACTACCTTCACTGTAGAAATAGGGCACAGATTATTTACAGGAGAAAATGGGATAATTAGTTTAGTTTAAAGTTCATGACCAAGCAAAGAAAAATTATAACCAACTAAGACAAAAGGCTGAGTGAAGTATGTAAGTCACTTGCTTGCTGTTGTGTACTTGTAGTGTGCATTCACTGCAACTTACGACTGCCTGTGAATACACAGTTCTTTCTTCCCTGCAATCCTCTATGCTTGGAAACCTCTTTGTATCTCAGCCCAAGTCTATATCATCTCCTCTTCTAAGTATTCCCTTAACCCACACTTCAGTAAGGCTTATGAAGGGTATATCTACACAACAAAATTACTCCGATTTTACAAAATTTGATTTTTGGCAACAGATTGTATAAAGTCGAGTGCGTGCGTCCACACTAAGTACATTAATTTGGCGGTGTGCGTCCATAGTACCGAGGCTAGCGTCAACTTCTGGATCATTGCACTGTGAGTAGTTATCCCATAGTTCCCGCAGTTCCCCCACCCATTGGAATTCTGGGTTGAGATCCCAATGCCTGATGGGGCAAAAAACATTGTCACGGGTGGTTCTGGGTACATGTCATCAGGCCCCCCTCTCCCTACCTCCCTCCGTGAAAGCAAAGGCAGACAATCATTTTGCGCCTTTTTTCCTGGGTTACCTGTGCAGATACCATACCATGGCAAGCATGGAGCCCACTCAGCTGACCATCACCGTATGTCTCCTGGGTGCTGGCAGATGTGGGACTGCATTGCTACACAGCAGCAGCTCATTGCCTTTTGGCAGCAGATAGTGCATTACGCCTGGTAGCCATCATCATCATCATACTCCTGGGTGCTCTTTTAGCCGACCTTGGTGAGGTAGGTCAGGGGCACCTGGGCAGACATGGGAGTGACTCAGCCAGGTCATTCCCATCTTCTGCCAAGCACCCAGGAGATGACGATGGCTAGCAGTCATAATGAAGCATCTTCTGCTGAGCACCCATAAGATGACGATGGCTAGCAGTTGTACTGCACTGTCTGCTGCCAGCCTAAGGTGTATAAGAGAGATGGAGTGGATCAAAACAAGAAATAGACCAGATTTGTTTTGTATTCAATTGCTCCTCCCTCCCTCCATGAAATCAATGGCCTGCTAAACCCAGGGTTTTGATTTCAATCCTTGAGGGGGCCATTCTCTGTGACACTTGTTAGTGTTTCTCCTTGATGCAAAGCCACCCCCTTTGTTGATTTTAATTCTCTGTAAGTCATGTCGTCAGTCGCCCCTCCCTCCATCAGAGCAACGGCAGACAATTGTTTCGTGCCTTTTTTCAGTGCAGACACCATACCACAGCAAGTGTGGAGACCACTCATCTCAACGCAGCAACCATCAACACTGTAAACACCTCGTGCATTATCGTGCAGTTTATGCAGAACCAGAACCTGAAAAAACAGGCAAGAAGGAGGCGACAGCAGTGCGGTGATGAGAGTGATGAGGACATGGACACAGAATTCTCTCAAAGCATGGGCGCCGGGCAAGGTTCATGCTGTTGTGGAAGTAGAGCAGGAACTGACAGGGATTTGAAGGGGATTTCAATGCAAACAGTCCCCTCTGTGAGCAAGAGTCAGGCTAGCTGTAACCCTAATAATGCGAGACTTGTAGAAGAGAGGATTGTATGAGGCGAGTGAAAAAGAACTGTGAGAGAGGTTGTTTTGACCTTGTGTTAAGATAAAAATGGAATGTAGACTATAGCAGAAATTGTTGCGAGAAATAAGATAGAGAGAAGGAATATGTATAAACGATATGCAGCTGTTGCTCGTTATCGTCTGTAAAAAAGGTATAAATGTTGGATCTAATTGTTTATCTTTAGAGAGACCTGCCTAGGTGGGGGAAACCCTGTGTCCTACTGCACTCTCTCCCTCCATGCAATTGCTAGACAATAAAGTATCTGACTTGCTGCACTCAACCAGAGAGTAAGAATTCTGTTTTTCTCCGACACCGTGGAACGCTGATTCTGGGCCCAGGAAACAAGCACAGAGTGGTGGAACGGCATAGTGTTGCATATGTGGGACGATTCCCAGTGGCTTCAAAACTTTTGCATGCATAAGGGCACTTTCATGGAACTTTGTGACTTGCTTTCCCCTGCCCTGAAGTGTCAGAATACCAAGATGAGAGCAGCCCTCACAGTTGAGAAGTGAGTGGTGATATCCCTGTAGAAGCTTGCAAGGCCAGACAGCTACCGGTCAGTCGGGAATCAATTTGGAGTGGGCAAATCTACTATGGAGGCTGATGTGATGCAAGTAGCCAAAGCAATCACTGAGCTGCTGCTACCAAAGGTAGTGACTCTGGGAAATGTGCAGGTCATAGTATATGGCTTTGCTGCAATGGGATTCCCTAATTATGGTGGGGCGATAGACAGAATCCATATCCCCATCTTGGCGCTGGACCACCAGGGAAGCCACTACATAAACCGCAAGGGGTACTTTTCAATGCTGCTGCAAGCACTGGTGGATCACAAGGGACATTTCACCAACATCAATGTGGGATGGCCGGGAAGGGTTCATGACGCTTGCATCTTCAGGAACACTAGTCTGTTTAAATGGCTGCAGGAAGGGATTTACTTCCAAGACCAGAAAATAACCGTTGGGGATGTTGACATGCCTATAGTTATCCTTAGGGACCCAGCCTACCCCTTAATGCCATGGCTCATGAAGCCATACACAGGCAGCCTGGACAGTAGTCAGGAGCTGTGCAACTATAGGCTGAGCAAATGCAAAATGGTGGTAGAATGTGCATTTGGACGTTTAAAGCGTTGCTGGCCCGCTTTACTAACTCGCTCAGACTTCAGCAAAACCAATAATCCTATTGTTATTGCTGCTTGCTTTGTGCTCCACAATCTCTGTGAGAGTACGGGGGAGACGTTTATGGAGGGGTAGGAGGTTGAGGTAAATCGCCTGGCCACTGATTTCACGCAGAAAAGACACCAGGGCAATTAGAAGAGCACATCAGGAAGCACTGCGCATCAGAGAAGCTTTGAAAATCAGTTTCATGACTGGCCAGGCTATGGTGTTACAGTTCTGTTTGTTTCTCCTTGATGAAAACCCACTCCCTTGGTTGACTCATTCCCTGTAAGCCACCCACCCTCCCCCTTCGATCACAGCTTGCAAAGGAAATAAAGTCACTATAATTTAAAAAACATGTACTCTTTATTAATTGATCATAAAAATAGGGAGAGAACTGACAAGGTAGCTTGGGTGGGGTGTGGGAGGAGGGGAGGAGGAAAGGAAAAGGCTACTTCAAAACTTGTTGAATGACAGCCTTCTGTTGCTTGGGCTGCCCACTGGGGTAGAGTGGCAGGGTGCGTGGAGCCTCCCCCCCGCATTCTTGAGCGTCTGGTTGAGGAGGCTATGGAACTTGGGGAGGGTGGATGGCGCTTAAACAGGGGCTGCAGCAGCACTCTGTGATCCTGTTGCTGTTCCTGAAGCTACACCAGATGCCAGAGCATGTCCATTTGACCCCGCAGCAGCCCCAGCATTGCATCCTGCCTCCTCTGATCTTTCTGCCGCCACCTCTCATCTTGATCGTCCCTCCTCACGTTTGTCCCTCCTGTCCTCACATTCATTGGCCCCTTTCCTGTACTGTGATAATGTGTCCTTCCACACATTCAGATGAGCTCTTTCAATGTGGGTTGACTGCATTGTCTCAGAGAACATTTCATCGTGCATGCGGTTTTTTTGCCACCTTATCTGGGAGAGCCTTCGGGACAGAGGAGGGAGGCTTCAAAAATTTGCAGCTGCAGGAGGGAAAAAAGGGAAAGAAGTGTTTAAAAAATACGTTTTACAGAACAGTGAGTATACTCACGGTGAACAACGCTATTCACATTACACAGCACATGTGATTTCAGTATAAGGTAGCTTTTTGCATCTTATATCGAGTGCCTGCAGCTTTGGTGTTAGAGATCACAGACGCAGGGCCAGACAACAGAATTGGGTTGCAGGTGGCCATGGTAAGCCATAGTCTTTTGACTTCTGCAACCTTCATAAAAGCAGTGCCCTCCTTTCCCACACCAACCAAAGCCTGTTGAGTGCTGCAGTTTCGTGTTAATGTGCAGCAGTAGAAACCAAACTAATTCCCCCATCCAATTCTCTCGGATGATCACTTTAGCCCTCTCCCCACCGCATGGCTGGTATCAGGGAAGAGCCCTGCCAGCCAAATGCAAACAGCTCACCGCCAATGCCCCCTACAACTTGGATAACTGCAGGGAAGATTTCTTTTCAGCCACAGGCAAACAGCCCAGTAGGAATGGCCACCTCTGAATGTCCCTTTAATTAAATTCCCGTATTTCAACCAGGTTACCATGAACAATATCACTCTCCTGAGGATAACACAGAGAGATAAAGAATGAATATTGCTTGAATGCCAACAAACACTGGGACCATACGCTGCCAGCTTTGTCATGCAATGATACCAAATTACTTGATACTAGTCTGGCATGGTAAAGTGTCCTACCATGGAGGACGGAGTAAGGCTGCTCTCCCCAGAAACCTTCTGCAAAGGCTTTTAGAGTATCTCCAGCAGAGCTTCATGGAGATGTCTCTGGAGGATTTCTGCTCCATCCCCAGACACGTTAACAGACTTTTCCAGTAGCTGTACTGGCTACGAATGCATCCCAAACACTTGCTTTTAAACCATGTATTATATATACAAAGGTACACTCACCAGAGGTCCCTTCTATGGCTTCATAGTCCAGGATACCACCTTGGGAGGGTTGAGAGGGTATTTCAGTCAGGATGAGAAAAAGATCCTGGCTGTTGGGGAGAATGGTGTGCTGTGTGCTCTCCTCAAGCTCTCCTCCTTCTCCTTCTCATCTTCCCCATCGCAAAATCCTCAGGCATGGCTGAGAGTACCTCCTCCTCAGAATCCACAGTCAGGGGTGGGGGAGTGGTGGCGCTCCCCCCCCGAATTGCATGCAGCTCAGCGTAGAAGTGGCATGTCCACAGCTCTGTCTCGGAGCATCCATTTGATTCTTTGGTTTTCTGGTAGGCTTGTCTGAGGTCCTTAACTTTCACGCAGCACTGTGTTGAGTCCCTGTTGTGGCCTCTCTCCATCATGCCCTTGGAGATTTTTTCAAATGTATTGGCATTTCGTCTTTTGGAACATAGTTCTGATAGCACGGAATGATCTCCCCATACAGCAATCAGATCCAGTACCTCCCATATGGTCCATGCTGGAGCTCTTTTTCGATTCTCGGACTGCATGGTTACCTGTGCTGATGAGCTCTGCACGGTCACCTGTGCTGATGAGCTCAACTGGCCAAACAGAAAATGAGATTCAAAAGTTTGTGGGGCTTTTCCTGTATACCCGGCCAGTGCATCTGAGTTGAAAGTGCTGTCCAGGGTGGTCACAATGGTGCACTGTGGGATAGCTCCTGAAGGCCAATACCGTCGAATTGCATCCACACTAACTCTGATTTGAACCAGTGATATCAATTTCAGCATTAATCTCCTCATTGGGGAGGAGTACAGAAATTGATTTTAAGAGCCCTTTATGTCGAAGTAAATGGCTTCGTTGTGTGGACGGGTGCAGGGTTAATTGATTTAACACTGCTAAATTCGACCTAAACTCGTAGTGTAGACCAGGCCGAAGACTAGTCCTCCCCTCAACAAAGCATTAATTAAATCAATGAGGGCATAAGGGGAACAAAAATCAAACAAAAACATGGAACTAACAAGTAATTTGTTAATTATCATTGCTCTATATCCTAGTTTTTATCACATTCCTGGTTTATATGTTTTCCACGTAGGGCACAATCCTGAAAATATTTATATTTAGAAGTGACATACTCATGTCAGTAATCCCATTGATGTGAGTGGAATTTACATGTTAGCAAACTCTATAATATAGACTGGAAACACTTTGGGTCAGGACCTTATCCTTACACCCCTCTCTAAGTATGTAGGACATATTTGAACCTATTAAAATAAAATAAATACTCATCAGATTCAGTAACATTTTCCCTACACATTTATAACAACATGAATTGGCTATACTAGAAGACATGTTGAACACTGCTGCTACTATCAGAATTTATTATTGTACTATAATCATTGTGGTTCGCCATCTCTCCCATGATTGTCTGCATACAGCGTACAGGTCACAAGAACTGGTAGAAAACTGGGAGAATGGTAGATTCCCACTAAGGAACAAGATGACTTATACTTTCCTAAAACTACTGCTGTTGGTGAAGATACTGTTCCATGTCTCCACTTGTGCTCATACTTCTCTTGTCTAAACTCTATCTATTCTTTTAATCTTGCTGTTGGTGGCATTTACTGATTTTATTAGTGCTGCTAGCTTAAATTCATCAGGGAGCTGTATGGATGAGACATCTTTTCTCACAGTGATGTGTTTTGGGCTGCTATAATAACAGAAATTCCATATCTGAAATAGATTAGAACTCATGAATAATGGATCATTAGAAAAGAATGTAAGAATCTTGGCTCTCCGGTACAACACAAAGGACAATGAATGACTCTGTGATAAATCGGTGGGGGGGGTAGCTTTCTTTTATGGACAACCAGCCAGCCAGTTTGCCATAAAATCCCTCTTGGTGCTCTTCTCTATTTGCTTTACCTGTAAGGGGTTAACAAGCCCACAGGTAAAAGGAAAGGAGTGGGCACCTGACCAAAAGAACCAATGGGAGGGTTAGAACTTTTTAAAATGGGGACAAAACTTCCCTTTGTCTGTGTGTTGTGGTTCTCCGGGAAAGGGAAACAGGGAGCAGTTATGCTCTGAGAAGCTGAAGGCCAAATATGAAAATCCTCATATCATATCTAGAACTACTTATTTAACAACCAGATATGTAAGTAGATCAGAAATGTTTAGAAAGATGCAATTAGGTTTATTTCTGTTTATTTATTATTGGCCTGTGGACTCCTCTGTGCTAACCCCAAATGCTTTTTGTTTTGCTTGTAACCTTTAAGCTGGATCTCTAGAAGGTTATTCTTGATGTTTAATTGTTGTAAGTGGGTTTTTTAAATCTAGCAGAAGCTTAAGTGCTAGATGTATTTTCTTCCTTTTTGTTTTTTAATAAAATTCACCTTTTTTAAATAACAGGATTGGATTTTTGGTGTCCTAAGAGATATATGCATATGTTGTTTAATTAGCTGGGAACAACAGCTAATTTACTTTGTTTTCTTTCTCAGCTCTTCCCTAGAAGGGGGGTGAAAGGGCTTGAGGGTACCCCACAGGAAGGAATTCCCAAGTGCACCTTCCTGGGTTTCAAGGGGTTTGCATTTGGATGGTGGCAGCATCTACCCATCCAAGGTCAGAGAAAAGCTGTAACCTTGGGAGGCTGAAGTGGTCAGTATCAATTTTTAGAATCCTTACAGGCCCCCACCTTCTGCACTCAAAGTGTCAGAGTGGGGAATCAACCTTGACAGACTTGTTTGTATACCTAATTTGAAAAATAGACACTAGAAAAGGGCTTGTCTAAATTAGGGAAATTTGCACCAGTGTAACTACATCACTACAGTTACATTGGTGCAAACCCCTAGTGTAGACACTGTACTGGTGCAATACTAGGTTTTCACTGTGAACACAATATGCAGTTATACCAGTGCAAATTTCCCTAATATAGAAAGTCCTTATTTGAATTTAACATCAATATCCAGCAAAGGAGCACAAGAGAATCTCAACAAATGCACTAAACCAGTGGAAGGACTTTCCTGTTTTATGTATGATCTGGACAGAATATTACTGGAGATATGAAAATGAAACATAACCCCTTACAGGCATACATTATTAATATTATTTGTATAGAGTCACCACTGTGTGGAGTGCTTTATAGATGTGTAGAAAGATATAATTCCTACTTCAAAGTATCTACAAACTAGGCAGACAACACATAACACAGCAACCAGTTAAAGGAGGTAACAAAAATAGCAGAAATGAATGCTGAAGTAAGGTACTTTTTGTTATTTCTGTGCTTTTTTTATTTTTTTAATAGCGGTTGTGAACCTGTCCATGAACGGAGGACTGAGGTTTGTAGGGATATTGAAAACACTCTTATTCTTTAATGTCAGTGGCATTCAATATAGAGAACTACTGACATCAAAGAAAGCAGTGAAAGAAAGACAGTCTATTTTATCTGACAAATTTAAAGGTACAACTCCAGGTACACATTGAACTTTGTTATATTGACATGTGCTTTTCCTGACTATGCCTTTATATTTGTTCTTTTTGTACTTTTGTAATCGTTTGAAATATTTAACCACTATCTTTCTGGTATCATGGTAGTATAACTAGTCTTCAGAACGGAAAAGGTTAGCATTTAGCCTTTTCCCTCCTTCCACAAAAGATGGACAATTTTAAAAAAAGAAATTAAAAAACTGGGAAAACTAAAAGAACTTACATTAGAAAAATTATGTATATACCTCTGACAATGTACTGTGACTTCCTAAATGAAAAGTGGCTCTGTGGAGGGAATCTGGAAGGCAGAAAGATAAGATTGCAGGAGGCTCTATCTATGCATACAAAAAAGAGTAGGACTAGGATGACGAATATCAAGAACAATAAAAGTGTTGCTGCAGGGAGGTAAAAGGAGAGAAATAAGTATTTTGTTTCCCATCCCTCAAAGTGGAGACTGGAGGAACATATACTCATCGTTAGGGTTCTCCAAGTCTATTTAAAAAATCCCAAATTCTAAATAAATTATTTTATTTCAAAACAATAAAAATTAAGTGTCTTACTTCAATAGGTCCCAAGGTCATATCCATTTGTATTTCATTATCACGTATGCTAGACAAAGCTTCCATTGCAAATCTGACATCATCTAAGTCACGAATAGGTCGAGATAATTTCTTCAAATATTCAGTTATAAATGATATCATGTCTGCCATTTTCTTCTTATATTCCTCATTTAAGTAACGACAGAGTAGCATCTTCCATGCTTTGGCTTCAATCGACAAAGCAAGTTTCAATGGTCCTGGTTTAAAAAACCCAATAGTTTATTGCATCTAAATTTTAACGCTCTGAAGACAACTACACTACTTATACAAAAAAATCATGTGTATATCTTCAAAATATAATTATAGTCAGAAAAATTACTGTATGAAGTGAACTGAATTACTTCATTCTATTGTTTCATAATCATTTAAAAGTTATTTCACTTAATCTCTAGTTGTTTTGTACATTTTATCAACTTTAAAGCATCTTAATATGTTTATCTCACTAAAAGAACAAACATATAAGACAACTAACAAAAGGAGAAAATTATTCACTTATACTGCATCATTTCAAATTCACAGAAAAAATCTTCTTTTCATGGAAAATTAGTATAGCTTCATTAAAGTCAATGGAGCTAAACTGATTTACATCATCTAACGATTTGGCATCTTGGGCCTATACTCTTTTACATGACTGCATCTGGAATATGCCACAACTAAAATTTTGAATTGTTACATCATATCATAAGCAGATAATACACACACACCCAACAGAGAAGTAGAAGAGCCAATGACTGCTTCAGTTACTGTTTTTTTTTTTTGGAATAAATAAGAATTTCAATAAACAACACTTCTGAACTCTAGCGATAGAACATGAGTAACTGCTAACCTAACATAATCATTATGTTCATAAAACAAGAATTGCACATAAGTTACTTCCTGTTCTATTATGTGTTTGCCAAAAAGTTCTCATCCGAGCACTAAACAGCTGAATTTGAAAGGGCATGTTGGTGATCACAGATTAAACTTCTAGAAAGAGGCTTACATTTTTGAACCAAGGATGCTGAATGTTCTTGTGGTCCATACATATTGCAGGTTTTTCTTAATCCTACCAAGCAATTAACTTCAATAATATCTTGTGACAATGAGTTCCTCAGGCTCATGCACAAAAAAAAATTTATTTTATGAGTTCAGATTTGCTATCTATTTAACTGAATGTCCCTTATTCAAAAAGATGAATTGAAGTGCCCAATCTACCTTCTCTATACCAACCATTCATTATATCTTTATCTTGTCCTTTCTTATTTTTTTCAATTTCTCTGTATTTGGAAGTTTTTTCCAAGCCGCTAATTCATTATTTTTGCTCCATCATTCACCTCCTCTATTTCGGCTATATTATATACATATATATGTGTGTATAGTGTAGTGTATTTATAACTATGTCGGTCCCAGGACCTTAGAATGACAAGGTAGCCCGCTGCACATCGAATGGTCCTTAGAATATGAGCTAACTACTTCTGCTAAACAATCTGTTCCCCCTTGTATTTAGTAGTGATGCTCGAAGTACCTTTCCTAGACCTGAAGAAGAGCACTGTGTAGCTGGAAATCTTGTCTATCTTACCAACAGAAGTTGAGCTCATAAAAGATATTACCTCATCCACCTGATATATTAAGTAGTGTAACTAGAACTCAAGACCATATTTCAGGTGAGGCCTACCATTGACTTATATATACAACATTGTAAAGTTTTGAGTATTATTTTCCATCCCATTCTTCATGCATGCTGATATTTTATTAGGTTCTTTTTACTGCTGCTGATCATATAAGCACAGAAATTCATTAAGCTGTCCACAATGTCCAGGTCTTTTTCCTGAACAGTTACACTTAGTTTAGAACCCAGCAAAGAATGCACGAAGTTCAAATTATTTCTCCCATTTTATGAATTACCTCACCCTTTTTAACAGCAAATTTCAGCTGTCACTGTGTTAGTACTATGCCATCAGAAGTTCACCCCAAATCCTTGTTCAGTCTTCATAAACCTAAATAATTTTATGTTGTCTGCAAACTTTGCCACCTCACTGCTCACCTGATTTCCCAGATTAATAAATATATTTAAAAACATCAGTGCCAATATGGAACCTTGCGGCACCCCACAGAGAATCTTTTACTATGATGAAAATCAACCATTTATTTCTATTCTTTGTTTTCTGTCTCTTACCCAGTTTCTGATCCACGGCAGAACTTTGCCTCTCACCCTATGAACTCTGGTTAAATCCTGAAAAGACTACTTGATTTTTAAGCAAGATTTTTTCCCTACTGAGAAGCTCTATTGAATCTTTTTCACAAAGAGCTTCATAGCAGAGGTGATTGTCATCAGAAAGCTATTTTGAACATTGCAGTCAACAGATCTACAGCTCATTTATACAAGGTGAGGATAGGCCCATGGGTTCCTCCAACTTATTGGAGGTAATGTGGACTGTGAGCATTTTTGCAAAGACCAGGGAGCACTGGAGATAGGTCAAAGGGCTGTGTTTGGATACAATTGTGGATCAACATATAGCAGAAACAGATGATTGCATTGACTCTTCCTTTCTGATATGCACGCAAGCATAAGGTAAATCTGCTACATATATAGAGGGGTTAGTTAGTTAATTATTATCCATTATGCCTCTAGCTTTTAGGGCAGTGACAAAGCTCTTCCACTCCGGTCCATGCCCCAGGGTTTTCAGCTCAGCTTCCACAGCTCTTCACTATGTTGTTTTTAGGCAGCCTCATTTTTGCTTGCCTTCAGATGTCCATCTTATTGCTATTCTGGTGATGGAATCAGTTTCCATCCAAAGCACATGGCAAATCCATCTCCAACGCCTCCTGGCAATGATGGTGCTCACAGGTCTTTATTTGAGAATGTTCTGGGCCAAAATATACGGAGGATTTTTCTGAGGCAGTTTGTATGAAATGAAGACAGTTTGGACATGTCATACTTTGTCATTCCCCAGCATTCTGCACTATAAAATAGTGTTGAAAGCATGCAGCTCTGATAAATCTTCAGTTGGTTTTGGTGTTGTATTTGATGATTTCCAGGCTATATTTAAACTCCTGAAGGTGTTCCAGGCTTTACTGATTCTGTTCCGGATGTCCTGGCTTTTCTACTGTCCTGGCTGATGGTGCTGCCAAGTATGTGAATGTTTCTACATTGGTGAGAACATGATCCTCTATCCGTACTGGTGATTGTGATAGTGCATGACATCTGTCTTATTGTGGTTGATTTCCAGTCCTGAATGTATTGAGTCAGGTGTTTTTTTTCTTGTTTATGGTGGTGGGTATGTGACAGGAGAGCGAGATCATCTGCAAAGTCCAGGTCTTCAAGGGACAAGAAGGGGTGGAAGTTAATAATTCCATTCTTAGGCCTGGTCTACACTAGTCAGTTATTTTGGAATTAGCTGAATTAATTAAAAAAAAATGAATCCATCCACACCATTAAACCAGTTTTTTCAATTGAAAGGGCTCTGTACTCCACCTCGGCAAGTGAAGTAACGCTTAAATCAAGATCGCAATCCCGGGTTAAAGGTATTGTGGATGCAATTTGACATTATTGGCCTCCAGGAGCTATACCAGAATGCTCCTTTGTGTCTGCTCTGGACAACACTCTCAATTCCGATGCACTAGCCAAGTGGGCAGGAACAGCTCCGGGAACTTTTGAATTTCATTTCCTATTTGGTCACTGTCAGCACAGTCCACCATCACAGGCAACCATGCAGAGTCCACCATCACAACAGATCACGCAGTCCTGGATTCGCAGACGAACTCCAGCATGGTCCGAATGGGAGGTACAGGATCTCATCGCATGTTGAGGAGATGAATCTGCTATGGCAGAACTATTTCCAAAAAAAGGAATGCAAATACGTATGCTCCAGGGACATGACGGAAAGAGGCTACTCCAGGGACATAGAGCAGTGTCATACAAAAATCAAGGAACTCAGGAAAGAGTATCAAAAAGCCAGGGAGGCAAACGGGCGAGCTGGGTCACATCCCCATATATGATGCTTCTACAGTGAGCTGCATGCAATTATGGGGGGTGACACTACCACTACCCCACCACTGTCTGTGGACATCTGCAAGGGGAGAGTTGCATGTAGTGAGGCGGATGAGTCATGGGAGGATGAAGAGAAGGAGGAGGAGAAGGAGGAGGACAGTGCACAGGCGGCAAGAGAGGAATCCGCTTTCCCTCCTAGCCAGGAACTAATCTTAATGCTGGAGCCAACAGCCTCCCCACATTCCCAAGGCAAGCTCGCGGACCATGACCCTGGAGAAGGTACTTCTGGTGAGTGAGAGCCTGATCGGAGCCATGAAGTGGGGGACTGGGGGGAAACCCAGCCATGCTGGGCTGTTTGCGTTTAGTTTAAAGAGCTCATCCCTGCTCAGAGCCTCATCGGCGCCACACAGTGGGTGCGGGAGGTGGGAAGGAGGGTGTTGTGCGACCCAATCATCCCAGAGAGCCCGCAGGCCCTCCTTTTATTAGGCAAATCCACCAGACATTGCTTGCTATGGGAAAGGGGGACCGGCAATTTGAAAGCATTGAAATGAATGCGGAAGAAGCAGAACCCTGCGTGCCCCGAGGGCTTACCATGGCTGCTTGCAAGCTGAATTCTGTTGCCCGGCTGTGCGTGATGGTTTACTCACACCAAAGTGGCAGGCAGAGGCAAAATGCTAACTTGTACCGAAAGAACATTTGCTGTGTATTATGAATTGCCTGTTTAACTGAGAAAGAGTGTCCCTTTTGTTCTCTGAAACGTATCTTTTAAAATACTACCGTCTCTTTTTCTCCTCACGCAGGTGCAAACGTTTCAACGCGGCACCTATCTACTCTGTCCCAGAGGCTGGTCCAAATTAGAAGACGGAAAAAAAGAACTTGGGATGACATGTTTGCTGAGCTTATGTGGTCCTCCTGCATGGATAGGGCTCAGCTGAATACATAGAGGCAAACAATTGCAGAGTCATAGAATATCAGGGTTGGAAGGGACCTCAGGAGGTCATCTAGTCTAAACCCCTGATCAAAGCAGGACCAATCCCCACACAGATTTTTTCCCCAAAAATGGCCCCCTCAAGGACTGAGCTCACAACCCTGGGTTTAGCAGGCCAATGCTCAAACCACTGAGCTATGCCTCGCCCTGTGAAGCATTACAGGAACACAAAAAGAGGAAGGGCGTGTGTGATGAGAGCAGGCAGGGCGCTATGGTCAAGTTCATGCGGGAGCAAACTGACATGCTACACTGTATGGTGTATCTAACGTGGGAAAGGCAGCAAGACCAGACTGAAACTGCAGCCCCTGTATAACCACCCTCCCTCCTCCCCAAGTTCCATAGCCTCCTCACCCATATGCCCAAGAACACAAGGGGGGAGGCGACCGGGACCCACACACTCAAACCCAGAGGATTGCCCAAGCAGCAGAAAGTTGGCATATGTGAACTTTTGATTTGGTTTCTGGACTTGTCCTTCCCTCCTACTCCTTCACTCCACAACCCAATACCTCCCCTCCCTCCGGTCTACCTTCTGATTTCTCTCAATGTGTTGTGCAACAAATAATAAAGACTGGTTTTTTAAACAATTTTGACTTTATTTCCTTTCATATATACAGGGGCCGGGTAACTTCAAGAGAAACAAACACAACTGTCACATCGTACCCCGGCCAATCATGAAACTGGCTTTCAAAGCTTCTCTGATGTGCAGCGTGCCCTGCTGCGCTCTTCTAATCGCCTTGTTGTCTGGCTGTGCGAAATTAGCCATCAAGTGAGTTGCCTCAACCTCCGACCCTGCCATAAATGTCTCCCCTTATTCTCACAGATATTGTGGAGCACAAAACAAACAACAATTACAGTTGGAATATTGGTTGTGCTGAGATCTAACCAAGTCAGTAAACTGCGGCCAGTGTGCTTTCAAATGTCCGAAAAGCACACTCTACCACCATTCTGCACTTGCTCATCCTGTATTTGAACTGCTTCTTACTACTGTCCAAGGTGCCTGTGTACGGCTTCATGAACCATGGAATTAAGGGGTAGGCTGGGTCCCAGAGGATAACTATAGGCATTTCAACATCCCCAACAGTAATTTTCTGGTCTGGAAAGTAAGTCCCTTCCTGCAGCTGTTCAAACAGACCAGAGTTCCTGAAGATGCAAGCGTCATGCACCTTTCCTGGCCATCCCACGTTGATGTTGGTGAAACGTCCCTTGTGATCCACCAGTACTTGTAACACCATGGAAAAGTACCCCTTGCAGTTTACATACTGGCCACCCCGGTGTGCTGGGGCCAAGATAGGGATATGCATTCGGTCTATTGCCCTGCCACAGTTAGGGAACCCCAGTGCATTAAAGCCATCCACAATGGTCTGCACATTTCCCAAAGTCACTATCCTTGATAGCAGCTGGTCAATGATTGTCTTGGCTATTTGCTGCACAGCAGCCCCCACAGTAGATTTGTCCACTCCAAACTGATTCCTTACTGACTTGTAGCTGTCGGGTATTGCAAGCTTCCACAGTACTATGGCCACTTGGCTTCTCAACTGTGAGGGCTGCTCTTATTTTGGTGTCTTTGAGCTTCAGGGCAGTGGACAGCAAGTCACAAAGTTCCATGAAAGTGGCTCTATGCATACGAAAGTTTTGCAGCCACTGGGAATCATCCCAGACCTGCAACACTATGCGGTCCCACCAGTTGTGCTTGTTTCCCATGGCATGAACCTGGCCTAATGCCACCATGATCTCCCAATCGCCACATGCTGTGCTTCTAGGAACGTCTGTGTCCATGTCCTCATCAGTATAGTAATCGTGCTGTCATCGCTTCCTCACCCGGTTTTGCAGGTACTGCACATACTGCTGGATAATGTGTGAAGTATTTACAATGGTCAAAGCTGCAGTGGAGATCCGAGTGGGATCCATGCTTGCCACACTATGGTGCCTGCACGGGTAATCCTGGGATGAAACATAGGAGAGTTGTTCAGTTCAAGATGGCCTATAAAAGGTGGGAAATGGTTGTCTTCTGTAACTTTCATGGAGGCGAGAAGCTCATTAGAGCTGCAAGATCAGGAGAGCAGAGTTTGTGGCAGAAGCTGTGTGGCTCAGTTCACGATGGTCGACAAACAGCAGAAAATGGTAGCCTTCTGTAGCTTCCACCGGAGCCCAGGACAGACAACATGAAGAAATTTGCTAGCGCTGCAAGAGTGGGAGAGCAGACTTTGCGGCAGAAGCTGTGCGGCTCAGTTCACGATGGCCGAAAAAAGGCAGGAAATGGTTAGATAACAGGGTAGCTAGAAAGACAAGAGGACATGCGAGGTGGATTCATAGTACCAGGAGACAGGCAGTGCACTGTATTGCACTGTCTGCTGGCAGTATGGTGTCTGCCGTAGCTTTCACAGAGGGAGGAGCGAGTGACGAAACACATCCAGAAACACCTGCGAGAATGTTTTTGCCCCATCAGCACCATTAGTGGGATAGCTACCCACAGTGCACCGCTCCAACATTTGATGCTAGCCTTGGTACTGTGGATGCACTCCACCGAATTCACGTGCTTTAGTAGGGACACACAACAGCAAATGTATAAAATTGCTTCTGAAAATTCGAATAGAATAATTTTGAATTAATTTTGTACTGCAGACGTACCCTTAGTTTGATCTTTACTGAACAGGTAGGGTTTCTTTAAGTCCAGAACAGACTGTATTTTTAAATTTTTCAAATATTTAAAAAAAAAAACCAACAAAATAAATGCCTGAGAACTAGTGCTGGAGCATTTTCTATGGCTGCAACGTACAAGTGACGTACAATTAGGACTTCCATTGTTTTTCAGTATATGTGGGGAGATGCCATTTATTAGTTACAACAGAGCGAATTACAGGATGTATCTATCTTTAATGATTTCCAAGACCCTGGTTGTTTTTTGCCCTTTGGAAAATATAATTTGATCTTTTTGGAAATTAAAAGCAGCCTGACTGTTGGAGTAGCATCTTCTGCCTTCTCTGATACATGTTCTTCAGGCGTTACCGCTGCACTACGAATTCTGTCTTCTGGTTTGTGCATCCTAATATCTCTAAAATAATATTTGCCTATAATGGTGTAAAATCTCAGCTTTTCTTACTTGTGGGAAAGTAGAGAATACTGTGGAACAGCTCTCTAACCAAGAGTTCTCAAAATATCTCTTCCTTAAATTTACATATGCCACAACCATAGTGCTGGCTGAATCATACCCAGACATATCAGGATTTCAGTCAGCAAATTATTTAAGCTGATTGTCTTAAATGTGACTACTCACATGCTTAAAATTAAGAATATGCTTAAGGTGATTTTGTGAATCCAGACCTTAGTGACAAAAAGGGCACAGCAAACTGCTTGTTGTTCCTGTTGGGTGATGTGTCCAAATATATTTTCAGTGTTGCTCCCCTATCTTTCAGACTGACTGTCATGGTACAATTCCCCACTCTGAACCTTAGCGTCCAAAAGATGGGGTACCAGCATGAATTCTTCTAAGCTCAATTACCAGCTTAGTACCCGTAGCACTGCCACCAACCAGGAATTCCAGTGCCTGGTACACTCTGGTCCCCACAAAACCTTGCCCGGGGACCCCCAAGACCCAGACCCTCTGGATCTTAACACAAAGAAAGTAAACCTTTTCCCTCACCGTTGCCTCTCCCAGGCTTCCCCTCCCTGGGTTACCCTGGAAGATCACTGTGTGATTCAAACTCCTTGAATCACAAAACAGAGAGGATAATTCACCTTCCTCCCTCCTTCTCTTTCCCCCTCCCAGACTCTTCCTGAGAGAAAGTAATCCTGGCACAGAGAGAAATCAGCCTCTCTCTCCCTCTTCCCTCCTTTCTCCCCACCAATTCCCTGGTGAATCCAGACCCAGTCCCCTGGGGTTTCACCAGAATAAAAAACAATTAGGTTCTTAAACAAGAAAAGCTTTTAATTAAAGAAAGAAAAAACAGTAAAAATTATCTTTGTAAATTAAAAAAAAATGGAATAGGTACAGGGTCTTTCAGCTATAGACACTGGGAACACCCTTCCAGCCTAAGTATACAAGTACAAATTAAAATCTTTTCAGCAAAATACCAATTTGAACTCCTTTCAGCCAAATACACATTTGACTCCTCCCAACCAAATACACATTTGCAAATAAAGAAAACAACCATAAGCCTAACTCACTTTATCTACCTAGTACTCACTAGTCTGAACTAATAAGAACCTGTATTGGAGAGACTGGAGAGAAACCTGGTTGCACATCTGCTCCCTCTCACAACACAGCACAAAAACTTCCCTCCCTCAAGATTGAAAGTATCCTGTCCTCTGATTGGTCCTCTGGTCAGGTGACAGCCAGGCTTACTGAACTTGTTAAGCCTTTGCAATCAAAGAGATATAAAGTACTTCTGTGCTATTAACTTTTCTTATCTGTTTATGACACTGACATCTATGATAGTACTCCTGAAAAAGCGAGAGTCATTGGTTTCAGTGAATTCTTTAATTTAAATATTACACCAACAGCTTAAGCAATGGAATCAGATTCAAGTTCTGATTCAGATAGTTCTATGTTCTCTAAGCTCTATGTACTTGATCAGCATTTTGTTTAATTTCCTCTTTATACAGTTGATCTTTACGCATGTTGTGTATAGTTATGCTTCTGTGAATGGGCTGCTCTGGTTACCCCAGCACTAAAGAGAAAAATATGACTTATGGAGAAAAATGGAAGGGATGAGCAAAAAGGTGGAAACTCTGATACCACTAAGACCTTAAAATATGGAGAAGTATCCAGGAACACAGTCTCAATTAAGGAGCCAGCTCAAATGAACGTTAACCCAAGAAATTAAAGAACAGCTAATATATTAAAGCTTTGAAGTTTTCTCACAAAATTGAATATTGTATGGGGCAGTTATCATCTCAATCCTTTTCTGATTCAGATGATCTTTCCCCATGAGACTGTTGAAGAGGGATCCCAACTGAGAAATTTTGGAAAGGGCTCCGTAAATTCTAAATTTATCATGAATCCCACACCGAAAAGATAAGGAATTACTTGATATATTGCATCCTAAGTGGTTGTGGATGTTGAACCTTTCACCAGATAGTTATCTAAATATAGGATTACTTGAGCCTTGGCTTTATCGCTTCCACTGTGTAACAGGGTAGCTTGCCCCATAGGCAGAGATTCTGGGGCTAAGCCAACCCTGATTATAGGTTAATCCCCATCTGAGCGGGATCAGGAAACTCCCTATAAAGGGCAGCTGGTGGCTGCAGAATGCTGGGGGATGTCCAGGAAACAGAGGCTTGAGAAGTTATAGCTAGCTGGAACAGACTGAGCTGCAGGGAGCAAGATTAGCACATGCAGAAAGTTTGAACTGTGCCCAGCTATGGGAAAGAGGACTAGGAATCCACCAGCTAAGGGGAGAAAGACATTGAACTGAGGCTGGGACCTGGCCAGCCAGCGTATATTTTAAGAGTGAATAAATTGGACCCCAGGTGGGGGGAATATTTTAATTTCATTTGGATTGTCTTGAATTTGTTGGTACCCTATGAAGGAGACAACACAGGCAGACAACTGCAGAGCAACCTCTGATCATGAGGGGTGCTTAGGTAGCAACCAACTGCATGACACATAACCAGAACATTTTCAAAGCTGAACAGAAAAAAGGAATATTGTTAGTGTTCTTCACAGAGGGCAAATTCAAGATTCTTCTGGTGAGCTTTGAAAATAAGAATGTGTGAATACTTTCTTATAGGTCTACTGAAGAAAAACCTTGCCAGGGTTCATGACAAATTACTATCAAAGAGGAAGTTACTCACCTTGTGCAGTAACAAGAGTTCTTTGAGATGTGTATCCCTACTTTGGGTATTGGTGTGTCCCTGCACTGTAGATCGGAGATTTTCGGTAGTGGTGCTCAGTTGAGGTGCACATGCACAGTAGTCATCTCGCAGTGCTGTTGGCACCTCATCTACTGCACGCACGACCCAACCCTTTCATTTCGTTCTCTACTGCAGAGCTCAATTAGTGAACTCCAAAGTAGAGGGGAGGAGGGTGGATTGTGGAGCACCCACAGGGACACAAATCTCGAAGAACCCTCGTTACTGCACAAGGTGAATAACTTCCTCTTCTTCTTCAAAGTAATGTCCCTGTGGGTGCTTCGTTTCAGGTGACTGTAGAGCAGTGCCCCACTATGGACAGAAGGGGATTTGGATTCGCATGAGTTGTTTCAGAAAGCACAGTAAGGCCTAATATAGTGTCTGACATAGAACATTGGATGATGACATAGTGTTTTGCAAAGGTGTGCTCAGAAGCCCAGGTGGCAGCCCTGCATATGTCTATCAGAGGGACATTATTCAGGAAGGCTATAGACGTAGCTATGGAACATGTGGAGTGTGATTGGATCCCTTGTGGGGGTCCTTTTTATGCAGCCAATAGCAAAGTTGGATACATGTAGAGATCCATTTAGATAGTCTCTGGGTTGATATTGCACATCCTTTGGAGTGTTCTATTGTGGAAATAAACAGCCTTGGAGATTTTTGGAAGGGTTTGGTTCTGTCTAAGTAAAACGCTATGGCTCACTGATATTGAGCGTAAGTAGGATGACCTCTTGTGAGTTTCCATTTGGTTTTGGGTAAAACGTGGGAAGGTGTATGGGTTAGTTTATGTGAAAGGGTGTCGATATTTTAGGCAACAATTTTGGATGTGGTCACAGCGTGACCTTGTATTTAGAAAACACGGTGAAGAGGACTCAGCCATCAGTGCCCCAATTTTACTGACTCATCTGGCTGAGGTGATCGCAACCAAGCACGCAGCTTTCATAGACAGATGAAGGAGTGAAAGGCTCAAAACAGGCTCTGGTGTGGCATTTAAGTACAAGATTCAAGTCCCATGGGGGTGTAGGTTGTCAGACTTCCCTGTAAATGTTTTGTATACAAATGAGGAAGCATTTAGTGATTGGGTGTGCAAAGACTGATGTTCCATCCCACTTATGGTGAAAGGTCACTAAGTGTACTTTAATTGAGCTTATAGATCAGCCCGAGTCTTTCAATTCCACTATGTAGCTCATTACAATCGGGAGAGGTGCCGTGACTGCAATTAACTGTTTTTGTTGGCGCCATAGTGAAAATCTCTTCCATTTTTGGAAGTAAGTATTGCGAGTAGTGGATCTCTTACTATTTAATAACATGTTTCACTCTTTCCAAGCAGGCTAATTCATTGTGTTGGAACCATGTGGGAGTCATGCTCTGAGGTGAAGTTTCTCTGGATTTGGGAGGTGAGTCCAGCCATTGCTCTGTGAGAGGAGATCCACCTACAAGAGAAGAGCTCATGGACTGCACACGGCCAAGCACATCAGGTAAGGGAACCAAGTCTGTCTGGGCCACATTGGAGCAATCAATATGACATGGACCCTGTTGGTCCATATTTTGTGAATGACTTGCGAGATTAGAGGTATTGGTGGGAATGCGTACATGAGTGCTGCATCCCATTTGATGAAGAAGGCATCCCCTAGTGACTAGGGTGCTATAAAGGAGGCACTTGTGGTTCATTTCAGATGCAAAGAGATCTACAGATGAAGATTCTCATTTCTGAAATATTGACTGGAGGACACTGTCGTGTATTTCCCATTCGTGTTCCTGGAGATATGTCTGTTTAGCATGTTCTCTGTTATGTTCTGGCACCCAGGGAGGTAAGATGACAAGATGGTTATTTTGTTGTGTATGCACCAGCTCCATAGTTTAATGGCTTCAATGCATAATGAATGGGAGCAAGCTCATCTTTCGTGATTGATATAGAACACACATTGGTCAGTATCTGGATTGACTCATTCCGTATGATCGGAAGGAAGTGTCTGCATGCATTTTATACCACCCAGAGCTCTAGGAGATTAATGTGAAGTTGGGCTTCCATTGGTGACCACCTGTTTTGTACAGTGTGCTGGTCCAGGTGAGCGCCCCAGCCTAGCAATGATGCATCCATCGTAATTATTAGTGACAGTGGATCCTGTTGGAAATGGATCGCTATGCAGATATTTTCTAGTTTCGTCCATCACTTTAGGGATACAATGACTCTTGATGGTATTGTTACTCTTTTGTTTAGACTGTGTTAGATGGGGATGTATACTGAGCTCAGCCAGCCCTATAGGCAATGCATATGCAATCTCATGTGTCTTACCACAAACGTTATGTCCTAATATGACCGCATATGACCTAATAGTTGTAGGCAGGTTCTGGCAGACATTTGAGGGCTGGTGACAGTCGTGATGAGGTTGTTTAGTGCTAAAATCTGGGGCCAAGTAACGATGCTCTGGCCTGTATAGAATTGAGATAGGCCTCAATGAATTCCAGTTGTTGCACTAGGGTTAGGGCTGATTTTTGTACATTTATTTGCAACTCCATGGTCTGGAACATGTTCTGCACCATGTTTGTCTTTTCTTTCTTAGTCATAGCTTTCAGTAGACAGTCGTTAAGGTATGAGAAGATCATTACCGACTGTTTTCGCAAGTGGACTGCCACTACTGCAAGGGTTTTGGGAAAAAATTTGTGGGGCACTGGAGAGGCAAAAGGGTAGTACTCTGTCCTGGTAATGACTGGTTCCCACTGTGAATCATAGAAAGCGCCTGTGCGCAAGATGTATGGTAATATGGAAATAAGCATCTTGAAAGTGAGTGCTGAAAACCAACCCCCATGTCTAACGCTGGTATAATCGTGGCCAGTGTGACCATTTTCAATCTGTGGATTCGCACAAATTTGTTGAGCTTCTGAAGGTCCAAGATGGGTTTCTTTTTGGTGAGAAAATAATGGGAGTAAAAACCCTTCCCTCTGTATTGAGTTGGAACTTGCTCCATAGAATCCAATTGTAGAAGATGGTTCACTTTTTATTGTACCATGTGCTCATGAGAAGGGTTCCTGAAGAGGGATGGGGAAGAGGGTAAGGTAGTAGGGTGGAAAAGAAAGTGGATGGTGTAGCCTGATCTTATGATCTCCAGTATCCATTGATCCATTGTTATTGCTGCCCAGGCATGGAAGAATGGGTGCAGGCGGTGGCCAAAATGGTGGGTTGAAGTAGTTGATAACACCATGTTGCGAGGGAGGTTGTTCAGACCCTTGACCAAAACTTCAAAACAGTTGTTTGGTCGTGGTTGTTTGTGAAGTTGAGGACTGATTTTGAGGGGTCCTGAGTCTTTGAGGCCATTATTTGTTCCTGTTAGGTTCGAATTGTCATTTTTGTGGATGGGGGAATGAGATACCCTTTTGGTACAGTTGGTACCGACGCCTTCTGGTAAGTGGCATGCTTATACCTAAAGTGCACAAGGACCTGTGAGTCCTTCACTGAGTGAAGGGCATTGTCTGTTTTTGTGGATGGGTAGATCTTCAACCTTGAGTTGCAGCTCTTTCAGGATACCGGACGACTGCAACCATGAGACCCTGCACATTACTACACCCATGGCCGTCATTCTTTCAGTTGCGTCTGCTTCGTCCATAGAGGCCTGTAGGGCTTTTTGGACAATTAGCTGTCCCTCCATCATTATGGCTTTGAACTGTGGTCATTTTTCTTCTGGTAAGTCCTCAATAAATTCTTGAAGCTTACCATAATTGTCAAAGTTATATTTGGTTAGGAGAGCTGAGTAATTGGCAACCTGGAATGTAGCATAGCTGACGAGTACACTTTTTGGCTAAAAAGGTCTAAACAGTTATGTTCTTTGTCCTGGGGAGTGGAACAAAATTGGGGTTGTTTGCTGCAGCGGTTGGCAGCTTCCACAACTAGGGAATTAGGTTGCAGATGTGAAAAAAGGAAGTTGATCCTTTTAGCTGGGACAAAGTATTTTCTGTCTGCTCTTTTGCTGGTAGGCAGTATTGTCGAAGGCCTCTGCCAAATGTTCTCCACCGGTACCATTATTGCATCATTTATTGGTAGTGCTATTTTAGATTATGCAGATGTGTGTAGGATTTCCAACAGCTTGTGGTGGTTTTCTTGCATCTCCTTCAGCAGTATGTCTTGGCTGGCAGCTACTCTTTTACAGAGTTCCTGGAATTGTTTCAGGTCACCCACTGTGGTTGGAGGCAGTGGCATTACTGCTTCATTGGGGAAGAGGATGAGTTGTGGGCTGGTGAAATGCTGTCTTGGTCTGTGTCTTCTTCTCTCTCTTCTGATAAGCCCTCTGGTGCCTCTGATGTCTCACAGCTTAGAGATGATGGAGCTGATCGGATTTCGCCCCTGGCTGGAGTCAGGGGTCTGGTGTAGTCAGCCCTATACACCACCCATGAGTCCCAGGGGGACCACTGCATTGGAAAGGGCATCACTGGACAGATGCAGGGTTCCTCATACCATTGCTGCATTCCATGACTCTGACGGGTCTTAGTTTTCATTGCTTCCCATAGAGGTCTATGTTCTGTGGGAGAGGAGTGTTAGGAGGAGAAGGGGTTCCCATGTAAATCGTCATCATCATCATCACTGGAGATGGGTGGGGGAACAGGTAAGGGGTATCTGCTCCAATATTCAGCCTGGAGATCTATCAGAGCCGAGATGGGATGATTGTGGCACTGAAGAGACTGTAATGTATCTGTGTTGCAGAAACTGTTGCGGAGCCGCCTGTTTTGGTGCCAATGGTGCCACTGTTGTAGATTTGGTCAGTGCTGTGACCGATTTACATGTAGCCTTCATCAGGACAGTCGGTGCCATTCTCGGTCTGTCAGTCAGTGCCGATGACTCCGTCAGTGCTGGCAGCATTGCCAACGGTATGGGTCTCGGTACTGTGTCAAGCACTGGGGTGGTTGGTGCTGTAGAGGAGGAGGCGCATCTGTGACTCGACTCCTTATCGGTGCGGTGAGGCTCTGCAGAGGTCCGTGAGGGGACAGTGCAGAGGTGCCCAGAGCCTCAAAAGTGCTAACTCTAGCTGAGCTCAGCGCCAAGGACAGCGACCTCACTGGGGACCTCTTCTTTTATTGCCTTTCCCTGTGAGGGGAGTTCATGGCTCACTTCCTAGAAACTCTGGAAGACTGAGCACTTTCTTTAGCAGAGGTTTTGCCCAGGGAGCCATTTGCTGATGTTGGTCCCATATCATTAGGCTGAAGGGACTTTACCATTAAGATCATTTTGAGGTGAAGGTCTTTGTTGCATAGTGCCCTGGCTTTCAGGTTACTACAGTGGACACTTTTTGTAGGGACATGTGTCTCCTCCAAACATCGGACACACATAGAGTGGCCATCAGAGACTGGCATTGCCTCACAGCAAGAGTCACATCTTTTAAAGCCTGGAGAACCAGATATCATGACTGTTAAGAGTTCAACATTGGTGAAGGGGAAAATAACAATAAAAAAAGTTTGGTATATTTTCTTTTTGTTTTGGAAAAAGGTATCTAAACTAAACAAGACGTATTAAACTACTGCTAACTTATTTCTTTCTAGATTTAACAAAGAGGTAGCACTGCCACTGAGCTCTGTCTTCAGCCAAGGACAGTTCAGAAGGAACCGAAAGAGTCGGGTTGTGTGCAAGCTAGATGAGGCGCCAATGGCATGTGCGCCGTGACTGAGCTTTGCTACTGAAAATCTCTGATCTATGGCACAGGGATGCACCAACACCTGAAGTGGAGCACCCACAGGGACACTACTCAAAGAACAAAAGCTTCCTCTACAAGTTTTTATATTAGAAAAACTGATTTAAACAGCTGAGATAAAACACTGATCTTGTTTCTTCTGACCATCTGTGAATCATAAAGGGAAGAGAGCTGACTTTTCCTTCTGTTTCCTTTGGACGGATGTGATGAAGAGCTTTGGAAGGACTCAAGTTAAGGACTTGACAAGATCTGTAAGCATAGCCCCCTTTGACTATAGATATCACTCTCAGGACAGAGGTAACTTCTTCCACTCCCTCAAATATAAGCAGAATGTGATCCTCAAAAAGAAAGGAGGGCTTGATTCAACACTTTCCTTGAAAAATAGTATAGAGTGAGCAGGATGACTGAATAGTTTGCAAGTTGTGTTGCATCAGAACTCTCCCTTGAGATAATAAGACAACTGAAATTTGAGACGAATTTTGTTTGGAAATCTAAAAAATGAAAATTTACCATACGAGGTTCTGCTCGAAGCTCCAGATTTTTCTTATTCGTCACATGGAAGGGTCCCTAAGATCCAGGCTGTAGTAAGATGAGGCCTTGAAACATAAACCCTTGTATCAGAGGTGCGGTATGAGGCCTAAGGCCTGAACTAAAGTAATGGTCAAGACTTTGTTAACATAAAAATTGTGTATGTTAACATAAAGAAACATTAAACTGTGAGCAAGAGTTAGGCTCTGCTCAGAGTCTGGCAAGGAGAGGGCTAATGTTGCAAAAATACACATACCTAAAAGGTACTGGACACTAGAGATATAAACATCTGCCAGGATAGTACCAAGAAAACGCCAATACTTGCACATTCCACACAGATAACAAGGAACACACTGACCCATCTTAAAGACAGGGGCAAAAGGGTAATATGATGGATAGAAATGTTTGTTCAAACTAACATGTACAAGGTGAGAGGTGGCACCCTAACACATAGAGGGGTTGTACCTCAATAGGAGATGGACAGGATCTTAAATGAGGCCCTTTCACATCTGTCTGTATTGTAAGCTCCCATAATGGTAAGCCTTCCATGATCACTTTCAGAGAGAGAGAGAGATCATACACTCCAAGGAGATTCTGGAAGACTGGAGCTGCAGTCATGCAACAGAAAGGCATTTGGAGGCATAGTGAGCAGCCTTAATGAAAGCCTCCAATAGTGTACAAAGCTGTAGTTCGTGTTGCTGGTATGCACACAAGAATAATCCATATTTGACTATGCTGAAATTTCTGACCCCAGTGGTGTCAGCCAAAGGCGATGCTGGCATCAGCAAGGGATATCTGTGTGATGGGTTGGAGCACAGAAATCCCCTTGGGAACTGCCAACTGATGTGCCAAGACTACTTCTGTCCTTGCTTTCCCTGCCAACTTGGGTCTCCAGCACCCTGTCTTGTTGAGCCAGACATGCCAGTCTGCTCCTACACAGATCCAGCATCTGAATCACGTGCCCCAAAGCTGCAGACTTAACTGAAAGCAATTTAAGAAGTGTTCCTGTCTTTAACACTCAGATGCCCAACTCCCAACGGGGTCCAAACCCCAAATAAATTCCGTTTTACCCGGTATAAAGCTTATATAAGGTAAACTCATAAATTGTTCACTCTCTATAACATTGATAGAGAGGTATGCACAGCTGTTCTCCCTCCCCCCAGTTATTAATACATAATCTGGGTTAATTAAAAAGCAAAAAGTTATTTTATTAAATACAGAAAGTAGGATTTAAGTGGTTCCAAGTAACAGCAGGCAGAACAAAGTGAATTACCAAGTAAAATAAAATAAAACACACAAACCTAAGCCTAATACAGTAATAAAACTAAATACAGATGAAATCTCCCCCTCAGAGATGTTTCAATAGGTTTCTTTCACAGACTGGATGACTTCCTAGTCTGGGCACAATCCTTTCCCCTGGTACAGCCCTTGTTCCAGCTCAGGTGGCAGCTAGGGGATTCCTCATGATGGCTGGCCCCCTTTGTTCTGTTCCACCCACTTATATATCTTTTGCATAAGGAAGGAATCCTTTATCCCTCTCTCGGTTCCCACCCCTTCCTTCTCAATGGAAAAGCACCAGGTTAAGGATGAATTCCAGTTCAGATGACATGATCACATGTCACTGTAAGACTTCATTTCCCACTTGCCAGCACGCACATATACAGGAAGACTTACAAGTAAAACAGAACCATCTACAGTCAATTGTCCTGGTTGATGGGAGCCATCAAGATTCTAAACCACCATTATTGGCCCACCCTTTGCATAATTACAATAGGCCCTCAGAGTTATATTTCATATTTCTAGTTTCTTATACAAGAGTGATACATTTATACAAATAGGATGACCACACTCAGTAGATTATAAGCTTTGTAATGATACCTTATGAGACCTTTTGCATGAAGCATATTCCAGTTACATTATATTCACACTAATTAGCATATTTTTATAAAATCATATAGAGTGCAATGTCACAATCTGAAGCTCACATTCATTGAAGGAGGTGAGGAAACAAAACAATGTGTCTTCTTTTTCAGCTTATAACCCTGTTACAGACCAGAATGCCTCCTCTTCTGCAACTTCTTGATCCAAGGGGTTTCAGCAGGGAATTTGGAGCCAAAGTCTTGATGCCAGTCAGTACTAATGATGTTGGTGCCAGCTGGGTACTCAACTCTGATGAGGGCTTCTTCTGCCTCGCACAGTGCCAAGAAGCCTTTGTCCAGCATTAGTGGTGCTTCGCAGAAAAGTTCAACAACAGAGGATGGTCTTGGAGAGCAGATCTCAGACCTGACATGCAGGAAAGTACCAAGATGGATAGGCCTCTTTTGGGAAAACCTCACCACAGAGGCTGGCTTTACTACTCCCAATGGAACAGCTGCATTAGCCATTGTTGTAGGCTCTAGAAACCATGTACACCAAAGGAATCAAACATCTCCCTCCAGGCACAGGGAGTAAAGGCACAGCAAATTGCACATGAGGACACAGAAGGGGTCTCACCCAGGTATATAAGGCATCTAACATAGGAGTCCATCTCAGGAATTATCATTGACCAGGATATACAGTTTTTAAAGCTCCTATGGGTAGGGCCCCACCAAATTCACAGCCATGAAAAATGCATCATGGACCATGAAATCTAGTTTCTCCACCATGAAATCTGGTGCTCTTTTGTGTGCTTTTACCCTATACTATAAAGATTTCACTGGGGAGACCAGCTTTTCTCAAATTGGGGGCCCTGATCCAAAAGGGAGCTGCAAGGGGGTCACAAGATTATTTTAGGGGAGTCATGGTATTGCTACTCTTACTTCTGCACTGCCTTAAGAGCCAGGTGTCTGGCAGGGCAGCTGTTGGCTGGGCGCCCAGCTCTGAAAGTGGCACTCTGAGAGCAGCAGCACAGAAGTAATAGTAGCAGCACCGCAACCCCTCCTTGAGGACCTCCTCACTTCCAACTCCTTTTTGGTCAGGACCTCTTCAATCATAACACCATCAAATTTCAGATTTAAATACCTGAAATAACGAAATTTATGATTTTTAAAATCCTATGACTGTGAAATTGACCGACATGGACAACAAATTTGGTAAGGCCCTAAATATAAATATTATATTCATTTATTATATTATATTATGTACAAAGAAAAAAGAGAAATTTTCTTACCTGTATGTAATTCAATTGGACCTACAAGAATAGTAGGTTTTAAATCCTCAATCTCTTGTTCAAAAGTAGCATAATGAAGAATTTCTGCTCTGATTTCAGTCAGAGAGGGACTGTTAGCCAGAAATTGCTGTGGGTAGTTTAAACTCTCAGTTAATAAATGGTCTTTTTATCTCACCAGTAAAACAAATCTTAATATTATATATCACATTTTGAATGTGTAAAAGTTCTGAACCTAAAAGGCCAAATTTTGAACTCCCTGCAGTAATGGGGTGTTCACCCCACATTAGCCCTGAAGGGGTTAAGGTGGTCAAGGAGGAGACACTTAACCTTTACAGTTACACCTGACAGGAGACTCAGGGAATTATAAGTATTAATTGCAGATGAAGTCCAGCTGAGGGAGAAGATGGAAAATGATTAGAGGAGGTTTGCAATAGCAGGAGGATGCAGGGAGAGACTCTGAAGTCATTCTCCAGGAGCAGAGGTGGGGAGGAGGAAAACCATGGGGAAAATAAGCCCTGGAATTCGAGCCTTGGAAGAAGGGTCAACCCCAGAGAAGTTGTGAGGAAAGAAACTCTAAGAAGGCTGGGATAGAAAGAAGCCCAGGGAAACATCTGCAAAGATGGGGACTGTATAGACTTAAGCAGCTGTTTCCCTGGGCTCTTTCATACCCTACCTTCTCAGGCTTTCCTTCTCCACCCCTTTAGGTAAACCCCCATCCCTTAGGGTCAGGATCCCAGAGCTTCTGCTCCACCCTGAGATTTCTTCTTCTCTCCTGACTAGACCCAGAGAGTGACTGCAGACTTCCACATTGCAGCCCTCTTCTGCTCTCACATCCTGGCTTTACACAAGGCTTATCTACTTCTGCCCAGATGGGCTCAATCTTCAATTAGTGCTTGTTTGTTAAGCCTAAATTTCCCTCCAGGTGCAGTTTTCTAGTTTAATTGGCCCCTATTGGGCACCTTTGCTCCTTTAGGGCTAGTAAGAGATAAACACTCCATCATAACCACACAATGAAAGAGCTGCATCAAATAGCTGTGTGCTTCCCACAACTGTATGGACAAATTGAGTAATTCCATGCACAAGTATCAGTATGTACATGCAACTATAGGATTTTGTCCTGCAACTGTCTATGTGCTTGGTTTTACCATTACACGGGCCTTTGAAAATTTGGTCCTCAGCACATTAAAATAGCAAATTATATATTCATTGTTGTTGTGGATGTATTAATTATCTAGAATTTCTTCTTAGACTATAAATCTTAGAGTAAATATGTAATTTTTGATGTGCAGCTGGGCACATAATTACTGTTTTGTTTTAAAAAAGGGAAAAAACCAAGGCAGAGCTATAAAATAACTCAGTGTTAGCCAATGTACACCATACTGTTATGTCATATTTTAGCACAAAATTCTGCTTGAAAGATTTTACTTTTAGAATCCTGAAGACAAGCATACTCCAACTCTTCTCTTGAAGTGGCCCCAACTCCTTCTCACTGCTGAGTGTCCCACCTTTCCCTCCTCTGTCTTGACTGAGTATCAAGGGATGAAAGCTCCTTCCTCTACTCCCAGTCTCTTATCTGAGTACAGATCAACTTTAGGCTCCGTGCCAGCCTCTCTTTCTCAATATACTCTCCGTATGTCTGACACCTCTCTTTTGCAGGTTCCTTCCATGAAAATGCATACAGGACAGGCAGTGAGGGGAAGCTGGACATACTGAGAAGGCAAGCTGCATGAACTACAGTTACTGTAAGGGAAGTAACCATTTCTTCTTCAAGCTTGTCTACATATATTCCACTCTTGGAGTCTCATAAGCGGTGATCTGATGCAAGGAGATGGGTGCTCAGAATCTGTGTAAAGATTGTACTACAGCTCTGCCAAAAGAAGCATCAGACCTTGATGATTCTATTATGGAATTTTTTGCTGTTGTTGATTTTCAGGCCTAACTCAAGAAAGTGTCAGATAATTTGATGAACGGAATTCTCCACTTGTTGATATTATTTCCCTCGGACCAGGGTTACTGTTACTCCTCATTTCTGAGATGAGACACTAACACTGATAAGCATTTGGTGCCGCTCAGTGTTGTCAATAGTCTAAAGTGTAGAACCCTGAATTGGTAGTGAGCCTCTCCTTGAAACCTTTGGCATTTTCTATGAGAGATGTGACTGGAGATATGGAAGTATGCATCTTGCAAAGCAAGAGTTACAATCCAGTCCTGTGGATCTAGCAATGAAATTATGGAGCCCTTAGTTAGCACTTTGAAGTTCAAGTGGCAAAAGAAGGTGTCATATTTGGATGTTGTGTGTTCCTCTTCTGTGCTGCCACAACCACTATGGAACCAAGTATAGGTGCGCAGATAGGTATACAAATCCAGTGGACAGTACCTGGTACCTCTTCTCCTCTTTCTCAGAGGTTGGTGCAATAGATGCCAAAGTTTGGCAGATGTTTTTTGTCATTAAGAGCTAGCAGTAGCTGACCAGGCATGGAAGCATGCAGTATATCAAAGAGATTGTGGGAGCTCTCTTCTAGTATGTCCCCAGGTATTTAGAGAGACTCCTCAATATGGCAGATTAAGTCCTCAAAGTTCTTAGTCATCCAACTGGTTTGGTGTGGATGGAACCACTGCTTCGTCTGGGACAATGATGAGATGCCAGCTGATATAGTGTGTTCCTCCACAGAAGGAAGTTCCTCTCAGAAATTTTCTCTGTATGCTCAGTCTGACATATAGGAATCTCAGCTACTTAGCTCCTGGAAAAGGAAAAGGGAGGTGTTCCTAACCCTAGACGGAAGTTCAGAAGAGGGCGTTATCTGGCATTGTGTAAGCCCCAACGACTTCAAAAAGGTCATGAAGGCATGCAGTAAGGAAAGGGATCTGGAGGTCAAAGTGGAGTGAATCAGGAATTATGTTTTTCCCTGTAAATACTTAATGTATGTGGTGAATAGGAGGCCCTTGATTTCCTCTTGATGCATAAGGCTCCCATGAATGAAACCTTGGGGAGTATATACAGGACCCTTCCCTGGTATTTCAGAATCAGAAAGGAGGATCTAACCTAGCCAGGATTCCAGGGAGCATCATGGAATCCGTCTTGCTTGGTGATGAAGATGTGCTCATGCAGCAGTGATAGTCAGTGCCATAGCTGAGATTTTCAGCAGAGTGGAGAGTAACAGAGTCTGGCTCTGCTGTTACCTGGGGATCTCCTGCTCCATACATGATTAAAGTACTGAGAAAGATGATGTCATGCAAACTGGTGCAGAGGTTGTCTCAGTCCCTGAGACAGTCTTAAGAGTACAGTGCAATGAGCTCTCAGGGCTCCAGCAATATCCAATTTGGATTGTGGTGTTCTCACTGTGTGAGAGTGATGAAGCAATTTCAGCCTTCTTTTTGGTCAGGTCTGCAGAAAGGTATCTGACTTTACATTTGCCAGAGGAGTGATGCTCCTTTCTCCCACAGCCCTACCAGGGTCCATAGTCAGAGGTGGATTAAGATACATTGGGGCCCTGGGCTCAAAGAACATTTGAGCCCCCCACAACCTCCCTCCCGCTATGGAGCCTTGCCCCCTGCCTGATCACCAGTTGGCAAGACCCAACAGGATAATACCCAGTTTTGACAAAAAGGAGCTTGGGGAGGGGTGAGCAGCGGCAATTGAGAGTGGTGGTGGTGAGCGGTGGGGCTCGGGCCAGCCCTGCACAAGGGAGGAGGGGTACTTCAGCGAGTGGCTTGGGCCAGCCCTGCATGGGGGATGGGAGAGGCGCTTGGACCAGCTCAGCGAGTAAGGGGAAGGGAGAGGGGTTCAGGTGAGCTATGTCCCTCATGGGAAAGAGGGGCTTGGGTGAGTGGGCTCCCTCATGCAGGGGGAGGAGGAAAAGGGGCTCAGATCAGCTCCACGCCTGGGAGGGAAGTGGGAAAGGAAGAGAGACTGGGGTGAGCTCTGTGCCTTAGGGGACTAAGGGAGAGGTGCTCAGGTGAGTGTGTCTCCATCCCAGCACCAAGCAGGAGAGGAGGGCTTGGTCCAGTCAGACACAGGGGCCAGGGGAGGGAGGGGAGCCTTGGTCCATCGTGTCACAGGGACAGACAAGGGCCACCTCAGCTGCTCAGCCAGCACGGCCTAGGAGCGGAGGGAATATGGATTGCTAGCTACAGGCTGGGCGATCTTGATTACCACTTCAAAAGTTTTTTTCTCTTACTTAATTGGCCTCTCAGAGTTGGTAAGACAACTCCCACCTTTTCATGCTCTCTGTATGTGTACATATATCTCCTCCATATATGTTCCATTCTATGCATCCGCAGAAGTGGGCTGTAGCCCACGAAAGCTTATGCTCAAATGAATTTGTTAGTCTCTAAGGTGCCACAAGTACTCCTGTTCTTTTTTCTGTAAAATATGCTTTAATCAAATACAAGTTACTCAGCACAATGCAAGGGTAAGGTTTGATAACTTGCATTATATAGAAGGTTAGACTAGATGATCTAATGATCCTTCTGGCCTTAAAATCTAATAATGTTAATTACATCAATGAACAGACCAGAACTGAAGAACAGGGTTAACAAGCTAGCATATAACAGGGCAGAGAACCAAAGACAACTGCAGAGACTATGCAACAGTGTGGAACTACCTAAATCTACCTCGCCTAATTATAAAAACAGAGAAAACACAAAAAATAGCTCAGTACAAATGGTTATTTTAGAGATTTTTAAAATGAAAAGCCAATGAAAGATTGAATGTGAAGACTGGAGCTTCTGACCTTATGTTGACAGGGGTGAGGAGGAGCTAAATGACAGCTGGGGCTAGGTACATTCATGGTTCCAGAGGACACTGCCTTTCCAAGAGTTCTATCTGAATGCATCTGGAAGCATCTGTCTCCCAAAGTAGGAGCCCATACTTGCAATACACAAAGCAGAAACAATAGCAGTTCAGTCTTATTTATATCCCTTTCTCTAGCTGCTCCCACTTTTGTGCTTTTTTCAAGGAACATTCTTACAAAATATTATTTTATCAAGAAATATATATCCCTCTCTAACATTAAGCATGCTAGGTGCCACAAAATTCTGGACATAAATACTCAGAGTAGTTTAATTAATTGCAGTATTTGAGGTATTTTTAATTCTAAGTATAATTAACCGAAAATGCAATCGTAAAAGTAAATGTCATGGTAAAAGAATATTATGCTGCAGTAAATTTCCATTTTTAGTGCTGCTCACCATAATATCAGAAACTGAACTTCTGGCACCCACATTCCCAATGTGTGGCTAGGGAATTCTCATAATTATAGTGCTATAAAGCCATTAAGGGTATATCTACACTGCAATTAAACATCCATGCCTGAATTATGACCAGCTGACTCAGGCTCACGCTACTGGGCTGTAAAATTGCAGTGTAGACTTTTGAGCTTGGGCTGGAGCCAAAGCTTTGGGACCCTGCAAAGGGGGAGGGTCCCAGAGCCTAGGCTCCATCCTGAGCCTGAACTGCAATTTTACAACCCCGCACCTCAAACCTCATGAGCCCGAGTCAGCTGACACAAGCCAGTCGTGGGTGTTTAATCGCAGTGTAAATATACCCTAACTCACCTCACTTGTGGGGTGCTCCTACTTAGGAAAAATACAATATATATAGTTTATTCCTGTTGCTGTAAGGTCATAGTGATTTCTTTCAGCTGTTAATCAATTTATTTCCACATCCTTTTCCTCCAATCTTCTTTAGTTGTTTTCTTATTTCAGAAGATGAAGAGACTTATAGAGTAGTGGTTCTCAACCTTTCCAGAGTACTATATCCCTTTCAGGAGTCTGATTTGTCTTATGTACCCCAAGTTTCACCTCACTTAAAAACTACTTGCTTATAAAATCAGACATAAAAATACAAAAGTGTCAAAATACATTATTACTGAAAAATGGCTTACATTCTCATTTTTGCCATATAATTATAAAATAAAACCCCCTGGAATACAAATATTTTACTTACATTTCAGTGTGATATTGAGCCAGTTTTTCACTTGTGAGCCTTGTCATTCAGTGGCCAGATGGCAGCGGTATTGTATTGCCCCCCTTATTTCTGCGCTGCTGCTGACGGCAGTACTGCCTTCAGAGCTGGGCGTTCAGAAAGCAGTGGCTGCTGGCCAGGGCGTTCAAGTTGTTTGTGGCAAGGGAGGACTATTTTTTTTAATCCTGCTTCCAACCCACCCCATAATACCCTTTTCCACCCGCTCCCGCCTTGTTTGTTGAATTTTTATCCTGCTCCTGGTATTATGGCAGTGGGTCCGGTGAGACCTGTGGGACCCCTGTCCCACTGCACGGCTCTAGATCCTGTCGTAAAACTAGGCAAAAATCTAGATGAGTTGACATACCCCCTGGAAGACCTCTGTGTACCCCTGTTATAGAGGATATTCCTCTAGAAATGCTCATCAATAAATTTACCTGAACTTTAGCATCTCTGTCTTCTGTCCACAGAACCTTATATTTGTGAAAGTCTTGCAGTGCTTCACTAGCTGCTTTTCTTACGGAATTTACAGATGAGGAGAGGAGCACAACTAGTTTAGAAATATCTTTGTGTTCTGCGACACCTGGATAAAAATTTCTTAGCTTTCTTACAGGAATCTCATCAAGTACTTCTGTAAAATAAACAATTTACATAAAAGTTAACAAACCATTAAAATCCACCTTCACATTTCCAAAAATATAAAACTATAATTTTCTCCCAATATATTTGTAACAAAACAGAAGACAAAAGAGTTAAACCAAAAATTGTGGAAGTTTCAAAATCTGTAATCTGTACTTCATTATTGCTTGGGCTGTTGCATCCCATTCCCCTATCCTCTATCTGTATGTTGCGTATTTGCATTTTAAATGTTCAGGGACTTTGTCTTCATTCTTCTTGTAAAGAGCACAGCTAGCACAGTTTTGATGTTATTTTATGTAAAGTGATATTTGTTAGGTTTGTTAAAACCATACATTTCAAATATTTAACCATACAAGCTCTCTCAAACAGTATGAGGTACTTTATGTCTTATATGTGATACCATTGTTATTTCATGAAAGACCTTTTTCTAAGCAAACTGTGCCAAAATATGTAGTTTAAGGAGCTGTAAATGTCACTTGTCGCCCAAGAGACTCATTTTAACTTCAATTTCTATATGTGAGAGGTTAGTACATACAAGTCCATTAGGGATGTCAAACGATTAAAAAAAAATTACAATTAATTGTGGGATTAAAAAAATAGTCAAGATTAATTGCAGTTTTAATCGCACTGTTGAACAATAATAGAATACTAATTGAAATTTATTATAAATATTTTGGATGTTTTCCTACCTTTTCAAATATATTGATTTCAATTACAACACAGAATACAACGTGTACAGTGCTCACCTTGTATTATTTTTTATTATAAATATTTGCACTGTAAAAAAGATAAAGAACATAACAGTATTTTTCAATTCACTTCATAAAAGTACTGTAGTTTAATCTCTTTATTGTGAAAGTGCAACTTAGAAATGTAGGGTGCTTTTTTACGTAACCACACTCAAAAAACAAAACAATGTAAAACTTTAGAGCCTGCAAGTCAAAGCATGTACGGACATATGAATTTTAGCATATCTGGCACATAAATACCTTACAACGCCAGTTACAACAGTGCCATGAGAATGCCTGTTCTCACTTTCAGGTGACATAATTAAGAAGCGGGCAGCATTATCTCTCATAAATGTAAAAAACCTTGTTTGTCTTAGCAATTGGCTGAACAAAGGGGAGGACAGAATGGACATGTAGGCTCTAAAGCTTTACATTGTTTTGGTTTTGAGTGAAATTATGTAACAAATAATAATTCTACATTTGCAAGATATTTCATGATAAAAGATTACACTACAGTACAAATATTTGTAATAAAAACAATAAGATAAAGTGAGCACTGTACACTTTTGTATTGTGTTGTAAATGAAATCAATATACTTGAAAATGTAGAAAAACATCTAAAAATATTTATAATAAATTTAAATTGGTATTTTATTATTAAGAGTATGATTTAAAATGTGATTAATCGCTATTTTTTAATCTAGTTAATTTGTTTTGCCTTAATCACATGCGTGAACTGTGATTAATCTGCAGCCCTAATTTACATACACTTGAACACAGTTTTAAAAGTGTGATTCCCAATATTTTTGTTGACAATTATTGTTATGATATTTTCTCATGTTTTCTTTAACAGAGTCAAAAATATTTTCATGAAGTAATCAGGGCCTGCCTTAGGGAAAATAGCACCCTGGACAAACTTGTATTTTGGCGCCCCTGACCCCAGCTGCCTTCCCCGGCTCTCTACCCTAACCCATCGCCCAAGCCCCCACTGCCTCTTCCCCCACCCCTCATTGCCCCAAACTCCCTTCTATGACCTCGCACTCCAGGCCCACCCTGCTTCTTGCCTCTTAACCAACGCACCACCCCAGCCCACATCATCCACACATATGGCCAATCCTTTCCTGCAGTGACTCACATCTGGATGCCACAGAGATGGGCATCATAGGAAACCCCACAGAAGTCACTTTGACTCCCCCAGCAAGTGTTACAGGGATTCCCTCATTTGGTCATTGAGCAAGACAGCCAAGACAATGCAGTATGCGGTCTTCTGCACTCTCACAGGGTGACAGGGCTCTGGGGCAGTGTCGTATTTCTCCTGCACCTCCCAAACTCTCCCACTCAGCACGGCATCCAGCTGCTCTGCCAGAGGGTTGGCAGCCAAAGGGGAGGTGCAGCTAGGGGCATAGGAAGGGGTCCCTGGGAGCTGGGACCACAGGGAGGGGTCCCCCAAGCTCTTGGAGCACAGAGAGGGGCCCCTGGGAGTTGGGTGAGCTGGGACGCAGAGGTGCAGGGAGGGGTCCCTTGGAAGATGGGGCAGCTGGTTGCTGGGGGAACAAGAAGCAGTCCCCTGGGAGCTGGGGGAGACTAGGAGCTGGGGGCACAGGGAAGGGGCCTCAGGAGCTGGAAGGGCTGGGAGATGGGGGCACAGAGAGGAGGTTCCCTGGCAGCTTTAGGAGGTTGGAATCTGGGGCACAGGGTCAGGACCCCGTAAGACTTACTGATCTCTCTGCTCTGCAGTTTTAATTCCCAGACCCTTCCTTTCCCATCCCAATCTAGAAGAGGCGGCAACTTCCAGCTCCAATTGGCTGGCTGAGACGCCACGCTCACATTCCATTGGGCTGAATGGCTTTCATTCAGGCCACTCATGAAAAGAGGAGGAGCAGGGCTGGGACAATCAAGGGGGAGAAAGGAGGAAAGGGTCTGGCTAGAAGTCGCAGAGTGCAGAGGCAGAACTTGGAACCAGCTTAGGAAACCACGCAGGGCAGCGAGCAGGTGGCCTCCACTCAGGAGCAGGGAAGCGTATGCAATGCTCCATGCCAGGCTGCACTCCGCAGGCAGCGAGGGGAAGCCCAAGCCCCTGGCCTATGCATCACAGTGCCCTCCTGGCTACAGCGCCCTGGGTGGGCACCCACATTGCCCTGCCCTAAGGCTGGCCCTGCAAGTAATGCTTTATGCATCCCTACATTCTCTCATATCATGACATATTATAATTGAACTCTTAAAATTCTGTGCAACATATGCCCCTCGTGAATTAAATGACAATCTAGTTGCCTATTTAAGTTACTTATATGGCCACCATCACCTCAGCATCGAAGCATCCCACAATCTTTAGCGTATTTATCCTTACTACACTCTTGTGAGTTACAGAAGTACTGCTATCCTGTATTTACAGATGCATATGTATACAGATGCATATATTACAGATGCAGAATTGAAGCACAGACAGAAAGCTTGTGATAGAGCAGGTTACTGAACCCAGGTCTCGTAAATCCTACCTAGTGACCTAACCACTCTAGCATCCTTCCTGTCTCTTAATAATGCTGGCAATTATTCTGCATATGTCCACTTTAGGAATGCAGATAATAATGAAATCTTTCAATTGTAATGGCAGTGACCTGAATCCTAATAACAGCACTGCTACTCATTCCCATGTTAACTGTCCAGTGAATGAAGTTTGCATAACTTTTTATTTTATCCAATAACATGATGGGCTACATTCTTCGGTACTAAGAAAGTAGGAGCAGTACGTAAAGGTAACACTAACAAGTTTATGTTGCTTGAGATTAAAGGGGAAATTTATACTGTGACAATATTTATATTATGCAATAGTTTATCTGATTATTGCTTAGTTTCTTACTACTTTCATGAGTTTGGAATAGCCACTTCTGTTAAATACATCTGTCTAAATTAAAGTACAAATAGGTAAGGTAATCCAAAAGAATATACATTAGGTCCCTTTCAAACCAAGTGAGAATAATCATGAAATATTCAGAAGCAAAGACATTTTATTAGAAGAAAAAAGTTAAAGTAAGCAAAAAGCCTTACTTTCTTCTTTTTTGGCTGCTTTCCCTGCTACCATACTGGGTGATGAAGAGACAATAGGTACATTTCTGTTCAGTAATATACTTGATTTTTGTAAGTGTTGCTGTCCCCAATGTGCGACTCCACGACTTACTTCCAACGTTAATTGGATCATGCGATTGATGACTTGCTGAATATCATCTAAACTAGGAACCATTACCTGCACAAAATATAAAAAATGTTGTTTAAATAAATGCACCATAACTTAATTTTCCAAGGGCTACATTGAGCCTTTCGTCATAGTCCCTGCTAAGGATGCTACATAGTTGTGCCACTCTGTAGAAGCTCGAAATGATTGTGACTCAGAAGCACTCCTCTGAATCACAATTGTCCCAAGCTCCTGTTTTACCCAGGGATGGACATATGTGACATTGCCCTATTGCTGGCCACAGAATATTACCTTTCTTGTGTCCAACTACACAGTGCCATTGCTGGTGCTGACCCCCACCCCTCCACCCTCAAAATTAAAGGATTGCACTGCCTGCCCAGGAATATTTCTGAAGTTGAGTGTCCTCACCAGCTACCTATTCTGTCTGGAGGAAGTTCATCCCCCCAACCAGTGTGAGATTTGTCAGACCTTCACACCCATGTATTGCCAAGACTGACAGACTAAGCTTCAGACCCTTCTAATTCAGGAGTAGCCATGAGAGAAGCTGAATTATCCAAGGTTCCTGGCTGGAATCCTTAAAGGAGCTGACAAAGACAGATACAGGTTCAAAAACCTTCACTTCTGGATTTGCAAAACTTAAATCAACTTCTTCAGCATCATTACCAGGAGCAAGACCTTTTCTGAAAATGTCCTGTAGTGTCACAATGCAATAATCATACAATTATGATTAAGGCATATTCATGTTTTTGGTCCCAGATTTGATTAAATTTATTTTTAAAGACACAGATTTTTCTCCTCCTCCTCCCACCCACCCCCATGGTATCACTATGAAGCAGAGTTATGGTAGTCTGGGTACCCTAAATGTGCATTTCCATATCTCAATGTTTGCATTTCTTTTAAATTTAACATTTATTAAATTTGTTGGATTCATGGCAAGCAGTGCTGAAAATTCAGGATGTGGAAGAGAGTCCTAATTAAATAAAGTTTGAAGCATCATCAAATCTAAATCTGCTCTTGAAGGCAAATTCAAAGCATAATATTTATTAAAGATATTGACTGACTTCCAAGGAGCAGATTTACAGATTTCTTCAATAGGAACATGTTTAAGGCAAGCAAAAGACACTGTCACTGCCCTAGTACAAAGAAACCTTACAATAGGTGGCACAGGGACTACAGCTTACTCATACCATTAAATGATACATTGTTTAACACTCCTGGAAAGAGTCTGAGCACATATACTAAGAATCATAAAGGTCATAGTGTAACAAATTACCAAAATGACTTCCTAAAACTGGTAGTTCTATTGAAATAATACAATAAAACTACCAGATGTCTTGTATTTATAGGTAATCTGAGTGAGCTTCCCATCCTTGAATGGAGGCATAACTGTCACTAAATTATTGGTAGACAGAAGCCAGGAGAAGAGAACTCCTTTTCCACTTGATGTGGGTCTTTCTGCCAGTCTAATAAGAAGATAACATCAATTGCAAGTGTCCTTTACATGTCCATGTGATTCTTTCTGGGAAAATACACTGATTTTTAACTACCCCTCTATGGAACATAGGTGAAGTCTAGCAAACTGTGTCATGTAGGTTCAGGAGACCATGTGTCCCAGAGGCCTGAAGCACACCCTTGTTGATGTTTTGGTGAGCCTGTAACTGGGTAATGAAGTCCACTATGGTCTTGAATCAGGGCCGGTGCAAGAAAGTTTCACGCCCTTGGCGAAACTGCCACCATGTGCCCCCCCTGTCAAGCCCCGTGGCAGCTCCGCCCTGAGGCGCACCCCCGTGGCAGCTCCCTCCTCCACCCTGAGGCGCCACCTCCCGTGGCAGCTCCCCCCACCCCAGGGAGCCGTCCAACACCTCCACCCCAGCTCACCTCTGCTCCAGAAGCCCAGCTGTCGGCTGTCGCCGGGCTCGTGCCACGTGTGCTAAGCAGAGTTGGGGAGTTCTGCCCAGCCACCAGCGTCACCGCCGGCAATGAGAAGAATGGCATGGGATGGAGCAGCTGCTGCGCTGGGAGGGAGAGGGAGTCTGAGCCGCCGGCAGGCAGCCCAGGGGTTCCCCTGGGTCAGCGTGCCGCCGGCAGCCCGAACCCCTGGGCTGTCAGCGGCACACTGACCCAGGGGAACCCCTGGGCTGCCTGCCAGCGGCGGTGCACTGACCTAGGGGAACCCCTGGGCAGGCTGTTTGCTGCCGCCAGCGCACTGACCCAGGGGACCCCTGGGCGGGCTGCCTGCCGGCGGTGATGTGCTGAGCCAGGGGAACAACCCCTGGGCTGCCTGCCACCGGCAGTGCGCTGACCCAGGGGAACCCCTGGGCTGCCTGCCAGTGGCGGCGCCCTGACCCAGTCATAAAACAACCAAAGCGTTAATATAAAAAAGAACCAATCTAACATTTCAAACACCAAAAATAAGGGAGAAATTAACAGCCAAATACAACAATAAAAAAACCAGAAATGAACAAATATGAAACATAGTTGCTGACAAATACTACACTATATAAATGGTTCTGATCTCAGCAGCTGGCCACTGTAAGAGGGAACTGAGGATGTCAGGCTGTGAATACATTTTACCAAGGGGACACCTTCCTTGCCCCAGCAGTCACTGTTCTTTTAGATGGCTTCAAGGTCAGCACAGGAATCACACATCTCACAAGTGGGGATATGGAAATGTAATTCTTAGATAGCATCTTCTTACTTTGCTAAATATAATATCACAAATTGCTTACCACATTAGGAATAGCAAGATGCACTTCAGCTTTTAGGAAAGAAACAACCTCTTCAGATTTGCTTGCCTGAGCAAAAAAAGCCGTTCGTCCAAAGGTACTGGTGCTGAAAATAAAATTGAACTACATTATATATACTTCACCATAAAACTTTTCAATTATAATGCCATCATCATTTGAGTTATTGTAAAAGGAAATTACTTCCCTTGAAATTAGGCATCTCTGAAATCATTTTGGAGAATTCTCACCCCAGGATCTCAGCTCTGTAACACAGGACAGACAGAATGCCCTAGTTCTAAAAGTTTTTAATGTCTAAGGGTAGTGGTAGCAGCCAAGAGCACCACCATCCCTACCAAAGATAGTCACATGTCACCCTGGACCTAGCCACTGCCCTTAGAGCCTTCCAGTCAGTACTTGTTTAAGTGTGATGGATGACTCCCCAAAATAATGAAATCTGCTCATCAAGCATTTCAATCAGGTCCTTCAATAGAGTGGAAAGTGAAATTGCCACGATGATAAACCAATATAAAATGATCAACACATGATTAAAAACATACTCCAAAGACAAAAAAAATGAAAACAAGTTGCAAGAATCAGGACACTTTAAAACAGACAGTTTCCAAATTCTAAAATGCAATGGCGTCACCTGGAGTGGAGCACCCACAGGGACAGCACTCGAAGAAGAACAGTTTCCAAATTCTAAAATGTAGTGGCTAGGTGAGTGAGAATTCTTCAAGATGATATATTTAGTGAACTAGAAAAACTACTACGTAATTTCCTTCTCTCAAGATTCCTTCTGTGCAGGGTACCTGTGCTGAAATTCTGACTCCACTGAAGTAGAAGCCAAAATTCCTATCGACTACACTGGGTCCAAGATTTCACTTTGCAGCCAAAAGCATGAGTCATGTCCCCCCTCACCTTCCCAAAGGACAAAGCTGCAACAAGCACAATGATAAGACACCTCTTAAACATCCAGCACAAGAAACTAGATATATTAAAGTCTGTAGGAGGAGAAAGCAATTAGAAAGAAAAAAACTATTGAAAGGAAATTGGCCAAATAAAGAAAAACCACATCCTGAACATTTTTGTTTTCTTGGCAGTGGTGGTAGGGCTATAGCGAGAATTTGGATTTCCCTACCTTGGAAATAAATTTTGGGTATGAGAAGCCTGAAACTTGAAGCCAAACCCAAGCAAAAATATTTTATAAAAATGGGAAGAATAGCTGCTTTATATATGTCTGCAATGGGAAGATCTCTGAAGGCAGGCAGCGGCCAGATGTTATGTGTAGGAGTTGGATTACACAATCTTGTCAGCAGGGCCATCCTCAGGCATATGCAACATAGGCACACACAGGCTGTGAGCTCTGGCTACCATTGGGCATAGGGACACCAGTTTAATAATACTGCGTAGAGCCCTATAAATCCTAAGGATCACTCTGCTTGTCAGAGAATTTCCAAAATCCATTTGTCTGAGGTTCAATCCACGCCATCATGAAAAAAATAGTGATTCCTCAAGAAGAAATGGAAGGGAAATTAAAATCTGCAAGTTTAGAAAATTCAAGAGTGCCCCTAGATTTGCTTCTTTGAGGAAGATTCAGAAATTGAACCACATAAAGACTTTTTTTTCTGATGTCTAGACCTCTATTTTCTAGTAAACAACTGTCTCATTGAGGAACCTGTGGACCAAGCTATAGTCTACTACTACTGTTTGCCCTTATGTTGAAAATGGAAAAGGGTCTTCCATAGGAAGGCTGGTGTACAGACCAGGATTGATCAGGAATCCTTTAATTTCTAGAGTGGTGTCTTTTCACTGAACAAGTCCAGTTCTTCCAAAGGGATATTTCCCATATTTTGTTGCATGAAATGGGGGAGGACCAATCTCCTAAGCAGGGACAGTTTCCCCAAAGTGTCTGCTGTTATTACAGAACTGACCCAAATCTCTGTGGATAGTTGATCCCACGTCTAGGGGGCATCTGAGATAACTCTAGTTTTGGAATCCTAGACTCTACTCCAAGGATTGCATCTGCAATCCAAGAAAACACTACAAGTGTTCTCCTTTCTCTGGTATCTTTGCCCTGAGTATGAACAAAAGGAGTGACTCTGCACTGAGGAAAATCTTTATTCTCTTCTTGGTTTGTTGGCTGACAGAGGAAGCAACTGTTTGGGTTGGGGCACTGTAAGCCACAATTGTTTCACCATCTTTTCTCAGAAAAGCAGGGATTCTTTGAACTTGGAAGCACAAAATATTTGCGGAGAGTGTTTGTTTACTATCTATGGATGAAGCGAGATCTAGCACTTGGCTTCAGAGTTTGAGGTCACTGTTCTAAAGTCAAAGCACATGGCATTCACAGATATATCTGCTATGAAAACTGTCACCGGATGACCTTCCTTAGGATTGAAGGAAAATCCTGGTTGAATGAATGAAGGAAAAAGCTTTTGTTAATCTGTCTGTCCATTGTTAAAATGTGAGCTATGTAAAGCAAGTTTAATTCTTTCTCTAATTTCCAGAAACCACCTAGCGTATTGTGAGTGCCACCAGAAAAAACAAACAAAAAATAATGAATTTGAAATATGTTACACTGCCAAAACTCCTTATTTTTTCTATTGAAAATAGGAAGGTATATTAAAAGGTAGAAGGCTTGGTTCATGGAAAAAGGACGTAGCATCTGTTAGTACTAGAAGAAATGAATTACAATCAATTAACATAAATGCATTTTCCCTTAGTCTTTCATATAAATTCTTGATAACAAAGATAAAGAAACTAAATGGATATTCATAATACTACCTCAGTATTACTCTCTAAGCTGTTTTACTGAAGAACTACTTCACTTGCAACTTACCTTGAAACAAACATTCTTTTTTTAAGAGTATCCAAAGATAGCCGGGTGGCTTTCAACAGACTGTCTAGTAACTGATGACTGAAATATGCAACTACCTCTTTACATTCCTGCAACAAATAAAAATATTTAGATCCTGTCTGAATATAATCAAAAAGAAATGTAAAAGAAGTAAATTGGAGAAGGTAAAATAAAGGAGACAAAATTATTCTGAGTCACTCAATGAAGTTACATTTTAAAAAAAATTCTCATTTTAATTATCTGAAATAATTTTACCTGCATTTTAAATTTCTTCTCCAATGCTTACACCACAAGAAATGCTACCTCAGCGAGAAATGGGACATTTAGGACCCCTTTACACCATTTGAGAACCAACGACTAATTATGGGGAGTTGGTCAGGTTTTTAGTTTGACTAGCCAATGCACAACAAGATCCTCAAAGGTTCTGGTCCGACATTACTTATTGAAGGAAATGTGGTTCAATATCATTTTATTTAAAATTTTAAAGAAAAGTAAAATCAATAAAACAATCAAAGCTAAACTGTTAATAGTAATATTAAACTAAAAATGGAACATTACAACAATGAAATCAATAAATTAGATTCAATATTGGATTGGAATTTAATCATCAAATTAATTAAATGAAATTAATGCCAAAATCAATACTTATACATTCTAAAGAGGATTCTAAAAATATGGTTGAACATTTGGTTATAAATCCCAAATAAAGATTTTTACACCAAAGTCTATCAGATCTTTGGTTTAAAGTGGGTCAAGAGTTTAATACTGAAAGCAAATCGTTTAATGTCTAAACCACAACCCGAGAAACCAATTATAATGCTTCCTTCCTAGAATTCTATTCTTATGTGATGGCTAACCTTTTCCTCCTTCTCCACAACAAAGATATTATAATACAGATTTTTAATGAAACACTCTTGAAAAGCAGAAGGTTGGGCAATGCTTATTTTACCAGAAATTACAGATAATTTAAAGTCTATCATCAAGACTTTTAAAGATAAAACTATTCATATTAGTTTGCTCTATGAGACAATATTTAGGGCTGTTTAAACTTGGGGAGCTTTCCTGTTTGGTGCCTTCCCCTTGTGGTCTTTATGGGTGCTCAGACACAGATGCATGTACAGGCCTACTGACGGGGGGAAGAGGGAAATTGCTCAGGAGCCTGGGTGATTTAAAAGGGCTCAGGAGCCCTGGGCCTTTTTAAATTGCCCTGGCGGGCTGCAGAGCTCCTGGGTGCACAAGGGGTGGTATCAGCAGTAGCGAAGGCAGCCAGGTGGCCTGTGGAAGCCCTGGCCATGCCAGAAGAGCGCCCATTGACTGTTCTGCCCTGGGGCCCGGAATTGCTATTGGTGGGCCTGCGCATGTACATACTACACTTTCACATCCTAAAATAAAAGGCTGGGACGTTTCTCGGCTAATAAAAATAGAAAAAGAAAATTAAGATACTTAAGATAATAGGGGGTTGCAACCTCATCAGTTCTCAGTCTTCAGGTCTCTCATACAGTAAGAGCTGGAACTGCTGTCAAGAAGCCAGACAGTAATGTTCTATTAGCACAGTGCTTCTCACTAGCAGACCTTCTTCAGATGCAGGGAGATTGGTCAAAGGCTGGCATAGCCTGTTTGTTGATGTTGTGACCTCCTCTCCTCAAGGTCTTGGAGATTCTGGAACATCAGTCTTCCCTATACGTCTTCCCTGAACTGTACGTCTTCAAGATATATTGTCCACATAGACGCCAGTCCTGATGCAGAGGCACCCAATGTGTGTGAGATTCGATTATTTTGAGGTATGAGTGTACTTTGGGCCATTCCTACACTCTGCCAGCCCTTGTGACCAGCTGAGGGTATAAAGGGCAGGGTGGCCTCAACTGCCTATCAGTTCTTTTTCCGGTAAGTATCCCAAGTGTCAGGACTCTCATTTGGCAGGGATGGAGGGCAAGTAATGGAAAATGTGAAGATAATACATCTGAAAGAACCACAGTTACTGTGATATAAATAAATGTACTTTCTTCTAGAGTGATTATCCACACTATTTTTGGTGACTAACAAGCAATATACTGTTCTTGGACATGTCTAAGACGGGTCCTACTAAAATATCTATTGAAAGACCATTCTACCAAAGTCTGCATCTGATCTAGGGGCCTATACCAAGGCATAGTGAATGGTGTAAGTATGGATTGAATTCTAAATCACCGCTCTACAAACCTCAGTCAAGGGAACATTGGTCAAAGACTGACAGAAGCTGCCTAAACTCAGGTTGAGTAAGACCTTGTGACCAGGTGAATCTCGCTTCACTAACCCATAGCAAGAATGTATAAAGTCCAAAAACAATTTGGATAGTCTCTGTGAATAAACTGGTTATCCCTTTCCATTTTGCAAACACAACAAATAGTCTTGGTGAGGTCTAACTAATCTAATCTTGACTATGTAAAAGGACAATGTGCTAACCACATCTAGCATATGAAGTTTTACTCTGGTTAGGGAAGAATGAGGTCTTGGGGGGAAAGGCTGGGAGATTAATAGATTGATTAAAGTGAAAATCTGAGACAACTTTAGGCAGGAATTTAGGATGAGGCCTCAGGGTGATCTTATCCTTGTGAAAAATTGTATGGAGGGTTCTGTCAGGAGAGCCTGAATTTCCCCTTTTCTCCTGGCCAATGTTACGGCCAACAGGAAAGATGTCTTCATAGAAAGGTGACAGTATCAGCAGGGAGCCATTTGCTTGAAGGGAGGAACCATTAAGCAAGTAGGCACTACACTGAGATCCCACGAAGCAAGGGGTTCTCTGATTGGTGGAAAGGCATAAGTCAGTCCTTTAAGAAATCTCAGTACAGTAGACTGAGAGAATAACATGTGGTCCTCCGGCAGGGAGATAACCCTTAATCTAGATAAGAGACATATCTGACTGTTTCAGTGAGGAGTAAACAGTTCAATACATTTGGGACCATTGTTTGCAGAAGTCCCAAATGCTGCTGTTCAGACTACATGGAGAAAGGTCTTCTTTGGATTAGTAAATTTGTCTTGTGGAAGGCTTCCAACTCTGAAGTGAGAACTTTAGGATTGCCAGTGAGCAATTCCTTTCAGCAGAAGTCAGTCAATCAGCACCCAGACTGTAACATGTGGAGTCTGGGTCTGAATGGAGGACCTGACAATAGTCCTGAAACAGTAAGTCAAGCAGGGCCAGTTAAGAGAACTAGAGCTGCCTGGCCCAAGATGAGGCTATCAGATTGACAATCTGAGTGTTATCCAAGCTTCCATAAGGCTTTGGACGTCATGGATATTGTTAGAAAAACATACATGAGGTCTGCAGTCCAAGGGAAGAGAAAGGCATCTGTGAGGGATCCTGGGCTCTTACCTCCTCTGGAGAAAAACCTCTGGCATCTGTTGTTGTGGCATGTCATGTATAGAGCTATCACCAGGTATCCCCTTCTGTGGAACGCATTTTGGACAATAAAGTTTGAGGGATCATTCAGGGTTTTCTGAGAGGTCTCTGCTGAGCCAATCTATCACAGCATTCTGAAGACCCAAAAGATGGAAATCTATCAGGATGATATGAGGCTGAATACTCCAAGTTCATAGATGCAAGGTTTCTTTACACTGCAGGGGAAGACCAGACTCCTCCTCGCCTATTCATGTAATGCACTGCCATGGTATTGTCTGTAGGCACTGGTATGGTAAGTCTCCATAGGAGGGGCAGCCAAAGAGCTCTGAGTTCTAGCATACTGATGTGAAGGAAAGTCTTGTGTATCAACCATTTCCCTTGAACCTGAAGATGGTGTAGGCATCCATGATTAGGGTCTTTGATGGAAGGGATGAGAAGAATATAATATCTATGCATACCTGAGCCAATTGTGTTCACTAGCCCTGTTGACCTCAAGACCCAGGGTAACAAAGAGGTTCTAGAGCCTTTTGAATGGAGCCAGTGAACTGCTGCAGGGGTGTAGCCCATATCAGCCAGTTGTGCAGATAAAATAATCTGGATTCCTTGCCTTCTTAAGTGGGCTTCAATCACAGTGACGACTTTGATAAGCACCCTTGGAACGGTGGACAGACTAAAGGGTAGTGCTTTGTATTTGTACTCAAATATCTCTACTTTAAACTGTAGAAATGTTCTGTGTGCCAGAACTTTTCGAGCTGTGAAAACACGCATTTTGCAGGATGAGAGCCATGAACCAATCCAAAGGATCCAAGGTGGGGATAACAGAGGCTAAGGCAACCACCCTGAATTTGAAACTATGAATGAAGAGATTAAGACATCAAAGGTCTAGGATGAGTCTACATCCCTCTTTCTTCTTTTGGATTAAGAAATCTGGAAGTAAAAGTCTTTCCAGCTGAATTCTTGAGGTACCACCTCTACTGCTCCCAGCTGTAGTAAGGTGTTGACTTCTTGTTGCAAAGGTGTCTCATGAGAAGGGTCCCTGAAGAGAGATTGGGACAGGGAGGAGAGGAGGACATGGGCTCAGTCTGAAACTTGATGGTTCACAGATCTTGAGGATCCACTGGTCAAAGGTAATCTTCAAGCTAAGATTCCTTGAAATAAAACAAGCAGTTGCCAAACTGAGCTGAAGGAGACGTATCCATAGATGCTCAAGCTGGGCTCTCGAAAATCACATCAGTATTGTTTCTGGGCACTTGCCCTTGTTGTGGAGCTGCTGAGGGGGAGATCAATGAGTGCCTTTAGTGGAATTATGGTCTCTTCCTCAGTGAAAGATGTTCTTGAAACTGTTGAAGCCTGTATTTGAATGAGAATTGAGGCCACTGTTATTGATATTGCTTGTGATTCTGAGCTGGAACATGGAGATCCAGTAAACAGAGGACCATGCAGGAATTTTTCAGAGAACATAATTCTTCGTTAATGATATTGTTGAGAAGATCAATCTGTTGAAATGCTGAATCCTTTATAGTCACTTGGACTTCACAAAGAATGCCAGAAATCTGGAACCAGGATGACCGCCTCATTGTCACAGCCATAGCTGTGGTCTTTGTCTCCATATCTGAGACATCAATCACTGTCTGGAGTGTTGTTCTGCTCTGAAGTTGACCCTCGGTCATAGGTGATCTTATCTGCTCTTGATATTCTTTAGGGAACATGTCCTGTGGGAGTCTGTCCCACAGTAGGAAGTCATATTTTGCAAGTGCTTAATCATTAATTATTCTAAGTTGAAGGCTCATGAGAAGTAGACTTTCCAACCCAAGAGGTCCAGTTTCTTTGGAACTTTTTCTCTGGTCTGCTGTTTTTTGACTCTCATGTATGGCCTGGACAACCCAGGATCTCTTGAGTGGGGTGTTGAAAAAAATATCCGTAACTCTTAACTGGTACCTGGTATTTCCTGTCTGCACATTTGGAGGTCTCAGAGATAGACACAGAAGTGTGTCATATGGTCTGAGCAACAGTCCTTTATTAATAGATAGGGTTAGTCTACCTGACTGAGAGAGTTGTAGAATGTCCAATGCCTTGTGCTGTTTATTCTGGATTATCTCTAATGAGATGTCTGAAGTATCAGGTAATCTCATGAGGTCCTGAAAAACCTTCAGATTCTGACTCTTGACCCATGGTTCTGATCTCCAGTTTGTCACCTGCCTCTGACCCCCTGGTATCCTGACCTGGCATGACTCCAGTTATCAGTTTGTGGCTTTCCTCTCAAATTTGTATCCTGACCTGGCTGATTCTTGACTCCTGTCCCATGACTGTGGACCCCAGCTCTAATCACTAGGTCTTGCTGCTTATGACTTGGCTGTGACACCGGGACATCAGAGCCATCTGGGGAACCCTGGCCAACTTATATAATAAATGAAAATTCAGTTGGTAGACCAACTTTAGTCAACTCTGGAGAATGTGCAGACGCAGCCTCTCAATGCAATAGTATGTAAGTACATGAGACCATGTAGTCAAGCATCTCAAACCTATGCAGATCATAGTGAAGGAGTGGGATTTGAGGGACAAACAGCAGTGGCAAACTACCTGAAACTGCCAGGAACAGCCTTTCTATTGGTACTGATATCAAAACAGATGGCCAATTTGGTGCTGAAGCTGGAGGCACTGTACAAAGCATCAGCACAGAAGTCAAAGTCAGAGACAGTACCAATCTAGTAAACAGTGGTACCGAAGTTGGTGCCGGAGAAGTATTTTTATTGTCTTTCTGTGTTGAAACAAATACTTCGTACCATTTGTGGATTGCATGTAGAGGTTGCAAAACTTGATGGAACCAGAAAGGCTGAAGGCAAATCTTAAGTTATAGTCTTGTGCCATTGGAAAACTTGTGACAGATAGGCCAACCAGGACAAATGCCACTTGAAAGTCCTGTGGGATCGGTGGCACCAAAAGGACCCATGCTGAAGTCACGTCTATTGGTACTGGACTCACCTGCTATCCCTGTAACAGTGTCGGAGTCAATGGTACAGTACTGGTATAGTCCCGTCTTGGAACCAAGGAGACATGGGATGAAGGCCGGGCTCTACTCTGTGCACCAGAGGAATCTTACCAGTTTTCATAGTCTCTCTTTCAGGTAGAGGGAAAGTCTCTTGGATTTGGCACGGCTCCTGTCTAGTTTATGGGCTCTCTTTCATGAAAGACCTGTAGAGGAGGATCAATTCCTTCTCTTCCGTGGAGAGGAGTCTGAGTCAGAGGCCTCTCTGAGACTTGTTACCATTCAGAAGCCTGTTGTGAGGCTGGATGACCAACCATAGGCCCCAGTGCCAAAGAAGATCATATTACCTGCTGCTTGAGGTGCTGTTTGAGGCATAAGTCTCTAGAGATTTGTGTTCTCCTTTTAAAGGAACAACAAATACCGCACCTCTCTCTGATATGCAGCTCATCAAGGCATAAGAAACAGAGCATGTGTGGATCTCTGTTTGTTTGAAGCCAGTGATGGCATGCCACCAGGCACTATCTTCTACTAAAAAACAAAAGTTATCAAACTATCACTAACTACATGCACTACTACAAATTATTACTACACTAGAAAAACTAACAATACTAGCAGATATAGAAAGAGAATTCCTCACTGCATAGTAACCATGAGGTAAACCGCACGGGAAGTTCTGACTCAGGCCACTTGAAGTGAGAAAGAATTGAAAGAGGTCAGAGCACTGCTGTGCTTAAATAGCCTTTTAAGAGACCACCAGGAAGTGCATGGTGCAGGCACCAGACTGATGCATGTTACTACAGAAAACTCTCCAGCTCTGGGCATGCACTTATCTGAGTGGAATACATGTGAACCAGTCAAAGAAGAATAGCCCATATGTACCACAAAAGTGGGAGATGCTGGGCTACAGGAAGCATTAATGTTAGGAATTCCCTTGGTCTTCTGAAAACCTTCCAAAATATCCTCCCGCTTCCAGAACTGCTGCTAAGACAGAGCTAGAAGGAGAGAAATAGTCCACCATCATTACCACCCCCGCCACCCCCGACAAAAAACAAACACTCACTCTGCTTAGTAGAGGGCACATAGATAAGTCCCTGAGAAAACTCAGTTTGCCTTGACAAGAGCAGGCTCTAAATGGATTTGTCTACCCAGTACACTCAGCCTGGGCTCTGACTCAGTTTTGAGCCCAAGCCCCCCTTCCATTCACACACAAATCATTCTGACTCTGGTCAGCAAGCACTCACAATGCAGGTACTACGACTCTGCTGGGGGAGGGGAGGGTGAGTCAGAAACTGAGTCCTGCTGGGATTCAAGTCCAAGCACTGTTACTTTGCAGTCTGGACACATGTCAAGCAGCAGACCTTAGTCAGAAGGTCTGCACAGCACAGTGTGGACACATCAGCACAGCTCTTAGACCTGTGTCCAGCAACTGAAAACACAGCCCGTCTTGGGCTGGTGCTCAGCCAATACATCTCTGGCTCTCTTACTGAAAATGTGATTAATGAAAGCCACACTGCAGCATATAATAAATTATTTGAAAGATAAGACACTTTAAACCATATGAACTACACTCAGAAGTTGTGTGGTGGCTTCAGTTGCTCAATTATGAAAAATTAGGCATTTTCTGTTCAGTTCTGAAAATATTTGTTATGAAATTAATACATTTTCTCTTTTTATAATGAAATACCTTTCTAAACTCATCTTCTTTCTCATTGTCCTCAGCATTCTCGCTAAGAATACCTGAAGAACCATCAGTATCTCCCTCTTCTCCATCAGCCCCAAATGCCACATGTTTCCCTTCTACTGTAAATAAAAAACAATTAGAAGACAATACAAACTTAAATGGACTATAGATTTATAATAAATATTAAATTATATAACTATTTCTTGTAACTTCAAGATTGTATTCTGCTTTAGAGCATGCTGAAGTCAATGGAAATCATTCCATTCACTTTAATGGGAGTTAGAACATGTGTTTGATTTTTCTCTTCACAGGTATGGGACATGGTGCTTTGTTACCTTAAGGGTAACATATACAAATACATACATATATATACACATGCATACACACTAAAGTGAGGTGATGTCCATTTGCTAAATTACAGTACAATTTCATACATTTCTGACTGCCTCACTGCCTTTGGCTTTCTAAACTTCTTCCTTAGGGCTTAGTTTAATATTCCAAATCCCTTCAAACAGCTACCATTTTAAAAAGATTAACCTGCCATCAAAATATTTCCTCCTTATTCCCTAAAATGTGCCCCTTGTTGAAATGAAATACAGAAGGATATAGATTTTAAGGCCAGATGGGATTGCTATGATCATCTACTCTGATCTCCTGCATAACAAAGACTAAGAGGCACCTTTTATTTTTGCAATACATGCAGGCATAGTCAACTATAAAAACCATGACATTTATCCCAAACCACAATTCTACCTGTCCATCAACAAGCCCATCTAAAGGCTTCCCCCTGAACTGATCCAAATCCTTCTGCTGGAAACAGGGGAAGACTAGGATCTGTGTCATGTGATTCTTATATCCACTTAACAATTTGAGAAGGGACTATGAATCTTGTTCTTTTAAAGGTGGAGGGGGGAAAAACATTTTCAGGGAATTGGATCCCCAGTGATTTCTGACTGGAGATGGCCTTGGCACTCCTCCCTAACTTGAGGAGAACTGTTATGTCCTTGTGGCAATATCACAGGAGTAGTATCAGCTGGTGTTGGAAGACACAAAGACCTCCACAAATCTCCAGATTCTGAACTCCTTCCCAGCTAAGCAACGGTCCATAGGCTGAGAACAATTGTGACAGAGCTCCCCTATTGGAGCTCCGAAGTTCATCTCCTCACAGATAGAGCACCTTCTCATCTTTTTCTTCCAACAAGGTGAGAAAATGGAAGAAAGGAACTCCATCTTGTTCAACTAAAGAACTTTTTTTAAACAATTGCCTCAAGAAAAGGCAAATGGCAAAGGAAGTGAGGCTGTGTACTACTGCTAGAGTTTGGCTTTAAAAGCTGGGAAATGGAAAGGAAAGGAAGGAGACATCATTTACTGATCTGGAGATGGATAATGGTGTGGTCAAGTCCCAGAGCCTTCATAGAGAAGTCTGATCTACTTCCAGAATACGTTGGAACAGAGATATAGCATGGATATATCTCAAACTGGGAAAGAAGTTAGAATGCAGAAAGCCCAAATATGTGTTCTAATACAAAGAAAGAATGCAGACCAGCCCATCTTAGACCTCAGAATATTTAATTCCTTCCTCATGAAGTTCAGATTCCACACGGAGTCTCTTGCATCCATAATTCCCTCCCAGTCCACCCTAGATTGCTTCAGCACTCTTGACCTCAAATATGCATATATTCATACATTGATCATACATTCACATTGCAAATAGCTCTGTTTCCTGGTTGGGGAAGATCGCTAACAGTACAGGATCCTCCTCTTTCACCTTTCTACTGCTCGTCTAGTATCAAGATGCCCCTCAGTCATGGCAGAGCATTTAAGATTGCAAGATTCACATATAGCTCTGTGTGGACGACTGGCTAATAGCTTCATTTCATAGACTCAAAGACTTTAGGGTCAGAAGGGACCAATGTGATCATCTAGTCTGACCTCCTGCACAAAGCAGGCCACAGAACCCTACCCATCCACTTCTATAACAAACCCCTAACCTATGTCCAAGTTATTGAAGTATTCAAATTGTGGTTTGAAGACCTCAAGCTGCAGAGAATCCACTAGCAAGTGACCCATGCCCCATGCTGCAGAGGAAGGCGAAAAACCTCCAGGGCCTCTGCCAATCTGCCCTGGAGGAAAATTCCTTCCCAACCCCAAATATGGCGATCAGCTAAACCCTGAGCATGTGGGCAAGACTCACCAGCCAGCACTCAGGAAAGAATTCTCTGCAGTAACTCAGATCCCATCCCATCCAACATCCCATCACTAACCTCTTGGCATACTTATCTGCTGATAATCAAAGCTCAATTGCCAAAGTTAAGCTATCCTATCATACCATCCCTTCCATAAACTTATCAAGCTTAGTCTTAAAGCCAGATATTTTTGCCCCCACTACTCCCCTTGGAAGGCTGTTCCAGAACTTCACTCCTCTAATGGTTAGAAACCTTCGTCTAATTTCAAGTCTAAACTTCCTAGTGTCCAGTTATACCCATTTGTTCTTGTGTCTACATTGGTACTAAGCTTAAATAATTCCTCTCCCTCCCTAATATTAATCCCTCTGATATATTTATAAAGAGCAAGCATATCCCCCTCAGCCTTCTTTTGGCTAGACTAAACAAGCCAAGCTCTTTGAGTCTCCTTTCATAAGACAGGTTTTCCATTCCTCGGATCATCCTAGTAGCCCGTCTCTGAACCTGTTCCAATTTGAATTCATCCTTCTTAAACATGGGAGATCAGAACTGCACACAGTATTCCAGGTGAGGTCTCACCAGTGCCTTATATAACGGTACTAACACCTCCTTATCTTTGCTGGAAATCCTTCGCCTGATGCATCCTAAAACCGCATTAGCTTTTTTAACGGTCATATCACATTGGCGGCTCATAGTCATCCTGCGATCAACCAATACTCCAAGGTCCTTCTCCTCCTCTGTTGCTTCCAACTGATGCGTCCCTAATGTATATCTAAAATTCTTATTATTAATCCCTAAGTGCATGACCTTGCACTTTTCACTATTACATTTCATCCTATTACTATTACTCCAGTTTACAAGGTCATCCAGATCTTCCTGTATGATATCCCGGTCCTTCTCTGTGTTAGCAATACCCCCCAGCTCTGTGTCATCCGCAAACTTTATTAGCACATTCCCGCTTTTTGTGCCAAGGTCAGTAATAAAAAGGTTAAATAAGATTGGTCCCAAAACTGATCCTTGAGGAACTCCACTAGTAACCTCCTTCCAGCCTGACAGTTCACCATTCAGTACGACCCGTTGTAGTCTCCCCTTTAACCAGTTCCTTATCCACCTTTCAATTTTCATATTGATCCCCATCTTTTCCAATTTAATTAATAATTCCCCATGTGGAACCGTGTCAAATGCCTTACTGAAATCGAGGTAAATTAGGTCTACTGCATTTCCTTTGTCTAAATAATCTGTCACCTTCTCAAAGGAGGAGATCAAGTTGTTTTGGCACGATCTACCCTTAGTAAAACCATGTTGTAATTTGTCCCAATTACCATTGACCTCAATGTCCTTAACTACTTTCTCCTTCAAAATTTTTTCCAAACCCTTGCATACAACAGATGTCAAACTAACAGGCCTATAGTTACTCGGATCTCTTTTTTTCCCTTTCTTAAAGAAAGGAACTACGTTAGCAATTCTCCAGTCGTACGGTACAACCCCTGAGTTTACCGATTCATTAAAAATTCTTGCTAATGGGCTTGCAATTTCATGCACCAGTTCCTTTAATATTCTCGGATGAAGATTGTCTGGGGCCTCCGATTTTGTCCCATTAAGCTGTTCAAGTTTGGCTTCTACCTCAGATGTGGTAATATCCACCTCCATATCCTCATTCCCATTTGTCATCCTTCCATTATCCTAAGCTCCTCATTAGCCTTATTAAAGACTGAGGCAAAGTACTTATTTAGATATTGGGCCATGCCTAGGTTATCCTTAACCTCCTTTCCATCCTCAGTGTTTAGCGGTCCCACTTCTTCTTTCTTTGTTTTCTTCTTATTTATATGGCTATAGAACCTTTTACTATTGTTTTAATTCCCTTTGCAAGGTCCAACTCTACTTAGCTTTTAGCCTTTCTCACTTTATCCCTACATGTTCTGACCTCACTAAGGTAGCTTTCCTCACTAATCCCACCCTTCTTCCACTCCTTGTAGGCTTTCTGCTTTTTCTTAATCACCTCTCTGAGATGCTTGCTCATCCAGCTTGGTCTACAACTCCTGCCTATGGTTTTTTTCCCCTTTCTTGGAATGCAGGCTTCTGATAGTTTCTGCAGCTGCGACAAAGTAATTCCAGGCCTCCTCCGCATTTAGATCCACAAGTTCTTCAGTCCAGTCCACTTCCCTAACTAATTTCCTTAATTCTTTAAAGTTAGCCCTCGAGAAGTCAAAAATCCTAGTCCCAGATCTATTTTTGTTTATCCTTCCATCTAGTTTGAACTGAATTAGCTCATGATCACTCGAACCAAGGTTGTCCCCTACAACCATTTTTTCTATGAGGTCCTCACTACTCACCAAAACCAAATCTAAAATGGCATCCCTTCTTGTTGGTTCTTCAACTACTTGGTGAAGAAATCCATCTGCTATCACATCCAGAAAAATCTGAGCCCTATTATTCTTGCTAGCACTTGTCCTCCAGTCTATATCTGGGAAGTTAAAGTCTCCCATGATCACACATTTCCCATTAGTGTTTACTTCATTAAAAACATTAAAGAAGTCTCTATCCATATCCAAATCAGATCCCGGCGGTCTGTAGCACACCCCAAGCACTATCTCAGGGGACGCTCTGGTAGCTTTCTTTCCAAGTGTGATTTTTGCCCAGACAGACTCTGTCTTGTCCATTCCATCACTTCTTATTTCCTTACAGTTAACCTCCTCATTGATGTACAATGCTACTCCACCACCTTTGCCTTTATTTCTGTCTTTCCTAAACAGCACATAGCCTTCAATACCTGTACTCCAGTCATGACTACTATTCCACCATGTTTCTGTTATCCCAATAATATCCGGTTTCACTTCCTGCACCAGTAGCTCTAGTTCCTCCATTTTTGTTCCCTAGGCTCCTCGCATTAGTGTACAGACATTTTAATTTTTGCCATTTGGCTTCACTGACATTCTTTATCTTGTTAGGCAAAGACATTCTACCACCAGCATCCCCTGTTAGTCTGCTATCTACACTACCCTTCCTCCTTGTCTCAATTCTTCTGTCCACAGCTGTATCCCCTCTTACTTTGTTTACTTCCCTCTCAAGATTAAAATCCAGCGTGGAGATCTCCTGGACATCTCCCAACCATCTCCCCCAAATTCCTAGTTTAAAGCTCTCTTAATCAGTTCGGCGAGCCTCCATCCTAGAAGTCTATTTCCCTCCTTACTCAGGTGAAGTCCATCCCGAGAGAACAGTCTTCTATCCGTAAATGCTTCCCAATGGCCGTACATTCCAAAGCCCTCCTTATAGCACCATTGTCTGAGCCATCTGTTGACCGCCATAATCTTGTTACACCTTTGTTGCCCTTCTCTAGCAACTGGCAGAATTCCACTGAAGATCACCTGAGCCTCGATTTCCTTAAGTGTCTTCCCCAGTCTTGCATAGTCTCCCTTGATACATTCCAGAGAGTATCTAGCCATATCATTCGTTCCCACATGAAGGACAATCAACAGATTCTTTCCCGCTCCCGCTAGGATCCTTTTCAGCCTCAGGTCCACATCCTGTATCTTAGCACCCGGCAGACAGCACACCCTTCTGTTCTCCCGATCAGCTCTAGTTACAGGCCTGTTTATTCTTCTCAGTAAGGAGTCTCCAATCACGTAGACCTGCCTTTTCCTGGTGACAGTGTGATTCTCCGGTCTATCCCCCGCACCCACTGGCTGCAAGTCCTCTCGATTCCTATTCACCCTTGCAATCCTCCTGGGGCTTATATTTGGTGTTGCCTCCATTGACTCCTCCCCTCCTCTTGTAGGACTATCAGCTCTTCTCTTTTTCCTTGCCCTCTCTCCTTCAGTGACCACCTGCTGTGCCCCTTCTTCATTTTCCAACTCTGCAAACCTGTTCCTGAGTTCTATTTCTCCTTCACTGGCCCGTCTTTTCCTCTCCCTGTTTCTCTTAGTCACATGCTTCCACCGTCCACTTTCCTCCCCCAGCAGTCTCTCCTCTGAATTCTTTGGTCCTGCTTCCATCTGCACGTCTGAGCTTAACCCTTCAGCCCCCTCGTGTCTGTGCTCCATCATCTGTTCAAACCCTCTTCTAAACTCAATCAGAGTTTCCACCTGCATCTCCAGTCCTCGGATCTTTTCTTCCATCAGCTCTATCAGGCAGCACTTCATGCAGACAAAACTCCAGGATCACGTACATGCCGCAGCTTCCACATCCAGTCATCCTCATTGTGTCTTTCACTGCTACCTCTGTATCAGTCATAGCCTTCCCACCTAAAGCCTGGTAGTGCACGGAACAGAACACAACATAAACCCCCAGCAGGCACCAGACCACCACCCACTCTCTTAACAAGCCTGTCGGTTCCTCTGTCTTAGTCTCCCCCGCAACCTCCTCCAACAGAACTCCCTCTGAAACTCCCCTGTTGGCAGCTCTGTTTGCTGGCTCCTGAGCCGCTGCAGCTGTCTGTGCCACTGCCTGACTGGCTGGCTACTTTTATAGGACCCCTAATCAGGGCTCCACTGCTCTCCCAGCACACTGCCCCTAGCAGCCTCCACACACACACACACACTACACAATACAATCCACAAATTACAAAAACCTGCTCCTCCAACAGAACTCCCTCTGAAACTCCCCTGTTGGCAGCTCTGTTTGCTGGCTCCTGTGCCGCCGCAGCTGTCTGTAGAATTATAGGATTGAAAGGGACCTTGAGAGGTTATCTAGTCCAATCCTCTACACTCAGGGCAGGACTAAGTATTATCTAGACTATTCCTGACAGGTGTTTGTTTGTTTAACCTGCTCTTAAAATCTCCAGTGATGGAGATTCCACAACCTCCATAGGCAATTTATTCCAGTGCTTAACCACCCTCAGAGATAGGAAGTTTTTCCTAATGTCCAACCTAAATCTCCTTTGCTGCAATTTAAGCCCATTGCTTCTTGTCCTTCTCTTTTCCAGACTAAACAAACCCAATTTTTTCAATCTTCCCTCAGAGGTCATGTTTTCTAGACCTTTCATCATTTTTGTTGCTCTTCTTTGGACTTTCTCCAATTTGTCCACATCTTTCCTGACATGTGGTGCCCAGAACTGAACACAATACTCCAGTTGAGGCTTAAACAGTGCAGAATAGAGCGGAAGAGTTCCTTCTTGTGTCTTGCTTACAACACTCCTGCTAATACCTCCCTGAATGATGTTCGCTTTTTTTTGCAACAGTGTTACACTGTTGACTCATATTTAGCTTATGTTCCACTATGACCCCCAGACCCTTTTCTGCAGTATTCTTTCCTAGGCAGTTATTTCCCATTTTGTATGTGTGAAACAGATTGTTCCTTCCTAAATTGCAAGAATCCCTAACCATCAACATGGACTGTGCTTTAATTCTTTTTGAGAAACCAGATCTCAGAATAAGTTGGTAGAAGTCATATCTCTTCTTACACAGCAGATCCCATTCACTGAAGCAATTTTAGATTCCCAAATTGGAAGAGCCTTCCCTCCAGAAGAAAAATTCCTAAAGATTCGGTCTGCCAATGAAACTCCAAGAGACTCAAACCAGATAGTTATGTTCTTCTTCAGACTGATGGGCCTCAGGGCCTCAGCAACATATGTAACTCTAAACGCTCACTTCAGAATGAGATTATTACAGTATTAGCTAGCAAGAAATTACCAGCCAAGTCATCTGCATAAAGATGTCTCTTCCAAAAGAAATGCTCTTTTCATTTAAATGGTGGATACAGAGAAGCAACATTCTGAGGAGGGTGTCATTCAATCCTCCACTCCATCAGCAACTATCACTTCAGTAGTATTCAACTTGGGATGGGGCGCTGAGTTCAGTGAACACAGTCATTGGAACCACTTTGAGAAATATCTACATATCAGCATGGTGGGGCAAAGGGCAGTCTAACAAAGTTTCAAATCTTTTCTACCTCACCTACAAGATTAAGCAACTGAAGTAGTAAGTGACAATGCGGTAGCTATATTCTGTATAAACAAACAGGGAGGAGCTCATTCTTTATAGCTCTGCAAGGAGGCTATAATATAATAGGACTGGTGCATTCATCACAGCATTTACCCTATAGCATTCCATCTAGAAGGAAAAGACAATATTTGGCAGATCATCTCAGCAGGGATAGGGAAGAAATACAAGAATGGTCCCTGAAAAAGACAAAAAATATTTGCTGTGTCAGGGCACCCAGAAATAGATCTTTTCACAAAAAGACACAATGTGAAATGCCCACTGTTCTGCTCTGCTCTGTGATTCAATGCTTGCTACTTCCCATTAGTGATGAATGAAGAGAGAAGCTGTGCAGACAGAAAATTATCAAGTAAGAAATATCTTATTCTGTTAGCAGCTTCTCTCTTCATTCATCCCACCCTGGTAGTTCAGTACATGATCAGAATACAAATTGAATTTTTTCTCAAAAGGAAGACTTAGACATGTAATTGTTTTAAGATTAATTAATTAATAGATCATATTGTTGTCTTAATGCTAATAATAGGCTGCTGGAGTATTTCTCCAGTTTTGAAAGGACTTTTATGGAGGTCTGAACTTAAGGGTGGGGCTTAGTCCTGGAGTCCTAGGAAAAATGTTGGACTACATTTGAATTCAATAAGTGGGGAGCGTTAACCCATCAGTGAGGAATGAGAAGAGAAGCCATGAAACAGAAGAAGGGGTTGAAGGCAAAGGTCAAAAACAATCATCATTTCTGGAAAAAGATTCTACTTTGTCAGATACTACCTCTTTTCTCAAAAAATTTAGAGTAGAAATTGTTTAATATAAATACACATACTAATAAGTACCTGGCAATGAATACTTTTTTAAAGTTTTCTTAGAATCTTTAATTTCATAAATTGTCTCAAATATCGATATCAGCTCCTGGACAGCATCTTCTATGTGCATACTTTTGTGGTTCAGTATTTCAGCCCATTCTTTGGTGTAAGTCTGTTAAAATATATACAGTAAGTTACCTTAATACAGATTGTCACTTGGACATATGTTTAGTACACTGAATATAATAAGGGTAAAAGAATATACAAAATTAATCATCTTGCTCTCTGATCATCTTTTCTAAAAGGTGCTATTGCAATAAGAAAATATTTTAAAAGTGTATTTACTGCTAATGAATGTTAGCCAACTGAAAGCCTCAGAGATTGAAGACTTCTTCTATTTTACAAAACAAGAATGTATGAATAGCAGTGCAAGTTTCTCTGACTGTCATGTGCCTTAACCCTGATCTGCAGGGATCCTCCCTAGGGCTTTAGGAGGAAATCAAGGGATTGGATGGAGAAATGTAATCCTCATATTTACTAGAGTATGTTCTGTTTGACATATAAAATACTTTATTAAATTTGGGTAACAAAAAAATCCACCATAAAATACTGATTATATGATAGAACTAAAATGTACTTGGAATATATGCACCTTTTAATGTAAGTATTTCTACCAAATATAGGTTGAGACTTTTAAAGGAGCTTAATTTAGACTCCTGATTCCTTTAAGCTCCTTGGAAAATCACACCTTAAAGAATATTTCATGTGCTGTTATTAATCTCTAAATAAATAAATAAATAAACGTTTGATCCCTGAACTGAGTGTGTCACACAATCTTTTACATTAATGTTAATGTACACACATCTTTTTTCTGTGTAGGTACTTGCAGGCAGTGACAAAGTCACCTCTCGACCTGTCAACATGGCCTTCTCTTAGACACGGAAGACACTTAGGGTGCCTATCCTTGAAAGGCATTAATGCCTCACAGAAAGGGGCAATTCTTAAATTTTCATGGGGCTGAGGTATCTATAGGTAAAATGTAATAATTTTCAACTGCCTTTACTCTGTCCAGGATGGAATGAGGATGTTGCCATATCTCTTTCACCAACCCATCCAGAACAGAGTTCAAAGGCACTGCAAATATATTCAGTGGAGGAACTACTTGACAGTGAATAAAGAAAAGCCAGTGACTCTAGTGATCCATTCTAGAAACTGAAGACAGATATGCTCGTTGTCCTCTTACCATATGGATATTTTCTGATCTATGAAATCTTAGTGTCTTCTGTATTTTAAAAAAAAAAGTTTTAATCATCCCAATTTGAGTGTCTCTCAATCTCAAGCAGGTCCTGAAGAATGATAGACCAATGTGGAGATAAGAGAGAGCCTTTACTGCCAGAGCTCATGCCAACACCAACCAACTACCCAGAAACCATCATTACAAGTAGCAGCATCACCAACTTCTTCACAGGCACCAGAATCTGAAGTGTGGGTTCTGCCACTGACATCACTGGCACTATAAATAAACAAGGAATGGCAACATGAGGTTTAATGCAGTGAACTTCCAGTTAACAACTCAGGATTCCCCAAATCTAGCAATGGAATAATCTGTACTGCTAGAAAGCCTGAGCTGTAACTGTCTCATGTTACATTTCTTCTATTATTTGCCTTCTTTTCTTCTCACATCTAGCTACAGAACAGTAAAGAAAAAGAAGTAGAAGTAAAATTAGAATTGAGAACTGATAGGGGCTTTGTACTTTCAGAACACAAGTAAAAAGACTAAAGGGAAAGTGGTAAGTCTGGTCTTTTTAAACTTGAAAGACTTTGCACCTCTTTGTGTCTCAATAACTGAAATAATAATATTTAATGTAAGGATTCTTCTGTAAGGTGGGGAAGACCAGACATATGACAAAAATAATTACGTTGATGAAGCTAGTAGCTGTAGACCTCAATAAAAGATAGGTGTATAAATGCCAGCTAGTAGTAATAGTTAAATAAATTCAAGTTCTATGCAATATTGCAATCTCAGGAGATCAAAGACATAAACCAAGGACTATAACTATGAAAGAATATATTTACCTTTGCAAAACTGGAAAAGTTATTCAAAATGAAATATTTTAATCACAAAGAAAATACAGGTATTGTTAATACTTTTTAAAAATAACAATATCATTATTTTGTGTTGCTCCAGAGAGGGAAAAACCCTCTTCTAGATAAAAAAATAAAAAATAAAAATGCATTATTTAAACATTATTTTCTAATGTACACAAAACACAAGGATTCAGATTCTAAGATGTAAAATAATGCATACCTCATTGCATGCCAGCATATCTTCCACTTTGATAGGACCATCCTCTGGCAGGACAATTAAAAGAGTATTTGATATGTCTTTCATTATTAAATCAATCTGCATTTCACATAAGTCTTTAACCTAAAGAAAAGCAAAATTTAATTAACACTACATTTGTACCTCTGAAGTGTTATGCATCATTATTATTTGTACCATGGCATCAGTATACCCTGGGTTTTATAGACAAAGTCAGTTCCTTGCCCCCATGAATCTATAATGTAAAGGCCTGATCCTACAAGGGGCTGAATGCTCAGAAACGCTGAACTCCCTCTACTCCCATTGACTTTAATAAGAGCCAAAGGTACAAGGCTTCTCTCAGGAGGTATTCAGAATCTTGCAGGATCAGGCCTTAAATAAGATATAATACAACAAGGGATAAAAATAAACTAAGGATTCCAGAAGTCTAGACAGCCACAACATTGAAAAATAAACCTATCATGGTCAGTGTGAGGTTTGTGCTCCCTATCACAGTAACCAAAACAGCAATATCTACCCGAGCCTGCAGCTAGCCTGAAACAATAGTTCTGAAACATATGAACTCTCCGACAGATCTCAAAGAGATTTTACTCCAAGACTCAGTATTCTGGGAGGCCTGTCAACACCACACCAAAGACTGATGTGCAACAAGAGAAGAATACAATGGGCACAGACCACCAACCCAAACAAATACTTACTCCAACATCTGGGGTGTATTGGGGACGGGGAAGGGGTGCTGACATGCCTGATTCTCTAAGGGTGTGAAGGGCACAGGTACCGCAGGGGTTAACCCTTCCTTCCTAGCAGAGGGAGCCACGCCCTGGAAGCTCTGCTGGGCATGCTCCAACTGGAAAACAGGTATAAAAACCTGCAGAGCTGCTCAGTCTGGGCTGACCACTGACGGGGAAGGAGGCATGCAGCCAGCACCTGAGGAGGGACAGTCTGCGCACCAGGATCCAGAGGTCAGCCAAGCCGGGATGCACCCTGATGCCCAGATGGAGTACGTAACAGGAGAGGAACAGACTGGAGGAACCCCCGAAGCGGAGAATCCAGTGTTTATGGTAGGAAGTGTCACAGGGGAACTTTAGAGGCAAACAGCATTAGAGCCATACAGATGCTCAGCATGTTGTGGGCGGATCCCTGCCGAGCTGGTGGCAAGGGGAACTTGCCACTACCAGGGTGGGCTCGGGTCCCCCACCACCACTCTCCCACACCACGAGGATTGTATGGACTCTGGCCATTAGGTCACACTGCCCTGAAACTTGGGGCGAGTTACCTGGACTCCAGCCACTAGGCAACACTACCCCACTTGCGAGGGGGATTGAATGGATTCTGGCCATTAAGCCGCACAGCTCTAATGCAGGGAGCAATTTATATGGACCCAGACCATTGGGCCACACTGCCCTGTCACTTGGGACGAGTTACGTGGACTCTGGCCACTAGGCCCAATACACGACCAAGGTAGCCATTAGGCTGCAACCGGCCGCTCACAGAGAGACGGGCGCATGAACTTGAGAGTGGCGAGGTTCCGACACCCCATCTCACCTCTGCCACAAAGGGGCGGAGTAGTACCAGGCCTGCCACAAGGCAAAAGTTGAGGCAAAAGTGCCCCTGGTGCTCTTGAGGAATGCTTTGAGGTCCACACATAGTGGACTGATTGTCTGCTGAAGTTGTTGGCCGGGTCATTACCCAGTTTTGGTAGATAACAGCTATAGCTGTCATCTACTTTTTCTAAAATCTTGAGACTTCAAGGCAGAGAGGAGTTGAGCATGCCCTCCTTTGCTCTGTGACATGATATATGGTAGTGGTGTTGTCTATCAAGATTTGTGGAGAGGCCAGCCCAACATTTGATTTAAAGAAAACTTCCAAATTAGACAGATTTCATGGAGCTGCAGGACATTTTTACAGAGGGATCTTGGGGGTAGAGATTTTCTGCAGCTCTGTATCTTTAGGAGTCCCAGATGAGATTCCCACATTACCCACAGCACAGCTAACGAAGACCAAGAAGGGGGATGGAAGACATCATGGAGTGGAATTTGATGGTGTAATCTTGTTTGCTTATTGAGAATCTGGTTGTGTTAATCCCTCTCAATGCAGCAAGGAAATAAAGAAAGTTACATGCCAAAAAAGTAAGAAAGTCTGCAGGAGATTCCTTATTAGCCCTTGTCCTAACAGATACAGCAGAAGTGATCACAGAACTAAAAATTAATAGCAGCTTAGGTACAAATGATTGTTACTTGATCGCATGTGCAAGCAGAATAAAGTCCAGAACAATAATACATATACTTGGTGTTTTAATAAGGTTAATTTTATAAAGCTGAAAACAATTATGAGCCAAATCATTTGGGAGAAAGAATTTAATCAGAAGAATTGTAATGGTAATTGGGAATCATTAAGAACACCTTACTAGATGTCCAAAAAGCCACAGTCCTACAACTGAGGAAGAAGGCTACGCTCGTTAAAAAATCAACCTGGTTTAGAAGGGAAGTGAAGGCAGGGTAAATGAGATGACTTAGGTAATTACAGGCCATCTTAGCTGGATGTCGATCCTAGGCAAGATATTGAAGCTACTGATATGGGACTTCATTAATGAAGAATTAAACAAGGATAATGTAATTAATTCAAATCAACATGCATTTATGGAAAACAGATGTCCCCAAACTAACTTGAATATCTTAATGAGATTACAAGTTTGATTGATAAAGGTAAAAGTGTTGACATAATATACTTAGACTTCTATAAGGCATTTGACTTGATGATGCACAATGTTTGGATTAAAAAACTAGAATGATATAAAATTAACCTGGCACACATTCAATTGTTTAAAAACTGACTAACTGATAGGTCTCAAAATATAACTGTGAATGGGGAATCATTGAGCATGACTGTTTCTCATGGGGTCCCAAAGGGATTGGTTCTTGGCCTTACGCAATTTAACATTTTTATCAATGACATGGAGGAAAACATACCATCAGTGATAAAGTTTGTAAATGACACAAAAATTGGAGGAATGGCAAATAATGAAGAGGACAAGACACTGATTCAAAGTGATAAAGACTGCTTGGTAAACTGAGCACAAGCAAACAATATATATTTTAATATGGTTAAATGTAAATGTATACTTCCAGGAACAAAGCATTTGAGCCATACTTACAGGACTGGGGATTCTATCCTCAGAAGCAGTGACTTTGAAAAAGATTTTGGGACCACAGTTCCCAATTTTGGGACCACATTTCCCTCTTGCTTAAACAATCTGAATCTATGAATACTGTAGATGACTCCAGGACAAGATTGCAGTTCCTTGCACTTTGCACATCTGTCAGAAAGAGGAAGTTTTTCTTCAGGTCCAGAAGGTGTATCAAAATCTAATAAACCACCTAAGAAGAAGCCGCAGTACTCCAGGAAGAGGCTTTCTTTGTCATCTGAATCAGCATCTGCTGCATCAGGAAGGAAGCAGCTAGTTTGATGATCATTTTAAGAACTAGAGACCGGATCTTTGATAGAGTCATAAATTCCAAGATCTGAAGGGACCACTGTGATCATCTTGTCTAACCTGATGTATAACACAGGCCCTGGAACTTCCCTAAATAATTCTGAGGACATATCTTTTAGAAAAACATCCAGTCTTGATCTGCATATTGTCAGTGATGGAAAATCCACCACAACCACTGGTAAATTGTTGCAATGATTAATTACACACACTGTCAAAAAATTATGCCTAAATTCAAGTCTGAATTTGTCCAGCTCCAACTTCCACCCATGTAATCATGTTATATCATGTAGATACTGTGGCCTCACAATTCCACTGTAGTCAAGCAATCTTCCTTATGGTATTCTACCCTAAACCACATGCAAAGAGAGAAGAACAGTGCTTTCACGCTGGATGTTAGACAGGCCCTACTTTTCTATATACAAAGGATCAAACCATTCCGCAGATCTACTCAGCTGTTCACAGCAATAGCAGAGACAATAAAGGGTTTCCCCATCTCCACAGAGAGAATCTCATCTTGGATTACTTCATGCATCTGAGCATGTTATGAACTAACAAACATCTTGCCTACAGCTAATCTGACAGCTCATTCCGCACAATCTCAGGCCTCCTCTGCTGACTTCGTAGTGCAAGTCCCTATTGAGGACATCTTCAGAGCAGCAATCTTGCTGTTGGTACACATGCAGTCTTGCAGTCAGACTGTCTTTGAACTCCAAACCCATCTGCTGTACAATTTGTTGAGTCACCTACCTTGGAATGGACATGTGCAAGCACTCGAAGAAGAAAAAATAGTTACTAACCTTTCCATAACTGTTATTCTTCAAGATGTGTTGCACATATCCGTTCCAAAACCCAGCCTCCATCCCCTCTTATGAGAGGCAGTCAGTAAGAAGAAACTGAAGGGGAGTTGGGTCAGCAGAGCCCTTTATACCAGCACTATGAACACATGGCACCAGAGGGCACTGGAGTAGACCCAATGGATACCACTAGGAGAAAAAAATCTGGCAACTGTGCTTGGAGTGCACACACACCTACATTGAAATGCACATGTGCAATACATCTCAAAGAACAAGAGTTATGGAAAGGTTAGTAACCATTTTTCCCCTACATTAATGCTGGGTTTCCTTTCCCTTTTAATAAAACTTCTCTTTTGTTATACACAGACTCAGTGCTTGAGAGTGAGGAAGTATTGCTTACAAGAGAAACCCAGGGTGGTGGTAAGTTTTCCCAGATTACTGGATAGGGGCTTGAGCCGGTTCTGTTTTATATTGTTGAGAGAAAACCCTAGATATTGAACCTGGCCCTTGTTGCTGCCAACTCCACCTGACAGAAGGGTTACATTACTATAGATGTATGTGTTAGTGGACAAAATGTGTAACTGATAAAGGATGCCCATAAATGATCTGTAATTGATTAACTTAATAAATGACAAAATAGACAAGACACATGTGGTATAGCAGGTGTGTTCTATAATCAATATGTCAGCAAAACAATTAGGTATGGATTGAAGTCTAAGCATTAAGATCTAATTGTGGTCACAGATGGCCCTAGTAGTGATAAATTAGTTATAAATATCATTGACTTATTGATTCAAACGAAGATAAGAGCATGAGAAAGGATTGTTCTTTGTTTTGAACAGTATGCAACCAGGAGGATCAGTGCAACATTACAACTGTCACCATGGCTCTGGCAGCAGAGTCCACCACGCCCAGGGAAGCTTGAAATGCTGAACATGGGCCAAGACATCTGTCATAAACATACAGCTAAAGGTAGCATAAAATCCCTCTTTACTCTGTAAAGGGTTAAGAAGCTCAGGTAGCCTAGCTGACATCTGACCAAAAAGACCAATAAGGGGACAAGATACTTTCAAATCTGGGGGACGGGAGAAAGGCTTTGTCTGTCTGTTCTGTGTGCTTGCCAGAGACAGAACAAGAAAGCAAGCAATCCAACTCCATTAGTATTAGTAAGTACTAGCGAAGGAATGTGTTAGCTTACTTTTATTTTGGCTTGTGATTTTCTTTGTAGGAGGATGGAGGTTTATCCCAGGTTTTGTACTTTAAGGTTTTGCCTAGAGGGGAGATCCTCTATGTTCTTGAGTCTTTTGTTATTCTGTAAAGTACTTACCATCCCAATTTTACAGAGGTGATTCCTTTACCTTTTCTTTAATTAAAATTCTTCTTTTAAGAACCTGATTGATTTTTCATTGTTTTAAGATCTAAGGGTTTGGGTCCATGTTCACCTGTACCAACTGGTGAGGGGATTATTCTCAAGCCTTCCCAGGAAAAGGGATATAGGGACTCGGGGGCAATAATTAGGGAAGGTAGGGCTCCAAGTAGCCCTCCCTAAATGGTTGTTTAAATCACTTAGTGGTGGCAGCGTTACTTAATCCAAGGTATAAGAAAAGTTTGTGCCTTGGGGAGTTTTTAACCTAAGCTGGTAGAAATAAGCTTAGGGGGTCTTCATGTGGGTCCCCACATCTGTACCCTAAAGTTCAGAGTGGGGAGGGAACCCTGACAGCATCCCTCAGCAATGAGCAACAGACAGCTTGGTGACAAAGTGGGATATGGCTTCCCAATTGGAGAAGTCATACTGTGACAACAGGGTGTGATGTTTGGCAATCCAGAGTCTTAGATTTGCCAGGGAATAATTTTCTTTTCTGACAAAAAGGTCAAGCTTTTTAGCATCTTTGTCTTTGGGGGTAGCCTTATTCCTGCCCTGATGACATCTCTCATTCACCGCAGCCACTCCAATAAACCAGGGGTGGGGTGTAGACAGAATTGCTCAAAACTCTGGGATGGAACCTGGTATTTCCATTCCATTCATTTGACCACCAAAGAAATGGAGGAAGGGGTCTGCCAGATCATTTTGGCTGTATGAATGATAGCATCTTTTATAGGCAGGGCTACCTTCCCTTCTGCAATGAGCAGGAGATCTTGTGTATATTAACCTCTACAAGCTCCATTTGGCTGTCCAGAGAGGTTGCCATTCTCCTGAGTAATTCCTGATATCCTTCAAAGTCATCTGGTACTATGCCCCAGGATGATGTCTCTGGTATCAGGGCCTCAACATGACAAAGAAGAGATGTGAAATGGAGGCAAGAGAAATGACTCTCTGAGTTGGTCTTCCAGTACTGGTACCAGCTGAAATGGCAGATGTTCCAGAGCCAGCAGTGGTGAGCTGAGTACACGGGCATCAGAAGTCTGATTGGTACGAACTGTTACCAGCCTCTCTGAGTTGATAGGAAAAGATCTAGTCATATAAGGCAGTGTACAGGTGGGTGCTGGAGGCATCTCACAAGGGAACCAATAGGGCTATTGGGGACTGATAGTGTACCAGGCTCCTGGCTTGTGTGGCCCATGAGTTCCAATTTCTGGACAAATTCTTCTCAAAGACATGCAATGAGGGCAATGACATGAGTGAGCCCTAGGCTATCAATACTAGGGAATATGAGAGTCATCTTCAGAGTCTGATCACAATTCTGAGTACCCAGAGAACCAGGGTGGTGCAGGGCTGAGGGGGTCCTTGAAGATCTTGAACAGTACCTATGCCATGAGCATATTACCGGGGACAGCATGGACATTTTCCTGACTGTCAGTAACATGTGGCGTGGGGGATCTGTAGCCGGTCCTGTGGAAGGGGATAGTACCAACTCAGAGGAAGTTGGTGCCATGGTCAAGCAACCCAGTGCAGCTGATCTAGAAGGCTACTTTAGTTGCCAGATAAGATTCTTCACCCTGAGGAAAACCCGATAGCAGTACTAACAGGTATATTAAGTCTCCACCCACGGTGTAAACCTGTGGTGTAATAGGTACCAATAGGGCTGCTGACTTGCAGTGATCAGGAACGACTGCTCTGTTGGCATCAAAGAAGTAGCCAGACTCGACAGTCCCTGAGTGGGCACCAGAGTCAATGATTAAGGTCTCTCTGAATGAGTCAGTACCAGCAAGCAGTAAGCCGAAGAGCATGCTTTACTTTTGTTACCTGATGGATCCTCTGTGGAATGGGTCTGTGACCCAGAGACTTCTTGGTGCCAACTGGCGGAAGGCACAGGAGGCGCACAGGGAACTTTCAGGGATCCTCTGCATCAGACATATGCATAATATACTCCTGAGGGAATTCTGCACCAAAATATTAAAAATTCTGCAGAATTCTGCATATTTTATTTGTCAAAATAACACAATATAATCATGCTGTTTTCAATTATTTTGGTAGTTTATGTCAATACAATACAGACAACAAAAAAAGATTCAGGAAATATTTTTTGACAAATAGATTCCTTACTAGGCATATTATCACATCTATATGGCTCCACAGAGCAGATGACAATACTAATATTTCCATGTATGTTAAGCAAAGAAGACTCTAAGGGTATGCCTACACAGCAAAGAAAAAACATGGTGGCCTATGCTAGCTGACTCAGGCTTGTGGGGCTCAGGCTGCTGGGACTGTGGGACTTTCGGCCTAAGACTAGAGCTTTAGCTCTGGGACCCTCCCACACTGCAGTCTGGGTTCCAGTCTTAGAGCCTGGGTTCCAGTCCCAGTCCACAAGTCTACACAGCAGTGAATCATCGCTGCAGCCCAAATCCTGCAACCCTGAGTTGGCTGGGACAGGCCAGCCATGTGTTTTTCTTTGCCGTGTAAACATACCCTAAAGGGTGGCATATCCTTAGGAGTGAAGTTAGGCCATGATCTGGCACAGCACTTAAATATGTGCATAAAGTTCAGCACCTGAGTAACCCCATTGAAACTAATATTTTACCAGATTGGGGGGGGGTCTCAGTGACTGGCATGACTAAGTAATACTCAGCATGTCACTATACAGTCACTGGACTAGAATTGAAATTGTTGCAGATAATAGATTAGAAAAGCAACAGGAGAGGAGAGTGGAGAGGGTGGGACTTGGTGAGGGAGTCTGAGGGGGCATCTGGATGCAGGGGGTGGGGGTTGGCAGGGAATTGGATGTGTGTTGGGGGTGGAGTTGGATGCATGTGTGTTGAGTGGCCAATAGCACAGCTCCCTGTACAGTGACCCCTTCTCCCTGTGGCTGGGGAGTGATGGGGACAGAAAGTGGAGGGTGCAGGTGTGGAGCTTCCTGCAGCTGGGGGAGGTTCCCAGGGGTGGGTCTGACTCAGCCTCAGGAGGGCCCATGCAAAGGAAGAGGAAGTCCCATCCTCCCCAGCCCATCTGGAACTAGCAGCTGAAGCCTGGCACACAGTAGCAGCCATTGGCCGGGTCGTCCTCAGCCCTGACCCCCCCCCCCAGAGTCCTGGAGCACTGCAATAGCAAGCAAGAGGGACAGAGTCTTACACTCATGCCCAGCCCCACCCCACCCTGAGTCAGTGATTTACATCTCCCCCGGCAGCTCCGGACACTTGGACCAGATGCGCCTGGTTGGGACCGCTGCCCAGAAGGAGCCTGTGAATCAGTTATTCTCTCAAGAAAGAGTAAAACCTGTGGAGGACATGAATTTTGCACTTGTGCAGTGGCACAAAGTTCCCCCAGGAGTAATAATTGTCCACCAATGGGTAGCATGTGAGGTCTCTAATGAGAACCAATAAGTCAACGATCATCATAATCACTGTGAAATGTATTTATGGACAATATTTAAGTAATTGTGTATCTATATGAAAAAGTATGTTCTTAAGGTATGGGAGGTAAGGCAGATCACTAAGAGGTCACTGACCTCGGACATGTTCCTTTCAGGCAGATGGTAATGGACATGTATCTCTCTGGCTATGTGTATATTCTGTCAGGGCTGGCTCCAGGCCACAGCGCGCCAAGCGCGTGCTTGGGGCAGCACGCCGCAGGGGGCGCTCTGCCGGTTGCTGAGAGGGCAGCAGGCGGTTCTGGTGGAGCTGCCGCAGGCGTGGCTGCAGACGGTCCGCTGGTCCCGCGGCTCCAGTGGACCTCCCGCAGACACGCCTGCGGCAGCTACACCAGAGCCATGGGACCAGCTGACCGTCCGCAGAAACACCTGCGGGAGGTCCACCAGAGCCGCAGGATTGGCAAGGGGCAGAGCACCCCCCGCGAAGTGCCACTGTGCTTTGGGCAGCGAAATTGCTAGAGCCGGCCCTGTATTCTGTACTGTATGCCTTACAATGGATGCCTGTTTGCAGACTAAGCCAGATATCAGTCAAAAAATTGGGAAATCTACAAGAGAGAAAACCTATAGGAAAAAAACACTCAGCTGGGGGGTGTCCTGTTTATGATTAAGATTAGTCTGCTGTATCAGGGCATGCAAAGAAACACACAGGATCCTTCACTAAGAAGGCAACCTAACAGCATGTTTGTCTTATGAAAAGGGGGTCACAGCCAGCCTTTTTGTAAAGCACTGGTGAGCAATCTTTTATTAGACATGAAAGTATCCTGTTAATAAAGTCTAGGCTCTAGAATGCATAATGATTTGATTTGATGGATAACCATTTGTTTCCAATACTTCTATGTGCTATTACTTGAATCTCTATGCTATGTTAAATACATTTATACTTGATTTCCCCATAAACACATCTAAGTGCTATGTGTTAAACAGAGTGGTGATCTGGGGTGGAACTGGTCAGCTGGGGTGTACTGTTTCTTTGGAAGCAGCGTATCTGTGAATAATATGAACGTCCAGTGGAACAGGGGCTGGATCCTCTTGGAAGACATTCGGAGGTCTCAGCAGTTGTAATCTGCCTGTCACTAACATGCAGAGAGACAGCAGGGCCTGCAAAGGCCTACAGGGGAGTGTTTGTGTTAACTGCGGCCACTGGAGTTGGAAAGCTGACCTCCTGGCAGGCACAGACAAGGTTTTCTCATGGTAAGGGGGAGTGGTATGAATTGCCTTGCGCCTTTGGGTACCCCAGGAAACTTCACAGATACTCACACCCTAGACTTTGAGGAACCGAATGCCGACTTCTGTATGCATTTTTGAAGCCAGCCTACGAAAGGTTTAAACTCTGGGGACCTTGGCATAGGTTTCCCAGTACCAGGCAGGGTCTAGAGACCCACAATAATGAAAAAATCCCAAAAGAAGGGCCAAATAAAAAGAAATAAACATAGAACTATAAAATTAATAAAGAAAAAAATAGAAGTCCAAAGACTTTTGAGCAGCTCTAGGTAGATCAAGTATTTGTTCACAAAGAACACAAATGCTCTGATGACAGACGGAAAGAAGGAACTGAAGGATGGACTCAGACCTTTATACTCTCACTTGCAGCACAAGGAGCTTGGCAATGAGCGGTGCTGCCCTTTTAGGTACCATCAGAGAAAACTCTCCAGCACTGGTCCTCAAGGCACACACTCAACTACAGTGTTAAGGACATATGCAAGCAATCAAAGAACACCTCAATTTAATGATGGCTCCCCAATGTCAACTACTTTCTAAAATGTGTCAGTTAGCCAGTTTTTGATCTATTTAATGTGTGCTAAATTTTAATAAGAATGTCGTGCAGTATTAAGTCAAATTCCTTACAAAAGTCTAAGTATATTACATCTATGCAGTTACCTTATCAACCAAATTTGTAATCTCATCAACGAATGAAATCAGGATTATTTGACAAGACTTATTTTTCATATAATGATGTTGACTGGCAATAATTCTATACCTAGCCTTTAATTCTTTATCAATTTAATACCACCTCAGCTTTTCCCTTTTTTTTTCTTTTTTTTGGGTGGGGGGTCTAGGACTGATCTCTGGCTACTATGCAGAGAGTCATCAGTCTTTAAACTGAAGAATTCATGACCTTCACAAGGCAAGTCTTCCAAAACTAATATATATTTCTCTGAGCAAGCCCAAAGGGCAGTTTTGCAGAAGGTCACTGAAACTCTGCAGCACTGATGGGGAACATCCCACAAGATTAAACACACAGAGACCAACCCAGACCATTGCTTTCTCTGTACATGTAGAGGGGGCAGTTGAGTTAAAAGTGCCCTATCACAGCAAAAAACTGTTAGTTACCTGTACAATAACTGCTGTTCTTTGAGATGTTAATGCAGATCTGTATTAAACTCTGCATGTGGTGCCAATCTTGCTACCAATGGTGATCCCTTGGAAGACTCAACAACTTTCGAGAGCAATACTGAGAAGGCGAGGGAGAGGAGGAAGATGTCTCCAAGCCTAACCCTGAGGAACCTCCAGAGTAGTCCATAGGCAATGAAGGAGCCACCAGTCCAACAAACATTCAGCCTTATCCAAAGTTCAGCTTACAGGATGCATCGGTACTGACAACAGTAAAGCAGTTGGTGCTTTAACCAGTGGTGAGCTGGAGTCGGTTCCCACTAGTTCGCAGGAACCAGTTGTTAAATTTAGAAGCCCTTTTAGAACCAGCTGTTTCATGAGGGACAACTGGTTCGAAAAGGGCTTTTAAATTTAACTAAAGCCCCAGCAGCTCCCTGCCCTTTCCCCGACCCCAGCTCACCTCACTCAGCCTCTGCCTCCTCTCCTGAATGCTCCCCCAGCTTCTCCTCCCCCTCCCCGGCTTCCCGCCAATCAGCTGTTCGCGCGGGAAGCCTGGGAGGGCTGAGAAGGAAGCAGCGGCTTCCTGCAGGTGAGCTGGGGCAGGAGGGCGGGGGCGCGAGGAGGGATCCAGGCACCGCACGGCTCCAGCCTGGCCCCTGACCCCATCCCCAGCCGATGTGGCTCCGAACCGGTCCCGACCTCAGCTGGCCAGGCGGGCGGCGCGGCTCCGGCCCAGTCCCGATCTCAGCCAGGCGGCGCGGCTCCGGCTTAGACCCGATTTCGGCCGGCTGGGCGGTGCGGCTCCGGCCCAGCCTGGCCCTGGGCCCAGATAGCCAAGAGGCACGGCTCCGACCTGGTCCCGGTCCCGGACAGCTGGGCACCTCGACTCCGGCCCTGGCCAAGTGCCCCGGCCCTGGTCCCAATTCTGGCTGAGCGGCCCAGCCTGGCCCCGGCCCCGGCCCCGGCCCAGCCCCTACCTCCAGGCAGCGCGGTAAGGGAGCAGGGAGCAGGGAGAGGGTGTTGGATAGAGGGCAGGGGAGTTGGAGGTGGTGGATTAGTCTCGGGGCAGTCAGAGGGCAGGGAACAGGGGGATTGAATGGGGGCAAGGGCCCCGGGGGGGCAGTCAGGAAGGAGCAGGGGTTGGATGGGGCGGTGGGGGGCAGACAGGGGCAGTCAGGGGACACAGAGAAGGGGTGGTTGGATGGGGCAGGGGTTCCAGTGGGGGGCCATCAGGAATGAGAGGAGGGGTTGGATGGGGCGGCAGGGGGCAGGGAAGGGGGGTGGGGGGGTAGGGGTCCCGGGGGGGACTGTCAAGGAATGTGGGGGGTTGGATGGGGCAGGAGTCCCGGGGGAGCATGACCCCTTTGTGGGGTGAGGAGGAGGGAACCAGTTGTTAATATTTTGACAGCTCATCACTGGCTTTAACCACTAACACAGACCTCATACTCACACTCAGTACTGAAGCAGACATTGGTGCCAAAGTCGAACCTGGCACTGGACCCATAGATGCAGTGTGCACTGGGATCATCACTGGCACGGAAGATAATAGCTGTGTTGACAAGTATCTCAGTAATGAAAAGGCAGGTGACCTCAATTCTGCACCCTGAATTGGAAGAGGTGCAAAAGAGATTCCAATAATAATGGCAGGTCTGCAACCAGTCCAGACAGCACCAAGGACACTGAAGAAGCCTCCACAGCTGATCATTCCTCAATTAGTGGAAGGTCAGGAACAGCCAGACAAAGCAAGTCCGATGCAGCCTTATACACCACTGGTGTGGAAACAGTCAGTGCTGACACTGAAGTTGTTGGTACTGGACTCAGAGGAAGCCCAACGGATGGTACCTGAGTCAATGGTAGAGTCCAGTCATCTCTGCCCTAGAGAGCAAATAGCCCTGCTCTATTGTGCATGCAGGATGAATGATAATCTAAGTCTGCACTCCTGTTGGAAGTCGAGGAGGAATATCTCCCAGTTCAGGTTTAAAACAAATAAAAATAAATTCTTCTTCACGCAGCACACAGTCAAGTTGTGGAACTCCTTACCTGAGGAGGTTGTGAAGGCTAGGATTATAACAGCATTTAAAAGAGAACTGGATAAATTCACGGTGGTTAAGTCCATAAATGACTATTAGCCAGGACAGATAAGGAATGGTGTCCCTAGCCTCCGTTTGTCAGAGGATGGAGATGGATGGCAGGAGAAAGATCACTTGATCATTGCCTGTTAGGTTCACTCCCTCTGGAGCACCTGGCATTGGCCACTGTCAGTAGACAGGATACTGGGCTAGATGGACGTTTGGTCTGACTCGGTACAGCCATTCTTATGTTCTTATGGAATGGCCCCAGTCCTTTTTGTGATAAATTTTTCTAGGAGAACCAGAGGAAGAACTGCTTCTTTTTTTTCTGTGAGGGAGAAGAATATGAATTTGGCCTAATAACAGCCTGTGCCAGCTCAGATGCCCTCTGAGGGGCCTGACAATCTGCAGAGATCGCCAGTGTTGAAACAGGCTTCATGGTCTGCTTCTGAGGGTGTTGCTTCAAATATAAGTCTCTGTCCACCTGTGTTTTCTTTTTGAATGATCCGCAGATGAAGGACTTTTCTTTAATGGGCCCTTCCCAAAGGCACAATAAACATTGACTGTGTGTGTGGGAGGAGGGGCATTATCAGAGCTAACTACCCCACATGATGGACAATGTTTAAATGCTGGCAAGAGCATCACACCAGGCAAAATCCTATCCAACCATTTTGAATAAACTAAACCTATAGACAGCACTAAACTAACTACAACTAACAACTATATAAAAAAAACTCTGTGAAATAGCATAAGGTAAAAATCACACTGAGCATTCCAACTCAAGCCCTGGGCAATGAGGATAGTTGGGGAAATGCTGCTCTTAAATTGCCAGGGGAGGGGCTATGCAGCCAGAAGGCATGAGTGCCACCCCTACAAGTACTGCTAAGCAAAATTCTCTGACTTCTGTGCATTGGGTGTACAGACACCTGAGTGCAGGGCCGGCTTTAGGGCGATTCACCTGATTCCCTCGAATCGGGCCTCACATCCCTAAGAGGACCCCGCAACGTCCCTAAGGATCCTCTGCCAATGTGCTGTCGAAGGCACTGCCAGCCAATAGAGCTGCCGCTGAAGTCCCGCTGCTGTCTTCAGTGCCAGCTCAATCGCTGCCGCAGAAGAAGGACCCTCCATCGCCGCGCCGCCGAAGGCACTGGCAGCCAACTGAGCTGCTGCCGAAGTCCCACTGCTGTCTTCGGCGGCAGCTCTTTCGAATTGGGCCCCGCAGTGCCTAAAGCCGCCCTGCCTGAGTGGAATACACATCTGCAGCCACCTGAAGAACTGATAGTGTTGTGATTTTGCACACTCTTCCACTTGAACTGACTTCTTTTCTATAACAGACGCAGGCTAAGCCAATGAATAGAGTTGTTGGAGAGGAGGAAGCTTCAATAGCTGCTGGAATACAACTGGGACATTCGGGGTTCCCAAGTTGTTCTTAGTGGTTTAGACAAAAAGTTGGAATTCCTCAACCTTAGGCAGGTTATCAAAGCAGTTCTCCAGAAGGAGAGTTGAAGATACTTCTCATTCACCAATGAAGGCAATGACTGGGGATAGTGCAGTATTGGCCACATCCAGCAGGAGTAGCCTAGAAAGGGCAGCGGAGGAGTATGCAGTTGCCTCTGTAGACTGGCACAGTTACCCCAGTAGTGGTCTGAGAAATAAGAAATACTTAACTTGCTCTTCAAACCTGAAGGGGAGGGCACTGACAAAAATTAGAGACCCATTATGACAAGCAATCAGAGTGCTAGTCACAAACAATAGTGAGACCTGATACAAACTCAACTGGATGAAAAGAGGCTAAAATCTAGGCTTTAAGGGTGGTAGCAGGGATGTAAATATGGAGAAACTACCAGGACCTTATCATTCTTCCAAAAGAAATGCATGTGAACAACATTTGCTTTAAAAAATCAGAGATATATTTCAATGTTGCAAAAGGTTATCACTAAGTTTTAAGAATTTAATATTAATTTTAACTAAGAAGTTTCTTACATACGAATAGAAATCAAATTATTAACTGAGCCCAAGTTGTTGTTTTGTGTTGTGAAATAATTCAAAAATCAAATGAAAGTGTATTTGAAATTTCTTCAAAAAATATCATTTTAATTAATTTGGCAAATATGCATACCTTTTTCAACAGCTGCTTAAACATATTCATAACTTCATCAACTTCTTGAAAAAAACTGTCCAATGTCAGAGATGACCAAGTTAATATAGTAAGTCCTTGTCTCAACACAGATTCTACCTAAACAAACAAACCAACAATAAAACAAAACAAAAAATTGTGATAACTAAATATAGAAAAAAATAAATATGTTAGAAATATAACATACAATAGGACTGATGATTATAAAAATGAACAATGGTCCTGTGCACATAACTGAAAGAAACAGATGCAAACTAAAAGAATCTATGTTTTGTTATTTCAAGGAAAACTGCACAGATTTACTCAATGTTTATTTAGGTTTTTATGTGTACCACTGCCATATTCACTGCTATGCTGACAATTCTCAAATGTACCTGTCCACCATTGACCTCTCTCTTCCTGGCCAGTCTCACATCTCTTGCTAGTACTCTAACATCTCCTCATGGATGTTACTTCCTTAAACTAAATAAAATCTCAACAGTCCATATTTTCTACTAAACTCTGTTCTTTGCTGCACTTCTCCATCACTGTGGACAGATTCAGATCACACCTCTGAAGCTCCTATGACTCTTCCCTTTCCTTTTTGATCACATCCACTTTCTCACTAAATCTTGTTGCTGCACTCCCTATACTATTTCTAAAATCCTTGCTTTCCTCACCAGCCACATCCCTATATTTTGCCCAAGGTAAACTCAGACTTTCATATCAATCAGGTCATTCAGCTGCCATTTTTCATTCTAAATTTCATCTGACTACAGAAGATGCCACTCTTCACACCTGGGATGTCAGGAGAGTGTTGGCTTTCTATTTGGAAAGGACTAAAGCCTCGAGGACTGTTTGTCTCTTTCATGGCCAGTATTAAAGTGGTCCCTGCTTTGACCCAAAGGCTCTCTGCAAATGGGTTTGTGGTTGTATCCCCTCTTGCTACAAGGCTCTCTCCAAATGGGTTTGTGGCTGTATCCCCTCTTGCTACAAGGCTGCTAATGTCCAGCCTCCTCCTATGGTTATAGCTAAGGCTGGTGGATATGTTCGTGGGTGGCCATACCAAGACGGTGGTAGTGCCATCTGCAAGTACATTCTTGGACCCTATTGACAGTGGTTCTCATATGGAGCTTGCAAGGAGTACTGTGAGATCTCCTCTGACTCACTGTCCAACCCCTCAATAGATAGTGGAGGGGCATGTCATGATTGTGGTGATATCCCCCATGCCTGGCAAAGATTCAGTGCCATGATCTCAGTATGGAGAATTGAAGACTCGGATGCCTCTAGAATGCGGAGGTCTCTGGTCTGACAGAATTCCACCAGTACCAATCATCCCAGTGTCATTGCCAGAGGGGAGAGGAAGCCAGCACCAGTCTCTCCGATGTCAGGTGGACTCTTGTTGCTGACAGTACTGAGGTCTACTCGTGTACCACGAACATCTTTCTAGGTTGTTTGCCCTTATCTTCTGGTGATGACAATTTGGTGCCGTGCAAAAAGGGTCATTGGTCAGATACTGACGGTCACCATGAGGCCACATGGTCTCAATGTCAGCAGTGCTGAGTATATTGAGTGAGATGGCAATTGCTTACAGCTACCCTTAGGCTTGCTGAGGGGACTTCTCACTCTCTTTTTAGTCCCAGACTGCTTCCTTGATCCACTGTCCTTCAAGGTTGAAGGTTGTGGGGGAGTGTAACAGGGTGGTTACCTTCTCCTGCCCTGAGGAGTTTAAAGACAGCCCCGGGAGAGGCCTGTGGCAGGGGCAAAAGCTGCTAGGCTGATTGGGGAAGTAGTCGCAGCTGGGCCACGCCCCAATCAGGCCCCAGCTGGCCTGTATATACGAGGCTGGGAGCCAGGAGCTCAACAGACTCTCTCTGTTTGTAGAGGGAGATGGGCCTGGCTGCAGGGAGCTAGAGACAGGGTACCTCAGTGAAGCAGTGCTGGGGAAAGGCAGAGGAGCCGGAGAGCTCCAGCCTGGAAAGCCCCATGCTGTGGCCTAGCAGAAGGCAAATAGGTACTGGGGGTTGCACAGGGCAGCCCAGGGTAGGCAAAGGCAGCAGGTCCAAACCCAACCTTGCCAGTGATGAGTAGTCTGATACTGCAGTCTGCCCCAGGGTGTGGGGGCTAGACAATGACTGGCAGTAGCTGTATACTGAGGCGAGATGGAGATAGTGGGTGAGGGTTCGCTGGGAAAGGAAGACCCTAAGACTGAGGGGTTACTGCCAGGGAGCAGCGCCCCAGATAACAGGGCACCGGATGCGGGAGAGACGCGGGGGCCAAGTGGTAGCGGGTCACCGGCCTGCAGAGGGTGCTCCTTGCTAGAAAAAGAGCTAATTCCCAAGGACAACCAGCAGGAGGCGCTGAAGGGCTGAGTCCACATCCCTACAGGGAGACTCACAACTGCCAGAAGGTTGAGGTTGACGAGAGGCCTCCATGAAGATAATTTTTTGACACAACTCTCTGTCCTTGTGGGATCTTGGTTGGAGCTGCTGTCAGAGGGAACAATTTTGTTGGATGTGGCCCTCACTGTGGTAGCAGATGCAGTGAGATTGCTTGTCAGTGACTGGGAACACCTCGCTGCAAGTGAAGCATTTCTTGAAGCCTGAGGAGCTGGGGCATACCCTTGGTTGGGGGGAGGGAGTCCCCCTACACCTAGGGTTGATAAAAGAACAAAGTCCTTTCTTTTTCTCTCCCTTTTTTTTAAGGCATTGGCCAAAGGAAAAACAAATGAAGAAAAGAGGCTTTCAGGGAAGTTAAAAATTAGCAACTGTAAAAGAGTTAATGATCTGTGAATGGTCAGCTAAAGCTTTGTCTCTAGCCAATGGCAGTTGAGAAGGAGAGACAGTGCATGTGTGGATCCAACTGACACTGCTACCAAAGTTCTCCAATCATCAGCACAGGAAATCAGACATAACTACAGTGAAGCACCCATAGGGACACTACTCAAATGTTCTGCAAAAACATTGGGGGAGGGATAAACATCAGGGATGGAGAAAAGCTATATAAGATCCTAATAATCAGAGGAGTGAACTTCTGAAACAGCTAGGGTGACCAGATGTCCTGATTTTACAGGACTGTCCCAATATTTGCTTGCTTGTCCCGCATCCTGACTGATGTTCGGTCAGGACACTGGACAAACACGAAATTTTGCCCTCCGCTCCGGCACACAGGCGGAGCCTAGAGAGGCTCTCGCCCCCCTCTGCCCTCAGCCCCACCTCCTCCTTCCCCCATTGGATCCCTCCCCAAAACCCCACCCTGGCCCCACCCTCAGTCCCGCCCCAATGGATCCTTACCCAAATCCCTGCCCTGGCCCCACCTCTTCCCCAAGCACACCGCATTCCTCCTCCCTCCCAGGCTTGCGCTGATCAGCTGTATGGCGGCGCAAGCCTGGAGGGAGGAGGTAGCCCCCAGCACTCACCCTGCAAACTGCTCCAGTCCAGCTTCTCTAGGAAGGTGAGCATGGCATGGCAGATATCCCACAGCGGCCCCCGGTAGAAGGTGAGGCAGGCTGCGCCCATGGCTCACAGAGTGGCCTAGCCCGGGTGAGGAGGGCGGTCAGGAAGTGAGCCAGGCTGCCCCGGGGATCTAGCACAGCACGTGGGCTTGGCAGCTCCGGGCCGGGGCGCACTCAGCTGTTGCGGCCATCAAAAAGTTGGGTGGAGACGGGGCTGTGCTGCCTGTGCAGCGGCGGAACAGGGGGCGCTCCGGCAGCTTTTTTTTTTTTCTCCAACACCCCTCCTCCCCTGCCCCCCATCCCATAGACAAGTCAAAAAACTAAAATAACAGCACTCTGAAGGAATAAAATTACTGAGAATATACGTGCATTGGAGGAAGTACCAAGAAGTAACAACAACAACACAAGTATGGGCTGGGAGGTGAGTGTGTAAGAGAGTGAGTGTGTCAGAGAGTGAGTGAGTGTGTGTGTGTGTGTGTGTGTGTGTGTGTGTGTGTGTGTGTGTGTGTGTGTGTGTGTGTGTGTGTGTGTGAGAGAGAGAGAGAGAGAGAGTGTATGTGTGTGCTGGCTCCTGGAGAAGTCTATGACTAGGGCCCTACCAAATTCATAGTCCATTTTTGTCAATTTCATGGTTACAGGATTTAAAAAATCATAAATTTAATGAATTCAGCTATTTAAATCTGAAATGTCATGGTGTTGTAACTGTAGGGGTCCTGACCCAAAAAGGAGTTGTGGGGCAGTCACAAGGTTATTGTAGGGGGGGTTGTGGTACAGCTACCTTACTTCTACACTGCTGCTGATGGTGGCTCTGCCTTCAGAACTGGGCAGCTGGGGAGTGGTGGCTGCTGGCTGAGAGCCCAGCTGCAAAGGCAGAGCCACAAGCAGCAGCTGCACAGAAGTAAGGATGGCATGGTGTGGCATTGCCACCCTTATTTCTGTGATGCTGCCTGCAGAGCTGGGCCCTCAGTCAACAGCTTCCACTCTCCGGCCACCCAGCTCTGAAGGCAGTGCAGAAATAAGGATGGCAATACCACGACCCCGCTAAAACAACCTTGTGACCCCTGTGCAACTCTCTTTTGGGTCACGATCCCTAATTTGAGAAATGCTAGTCTCCCCGGTGAAATCTGCATAATATAGGGTAAAAGCACATAAAAGACCAGATTTCAAGGTAGGAAGCCAGATTTCATGGTCCGTGACGCACTTTTCATGGCTGTGAATTTGGTAGGACTCCATCTATGAGCTGTCTCTTTAAGGCACTCAACAGACAGTTCAGACCACAGCACCTGCCAGCAGCTCTCCTGCTCTTGAATCCTGTCCTCTAATCCCCCCTCTGTGGAGATGGGGTACATAGGCAGGGGTAACACCCTGACATCAGTGTCCCCCCTCCCCTCTTACTCTGCACAGCAATCAGGAGGGTCCTGATAGCAGCTGGTCAGGAGATCCAAGGCAGAGGGCAGGAGCAATATGGCTGCAGAGCAGCGGGGGTAGGGGGGTAGGGGCACCGGAACACACGCCACCATACACGCCTCTGCTAATCAACTGTGTGGCACTTGATTCACTCCTAGGTGTCTGTGTGATCATGCAGCTTAGAGGGAACACAGCTCACCTGCAATATAAGGGGACTGGACTCAGCGACCCAGGAGGTCCCTTCCAGGCCTACATTCCTATACTGCACATGTACACTGTTTTGGCAGTGTAAACAAGCCTCAAAGTGGAAGTAAGCAATCTTTATACTGCTAGAGTGGTGTACAGTGGCCTGACTGTAAATTAGAATCTGAAGCACTGTGTTATTCACTTGCTAAATCACAACATTACATAATCTGCAGTGGGTCTCTCAGGCATTAGTGTGAATCAGTAAGATTCTGCTATGAAGAATTGTTTAATTTGGAATCTTGGTGTTAAGAAAATTACAAACATTTCTAAGCTACACTAACTTCCAGTATATTCAAATTAAAATATATTTAGTATTACCAACCTTTCTCATTTTCGGTGCCATCAAATTTACAAACACTGTTGGTACTTCCTGACACAAATCTTCATAACATTGCAGAAGATTCTGTTAATAAAAAATGACAAATTCATTAGCAATATTTTTAAAATATTTTTCTTTATTGAAGATTTTCATAGAAGCAAACCAGTAGAAATAAAAACAAATCAATATAATGGACATAAGGAAACAGGTAAATAGTACTAGACATATTCCCCCAGAATATTTCTAAATGCAAAATCTGACATGAACGCTTATAATATTTATTTAATTGTTATCATCAGTGAAAAAGAGCAAGATTGTGTTTTCCTGTATGAGATTGTGAGTGCAAAAGAGAAAGAAAGAAAAAAAGGATACTTCCTACCTCACATATCTAGTCCCTATGCACATGTCCCAGTCAAAATACCAGCCCTTGTGCTTAGAAAACACAAAACACCAGCCCTTACTCAAGACTAGTATCAGAAGTGGCAGCAGCCCCCCCTAATAGGGAGCAGAGAGAGACAGGGCCATGCTCTCACTGAACTAGAGGTCCTAGTTCTTGCATATAATAGTTAAAGTTAAAACTCCCTTCCTGCTATCAATCCAATTTTCAGCAACCTCCCATCCTGTCCCTTATTTTTAACAAAAAACAAACAATCATGAAATTTCACATGCTACATCTCATCCCAAAGGTAGAAGTTTTCTGGCAAGTTTGGAACAAATGTCACAAGAAGTTAGAGCAGCAAAGAATCCTGTGGCACCTTATAGACTAACAGACGTTTGGAGCATGAGCTTTCATGGGTGAATACCCACTTCGTCAGTAGAAGAAGTTAGGGTTTTCCAACATTTAGTTTTCAGAGGTTTTCTGATTGCATTTTTGGCTCACAATATCTCCAAAACAGATTTACAAAAAAATTCCAAGGTGCTTCTCCAAAACACCCTAACAAGTAGAAATGCCTTTGAAAAAGTAAACAAAAAGATTGCAGAGATATTTAAATATCACCAGAATATAAAACACATATATACATTTAAAAAACCCACAAAAATTATAGGCAGATGTATTTTATAACATGTATATACTTGTATCTTTTAAATAATATATATAGTAATGCATGCATCTGTTTATTGCATGTTTTGCAAAGAGTGCATTGCATAGATTGGAGGACCATCAGGTAGGGAACCACTTGTAGTGCAGTCAGATCCAGTCTAGAAGGAGATAAAAAGGGGAAAGTTATACGGGGAATTAGCATGTCTACATGGAAAACAAGAAGAAGGAAGTAAATATGCAGAGATGGGTGGTTGTCTGGGATAGAACAGGGTTCATTTCTGGGAAGCTAGCAAGATCCACCAGGTCCATGCACACTTGCAAGGTCCAATGAAGGTTTGCCAGGTCTGCTGGAGTCCCTAAAACGCCTGCAAGGCATTCTAACACTATACAACCTTAAACATATTTAAGGAAATTCCCAAGCAAAAATATTCGTTAACCCTGAGTTCTGGTTTAAAGAACCAATTGGGTTTTTTCAGCAAAAAAAATTTAAACATTTTAGTTTTCTAAAAGCAACCCACAAATATTAAGAAACTTAAAAATTCCAAAGTAAAGTTCTACTGAACAAAAAAACCTGTAACAAGCACAGACCTGAAAATAAAAGACAGTTACTCACCTTTGTAACTGTTGTTCTTCAAGATGTGTTGCTCATATCCATTCCAGTTAGGTGTGCGCACACTGCATGCACGTTCCTTGGAAGACTTTTTACCCTAGCAACATTCGGTGGGTCAGCTGGGTGCCCCCGGGAGTGGCGCCGCTATGGCACCAGATATATACCCCTGCCGAACCAGCCACCCCTCAGTTCCTTCTTGCCGGCTACTCCGACAGTGGGGAAGGAGGGCAGGTTTGGAATGGATATGAGCAACACATCTCGAAGAACAACAGTTACAAAGGTGAGTAACCGTCTTTTCTTCTTCGAGTGATTGCTCATATCCATTCCAGTTAGGTGATTCCCAAGCCTTACCTAGGCGGTGGGGTCGGAGTGAGATGTGGCAGAATGCAAAACTGCTGAGCCAAAGGCTGCATCATCTCTAGACTGTTGAACGAGAGCATAATGCGAAGCAAAGGTATGGGCTGAGGACCAGGTAGCTGCGCGACATATTTCCTGGATTGGTACATGAACCAGGAAGGCAGCAGATGAAGCCTGAGCCCTGGCAGAATGTGCAGTGAGATGGCCTGAGGGAACATGAGCCAAGTCATAGCAAGTGCGGATGCATGCCATCACCCAAGAGGAGATTCTCTGGGAGGAGACAGGTAGGCCCTTCATTCGGTCAGCCACTGCAACGAAGAGTTGGGGGGATTTATGAAAGGGCTTCGTCCGCTCGATATAAAATGCGAGTGCCTTAACGGACATCTAGGGAGTGCAATTGTTGCTCCCATCGAGATGAGTGTGGCTTCAGGAAGAAGACCGGAAGGAAGATGTCCTGATTGGTATGGAAGGCCGATACCACTTCAGGGAGGAACGCTGGGTGTGGTCGCAACTGCACCTTGTCCTTGTGAAAGACAGTATACGGTGGGTCTACCGTGAGCGCTTGAAGCTCGGAGACTCGTCTAGCCGATGCAATGGCTATGAGGAAAACTGTCTTCCAGGACAAGTATAGCAGCGAGCAATTTGCCAACAGCTCAAATGATGGAGACATAAGTCTGTTTAAGACTAGGTTGAGGTCCCAGGTGGAGCAGGGGGGCGTACTTGGGGGTATAGGCATTCCAGGCCCTTGAGAAATATAGTAACTATAGGGTGCGAGAACACGGAGCAGCCACTCTTTCCCGAGGGAAGGTAGAGATGGCCGCCAAGTGCACCCTCAATGAAGATACCGCCAGGCCTTGCAGCTTAAGAGACCAGAGGTAGTCCAAGATGGTAGGAATCAATACCTCAGTGGGAGTAACATTCTGCGTTCCGCACCAGCAGGAGGAACGCTTCCACTTGGCCAGATAGGTTGACCAAGTGGAAGGCTTCCTGCTACCCAGGAGTACTTGTTGTACTGAAGCAGAGCAACGCAACTCTGACTGGTTTAGCCACGCAGCAGCCACGCCATGAAGTGAAGGGCCTGCAGGTCTGGGTGACGAAGACTGCCGCGGTCCTGAGTTATGAGGTCTGGTGGAGTGGCAGGGTAATTGGATTGGCTATCGACAGGTCGAGCAGCGTGGTGTACCAGTGTTGCCTGGAGCGATCATGATTAGGTACGCTCTGTCTTTGCGGAGTTTTAGCAGGACTTTGTGAACCAGCGGGAACAGTGGGAAGGCATAGAGCAGCCGGTTCTTCCACGGCACTAGGAATCCATCCGAGATCGATCCCGGTGAAAGACCCTGGAAGCAGCAGAACATCTGGCATTTCCTGTTCGCGCGGGAAGAGAACAAGTCTATGTGGGGAAATCCCCACTTCTGGAAAAGCGAATGAATAAGATCCAGGCATATCGACCACTCGTGGCACAGGAAGGACCTCTTCAGTTGATCCGCCAGAGTGTTTCAAACACCTGGGAGAAAGGATGCTACCAGGTCTATCGAGTGGGCTATGCAAAAGTCCCAGAGTCGGATGGTCTCCTGACAAAGGGGGGAAGATTGAGTCTCTCCCTGTTTGTTTATGTAATACATGGCCATTGTGTTGTCTGTAAACACTGAGACACAACGGCCTTGTAAATGTTGCTGGAACGCCTGGCACACCAAGCGGACTGCTTTCAGCTCTCGGACATTTATGTGTAGCGCCAGTTCCTGAGATGACCAGAGGCCTTGAGTACGAAGGCGTCCGAAGTGAGTACCCCAGACGAGAGTTGACGCGTCTGTTGTCAGGGACATTGAGGGTTGGGACGGATGGAACAGCAGCCCTGCACACACCAGGGAGAGAGTCAGCCACCAGTCTAGGGAGCCTAGAATGCTCGGGGGAATGGTGACTATCGTGTCTATTGGGTCTCTGCCCGGGCAATATACCAAGTTGAGCCAAGTTTGGAGAGGACAGAGGCGGAGTCTGGTGTATTTGGTCACGAATGTGCAGGCAGCCATGTGACCTAGGAGACCGAGACAAGTGTGAGCCGAGGTCATCGGGAAATTCTGTAGACCTCGGATGATTGTTGCCATTGCCTGAAACCGCAGCTGTGGTATGTAGGCCTTGGCTAGATTGGAGTCCAGGGTAGCTCATATGAAGTCTAACCTCTGCGTGGGAACCAGAGTGGATTTCTCCATATTGATCCTATTGTGAATAGGTCCTTGACGTTACCCACATGCTGGGTGACTTATGTCTCGGAGGCTCCTCAGATGAGCCAATCGTCCAGATACGGAAAAACGTGTATCCGACATCGGCTATGGCCACACACTTTGTAAATACCCTTGGGGCTGTAGAAAGGCCAAAGGGCAGGACCATAAACTGGAAGTGCTGATGGTCGGCTATGAAGTGAAGGTACCTCCTGTGCGGAGGAAAAATGGTGATGTGAAGTACCTGCCGAGCACACTTTGCAGCCGAGCAGGTCCATTCGCCTAGCCTCTTTCGACTTCAGGGCTGGTGCCTGTTGACCATGGCGCTCCCTCTCATTAAAGGACTGAACGACTAGTGAGCAGAGAGGAGGATGGACATACAAATACTCGTACTCCCTAGAGGGTACCATGTATTTATGCTCGACTCCCCTGGACGCAGGAGGGATAGAGGCCAGAGATTGCCATATAGTGTTGGCATTGGCTTGGATGGTCCAGATAAATGGTAGAGCCACTCTGGTGGGGGTATCCGCCGACAGAATGCTCACTACCGGGTCCTCTACCTCTGGGACCTCGTCCACCTGGAGGTTCATATTGAGTGCTACCCTCGTGAGGAGGTCCTGATGGGCTCTCAGGTCGATTGGAGGAGGGCCCGAGGAGGATGTTCCTGCCACCGCCTCATCTGGAGAAGAGGAAGAGGAAATGCCGGGGACGAGCGGGTCCTGTGTGGCCTCTTGCTCTTGGGCAGCCTCCTGCTCCAGTGGGACCAGGGAGTCCAGTGGGTGGACTGGTGCTTCCTCCGTACCCGTCGAAGGGGGACGGCTAGCTGTAGCCTCTGGCACTCGGTGCTCTGATGGGGCAGAGCGAGACGGAACTACTGGAGCACTTTGGGCCTGGTGGTACACCCAAGGTGTCCAGAAGGACCACTGATGTGGGCCTTGGTCCTGGGTCTGGACCTCTTAAAAGACTCCAGTGGGCACATCAGAATCGCGGTCCTGAGCATAAGAGCTGTCCGCATAGGACGACACTGAAGTGTGTCTGGATGGCCATGGAGGAGCGGAGAAGCCCTGGGCAGAGTTTCTGTCTCTAGCAGACCTTGCTCTACTTGGCACCGGAGACTGGTACCAGGAGGCATACCGGTACCGGGAACGAGATCGGGACCTGCAACCGGAGTGGTGCCAGGAGGTCAACCGAGATCTCGAGGCTCGACGTCAGGAGCGGCTACAGGAGTCACGGTGCCTAGAGCGGTGCCAGGAGCTGGAACAGTGCCGAGAGTAGTGGGCCGGTGAATGGGATACCGACCGGTGCCGCGAGTGCCACCGGTACCGAGGAGGAGAATGGTGCCGGGACTGCGAGCGGTGTCAGGAGCAGGAGCGCCGTCTGGATCTAGAGTGTCTGCGGGACCGTGAACGTGAACGGTGCCGGTCCGCTGTGCCGACAGAAGGTGGTCTTATCAAGGCTGGCTTGCCTATAGACTGTATTACCCGCACTGGCGGTGCCGGGGGTAGAGGCAGCGCCGACTCTGTCATGGTAATCAGATCCCTCGCCGTTGAGAACATCTCCGGCGTGGATGGGATAGTAAGCTCTACAGCGGCTCACACTGGGGAGCTAACAGGCGCCGGACTCGATGGCCCCTGTGGGACCGGAATCGACGGTGCCGACGTCATCGGTGCCGCGGCAGGTGTCGGCGCCGGGCAATCCAACTTAGACAAGCTCTCTGGCTGTGGTGCAGGCGGCACAGAAGCAGCAGGAGTCTTAGTCTTTCTCAACCTCGGGGAGAGGGAGCAGCGTGGAGCCGACTTCGGTGCTGGCAACAGCCGGTGCCAAGAGGCCTTGGCAGTACCGGCGTGGTCCAGTGCCAAGGAGGTGCTTCTGCCTGCTGATTGACCAGCGCTCGGTGCCAAAGGCGGAGGGGTGAGAGCCGCCTCCATGAGGAGCTGTTTAAGTCTGAAGTCCCGCTCCTTTTTTGTTCATGGTTTGAAAGCCTAAATGTGACACTTGCTGTCAGGTGCGATTCCCCGAAGGCACTTCAGACAGGAGTCGTGTGGATCTCCTGTCAGCATCAGCTTGCGACAGGCCGAGCACGGTTTGAAACCTGGTGAACCGGGCATGGGCCCCGGCATCGGGTGCGGGGAAGAGGCTAATCCCTGAACCCCTCTTAACTATATTACACTAACTATGCTATAAACAGATAAACGAAGTATAACTACAAAAAAAGTTTACAGCTATGTACACAATAATGAACAAGAGAACTATGAGTAGCTAGGGAAGTGGAGGTCAGCTAAGCCGCACTCCACTGTTCCAACGACCGACATGGGCGGTAAGAAGGAACTGAGGGGTGGCTGGGTCGGCAGGGGTATATATCCGGTGCCATAGCGCGCCACTCCAGGGGACGCCCAGCCGACCCACAGAGTGTTGCTAGGCTAAAAAGTCTTCCAACGAACGTGCACACGGCGCGCGCACACCTAACTGGAATGGATATGAGCAATCACTCAAAGAAGAACCTGAAATTTAGGACAACTTTATTCATCTATCATACAGGTTAATTAAGATTAAGATATTAGGATCTAATTCAGCATTATGTTACTTCAGTTTTACACCAGTGCAACTCCATTCTGGATTGTTTTTTAATAGAGTTGGACTGACTTAAATCTGTTGTAATGCAGTACCAAATCTGTGAAAACTAGCCTGGGATATCTGGCCCCAGTATAAAGACGAACCGCTGATGCTGCACAGCCAGAATACAGACTCCAGCATTACTCCCCTCAGGTCTATTACCAGCACTGGGGGCATGACCAATAAAAAGAGAGAGGAAGAATGATTTTAAGGTGCTAGACTGAATTTGGGAGAACTCCATAGTGTAAATCAGAACTCTTAATATTAATGTTATGCGGAGGCTTGGAAGGATTCAATTTTTATCAGTAAGTGTCGACTTTAAAATATGCATATGAACTGAAAAAAAATTTCCATTGATAATAATTAAAATGTACAGATATACAAAGTAAGAAAAATGCTGCTTGAGAACTTATTAGAGTTTGCTACTGTACAAATGATTATAAAGCTTTCCAGATTGTATTGCATAATCCACAGTACAGTAGTGCTCTGAAAATTCAAATAAAGATGCCAAGGGCTAGTGCACCATGGACCAACACTGAAAAAATTGGGCCCAAGATCAGAATTAAGGTAAGAAAGATCAGGGAGCTACAACCAAAATAGAGGAGAGGAAGAAAGAGGCTCTGAAAAATTGCCATGAATAAATATAAATTCTCCCTCCTACTTGTGTGTCCCACCAAATCCATTCTGTCTATATAAAATTATATGATCCACAATCTTACCACTCACACAAGCAGACAAAACCTTCCGGAAAACCAAATTTCCCCTTAACACAAAAACACCTCAGTTGTCAAACTGTCTTATTCATCAACCTTTTTCCTGAAAATTGGTGATAAAAAATGGGAAACCTTTCTTTGGATTATTTAAAAAAATCTGGCTCTTCTTAATTAACATTACAGTGAAGTCGCATTTTACACAAGGGTTAGGTTCTAAAGTCAGTGCGTAAGGCGAGAATTGCATATAATCAAAATTACCCTTGAAAATCCCTTAAACTGCCCATAAAGTACATGTAGACGGGCCCTTTGTTGCTCGTGGTACAAATTAGCTGGAGACGACTCTTTTGCAAACCCCAGTGCCTTTCATTTCCCTGTCTTTTCCCGCCACCACCTATATACAGCTATATACAGTTCAGTATCAATCAGGTAGCCCCTTGGGGAACAGCTTGCTCTTTCAGCTACCTGAGAGCAACAGGCCCCCACTTCTCACTTTCCTGTTCCTCCCCTTCTACTTCCTTCCTGCCAGCTTTATAGGCCTTCCCCCATCAAGCTCACAGGTGATTCTCTTCTAGCGCTTTAATCAGCCACACCCTGTCAGCTCCAATCACTTCCCCTTACTGGGAGCTGAGCTAGGAGGCTCTGAGCTAACATCGGCTGGGTCAGTGCCTTTTGGCCAGCTCCCTGTTACAGTACAGTATACTGTACATGGTTTTGTGTATACAACCCTGTACAGTAATATGTATAAATGTATAATGTATACAGTAATGTACAGTATATAATAAAGAATACATATGCAAAATATAATTTTACAGTACTGTATTTTTAATTATGGGGGTCGTCAGGGCTTGATGTCAATCCAAGAGACAGAGGTGACAGAGAGCTTGGGTGACGGAGAGCGAGTTGTAGACGAAGTGGTTGGCTCTGGTTCAGCTCGAGAAGTTGATTGCGTAGGCTCATCTGCTGCTGGTTGTTTTTCGTTGAAAAACATGGTGATCGTCAACTATCACCATTGTCTCTTGAGGTGCTCAAACATTTCTTGAAATGGTCTCAAATCGTCCGTAATACTGCACGTGATTTTGAGGCTTCGTTCCATAGAGGGATTGTATTCAGAAATTAAATCAGTCAAGTGTTTCGCTGCTTGGAACACTTCAGCAAATTTATGAAGATTCCAACTTGCTGGCTCTTCCTGTTCATCGTCATCATCTTTATCTTCTGCAGACGATTTTATCAGTTCCTCTAACTCTTCTCTAGTCAATGTTTCTCTATGGCTCTCAATTAATTCTTCCACTTCTTCCTCAAGGATGTCGACGAAGCCATCACCACCCACTTGCCTGGCCAACTGAACAATGCATTTCACTTCTCTGTCAATGGTCGGGAAACTCTTAAAATCATTCACACGTTCTTTCCATAGGTTTCGCCAACATGCATTGACTGTTTCAAGCTTGATTGCATCCACTGCCTGTTTAATTTAAGTGATGCAACTTTGGCTGGCTTTGAATTCCTTCTCATCAGAAGGGTGTCCGTCTTCAGCAGGAGGTTTGAACTGCACATAGAGGCTAAGAACCTTTTCTCACAACTTTTTGCCATCGATAGGCATACGTTTACAGTTCATGTCTTCCAGCCACAAGTTTAATGCCTTTTGTCTTCACTGAAGTCTTATCATGCACCTGGCTCATCACCTTAGCAGTTATTGGAGCACTTGCTGCCACGGCTTGATGAATTTCTCTCTCTCGAATCTTGATAGCACGGATGCTAGATTAGTTGTGGCCATATTTTCGTGCCACACTGGAGACCGACATACCATCTCTCAATAAGTCCAACAAAGCCAGTTTTTCCTTCAGCGTTGGAACAGATCGCTGTTTCTTCGGTTGAATTAGTTGGTTTGCGTTTAGGGGTCATGTTGTATGAAAAATGTATCTTTAAACACTAGAATCACACACAGCGCGGCAAGATGCTCACGCTATGAGAGGCCCGTGGGAACTGAGACCAACTGAGGGAACAGCAGATTCACATTTCCCATCTCACGCTCACTCCTGGGCATACGCTCATTTTGTGGAATGGTGGATGGAATTGCCCGCACTATTTACAGGTATCGTGTTGTTTTTCTTTTTTTTTGCTGAGCACATATAGTTGAATTCGCGTAAGTTAAATGCGCGTATGATGCGACTCACCTGTACTGACATAGAGTCAAGACTCAAAATGTGGTATTAAAAGACCAGTATGCAGAGTATGGCACTATAGTCTAGGCAATATTAATTATTTCTTTTAAAAAGAAATGGTGGGTTTTTAAACTTACCTCCAAATACAATTTGTTTGCCTTTAGAGTATTTTCTATTTTTACTACCCTCTTTGCTTGCTCTGGTACTTCAAGACCCATCTTTATCATACACTTAGTTTCTCGGACAATCTCCAGAATTTTGGGATCAAAATTAACAAGCAACTTCCCAGTTTCAGGATGACGTACCAGTAGTGTAGCTTGTAATGCTGCAAGTAAATTAAAGTATATTTTTAAAAAATATTCATAAACTATTGAGTGTTTCTATTGTATAATGAGTCCTTACTCAACTTTTGAGAAAATGTGAATGATTGGGCATGAGGCAATTATGGGTTCAATCCTGCAAGGATGTAAGCACTTTTAGGAGCTGCTCAATTTCTTGCAGGAACAAGTTCAAGAAGAAGATAATACTGAGACAGGAAGATTAAGGAAAAACAAAGCCAAATAAAACCCAAAATGTAAGGCTAGAAAAATGCTAAAATCCAATCCTTCAATCAGACCATACATGTGGGCACTTTTTCCCATAAGGAGTTCTGTTGGCTTCAAGGGGGCTCCATGTGAGCACAAAATTCTACTTGCATGGACCTATTTTCAGAGTTAAAGCCCAGTGGTTCATCCTATTTTCTGTCTCTCATAGCAGACTGTACAATCAAAGTTGATGATAGGGTGATCTTCAGTCCAGCAGACAAAGGCATAACAAGAACAATGACTGGAAGTTGAAGCTAAATAAATTCAGACAAGAAATATGGAACAATGTTTTAACGATGAGGTAGTTAAACACTGGAACAGCTTACCAGGAACAGCTTACACTGGAAATATTTAAATCAAGATTGGATGTTTTTTCTAAAATGCTCTAGTTCAAGCACAACTTTTGGACTGGAAGCAGAAATTAATATAGGAAGGCGCTATTGCTTGCGCTATGCAGGAGATCAGACTAGATCAGCGGTTCTCAAACTGTGGGTCAGGACCCCAAAGTGGGTCATGACCCTGTTTTAATGGGGTCACCAGGGCTGACATTAGACTTACTTGGGGTCCAAAGCTGAAGCCCAAGACCCACTATCCAGGTCCAAAGACAAAGACGAGCCACACCATTCAGGGCCAAAGCCCAAGGGCTTCAGCCCTGGGTGGCGGGGCTCAAGTTACAGGCCCCCTGCCTGAAGCTGAAGCCTTTGGGCTTCAGCTTTGCTCACACCCAGGGTTGTGGGGCTCGGGCATTGGCTTTGCCCTGCCTGGGGCGGTGGGGCTCAGGACGGCTCAGGCTTTGGTCCCCCTTTCTGGGGTCATGATGTAATTTTTGTTGTCAAAAGGAAGTCATGGTGCAATGAAGATTGAGAACACTTGGGCTAGATGATCACAATGATCCCGTCTAGGCTTAAAAGATATCACTATGAATCAGGGCACCTCAACATGGTTTAGAGGCATTTAAGGTATGTTGAGGTACCCTGATTCATAGTCATATATTTAAACACAGTTATCTGTTGCTTTCAAGTTGCACCATATCTATAATATGGTTGTAAGCTTTTCAGAGCAGGGACTATTTGGTTAAGCATGTGCTTAACCCTTTGTAAGATCAGGGCCTTCCACTGTAATCTCTTCAGAGATGGACTGGTTTGTTTTTGGTGCCTAACACACTTTTGAAGCTCAGTGAACAAACAAATTAATAATAATTAATGTTTTAATTGCTAAAAAGTCATGTTATCTTATATCTGGGAGATTTTCTTTTTCTTTTATATATTACTACTTTAGCAAGTTGTACTATACTTCTTATTCAATATAACCTACATAACTAAAAATGTAATGTAATATCAAGATAATTGTGCTTTACAAATAAATCAATCATTGGCCCCATCCAGCAAGTAGTTCCATAATGCAAACCCCTTTACCCACAAAGTCATTCAGATGGAGGGGTCTGTGCTATCATGTATACTTGCAGAAGCAGGACTATAATTTGCATTTTAAAGTCTAAAATATTTTTAAAAATTTAAGTTGATTTTCTATAAATCTAGCAGTTGTCAACAACACATTAGAACAAATTGCAATAAAACATTATAACAGGCAGAACAAGGCTGATGTGAAAAACTTACACACATTTATTAGAAGTCTAACATACCTAACTACTCACCATATTGTAGCTGAGAAATTTCCTTCACCCAAGCCATGTGATAGAGTACCTCAAATTCCACCAATACATAGGAAATTTTATTGAATAATCGAACCACTGCTTTACCTTCTGGACTTGTCAAGATATCTGAATTTTTCTATTAAAACATTGCAAATTAAAATTATAAACATATCAAACAGTGTTTCAACTTGATGCCAAATGAAAATTGTTCAAAATTATTTACTATGCATTTTTGAAGCTTTAAATTTCAAATTAAATTTATACTTAAAGCATGCTCTCAAGTATAGTATCATCCAAATATATGGCCTGCTGAAATCAATAGGAGATTGGCCTAAGTAATTAAAAAAAAAAAAAAAACCTCCGCCTTTTTTCTAAATAATACTTTAAAAAGTGACAATTTTACTCTATTGTGCAAAGGACTTATAACTTCTGTTGAAATGGATTCTCAGCACTACTCAGGATTTGGATTAATCTGAATAAAGGAGATTTTTTAGGCTAAACACACACAAATTTCACTTTTATTATTACTTTAAATAATTACATACAAAGCAATTAAATTATGCAAATTATAAATAATTTGGATAACAAAAAATGTCACATACAAAGTTATTAATCAAATATCAAGATGCTGTGGTATTTTTAATTTGATTGAGAAATTTTATTTATATTATTTGAAAACCAAACAGGATAGCACTTTGCTAGATGATGGACAGAGCATCCAGTAAGACCTTTCTTACTGACTGGTCTCACCCTGCCTCATAGGTGCTATTATCTGTAAGGATGAAATATATCTTCAAATGATACTTCATTCAAAGATCTGAAAACATTTACTCAGTTCTCTGAAAACATCTGCTCAGTGTGCAGCAGCAGTTAAAAAGTTAACAGAATGTTAGGAACTATTATGACAGGAATAGATAATAAGACGTATCATAATGCCATTATATAAATCCATAGTACGCTGCACCTTGAATACTACATGTAGTTCTGGTCACCCCACCTCAACAAGATATATTATAATTGGGAAAAGAACAGAGAAGAACAACAAAAATAGTTGGAGGTATGGAACAGCTTCCATATGAGAAGACATAAAAAGACTGGGATTGCACAACTTAGAAAAGAGACAACTAAGGGGGACTATTAGAGGTCTATAAAATCATAAATGGTGTGAAGAAAATGAATGAAGAAGAGTTATTCACATAACACAAGAACCAGAGGTCACCCAGTGAAGTTAACAGGCAGCAAGTTAAAAACAAACAAAAGGAAGTACTTCTTCACACAATGCATGATCAACCTGTGGAACTCATTGCCAGGAGATGTTGTGAAGACCAAAAGTATAACTGGGTTAAATAAAGAATTAGACAAGTTCCTGGAGGATAGGACCATCAATGGCTATTAGCCAAGATGGTCAGGGACGCAACCCAATGCTCTGGCTGTCTTTTAGCCTCTGACTGCCAGAAGCTGGGACTGGATGACAAGGGATGGATCACTCAATAATTGCCATGCTCTGTTCATTCCCTGTGAAGCATCTGGTACCAGAAAATGTCAGAAGACAGGATACTAGGCTAGATGGACCATTGGTCTGTCCCAGTATGGCCATTCTTCTGTTCTTATGACTGCATTTCCAATAATTCAATGCCTGCTACCACAATGCTGGAGCACTTGTTTAATACTGAGTCAAATACCACACTACCTGAATCCCCAGAAGTGCTTCTTGCAGAATCAGTGTTTTCCTAGCAATTTCACATGCAAATACTGATGTTGCCTCACACATGAGAAGTGACAAGTTCACAGCCAGAGGTGGTCTTGACACTGGATCACAAGTAAACCAAGTATGGATTGTTTATTAAATCTATAATTTTCCCTCACATAAGTAATGATCAACTTACATAGAAAAAGTTGATTGGTTCACTTATCCGCCGGAAAAGCTGCCGCACCCACAGTATCTTTCCTGCTACAGGGGGCATGTTTCGGGCAAGAGGAGGGTCATCTTTTTGAGCCTGATAAAGCTAAAATAAATTCACTATTAGTAAATGCAAGGATATAAAATTGTTGAAAAATTAAAATGGTTTCCTCTAATATTTCAGATTAATATCTCTTCCCTGGCCAAAACGTAGGGAAATAATGGAGCTGCCAGTAATGGTTTCTTCACTAAAATAATAATATATTCTGAACAGATATAGCTTCTAAATGGAATTAAATGTCTAAATTGCTAGGAGAAATGGCTGGGGGCCTTCCTCCATGGGTTCGCTGGAGTGGGACCCAGTGGGGCCCCTGCTGCTGGCCAAACTCATGAAGGTGGGGCCTGAAGACGATCCAGAGGCCTTTCCTGAAACTTTTGAATGGGTGGCGAGAGCAGCACACTGGTCACTGTAGCAATAGCCAGACTTACCCCACACTTGACCAGGACAACAGAGGCTGCCTATTGTGTATTAGACCCAGTGACGGCATGGGATTATGCCCAAGTCAAAGCAGCCATTTTAGACTCGTTGGATATCCCAGAAATATTCCACCAGCAATTTCATGAGGAATGATATTCCTCAGGGGCCTAGGAACTGCAGGACTTGTGCCAGCAGTGTCTAAAACCCAAGACAAGGACAGGGTTTCTACTGGCCTGAAGAAGAGCTCCTCCTGAGTTCTCCCTCACAAGAGTTCATGAGGTCCACTTCACATCAACAAGCCAGGTGAGACCAAATATATTACCACCCTAGATCTTACAAAGGGATACTGGCAAATCCCACTAACTCTGGAGTCTCGAGAAAAAACAGTCTTCCCCTCCACACACACAGCCTACATCAGTTTCAGACCATGCTGCTTTGGCTACATGGGGCCCCACCACTGTTCCAATGTCTAACGGACCAGGTCACCCAGCTAGACAATAGTAATGTCATGGCCTACCTCAATTCTATTGCTTTCTATAGCTAGAACTAGGAGGACACTGTGAAGAAGATACTCCAGTCCCTCAAGGAGAACCCCACAAAATGCTGTATAGGCATAGACAAAACTATTTACCTGGGATATACATTGGGGAATGGACAGATACAACTTCTTATAGACAAGGCACAGGCCTCAAAGGCCTGCCTTGTTGCCACCTCAAAGAAGTATGAGTGTCAGTCCCTGTGGGTCTTGAAGCCGAGTCCGCAGTGGCCCTCTGAATCTTCTTGCTCCAATCCTCCACCCAGCAGCTAACAGACAACATCTGGGACTGGGATTCGTGGAGCCCAACTGGGACACTAGCTCCACCCCCACATTCTGATTAGAAGAGCTCCAATGCTTCTGGATTTAAGCCAGAAAAGGAAACAGGAAGTTGTCTGTACAACTGGGCTTCACCCTGCCACAGACTGCTGGTCTGGTGTTCATCTGCTCCTGCTTTCTGATCCTGACCTTCTGGTATCCTGACTAGGCGTGACTCTTGGTAACTGCCTCCTAGTTCCTGCCCGCCAGTTGGTCCCTTGATTCTGATATCCTGGTATTCCACCCAACCTGATTGCTGGTAATTGGCTTCTGGTCCCTGGACCCATGCCTGACACTAACTGTTAGTTCAGGCCGCCCAGGCCCCAGCCCTGATAACCAGGTTTTGGAACTGGCAGGATCCTATAACTGGTTTGTGCCAAGAATATCATCTACTGCAGCCTCTCTCATCGATCTGTTCAATGACAGCAGCCTGAGAAAGATCTGCTGGATAGAAACTTGTGAGAAGGCCTTTCAGAGCCTAAAGGATCACCTCTGTGGGGAGCTTGCTTTCTAGAGCTCAGACTTCACCAAGAAATTTCTCCTACAAATTGATGCCTCAGAAGTTGAGTTGGGGGCTGTCTCATCCCAGGTGGTCAATGGCAAGGAACTCTCCCTGAGTCACAAACAGTTCCTAAGAGAGAAGGCTTTCTCCGTTATAGAAAAAGAGAGCTAAGCAGTGAAATGGGCAAGACAGTCACTCCAATATTTCCCCTTAAGACTGAGGGGAAAAACAACTGAGGAAAGTTGGCAGTTTTTCAAAGGGACGCTATTAAGGGCCCAAAAGCAAGTTATTCCGATGGTTAGGAAAGATAGAAAATGTGGCAAAAGACCACCTTGGCTTACCCTTGAGATCTTGCGTGACCTACAAAATAAAAAGGCGGCATATAAAAAATGGAAACTAGGTCAGATGACGAAGGATGAATATAGGCAAATAACACAGGAATGCAGAGGCAAGATTAGAAAAGCAAAGGCACAAAATGAACTCAAACTAGCTATGGGAATAAAGGGAAACAAGAAGACTTTTTATCAATACATTAGAAGCAAGAGGAAGACTAAGGACAGGGTAGGCCCACTGCTCAATGAGGAGGGGGTAACAGTAACAAGAGACTTGGAAATGGCAGAGATGCTTAATGACTTCTTTGTTTCGGTCTTCACTGAGAAGTCTGAAGGAATGTCTAGTATAGTGAATGCTTACAGGAAGAGGGTAGGTTTAGAAGAGAAAATAAGGAAAGAGCAAGTAAAAAATCACTTAGAAAAGTTAGATGCCTGCAAGTCACCAGGGCCTGATGAAATGCATCCTAGAATACTCAAGGAGTTAATAGAGGAGGTATCTGAGCCTCTAGCTATTATCTTTGGGAAATCATGGGAGACGGGGGAGATTCCAGAAGACTGGAAGGGGGCAAATATAGTGCCCATCTATAAAAAGGGAAATAAAAACAACCCAGGAAACTACAGACCAGTTAGTTTAACTTCTGTGCCAGGGAAGATAATGGAGCAGGTAATCAAAGAAATCATCTGCAAACACTTGGAAGGTGGTAAGGTGATAGGGAATAGCCAGCATGGATTTGTAAAGAACAAATCATGTCAAACTAATCTGATAGCGTTCTTTGATAGGATAACGAGCCTTGTGGATAAGGGAGAAGCGGTGGATGTGATATACCTAGACTTTAGTAAGGCATTTGATACAGTTTAGCATGATATTCTTATAGATAAGCTAGGAAAGTACAATTTAGATGGGGCTACTATAAGGTGGGTGCATAACTGGCTGGATAACCGTACTCAGAGAGTAGTTGTTAATGGCTCCCAATCCTGCTGGAAAGGTATAACAAGTGGGGTTCCGCAGGGGTCTGTTTTGGGACCGGTTCTGTTCAATATCTTTATCAACAATTTAGATGTTGGCATAGAAAGTACGCTTATTAAGTTTGCGGACGATACCAAACTGGGAGGGATTGCAACTGCTCTGGAGGACAGGGTCAAAATTCAAAATGATCTGGACAAATTGGAGAAATGGTCTGAGGTAAACAGGATGAAGTTCAATAAAGATAAATGCAAAGTGCTCCACTTAGGAAGGAACAATCAGTTTCATACATACAGAATGGGAAGAGACTGTCTAGGAAGGAGTATGGCAGAAAGAGATCTAGGGGTCATAGTGGACCACAAGCTTAATATGAGTGAACAGTGTGATACTGTTGCAAAAAAAGCAAACATGATTCTGGGATGCATTAACAGGTGTGTTGTAAACAAGACACGAGAAGTCATTCTTCCGCTTTACTCTGCGCTGGTTAGGCCTCAACTGGAGTATTGTGTCCAGTTCTTGGCACCACATTTCAAGAAAGATGTGGAGAAATTGGAGAGGGTCCAGAGAAGAGCAACAAGAATGATTAAAGGTCTTGAGAACATGACCTATGAAGGAAGGCTGAAGGAATTGGGTTTGTTTAGTTTGGAAAAGAGAAGACTGAGAGGGGACCTGATAGCAGTTTTCAGGTATCTAAAAGGGTGTCATCAGGAGGAGGGAGAAAACTTGTTCACCTTAGCCTCCAATGATAGAACAAGAAGCAATGGGCTTAAACTGCAGCAAGGGAGATTTAGGTTGGACATTAGGAAAAAGTTCCTAACTGTCAGGGTAGTTAAACACTGGAATAGATTGCCTAGGGAAGTTGTGGAATCTCCATCGCTGGAGATATTTAAGAGTAGGTTAGATAAATGTCTATCAGGGATGGTCTAGACAGTATTTGGTCCTGCCATGAGGGCAGGGGACTGGACTCGATGACCTCTCGAGGTCCCTTCCAGTCCTAGAGTCTATGAGTCTATGAGTCTATGAATATTACCTTCTCAGAAGTAAATTAATCCTTGTCACTGATTACACCCCTGTACGATGGATGCAGGACTACATAAACATACACTAGATACCCTTTAGTTCATGGCAGCAGCATCTACATCGGGGAGTTAGAGCGTGTGGCAAACAGCCAATGCTACTGTGATGGGTCCCATGCTTTTGCTTGGTGAGGTGAGTTAGGGCATGAGCCCTGCCCCTATTCTTGGGCTCCGCTAGTGCCCTGGAGTGGGAGAGGAGAGCAGGGGAGAGACGCAAGTCTGCCCCTTATTCTGCTCCCAGCTCCTTCAGCTTCACAGGCTTCTTACCCTCTTTCCCCTTGGGCAGGGTTTCTCTCAGTCCCCTGTACTGGGGAAGTCCATCTGCCCTGCTTGGGCAGAGTCTCCCTTCCCCAGTACTCTGATTCTCTGGTCAACACCAGTACACGTCCAAACTACAGTCAGCTCTCCTTCCCTCCTCCTATCTGACTGAAGCATGGGGTTTATTAGGTCTTGGGCAAGGCCTTAATAGGCTCCAAGTGCTCTAATTAACCTGCAGTAACCTCGCCTTAGTCCACAGGGAAAAAATGGTTACTTACCTCCCATAACTGTTGTTCTTCGATATGTGTTGCTCATGTCCATTCCAATAGGTGTGCGCACACTGTGTGCACGATTGCCAGAAAGCTTTTCCCCTAGCGGTACCCATCGGGTCAGCTGTGGAGACCCCTAGAGTGGTGCCTTTATGACGGTGTATATATGTCCCTGCTGACCAAGGGATACCAAGACATGTTTAGGAGGGTGGCAGTTAACCTTAACCTCCAGGCAGAGGAGGTTATAGAGGATTCGGATCCAATGGTGGACCTCCTCACTCCCATGGGTCCTTCTAGAGTGGCCTTGCCCCTCGTAAGGACAATTCAGAACACCACGAAAGTGCTCTGGCAAACCCCGGCCTCTATACCACCAAGGTCTAAAGGTGTCAAGAGACACTACTTTGTGCCCCAAAAGGGCCATGAGCACCTTTTTATCCACCCCCAGCCGTGGACTCTGGTGGTGGATGCAGCAAACCACAAGGAGCGGCAAGGACAGCCAGGCCCTGCACCTAAGTCACAGGATGCCAAGAAGCTGGATCTCTTTGGCCGTAAAGTCTATTCAACTGGTAGGCTCCAGCTTCAAGTAGCGAATCAGCAGGCAGTGCTTAGCCAATACACGTTTAATTCCTGGAGCTGCTGAATAAGTTCCAGGAGTTAATTCCGGCCAATTCTCGCAAGGAGTTTGGTTTGCTCCTTGAGGAGGGTAGAATGGTGTCTAGGACCACTCTTCAGGCAGCACTGGATGCGGCAGACTCTGCAGCTCAAACAATGGCCACCACCACTGCAATGAGGCGCAGTGCGTAGCTCCAGGTTTTGGGTATCCCACTGGAGGTCCAGAACACCATACAGGACCTCCCCTTTGACTGAGAGGGCCTGTTCGCTCAAAACAGACACGTGCCTGCATAGCCTAAAGGACTCTTGGCCTACATACCCCAGTGCCTCAGAGAAAGCCCTTTAGACCTCAGCCCCCATCCCGCTTCTACTCTGGGCCTCCTAGACGAGATCCATCAAGGAGAAGGGGCAGGAATAATACAAGACACCCACTGCAGTCCTCCTTGGGCCAAGGCCAGGGTTCAGCCAAACAGCCTCTTGGCCCCAAGTCTAACCACCTCGTCCGGTGAGGAGGAGGAAGAGGTTACTGGGATGGGGTCTTCCTGCCCCTCTGGTTCTCTGGAGGTTGAGTCAGGTATCTCGGAACTCCCCGTGACCAGAGGTTCAGGTGCCACTGATGTCGGTGAAGATGGGGCTGCGCTTGCCTGTGGCAGCTCAGCAGACCTGACTCACGCAGGGTCCTCGGGTGGCCAAGTGATGGCTGATGTCAGTTGTTCCACTGGCCTATGGTACCGGGATCAGTCCCAGGACCAGGAGCAATGGTGGCTCCGTCGGGAGACAGAAGATTCGGCATCTGACTCTGACGAGTATTCTGTACCTGACCACAGGGGAGCGGAACCCGACGGTGCCGACGAGCAGTACTGGGGAGACGGAGATCGGCACTGCAACATCATGAGCTTCCCCCAATGATGAAACAACAGCAGTGCCACCATCAGTGCCGCCATTGGTGTCATGATGGATGTCGGAGCTGCCGACAGTGCTGGGCATGACGACGCAGTCAGTGCCGTCACCGGTGCTACTGGCAGTGCCTGAGTTTGTTAAGCCAGGCCCCACATCTGTGGGGCCGAGTACTGTGCCGTCATGGCAATGAGGTCTCGAGCTGCCTCATATGTATCCTGAGTGGAAGGGAGGTCAAGCTCTCCCTCCAAATCATCCTGGGTAGGGGAGTCCGTTCTTGCCTGACTCAACAGCTCTGCCACTGGGGCCAGAGTCAACGGTGCCAATTCTTGAGGACCAGACCAAAGTCGTCTCACTGGAGTCCCTCCTCGGCTTTTTGCCAGGGGAATGTCCCCTGTCTCATTTCTTTTTCTTATGTGGCACTGGAGACTGCGAACAGTGCCATCTGGTGGCACTGGCCTTGCGGGCTGGGAAACGGTGCCAGTGCTCCCTGGCGGAGCCCTTCCTCAATACCGGGACATCCCACTCCGAGGCCAGTGCACTGCGTACCAAGGATGCTGGTGTTGGCTGTGGCTTTGGCTGAAGGGCTGACTCCATCAGAAGGAGCTTCAGACGATAGTCTTGCTCCCTCTTAGTCCTGGGTCTGAAGCACCTGCAAATAGGGCACTTATCTGTCTGATGGTCCTCCCCTAGGCATTTGAGATAGGCGGTGTGCGCATCCCTTGTGGGCATAGGTTTCGCACACCTCTCGCACACCTTAAACCCATGCAACTGAGGCATACCCCGGCACTGGGGAGAGTAGAACGGGGGAAGCCCCCGAAGTAAGGTAAACTGATCCACAACTATTGACAACTAACTAACGACTATTTACACAAAAACAAGGGAACAACTAGGTAAGACACTTGCATATGCAAGAGACTGAGCTGGTCCAACGACCATCCCAGGCAGTAAGAAGGAACTGAGCAGGCAGCAGGTAGGCAGGGACATATATGCACTGCCATAAAGGTGCCACTCTAGGGGTCTCCACAGCTGACACGACGGGTTCCACTAGGGGAAAAGCTTTTCAGTGATCGTGCACGCAGCGCGCACACACCTGTTGGAATGCACATGAGCAATCACTCGAAGAAGAATAAGGCTCTGATCATCCTGGGACTTATACACCTCCCATCTATCACTCTTCTGCTGCCCTCCAGCTCTGCTGTATCACAAGTGCTACACATTACAGAATTATGCAGTTCACACCCCCGTCGACTGATCTGTGGCACCATGTACACAAACCTTTAATCACATTTTAAATAGGGATTTAGGCACTTAGGCATCTTAATCCCATTGACTGTCAATAGGATTTTGACTCATAACTGCCTAAATCCCTTTTGAAAGTGAGATTTAGGCTACTAAATCAGATAGGCATTGCAATGCTGAGCACAGCACACCTACATACCTTAAAAAAATCCAGGCCTAAATCTAGAATACTACCATGCCTTAAATTTATCTGGGCCCCTTCTGGAGACCAATCTCAGGGAGAATATTCAGATGATGCATTTCCACTATGCTGGGAGTCAAAGAAAGAATATCATATCCCTGATTCTAGAAATGGAGCAGTAAGGAAAGATTTAATTTAAAGACAGTGCTAGGGAAGAGAACAGTACTAACAGAGGCATCATGTCTCAACTTGGTACCAAATGCAATCTCCCTGAGAGTAAAGGGGATTCAGTCTCATTATAAACCCTCATTTCCCAGTACCATATACCAAACCAGTACCAGAGTTGGAAGTGTTAGTATCTGTTCGTAAATATTAACTCTTTTAGTCCTTTTCTTTCTGTATATTTGATTCATTTATATATCCACTATTCTCTAGAATTTTTATGATATTAACAAAGTGTATGTTGAATTGTAAGGCCCCAAACACTGGTCCTTAACTGATAAGTAATCCCATTCAGGAATTCTGTGTGCTAGACTGTATCTAATAATCCATGGCAATTCCATGTCTATAGAACTGTAGATAGTCTTGTTACTGTACATGTTTCCTATTAGAGAATCAATAGGGAAGAATGATTCTGGGGGAAGAAAACCCCCCTGAAAGATATTATCTTGAAGTCCTCTCAGCTGTAAATAATTATGCCTTCACACATAAATCAGGTAAATTGAGAATATATAGAAATTACACCAGAATATATATATATTTTATGGCAAAAAGGTTTTCTTTGTTTAAAAACCCTCTATAATGACACTGGTGTTAGAATTAGTTGAGGGATGAAACTGCACATCCCTCTGGTTGCAGTGAAGAAGAGACACAGACCCAGTTCCTTATCACATCAAATGGTGGTAATGCATCCATTCTTTGTGTGTTTTGTATAGTGCTGTACTAATCTCTGATTAATAATCTTTGATTAAATAATTCCAGTTGAGCCTGTTATTTGACAAACTTGAATAATCATTAAGTCAGAAACACAACAGAACAATACCAGTAAAAAGCATACACTGACCAAATGGGCACTGATAACAAAAATCTCCAATGTCTCTGTAGACAACAGTTTCAATATTTCTGGTTGCGGGGAGTACTACACAGGCAGTCCATGCTCTCTTTTGTGCCAAAGCAGAGAAGGAAGGAAGCCTTGCTCCCTGCATGGCTAAATTACAGATAAGTAAAATCTGGCCCTACTTGATCATATTCCATGTTTTCTAGGGTTCGACAAACTAGGGATGGACTCCCCTACCGCCAATTCTCTACTGGGAAGCTCTTTTTGATTCATAAATAGTTTGCCTTAAAACAATCAAAGAGCTAACCAGTGACACCAATTTAATAGTTATAACCAGTCTGTGTAGTGGATAATAGTTTACTCAATTAGACACTTACAGCCTGATTCTCATTTGCACTACTGTAGCCATGTAAAGGGGCCAGATGTAAATATAAAGTAGGATGTAAATATAATTAAAGCCCTTTTACAATGTCAAAACAGTATAAAGTGGCCTTGTGTAAATGATAATTAGATTTATAAACATCACGTTATACCTAGGCAAAATATATTGGACAGCTAATGTGGTCTTGTGTTTTAATAGCTGATATGTAAAACCAAGGTATGGTTATTGCTAAATGATTATATATTTTCATTTTGCCAACCTATGTAATAATAGTATAATGTTTTGGTGCGTTTTAAATTGCAAAATCTTCATGAGGGAGCATTCCCCCAGATGTGCCTAGAAAAGAAAAGGGTGCCCACATTTAGACAGGATGTTTTCTTTGGTAGGATGCAGGAAGAAGTATAATAAATCAAGACTAATAAAATAGGCTAAAAAATAAACTAGGAACTCTTTAGATTAGAATATATTTAAATATTGGAGATTTTATACTTACACACTATTTGAAATGTCTAATTACACAAAAAAGAATTACCTTTTTAGTAGCTTCAAGTTCTGCTACGTAATGCTGAAGAATAAGTCCAACAGTATGTGCTATGTCCTGCTGAAGACATGGCATATTCAGCTTCTGAAACCTATATTAGATTATAATCAAATTCAAGAAATTAGAGTGATTTCCTTTAAATAATGTTTCTGCAGATCTAATAACGTAGGATGGAACTTTGGTATATATAAAGTTATATGAGCACTATGCAAAAACTAGAGTGTGACAAAAAAAATTGCTCCAAGGATAAATCCTAGCCAAACCTGTCTGAGATTATCATTAAACTAAGAAACAGAGGAATGTTTAAAATATGTTAGAAATCCAGTATTCATCCATGGGCTTTCAAAGTCTGCATGGTCCATAAAGAAACAAATACATTGTACTAGACTAGGTCATTCATTTTTAAATTAACATTACTACTTAAAAATATTTTGTAAGCATAATTTCCATTACCTTTGAAGTAGCTGAACTGAATGTTGTGAAGACAAAATTCTTCCAAAACAAGTATTCATAAATGTCTGTATCTGCACCTAAGACAAATATGAGTATTTCCAGCTATATTAAATTTTATGGATGTGACTAATGACTAGTAATTTACATATTTCTGTATTAATTTACTATAGCTTTCCTACATGTTTAATAAGAGTATTTTATAAAAACTATACCTTCTTAATGTAATAAAAAGATACAGAAAGACCACTATGACAATCTAGAAAGAGAAAACAAGGAAGATCAAGACAAGAAATCATGGCTGTTTCTATGTTGTTTCAAATCATATATATTTGCATGTTCAACATATACATAATTGTCTCTGAATATTTTCTCTTGAGTATTTACTGATACCAGAAATTGTAACAACAGTTACTCCAAAGGTGAGTTATTAATAAAATAGATCTCAACTCCTGGGTCCATGCTCCTAATGTGTGACTGGAAGTGCAACATAGAGTCTTCTGGACCCCAGAACTCAGATCCTGAAGACTGCTAAGACTCAAGGCCCACAAAGCCAAAGCCAAGTTTATTAGCAATAATAACAGCAAAACGAGACATAACCCATACATCCAAACTGAGCTCCCTTATTAAACCCATTACTGCAGTACCTATAAGTCTTATCTACACCAAAACTCTGATAACTTTGTTATATATCATTGGGAGGGCATCCAACCTGCCCTGATCTTAAAGAGATGGCACCCTATCAACGAAGGTAATTCTAGTAGTTGGAATTCTAAAGCCATTAAACCTTCCTAAGGAGAGGCAGAGCAACTCCACTTGCTGTAATAAGCAACAAACCCCTTTAGGTGCTGTGATTGCTCAGCCAACAACATGCAGGGACATACCCAGCAAAATTGCATGAATGCTCTCTAAGCCACTCATGGACTATACAGAGAGACACCAGCAAACTCCCCAACCCTTGCACCCAAGAAATATACCATTTTATGCAGCTCAAGGCCTTCTCTTGAACAATGCAAACTCATTAATTAGTTCACCACTTCATCAAAGGATAGTGAACATGCATCAGCCTTTGTAATCTGAGCAGATTCCTCAAGCACTTTAAATAAACTCACTGGTAAGCATAAAACATTAAAATAAGCTTATTAACAACAGAAAGATAGATTTTGAGTGATTATAAGTGCTAGGTGTAAAGGACAGAGATGGTTACATGAGAAATAAAAAATAAAAAAGTTTAGAATTTAGACTGCTATATTAGACTAAGCAAGGTTTGAATCAAGCAGTTTTTCTATGTGTTCTAAGCAAGTCACACTTATTAATACACAGGCTGAATTCCCTGCTCAGTTTGGGACCAAACTCCACACTTCAAAATCTTTTTCTTCCCAGTGTTTTTGTAGCCTTCAGAGTAGATATGGGAGGGGAAAGGTCTTGGCTGATGTTACAGACTCCAATTTATGCCGCCCAATCCATGCGCATGGAAAGATACTGTCTCAAACATCTTGTCAGGGGTCGTATGTTTTATGTGCCCTGCTGAGACACCAGGCCTCCATTGTCTATGTGCTTCGGTAGGGATCCAGTGGAAGAGTGGGGTCCTTAATGGGCCCATCAACCCCTGGCTGGCTAGTCCTAATGTAAATCTGTCTTGGGGATGTTAGTTGGTCCCTTGTTGCCACCAAAAGGCCAGCTGTGGGCATCTCAGACTCAAAACATATTTCAGTAACACACAGAGCAAAACTTCATAACTTCACATACAATGGTAACACATTATTCAACAAGATAGTAATGTTCAAGAGATCATGACTTCTCAAATGACACCTCACAAAGCACAGTGATTGCACATGTCTATTCTACTTAGGTGACTCCCAATTAGTACTTTGTGGTGGGACTTGGAGTCTACTTAAAAGAGTATTGCAGCACAGCTTTCCCAAAGTCTGAATCAGCTCTGGAGGTAGTGGTGATGGCATAATGCTTGGCAAAAGTATGTACCAAAGACCAAGTTGCTGCTCTACAGATGTCCAATAGAGATTTACTTCTTAAGAAAGCCACTGAAGGAGCCTGGGTTCTCATGGAATGAGCTGAAAGCTTACATGGACGTAAGGTGTTAGCTACCTCATAACCAAGAGATATGCAAGCAGTTATCCAATTAGAAAGTTTTGAGCTGATATTGCCTTCATTCTCTCTGCACAGGATATAAATAGCTGAGGTGAGGTACTAAAGAACTTCATCCCATCCATGTAAAAAGAGAGGACCCATCTGATGTCCAGTGTCTGAAGACACTCTTCATGCCTATTCATGGCAAATATAGTGCCCATCTTTAAAAAAGGGAAGAAGGAGAATCCGGTAAACTACAGACTGGTCAGCCTCAGCTCAGTCCCCGGAAAAATCATGGAGCATGCCCTCAAGGAATCCATTTTGAAACACTTGGTGGAGAGGAAGGTGATCAGGAACAGTCAACATGGATTCACCAAGGGCAAGTCATGCCTGATCAACCTGATTTCCTTCGATGATGAGATAACTGGCTCTGTGAATATGGGGAAAGCGGTGGACCTGATATACCTTGACTTTAGCAAAGCTTTTGATACGGTCTTCCACAGTATTCTTGCCAGCAAGTTAAAAAAGTATGGATTGAATGAATAGACTATAAAGTGGACAGAAAGCTCGCTAGATCATCAGCCTCAACGAGTAGTGATCAACGGCTTGCTGTCTAGTTGGCAGCCAGTATCAAGAGGAGTGCCCCAGAGGTCTGTCCTGGGGCCGGTTTTGTTCAACATCTTCATTAATGATCTGGATGATGAGATGGATTGCACCCTCAGCAAGTTTGCAGATGACACTAAGCTGAGGGGAGAGGTAGATACGTTGGAGGGTAGGGGTAGTGTCCAGAGTGACCAAGACAAATTGGAGGATTGGGCCAAAAGAAATCCGATGAGGTTCAACAAGGACAAGTGCAGAGTCCTGGACTTCTGACAGAAGAATCCCATGCACTGCTACTGGCTGGGGACTGACTGGCTAAGCAGCAGTTCTGCAGAAAAGGACTGGGGATTACAGTGGACGAGAAGCTGGATATGAGTCAACAGTGTGCCCTTATTGCCAAGAAGGCTAATGGCATATTGGGCCGCATTAGTAAGAGCACTGCCAGCAGATCGAGGGAAGTTATTATTCCCCTCTATTCAGCACTGGTGAGGCCACATCTGGAGTATTGTGTCCAGTTTTGGGGCCCCTACTACAGAAGGGATATGGACAAATTGGAGGGAGTCCAGCAGAGGACAATGAAAATGATTAGAGGGCTAGGGCACATAATTTATGAAGGAACTGAGCTTATTTAGTCTGCAGAAAAGAAGAGTGAGGGGGGATTTGATAGCAGCCTTCAACTACCTGAAGGGGGGTTCCAAAGAGGATGGAGCTATGCTGTTCCCAGTGATGACAGATGACAGAACAAGGAGCAATGGTCTCAAGTTGCAGTGGGAGAGGTCTAGACTGAATTTTAGGAAAAACTATTTCACTAGGAGGGTGGTGAAGCACTGGAAGGGGTTACCTAGGGAGGCGGTGGCCACCAAATGAAATTAATAGGCAGCAGGTTTAAAACAAATAAAAGGAAGTTCTTCTTCACACAGCGCACAGTCAACATGTGGAACTCCTTTCCTGAAGAGGTTGTGAAGGCTAAGACTACAACAGAGTTTAAAAGAGACCTGGATAAATTCATGGCGGTTAAAGTCCATTAATGGCTATTAGCCAGGATGGGTAAGGAATGGTATACCTAGCCAGGGAGAGAATTATAGCTGCTAGGGACACTTACCCTGAATTTCAGATGTCTGACATGCTTCTTCAATTGTCTGAAATCTTATATCAGCCTCCAATCCCTGTTTTTCTTGGGTATCAGAAAGTATCTCGAATAGAATCCTTTTCCCTTGTGTTGAATGGGACTGGTGTTATGCCTCTTAGACTTAGAAGCAATGAAATCTCATGTGTCAGCAAATGATTCTGAGAGGGATCCCTAAAGAGGGACAGAGAAGAGGGTTGGAAGGGCATGATGGAAGTAAATTGGACAATACAACCCAAACTAATGGCTTTCAATGCCCGTTTGTCTGATGTTATAGTCTCCCATGCTTGATGAAACAGAGAGAAGTAGTGCCCACATAAAGGAAGGGGGGTTGTGCTTTGCAGCAGAGAAAACCTGGTCATTGGGTGGTCTGGACTCTTGACCGAATCATCAGAACTGGTGCTTGGACAGCTGCAGCGGCACAGAAGCCAGCAAACAGAGCTGTAAACAGGGCGTTTCAGTGGGAGTTCTCTTGGAGGAGAAGGTTTTTGTATTTTGTGTATTGTATTTTGAAGTTTATATGTGTGGAGGCTGCTGGGGCAGTGTGCTGAAAGAGAAGCTGAGCCCTGAGTGGGGGGCGGGTGGGCTTCTCTGCTCAGGGGTCCTATAAAGGTAGCCAGCCAGCCAGTCAGGCAGCGGCATAGACAGCTGCAGCGGCACAGGAGCCAGCAAACTGAGCTGTCAACAGGGGAGTTTCAGTGGGAGTGTACATAGGGAGTTTGTGGGGGAGACTAAGAGATCTACGCAGAGGAATAGACAGGCTAGTGAAGGGAGTGGATGGTGTTCTGCTGTTCTGGTGCCTGTTGGGGGTTTGTTTTGCTGTAGGTTGTGGTGGTTTGCTTTGGTTTGTGTTTCCTGGACTAACAAGTGTGAGGTGGGAAGGCTATGTCCTATACAGAGGCAGCAGTGAAAGACACAATGAGGATGACTGGATGTGGAAACTGCGTCATGAACATGATCCTAGAGGGGGTACCTGAAAAGAGTTTCATCGGCATGAAGTGCCGCCTGATAGAGCTCATGAAAGAAAAGATCTGAGGACTGGGGATGCAGGTGGAAACTCTGGTCAAGTTTAGAAGGGGGTTCAAGCGGATGACGGAGAAAAGACATGAGGAGGCTGAAGGGAAAAGCTCAGACTTGCAGATGGAAGCAGGACCAAAGAATTCTGAGGGGAGACTGCTGGGTGAGGAAAGTGGACGGTGGAAGCACGTGACTAAGAAAACCAGGCAGAAGAAAAGACGGACCAGTGAAGGAGAAACAGAACTCAGGAACAGGTTTGCAGAGTTGGAAAATGAAGAAGGGGCACAGCAGGTGGTCGCTGAAGGTGAGAGGGCAAGGAAGAAGAGAACAGCAGCTAGTCCTATAGGAAGAGGCGAAGAGTCAATGGAGACAACACCAAATATGAGCCCAAGGAGGATACTGGATGGGTTGCGGAGGATTGCAAGGGACCATAGAAATCGGGAGGACTTGCAGCCAGAAGGAACAGGGGATAGAGCGGAGAATCGCACTGTCACCAGGAAAAGGCAGGTCTACGTGATTGGGGACTCCTTACTGAGAAGAATAGACAGGCCTGTAACTAGAGCTGATCCAGAGAACAGAAGAGTATGCTGTCTGCCGGGTGCTAAGATATGGGATGTGGACCTGAAGCTGAAAAGGATCCTAATGGAAGCGGGAAAGAATCCGCTGATTGTCCTTCATGTGGGAACAAATGATATGGCTAGATTCTCGCTGGAACATATCACAGGAGACTATGCCAGACTGGGGAAGATGCTTAAGGAAATCGAGGCTCAGGTGATCTTCAGTGGAATTCTGCCTGTTCCTAGAGAAAGGCAACAAAGGTGTGACAAGATCATGGCGATCAACAGATGACTCAGACAGTGGTGCTATACGGAGGGCTTTGGGATGTATGGCCACTGGGAAGCATTCATGGACAGAGGACTGTTCTCTCGGGATGGACTTCAAATGAGTAAGGAGGAAATAGACTTCTAGGATGGAGGCTGGCACAACTGATTAAGAGAGCTTTAAACTAGAAATTTGGGGGAGATGGTTGGAAGATGTCTAGGTAATCTCCATGCCGGAATTTAACATTGAGAGGGAAGAAAACAAAGTAAGAAAGGATACAGCCATGGGTAAGAGAATGGACATAAGGAGGAAGCGTAGTGTAGATACCAGTCTAATAGGTGATACTGGTGGTAGAATGTCTGTGCCTAATTGGGTAAAGAATGTCAGTTAAACCAAACAGCAAAAATTAAGATGTTTGCACACGAATGCGAGGAGCCTAGGTAACAAAACAGAGGAACTAGAGCTACTGGTGCAGGAAGTGAAACTGGATATTATAGGGATAACAGAAACATGGTATAATAGTAGTCATGACTGGAGTACAGGTATTGAAGGCTATGTGCTGTTTAGGAAAGACACAAATAAAGGCAAAGGTGGTGGAGTAGCATTGTATATCAATGATGAGGTAAACTGTAAAGAAATAAGAAGTGATGGAAGGGATAAGAGAGTCTGTCTGGGCAAAAATCACATTGGGAAAGAAAGCTACTAGAGCCTCCCCTGAGATAGTGCTTGGGGTGTGCTACAGACCGCCAGGATCTGATTTGGATATGGATAGAGATCTCTTTAATGTTTTTAATTAAGTAAACACTAATGGGAATTGTGTGATCATGGGAGACTTTAACTTCCCAGATATAGACTGGAGAACAAGTGCTAGTAATATTAATAGGGCTCAGATTTTTCTGGATGAAATAGCTGATGGATTCCTTCACCAAGTAGTTGAAGAACCAACTAGAGGGGATGCCATTTTAGATTTGGTTTTGGTGAGTAGTGAGGACCTCATAGAAGAAATGGTTGTAGGGGACAACCTTGATTCGAGTGATCATGAGCTAATTCAGCTCAAACTAGATGGAAGGATAAACAAAAACAGATCTGGGACTAGAGTTTTTTATTTCAAAAGGGCTAACTATTAAGAATTAAGGAAATTAGTTAAGGAAGTGGATTGGACTGAAGAACTTGGGGATCCGAAGGCGGAGGAGGCCTGGAATTACTTCAAGTCAAAGTTGCAGCAGCCTGCATCCCAAGAAAGGGCAAAAAATTCATAAGCAGGAGTTGCAGACCAAGCTGGATGAGCAAGCATCTCAGAGAGGTGATTAAGAAAAAGCAGAAAGCCTACAAGGAGAGGAAGATGGGAGGGATTAGCAAGGAAAGCTACCTTATTGAGGTCAGAACATGTAGGGATAAAGTGAGAAAGGCCAAAAGCCATGCAGAGTTGGACCTTGCAAAGGGAATTAAAACCAATAGTAAAAGGTTCTATAGCCATATAAATAAGAAGAAAACAAAGAAAGAAGAAGTGGGACTGCTAAACACTGAGGATGGAGTGGAGGTTGAGGATAATCTAGGCATGGCCCAATATCTAAACAAATACTTTGCCTCAGTCTTTAATGAGGCTAATGAGGAACTTAGGGATAATGGTAGGATGACAAATGGGAATGAGGATATGGAGGTAGATATTACCGCATCAGAGGTAGAAGCCAAACCTGAATAGTTTAATGGGACGAAATCGGAGGGCCCAGATAATCTTCATCCAAGAATATTAAAGGAACTGGCACAAGAAATTGCAAGCCCATTAGCAAAAATTTTTAATGAATCAGTAAACTCAGGGGTTGTACCGTACGACTGGAGAATTGCTAACATAGTTACTATTTTTAAGAAAGGGGAAAAAAGTGATCCGAATAACTATAGGCCTGTTAGTTTGACATCTGTAGTATGCAGGAAAAAATTTTGAAGGAGAAAGTAGTTGAGGACATTGAGATCAATGGTAATTGGGACAAAATACAACATGGTTTTACAAAAGGTAGATCATGCCAAACCAACCTGATCTCCTTCTTTGAGAAGGTAACAGATTTTTTGGACAAAGGAAATGCAGGGGATCTAATTTACCTCGATTTCAGTAAGGCATTTCATATGGTTCCACATGGGGAATTATTAGCTAAATTGGAAAAGACGGGGATCAATATGAAAATTGAAAGGTGGATAAGGAACTGGTTAAAGGGGAGACTACAACGGGTCATACTGAAAGGTGAACTGTCAGGTTGGAAGGAGATTACTAGTGGACTTCCTCAGGGATCGGTTTTGGGACCAATCTTATTTAATCTTTTTATTACTGACCTTGGCACAAAAAGTCAGAATGTGCTAATAAAGTCTGCGGATGACACAAAGCTGGGAGGTATTGCTAACATAGAGAAGGACCGGGATATTATACAGGAAGAACTGGATGACCTTGTAAACTGGAGTAATAGTAATAGGATGAAATTTAATAGTGAAAAGTGTAAGATCACGCAGTTAGGGTTTAATAACAAGAATTTTGGTTATAAATTGGGGACAAATCAGTTGGAAGTAACAGAGGAGGAGAAGGACCCTGGAGTATTGATTGATCACAGGATGACTAAGAGCCACCAATGTGATATGGCCATGAAAAAAGTTAATGTGGTTTTAGGATGCATCAGGGGAGGTATTTCCAGTAAAGATAAGGAGGTGTTAGCACCGTTATACAAGGCACTGATGAGACCTCATCTGGAACACTGTGTACAGTTCTGGTCTCCCATGTTTAAGAAGGATGAATTCAAACTGGAACAGGCAGAGAGAAGGGCTACTAGGATGATCCAAGGAATGGAAAACCTATCTTATGAAAGGAGACTGAAAGAGCTTGGTTTGTTTAGCCTAACCAAAAGAAGGCTGAGGGGAGATATGATTCCTCTTTATAAATATATCAGAGGGATAAATATCAGGGAGGGAGAGGAATTATTTAATCTTAGTACCAATGTGGAACAAGAACAAATGGATATAAACTGGACACTAGGAAGTTTAGACTGGAAATAAGACAAAAGTTTCTAACCTTAGAGAAGTGAAGTTCTGGAACAGCCTTCCAAGGGGAGTAGTGGGGGCAAAAGACATATCTGGCTTCAAAACTAAGCTTGATAAGTTTATGGGGGGGATGGTATGATGGGATAGCCTACATTTTGGCAATTAATTGATCTTTGATTATTAGCAGGTAAATATGCCCAATGGTCTGTGATGGGATGTTAGATGGGGTGGGATCTGAGTTACTACAGAGAATTCTTTCCTGGGTGCTGGCTGATGAGTCTTGCCCACATGCTCAGGGTTTAACTGATCGCCATATTTGGGGTCAGGAAGGAATTTTCCTCCAGGGAAGATTGGCAGAGGCCCTGGAGGTTTTTCGCCTTCCTCTGCAGCATGGGGCATGGGTCACTTGCTGGAGGATTCTCTGCACCTTGAGGTCTTTAAACCACGATTTGAGGACTTCAATAACTCAGACATAGGTTAGGGGTTTGTTACAGGAGTGGGTGGGTGAGATTCTGTGGCCTGCATTGTGCAGGAGGTCAGACTAGATGATCACATTGGTCCCTTCTGACCTTAAGTCTATTAATCTATGAATGTTGAAGGCTGGAATGACACAATCTAGGTAGTTGCAGGTCTTTTCTTTGAAAATCTCAACCTCTTAGCTGGTGGTTCCAGTGGCCTGCAGAAGGTGGAAGAGTGAGCAGGGCAGGATCTTTGTGCCAAAAGAGACCTGTTAAACTTCCTCTTATTTGCAGGGGTGTATATCCAAAAAGATTTAAGTGTTGCCATAGAGTCCTTTAGGATATTAAGTGAGTTGTCTGTGGAATCTGCGAAAAGCTTCTGGCCATCGAAAAGTAAATCTTCATGGAAACCAGAAAACGGAAAGAAGGAAGCTCACCTCATCACTACTGTGTTGTAAATAGACCTGGCTGCAGTATCTGCAGCATCATGTGAAACCTGCAGTGAAGTTTTTGCCAAGAGCTGACCTTCCTTTATTATGACACTGAACTGTTCTGGATGTTCCTGTAGCAAATGGTCAATAAATGCATTAAATGTCTCATAGTTCAGTTAATTATATTTTGATATCAGCACCTCATGATTATTTTTCCTGAACTGTAATGTTGCTAAGAAGTAGGTCTTACAACCAAAAAGGTCTGGAGGTTTCTGGTCCTTATAAGGGATGGCTTTTTGGGAATGTTGCCTGCCACTTTCATTGACTGGGGCGACAACAAAAGAATTTGGTGCTGGGTGAGAGAATTAAGGCCAGGATTTTTTATCAGCTTGCTTGCATGTATGTGGGGGACATTGCTGGAGTTTACTAGATGGACTAAGCTAGCTCAAGGAGGGATTCAGTAATCTGCAGTGCAACCAGTGCTGAGGAAGAGCTGTGCACTATATCCAGAAGCTTGCGATGGGAAACCCAGAATTCTTCCAGGGGAATGTGCAAGGTGTCAGCAATCCACTCATCAAGTCCTGGAAATGTTTAAAGTCATCAGCTAACAATGGCAGAGGTGGCTTTACTGCCTCATCAGGTGATGACAAAGAGATGTTTGTAAGGGGTGTGACCTCCTTGTCCACCCTTGCCTCTTTCTCCTCAAAGATCTTCTCAGACTCTTAAAGTGGAGAGAAGGGATAGATAGTACTGGGGAATGAGGTCTTCTGTGTTCCCTACAGGACTGAGTTGAGGTCTCTCATAATTACTGGCAGTACATTGCCCATGAATCCCAGTAAGACCAATGAGGGAGACCATAAGGCACATGGGGAGATATCCAATGTTGGTCATACCAAGTTATACCATAGCAGACAGGAGTCTGGTGTCCTGTCTTTGTTGCAGCTACATTAGGGAATAACACCTCCTGGAATAAATTGGAGAGCCTAGAACAGAAAGTTCAGACACTGAGCCAGAATGCTCCTCCACATATTGAATCAGAGGTAATAACCCCTTCTCATGGATAGTAGAAGATGGGGAAGAGGTAAGTCTCACTAAAACATGAGCAGTCAGCGACTCTCTTGACTTCAATACCTAGAGGTGTCTTGAGGTTACAAGGAGTGGAGATTCAAGTTTATTTGGTATCATGAGGTCTTTCAGGTACTGGAATTCCTGCAGTACCTGGGAGCACAAAATAACTTACTAAAGGCACTGATGATGTTACAGAAGCCATTGTGTGAGGTGCTGACGTTGGTACCAATGGGGTAAAGGATTCCACTGAATCCGTTCTCTTGGTCATAGCAGTCTTTCATACTAATTCCTTTAGTACTGAGGTATAGGATTTAGTTGAAGTCTTAACGTGTTTCACAGTACACAAATTGCTCAGAGTCTCACTAGCAATCCTCTCAGGGCCTGAGGTCTCTGGTGACCAGATCTTATTTGAGGAAGAGAAGGTTACTTACCATGTACAGTAACAGGTTGTTTGAGATGAGTGTCCCTGTGAGTGCTCCACTTCAGGTGAATGTGCATCCCTGTATCTTTGACTGAAAAATTTCATCAGCAGTGCTTGTTTGGGTCACACACGCATTGTCCCCGTCTTGTGCTGCTGTTGGCAACTACCTTGCGTATGTGACCAGACCCTCACAGTTCCTTCTCTACCATAGAGTCCAGAAATTGAACTCCAAAGTAGAGGGGAGATGGGTGGGTAAAGGAGCATCTACAGGGACATTCATCTCGAAAAACCTCAGTTACTGCCCAGGGTGAGTAACCTCTTCTTTGAAGAGTGTCCCTGTGGGTGCTCCACTTCAGATGACTGTTGAGCGGTGTCTCTCATTGGACAGAAGAGGGTTCAGCATTGCATGTGTAAGTGATGATAACACTGTAAGACCTAGCAATGTGACCAATCTTAAACCCTCGTTGATTACAGAATGTTTTGTGCACATGTGTATGGACATCCAAGTGGCTGCTCTACACATGTCTGTGATCAGTATGTTGTTTAGGAAGGCTACTGAAGCTGATCGGGAAATGGGAAAGTGAAAGTTTGGATTCCCAGTAGGGGTTGCAGGTCCTTCTGTTGGTAGCAGAGATGGATGCACAGATTAGTGGGTACTGATTTCAACTGCACTGACAGAGTCAGTAATGGAGTTGACATCACCGGTGGGTCAAGCCTCTCTTAGGCTGGTAACAGGAAGCATCAAGCCAAGGCTCACACACTCACCTTGGTACTGTTAATGTCTGAGATGACTTATTTGAGGCACAATAGTCCCCAGGGTCCTTTGTGTAACTCAAGAAGCCCTTCTTGGGATTGAAGCTAGAGACTGATCTGAAGTAGTCACAGTTTGGGGCATCTTATGAGAAGGTCCTGGTGAAGGGGAGGGCCTCCTCTTCTCCCACTGGGAAACAGTCTTTTCAGCTTTGTGAAGAGAGTCAGACAAAGCTGTGGGAGCACTCCTTGTTTGTATAGGCAAATCTCAGAACTTGTGAGGTGCCAGCATTAGAAGATGCGTGAGGGGGACTGCATGAATAGATATGCTGCCCGGGATGGTTGTGTTCTTTTAAGAAAAGAACAACTAATGCTGCATTTTTCTCTGACGTGTCCCTCATCCTGGCATAACAGTCAGTGAGTATGTGGGCTGTTTGTTGGCACTGGCACCCAGTTGGAGGGGCAATGTTTAAAGCATGAGGACTTTTGTCTTTTAAAGTGAGTATCAAGCATCTCAGGCCTTGAAAAATAAAGATAGGGACAAAAAAGGCAAAATAACACAAAACTACTTACTAACTATCCTAATCTAACTATTTACATTAGTGAACTACCATTTGCCAAATAAAAGATGTGAAAAAGCTCAAGAGAAAAACCATAAGCAAAGTGCATGGGGACCTCCAGCTCTTAGCCATGGAAGATGAGAAGGAACTGAAGGAAGGTCAGGGCAGCTCCAGCCTTTGAACCCACAGCTGAAGGCACCGGTAAGCACAGAGTACTACTAGTGAAAGCTCTCCAACTCAAGTGCACTGGATGTGCACATACGTAAGTAGAACAGATGTGCAATCACTTGAAAACCTATCTTTTCTGGCAAGAGATCAACCCGGAAACTGATCCAATTCTTGCCCATCAGTGGGTGTCAATAATAAGGAATGTTTACAACACCACATATTTATCTTTATCACAATGTTTGAAATATTTACCTATATTTAGAATGCTTCCTCAGATACCTTGGTAAATTTAACTACCATAGGGGGTAAATGTGCAGTTTTCAATGGTGTCCACTGTACACAGTATATAGCAAAACTTACATTTGTGAAACATTTTCCCAAAGTTAGAACAGAACTCCTATAATATTAATGGGAGCTATGAGTACATAAGAACTGGAAAACAGACACCTATATCATTGACAAAACTGTAGGCAAGTATATTCCTGCACTTAATAATCTGTAAATAACCATAAGAAAGGCAAGAAATTTAAGGATCAGATAAATATAAAAGCCTTTGCATAAGCTGTGAAATTTGTTATTATTTTCCTAACAAACTCTACCATTTACCAAATAAAGTCAAATCATACAGTTCTTTTTCAGTCAAAACTCCCACTAAAGTCCAAGAGGTTCTGAATACATAAAAATGATGAGATCTGGCCCTGAATAAATTACAGATAACAATGTTACTTACCTCTAAACCTTCAATTTTTGTCATGAAGTCTACAAAATCTACATCAAATTCGGTTTTTCGTGGGTCGAGAATATCATATTGTTTCTTTTGAACACTCTGGTAGATATTTTTGAACTTTATTGCCAAAATATCTATCCCCTCAATTGTAGACATACTAAGTGCAGAAAATGTTTGTACTATAGTAATCATCTCTGTAATCTGAAATAAAGAAATATTTTTTCACACTCAAATTATGAATTTATTTCAATTCATTTAGTTCACTTGTGGTGCTTCTTGTTGACAAAGGAATAATTACATCCTGGGCTACACAGACTAGACTGAGACCAATGGCCAGTCTACTCTGATTGGTTATGTCACTCAGAATTCCTCATCAAAATACTCACAACAAAACATTGCTCCCTCAACTTCTTCCTCAATCCTCACCATCACTCAACCTAATTTAAATTGTTTCAATATATTTGCTCTGTTTTTCTTGGTATCTTGAGGAAGTTTTATCCATAGTTAAGTTTTACATTAAATTACATTTAATATCTGAGCGATAGGGTGGGGAATGGCTCAAAAGTTGAAGTACCAATGTTTAAGATAAATAAATGGGAATTTCCAGGCACAATAGACAGATCACAAGAACTAGTATATGCACTGTATGATTACCAAGGAAAAACACACCAGTGAATCTGAAAATCCCTGAACACTGTTAGTTATATAATGGTATTGTCCAAAGGCACCAATCTGGATTAAGAGTCCTTTGTGCTAGGAGTCAGACAAATACATGGGTAGATATCCAGACCCAAAGAGTTAAAATCAAATTAAAGACAAGATACCACAAATGAACAAAAAACAAACATGAAGGAAAGGGAGGAAGAGAATAACATCATACTCTAATATGAGCTTGCTAACAAATGGGCCAATTTGATGGTTCTGAATCACTTTTTTTTTTAATCTTGCTATAGACTATTCTCAATCTCCCCTCTACTTGGCATTCTTTGTTGTTGTTTTTTAATGTAAACTATTCCTGCAATTGATTCAGATTAGTAAATTTTGTGCTGTAAATTACAGTGGCTAAAAGGAAAAAAGGTGTAATTTTTTCATTATGGGATGAATCAAAGGAAGTCTTTTGACAAAGCAAGAGGAATTATTTCTTTAGCGGGAATGAAGGCTCTACTAAACACTGGTGGTGGGTTTACAGTGCTGCAACTTAGTAACTGTCCACACCTGCAAGGCACATCCAGCGCTGCAACTCCCTGGCTGCAGCGCTGGCTGTACACCTGGTCTGCTTGGGGTGTAACGATTGCAGCGCTGGTGATGCAGCGCTGCTCATCAAGTGTGGCCACCAAAAGCGCTGTTATTGGCCTCCAGAGTAGTAGGAGGTATCCCAGAATGCCTGCTCACAACAAACTGGAAGAATGGCTGAACTCCAAGCTCCCCCGAGCTGCTTATCTAAAAAACAAACATAGCTCCTGTTTGCTGGAGCGAGCGAGCGGAGGCAGGAAGGGGAATTGCTTTGGAAGGTTCACAGCTCTTTGCTTGAAGAGAGAAATCACATGGCAGAGGGGGAGGGAGGAGTCCGTGTTGAGCAGCTGCTTATGTGGTCTGAAGGCTATTTAGGAGTGCATAATTTGCATTTAGTGAATAAGCGAGGGGTGGGGGAAGGGCTCGAAACTTTTAAATTGATCGCAGGTTGGTGATGTGTATGTTCCAGTCCTTAGAACTTGCAAGGCAGGGAGATGACAGATCCAAAAATCCACTCACTCTCTCTCCCCCACATTCCCCCTCACCCCCCTCTTTTGAAAAGCATGTTGCAGCCACTTGAATGCTGGGATAGCTGCCCACAATGCACCACTCCCAACAGTGCTGCAAATGCTGCAAATGTGGCCACACTGCAGCGCTGGTAGCTGTCAGTGTGGCCACACTGCAGCGCTTTCCCTACATAGCTGTACAAAGACAACTGTAACTCCCAGCGCTGTACAACTGTAAGTGTAGCCATACCCTTTCTCTCCACACTGAAGCACGTTAGTCTTTGGCCTTGTCTACGCAGTTTTTGCCAACAAAACAAGAGAAGTGTACTCACTAGAAACTACTTTTGGTGACAAAACTTTGCTGATTGCCTACAAAATAAAACCAAAACTCAATGAAAAGCACAAAGCTTTTTGCTGCAAAATTAAAGTAACAAAGCATTAGTGTAGATGCTGCTGTTTGTTCTGTCAACATAACTGGCTTCCACCAGTACCCCACAATGGCTGCCCTGAGGGCTCTGCTCACTGTTTTGATCTCTGCTGCCCTGCAGGCATGCACCCCTTCCCTTTCAAAGCTCAGGGAAGTATCTGACAGCTGAGCTTGCAGATCATTAATGTGGAATGCTCCTGTTCTGCCCTGCATTAGGGCAGAAGGGGAAGGCAGACTGCTGCTGCAGGGAGTGAGGGGCAGGGAGGGGACATTCCTCAATATGGAGAGTTCACAGATCTGCGCAGGATGCCGCTCCTAGCAGCTGAGGAGGTTGTGGGAGAACCCTTTTACTAGAGTACCCTTTTACTCTTAGGGAATCACAGAACCAGAGGCAGTCAGAGCAGGCTGCTTTGGGAGAAACTGCTGTGCTGAGCAGAGCTGGGGGCTGATGTGGTGGGGGTTCCCCCTCCCTCTGCCTCAGGATAGGTTGGTCAGCCTGCTGTCTCCCCTACCCCAGACACAACACTCTCCTCTCTCCCCCACTTCAGTTGAAAAGCATCTGACAATCTATTAGGGTGCCCATGGAACGATGGGATTGAGAAAGCTGCATCATGTGATGCTGTACCTGCCCCATGAGGCGTTGCAAACCCTTCCTAAAGCATCCTGTGGACAGTTGCACAGTGGGATACCTACCACAGCGCAAGGCTATCAATGCAAGAGCTGCTAGTGTGGATGCACTGTGCAGACACAAGGAGCATAGTGTAAACATGCAACAGCGGTTTTAATTAAAGTGGCATAACTTTTGCTGACGAAACTTTGTAGTGTAGTCAACTTTTCTTTGTTTTGGGGATAGGCTTCAGTTTTTAGTCTCCAGTCATACTCAGACATTAGGCCAGGTTAGAGAAGCATTTTCCACAGAGATACATATGTCTTAAGTAATAGGAGACACTATTTTATTTAGTTGTTTTCTATTTCCCACATCCCTCTTCCTGTTTCTTGTACCTATGGCCTTGGGTTACACATGTACTGCACTACATGTGTTTATAGAAAGAAAGAAAGAAAGAAAGAAAGAAAGAAAGAAAGAAAGAAAGAAAGAAAGAAAGAAAGAAAGAAAGAAAGAAAGAAAGAAAGAAAGAATCCAGTTACTCACTCTGCCAGGATTCCCACGGCATCCTCTGTTTTCTGATTTGTTTTTTAGATTGCACTGTCCTCACAGCAGAGACTAATAATCATTTTGTATCTTGCTCGTCACCAAGCACGTTGTCACTGCTTTAAAAACAGTACTAACAAAAAGGCTTTGTGACCCTTTAAGTGAAAAGTTTTGAAGAAGTGCTCTAGAATCACAGTGCCAATCTTTTCATTTTACAAGATGTTCTAAGACCAGCTATGCCCCAATGATGTTCACCTTCTTTGCAAAGGAGAATAGAAATATGTCCTTGGTGGCAAGAGTCTTACATCCAATCACTGCCTAGCTGTTCAACATACTGGGAGCATTTGGGTCTGGAGCCTTTATTGGTTTAATCAGAAGACCTCAGCTGACATTTGCAGGTAGCAATGACGGTGGAATCACAGGGTTAGAAGGGACTGCAATGCTCATCTAGTCTACTCTAACCCCCACGTAAACTGAGGAAGAGTTCACCAGCTGACCATCTTATACAGGCAGCCCATTCACAACAATTTTCCAGCTCAATTGCTTTGCTTTCAAGACGCAGAATAACAATTGATCTGAGGGTATGGCTACACTTGAAACTTCAAAGCGCTGACTAAGGACCACTTTGATCTACCTGGGGTTACTTCATGACCCTTGGACCCAGGATATGAAAGTCTCCAGCCAGGGTTTCTTAGGGAATTCTTTAAATGCTTCTTTCTGATTTTGTTCTGTGCAAGTGGGATCAATTTGGAGGAACTGATCCTAAACTGATTTTGTAAATGCACTGATTAATGCTAAAGACTCTTGCACAGGAGTTTGCCAGAGGGTGTTGAGGATAAAAGGCTGTCAAAAGGCCACCTGAATGGAGCTAATCTACCACTCTCCCTTTCCATGTACAAATTCCTCCAAAAATCTCACTTCTACAAAACCCACAGGAAGAGAATAACAAAAACAAACACACAAAACCACACAAACAACCCTACCTTTGGGTCTCCTAGTCTTCACTTCTCCATTATTATTATTATTATTTTTACAGTTTGTTCCAAAGCCCATTAAATTAACAAGACTCTTTCCATTCACTTTAATGGGGTTTAGATAGATTATAAACTCTTTAGGATACATGTTATCTTAATTTTTTGTCATGCACAACACAAATAATGCTATGGGAGCTTAATAAATAAACACATTAATAATAAAAAACATCATGTTTCGAAGATTTGAAGTACAAGGTGTAATAATCTTTGGGTAAAAAAAGCCTTATGTTTTTTGGCAAAATGTAAATCTCTTATTTTTTTTCCACTGCTCACCTAACTTAGGCTTTGTCAACACTGGAACTTCATCAGCAATCTTGTCATTCAGGGGTGCTAAAAAAACACACACCCCGAATAACAAAAGTTTTATTGACAAAAAGCGTCGGTGTGAAAACCATTTTGTCGTCAGGAGTGATCTGCCAACAAAGCCACTGCCGCTTGTGCAGTGGAAGTTTTTTTGTTGGCAAGAGAGTTTTCTCCTGATGACAATCAGCAGCTACACTGCGTGCATTTCAGCAGCATGGCTGTAGTGGCACAGACAAATGACTAAAAGCTGCATAGTGTAGACAAAGCTTTAGGTTCACATTAATGAATTTTTCGGAACCCTTTTAAAAAATTGAATTTTAAGCTGAGACCAAGCATAGAAAGCCAAACACAGATTTTTTTAACAAGTTCTGAGCAAACGAAAAAAGTAAGTTGCAACTCTTAACTACAGCTTTCATTATTTATGAAAGTCATAATAATTTGATGATCTAAGAAATTAAGAGAAATGCTGTATTTATCCAAAAACATCAACATTTAAAAAAAAATCTTTCTTCATATTGAAATAAGAATATAGCACACTAAGCAATTCTTTAATCAATCTACAAAAATTCTCATTAAAGGCATGCACACTTACATTTTTTAATTTTTAAAATAAAAACAGAAATGTTACTTACTTTTTCTAGCCTTTTACAAAACGCTTCAAATTTGCCAAAAATATACATCTCTGATACTTCAAATGTCTTTTCCCCGAGAGCTTCCAAAATCTGTTTCCTTGTTTTATGAAAGCATTTTTGATATTCTTTAAATAAAAAAATGCAGTCCTAAAAAGTTGAGAAACAAATGCAATAACTATCAGATGAAAAGAAACATGCAATATTCTTATGCATAAAAAGTCTGTTGTTTCTGTTGGCTGTTCTGTATTTTAGAAAGTGGTATTTTTGTTTTAGTCCACATTATCATTTTGATATTGAAACAGAATTTTGCAACCAGGATTGTGGCCTATTCCTTGTGTCCTGCACTAACATGGAGAAATTCCTCTTATTTAGCACTTACTATTCTCATTTCAAAAAGAAGGAAGTGATGAGGAGAAAGTGTGACATATTATAATGCCTATGTGAAAAACCAGACTAATAATGTTAGATGGATGACCAGTAAGGATTTCTGTATTTGTCTTACTTACTTTTATGATTAAGAATAATTGACTCAAAACTATCGCTGCAAGGAGCTAATCCTTAAAAATCCCGTATCAGAGTTACCCTTGAACTTCTCGGATCCTTTGGATATTTTTTCTTATATTTGGTAGATATGTCTTGTCTTAGGTCTGATCCAGCAACAATTTACACATGCTTAACTTTCTACACTGAATAGTTCTACTGATTTCTTCTTCTCTCTTGCTGAAGTATTAAGTATTATTCAAGGTCCCTAAAATTAAGCATGTGTGTAAGTCTTTGTGGGATCAGGGCCCTAGATTATAAACCCTTCAGGGCAGAGGCTTTTATCATGTGATTGTATAGCACCTAACAAAAGGGGGCGCTAAGGATGGCTGGGGGGCCTTGAAGCCCTACTGACCTAATAAAATAATTAGCAATAATACTTAAACAAGGGAGGAAGGATAGATCAATGGTTTGAGCATTAGCGTGCTAAACCCAGGGTTGTGAGCTCAATGCTTGAGGGGGCCAATTAGGGATAAGGGCAAAAATCTGCCTGGGGATTGGCCCTGCTTTGAGCAGGAGGTTGGACTAGATGACCTCCTGAGGTCCTTTCCAATCCTGATATTCTAAGGATATTCTCCTTTCCCATATATATTCATTGTATGGGAAAGGAGAAAGATAAGAAAAACTATTTTGACACACAGTGGCTGTATCAAGAAGCCACCAAAGCAGAAAACAGTACTTCCTATAAGCATACTATTAGCACTGTGTGGTTGAAAACTAGCTATGCCAATATGAGCAATTTAAAATGTAGAGGAAAAAGGTTGAAGACAACTATGCAGCAGCTCTTTCAAATATTATACCTAATGTAATAACACTGTCTTGTCTGTCCAGGAGTAGAATTCCACAGAAAAACCACTGAAGTACATGTTGAACTGCAAGCACGTGTCATAAACAGATGGTTAAGGGTTAATGTCTCTTTTACCTGTGAAGGGTTAAGAAACTCAGTAAACCTGGCTGACACTTGACCAGAGGACAAATAGAGGGACAAGATACTTTCAAATCTTGGTGGAGGGAAGTCTTTGTTTGTGCTTTTTGTTTGGTTCATTGTTTGCTCTCGGGACTGAGAGGGACAGGACATCATTCCAGGTTCTCCAAATCTTTCTGAATCAGTCTTTCATGTTTCAAAATTGTAAGTAGTAGCCAGGCAAGGCGGATTGTCTTATGTTTGTTTTCTCAACTTATACATGTGTCTTTTTGCTGGAAGGATTTTTACCTCTGTTTGCTGTAACTTTAAATCTAAGGCTAGGGGAGGGGGGTCCCTCTAGTCTATATGAATCTGAGTACCCTGTAAAGCATTTTCCATCCTGATTTTACAGAGATAACTTTTACTTTTTTTCTTTCTTTAATTAAAAGCTTTCTTTTAAGAACCTGATTGATTTTTCCTTGTTTTAAAATCCAAGGGATTGAGTCTGAACTCACCAGGGATTGGTGGGGGGAAAGGAAGGGGAGATGGTTAATTCATCCTTGTTTTAAGATCCAAGGACTTTGGACTGGTGTGAAGCCTCTCAAGGCAACCCAGGGAGGGGAAAGTCTGCGGGGAAAAGGAGGGGGATGGTTAATTTCTCCTTGTTTTAAGACCCAAGGGGTTTCGGTCTGGGTTCCCCAGGGAAGGTTTTGGGGGAATAGAAAGTGTGCCAGACACTAAATTCTGGCTGGTGGCAGCGTACCAGACCTAAGCTGGTAATTAAGCTTAGAAGTGTTCATGCAGGTCCCCACTTCTCTTACTCTAAAGTTCAAAGTGGGGGAAAAAACCTTGACATGGTGAGCAGCGGTTGGGATTTTTAGGAACCAAAAGCCAGTAGGATTTTTTTTCTCTCCTTTCTAGCTGCTTGGAAAGCAGCCTGAGGGCAGAGGTGTTAAATTTTTAACAAGGGTCCTTGTTAAGAGGAGGCTTCAAGCTGTGAGCCAGCAGACAGCCAGCAAAAGGCATTTACAAGTTGAATTGTTTTCTTTCTTTCTACCTCTCGGGTATTGCTAGTTACAAAATCTCTGTTAATAAAGCAGCCCTGAGTTGAAGCATCCCAGTCAGTAAGCTGCAGGGGGGTGCGGCCAGCACAAGAAAGCAAAAAAATGAGTGCCAAGAAAGCAGTTAAACAGGAAATGGCTAGGCTAGATGCAGAAGAGAAAGCCAAAGAGGCAGACCACAGGAGAAAGCTAGAGATAAGAGAAAAACAGATGGAGATGAAAGAAAGAGAAGAAAGAGCCAAAGAGGCTGCCTACAGGAGAACTATGGAGATGAAACAAAAAGAGCTAGAGACGAAAGAAAGAGAAGAAAAAGCCAAAGAGGCTGACCACTGGAGGTCTTTGGAGCTCTAGAGGGAGGCCCTGGAATTAGAAAAGGCTAAGCAAGGTGGAACAGCGAACCCTAACAACCCTTCTCCAGGTACCGTTCCCCATCTCATGAAATTCCCCACCTACAAGGCAGGTGATGATACTGAGGCCTTCTTAGAAAATTTTGAAAGGACCTGCCATGGGTACAACATCTCTACAGACCAGTACATGATAGAGCTGAGGCCACAGCTCACTGGACCCTTAGCAGAGGTGGCGGCTGAAATGCCTAAGGAACACATGAACGATTATGAACTCTTTCAAACCAAGGCCAGAATCAGAATAGGGCTAACACCTGAGCATGCCCGTCGGCAGTTCAGAGCCCTAAGGTGGAAATCAGATGTGTCATTTACCTGACACGCCTACCACACTGGAAAGAATTGGAATGCCTGGATATCAGGAGCAAATGTTAACTCTCTGGAAGAGCTGTCTCTCCTAATGCAAATGGGAACAGTTCTTAGAGGGTGTTCCTGAGGAAATAGAAAGGTACATCCTAGATGGGAAGCCCAAAACTGTAACCGAGGCGGGGGAGACTGGAGCCAGATGGGTGGAAGTGGCAGAAAAGAAAAAAGCTACTAGCAAGGGGAGCGAATATCACAGGTGGCAAACCGAAAATAAACCCTATCCCTGAGGGCAACCCAAGACCCCACCTACAACCCAAGGAAAGCCCCAGACACCCTATTGTTCCACCTCACCAGTCTCCAGCAAGCCACCTCGGCCCAGTGACCAGTCAGCTGGGCGATGTTTTAAATGTAATGAACTGGGACATATAAAGGCCAACTGCCCCAAGAACCCCAACTGAGTGCAGTTCATTACACCACCATCACACCAAAGATTCCGAGGCCCAGATGCCTCTCAAATACCCTTGGAGTGAAGGGAAACCTTGAGAGTGGGCGGAAAGAAGGTTATCGCATGGAGAGACACAGGGGCACAAGTGTCAGCTATCCACCAATCCTTAGTGGACCCCAAATTCATCAACCCAGAGGCCCAAGTGACAATTTACTCATTCATGTCAAAATCTGTAAACTTGCCTACAGCTGAACTGCCTGTCCAGTACAAGGGCTGGACAGGAATGTGGACTTTTGCAGTCTATGACAGTTATCCCATCCCCATGCTACTGGGGGAAGATTTGGCCAACCAGGTAAAGCAGGCCAAGAGGGTGGGAATGGTTACACACAGCCAAGCCAGGCAAGCTTTCAGACCCATCCCTGTTCCCGAGCGGTCCACAAGAGCCCCGTCTGTGTTACCAGACACCCAGACAGAGGTGGTGGACCCAGATCCCCTGCCAACAACTGCAACAGCCATAGTGCATCCAGTCCCAGAACCGGAACTGGAAACGCAACCAGCACCAGAACTGTTGCCAGCACTGACACTTGCAAACCCATCTACCACTCCAATGCCAGAGGGCCCTCTTAGGTCAGTGCAAGTGCTCCTGATGAGGATGTGCACCACTAACCCAAGGAGGCTGGTGACTGTAAGTTGACCTAATATAGGTCAACTTAGGCTTGAAGTGTAGACGTACCCTCATCTCCCAAAATGGAACTAGTTCTCTGACAGAACAGTATACACAAACAAGCTCTTTAAGAAACCTCACTACCTCCAGGTGTGACAAAACTTACAAGCCTTTAATGGAAGGGTGAATGGCCAAGATGGTAGCTAAATGAACTCTAATGGAGCTAACTGAAAAGTCTTGTATACAAGATGTCCTGAATTTCGGCTCCAGTGGGACAAAGATGATGAGAAGCAGCCCAGATAGAAAAATCTTTTCCACTTAGCTAAGTATGTAGATCTCATAGAGTCCTTTCTGTTAATAAGAATGTTTTGGATCTCCTGAGAACAAGTTTTTTTCCAAGGAGTCCAACCATATCTCAGCCAGACCATGAGATGCACGTTCTGTAGGTCAGGATATAGTTTCTGATCTTGATTCTAAGACAAAAATCCTTCAACCAATGGCAGTGTTATTAGAGATTAGATTGTGAGCTCTTGATGATCTGTGCAGCGATACTGCGCTAGCCAGGCCAGAGCTATCAGTATTAATATAACGTGGTCTTATTTTAGTTTCCTTATCACCCTTGGAACCAAAGGAACCAGTGTTAATGCATAGAGAAGATCCATTGACCAAGGAAGAAGGAAGATATCTGCTACTGAATCTGGACTCCAACCACCCTGAAACACACCTCTAACACTTTTTGTTGAGGTTTGTTGAAAAGAGATCTACAGCAGGTGGTCCCCATTTCTAGAACATGATGGCCAATATGTCTATCTTCAAGGACCACTCATGGTGATAAATGAAGTTTCTGCTTAAGGAATATACTGTGGTGTTTCTCATCCCAGCAGATGGTAGGCCTTCAGTGTAATGTTCTGAACACAAAATGTCAGAGACTAATCGATTCTTCACATAAGTGACCCTGGCTCTGCCTTGCCTGATCAGGTAGAACATGGCAGTGGTATTGTCCATAAGTACCTGAGTTGTGTGCTTTTTTATTATGGCTAGGAACACTTTGCTTGCATGAAATTTATCTCCTAGCTCTATTATTTGAATATATAGTGAAACTCCCCTGGGTGGACACCCCAGGCCTTGGTGGAGGCATCTGTGCCCACTGTTATTGCTGGTTCTGGAAGGGAGAAGGGAACTCCCTCACAGATTTTTTTGGGGTCCATTCACCAATCTAGAGATGAAAGCGCTCATGCAAGCATATAAATCACCATGTGCAGAGAAATCTGTCTCAAAATAAGTAAGCAGTCCCTGTGGTAGCATCGAAGATGGCTTTTACAAATTCAGTCTTTTGGACTGGGATTAAAGTTGACTTTTCTGCATTTATTCTAAGTTCCAGATGAATTCCAGATGAGCAAACAGTAACTGGATTTGAATAATGCTGCTCACTGCTTGCTCTTTTGACTGACCTCAAATCAGCCAGTCATCCAGCTAAGGAAAAACCTGGGTACCAGAACACCAGCCTGCTCTGGGAATGAAGAAGTAGTGGGAATAAAACCCTTTCCCCATGTTGTAGAGGTACTTGCAATATAGTTCCCATATAGAGGAGAGACTGCATTTCCTGAAGCAGTCTTGTGAAAAGGGTCCCTGCGAAGGTTGGTGGAGGAGGAATTGGAACTGCATGACATATCTTTCTTAACCCATTTGTCTGATGTTATGGAGGTGCAGGCACTGAGGAAGAGAGACAAATGGTTCTCAAAGGGAATTAATATGAAAGTTACATAGTGACGGGTCAATTGTCATTGATGTGCCCATTAAATTGACTGCTTTGAAGAAGCTTACATGTGGCTAGAAGATCCTGCCGCTGTTTGCACCTCAGAGGCTTACTGCATCTCCTACAACGGTCCACATGTCTAGGCAGATAAATGGGTTATTTATACTCAAATTGAGATTTACAGTGTCCCTCTCTTTAGAGACAGAGAGTAGACTTCCAAAGAACATAATGTAGCCCTAGAGTCTTTTAGAATAAGCAAAGCATTGCATTTTTTTCTTCAAAAAACAATTTAGATCTTCGAAAAGCAGATCTTCACCTGTGTTTTGAAATTCTCTAGGAATCCCTGAGGCCTGAAGCCAGGAGGAATGGCTTATAGATATGTCTGTGGCCACAGATTTAGAGGCCATGACTGGAGAGTCAATGTGGTTAAGTGACCCTCACTATGATGGCAAGAAATTGCTCCTTAAGTTCCTTAGGCAATTTATCTCCAAATTTTGAGATAGAGTTCCAATTAATAAACATATTTGCCAGAAGAGCCTGATACTTTGACACTCCCATTTGTTAACTGGCTGTTGCATAGGATTTCATGCCATACAGGTTTAACTTAATCAATTCTTTATCTTTTGGCTAGATTTTGTCTGTGACTGTTTTGGTATGTTTATTCACAGCCATTAGAGCAGGAGAATACAAGGAAGGATGCATGACAAAACAATAACCCTCTTGGGTGGGCACTTAGTACCAACTGTCAACCCTTTTTGATACCAGCAGGAGGGAGGCCAGGGTTTGCCATAAAGTCTTAGCAGAATTGAGGAGAGTTTAATTGATTGGAAGAGCCACACCTTTTGGAGCCAAGGTTTAAAGTATTTTCGGGAGTTTATAACGGTTATCTTAAACAACCTTGGCCCATACCCATAATGTGGATGTCACTCACTTCATCAAATCCTGAAAAGTTTTAAAATTCACCAAAGGCAGCAAGTAAGTTTCTGGTGTAATCACCTCATCTGGTGAGGATGATGAGATAAGAGGAAGTTGGTCAGTGGTGTCATCCTATCTCTCACTTCTTTCAAGATCTCTAAGTGGGACACCTGCTCACCAGCCATGGGAGGTGCTTCCTATGTAGCAGAAGGTGGAGCAGAGCACAGTGATTTGGATATGAATCAAGAGGCAGACACCAAGCTCATATCTTGAGAGGCATCCCGTGGCCCAGCAGGATCAGGATGAGAAGCTATAGGGAATCACAGACCAAGGTGATGAGCACCAGGCAGAGAAGTCTCTAGATGAATCTAAGTTTTGTCTGAAGACACATGGGAGCAGTAGACAAGTATCATGTCCTTGCAGTATATCCATGTGATGACTGAGCCAGTGAGTAGCAAGATCAAAATGACATAACAGGTGAAACTGGCCTGCTGCTGATGGAGTTAGATGAAGACATATTACAGTTCTCTGGAAATTTTGGAGCAGTAGCAGTTTGAGTAAAGGGAGGTAGAAATGTGTGGTACCAGAGATGAAGACAGAAATGTTGTCAGCACCATCATCAGTACTGGAGCCAATGTAGCAAGTACTGATGCAGAAATAGTTGACAGTACCAATGACTGTTAAGGACCATGCAATGGTGGGGGAACCATAAAAGGTATAGTGAGACTACATTAGTTGACATCATGACTGCGATTAATACTGACTGCAGTGGCAAGTCTGGCACTGAGAGACATATTAAGTCCATACCAACTAAGAAAGCTTGAAGCATGGTAGGTATAAAGGTAGAATGAAGTGCCTGCAAGTCAGAGTAGATGGTACAGGTGCTGAAGTACACAATGATGATCTCAACAGTGCTGAAGAATTAAATAGCGGAATTGACAGCATCATGTGAGATGAAGAAGGTGCCAATCTCGAAAGCACCAGAGACATTAGTGCCAGATCTGACAGTGCCACCTCTAACAGTACCGGAGGTCATCGTTGTTCTTATGTTTCACCCAAGTCCAACAGAGAACTTATAGTTCTGTCTGATGTCATACCTTTGAGAGCTGAAAAGGAAAACTTCTTTGGTCTTGAGTCTGACTCAGAGGAAATAGCAAGCATCTTTGGTTTCAAGGAAGCATCAGGGGACAAAGATAACCATCTCTTTTCCCCAGTCTCTCCCTTATACGCAGAAGAGGTAGCTGAAAGGTCACTCTTTACAGGGTGGCAGAGATTTCAGCTCTCATGAATAAAGTCTTCATATTCTGAGGAGGGGCACAGTGCCTTCTCTAACAGGTGCTCCATGAGATGAATCTCTCTCATTCTTCATCCTTGACAGAAAAGAGTGAAAACTGGAGCACTTATCTTTAACATGTCACTCTCCTAAAGAAAACAAGCAACTTAATGCCCATCAGTTGCAGGCATTACTTTACCATTTGAAACCTGAAGATCTCTGCATTGTAAACAAAGAGACTCCAGGAGAAACACTCCTGAGGAAAAATGAAAATAATAATATAATATAATTTATTAACACTAAACTAATATTAACTATTAACAGTATCTACAACTATGTACAATTTCAACATGTAAAGCTGGCTAGAAAAGACAAAGCTCAAAAAGCAGTGGGGATCTCCAGTACTTGCCATGGGCAGTAAGAAAGAATGAGAGGGAGTCAGGGTGGCCTGCCCTTTATGCCCTCTGATGCATCACAAGGATATCCAGAGCACATCCACTACCCCAACGGTATTATTAGAAAAAGTCTCTGACTCAGGTGCATTGGGTACACATACACCTAAAATTGAATGTACATGTGCACAGGCACTCAAAGGGTTGTAAAACCTAGCTGAAGAATTAGGATTATTTAAATAATGAAAAAGAGCAATGCAAATTGAAGTGGAGTGGAGTACTATTAGGTCCCCCTTCATTAAATACTCATCATCGATCAAGAAAAGGGGATCAACAGAAGATAAAGGGAAATTCTGGTCTTAACCTGCAAACTGGTTTTCTACAAAGGACAAACTTATATTATTATCATGAAACAGATAGCCCAACCCTCTGGCTGTTAAATTTTTGGTGCCCTGCACAGTCCCTCCACCTCCACACACATGCACATTCCCTCTCTCAAGCTTTAAGTTCTTTGACTCCTCCCTTTCCTTCTCTCCTCACCGGGTTCTCATCAAATCCTTTTGCTTCTCCCACTAACATTTCTAAAATGTCTGCTTAGTCTGAACAAAACTCTGGTCCATGCTATATAGTTTTCTCATCAAAACCATTGACCATCTCCTCTCCAATCTACCCAACATTCAACAGCAAAAGTAATCTTACTCTCCTGCTGCTCTTACCATGTTATTCACTTTGGTGAGAACCATGTCATTCACCTTCTAATATACTTTTACTGGCTCCTTGTCTCTTTCTACATAAAATCAGAATTCCTCATTATTTTTAAAACTCTCCCTTTACCTACATCTCATTATCATCTATCACTCCAGCACTCTGCCCATTCTTGCTTCATTCCTCTGTTTGTACACTGCTGTTACTCTCGCCTTTGTGCCTTATCTCATACTGCTCCTGATTCCTAGAATAACATTCCTCCTCCTGTATACTATCCTGAACCTCTAAATCCTCTTGACTGACGTGGCTCTGATAGTTACTCATTCTGCGCTACACTCAACTTCTATTTAAAAATATCAGAATTTATATGATTAGCTCCCTATGCTGTAATGACTTATTTTTACTTGTTTTAAATATCATCCTTTTTCCTTTGTCTGTTGCTTTCATGTTATTTGGCTGATTACCTTAGACTGAACACTCTAAATAGTGGGGCTGTCTCTTTTTTAAATCCTACAGTATTATATGTTTATTTTTAACAGTAATAAATTGGCTTTGAATAATGTATTTAATATGAAATCTGGAAAACTTTATAATGCATACTTTTATAATAAAAATGATGGACTTTAGGGCAGTCCTACAAGCAGGTGCTTACTAGATTAAATAAGAACCCAGATCAGAAGGTGATCTGAACCAGTGAAAAACAACAAAATACCACTATACAAACCTGAATTTTTTTAATTACTACCGGTGTATCCTGGTCCCATACACGAGATAAACCACCATCAGTAATATATGCCTTACATGCTGTAACCATTTGATTTGTAACCTAGTACATATAAACAAAAAACAAACTTCGTTAATGATCTCCAAAATTTTGTTATTATTACACCTTGAAAAAAACAAACTATATACCTGCAATTGGAACTTTTCAATCACATTTACATAAAATGTCCTAACATATGTGATTTAAGACAACAGTACAGTATTTTAGATACTTCTAGATCCTGATATAATATTTGAACAAGTCTCAGGCATAAAAGGAAAAGATGTTTGCTCATAATTCTGCTTCTCCAGAGATCACTCTAACAGGATTCTCACTCCTGGATCTTAGTTTCCCACCATGAGACAAGCAGAATTACCAAAGTTCTGAGAATTTTTACCCATATGGCAGTTGTGGAGTACGTAAGCCAGGACCTCCACTAGAAGTCATAAATCATTCCCACATATGGGTTTATCTATCTACACACACCATACCCACACCCACACATATGTGTAAAATATATAGATATTCACAGAATGTCATTAGCAAAAACTCAAGAACAGAAGAAACCATGTTTGTTGTATATTTTAAACATACATACACAGAGGCTACCCATTGTTCCAACTACAAATGGCTGCATCTGTGGGTGCTAGGTGCATCCATGGGTGAAAGGCAATGTCCTGAGAAAATAAATGTGGTGTCTTCTCTGCTTGAGTTTTAGCTAGTAAAACTCAGAAGTTCTGGATGGGGTGTTCTAGGCCACTACCTGTTTAGAGAGACTAGAAGCCAGGCTCTGGGTCTCCACAAAGAAAGAGTTTGAGAAAAGTTTTGGAATAACCCTGTGAAAGAACCTGGGAAGAGTCCTAGAGAGGCTGTAATGTATCCTGACAAGGGGGTATAATTTGGCCAGACATAGACAAGTTCTGAGAGAGAAGTTAGAGGACAGCAGCAGACCTATAGGATAAGAAGTAGAAAGCAGTCAAGCTTGGACCTGCCACCTATTTGTCCATCATACAATTCTTGGAAAAAAGAGGGTAGGGACTCCACTTTTATTCTGCTACAGTTCCTTTTCTTTTTGTATGTTGAATAGTATTTGCGGAGCAAGGGACTACTAAATATAAAGATGACATAATCTAGACATTTGTGAGCCTATATAAAATGCTATAAGAAACAAATTGCAATGCCTGATGTTTTCTTTGTGCTTGATTTGTTGTATACTATGAAAACAGAAGTGTTATATATTTAGTAGTGGGCATCACAGCTTTATAAAATCCTTACCACTTTTCACCAAGATATCCTGCTGATTGAAGTAAAACAAGAGTTTCTGCAATGTCATATTCAGAGCTTTTGCTTTCATCACAGTTTATATAAATGAAACCTGGATATTAATGTGCTTACCTTTATAAACAATGATGTCATTCTCTCTGAAGTATTGTAATACCTTGAAACACTGTGAATCATTCTTATAGCATTAATCAAATTTTGGATTCCATGTGCCATAGACACCTAAAATAAAGATATGTTTAAGAAAATTATGTGAGCTTCTCTCCTCTTACCAAGTTTCCTATTCACAACTTCTAAATTACATTTTTCATCAAATCAAATCCATAAGTCTTAAAGAACTTGTCACATCTTGCATAGAAGTCAGTGTTTAGTACTGCAGGCATAGCATGCTGAAGAATCAGAGAGGGCAGTGCAGAATGGGGAAGAAAATTGGCAGCATGTAACCTCCAAAAGAAGAAAGAGGAGACCCCATGTACCCCCAGTGCAGACAGAGGTAAGAAACCATTTTCAGGCTCTCTGCACATGTACTACAGTGGAGAATGGTTTGGAAGAGTCATCTGATGGAAGGGATCAGAAGGAAGCCCCATTGACCAGAAGGCATGGGATGCATTGTCCTAGGGATGGGGGTTCCACGACCACCACTCCCAAGAGGAGGAGATGGGTGGTGGTGGTCGGGGACTCCCTCCTAAGGGACACTGAGTCATCCATCTGCCATCCAGACCAGGAAACTCGAGAAGTGTGCTGCTTGCCTGGAGCTAGAATTGAGGATGCAATGGACTGTCTGCCGAGACGGATCAAGCCCTCAGATTGCTTCCCCTTATTACTTCTCCACATAGGCACCAATGATACTGCCAAGAATGACCTCAAGCGGGTCACTGCACACTATGTGGCTCTGAGAAGAAGGATAAAGGAGTTTGAGGTGCAAGTCATGTTCTCGTCTATCCTCCCTGTTGAAGGAAAAGGCCCAGGTGTTATGATTATAAGAAGCACCCAGGACCTTTTTTCAGGGGAAAAGGCAATACGCTGCATCAATTGGAGATACAACAATTAGCATATGCATTCAATCACACACACACACACACTGTCCCGCCAGCTGATGTTATAGTTACCAGTCCAGAGTCCAGAGCAACCTAGTGGCCAGCGAGGCTGATCGCAGGTAGGGAGGAGCCAGGCTCTGTTGGTCATGACACAATTCTCCTGGGAAATCTTGGCAAGATGAACCCAAAGGTTCATGGCAAAGCACCCTGTTCATATAGTGATCTTCCTTCATTGGGACCAATGAGTTTTGCACCATGATGCTATAATCAATCGCCATTTGATGGGTACTTGTTTTCTTGAATTGTTCTTCTTATTCTTTATTTTGTTCTTTCATCAGTCTCTCAGGGAGTTACCCCATGCTGGTTTTTATCACAGCTACCTTGTCCCCATTGACAAGTGCCTGCCTTCTCTTTTAGAGTTATCAATCTGCCCTCCTCTGACATTTCAATAGGAGTGTGTTGCAATCTCCTGGCACCTTTATGTCTGTCCTCAATTCCTCCCTGGAATATCTGGTCCGGTGATGGCCTTCACACTTATCTTGTAACACACACATTCCTCATTCACACACAAATTTACACAGAACATTTGAACAGGAACATCAAATTGCAATGCAGGGGAAAACAATCACTGCATTCTTTTACTTATTTAAAAATGCTAATGTTTAACATACAACAAAGTGGTGACCCTAAAAATCTATTACTGCCTTGAATCAGCTTCAGAAACAAGATTCTGGCTGATGCATCTTTACCAATAGCATACTAGGCCATTCCTTTCTGCTTTCAGAAAGGGTGGCAGGCAGAATATGGTCAAATCGTACATAAATAAATTTAATACATGCCACATTATTATTCTTCATCCTTCATCTAATTTATATAAAACACAAACATAAAATCCTACTACTACACAGGTAGGGACAATCGAATTGTGAAAGTAAATGCATGATTACACAGGTGGTTTTGGAGTGAGGGCTTTGGATTCTTCAACCATGGGATGATGTTCCAGGAAGAAGAATTGCTAGGAAGAGATGGGATCCACCTAACGAAGAGAGGGAAGAGCATTTTCGCAGGCTAACCTAGTGAGGAAGGCTTTAAACTAAGTTCACCAGGGGATGGAGACCTAATCCCTGAAGTAAGTGGGGAAGTTGGATACTGGAAAGAAACACAGAGGAGGGTGCAATAGGGGAGGCCTCCTGACTCACACTGAGAAAGCAGGGCAATTGGCTAGTTATCTTAGGTGCTTGTACACGAATGCAAGAAGCCTCGGAAACAAACAGGTCTCAGGGTACGAGAACTCATGGGTATCATGGGCTCACTTGGTACCACAGAGGAGTGTCTGTGGTACATTGTCAGTACTGATGGTTGAGTACCTAGATGGGAGTTTGTCGCACCTGGGACCAAATTTTTTTCTGTATCACTCTTTTAGAGATGGTACAATAATTGTCTGTCTCCTTATGGGGTGGTACTGATGCCTCAAAGCTTGACTGCCTGAGCCCCCCGGTTTCTCTATGTGGTGCAGCAGGTGCAGCCGAGCTCATAGCGGAAGCCCCCTTCTGGGTACCATGCTTCAGAGCTGCTGATGCCCTCAGTCCTGAGGTGGCTACACTGGGGAGCTCCTCTGGCTGGCCAATTACTCAGAGCCCATGTGTTTCCGGTGCCATCAGTACCAAGGTGGACGCACTGGGGAACCCCTCTGGCTGGCCAATGTCTGGAAGCCCTTTACAGGGGGAGTCTGCTGAGTTGTTGGTTTTTTTCACAACCCTATCCCCTTTGAAGTTAAAGGCTCTGGGGATGATCCAGGGTCAGCACCGGAGTCCCCGGGAGACTGACGTGCCTTCTCCATAAAGAGTTTTAACTTCAGCTTCCAGTTCCTGCAAGACTGCAATTTTAGCTGTGACAAGTGAAGCAGTTCTGTGAGACTCTCCCAGGCACCGAGGGTGACCAGATAGCAAGGGTGAAAAATCAGGACAGGGGATGAGGGGTAATAGGCACCTATACAAGAAAAAGCCCCCAATATCGGGACTGTCCCTATAAAGTCAGGACATCTGGTCACCCTACAGGCACCAGATACAGTGAGCATGTCTGGCCATTACAGGAATCGACTCCTTGCAGGAGAGGCATCTCTTGGGGTAAGGAGAGCTGGGCATGTCCCTGGACGGGAGCCTATCATCCTCTAACAATGAGGAATGCAGAAGAAAGGTCTTCTTTACTCCTCTTCTCCTTTTCTTCTTTTTTTTTAAACTGAAAAAATGTAGAGTCTACTAACCATTGTCGGGGGTGAGGGGACTGCCCGCAGACAGGGCAGGAAACGTAAACTAAAGTTTTTTCTATCTTTGTCTTCTTTTTTTCCCTTTAATCCCAACAGAATAAAAATAAAGGGAAACTAACTATTAAGGAGAACAAAAAAAAACAAAAACAACTACTCCTTATGCTAATGACACAGATAAGGATGGGACAACCTTGCTGGTTAGAGATCAAAGGTGGTTGAGAAGGAAGTGAGAGGGGTTCACCCATGCAGTGCTAGATAGTCTTGAGGCAGACCAGAAGGAAGGAGAGAACATCACAGCTCAATGGACCCTGCTACCAAAAATCTCTGATTAGAAGCACAGCAACACACATACACCTACAGTGGAGCACCCATTGGAACATTACTCGAAGAAGAAACTCCAGGTCTTTAGATGGGACATAATATTTTTATCAGCCCTTTTTGAGGTGAGCAGTATCATTACTGGGGTGTGCTAGATTACTCTGCAGGATCCAATAGAACCTCATTAATCAGAAGCACAATTCGAGCAGATGATGCTGTATGCAAAATGTCTAGCAGCTTACGTTGTGAGTCCTTAACTTCTTCAAGTGGTATTTCTAAGGAATCCTCTGTCCTTTTAATGAAGTCCTGAAACCACTTGAAATTCTCAGTCAACTATGAGAGAGGAGGCATGACTGCTTCATCTGGGGATGAAGAGATGTTAGTTAACAGAGTGACTTCCTTATTTGCTCTAGCCTCCTGTTTCTCAAAAGTCTCCTCTCATGGTTCAGGCCTTCATGGGAGAGAGAATGGAGGAGATTTTCTACTTTTTTGTGCTGAAGAGTAAGGCTCAGTGTTCTAGAAAATTATTGATGGTATGCCACCCAGGGGTCCCAATATGGCCATTGCAGGGGCCCATATGGTACAGAAGTAAGCATCCAAATATACTCAGACCATTGGGATGGAGCTTGAGAATGTCTTTTTCAAGTGTGTTCTTTCTCCTTAGAAGTCTCTGGGGTAAATACTCCTCTGATAATGCAGAGGGGAGCCTTGAATAGATATCCAATAAGCCGAAGTAAAATCCCCATCATCTCTCTCTAAAGGTGGAGCACAGTAGAAAATGGAGGAGACTCCATTGATACCAAGTGAATGTTTGGAGATGTAGAGGCCCTCAGTACCAAGAACAGATCAGTACCAAAAGAAAGGAGAATCAGGAATCTCTGTCATAGTTATGTCCCTTGAAAATCCGAATTCTCGTGGTACTGGTATGGTGATTATTACAAGGCGGTAGCCTGAGCAGAGGTGACTGTAGAAAACAGAGTGAACAGTGCTCTGGAATTCAAGCACTCTCAGGAATGTACCATGCTAGATGATCGCTTGGTCTTCTGAGGTACTAAGATGTTAGATACTGAGAGGTGGGACGACTTTACTGGTACTGTAACTCCCAAATTTAACATTCCTGCGTGCATCCCAGAATTTGACAGTACTGCAGTCAGTTATCTTGTGTGTTCCGCTACTTCCAGCTAAACATCACACAGCTAGAAATAGAGAGACAAGGCCATGCACCTAAATGTTTGCAGTTTTGCTATAAGAATAGGATGTTGGGACAAGGAGTTAAGGTTCCATGAAAATAGAAGGAATGTTTGGACAGCTTTGGTTTTAGGTGCCTCTGACATGTAAGTTTTATTGTTGTTACTGCTTTATTATTGTAAGGCTTTCCTGATAAGGAGAATAATTAATTGTTAATACCAGTTACACAGAAAATTATTAGCCTATTGGGGCTATTATAAGTTATGTCCTCTGTTCAGAGAAAATTTACAAAAATTTTAGCTAGAAAGTGTGCTTAGGAGCAGTCTGAGGAAGCTTTCTCTGGGCAAGGATCTGACACCTTAGTTCCTCAGCAGATAGACGGAAAGAAGGGCCCTCCAGAAGCCTGGCTGTTGATTCCTCGATTTCAGACTTGTTAGGTAACTATAAATGTTTAGAATGCTGTGAATCTATTGCTACTGTGTGAGAATGTGTGTGCGCGTGTGTGTGCGCATCCTTAAGACCTAATAAAAAAAGTTTTAGGTAAAAGGCATTTTGGTTTGTATCAATCATATATCAGATAGAGGAACTGTATCCCCACTGATTTATTCCTGACACCACCTGGAGAAAACAGTAAAGTTGCCAGTGCTTTGGGTTCTGAAAACTCTGGGTAACAGTACCCTCTTAGGCCCGGTCTACATTATGACTTTAGGTCCAATTTAACAGTGTTACCTCGATTTAGCCATCGACCCGTCCACACAATGAAGCCCTTTTTTCGACTTAAAGGGTTCTTTAAATCGATTTCTTTACTCCACCTCCAATGAGGGGATTAGCGCTGAAATGGGCCTTTCTGGGTTGAATTTGGGATAGTGTGGACGCAATTCAATGGTATTGGCCTCCAGGAGCTATCCCAGAGTGCTCCATTGTGACCACTCTGGACAGCACTCTCAGCTCAGATGCACTGGCCAGGTAGACTGGAAAAGGCCCGCGAACTTTTGAATTTCATTTCCTCTTTTGCCAGCGTGTTTGCAGAGTTCATGCAGAGCTCACCAGCATGATGTGCACATTGCCCAGCCCGTACTTTGTGAGAAGTCTATGACCATGTTCCTCTCATCACCGCACTGCCATCGCCTCCTTGCCTGGTTTTGCGCGAAACAATTGTCTGCCATTGCTCTGACGGAGGGAGGGGCGACTGACGACATGGCTTACAGGGAATTACAATCAACAAAAGGAGTGGCTTTGCATCAAGGAGAAACACAAACAACTGTCACACAGAATGGCCCCCTCAAGGATTGAACTCAAAATAAATCAGGTCAATTTCTTGTTTTGATCCATCTATCTTTTACATCTTAGGCTGGCAGCAGACAGTGCAGCATGACTGCTAGCCATCCTCATCTCCCGGGTGCTCGGCAGAAGATGCTGCATTACAATTGCTGGCCATCATCATCTTCTGGCTGCTCGCCAGAAGACGGTGCAGTAGGACTGCTAGCCATCATCATCTCCTGGGTGCTCAGCAGAAGATGGGAATGATCTGGCTGAGTCACTCCCACGTCTGCCCAGGCACCCCGACTGACCTCACTGAGGTCGGCTAAAAGAGCGCCCAGGAATATGATGACGATGGCTACCAATCATAATTCACCATCTGCTGCCAAATGGCAATGAGCTGCTGCTGTGTAGCAATGCAGTCCCACGTCTGCCAGCATCCAGGAGACGTATGGTGACGGTGAGCTGAGCGAGCTCCATGCTTGTTGTGGTATGACGTCTGCTCAGGTAACCCAGGAAAAAAAGCATGAAACAATTGTCTGCCATTACTTTCACGGAGGGAGGGAGAGGGCGGCCTGACATGTACCCAGAACCACCTGCAACACTGTTTTTGCCCCATCAGGCATTGGGATCTCAACCCAGAATTCTAGTGGGTGGTGGAGACTGTGGGAACTGTGTGATAGCTACTCACAGCTACCCACAGTGCAACGCTCCAGAAGTCGACACTAGCCTCGGTACTGTGGATACAGTCCGTCGACTTAATGCATTTAGAGCATTTTGTGTGGGGACACACACAATCAACTGTATAAAAATGATTTCTAAAAAAACGACTTCTATAAATTTGACCTAATTTCGTAGTGTAGACATACCCTTAGAAGAGGAAGTTGTCTTCTTTGTTGCCTCAATCCCCTGATGGTACTGATAACCCTTCAAATCCAAAATCCTTAGGTTCTCTGGGCTCAGTGTCGCTGCTAATAGCTGAGGAACCTGCAGTCTCATTTGTATCGAGTTGGGAACTAGTGGGTGTCAATGTAGCTGTTTCAGTTGATGACCAGGATTTCTTTGAAGACATTTCCTGACCTGAGGAACCTTAACTCATTTTCCTAGAGTCCTTCTCAAAACATTCTTGAGTTTTCCTCTTAGAAGATATGGGAGAGTGCTGTGCCAAAGCAGGTGAGGTGCTCAACTTGCTCACAAACCAGTGTATGTGGGAGACAGGGTCCCACGGCTTGGGTCAGAAGCAGGATAGCGGGAGCTCTCCATCATTATCTCCCAGTTTGTTCTGCCTCTCAATTTTAAAAACAGACAAAAGTTACACTTTTGGAGGACATGTGATTCCTCAAGGCAACAGATGCAACAACAGTGCCCATCATTCACTGGGAAAGCCTTGTGGCATGAAAGGCAACATTTAAATCTCAGAGAGCCAGATATACACTCCTAGTAACATAATGTTTCCCCAAAGAAAGAAACTGAAAAGACACAGGCTCTTACAAACTTTATTTATTTATTTTATTTACTAACTACTACTATAACTAAATTTAGTAAAACTATGCAAAAAAAAAGTTAACATAAGTTGAACTGAGACACTGTCTCAGGCTGAGGTGGTTGACAAGGAACGGAGGACAGTTTGTTCACACAACTCTATATAGCCTCAGTGCAGAGCATGAGACTGTGTTGAGTGCATGCATGGGCCGGATGAGCACCACTACCTAAAATCTATGATTGAATTCATGTGGGGCACATTCACACTTGAAGTGGAGCATCCATAGGGACATTACTCAAAAAAATTGAAGTTGTACAGAGGCATTTGTCAGTATCTTGCTGAGATGGGAATACCCAGCACAAGAACTTTGAGCAGTGGCCTGCTAAACCCAACATTGTGAGTTCAATCCTTGAGGGAGCCATTTAGGGAACGGGGGTAAAAATCTGCATGGGGATTGGTCCTGCTTTGAGCAGGGGGTTGGACTAGATCACCTCCTGAGGTCCCTTCCAATCCTGATATTCTGTGATTCTAAGGCCCTGATTCAACAAAATGCTTAGGCACATTCTCAAATTTAAACACAATAGTAATCCCCTCAAACTACAACTGGGACTAGTGAATTCTTAAAGGTAAGTATGTGCTTAAGTATTTTGTTGAATCAGGGCCTCAGAGTCTTAAGCCCTAGCCCTCTGATATTGATATTTGAAAGAATTCTTGAAATTCCTGGTGTGAAATTCCACTTGCTCCTAAATATTTTAAAATCATCTCTTTCCCTGTAATGAATAATCTTTAAGGACATTTCCATCAAGCATAGCATACCTAATTAAGGGTAAATTTTAGATTGAATAGCAAGAAGAAAACTGCCTAGCAAAGATTTTAGATAGTGGAGCAATCACCCATAGAAGGTGGAAATTGCAGCTCATGGGACATCTAAAACTGTCATAGACTTACCTAAGAACTACAGTTAATTATTCTGTACTAATAGGAGGATGGACTATATTTCAAATTTTAACAGGTCTCTGTGCCCAATATACATACACCTGAAATGTCCAGATTATTGTATTAACTCTCTAAATGTTATAAGAAACTCTAAGGTAGGGGTTGTATTCTGGCTCCATGGTGTAATTATTAAAGAGTCTTGTGCAGAAACTAAAATCACAGGGGTGTAATTAATGCAAATCCCTAGGGAGACAGCAAATCTAGGGAGTCTCTCCCCCTTAGAGAAATTGCATATACTACTTTGATATGGTTAAAGAGACACCAGAGAACAAATGTATAAAATGACCTCACTAACAAGGAGACGAGGTCACTTTCACCCTATCTAAAAACTGACATGATACTATGATGAGACAGACAAACTCTGTGACAGAACCTGAAGAATTTTGAAATACACAGTCTCCATGTACAAGATGGGTGACACTCAGTAAGCCAGACATGCATATAAGTTGTTTAATATTTTTAAGATATGTTTATGCTAAAACCCACTTCATCCTATGCATGGAGTGAAAAATACAGTAAGCAGTATACATGGTATAGCACATGAAAAGATGGGAGTTGCCTTATCAAGTGGGGGGGGTCAGTACTAATGAGGGCAATTCAATCAAGGTGGAAGTGGCCTATTCTCAACAGTTGACAAGAAGGGGTGAATATCAACAGAGGAAAAATTACTTTTTGTATTGACCCAGCCACTCCCAGTCTTTATTCAGACCTAATTTGATGGTGTCCAGTTTGCAAATTAATTCCAGTTCTGCAGTTTCTCCTTGAAGTCTGGTTTTGAAGTTTTTTTGTTGAAGAATTACTACTTTTAAGTCTGTTATTGAGTGTCCAGGGAGATTGAAGCGCTTTCCTACTGGTTTTCGAATGTTACAATTCTTGATGTCTGATTTTGTGACTTTGTCCTTACCCGTAACTATTTCAGATCTGGGGACAATTTATACCTTCAAATTAGCGGCACTGCTATGGGTATCCACGTGGCACTACAGTACGGCAACATTTTTATGGCTGACTTAGAACAACGCTTCCTCAGCTCTTGTCCCTTAGCACCCCTACTCTACTTGTGCTACATTGATGACATCTTCATCATCTGGACCCATGGGAAGGAGGCCCTTGAGGGGTTTCTGGTATAGGGTGTTGTTTATGTGACCATAGCTTATTTGCACTGTTGTGTCCAGGAAGTGGATCTCTTGTGTGGACTGGTCCAGGCTGAGATTGATGGTGGGGTGGAAATTGTTGAAATCCTGGTGGAATTCCTATATAATGAGTACTTACGGTACTCCTATGTAAGAGAAAGATATTTTAAAGTTCCCTGCCAAGATATTGTCATGCCCTGAGACTATTAGCACTTATGACATGATGAGGTTTCATTATTAGGTCATATAAGAACAAAAAGTGAACTCTGGTGAACTAATCAACTGTTGAAGACCTATGTTGCTATCATACTACCTTGAAGACAGGGAGCAGTAGGCTCTATTTTTCTAAAATCCTCCATGAAGTATTCTTTGCATAAGCTAAACCACTCTGATGAAAACAAGGCGAGGCTCTACCCAGATGCAGAGGGAAGGTAAGAAGAAGGACAACTGTATGGGTTCGGGTGTTCAGCACTATCTATTTACATATGCTACTTCAGCTAGGGTGATAAACCAGACTAGGGGGTACTGGAATATCTATTTTTTTAAGACTACACATCTAAAAGGATCCTCCAACACTGGTCTAACTCCAAGAAAAGTTATGTTTTTTGTATTAGAAGATGGGGACCAAAATGGGAGTATCATTTTGATACAATCAGATGAGTAGGAAGAGAAGCTCAGGACCATAGTAACCAAAGTGGAGCAGCACTATTACATAACTGGTTCATTAAAGGGTAAGGGAGCGAAAGGAGATCTTCCAAGAAAGAATACCACTGAAGAAGGAAGAATCTTTGAAGAAAATAAAGGTAAAAACAACCCTTCAGGATAAGGTTCACTCAGTCCATGAGCTGTAAGATCAACCTGATTGGAGAGGAAGAAATTGGAAAGGACCCTGTCAGGAAAAGCAGAGTCCTTACCACACTCTAGAAAAGAGCATACACACTCTGGATTAATGCCCAAATCTACCCCTCTTCCTAAATATCTTCTTTTGTCACTTGAAATAAAAATAATACCAAACAAAGGTCAATTTAAGCTTTCTCCTCCAGGCTAAATTGTTTCTAACAATTTCACAATAGAACCTCTAATCCCAGACCTAGTTACCTCACCCAAGGAGACAATCCCTCTTTACATTCTGGGTAGAGTCAACAAACTGCGCATCACAATGAGTCAGCATGAATTTATGAACACTTGCATTCCTCTTACACCTGGCTACAGAAGATAAGAGAGTTTGATAAAACTTGAAAAAGAAAACCTTTGCTATCTATGTTCCTAAAGGCATTATTTCCTTATGCTGTCTCCCAATAGATTAGGTATCCATGATTCATAACACAGTGATCGATTTTGTCCGTGAGCTAAATGAGAGTAGAAGCTGAAAGACCTGGATAATGTTAACAGATGGGGATATGATAGAAGATGTGTATCTTTTAGGTCCACTGAACACAGGAGATGGGATGACTTGAAGTGAGGACCTGGGAGTTTCTATCTCAAATCATGACTGGCAAATCTTTTATGAAGTAGAGGACAAGAATGGGATAGAAACCCCTGCATCCCCCCGACTTGTGTATGAATATATTAGGGAGTACAGGAGGAAAAAGCCCTACTTCTCAGAATGGGAGAATCCTTGGCCAAAATAAACTGGAATGTTCTGAGCCCAGGGGCCAAGCAGTTGGACAAAACCCTCTCTAATGGTGGCATGGAAGAAATTGAATTTTATACATAGACTGACCAGCTTCCATGCCTGCTGTCTGAGGAAGAGGGAAACCAGACACCACAAACTATGAGAAAGAAGACTGGTTAGGGTGCGAGCCTGCAACTTTGGAGACTCAGGCTCAATTCTCTACTCTGCTGAAAACTTCCTGTGTGACCTCAGACAAGCCAGTTTCCAATTTGTACAACGCAGATATTTCCCTATCTCACAGAGGTATTATGAGGTGCTCAAAGATGACAATAATGGAGGCTGTACAAATACCTTAGCTGACGTATCCTCCCAACTGGAAAATAAAGGCAGAGAAGCAAAGCTGTGAATTTCAATAAAATTACTTGGGTGTGAGAGTCTTATTCATTACCAGACTAACTGAGGGGACTGAATCAAACATGATGAATATATATATATTTAGTAGCAGACTTGTGGATCTTCTAGAATCACTTGCTATTTCTTTTTTGTGCATATTAATTGAAATGAGTGTTTCAGACATGAAGGCTGTTTCTTCTTCTAAACACAGACCTGTGTTAGCTGCCTGTAAAGAGTTACTATGATTCACTAATCTGCAAAAGTAGAAAGAAATCTGGAATTCAAAAGGAACAAAAAAGGTACTTTTCAAATTATATTCTTCTGATGATTAAACTGTATGTGCTCACATATGAGTTCTCCTCCCTCTTAAATTATATCATCTTGGACCATTTTCTGCCCCTATCCTGCTACTCTTAGGCAGCCTTGCAACATTTGTTAACAAATTAACATATATTTCATGTATTAGAGAAACTGTGGTTTCTTGGATACAATTGTATTGTTATTGTCGGCACATGCTGAATTTTTAATGAAAGCCACTAAATTTAATTATATGACCTCTGTAGTATACATAAATGTATTTTTTCCTGTTTTAGCTCCTTAAAAAAGTATATACAATTCCAAGAAAGGCAAAATGGACGGTCAAAATTGTTAATAAAATACAAGTTTAAAAAATATAGGAATTTAAACTTAATTTCTATGCAAAAAGGTACAATAATTAATATTTCATTGCATCTAGTCCAATAAAATGATAGTTTAAAAATATCAAGTTACATAAGAATTTAGAAAAATATATCCCACAAAGATTCCTTCTATCCTAAGGTTTACTGTTTTTCTATGCATTCTGTATGACTATTTAAACTGTGTACTGAGAATCACAAAAAGTATACTTACAAGATCATAGTTATAAAGCGGTTGACATACTTTTTCAAGTGTGTATAAATATCTCACATTATCTTTTGATTCATTTGCAGTGTCTGTGATTCTGGCATCCAACTCTCGCCATATCTAGAGGGAAAAATACTATGAAAATTTCATACGTATCAATATATTATTGCCAATATATAGATGTGCAGAATATACACATTTGTAAAAAATGGTTATCTACCTTTCCATAACTGTTGTTCTTCTAGATGTGTTGCACATGTCCATGCCACTGTAGGTGGGTGTGTGCCCTGTGCACAGAAGTTGGAGGTTTTTCCTCTCAGCAGTACCTGTTGGAGTGGCTCGAGTGTCCTCTATTGCCGTGCACTATTGCAAGCTGGTAGAAGAGAGTGGAGCCGCTCCTGTCCTCCTCGGTTCCTTTGTATCAGACAGATTCCGATACAGAGGGCAGGTTGGGTAGGTCATGGAAAGGACATATGCAACATATCTCAAAGAACATATCTCAAAGAACAACAGTTATGGAAAGGTGGGTAATTGTTTTTTCTTCTTCAAGTGATTGCACATCAATTCCACGGTAAATGATTCACAAGCAAACACCCAGGGAGTTGGGTTCAGAGTCTATCTGAACAATTATTGCAAGACACCCCATCTGAAACTGGCATTGTCTCTGGACTGATGGGAATTGGCATAATGAGAAGTGAAAGTGTGGAGTGATGACCAAGTCCCTGCTTTACAAATGTCTAGAACTGGCACTTGTTCCAGAAAAGCTGCAGAAGCTGCCCGAGTTCTAGTAGAATGTGCCAACACTGCAGCTGGCTGGATAGTATTAGCCAATTGGTAGCATAAGCGAATGCGCAAAAAGATCCAGGATGAGACTTTCTGAATGGAAACTGGAGGGCCCCTACCTCTCTCTGCAACTGCTATAACGAGTTGTGTAGAGGATCTGTAGAGATTTAGCATGCTCCAGGCAGAAACTTAAAGCCCTTCTTACATCCAAGAAGTGACGCTTTTCCTCATCTCTAAGTGTATGGGGTTTCAGAAAAAAATGTGGGTACACAGATTGCTTGTTTAACACAAAATTTAAAGACTATTTTTGTAAGAAATGTCAGTTGAAGGCAGATATAAACTTTATCTTTATGAAAAACTCTATATGGGGGTTTCTGACACCAGAACTCTCCACTAACCCACCCTTCTGGCTGAGGTAATTGCCACCAGAAATGTAACCTTCACAGAGGAGAGAACAAGTTGCAAGGGGTTTGAAGGGAGGTACCATCAATTTTGTTAGGACTAAAATCAGATCCCAAGGCGGGATGGTGTCTTGTATTTGAAGGCACAGTTTGGCCATACCCTGTAAGAATCAGGTGATGCTGGAGTTGGAGAAAAGGGATCTATGATCCACTTAGATGTGAAAGGCTGAAATAGCTGCCAGATGTACCCTGATTGAGTTAATAGCCAAACTCTTTTTTAGACCTGGAAGACAGTCCAGTACGAGGTGCAAGGTGCTTACTCTGGAGATGCATCTTTCCTATGAGATCAAATGGAGAAGCACTTCCACTTAGTGAGGTAAGTGTTTCTAGATGAGAGTTTTCTGTTATTCAGAAGCACTTTTTGCACATCCTTCAAGCAGAACTTTTCAAAGGGTGTCAGTCATGAAGCATCCACAGTGTTAGAGACCTTGGAGGTTAGGATGGAGCAGATGCCCATGGTCACAGGAGATTATGTCTGGATCTAATGGGAAAGATAGAAGCTCAGCTGACAAGGTTAGTAGGATTGAGTACAAATGGTGAGGAGCCACACTAGTGCTATAAGGATGTAGCTAGCATGGTTTCATTTTATTTTGAATAAGACTCTGGGCAGTAAAGGAATCAGAGGGAAGGCTTGCAGGAGGTAATTCTTCCAGGATAGGAGAAAAACATCTCTCAGTGAGCCTGGGCTAAGTCCTCCCCAGGAACAGAATTGATGGCATTTTCTTTTTGAAAACAGATCCACCTGGGGAGTCCCCCTCAGCTGGAAGATGGACCTGGCCATGTCTGGTTCTAATGACCACTTGTGTTGATTGGAGAAGAATCTGCTCAGCTGATGCACTAGTATGTTCTGTTTTCCTGGAAGATAAGAAGCTTTGAGATGAATTGAGTGGATTACACAAAAATCTCAGAGATGGATTGCTTCCTGGAAGAGTTGCTCCTCCTTATTGGTTTATGTAAAACATGGTCACTGAATTATGTGTCAGAATTGATCGATTTTTTCCCACTATGTGGGAAAGGAAGGCCAACCAGGCTAGACATAGCGCTTTTAGCTTCCTGACATTTATGTGAGAATCTAGACACCTACATGACCAAAAACCTTGCACCTGTAGGGACCTCATATGAGCTCCCCCACCCAGAGAAGACATATCTGTGACCAGCACGAGGGTTTTCAGGATTTGTCTCAATTTTCTAGGAAACCCAGAGTATAGAATGTGGACAGGACAGTTGATAGGCTACATAGGACTTGAGCCTCAGACCAACTTCTGATACACCAGTCCTCCAAGTATAGAAACTCATGGACACCTAATTTTTGAAGATGGGCTGCCACCACCACTATGCACTTTGTGAATTTCATAGGAGCAGCTGGCAGACTGAAAGAGAGCATCGTGAACTGATAATGGCAACCATTCATCACTTAGGGAAACAGGAAGTAGCTGGAACCGAAGCCTGTTCACCTGAGTCTTACCTAGCAGCTCTGTGTTCTTGGAGTACCAGGGCACAGTACCCAGCCTGTCTTACTCATGAAAGCCTCCCCCGCCTCTGCTTGAACCAAAACCAATCAGAAGAAAGACTTACAAAAAGCTATGAAAAGGCAGTGGGAGACACACGTAAACCCTTGGGATACGGATGACAGAATTAAGGAAACTCCCCTAGCCTCATTTGCATTGATGAAACAAGGAGGCATATTCATTAGTATTCAGAATGGAGAACAGAGATTCCACTTCAAGAACCACATAGAACTCTAGGACCAGAAAAGCAGGGAAGCACAGCATGATGAGGAATCTCTGCTCCAAAAGTTAATGAACCCACACTTGCACACACCCAGCTCAATAGTTATCAGACCAATTCTAGTAATAAATCCTTTATTAGTAACCAAAATAGTGAAGCTCCCTAACTGCATTGTGAGCTACCTCTAAGGAACACCACTCAAAGCCAGGAATGATCAGCTCCCATGTCTACAGCCCTCTGGTAACTTGTCAAATTTTTTGATGCTCTCCCAAAGGGTGAAATCATATCTACTCAGGGGTGTCTGCCAGTTTGCAATCCTGAGTTTCACACTTCCTGAAGAATAAAGCTTGCAACCAAACAGATCCAGCCTAATAGGTTCATAGACTTTAAGGCCAGAAGGGACCATCATGATCATCTAATCACACCTCCTGCACATCGCAGGTCACAGAACTTCACCCAAGTACTCCTGTAATAGACCAATAACTTTTGGTTGAATTACTGAAATCCTCAAACCATGATTTAAAGACTTCAAGTTACAGAGAATCCATCATTTACTCTAGTTTAAGCCAGCAAGTGACCCGTCCCCCATGCTGCAGAGAAAGGCAAAAAAACCCACAATGCCTCTGCCTATGTGACCTGGGGAAAAATTCCTTCCTGATCCCAAATATAGCAACAGTTAGACCTTGAGCATGTCAGCAAGACCCACAAGCCATATACCTGCGAAAGAATTCTCTGTAGTAACTCAGAGCCCCACCCATCTGATGGCTCATCTCCTACCGGTGGAAATATTTGCTACTAGGAGTCACAGATGGGCCACATGAAATCTCATCATACCATCCACTCCATAAACTTATCAAAATCAGTCTTGAAACCAATTAGGGTTTTTTGCCCCTAGTGCTCCCCTTGGGAGGCTATTTCAGAACTTGACTCCTCTGATGGTTAGAAAGACTCATCGAATTTCAAGCCCAAATTTGTTGATGGCCAGTTCATATCCATTTGTTCTTGTACCAACATTGTCCCTTAATTTGAGTAACTTCTCTCTCTCTGGTATTTATCCTACTGATGTACTTACAGAGAGCAATCATGTCTCCCCTCAGCCTTTCTTTTGTTTGGATAAACAAGTCAAGCACCTGAAGTTTCCTCTCAGTTTGAATGCAGTTTGAATTCACCTTTCGTAAACAATGGAGACCAAAACTGCACACAGTATTCCAAATGAGTTTTCAACAGGGTATACCACCTTGTATAATGGTGGTAACACTTCCCTATTCCTAGGATTGTGTTAGCCTTTTTCATGGCTGCATCACATTGGCAGCTCATAGTCATCCTAAGATCAAGCAATTCACCCACGTCTTTCTCCTTCTCTGTCGCTTCCAAATAATAAGTCCCCAGGTTATTGTTGTTAGTCCCTAAATCCATGAGCCTTGCACTTTGAATTATTAAATTTAATCCCACTTCTATCACTTCCATTTTCAAGATCATCCAAATATTCTAATATGCTATTCCGATCCTCCTCCTTATTGGCAAAACCTCCCAACTTTGTGTCATCCACCAATTTTATTAACACACTCCCAATTTTACTCCCAAGGTTCTCTGTGAAAATGTTTATTAAGACTGATCCCAGGACTGATCCCTGAACTCCATTAGTAACCATGCTCCATTCTGACAGTTTACCTTTCAGTGTGACCCCTTGTAGTCTTCCATTTAACCAGTCCCTTATCCACCTTTGCGTTCTCATATTAATCCCCATCTTCTCCAATTTAATAATTCCCCATGTGTAACTGTATCAAATGCTTTACTGAAATCCAGGCAGATTAGATCAACTGCCTTTCCTTTGCCTAAAAAAATCAGTTATCTTCTAAAGGAAAAAGATCAGGTTGGTTGGGCACAATCTACCTTTTGCAAAACAATATTGTGTTTTATCCCAATAACCATTTACCTCTACGTCCTTAACTACTTTCTCTCTCTTTCAAAATTTGTTCCAAGATCTTGCATACAACAGAGGCCAGTAGTTTCCCAGATCATTTTTTCTCTTTTCTTAAAGATAGGTACTATATTAATAATTCTCCAGTCATAGAGTACAACCCCGAATTTAAGGATTCATTAAAAATCCTTGCTTTTGTCCTTGAAATTTAATGTACTAGCTCCTTTAATATTCTTGAATAGAGATTATCCAGGGTCATTTGGTCCCATTAAGCTGTTTGAGTTTGGCTTCCATCACAGATACGTTAATTTCTACTCTCATATCCTTGTTTCCATTAGCCCTCCTGCCACTAATCCTAAACTTCTCATTATCCTTATTAAAAACTGAGGCAAAGTATTCGTTTAGGTATTTGGCCACGCCTGGATTATCTTTGATCTCCAATCCATCCTCAGTGCCTAGCAGTCCCATTTTTTCTTTTCTTATTTTCTTTTCACTTATATGGCTAAAAAACCATTTACTATTGGTTTTAATTTCCTTTACGAGGTCCAACTATGTTTGGCTTTTGGCAGTTCTCACTTTTTCCTTACACTTTCTGACCTCCGAGAGGTAGCTTTCTTTGCTGATCCAACCCATCTTCCATTCCTTATAGACTTTCTGCTTTCTCTTAATAACCTGTTTTAGATGCTTGTTCATCCAGTTTGGTTTGCAACCCTTCCCTATGCATTTTTCCTCTTACTTGAGATGCAGGATCCAGACAGTTTCTGCAACTTGACTTAAAGTAATTCCAAGCCTCCTCATACTCAGATCCTTGAACTCTTCAGTCCAGTCCACTTCCCTAACTAATTCCCTTAAATTATTTAAAGTTTGCCCTTTTGAAATCAAGGACTCTAGATGCAGAACTCTTTTTATTTATTCTTCCGTTTAATTTAAACTGAATTAACTTGTGATCACTTGAACTAATGTTTCCCTCTACAACCAGTTATTCTATGAGGTGCTAACTACTTTTCAATACTAAATCTAAAATGGCATCAACTCTTGTTGGTTCGGTGACTATCTGGTGAAGAAATCTGTCAGCTATCACACCCAGGAATATCTGGGCCCAACTATTTTTAGTAGTACTTGTTCTCCAATCTATATCTGGGAAATTTAAGTCTCCCATAATCACACAATTCCTGGTAGTATTTATTTCATCAAAATATTAAAGAGATCTCTATCTATAGCCAAATTGGATGATAGGGGTCTGTAGCAGACCCCAAACACTATTCTGGTGGAGCCTTTGTTACCTTTCTTCCCCAAAGTGATTTTGGTCCAAACAGATTCCATTTTACCCTTCCATCGCTTCTAATTTCTTTACACTCTACTTCATCATTAATATACAATGCTACTCCTCTACCTTTAGCTTGATTTCTGTCTTTCCTGAACAGCACATACCCTTCAATACTTGTACTTCAGTTATAACTACTATTCCACCACTATTCCCAGTGATGTTATCCCTCTAATATCTGGTTTCATTTCCTACACCAGTAGCTCTAGTTCCTCCATTCTGTTACCCAGGCTCCTTGCAGTAGTATACAGGCATCTGCTTGTTTCTTCTTGGCTTCACCCAGATTCCTTGCCCAATTAGGTACAGCTATTTTACTGCCAGCATCACCTATCTGGCTGTTTGTGTCATTGGTATTGGCACTATTTTTCATCCCTTGATTTCCATTTTCCTACCCTCAGTTGTTCCTTTTTCCATTGCTGTCTCCTCTTTTACTTGATTTTCCTTCCACTCAATGTTAGAATATGGTGCGACAATTACATGAGCATCTCTCACTTGTCTCTCCCAAATTCCTAGTTTAAAAGTTCTTTTAATTAGTTTTTAAAAAATTAAAATATGGAGACATACTTATTTCATAGAACTGGAAGGGACCCTGAAAGGTCATTGAGTCCAGACCCCTGCCTTCACTAGCAGGACCAAGTACTGATTTTCCAATCCTTAAGCACACCCCTCAAGGATTGAACTCACAAGCCTGGGCATAGCAGGCTAATGCTCAAACCACTGAGCTATCCCTCCCCCAACCTGTGTTCTAGAAGTCTATTTCCTTCTCTACTCAGGTGGAGGCCATCACATGAGAACAGTCCTCTGTCCACGAATGCCTCCCAGTGGTCAAACATTCCAAAGCCCTCCTTATAGCACCATTGACTGAGCCATCTGTTGATCATCATAATCATATCTCACTTTCACTCTCCTCCTCTAGGGACAGGTAGAATTCCATTGAAGATCAATAGAGCCTCCATTTCTTTAAGCATCTTCATCAGCCAGGAATAGTCTCCCTTGATGCATTCCAGCAAGAATATAGCACTATCACTTGTTCCCACGTGAAGGACAATCAGTGGATTCTTTCTTGCCTCTGCTAGAGATCCTCTTCAGCCTCAGGTCCACATCCTGCATCTTAGCTCCTGGCAGACAATACATCCTCCTGTAGTTCTCTGGATTGGCTATGGTGACAGGCATGTCTGTTCTTCTTATTAGGGAGTTCCCAATGATGTAGACCTGCCCCTTGCTGTTGCTGGTACAATTCTCTACCCTTTGTCCTTCTGTTCTTTCTGGATGTAAGTCCTCTTGTCTTTTGTTTTCACTTGCAATCTTCTGCAAGTTATCCTCTAACTTCCTGGGGTTCTAAACTCTGGCTACCTCATTTACTCTTCGCCTCTTCCTGCAGGACTAGCTGCTCTTCTACCTTGTCCTCCCACATTCTGTTACTGCCTGCTGAGTCCCTTCATTTTCCAACTCAGCAAACCTGTTCCTCTGCTCTATTTCTCCTTCACTAGCTGGTCCTTTCCTCTGTCGTCTTCTTGTAGTCACATGCTTCCACTGGCCACTTTCCTCATCCAGAAGTCTACCTTCACAGTTCTTCAGTCCAGGGTGCATCTGCAAGATTTGAGTTTTCCCTTCAGCCTTCTCTCTCCTTCCCTCCATTATGCATTCAAATCCCCTTCAAAACTCAACCATCATTTCTACTTGCATCTCCAAACCTCGGACCATCTCTTCCATCAGATCTATCAGGCAGCACTTCATATAAAGCATCTGTCAGATACCCACTCTAGGATAATGTACATCCTGCCATTTTCACAACCAGCCATCTTCATTGTTTCTTCCATTTCTTGGGTCACTACCACTGCTGCCTCTGTAGCCATCACAGCCTTCCCTCCTAAGCTCCCATTAAGGAAAAACAAACCACACATACACAAAACAAAAACAGAATACCACATACTGCCCCCTCCGCCCCCAACTCCTCTTACAAATTCCCACTCAAACTCCACTGTTTTCAGGTCTGTTTGCTGGCATCTGTGCCTCCTCCCTGAGTCTTTGCTTTTTGGTATGGAAGCTTGTTGTCCCTGTCTTTCCTGCTCATTGGCAGCTGCCATCACAAAAGAAACTGAAGGGGAAGAAGTAAGAATAGAAATATTCATAACTTTTAGAAGAGACAAAGTACTTCCTATTGGCTCATTTTGCTGTGGGCTACAGGGAGGAAGATGTCTGTCAAAAATTCTTGACTAGTTCCATGATGGCTTCACTAGTTGATAGAGCCTCTCCAGCCAGGATTGCCAACAACAGGATGTCTACCAACTTGTGAGAGCTCTCAGACAACTCTTCTGCCTGAAATTCAAGTACAGAGGCCATTTTTCTAAAAACCTCAGTGGGCTCTGTAGTCCTCCAGTGAGTAACTTCATGGCTCTATAGCCTCATCTGGTG